>NC_138890.1:37881928-39338404 GCF_965194825.1 Balaenoptera physalus
TCAACGTGCTTGTGGTATTTTCAAGGAATGGGACAAGTCACCTAACCTCTAGGCCTGTTACCTCATTTATAAAGTGAGCAGAACATTAATACCTATCTAATGGGCTATTGGGAGGTTCAAATGGTAGATGAAGTCTGGCACATACTGTGTGAATCATAGCTGCAATTGCTATTTTTATTGGGAGTCTAGTAGGTACATGTTTCTGGGCATGGAGGACAGGAAGATGAGTGAAACCTGGACCATTTCCTCCAGAGGTTTGCAGCCCGGTAACACTGCTAAAGATGTGCCAATCAGTCCTGATTCCCGTGAACAAATGTGACAAGCACCATACACAAGGTGTAAAGGCAGCCATCACCGCCAGGGAAAGGGGTGGGGACCAGGAAAGACTTCCTAAGAGAGGTGTCCACAAAACTGGGGGTCTACAGGTGGACAGGATTTGGACGTTCAGAGGGTACGGGAAGAGCATTCCTGCCAGAGGGAACAGTATGAAAAACACACAGGGTAAGGAAAATGTAAGGTGTATTTGGGGAAACAGCAAACAATTTGAGTTAAGGCGTGCTCCCAGCACCCGTGTTAGGCAAAGAGGAAAGATGCGGTCACTGCTTACAAGAAGTTCACACATAAGTCCATCAGTCACGAGGCTGCTAGAGAGAGCCACCCCTGCAGTGTTAGGGGTGGACCATGGGCACTTCCTTAACCTCAGGGCTCCTCTCTTCATGGGACCCTTCAAAGCCCTGGGAGGGATCCCAGCGTGTCTCCTCTGGGTAGCACTATTTTGCAAAGTTTTCATGAGTAAGATCTACTACTTGCAACTGGTTAGGACCACTATCTAATTCCACTCCAACTTCCCTCTGTCATATTTCCCTTCATGTGGGTGTTAGTATAGGGGCTGTGGGCATCTTTGGCAACTAGCTAAGATACATTTCATTTGGGTTCTCTTGAATATACATATATGGTGTGCATATATGTATATTCTTATATACATATATGTGCATTTTCTTTCTGTATAGCTAGGTTATCACTAGTCAGGGTTACTGCAAAGTGGAAAAACAGCTTCTAGAAATACTCTCTTGTCCACGATGCCAGCCTTTGTGACATCAAGAGGTAGGACCAGAGGCTGATCCAAGGTAGGAGAGAGTCCTATGGTGCTGAGATCACACGTATGTGGTGAAGAGGTGAATCAAGTTCTGAAATGTATGCAGCCAGAAATTAGGCTGTGAAAAACTGTTGTAGATTTTATGTGTTTAACCCCAAAGCCCAAATTTGATAAAAGCCTTAAAGGTATATGGCACTACCCGTAATATGTTGTGAAGCTGAAAAAAATCTAAAGCACCCGTAATAAAAGAAAGAGAAATTTTGACTTAGCTTGCTAGGGGAAAGACCCAATTATTTTTATATTCTTTATGTTCTCACCAGGATATGGTGCCTTTTGGTTGCTGAATAACAGGCAGCCACTTGCCCTTCCTTTCCATCTTCTCAGAATAGACTCTGCTTTCCCTAGGGCCTCTTTGGGCTTCCATAAATCAGGGCTCAGAACCCCACACCTAGTATACCCCCAGTAATGAACCCTTTAGCTTTATCTGATTGCCTAGATGTGAATCCAGGTTCTGTCACTAATCAGCTGGGTGGCCTGAGGCAAATCACCCAATCTCTCTGAACTTCAGTTTCCTCATCTGTAAAATGGAGACAACAATAGTGTCCATTTGGTAAGCCTCTGGGAAGGAGTGAATGAGAGCATGCATAGAAAGCACCCTTAGCCTGGTGTAAGCCACGCACACGGCAAGACCTAATAAATGGAGCTATTAGTATTACTATTATCAGATGTGGTTAGGGAGCACAGTGACTGCGGAAACATCCTGCAGATGTGGGAGAAAGCAATTTCCCATTGTGGTCTGGTGGCCATCAGTTATTTTCATGAGCCACACATACTCAGGTAAAGGCATCTCCTGCATTAGAGATCTTAATAGGCCCATCTGTGATGGCACTGCAGCTACACACACACCCACTGGCATTTCTGTGGTCTGTTTCACCCCAGAAGGACTGGGTGCTTCCACAAATGGCCCCCATCCTATCATACCTGACAAGCATGACTCCACACACATCATCCTTCCCCCTCACTGCCCCCCTGCCCCCCGCCCTACGCCTTTGACTCTTATGGCAAAGCTGAGGCTAATTTGTTTATCCATAACTGAGAGGATAAATCACCCTCCCCCTTTCTTCCTGCTTTCGCCCACAAATATTTATCGTGCCTAATTATCATGGTGTCTCCCATGATTCTAAGACTTTAGGAGACTCACAGTAAAATTTCAAAAAAAATTTTTGGTGGGGACAGACATAGGGTTACCAACTTTTCACTTTGCCAAGTAGAATACTGCACACACACACACACACACACACACACACACACACACACACACAATGACTATCACCATCACTTATTACCATCATTCCATTAAAGAAATGTTATTTCAGTTTCCCAAAATAGACAGGACATAGTCTTTAGAATAAAAGAACAGTCATTTATACTGAGTACATTTGGAAAAACACAGAACTTTCCTAACTCTTCTTTCATTTTGTCATGAGCCAGTAAAAATTTTATCACCCATGGGCACCAGACCTCAGACAAATGTCTGGAAGCACTGTAGTAACAACAAGAATAATATAACGTATGTTTATTGAGTGCCAAATATGGAGTCTAATAGATTCTATCATTTACTAGCTGTGTGACCTTGGGCAATTTACCAAACCTCTCTGAACTCTAGACACAGGGTGATGATCCTTGCTCTGCAGAGGGGCTGTGAGAATTACAAGCTATACAGAACATTTAGTGCTGAGCAGTGTTACCTGCTACATTGAAGACCTGCTTCCACAGTGCTCATTCTCCTTCCCTTCTCCAGGGAGGCTCTAGTTTGAAGAGTTCACCTTCCCTCCTAACAATCTTCTGCCTTCCTCTGTATGGACTGGCCCGAGGGACTGGGCAGGACTGGGGATGTTTCTGGCTGCACTGGGGGAAGTTTAACCAAACTTTGGTTCTCCAAGGGGTGTTCATTCCAGGTTCCCAGGCATGGGGAGGACTACTGCTATGCTGGTGGCATAACTGCCTGTGAGAACTGGTTAAAAATTGAGATTCATGGCCCAATCATGAAAGACTCTGATACAAAGGTCTGTGGTGGAGCTCAAGAATCTGTGCTTTTGAAAGCAGTCCCCTGCCAGATGTTTCTAATGAGCATCTGGGTTTGCTGATGGTCACGGCTCCTGGTTTTTGGGTTGGGACATTTTGTCCACTCACCTCATAAGAGTGTCTGGTGTATCATTCCTAGCATGGTATCTTGTGAGCCCTGATGAATGGGGTCTGAGGAGATCCTGGGAGGAATCCTCTTGGTTGTGTTTCACCCAGTAACCTCAGGGCTATTCCAGATACATCTCTTATTCTCCTGTATCATAACCAACCCATCCCCGGAAGTCCCTGAATCTGTCTACTTCTCTCCACCTCCACTGCTACCAGCGTGGTCTAAATTACCACCAGCACTCACTGGGATTACATCCTCCTAACTGCCCCATCTCTGCTCTGTGCTCCATATAGCTGCTTGAGTCATCTTTTAAACACATAATCAGATTCTATCTCTTGTCGGCTTCAAACCCTTCGGTACTGGCCACGGCAATTTATCATAAAATCTAAAATCCTTAATGTGGCACAAAAGCCCCTGCATGGACCAACCTGTGCCTGCACCTCCAGCCTCGACTTGCACCTGCCTCCCCTCTGTTCTCCAGGCTCTGGTAGTTCCCTACGAGCTCCTCCCTCAGGACTCTCAGGTGTGCCATTCCTTCTGCCTGGAGCTCTCTTCTTCTACATGCCCCTTTAACTGAATTAACTCCTCCAAACTGTTCAGGGTTCTGCCTAAATGCCACTCAGGGACCCCTGTGATATACCTATCCCTGCTGTATACTTCTAATAGCAGCATACCCCTTTTCTTCAAATCTTTTTTCACGATTTGCATTTATGTTTATTTGCATGTGTATATTTTTCAAATTACCTGTGTTCCTCACTAGAACTAAATTCTATGAGAACGTGAAACACAGCTGCTTTGCTCCACAATCTCCAGCATGACGCCTGGACCTAGTAGGCTTCCAATAAATACATACTTATTCAGTGAACGAATGAATGAATGAATGAATGATTAAAGATGTGGAAACAAGTCCCTATATGAAGGGCAAGATCCCACTTTTTCTTCCTGGTTGGGGTGACTAAATGCCCAATGTTGAGAGACCCATATCATACACAGTGCGGGAGATATAGAGAAAGCCGAGCCCTGAGCTAGAATGTGAATGACCTTCCCTGATAGTTTATGAGTGAACTTTTTTCAGGGGTGAGTGGGGAATGGAAGAAAGACAGGGTTTTGTAACAGAAGTAGAATAATCAGCTTTTGACAAGGTGGCTCTGGGGTTCCTGGAGAACATTTGCTATGAGAGCAGGTTGGGACCAGAAAGCAAAAGGGTCAGACATCTTTGTGCACTGGACCAGGTAAGTGCCTGTTCTGACAGACACGGATTCAATTCTTGTCTCTACCATTTACTTGCTGTGTGACCTTGGGCAAGAAGTCTAACCTCTCTTAGCTTCAGTATATTTAACTGTCGAGAGGGAGCAATTACTTTCCCCTGTCAGGGTAGCTGTGAGGATTAGTGAGATAATGTCTGTAGAGGGCCTAGCAGAATGTCTGGTACATAGTATGTGCTCCATGATAATAGGATCTCACTAGGCTGTGAGCCTCCTGCAGGCAGGGGCCATGTTTGCTTTGGTTCAACAACCCAGCGATTAGTACAATGCCTAGCACATAGTAGGTGCTTTAGGAAGTCTTCATTAATGATTTTATAAATGACTGAATGTATTTTCCTGCAGTAAGATTTCCCTCTTCTAGGAAGGATTCCCTGTGTGTAAAATTTTCCCTCACTCAAACCAATTCATTTCCCTGTGAGCAACTCAAATCCCTGTGTTCTGAAACCTCAGAACTGGAGGATTAGCGTGTGTGTCTTCGGGGGTGGCTCTGTCCTGAGTCATCTCTGAGACCCCCACCCTCCCTTATGCTCTTGTGGGAGCTGGAAATTCATCAGCCCTAATCTGAATGAGAGGACTGGAGAAACAAATCAATGGAGAGAGGGATTCCGATTTGGTTCCAGTACTACAGAGATTACAACTGTTTCTTTGAAACTGACCTTCATTTATGTGGAGGGGAAAGCAGTTAGTTCAATAATGGCTTCCTGGTGCCTTTCAGCATTTTAAAAGACGGAAGAAGGATTTGGAGCGAGGCAAGGTTCCAGTGTTTTCAAAATAACACACCAAGCCCAGCTACCAGTTGGCTGCCCAGCGCTTCCTGCTACCCACCCGCACCCCCATCTACCACACACCCCCATGCACCCCAGTGCAACGCACATCCCTCAATAGCCCAGCCACTTCTTGAACCCTGACCAGGCGGGTGGGAGTTGGCCTTCACTGTAATGCCAGGCAGCTGAAGATTCCTTGGACACCTTGCACATCGCCCATAAAGTAGAAATGCTACTATATTATATTCCAATTATTTCCTGTCCCTCCATGGCCTGATTCCAGGTGCTGAATAAAGAGGTCCTTGTTTGGTGGATCCATCCCTGCTCCTGAGTTAGTGAGAGCTGGTCCCTGGCCCAACTTGGTCTGAGGCCACAGGGAAAAAGGGTGGGGAGGAGATAGGGAGGGTGTTACAGGTGGGGAGGGCTCCACAGGAGATGGCAGGCCTGTCTCTGCAGGCAGCCCAACCTCGCTCCCAACAATAAAAACAAGGGAGGAAGGAAAACAAATGGGGCCCCTGACCAGGACCCTGTAGGGGGCAAGGCTATTTTCCTTCCTTCCCAGGAGGAATCCCAACCCTTCTCTTCCACGGAGAAGACAAACACAGCGATAGAAATCTCGCCATCCAGGCACCTGGAAGTCTATTGCCAACTGGAAGTTTACTCCTACCCGGGCTTCTCTGTTTGCCAACCACTGTCTTCCCCCAGATCTGCTTTCTCCCCTTCTGAGTGAAAAGCCTTTCATGGAAAATTTAGAATTTGGAACCTGCATCAGATTCCAAAGGAGTTATTGTTCTACATCATGCTACTTTTATTTGGGTGTTATTTGAACTCAGAAGAAGTAGAAGCCCACATCTCCATTTTGCTCAGATGCTCTTTCTATTGATAAATTACTAAGAACATGTTAATTAAGCACCTTCTCTGTTTGAAACTCTTGAGTAACTTTCGAAGTCCATCCCAAATTCAAGGCCTGGGGTCCACACTCCTTACCCGCCAAGGGCTGGGTTTCCAGGGGAGAAGCACGTGGATGGACTCAGCTCAGGGACAGCACACTGGGAGCTCCGGGAGATAACAGATGGTCAGAAGTCTTCAAGTCAAGGAGAAGAGAAACAAGCTCTGATAGCATCAGGGTGACAAGAACATCTCACTTTCTGTGGCATGGAAGCCAAGGACCTGAGATGTTAGGAAGATAAGGTCTCAGAAAGGCATGGACAGAAAGAGGGGGGAAACAGAAATAGTATAAGTGAGAAGAAACTGAGGGTGTGTGTGAAGAGCAGGACCCAGAGGGAAGCCACATCGTCCTGCACCACCGTGTGGGTGGTGAAGTGCTAACCTTCGCAGCGTTTAAAAACCTTGGTGACCAGGAGGCTGGAGCCTGAAAGGAGCTGAGACATCCCCTGGCTGGTGCTTCTCAAAGCCTGGTCTGCGGATCACCTCTTCAGAATCACCCGGTGGGCTGGTTAAACGTGATTCCTGGGATTTCTCTGATTTACTGACTCGGATTCTCTATGCGTTAGGTCTTAGAAGCTGAATTTTTATCTAGTTCCACAAATGATTCTGATCCTTATTGAAGTTTGAGAGCCCTTGATCTAGTCCAACCCTCTTGTTCGCTGGAAGTGAGACCTGAAGCCCAGCTGGTAAAGCAACACACCTAAGTTCACAGAGCTAATTTATGGCAAAGCTCACATACATAACTCTATTGCTCCTGACCCTCAGAGCAGTACTCTTTCCATTTCACCATGCTGGCAGCCTCTTCACTTGTTTCCCCTGCCACCTAAAGTGAAAACCTGCACCTTTGATCCACTCCTGCATCCTGCTGGGGCTTTGCCTTTCCTGAGGATGCTCTGGTCACAGCCTCTGCCAGCTGAGGATTGGGGGAAGAAGGAAGAAAGGAAAAAGATCTAGTTCCCTTCTGAGCCTTTAATAACAGGTATTGGCAACTGAATGGAGAAGAAAACACAGTTTTAGCTGCGGGGTTATTGGGGTTTGGTTTGTAGTACTAAGAGCTAACTTACATTGAGTATTTGCTGTGTACCAGACACTGTATTAAGTCCTTTCCATGCACTAGTGCAAACCCCATGGAGCAAATAGTAATTAGCCCTATTTTGCAGATGAAGAAACTGAGGCTCACAGAGAAGTCATTTGCCCAAGGTCACATGGCTAATTATTGGCCAAATCACTCCATGTGCAACCACGATATTTGTATGGTCCAGTGCAGTGTGAATTGTCTTCCACTTTAACTGGACAAGCCTGCAAAAGGACCCTGAGACCTTGGGAAAGAAAAGAAAGCTGGGCAGCAGGATGTGATCACTACTTGGGGTAGAGCTTCAAAACCTCTCCACTTAACATGCTGAAAATATTTCTGAAAGGCATTAGCTCAAAAGCTAGCCTTAGAAATGACAATATGGAGAGTAGGTTAAACAGTTTTTCTTTATCATTTTTAAATGGAAACTCCCGACATCAGTTTACCCTCTTTCCATTTGCCTCTTTCTCTTGGAAGCAGTGTGTCTTCAGGATTTTTGTTACTTGGGGGATTTGTTTATGTTCGGTTCCAAGTGAGCCCCTGGTGTGACTGTAGGCGTTAGTGGTCCATAGCAAGTAGCAGCCGTTGTCTCTTCTGATATCACAGCACATGACTCTGTCATAATTACCTCCCTCCATTCATTTTCTGGAGTGTCCCCCAGGGATAGAAAAAGAAATCAAAGCAGATCACTGCCTCAGAGAAGGGACAAGTGTTTCCTGAGCCGTGTGGACAGCATGTCACAGTACCCTCCTCTAGGTTTACCTCCTACCCAGACCTTGGCTTCATCCTTAGAGGAAGTCAGGTAGCCTTTTGAACAACTCACTTAGTAGGACTCCCAAACAAAATAAGATGGGCACATTTTCATAGGAGAGAAAGTGCTCAGCTTCATACTAGCAGGACTTGGTGTCTGGTAGCTGAAGGTGGGGGGCAACTATAATTTAATTCTGGACATTCCATAAATCACCAGAGTTAGGGATATTTTGGGGTGAAAACTGAGAATGTGTGACCCTCTGGCCATCTTCCTTCTCTTTCAAATCTCAAGCTTTAGATAGAGGCTGGTTGGGGCTGTGAGGCTGTAAAATGCTCTTATTAACTCGTAATGGAGGGAGTGCGTGGAGGTGATAGCAAGTGGTGAAAGGAGGAGGGGGAGAAGGCAGCCTCTGCAAAGCTCTTGAGGAGCGTGGATCTCTGCAGGAGCCCTGGAAATGCTGAATGAAAACTGCCTTTCTGTGTACGAGCTGCTTCCTTGCTTCCCAAATGCCGTGTCTGCGGTAACTACAAACTATTTTGTATGCTGCATTAGTGACGCCGCCTTAGTGGGCACATGATTACTACTGAAATAACGCTGGTGTGATGTTCAAGTCCAGTGTCCTTTTTAATTATTAAACCAAGGCTGCTGAATGAGTCATTGCACATAGCAGATTTGCCTCCCGAGGTTCTATTTCAAGTGACTCGTACCTTAGCGCGTTCCACTAACACCTGAGTCGGTTCTTAGCCACCTACCCCATCTGCAAAGCCTTTGCAGAACAAACAATATTCCCCAACCTCCAAACACACACAGACTGCATAAAAAACTAAAACCCACAAAAAACTTTATAGTAAGCTCATCAGTAAACCCAAGATCTGAAAATGCCCCGTTCCCCTCCGCCAGTCCCCAACTTACCAAGTGGTAGAGCGATGAAGAAGGGTAGCCAACACAAGATGAACATACCGACTACAATGCCCAAGGTCTTGGCTGCTTTCTTTTCCCGGGAGAACTTAAAAAGTTTGACAGCTATGGAACTCCTGGGGTTGTGGCCCTTGGCCTTGGTACTGCTGAGGGTGTCCTCGTGAAAGTTCTTGGAGTGGATCCTCAAGGTCAGCTCCTTGGAGTTGGACATCTCCTTCATGACTCCAGCCTCCAGGTTCTTGGTGGTCCTCTTGGCAACGATGTAGACCCGGCAGTACATGACCAGAATGACCGCCAGAGGGATGTAGAAGGAGCCCAGGGAGGAGAAGAGGGCATAGAAGGGTTCTTCAGTGACCCCACATTCCTTGTCATCATTGGGCGCCGGTTCCTTCCACCCAAGAAGAGGCCCAATGGAGATGACCGTGGACAAGACCCAGACGCTGAGGAGCGCCAAGATGGCCTTCCTCCTGGTGACCAGCGAGGGGTACTGCAGAGAGTAGCGCACCCCGATGTAGCGGTCGATGGAGATGGCACACAGGCTCAAAATGGAGGCTGTGCAGCACAGGACATCCACGGCGGCCCAGATGTCACAGAAGATACGGCCCAGCACCCAATAGCCGAGCACCTCCAGGGCTGCGGAGAAGGGCAGCACGGTGAAGCTTAGCAGCAGGTCGGCAATGGCCAGGTTGACGATGAAGTAGTTGGTGGGCGTCCTCAGGTGACGGTTGCAGGCCACAGACAAGATGACTAGGATGTTGCCCACGATGGCAAAGAGGATGAAGGCGCCCAGCACCAGGCCCACGGAGATGGCCCTGGTGATGTCCAGCTGGGGCAGTGTGGAGTTGCTCGAGGTCTGGTTGGGGCCAGTGAAGTTGGCATTTTTCAACTCTCCCCAGTGGGCAGGTGCTGATGTGTTGTGGCCGGTGTCCAGATCGGGATTCATTTTAGAGTCCGCCCTCCATAGCCAGAGGGGTGACAGGGCTGGGAAGGGCTGGCGAAGGCACCTCAGCTGCCCTGAAACTTTGCTTCCCCCGTGGTCTTCTTCCCAGAGGCGCCCTCCTGGCGAGAAGTCATCTCCCCCGGGCAGCCCAGCCCGGCAGCACGTCTCCTGCCTGCACCGAGCCGCTCGCTCGCCTGTCAAGAGGGAGGAGGAGGAGAGAGGGGACGAGGCGTTAGCTCCAAGTTTAACGGTCCACGTCAGGCGCGCCGGGCCGGGCTCGCGGGGAGCGGCGGGGAGGAGCGGGCAGCGGGGCAGGGGGCGCCCGGCTCTGCCCGGCCCGCGGCGGGTCTGCGGACAGCGGCGCCTCCGCCCAGCTAGCGCCGAGGAGGGTCTGCTTTCAATGAGCCGCCTCTGGGCTGACTGCACGGCGGTGACATCAGGCGGGGGAGCCCGGCGCCCTGACTCCGTGCGGCACTAGGGGGCAATGCGGGTCCAGCGAAGGCGCCCGCAGCCCCGACGCCGCCACCCTGCTCAGCCCGGAGGCGGGCCGCGCCCCCGTCTCCCCCAGGGCAGGCCAGTAGGGGGAGGGGGTGGGGATAGAGCGACCTGAGCGTGGGGATCCCCCTGTCCCCCACCCCCAGGTAGCCCACTGGGATTCTTTTCCCCCCTATTCACTCCGCAGTTTAAAAAGTGGGCTGGGGGTGCTTGCCTTTAGTGAGGGGCGTCTGGAGTCAGCACTCAGATATAGGGGGCTCTGCAACTTGCGTGGCACCTAAAAGAGGAAGAATTCCAAAGTTAGTCAAATGGGAGGGACTTGAGTCAGATCGAGACCAACTCCCATCCTTCCCTCCCTGTGAAACCTCTCTGGTCTCATAAGAAAACTCGGAAGCTTCTTGTGATTCATTCATTCACTCACTCATTCATTCAACAGATTGTTAACTGGGAACCCCCTGTCGGCCCTGGGTTCTGTTCTAGGCGCTGTGGGTAGAGTAACTGAAGCAAGCAGACAAAGACCCCTGTCCTTGGGGAACTTCCATTCTAGTGGGAGGAGACAAACAAACAGGTAGGCAAATTCTGAGGTGCGCCCTATGCTGACAGGTGTAGCAGAGAAAATAAAGCAAGACTGGGGAAAGGGAACGCTCTGGGGCGCATGTGGAATTTTACAGGGGTGCTCGGGATTTTCCTGAAGTGATATTTGAGCCAAGCCCTCAAAGAAATGAGGAACAAACTGTGGGCTATCTGGGGGTGGGAATGGGGTAAGAGACCTCCAGGCAAATGGGGAGGGGACTTGGGGAATCCAGATTATTTGTTGAATTTTTTTCCCCTTTCCGCCTGATATCCATGTTGGGCATTCAGCTATAGGGACACACTCCCCAAGGTGGGTGAATGGTACTTAGGAAAGAGGGTATGGCCAAGGATGCCGAGGGAGAGTCTTATGTTAGTTAACATTTATCCATATGTCCCAGTCCCAGACAGCGTGCTAAGTACTTGTCGCATCTTCTCATGACCCTAAGAAAGAAGGACTATTCTCATAATCATTTTCATTTAGTGGATGGGACACCAAGGTGCAGTGAAATTTAACTCTGTGTAAATCCACATGGCCATCAAGGAGAGAATTTGAGAGTTGAACCCAACTGTGGGTCTAGCCAAAGTTGAGGACTTACCTGTTATGTCACACTTTTCCCCCAGAAGCAAAGAAGTGGGTGAATTCTCACCCCCAGCTTTATTGAGATATAATTGACATATAACATTATGTAAGTTGATTTGAGACACTTATATATTGCAAAATGATTACCATCATAGTGTTAGCTAATACTGCCAACATGTCACGTAATTACCATTTCTTTTTTTGTGGTGAAAACATTTAAGATCTACTCTCTTGGCAACTTTCAAGTATATGATATAGTATTATTAACTACGAACACCATGCTGCACATTAGATCCCCAGAACTTATTCATCTTATAACTGGAAGTTTTCACCATTTGACCAACATTTCCCCACTCCAGCCCCTCCCCACCCAACCCCTGGTAACCACCACTTAACTAACTCTGTTTCTATGAGGCTTTTTTTTTTTTTTCTTTTAGATTCACATATAGGTGATATCATGGAGTATTTGTCTTTCTCTGTCTGACTTATTTCACTTAGCATAATGCCCTCAAGTCTTATCTATGTTGCTGCAAATGGTGGGATTTCTTTCTTTGTCTTGGCTGAATAATACTCCATTGTGTGTGTGTATGTATGTATGTGTGTTGTGTGTGTATATATATATATATATATATATATATATATATATATATATATATATATATATATATGCCACATCTTCTTTATCCATCTATCAGCTGATGGACATTTAAGTTGTTTCCATGTCTTGGCTCTTGTGAATAATGCTGCAGAGAACATGGGAGTGCAAATGAAACCCTATTTTCATTTGCTTTGGATATATACCCAGAAGTGGGATTGCTAGATCATATGGTAGTTCTATTTTTAATTTTTTGGGGAACCTCCTTACTGTTTTCCATAGTGACTGTGCCAATTTACATTTGAGGTAGGGGTGGATTGATTGTTATAGATGGAGCTGTCTTCCAAGTGGTCAGTTTTGGGACCTGAGCTACTAGTGCTGGGAGGGAACTCACATTTATTGAGTTTCCACTGATAGCCAAGCATTTACTCATTTTCTTTTATTCTTCACAACAACCTTTAACAGAAGCATACCATTCTCCATTGACAGTTGAGAAAACCATGGTTCAGAGGGAGTTAGTATATTCCTCAGGTTGTATGGCTAGTAGACATGCGGCAGAGCAATGGGTAGCGACAGCTGGAGACTGAAAAGTAAAGCCTGGGGACTTCCCTGGCAATCCAGTGGTTAAGACTCCATGCTCCCTATGCAGGGGGCGCGGGTTCAATCCCTGGTCCGGGAACTAAGATCCCAGATGCTACACAGCAAAAAAAAAAAAAAAAAAAAGAAAGAAAGTAAAGCCTGATGCCTTCTTTTACTCTCGTCCAGAATCCTGCATCTAGGGCTTCCTACTTCCCGCCCTTGATAATCACTGTAGCCTGGTATTCAGGGGTGGGGAACCAGGAAGCCATTCAGGGTGATTTACATTTAAGTTCTCCATCCTAAAGGTAGGTCCCTAACCATATATATATATATATATATATATTTGGAGGTGGTAGGATATCATACACCTATCTAGGGATTTAATCTCTCCCATCAAAATTTACAGACCCTCAAATGCACAAAATACACAATTTCAAGGAGTTCCCTGAGATTAAGGAATCTGTGATAGAGATAGCCCTGAAAACAGACTTTTTCTATTTCAATTAAACTGGCTTAAGTTGTATATGAAGATTTTAAAATAAGAGATTCACTGATTTAGCTCTTCAAGAGCTAGCAGAACTCTTGCTTGCCCATCTTCCCATTTTGGAGGTGGTCTAGGAGGCAGAGAAAGTTGGTAAACTCCCACAGCTAGTCAGGTGCAGAGCTGGTTCTCAAACTCCATTTCCCTGCCCCACCGAGCGGTGCACCTTCCTCTGCCCCGGACAGAAGCCACACACAGCGGCTACTCATGACTTATACAGCAGAGTGTGAGACAGGGACGACTTGGGCAGGCCTCTGCCAGGGGTCCTTATGAAGAGGGGAGATTGTCCTTGGTCGTGGGTGGCTCATGTACTGATCTGTCTGGAGATAGGGCCTGGGCCAGATGATCTTTTGAGGTCTTCTAGTTCCAGGTGGTCAGCTTCCTTTGCTGGATAAAGAGGCCTCTGAAGGCAACCACGCTGCCCCTTCTCCGATGCATTGTCCACAGTGGTGGTGGGAGTGGGGTTTCATACACTCAGCTCCCACCATCCTCGTGTATCTTTAAGTCTAGGATGATGGTGCTTCTCTTGAACTGGTTTACTCCCAAGGGGGAGTGGGAGGAGGAACAGAATGCCAGCAGGTTGGCAGAAAGGTGGTGATTAGCACAAAGACAGGGATGTAGGAGGGAAAGAGTGGGGCAGAATGAAGAGCAAGTTTTGAGTCCACATTTTGATTGTGGTGGCCCATTTCCCACTTCCCTGGGCATTAATTTCACCAGCTCTTGAACAGCCAGCAACACACCATTGAATTTACAGAGGCTGTGTCTACATAATCACAGTAACCAGCTGCAGTGTGAAAACTTAGCCTATCTGACATTTTTCTATAGTGGCAAAAGGCCAGGAAAAAAAAGAGCAAGTCTGAGATACAGATGTGGTTTATATTTGTTACAAAAGAGGACAGTTTGTTACCTAAATGAGAACTTATGTCTTGATTCAGGTGTCAGGATGTGGAAGGGATTATTGAGCCAGATCGAGGGGTTCAAAATGCTTGTAGATTTCAGACATGTTGTCATTTAGCAGCATCTTTCACGAAAGCAAAACAAACATCCCATCATAAGGCAAACAGGTATCAGCCTTAACAGGAGCCACGTACCAGGACCCCACCAAGCACCTTGCTCATGGTCCTTTCCCTGATGCTCCTTTCGTCCCTTCACTGGAGATGCCTTTTAACCCCTCTGGCTGATATTTGACCCAGAGAAATGACCATTTGTTTAGGTGTCATGAGGATACAGACGATATTTCATTTTCTTGGTACTCCCTGGGGCAAAGCCAAGCACAGAGCTCTGACTCACTCGAGGCTCAGGGAAGAAGAACCTTTTCATTATCCATCTGATTACATTAGAAACCTCTGATGTTGCAAACTCCCATTTCTGTGAGCCCTCTAGGAGAAGCTGCCACTGAGTTTGACCTGTGGGGAGACCAAGGCTGTGGGAGATTCAGAGATCTGTTTAGAGGACCTGTGGGAGGAGATCTGTCATCTGTGATCATGCAGTTTTGCATGGTATTCCCTCTCTAGCTCTCTCCAGTTTTCAATTCAACCAGCCGCATACAGGAGCATCTACTCTGTGTAAGGGACCATGCTAGGTACTGCGGGCGAATCAAAGGTGAATTAAATCAAGCAAACAATAACCTAGCACTGAGCTAGGTGCCATGGGAGATGATGATGATGGTAAAGTGCCCTTCAGAGAGTACCTACTATGTGGCAGGCACTGTTTTAGGTACTCTATGTGCACTTACTTAAACCTTTACAACAATGCAAGGTAGGAATTATCCCCATTTTACATATGAGGAAACTGAGGTTCAGAGAGGTTCTTTGACATGGCCAAGCCCATTCAATGAGTAAGCAGCACTGGTATTCAAAGCATTATTGTCTGGCTCCAAAGCTTGCATCCTTCTCTCTGCACCAGACTGAGATTAAAAAAAAAAAAAAAAAAAGGCAGCAGAAGGTTCAATGTTAGCCCTGAAATTACAGTAGAAGGAAATCACAGTAGAAGACAGAATGTGATCAGGTTCCCGAGCGAGGCAGAGGTCAGGGAAGGGACGGCACGGCAGAGCTGTCTGGGTGAGAAGGTTCTGCAGAGGAGCTCCTTGGGTCAGGCTTTCTTGCCTCCCAGGCCAGCACTCAGTCTGCTGAAGATTTGAGAGCCAACTAGGAGTCTAATCCTGCTTCCCTTATTTAATAGCTGCTAATGTGAACTTGGGCAGGATAGTAAAGTGACTAAGAGTCTGAACACTGGCATCAAACAGACCTGGGTTTATGTCCCACCTCCACTAATTTATTAGCTGTGTGTCCTTGGGCAAGTCACTTAACCACTCTGAGCTATGGTTTCCTCATCTGTGAAATGAAGACCATAACAGTGCCTACCTCAGAGGGCTGAGGTGACGATTACATGTGATAATGTGTATAAAGTGCCTAGCACAGAGCAATAGTGAAAATATCAGCACTTAATAATGTGAGTTATTAAGTGCTTACCACAATGCAAGCATTGTGCCCCAAATGCCTTATGTACATTTTCTGACTTAATACTGTTAATAATATTATGAGGCTGATGCTATCACTACTGACATTGTATAGATGAGCAAACTGAGTCTCAGAGTGGTTGCCCAAGGCCACAGGGCTGGCAGGTGGCACAGCCGGAACACAGAGTACCCAGCAAATGAGACTAAAAATGGAAAAAGAATTGGAGGTATGAGGCGTCTGCTTCATGAGGTACACTAGGGTCTCCTGGGACCTGAAGGAGGATTTTTGCCCCTGCTGCAGCCCAGATGGGAGAGAGGAGAAGTACCCTTTCTTCTGAGCGGAGGACACTGGCTGCACTAGAGGCATTTCCTCTAAAGGCAGCAGGTCAGAAGCTCCCAGGAGGCAGGGATTTCAGGTCCCTCTGGGCAAACTTGCTTTTCTCTCTGGTAATTATAATTTGTCAATCTTTGGTGCGCAAGGATTCCCCCAGCCCCGAAATTCTAGATGCACTGCAGGTCTCGGTAAGTGAGAGAGAGCTTGGAGCAACCACGTGCAGTAGACTTGTGAAGATGAACTGCCAAGTCATCCAGGGGCTGACATCACATCACATGTTCGGGGAGAGCCTGGGAGCCCTGAATTGGGGGCTGGGGTGTGAGGGCACCAAAGCGTGGAGTGTGAAAAGCCTACTGAGTCTGGAACCAAGAATGGGTCCCTGCTTCCTTATGCCCTAGCAGCTTCTCCTGTGGGACAAGGTAAACAGGTCACCAACACCAACATGCAGTGCTGCAGAGTTGAGGGCAAAGGGGAGCGTATGCCGTTTTCTTGAAAGACTCTGGCTGTCCCTTTACCATCCATGGGCTTTGCCCATCACTTTGTCCAGAAATCTGTCGTGGGCCCCAAATTTCTCAAGAAATGGTCTTTGGGTTGCAATATGGTTTGAAGGTGGGCACGCAGCTGTGTTTGTACCATGCTCTTCACAAGACAGAGGTAGTTGCTCATGTTGCCGATGGAGATTTTGCTGGGGCTAAAGCTCTTCCAAGCTGCCTTTGTATTGCCAATGCCAGGATTTACGTTCTAAACACACTTGTTGAAACCGTCAAAGGTTAAAGCAAAACATAACAAAACAAAAGTTATGGCAATAGGCTCCGTACAGCTGACTTTTCAAGGCACTGGCCCCTCTGGGCTCCACTGCTACAATCAGGACCCGGACTTCTGAAATATCAGACTCAGAAGGACCCTGCAGATCATCTGGTCCAGGGTCAGCAAACTATAATCCCATGGAACAAATCCAGCCTTGTGCCTGTTTTGTAAATAAAGTTTTATTGGAACACAGCCACGCCCATTCGCTTGGGTATTGTCTTCGGGTACTTTCATGGTACCACGGCAGAGTTGTGGAGCTGCAACAGAGACAGTCTTGTAAAGCCTAAAATATTTGTTCTCTGAACCTTTACAGAATATGTTTGTTGCATGTTCTATAAACATTGTTGCATCAAATGTTTATCTAGTCTAACTCTCTTATTTTACATGTAGGGACACAAAGGCCCAGAAAGGGGAAGGAATTTACCTAAGGCAGAACCAGGGTCCATAGCCTGGAGATTTGACTCTGCTCCCATGGCTCTTTTTTTTTTGCCACTGCTGTTATCAATTTCTGCAGCCTGGCATGGAGTCTGAGTTTGAATCCTAGCTTTGGCTGACCAGATGTGTGACCTTGGGCAAGCTACGTAACTCTTTCAGCCTCCATTTTTTCATCTGAGACCTGGACATAATGCTTTCTATTTCTTGAGATAATGTACAACAACATAGGCGGTTGCAAGAATTAAAGGAACTGTAGTCTATAATGCTTAGGCTGGGACCTGGCTCATAAACAACACTCAGCCAAAAGTAGCACTATTATTATACTGATGTTTTCTGTAATTATATATGTATTAATCTTATTCCCTTCCCCTCCAAATTTCATAAGAAAAAGTGATATCCCTTCCCAGTGGTTCTTTAACTTTTTGGGTCCTAGACCTTATTAAGAATCTACTGAAAGCTGTGGAAATTTTGCTTTACTCCACACTTTTTCTGAATTCCTTATAAGGGCTTCTTCAGTGCCAAGTTCTTGGCAGGGCCCCTTGATCAATTGATCTCCACCCTGTTACTTCTTATTTTTGTTTGCTGAGCCTCTCTCCTGCTAACTCCATCTTGGTGTAACCTCTTCCACTCTTGGGCAACAGAATTAATCCAGTGTTTTACCATTCATCATGGAGCAGAACTTGCACTGAATGAAGTAAATGCATGCTGGCCTTTCTTGTCCTCCCAGAGTTCAAGGTCTAAGATGAATAACGGGAATGTGCGTCTGAGGATGCAGAGAGAATTGTGCCTGACACTGAACAGTGATGTGAGTTAAATAAGGAAACACATAAATACATGACATAGGTCTCATGTTTCTCCAATCTTCCTCTTCCTCTTTTGGGTTCTTTGAACCAATTACTTGTGGTGGCCACCAAGTTCAGAAAGGTCTAAAGGAAGTGGTGGGAACCTTTTTCCTTGGGGGCATCTAAAAATTGTATCTGGACAAAGTGTTAGAGTCCAGCTTTGGAGAGGACAGACTGGGCCCCTGGGGAGCAAGGCAAGGAATGATGTCATAGAGTGATGTCTGCCTTCTCTGGCAGGCGTGACAGGATAGGACCCTGGGATGGGGGTGGGCATGCTTGGGAAATGTGTGTGACATCACTTCAGGCCCCGGGGCATGGCAAAGGAGGGAGGAGTGTGAGAAAGAGGCAGTTTTCTTTGCCCATCTCTATTGTGTCCTGAGGGATGCTGGGACAGGAAATGCCCAGCGTTTCTCTACTGTTTACTGGACGCCAGACTGACGAATTTGGAAGGTTGCCTTGGGAGTCGTGAAAAGATGAAGGGAGAAGGAGGAGGAGCCTTGGTTTTCTACCTCTGTGGGACTGCCCTGGTAAGTGCTTGGGGGTAAGGTATGTGGAAGATTTTGTGGAAACTTCTAGATAGGAGCACCTGGGATAATCGCAGTTAGATGCATGGTGTGAATTACAAATTCTTGGAAGGGCTTCCAAGTATCTCCCCAATCCTTTGGAGTGCTATCCATTTAGATGTAAGCCTTGCCCTCTTCCGAATCACCTATGTTAATTAACTATGAGTGCAGTTATGCAGCAAGCATGTGTCAAGCTAATTCACAGGCATCATCTCATTTAACCCTCCAAACAGCACTTTTGTGGAAGACACTATTGGCTCCAATTTACAGGTGAGGAAACAGGATAAGAGTGATTAATTAACTTGCTCAAGATTATTCAGAGATGGGATTAGAACAGAAGTGGTTTGACTCAAAGTTGATACTTTTCACCTCTCAGATAACCCAAGTTTGGCTGCAGGCTGACCTCACTGATAAAATGACAGAAATTTCTGGGCACCTCAGCAGGCCAGAGACATGGGTCAGAAAGGCAGAAGTTGATTTGGTCTGTGTACTAATCGCACAATGCAAACACGGGCCTGTCTCTGGGCTGGATCTGAGGATTGCATCTCTCCTCCTAACCCCTCCCTGGGAACCTCAAATGAGATCAAGGGCTTGTATCAGGCTTGAGCCTTAATTCTTCCAAGAAGAAGGGGAAGAGACCTGATCTAACAATTGCCTTTAAGGACTGAAAAGGTTATTGACCGCATGATGGCAATCAACTGTTGTCTATCTCAGAGAGAGAGAGAGAGAGAGAGAGAGAGCAGATATAGCCTCCAAATACAGCATGAGAGATATCAGTTAGACCTAAGGAAATAGCTTATTAAGCATCAGATCAAATTCTAGTTGCTGCTACTTCCTAGCTTTGTGAGTTTGTGACTTTACTTCATTTATTTAAGCTTCTGTCTGTTTATTTGTAAAATGGGGATTTAGTATTTTCTCCATCAAGTTATTAATGAGGATTAAATGAAACTTTGCCTGGCACCTAGAAAGCTCTCAGTAAGTATTAGTTATTGTTGATGTTTTGCATAGTCTTAACATACAACATATTTCTCAGTAACTGGAGTATTCAGGTACAGATTTTCCTAGTTGATCTCTCAATGATACTTTCAACCCTTTACTTGCCAGTTGATATAACTGATTTCTTTCTTTCTTTTTTTTTTCCTTATAAATACCACTGAACAAACAGTGGCTAGAAAAATAACAAAAATATAAAGAACACTAACTAACATTTGTTGAGAGCTTACTGTGTGCTAGGCTGGTGTTATGTGCTTTACACGCACTACCTCATTTTAATACAAGAATTCTATCAGGTAGGCAGAAATAATATACCTGGCCTTTGAGAAGCAACCTGTGAGATTGGCTCTACCACACCTAGAGACCCCAGGACTTGCTGGAAATATTTCTTCACACAGAGAACTCAAAGTGCGGTTGGAGACCAAGCCAGTATGGCTACTGGTAGCCTTGGGCAGTAGGCCCTGTGAGTTTGCTGTGCAGAGGGAAAGGGAAATGGCTTGGTCCAGCAGGCAAGGCAGCCGGATCTCAGCCTGTAATTCTTGGTCCCTGGTACAATTAGTGTCAACAGGAATTTTCCCTGTGTAGCAAGACAAAGAGGCTCACAGACTATAAACCATCATATCAGAGGCCGACCATTTGTGCCCTAGAAAGGCACGGAAGGAAGGGGGAGCCATGTGAACCTCCACTGGCCCCCAATACTGCAGAGAACCAGATCCATGAGGAGGGAAAGAAGAAAAGGAGGGAAAAGGGCAGGGAACAGACTTCATTGAATATATATTATATATTTTCAAGTAAATCCCAGGGGTGGAGTGGAAAGTGAAGGGAAAAAAAAATTCAGCCTGGAGCTATTTTCTCTCAAGCCAAGCTGTCCCTAAAACAGTTGGACCAGCTCCAGGTATAAAAGCTCAGACCTTTGTTGTCACCTGAAAACTTTAGAATGTTTCTTTGCTCGGTCTGGAGGACTGCCCACCTCACCGCTTCTTGGTGCTGCTCCTTTGGGAACCTAGAAATTTAGAAAGAAATAGGGAGCCATTTAGCGGGCAAAAGTTTGCCTACACAGCCTGTGATGCTCAAACTTTACTGAGCATAACAGTCACCTAGAGTGAGCCTTAAAAATGGAGATTCTTGGGTCCTAGCCCCAGATATTTTGATCCAGTAGGTCTGAAGTGAGGTCCAGGAATTAATATTTTTTCACAAGCAACCCAACTGATTCTACTGCAGAAGACCAGCAGATCATATTTTGAGAAACATCATTTTAGTCTATCATCCCCATTTTACAGATCATCAAATGGAGGCCCAGAAAGTACAAATGACTTAGTTAAATGTCTCACAGAGAGGGTTCTTGGAGGGTCTACGTCTTAAACTTAGATTTCCTGATTACCAGTATTGCTAGTCTTACCTCGGCTGGACCCATTAAAAGTGACTTTGACCTCCATTTGCTGTGGCTTATTCCTTGCCAGGGGCCTATGGTTCTTCACATCTCAAGTCAGGGGTCAATTCCTCAGGGAGACTGTTTTGCCCCTCCTCACCCCAGTCTAGGTGAGGTTCCTTTCTTCTCTGCTCTCAGAAAACCACATCCCTCTCCTTCATGGCATTCCCCCTGGTTTCTGTTTACTCACTCCTCCACGTGATTATTGGATCAATATATGCCTCTCTTCCTAGACTTCATACTCAATGAGAGCAGGCACAGTGTTTCTTTTTGCTCATCCGAGGAGCTAGCACACGGTCTGATGGATTGTATGTGCTCAATAAATATTTATTAGATGAGCAATAGAATGAATGAGTGAATGAAAAGGACAGGTTGATTTCAGCCTTAACTGAACGTCAAAATAAAGAAAAATTTGTGAAACTTTTGTCCTTCGATGGGCTTTCTCTGTTTAGACTTTTTTTTTTTTTTGGTTCTTCTTTTTGACCCACCTTTTTGATCCCAACATCTAATCCCATCCCTAAAACCAGAGCTTCTTGCAGGCAAAATTGTGTAGAAGGAGGTTTGCTTTCTTTCATCATCTGTCTGTTTATTTCTTAATCTTTCTATCTTTCCAGTGAATTCTGTGTTGGAAGTCCATTCTCCTCTATGCAACCCTCCCTTACTTTCAATTCTAACCCTTGCCTAAGATCCCAATGCTCTCTGACAGGTGTGAGGTGGTATCTTACTGTGGTTCTGATTTTCATTTCCCTGATGATGAGTGATGCTGAGCATCTTTTCATGTGTCTGTTGGCCATTTGTATATCTTCTTTGGAAAAATATCTATTCAGGTCCTCTGCCCATTTTTATTTTATTTATTTTCTTTTATTTTTTTAACATCTTTTTTGGAGTATAATTGCTGTATAATGGTGTGTTAGTTTCTGCTGTATAACACAGTGAATCAGCTATACATAAACGTATATCCCCATATCTCCTCCCTCTCGCGTCTCCCTCCGACCCTCGCTATCCCATCCCTCTAGGTGGTCACAAAGCACCGAGCTGATCTCCCTGTGCTCTGCGGCTGCTTCCCACTAGCTATCTATTTTACATTTGGTAGTGTATATATGTCCATGACACTCTCTCACCCTTTCACATCTCACCCCTCCCCCTCCCCATATCCTCAAGTCCATTCTCTAGTAGATCTGTGTCTTTATTCCCGTCTTGCCAGTAGGTTCTTCATGGCCTTTTTTTTTTTTTTTCTTAGATTCCATATATATGTGTTAGCATACTGTATTTGTTTTTCTCTTTCTGACTTACTTCACTCTGTATGACAGACTCTAGGTCCATCCACCTCACTACAAATAACTCAATTTCGTTTCTTTTTATGGCTGAGTAATATTCCAATGTATATATGTGCCACATCTTCTTTATCCATTCATCTGTGGCTGGACACTTAGGTTGCTTCCATGTCCTGGCTACTGTAAATAGAGCTGCAATGAACATTGTGGTACATGACTCCTTTTGAATTATGGTTTTCTCAGGGTATACGCCCAGTAGTGGGATTGCTGGGTCATACGGTAGTTCTATTTTTAGTTTTTTCAGGAACCTCCATACTGTTCTCCATAGTGGCTGTATCAATTTACATTCCCACCAACAGTGCAAGAGGGTTCCCTTTTCTCCACACCCTCTCCAGCATTTATCGTTTGTAGATTTTTTGATGATGGCCATTCTGACTGGTGTGAGGTGATACCTCATTGTAGTTTTATTAATTAATTTATTTATTTATTTTTGGCTGTGTTGCGTCTTTGTTTCTGTGTGAGGGCTTTCTCTAGTTGTGGCAAGCGGGGGTCACTCTTCATCGCGGTGTGCGGGCTTCTCACTATAGTGGCCTCTCTTGTTGCGGAGCACAGGTTCCAGACGCACAGGCTCAGTAGTTGTGGCTCCCGGGCCTAGTTGCTACGCGGCATGTGGGATCTTCCCAGACCAGGGCTCGAACCCATGTCCCCTGCATTAGCAGGCAGATTCTCAACCACTGCGCCACCAGGGAAGCCCCTGTGCAAAAGCTTTTTAAGTTTCACTGGGTCCCATTTGTTTATTTTTGTTTTTATTTCCATTTCTCTAGGAGGTGGGTCAAAAAGGATCTTGCTGTGATTTATGTCATAGAGTGTTCTGCCTATGTTTTCCTCTAAGAGTTTTATACTGTCTGGCCTTACATTTAGGTCTTTAATCCATTTTGAGTTTATTTTTGTGTATGGTCTTAGGGAGTGTTCTAATTTCATTCTTTTACATATAGCTGCCCAGTTTTACCATCACCACTTACTGAAGAGGCTGTCTCTTCTCCATCGTATATTTTTGTCTCCTTTATCAAAAATAAGGTGACCATATGTGCGTGGGTTTATCTCTGGGCTTTCTATCCTGTTCCATTGATCTATATTTCTGTATTGTGCCAGTACCATACTTTCTTGATTACTGTAGCTTTGTAGTAGAGTCAGAAGTCAGGGAGCCTGATTCCTCCAGCTCCGTTTTTCTTTCTCAAGATTGCTTTGGCTATTCGGGGGCTTTTGTGTTTCCATACAGATTGTGAAATTTTTTGTTCTAGTTCTGTGAAAATTGCCATTGGTAGTTTGATAGGGATTGCATTGAATCTGTAGATTGCTTTGGGTGGTATAGTCATTTTCACAATGTTGATTCTTCCAATCCAAGAACATAGTATATCTCTCTGTGTCATTTTTGATTTCTTTCATCAGTGTCTTATAGTTTTCTGAGTACAGGTCTTTTGTTTCCTTAGGTAGGTTTATTCCTAGGTATTTTTTCCTTTTTTGTTGAGATGGTAAATGGGAGTGTTTCCTTAATTTCTCTTTCAGATTTTTCATCATTAGTGTATAGGAATGCAAGATATTTCTGTGCATTAATTTTGTATCCTGCTACTTTACCAAATTCACTGATTAGCTCTAGTAGTTTTCTAGTGGCATCTTTAGGATTCTCTATGTATAGTATCATGTTATCGGCAAACAGTGATGGTTTACTTCTTCTCACTTGGATTCCTTTTATTTCTTTTTTCTTCTCCGATTGCTGTGGATAAAACTTCCAAAACTATGCTGAATAATAGTGGTGAGAGTGGGCAACCTTGTCTTGTTCCTGATCTTAGTGGAAATGGTTTCCTTTTTCCACCACTGAGAACGATGTTGGCTGTGGATTTGTCATATATGGCCTTTATTATATTGAGGTAAGTTCCCTCTATGCCTACTTTCTGGAGGGTTTTTATCATAAATGGGTGTTGAATTTTGTCGAAAGCTTTTTCTGCATCGATTGAGATGGTCATATGGTTTTTCTCCTTCAATTTGTTAATACGGTTTATCACACTGATTGATATGTGTATACTGAAGAATCCTTGCATTCCTGGCATAAGCCCCACGTAATCATGGTGTATGATCCTTTTAATGTGTTGTTGGATTCTGTTTGCTAGTATTTTGTTGAGGATTTTTGCATCTATGTTCATCAGTGATATTGGCCTGTAGTTTTCTTTTTTGTGTGACATCTTTGTCTGATTTTGGTATCAGGGTGATGGTGGCCTCGTAGAATGAGTTTGGGAGTGTTCTTCCCTCTGCTATATTTTGGAAGAGTTTCAGAAGGATAGGTGTTAGCTCTTCTCTAAATGTTTGATAGAATTTGCCTGTGAAGTCATCTGGTCCTGGGCTTTTGTTTGTTGGAAGATTTTTAATCCCAGTCTCAATTTCAGTGTTTGTGATTGGTCTGTTTATATTTTCTGTTTCCTCCTGGTTCCATCTTGGAAGGTTGTGCTTTTCTCAGAATTTGTCCATTTCTTCCAGGTTGTCCATTTTATTGGAATATAGTTGCTTGTTGTAATCTCTCATGATCCTTTGTATTTCCGCAGTGTCAGTTGTTACTTCTCCTTTTTCATTTCTAATTTTATTGATTTGAGTCCTCTCCCTCTTTTTCTTGATGAGTCTGGCTAAAGGTTTATCAATTTTGTTTATCTTCTCAAAGAACTAGCTTTTAGTTTTATTGATCCTAGCTATCGTTTCCTTCATTTCTTTTTCATTTATTTCTGATCTGATCTTTATGATTTCTTTTCTTCTGCTAACTTTAGGGTTTTTTTGTTCTTTCTCTAATTGCTTTAGGTGTAAGGTTAGGTTGTTTATTTGAGATGTTTTTTGTTTCTTGAGGTAGGATTGTATAAACTTCCCTCTTAAAACTGCTTTTGCTGCATCCCATAGGTTTTGGACCATTGAGTTTTCATTGTAATTTGTTTCTCGGTATTTTTTAATTTCCTCTTTGTTTTCTTCAGTGATCTCTTGGGTATTTAGTAGCCTATTGCTTAGCCTCCATGTGTTTGTATTTTTTACAGATGTTTTCCTGTAATTGATATCTAGTCTCATAGCGTTATGGTAGGAAAAGTTATTTGATACGATTTCCATTTCTTAAATTTACCAAGGCTTGATTTGTGACCCAAGATATGATGTCTCCTGGAGAATGTTCCATGAGCACTTGAGAAGAAAGTGTATTCTGGGCTTCCCTGGTGGCGCAGTGGTTGAGAGTCTGCCTACCAATGCAGGGGACGCGGGTTCGAGCCCTGGTCTGGGAGGATCCCACATGCCGCGGAGCAACTAGGCCCGTGAGCCACAACTACTGAGCCTGCGCGTCTGGAGCCTGTGCTCCGCAGCGGGAGAGGCCGCGATAGTAAGAGGCCCGCGCACTGCGATGAAGAGTGGCCCCCGCTTGCCGGAACTAGAGAAAGCCCTCACACAGAAACGAAGACCCAACACAGCCATAAATGAATGAATAAATAAATAAATGAATAAATTTAAAAAAAAAAAAAAAAAAAAAAAAAAAAAAAAAAAGAAAGTGTATTCTGTTGTTTTTGGATGGAATGTCCTATAAATATCAATTAAGTCCATCTTGTTTAATGTACCATTTAAAGCTTGTGTTTCTTATTTATTTGCATTTTGGTTGATGTGTCCATTGGTGAAAATGGGGTGTTAAAGTCCCCTACTATGGTTGTATTACTGTTGATTTCCCCTTTTATGGATGTTAGCATGTGCCTTATGTATTGAGGTGCTCCTATGTTGGGTGCATAAATATTTACAATTGTTATATCTTCTTCTTGGATTGATCCCTTGATCATTATGTAGTGTCCTTCTTTGTCTCTTGTAACAGTCTTTATTTTAAAATCTATTTTGTCTGATATGAGAATTGCTACTCCAGCTTTCTTCTGATTTCCATTTGCATGGAATATCTTTTTCCATCCCCTGACTTTCAGTCTCTGTATGTCCCTAGGTCTGAAGTGGGTCTCTTGTAGACAGCCTATATACGGGTCTTGTTTTTTTTATCCATTCCGCCAGTCTACGTCTTTTGGTTGGAGCATTTAATCCATGTACCTTTAAGGTAGTTATCGATATGTATGTTCCTATTACCATTTTCTTAATTGTTTTGGGTTTGTTATTGTAGGCCTTTTCCTTCTCTTGTGTTTCCTGCCTAGAGAAGTTCCTTTAGCATTTGTTGTAAAGCTGGTTTGGTGGTGCTGAATTGTCTTAGCTTTTGCTTGTCTGAAAAGGTTTTAATTTCTCTGTTGAATCTGAATGAGATCCTTGCTGGGTAGAGTAATCTTGGTTGTAGGTTCTTCCCTTTCATCACTTTAAATATGTTCTGCCACTCTCTTCTGGCTTGCAGAGTTTCTGCTGAAAGATCAGCTGTTAACCTTATGGGGATCCCCTTGTATGTTATTTGTTGTTTTTCCTTGCTGCTTTTCATATTTTTTCTTTGTATTTAATTTTTGATAGTTTGCTTAATATGTGTCTTGCCATGTTTCTCCTTGGATTCATCCTCTATGGGACTCTTTGTGCTTCCTGGACTTGATTGACCATTTCCTTTCCCTTATTAGGGAAGTTTTCAACTATATTCTCTTCAAGTATTTTCTCAGTCCCTTTCTTTTTCTCTTCTTCTTCTGGGACCCTTATAATTTGAATGTTGGTGCGTTTAACGTTGTCCCAGATGTGTCTGAGGCTGTCCTCAATTCTTTTCATTCTTTTTTCTTTATTCTGCTCTGTGGTAGTTATTTCCACTATATTATCTTCCAGGTCACTTATCCGTTCTTCTGTTTCAGTTATTCTGCTATTGATTCCTTCTAGAGAATTTTAAATTTCATTTATTGTGTTGTTCATTGTTCATTGTTTGTTTGCTCTTTAGTTCTTCTAGGTCCTTGTTAAACATTTCTTGTATTTCTCCATTCTGTTTCCAAGATTGTGGATCATCTTTACTATCATTACTCTGAATTCTTTTTCAGGTAGACTGACTATTTCCTCTTCATTTGTTTGGTCTGGTGGGTTTTTGCCTTACTCCTTCATCTGCTGTGTGTTTCTCTGTCTTCTCATTTTGCTTAACTTACTGTGTTTGGGGTCTTCTTTTCACAGGCTGCAGGTTTATAGTTCCCATTGTTTTTGGTGTCTGCCCCCAATGGCTAAGGTTGGTTCAGTGCGTTGTGTAGGTTTCCTGGTGGAGGGGACTGGTGTCTGTGTTCTGGTGGATGAGTCTGGATCTTGTCTTTCTGGTGGGCAGGGCCACATCCAGTGGTGTGTTTTCGGGTGTCTGTGACCTCATTATGATTTTAGGCAGCCTCTCTGCTAATGGGTGGGGTTGTGTTCCTGTCCTGCTAGTTGTTTGGCATAGGGTGTCCAGCACTGTAGCTAGCTGGTTGTGAAGTGGAGCTGGGTCTTAGTGTTGAGATGGAGATCTCTGGGAGAGCTTTCGCTGTTTGATATTGTGTGGAGCCGGGAGGTGTCTGGTGGACCAATGTCCTGAACTCGGCTCTCCCACCTCAGAGGCACACGCCTAACACCCGCCCAGAGCACCAAGACCCTGTCAGCCACACAGCTCAGATGAAAAGGGAGAAGAAAGAAAGAAAGAAAGAAAGAAAGAAAGAAAGAAAGAAAGAGAGAGAGGAAGGAAGAAAGAATAAAATTATTAAAATAAAAAGTAAAATAAATTATTAAAAATAAGATAAAAAAATTAAAAAGTAATTAAAGAAAGAAGGGAAGAAAGAAGAGAGCAACCAAACCAAAAAACAAATCCACCAATGATAACAAGCTGTAAAAACTATACTAAAAACAAACAAACAAAAAACGGACAGACAGAACCCTAGGACAAATGGTAAAAGCAAAGCTATACAGACAAAATCACACAAAGAAGCATACACATAAACACTCACAAGAAGAGAAAAAGGAAAAAAAATATATATCTTTTGGGAAGTCTGAGGTCTTCTGCCAGCGTTCAGTAGGTGTTCTGTAGGAATTGTTCCACATGTAGATGTATTTCTGATGTATTTGTGGGGAGGATGGTGATCTCCACGTCTTACTCCTCTGCCATGTTGAAGGTCTCTCCCTCTGCCCATTTTTAAATTGGGTTGTTTGTCTTTTTGATATTGAGTTGTATTAGTTCTTTGTATATTTTGTATATTAACCTCTTACTGGATAGATTGTTTGCAAATGTCTTTTCCCATTCAGTAGGCTGCCTTTTTGTTTCACTGATAGTTTTCTTTGATGTGCAAAAGCTTTTTAGTTTGATATAGTCCTATGTGTTTATTTTTGCTTTTGTTTCCCATCAAAAAGACAACAAATAGCAAGTGTTGGCAAGGATGTGGAGAAAAGGGAACCCTCTTGCACTGTTGGTGGAAATGTAAATTGGTGCATCGATCACAGAAAACAGTATGGGGCTTCCTCAAAAATTAAAAATAGAACTGCCATATAATCCAGCAATTGCACTTCTGGGTGTTTTCCCGATGGAAACAAAAATACTAATTAGAAAAGATACATGCGCTCCAATGTTTATTGCAGCATTATTTACAATAGCCAAGATATGGAAGCAACTAAGTGCCCATAAGTAGATGAATGGATAAAGATGTGATGTATGTATACACACACACACAGCACACCACTCACCCACCCACCCACCCACACAGGAATATTGCTCAGCTATAAAAAAAAATGAAATCTTGTCATTTGTGACAACATGGATGGATCTAGAGAGTATTATGCTAAGTGAAATGTCAGATAGAGAAATACACTGCGTGATCTCATTTATATGTGGAATCTAAAAAACAAACAAAGCAAAAGGAAAACAGACTCATAGGTACAGAGAACAAACAGAGTGGGGAGGGGTGATGGGGTGGACAAAATAGGCAAAGGGGATTAAGAGGTACAAATCTCCAGTTATAAAATAAACAAGTCACAGGGATGTAATATACAGCATAAGGAATATGGTCAATAATATTGTAATAACTCTGTATGCGGACAGATGGTTACTAGCCTTATTGCAGTGATCATTTCATAATGTATGCAAATGTCAAATCATTATGTAGCATACTTGAAACTAATGTAATATTGTACAGCAACTGTATTTCAATAAAAATAAAGCTCCCAGTGCTCTCATATTGCTTCCAGTCACCCCTAATCCTGACCTTTCTAACCTTCTGTTCCTGGTCAAAGTCTACCTGTCCAACGTCCTATGTCCTGAAGGCCCTGTGCATACCAGGACAACTCTGTAAAGTGACGGCTTCCGGCCAACAGTGGATAATGACCTAATCTGTTGCTCCTTCTCCTCCCTTTTAATTTGATCATCATTCTCTTAACCAAGGAGGTGGTCAAAACTTTGATATTAGGAATCATCCTCTATGGAGCCCAAGAAGCAGTGATGATAGGAGGAGGTTTCTAATGATCAGCAAATATTTATTGAGCCCTGTGTTAGGGTCTGAGGGACATACAAAGACGAATAAAGAGCATTTCTTCTTCTCAAGGATCTTTATGGGAAGACAAGCATTCAATAACAGTGCAGGAGTCTAGTATCTAGTTGCTTGTCAAACAAATGATGGTAACCACATTATGAGTTTAAATTAGACTGTGTGTATAATACACTTTGTATTAGGCCTGACACATAGTAGGCCCAGTCAGTAATGTTAATTCTTCTTCCCTCTTATGGAGAGAGAGATTTTTCAGGGCTGGAGTAGGTTAGCTGGCCTCCACTTAGGAGGGGTGTTCTCTTAGCAGCTCTGGGAACACATTCAACTTGTGAAGAAACTTTTTCAACTCCATAAATGTACCCATTTTTATTCAGAACTGATTTCTATTAAGAAACAATTACAGGGGCTTCCCTGGTGGCGCAGTGGTTAAGAATCTGCCTGCCAATGCAGGTGACACAGGTTCGAGCCCCGGCCCGGGAAGATCCCACATGCCGTGGAGCAACTAAGCCCGTGTGCCACAACTACTGAGCTTGCGCTCTAGAGCCCATGAGCCACAACTACTGAGCCCACGTGCCACAACTACTGAAGTCCGCGCTCCTAGAGCCCATGCTCTGCAACAAGAGAAGCCACCACAATGAGAAGCCCGCACACCGCAACGAAGAGTAGCCCCCGCTCGCGCAGCAACTAGAGAAAACCTGCGCGCAGCAACGAAGACCCAACGCAGCCAAAAAAAAGCAACAATTACAGAAAAAGAATATATATATATACATATACATACATATATATGTACAACTGAATCACTTTGCTGTATACCTGAAACTAACACAACATTGTAAATCAACTATACTTCAGTTAAAAAAAAAGGAATTACAGTTGACCCTTAAACAATGGGAGTGGGGAGAGGGGGCAAAGGAGGGGTTTAGGGGTCGAGAGGGAGGGTTTACAGTCAGCCCTGGCCCTCTGTATCTGTGGTTCCAAATGGAAGTTGTGTAGTTCTGTACATAGTACAGATTTATTGAAAAAAATCTGCATGTAAGTGGACCCACACAGTTCAAAGCCATGTTTTTCAGGGTCAACTGTGTTCTCTTCACATTCAAGCAGGTCTCCTAGGACCCGGCTGATCCACACCTTTTTACTTGATGTGTGTACACAGAAGAGAGAGAATCAGAGCTGGAAGGGACTACAGAGGTTGTATGGCTCTTCCCTCATCTCACAGATGCTGGAACTGAGGCCAGACAAGTGACATGATTGTGGTCACTCAGAGCCAGAGCCAGGACTGAGCCCTCAAATATCCAGCCCCAAACTCTTAAAAATAAAACATAAATATACTTAACATAACTGTATATTATTTGCATTATTCAACCACTAAGCAAATGAAAATAGCTTTTAAAAAATTATCAAAGTATGTGCTTATGGTAAAGCTATGGAAAGGTATAGAAAACAAAAGGGAAACATTATAAATCAACTATACTCCAATAAAACTTTAAAAAAAAGTATTCTCTATATATTAAAAAAAAAAAAAAAGGGAAATCAACTTTTTATTCCACTATCCAGAGACAGCATCTCTATAAACATTTTTGGCAAATGTTTTTCAGACTTCACACACACACACACACACACACACACACACACACACACACACACACACACACCATGCTGTGCTTGGGCCCCTAGCCTCCATTCTACATCCCTCTGCACCCACAGCTGTCTGCTGAGCTCCCCACCGCTCAGACCCAGGCTGACCCTCCCCTGTGGCTCTAGGGGTGGACAATCCGACCCAATCAGAGCCAGTGAGGGCCCAGGGACTCTTTCTTCATGGGATTTGAGGATGAGACTACGTAAGGTTTGGAGCAAGGTCTGGGAGTATTCCAGGGAGGGCCTACCTGTCTGGGTCTGGAGCTGAATGGAGCTGAGTGATACTGTCTGTCCTTCCCACACTCTCCCATAGTACTTACTAGAATAATCCCTGTGCATTAGAGTAGCTAGCTGGCTGTTACCAGTGTATTCGATTCTTAAAGGACCTTGAGCAAGTCACTTTACCTCTCTGACTCAGTTTCCTCATCTCTAAAGTGGGATAATACTTGGGAGATTATCGTGAGAATAATCTACTACTACTGCTATCAGTACCAATAATAATAATTAAATTTACAACTGCCTCTGTTAATTGTTTGGTGGGATCAGGACTTAAGCCAAGCAGTTTAATATATTGTTTCATTTACTTTTCACATCCACAGAGAGTGGAAGGGGGATCTGCTTATGATTGCTTGTGTAAATGGTGAAGGAATGAAGTGCAGGACCAGATTCCAGCTGCTCTGGTTCCTGTCACAGTCATTTTGCTAACTGATCCCTTCTGTCTCTCTGAGTGTCTGGTAGGAGGATCATGGTGTATTTCAGAGCCTCTTGACTGGGGGCCACCCTTGCCTTCTACAGGGGCCAGGACACTGGTTCCAAACTAGAGAGTGGGAAGTGCTTGCTGGGCTGTCGCCTGGAGGCTGGGGCACTGGCCAGAGTCCTCTCTGACTGCAGTGCCCCCTCCCTGGCTGGGCCCCAGTGTTCCCTAGGTAACCACAGGGACGCAGCACAGATTTATGGCCCCGCTGCTCCTGAGCAAGTACCTTACACGTTCTGTCTGAGAGTGATGGTGTCTGGCTCCCAGATGACTCATCAGGAGGAGAACAGACACAAGTGGGTGGCACAGAAGGAACGAAAACCCACTTCTTACATCCCCAAAGCAAGAACACCAAGAGAATTGCTCCATCACACAGACTGTTAAAAAGGCAGATGTCAAGGCTCCCATTTTATATAGATGGGGACACTGAGGCCCTATTCCATCTGCTCCTTCATGGATGACATGAACATTTGTTGAGCTTTGTGCCAGGCTGGGTTAGATCACGTGGGGAACACAAACATGGAAAAACACAGACTCTGCCATCAACAGTGCTATTGACTAAGTAAGGGGATAAGACACGGAATAGGGAACCATCACCAGGGAGGGACGTTAAAGTGTGGGAGGGCTCTGAGAGTTAGCTGTCAATCATTTGTACTTAAGTAGGTTCAACTTCACTTCACTTCACTTCATTCTTTTAGCATCTACTAGGTGCTGAGGACAGCGGAGATGAACAAGAAACCCCTCAAGAAACTTTTAGAAAAGTGTTGGGATTTTCCTCAAGGTAACATCTGGTTGATTTTAAGAAAGTTAAATGATACAGAATTGAAATTACATTTTACAGCAGGTCCATTAGTTCATGCTGGTATTTAGCAAGTTTTATTTATTTGTAAAGTATTGTTCTTACTGGGATTCTATTTGGCCTATTTTGCTGGTGCTTGAGGCAGGAGTGGATGCACCTGCTGATAAGTCCCCTCACTTTTCACCCTGAGGAAGGTGAGCACGCTGCTCTGAGACAGAGGGAGAAAAATAAGATCTTGCTGCGTCCTTGCAGAGAGTGAACTATTTTTGTTCTCCGCTCCTTGGGAGCTTGTTGAAGTAACACATGTATTTTACATAGTGAATATTTCTACATTAATGTGCATATTTAAAAATAATACCAATACTTCCATATGTAGGTGCTCCCCTTCAAAGCGGTCACTTCAGGAGGCAATAAGTTTGTTTCAATAATCCAATTAAAACTAATTTTTCTCCTCTTTCAATATTGTTTTCAAGCCAATGCACATCTTGTGATCATCATGGTGGAGTTAAACATTCATTATTTGAGAGCAGATTTTTAGAAGCAACTGATAGTCTTATGAAGGCATCTAGCACTGGTCCGTGGCCTCTCTGTCCTAGATTCCTTTCACGACTTCCCCTGTGCTGTTCTATATGGCTGGGGGCTAAGCCCCCACTGCAGGCTGTAGTTCCCAGGCTGCCTTGTCATCTGGCTTCTAGCTGGGTTTGGTCAGTGGTGGGCATGGTGGGAAGGAGAGAAACAGGAGAAGTCAGGACATTTCTCTCTCTTCTTCTTTCTCAAGAGTTGTTCCATGGCTCCTCCTCCACCAGACAGGTTCAATAATATCTATCTCAGTCTCTACCTCTACCTCTACCTCCATCTCTATCTATATATATCTCAATGGCTTGCTATATACCAGCATGAACTTTCTATAAAATATAATACAAAAGAGATTTCACGCACTCACAATAGCAAACAAATATGTAATACTCAGGAATAACTTTAGCAACAAATGTACAAGACCCAAATGGAGAAAATGACAAAACTTTAGTGAGGAGCATGAAAGAGGACGTGAACAAATGGAAAGATGTACTGTGCTTCTGGAAGTATTGTAACGATGTCAATGCCCCACAGTTTAATCTAGTTACTTAAGGTAATTTCATCCAAAATATCAGTGGGATTTGGGAGGAACTTAACAAAATGACTCCAAAGTACTTCTGGAAGAATAAATGCTTAAGAATAGCCAAAATTTTTTTCAAAAAAGGAGAGCTATGTGGAGGGAATTTCCCTACTAGATTAAAATGCTGGATAATGACACTGGCAGAGGGTAGGCTGGCAGACCACTGGAATAGAAGAGATCATCTGAAAAAAGATCCAACTATGCATGAAATTTAAAGAGTGATAAAGGTGACATTTCTGTTCTTCACAAATGGTGTCAATTTTGGATATTTGGAATAAAATAAAGTTAGAGCCTTACTTCTCACCTTACATAAAATACAAATTCCACACAAGTTAGAGATTTAAATGTGACCATCTAAATCATAAAAACACTAAAAGAAAGCATAGGTGCATAGTTTTAGCTTCTTAGGGTTAGAGAATTCTTTTTAGCAATGGCATTTAACATCAGAAACCATAAAAGAAAGAGTATAAACACACCATTGTAAAGCAATTATACTCCAATAAAGATGTTAAAAAAAAAAAGAAAGAGTATGACTATAAAGGAAAATGTAAAACTTATGTGGCAAAATCTCCCACATGATGAAGTTAAAACACAAAGGACAGGGACTTCCCTGGCAGTCCAGCGGTTAAGACTCTGTGCTTCCACTGCAGGGGGTGCGGGTTCGATCCCTGGTCGGGTAACTAAGATCCCACATCCTGCATGCCACGTGATGCAGCCACAAAAAAAAAAAAACAAAACAAAAACCACACCACAAAGGATATATTCAAAACACACATTCAACTTATTTGAATAATAGATAACTAGTATTAGATATTTAAGAAATCCTTTTGATCAATCACAAAAAGTTGAATAACATCCAAATAAAAATGTGAAAAGGACATGAATGGACAAATCTTAAATAAAATACATGGATGATCAATAATCATATACAAACTTGTATGTTAATAAAAGAAAGGTAAATTGCATAACAATGATATCTGGTTTTTACCTACTGGGCAGATAGAACAGAATAAAACTGAGTCTAAAAAGTCTGAAAAGGGTGAGGAAAAATTGATTGTTTCATACAGCGACGGTGGGTATACAAATTGGCACATTGCTAAAGGGCATTTGACAATATGTCAAAGGACTTGAAAATATGAAAGTTCTTTAACATAGCAATCCTACTTGTTGGAATTTACCTTAATAAAACAAGCAAACAAATGCATAAAGATCTGTCATCACAGTTTTGATATAAAAGCAAAGTCACACACACACATGCTTGTAACCTGATTGGAAGCAGCCTAAATGTTTGCCACAAGGGAACTGGTTAAGACATTACTATACATCCACACAGAGAATGCCATGCAGCCATTTAATGATGATGTAAAATCATGATGTTGTATATATTTAAAGACATTCTTCTCATAAAATATTGAAAGTGAAAAAAACCAGGATGCCAAACTATATAAATAGCTCAAATCTACTTTTATAATATATAAATGCTTTAAAAAGAGGTAATAAGCATATAGACAAATACATTAGCTGAGATTATATCTGAGTAGGTGGAGAGATTATAGATGATTTCATAATTTTCCATATTTTCTGAAGGTATTCTTTTCTTTTTTAAATAATAGACATGTAATCAACTGTCTCCCTCTCCCCCCAAAAATTATTTTGAAAGGGCAAAGTCAATTGGAGCCAAATATGTTAAATAATGTAGGAATCAAGATGGAAGGCTTTTTTCCTTAGAGATCCACTAAAGCTGTACTTACCCATTTTCCCACAAACATTTTGACCCATTTTGTTCCTTCCGCTAGAAATAGTCTTTTCAAGCTGCCTTCCTCCTCACACTCCCAGCCCTTTCCACCTATGAGAGTCCTACCAGCCTCTGAGGGTTAGCTAAGTCCCTGTGGACCTCCCCGGCCCTATCGCAGCTGGATCTGCTTGCTCCTTCCTCAGCGCTTCCACAGCACTGTGGACACGGCTCCGGCACAGTCCACACCTGCCCCCAGGTGTCACGGTTTCTGGGGATTGTCCTATTCCCCTCCCTTCACAGGAGAATCAAGATGCAGTTTTGCAGGCTGGGATGAGGGTGGGGAAGCCCCAACAGAGAACAAAAGACATCAAGTTGAAAGGGAGCTCAATGCTCACAACCATGAAGGTCCAAATTCAGGAATGAGAGCGTGACCAAACCTGGCTGGGTGGACTTAAATTGGAACCAGAGACGTGAGACCTATCAGATGACCATGTGCTTGTAAGGACACTTGGTTCTAGAAAACTAGCTCCAAGTAACTTAAGCAAAAACAGGACTTTATTGTGTTAGTGGGGTATAATAAGCAATTCAAAACCTGGCATGTATCTGGGCTTCAGTAGCAACTGGACCCACGTGTTCAAGACCCTTTGGATAACTCCTCACATACCATATTTCACCTTTGTTTCTTTCCACAGGATGAAACCCTCTTTCTGTGATCCACAAGATGAGAAAAAAGACCACAAAAAGCTCTAATTTTTACATCTCAGCATGTGGGCAGCCACAAAAAGCCTGGCTCCTCTATATCAGTCTTGCTCCAAAACTCCCACAAAAGGGCTCAGGTAAATCTGAGGATCAGGGTCTTACAGCTGGACCAATCGGCTGTCACTAGGCAATGGCTTCTATCATTGGCTTTGGTAGGTGACTAGCCCCGGACCATCAACACTGGCCAGGGAAGGGGGGTCACATTCTTCTGGGATGGTATCCATGGTGACCATACAGATGAGAGAGGGACAGTTCTTAGCAAGAAGGTGCCTCATAGGTACTCACTTCAGAGCACATAAAGATCCAGAATGGGATGGAGGAAAGAAGAGCCTGAGGGTTTGCCTAGAAAACCACTTAACATTTGAAAATTATTTTTATGAGCCAGTCAGAGTGTAATGTTTGGATAGATTGGACACCTGCCTTATTTTTTCCTTCTAAATTATAAATGCTTTGAGGTTCTGGACTTTGCTGTTGTTGTTGTTGCCATCTCTCAGTGTTTGTTATAGCCCCTTCCACCTAATGAGTGGGCAGTAAAGGATTGTTGTAATTTTGATCTAGGGTGTTCTTACTGGGGGTTTTGCAAACTGGATCTGTAGACCTTCAGAAAAGAGGACCGGATATATTTGTGATATAAAAAAAAAGCCATAGCCTGACTCCCTAGGTGACTGCTTGGCTGACAGCACTCATTTGGAAGTGGACGTCTTAGTAAGCATAGTAATACACTTGTTGCATTTTCCCAGGCCCACTGTGTATGTATGATGTGTGTGGGAGAAGCGCTCGAATGGAATCTGGAATGCTCATCATGACATGAGCATCTCAGAGCATCATGAAGACCTCCCATTTCTGTTGGGCTCTTGTCAGTGATACCAAGACCAGTATTGGCCAGAGTTAGAGGGTGTAAAATTCACTCTTTACATTCATGAATTCATACATTTTCAGTTAGGATACTTTAAAAGTTCCATGACTGGGCTTCCCTGGTGGCGCAGTGGTTGAGAATCTGCCTGCCAATGCAGAGGACACGGGTTCGAGCCCTGGTCTGGGAAGATCCCACATGCCGCGGAGCGACTAAGCCCGTGAGCCACAATTGCTGAGCCTGCGCGTCTGGAGCCTGTGCTCCGCAACGGGAGAGGCCACGATAGTGAGAGGCCCGCGCACCGCGATGAAGAGTGGCCCCCACTTGCCGCAACTAGAGAAAGCCCTCGCACAGAAACGAAGACCCAACACAGCCATAAATAAATAAATAAATAAATAAATAAATAAATAAATAATTTAAAAAAAAAAAAAAGTTCCATGACTGCTTAAGCAAAAGGAATTTGTTGGTTCATGTCAGAGAATGTCTGGCTTCAGGAGAAGCTTGGTACAGGGCTCATACAGTCCAACCAGAATACAATTTCTCTATTTTTTGATTTTGTGGTTTGGTAAGGTAACGCTGTTTTAAGACAGCGTTTCCCTTCATGCTCAACCAACTTACTGCCTACACTTCCTGAGGCTACATCCTTCTATTCATATCTAGTAGGAAAGATAAAGCCCACTTCAAATCCCTGGACTTGAGTCTCATTGGCTCTGTTTGGACTGAACTCTGAACCAGTCACTGTGGCTGGGGGTTAGAAGGTGGATGAGATGCCTTGCTTGGTTTAGCTTAGTTATATGCTCATGACTAGCATAAAGCTTAAAAGCTAAGAGTGGAGAAGGCAGCTCCCCTTACCCCAAAATTGGGCTATGACATCACAGAGGGGGAGGAGACCAACAAAGGTGAACAACAAAGTTTACCACATACACAGTTGGTAGGGATTTTGGGGATCCTGTGGTCTAACAGCTTATTTCATAAGTTATAAAACTGATGCCCAGAAAAGTCAGAGATTGCCCCAGGACACACAACAAATTAAAAGCAGGGCCAAGGGCTCTTTACTTCCCATTTGGAGCTCTTCGCACTAAAGCACCTACTCTTTAAGGACCCATCTCTACAGCTCAGGTCATCATCTTCTACCTCAGTTCTCATTTCCATGAGGGATCATAGCAGCAGGGCTGCTGAGTACATTAGTGCAGGTAATGGACTGCACAATTCCAGGGGGTTCCATTTATATCAAAATCTATATGAATGACACTCATTAGAGTTGTGAAGAGCATGTGTATGGGCATAGTAGGAGTCCTTCAGTAGGGATGGCAAATACTTATCACATGTAGTGACACTTCTTCTTGTAGTACTCATGACAGGCACTACCTGTCAATCATGTTACTCCTTCCCACTAAACTCAGGTTTAATCTCAGAATCTTTCTCAACCCAACCCTCTTCGTTACCACCAGTGTTCAACTGTAGCTGACACTTGAGCTAAAATCTATTTGCCTTCCTGTACTAAAGTGAGTAGCTCACATCTGTCCTCTGAATGACTCCCCTCCCAAGTCTCTACCTTAGCTTCTATTCATTGATACTAGCATCAGATAGTGAGAAAACTCCCAAGCAAAACAAGCAGTCAATACTGTCAGGATAACTTCATAGAATGTTTTAAGGATTAAATGAGATAATACAAGTAAAGTCCTTAGACAGTGACTAGCCTCTTGCAAAGATCAATAATTAGTTAATTCAAAATTACAATAAAATATTTAAAAATCACCTTGTTGGAATCTATAAATATATGTTTAATGTGCTTACAGCCCCTAATGTCTGTATTCTTGATTTAGCCCCTAGGTTACAAAACATAAGTCAGAGGTATAATTTGCTGAGTATGATTGAGAATTAGATGCTTATCAGAGTTTCAGTTGTCTCACACACACACACACACACACACACACACACACACACACACACACACACACACACACTCCTTCTGGGGATCAGGTTCTGTGATCCAGTGGCTTCTAAAATCTAGAAATCTAGGGGGCATAATTCTTTCTGTTCTTATGCTTTATGACTATCTCAGGAGTCAGTCTCCTCTCTCTCTCTCTTTTCCCTTGCTTTCTGTGTTCGCAGGAAACCAGTGAACTTGTGGGGTTGTGGTGGTGACAGGGGTCAAGAGGGGCCATCCTTCAGTGGTTCTTATGGGTGATGCAAAAGCAGCCAAACACACTTGGTAGGACCACAGACATCAGCATAACTTGTTTCTTCCTTTCTTTCTTCCTTCCTTTTTCTTCCTTCCTTTCCTTCCTTCCTTCCTTTCTTTCCTTCCTTCTTTCTTTTTCTTTCTTTCTTTCTTTTCTTTCTTCCTTCCTTCCTTCCTCTTTTCTTTTCTTTCTTTCTTCCTTCCTTTCTCTTTTCTTTTCTTTCTTTCTTCCTTCCTTCTTTCCTTTCTTTCTTCCTTCCTTCCTTCTTTTCTTTTTACATCTTTATTGGCATATAATTGCTTTAAAATGTTGTGTTAGTTTCTGCTGTATAACAAAGTAATCAGCTATATGTATACATATATCCCCATATCCCCTCCCTCTTGTGTCTCCATCCCACCTTCCCAATCCCACCCCTCTAGGTGGTCACAAAGCACCAAGCTGATCTCCCTGTGCTATGCAGCTGCTTCCACTAGCTATCTGTTTTACATTTGGTGGTGTATATATGTAAATGCTACTCTCTCACTTGTCGCAGCTTACCCTTCGCCCTCCCCGTGTCCTCAAGTCCATTCTCTACATCTGCATCTTTATTCCTGTCCTGCCCCTAGGTTCATTAGAACCATTTTTTTTTTTAGATTCCATATATAGGTGTTAGCACACAGTATTTGTTTTTCTCTTTCTGACTTACTTCACTCTGTATGACAGACCCTAGGTCCATCCACCTCACTACAAACAACTCAATTTCGTTTCTTTTTATGGCTGAGTAATATTCCATTGTATATATGTACCACATTTTCTTTATCCATTCATCTGTCGATGGATACTTAGATTGCTTCCATGTCCTGGCTATCGTAAATAGTGCTGCAATGAACATTGTGGTACATGACTCTTTTTGAATTATATGTTTCTTTCTTTAAAATAAAATTTAAAAAAATATAGTTGATTTACAATATTTCAGGTATACAACATAGTGATTCAGTATTTTAATAGATTATACTCCATTTAAAGTTATTATGAAATTATGACTATTTCCCTGTGCTGTATAATATATCCTTGTTGTTTATTTAGTTTATACATAGTAGTTTATGTCTCTTAATCCCCTACCCCTATCGTGCCCCTTCCCCTCCCTCTCCCCACTGGAACCACTAGTTTGTTCTCTGTATCTGTGAGTCGGTTTCTGTTTTGTTATATTCATTCGTTTTATTTTTTAGATTTCACATATAAGTGATAACATATACCAAACATAGTATTTGTCTTTGTCTTATTTCACTAAGCATAATACCCTCTAGATCCATCCAAATTGTTGCAAATGACAGAATTTCATTCTTTTTTCTGTCTGAGTAATATTTCATTGTATATGTGTATATCTATCTATCTATCTATCTATCTATCTATCTATCTATCTATCTAATCTGTATCTGTATATATCTCATTTTCTTTATCTATTCATCTGTTGATAGACACTTAGGTTGCTTCCATATCTTGATTACTGTAAATAACGCTGCTATGAACATTGAGATGCATGTATCTTTTCAAATCAGTGTTTTCATTTTCTTTGGATATATACCCAGGAATGGAACTGCTGGTTCATATGGTAGCTCTATTTTTAGTTTTTTTGAGGAAATGCCATACCATTTTCCATAGTGGCTGCACTAATTTATAATTTACATTCCCATCAACAGTGTACAAGAGTTCCCCTTTTTTCCAAATCCTTGCCAACATTTGTTATTAGATTTTCTGATGATAGCCATTTTGACAGGTGTGAGGTGCTATATCATTGTGGTTTTGATTTGCATTTCTCTGATAATTAACGATGCTGAGCATTTTTTCATGTGCCTGTTGGCCATCTGTATGTCTTCTTTGGAAAAATGTCTATTCAGGTCTTCTGCCCATTTTAAAAAATTGGGTTGTTTGATTTTTTGATATTGAGTTGTGTGAGCTATTTATATATATATGTTTTTTGGGTATTAACCCTTTACTGGTCATATAATTTGCAAGCATTTTCTCCCATTCAATAGGTTTTCTTTTTGTATTGTCAATGGTTTCCTTCACTGTAAAAAAGCTTTTAAGTTTAATTAGATCCCATTTGTTTATTTTTGCTTTTCTTTCTTTTGCCTTAGGAGACTAATCCAAAAAAATATTGTTATGATTTATGTCAAAGAGTGTTCTGCCTATGTTCTCTTCTAGGAGTTTTATGATTTCAGGACTTACATTTAGATCTTTTACCCATATTGAGAGGTTTTTTGTTTTGTTTTATTTTTGCTTTTTTTTTTGTATATGGTGTGAGAAAATGTTCTAATTTCATTCTTTTACATGTAGCTGTCCAGTTTTCCCAGCACCACTTACTGAATAGACTGTATTTTCTCCATTGTATATTCTTGCCTCCCTTGTTGTAGATTAAATGACCATAACTGCATGGGTTTACTTCTGGGCTCTCTATTTTGTTCTATTGATCTATGTGTCTGTTTTTGTATCAGTTCCATGATGTTTTGATTGCTGTAGCTTTGCAGTATAGTCTGAAGTCAGGGAGCGTGATACCTCCAACTTTGTTCTTTTTTCTCAAGATTTCTTTGGCAATTCAAGGTCTTTTGTGGTTCTATATAAATGTTAGGGTTATTAGTTCTAGTTCTGTAAAAAATGTCATGGGTATTTTGATAGGGATTGCATTAAATCTGTAGATTGCTTTAGGTAATATGGCCATTTTAACAATACTAATTCTTCCAATCCAAAAGCATGGGATATCTTTTCATTTCTTTACGTCATTTGCAATTTCCTTCATCAGTGTTTTATAGTTTTCAGAGTAGGGGTCTTTCTAGGTATTTTATTCTTTTTGATGCAATTGTAAAGGGGTTACTTTTTAATTTCTCTTTCAGACAGTTTATTAGTTCTAATAGTTTTTTGGTGGAAATTTTAGGGTGTTCTATACATAGTATCATGTCATCTGCAAATAGTGACAGTTTTACTTCTCCCCTTCCAATTTGGAACCAGCACAACTGGTTACTTTAAATGGAATCATAGGCAGAACCAGCGGAGATACCACAGAACAGCCTTGCCCAGGACTTCTCTCACTGTGGTTTGTCATCCTGGCCAGGCAGAGGGAGGAGAGAGGGAGGATGAGAGAGGGAGCAGGGAGGGGTGATGAGTGTTATTAGCTTAATGCCATTACGATTGGAGCTGTGCCAGCCCCTGGGCTCTCAGCCATGCTTATTTTTTCAGGCGTCAGTGCTCCTTGTCCTTATCCTGCTACTGGGACTTCTATAAGTGCACAAGGAAGAGGTGGCCAAACTCCTTGGATATCCACATAGATCAGAGTGACAGAGAAGGTCCCAGCAGGAGGGGACTTTGAAGATCATGTGACCCAGAGGATTTGTTTTATAAGACGAAGGCAAAGGGAGTCCAGAAGGAAAATCTTGATTCAAATGTTCATCAACAGGGACAGGCCTAGGTTCTTTTGAAGACCTAGATGGGACAACTTTGTGGACCGTTGCCTGTTGGCACTTGACCTTGAAGAGAAGTGGGCAAGGATTTCAGGAGCCTTGGAAGATCATTAGAGGAAATATTTTTGGAGGCAGAGAAATTTTAAAAAATCACTCTGCTTAAAAGATTGGTTTAAGATAGCAGAGTAGAAGGATGTGTGCTCACTCCCTCTTGTGAGAGCACCGGAATCACAACAAACTGCTGAACAATTATCGACAGGAGGACACTAGAACTCACCAAAAAGGATACCCCACATCCAAAGACAAAGGAGAAGCTGCAGTGAGACTGTAGGAGGGGCGCAATCACAATAAAATCAAATCCCAAAACTGCTGTGTGGGTGACTCACAAACTGGAGAACACTTATACCACAGAAGTCTACCCACAGGATTGAAGGTTCTGAGCCCCACGTCACGCTTCCCAACCAGGGGGTCCGGCAACAGGAGGAGGAATTCCTAGAGAATCAGACTTTGAAGGCTAGCAGGATTCGACTGAAGGACTTCGACAGAACTGGGGGAAACAAAGACTCCTCTCTTGGAGGGCACGCACAAAGTAGTGTGTGCATCTGGACCCAGGGGAAGAGGCAGTGACCCCACAGGAGACTGAACCAGACCTACCTGCTAGTGTTGGAGGGGCTCCTGCAGAGGCAGGGGATGGCTGTAGCTCACCGCAAGGACAAGGACACTGGCAGCAGAAGTTTTGGGAAGTACTCCTTGGCATGAGCCCTCCCAGAGTCCGCCATTAGCCCCACCAAAGAGCCAGGTAGGCTCCAGTGCTGGGTCGCCTCAGGCCAAACAACCAACAGGGAGGGAACCCAGCCCCAACCATCAGCAGACAAACAGATTAAAGTTTTACTGAGCTCTGCCCAACAGAGCAACACCTAGCTCTACCCACCACCAGTCCCTTCCATCAGGAAGCTTGCACAAGCCTCTTAGATAGCCTTATCCACCAGAGGGCAGAGAGCAGAAGCAAAAACAACTACAATTCTGCAGCCTGTGGAAGGAAAACCACATTCACAGAAAGATAGACAAAATGAAAAGGCAGAGGACTTTGTACCAGATGAAGGAACAAGATAAAACCCCAGAAAAACAACTAAATGAAGTGGAGATAGGCAACCTTCCAGAAAAAGAATTCAGAATAATGATAGTGAAGATGATCCAGGAACTTGGAAAAAGAATGGAGTAAAAGATCGAGAAGATGCAAGAAATATTTAACAAAGACCTAGAAGAATTAAAGAACAAACACTTAGAAGACTCAAAGAACAAACAAACAGAGATGAACAATACAATACCTGAAATGAAAAATACACTAGAAGGAAATCAATAGCAGAATAACTGAGGCAGAAGAATGAATAAGTGCCCTGGAAGACAGAATGGTGTAATTCACTGCCACAGAACAGAATAAAGAAAAAAGAATGAAAAGAAATGAAGACAGACTAAGAGACCTCTGGGAGAACATTAAATGCAACAACATTCACATTATAGGGGTCCCAGAAGGAGAAGAGAGAAAGGACCCAAGAAAATATTTGAAGAGATTACGGTTGAAAACTTCCCTAACATGGGAAAGGAAATGGCCACCCAAGTCCAGGAAGCGTATAGAGTCCTAGGCAGGATAAACCCAAGGAGAAACAGGCTGAGACACATAGTAGTCAAACTGACAAAAATTAAAGACAGAAAAATTATTGAAAGCAACAAGGGAAAAATGACAAATAACATACAAGGGAACTCCCATAAGGTTAACAGCTGATTTCTCAGCAGAAACTCTACAAGCTAGAAGGGAGTGGCACAATATATTTAAAGTGATGAAAGGGAAGAACCTACAACCAAGATTACTCTACCCAGCAAGGATCTCATTCAGATTCGACATAGAAATCAAAAGCTTTACAAACAAGCAAAACCTAAGAGAATTCAGCACCACCAAACCAGCTCTACAACAGATGCTAAAGGAACTTCTCTAAGTGGCAAACAAAGGGAAGAAAAGGACCTACAAGAACAAACCCATAACAATTAAGAAAATGGTAACAGGAACATACATATCGATAATTACCTTAAATGTGAATGGATTAAATGCTCCAGCCAAAAGACACAGGCTCACTGAATGGATACAAAAACAGGACCCATCTATATGCTGTCTACAAGAGACACACTTCAGACCTAGGGACACATAGAGGCTGAAAGTGAGGGGATGGAAAAAAGATATTCCACGCAAATGGAAATCAAAAGAGAGCTGAAGTAGCAATACTCATATCAGATAAAATAGACTTTAAAATAAAGAATGTTACAAGAGACAAGGAAGGACACTACATAATGATCAAAGGATCAATCCAAGAAGGAGATATAACAATTATAAATATATATGCACCCAACATATGAGCACCTAAATACATAATGCAAGTGCTAACAGCTATTAAAGAGGAAATCGACAGTAACACAATAATAGGGGATTTTAACACCTTGCTTACACCAATGGACAGATCATCCAGACAGAAAATTAATAAGGAAACACAAGCTTTAAATGATACAATAGACCAGATAGATTTAACTGATATTTATAGGACATTCCATCAAAAACAGCAGATTACACTTTCTTCTCAAGTGCACATGGAACATTCTCCAGGACAGATCACATCTTGGGTCACAAATCAAGCCGTGGTAAATTTAAGAAAATTGAAATCATATCAAGCATCTTTTCAAACCACAAAACTATGAGATTAGAAATCAGGTACAGGGGAAAAAAGTAAAAACACAAACACATTTAGTCTAAACAATACGCTACTAAATAACTAAGAGATCACTGAAGAAATCAGAGGAAATCAAAAAATACCTAGAGACAAATGACAATGAAAACACAACAATCCAAAACCTATGGGATGCAGCAAAAGCAGTTCAAAGAGGGAAGTTTATAGCAATACAATCCTACCTCAAGAAACAAGAAAAACCTCAAATAAACAATCTAACCTTACACTTAAAGGAACTAGAGAAAGAAGAACAAACAAAACCCAAAGTTAGCAGAAGGAAAGAAATCATAAAGATCAGAGCAGAAATAAATGAAAGAGAAACAAAGAAAAAATTAGCCAAGATCACTAAAACTAAAAGCTGGTTCTTTGACAAGATAAACAAAATTGATAAACCATTAGCCAGACTCATCAAGAAAAAGAGGGAGAGGACTCAAATCAATAAATTAGAAATGAAAAACAAGTTACGATGGACACCACAGAAATACAAATCATCCTAAGAGACAACTACAAGCAACTCTATGCCAATAAAATGGACAACCTGGAAGATACGGGCAAATTACTAGAAAGGTATAACCTTCCAAGACTGAACCAGGAAGAAATAGAAAATATGAACAGCCCAATAACTAGTAATGAAATTGAAACTGTGATTAAAAATCTTCCAGCAAACAAAAGTCCAGGACCAGATGGCTTCACAGATGAGTTCTATCAAACATTTAGAGAAGAGCTAATATCCATCCTTCTCAAACTCTGCCAAAAAATTGCAGTGGAAGAAACACTCTCAGACTCATTCTACTAGGTTACCATAACCTTGATACCAAAACCAGACAGAGATATTACAAAAAAAGAAAATTACAGGCCAGTATCACTGATGAACATGGATGCAAAAATCCTCAACAAAATACTAGCAAACAGAATCCAGCACCACATTAAAAGGATCATACACTATGACCAAGGGGGGTTTATCCCAGGAATGTAAGGATTCTTCAGTATACATATATCAATCAATATGATACACCATATTAAAAAACTGAAGTATAAAAACCATATGATCATCTCAATAGACGCAGAAAAAGATTTCAACAAAATTCAACACCCATTTATGATAAAAACTCTCCAGAAAGTGGGCACAGAGGGAACTACCTCAACATAGTAAAGGCCATATATGACAAACCCACAGCAAACATCATTCTCAATGGTGAAAAACTGAAAGCATTTCCTCTAACATCAGGAAGAAGACAAGGATGTTCACTCTCACCACTATTATTCAACATAATTTTGGAAGTCCTAGCCATGGCAGTCAGAGAAGAAAAAGAAATAAAAGGAATCCAAATTGGAAAAGAAGAAGTAAAACTGTCACTGTTTGCAGATGACATGATACTATATAGAGAGAATCCTAAAGATGCCACCAGAAAACTACTAGAGCTAATCAATGAATTTGGTAAAGTTGCAGGATACAAAATTAATGCACAGAAACCTCTTGCATTCCTATACACTAACAATGAAAGATCAGAGAGAGAAATTAAGGAACAATCCCATTCACCACTGCAACAAAAATAATAAAATACCTAGGAATAAACCTACCTAAGGAGGTAAAAGACCTGTACTCACAAAACTGTAAGGCACTGTTGAAAGAAATCAAAGATGACACAAACAGATGGAGAGATATACCATGTTCTTGGACTGGAAGAATCAACATTGTGAAAATGTCTATACTACCCAAAGCAATCTACAGATTCAATGCAATCCCTATCAAATTACCAGTGGCATTTTTTACAGAACTAGGACAAAAAAACTTAAAATTTGTATGGAGACACAAAAGACCCTGAAGAGCCAAAGCAGTCTTGAGGAAAAATAACGGAGCTGGAGGAATCAGGCTCCCAGACTTCAGACTATACTACAAAGCTCCAGTAATCAAGACAATATGGTACTGGCACAAAAACAGAAATATAGATCAATGGAACAGGATAGAAAGCCCAGAGATAAACCCATGCAGCTAAGGTCAACTATTCTATGAAGAAGGAGGCAAGGATATACAATGGAGAAAAGACAGTCTCTTCAATAAGTGGTGCTGGGAAAACTGGACAGCTACATGTAAAAGAATGAAATTAGAACACTCCCTAACACCATACACAAAAAATAAACTCAAAATGGATTAAAGACCTAAATGTAGGACGAGACACTATAAAATTCTTGGAGGAAAACACAGGAAGAACACGCTATGACATATATCACAGCAAGATCTTTTTGATCCACCTCCTAGAGTAACGGAAATAAAAACAAAAATAAACAAATGGGACCTAATGAAACTTAAAAGCTTTTGCACAGCAAAGGAAACTATAAACAAGATGAAAAGACAACCCTCAGAATGGGAGAAAATATTTGCAAATGAATCAACGGACAAAGGATTAATCTCCAAATATATAAACAGCTCATGCAGCTCAATATTAAAAAAACAAACCCAATAAAAAAAAGGACAGAACACCTAAAAAGTCAGTTCTCCAAAGAAGACATACAGATGGCCATGAAAAGCTGCTCAACATCACTAATTATTACAGAAATGCAAATCAAAACTACAATGAGGTATCATCTCACACCAGTTAGAATGGGCATCATCAGAAAATCTACAAACAACAAATGCTGGAGAGGGTGTGGAGAAAAGGGAACCCTCTTGCACTGTTGGTGGGAATGTAAATTGATACAGCCACTATGGAGAACAGTATGGAGGTTCTTTAAAAAACTAAAAATAGAACTACCATATGACCCAGCACTCCCACTACTGAGCATATACTCAGAGAAAACCATAATTCCAAAAGACATATGCACCCCAATGTTCACTGCAGTACTATTTACAATAGCCAGGTAATGGAAGCAACCTAAATGCGCATTGATAGATGAATGGATAAAGAAGATGTGGTACATATATAGAACGGAATACTACTCAGCCATAAAAAGGAATGAAATTAGGTCATTTGTAGAGACATGGATGGATCTGGAGACTGTCATACACAGTGAAGTAGGTCAGAAAGAGAAAAACAAATATCAGATATTAACGCATATATGTGGAATCTAGAAAAATGGTACAGATGAAACAGTTTCCAAGGCAGAAATAGAGACACAGATGTAGAGAACAAATGTATGGACACCAAGGGGGGAGAGTGGCAAGGGTGGTGGTGGTGGTGGGATGAATTGGGAGATTGGGATTGACATGTATACACTAATATGTATAAAGTAGATATCTAATAAAAAAGTGAGGTAAAAAGTTTTGCTAAAAATATGTCCAATGAGAATGAATAGTCCACAGTCTTTTTTATTTAAATTGCATCTAAATTTTTAATGTGGTTGGAAAACTACCTTTCTAAATTCTTTTCTGACTGAATAAAAGTTTCCCTTAACTGAGGTCCACCCTAAACACTCCATGAACAATAACAGAAAACAAACGTTCTCATGTCCAGAGTTTAAAAAAAATAATAAAATGATCACCCCTTTGCTAGTTTTTTTTTTTTTTACCATCTTTATTGGAGTATAATTGCTTTACAATGTTGTGTTACTTCCTGCTTTATAACAAAGTGAATCAGCTATACATATACATATATCCCTATATCTCCTCCCACTTGTGGCTCCCTCCCACCCTCCCACCCTCCCTATCCCAGCCCTCTAGGTGGTCACAAAGCACTGAGCTGATCCCTGTGCTATGCGACTGCTTCCCCCTAGTTAGCTATTTTACATTTGGAAGTGTATATATGTCCATGCCACTCTCTCACTTCGTCCCAGCTTACCCTTCCTCCTCCCCATGTCCTGAAGTCCATTCTCTACACCTGTGTTTTTATTCCTGTCTTGTCCCTAGGTTTTTCAGAACCATTTATTTTTTTTTTAGATTCTATATATATGTGTTAGCATAGGGTATTTGTTTTTCTCTTTCTGACTTACTTCACACTGTATGACAGACTCTAGGTCCATCCACCTCACTACAAATAACTCAATTTCATTTCTTTTTATGGCTGAGTAATATTCCATTGTATATATGTGCCACATCTTCTTTATCCATTCATCTGTTGATGGACACTTAGGTTGCTTCCATGTCCTGGCTATTGTAAATAGAGCTGCAGTGAACACTGTGGTACATGACTCTTTTTGAATTATGGTTTTCTCAGGGTAAATATCCAGTAGTGGCATTGCTGGGTCATATGGTAGTTCTATTTTTAGTTTTTTAAGGAACCTCCATACTGTTCTCCATAGTGGCTGTATCAATTTACATTCCCACCAACAGTGCAAGAGGGTTCCCTTTTCTCCACACCCTCTCCAGCATTTGTTGTTTGTAGATTTTCTGATGATGCCCACTCTAACTGGTGTGAGGTGATACCTCATTGTAGTTTTGATTTGCATTTCTGTAATAATTAGTGATGCTGAGCAGCTTTTCATGTGCTTCTTGGCCATCTGTATGTCTTCTTTGGAGAAATGTCTATTTAAGTCTTCTGCCCATTTTTTGATTGGGTTGTTTGCTTTGTTGATATTGAGCTGCATGAGTTGCTCGTATATTTTGGAGATTAATCCTTTGTCAGTAGCTTCATTTGCAAATATTTTCTCCCATTCTGAGGGTTGTCTTTTCTTCTTGTTTATGGTTTCCTCTGCTGTGCAAAAGCTTTTAAGTTTCATTAGGTCCCATTTGTTTATTTTTGTTTTTATTTCCATTACTCTAGGCGGCAGATCAAAAAAGATCTTGCTGTGATTTATGTGACAGAATGTTCTGCCTATCTTCTCCTCTAAGAATTTTATAGTGTCTGGCCTTACATTTAGGTCTTTAATCCATATTGAGTTTATTTTTGTGTATGGTCTTACGGAGTGTTCTAATTTCATTCTTTTACATGTAGCTGTCCAGTTTTCCCAGCACCAGTTACTGAAGAGGCTGTCTTTTCTCCATTGTATAGTCTTGCCTTCTTTATCAAAGATAAGGTGACCATATGTGCATGGGTTTATCTCTGGGCTTTCTATCCTGTTCCATTGATCTATATTTCTGTTTTTGTGCCAGTACCATACTTTCTTGATTACTGTAGCTTTGCAGTATAGTCAGAAGTCAGGGAGCCTGATTCCTCCAGCTCCGTTTTTCTTTCTCAGGATTGCTTTGGCTATTTAGGGGTTTTTTTGTTTCCATACAAATTGTGAAATTTTTTGTTCTAGTTCTGTGAAAAATGCCATTGGTAGTTTGATAGGGATTGCACTGAATCTGTAGATTGCTTTGGGTAGTAGAGTCATTTTCACAATGTTGATTCTTCCAATTCAAGAACATGGTATATCTCTCCACCTGTTTGTACCATCTGTAATTTCTTTCATCAGTGTCTTATAGTTTTCTGCATACAGGTCTTTTGTCTCCTTAGATAGGTTTGTTCCTAGGTATTTTATTCTTTTTGTTGCAATGGTAAATGGGAGTATTTCCTCAATATCTGTTACAGATTTTTCATCATTAGTGTATAGGAATGCAAGAGATTTCTGTGCATTAATTTTGTATCCTGTTACTTTACCAAATTCATTGATTAGCTCTAGTAGCTTTCTGGTAGCATCTTTAGGATTCTTTATGTATACTATCTTATCATCTGCAATCAGTGACAGTTTTACTTCTTCTTTTCCAATTTGGATTCCTTTTATTTCTTTTTTTTCTCTGATTGCTGTGGCTAAACCTTCCAAAACTATACTGAATAATAGTGGTGAGACAGGACAACCTTGTCTTGTTCCTGGTCTTAGTGGAAATGGTTTCAGGTTTTCACCATTGAGAAAGATGTTGGCTGTGGGTTTGTCATATATGGCCCTTATTATGTTGAAGTAAGTTCCCTCTATGCCTACTTTTTGGAGAGTTTTTATCATAAATGGGTGTTGAATTTTGTTGAAAACTTTTTCTGCATCTACTGATATGATCATATGGTTTTTTTCCTTCAGTTTGTTAATATGGTGTACCACATTGATTGATATGTGTATACTGAAGAATCCTTGAATTCCTGGGATAAACGCCCCTTGATCATGGTGTATGATCCTTTTAATGTGCTGCTGGATTGTTTTTGCTAGTATTTTGTTGAGGATTTTCACATCCATGTTCATCAGTGATATTAGTCTGTAGTTTTCTTTTTTTGTGACATCTTTGTCTGGTTTTGGTATCAGGGTGATGGTGGCCCGATAGAATGAGTTTGGGAGTGTTCCTCCCTCTACTATATTTTGGAAGAATTTGAGAAGGATAGGTGTTAGCTCTTCTCTAAATGTTTGATAGAATCCACCTGTGAAGCCATCTGGTCCTGGGCTTTTGTTTGTTGGAAGATTTTTAATCACAGTTTCAATTTCAGTGCTTGTGATTGGTCTGTTTATATTTTCTATTTCTTCCTGGTTCAGTCTCAGAAGGTTGTGCTTTTCTAAGAATTTGTTCCATTTTTTCCAGGATGTCCATTTTATTGGCATATAGTTGCTTGTAGTAATCTCTCATGATCCTTTGTATTTCTGCAGTGTCAGTTGTAACTTCTCCTTTTTCATTTCTAGTTCTGCTGATCTGAGTTTTCTCCCTTTTTTTCTTGATGAGTCTGGCTAATGGTTTATCAATTTTGTTTATCTTCTCAAAGAACCAGCTTTTAGTTTTATTGATCCTAGCTATCATTTCCTTCATTTCTTTTTCATTTATTTCTGATCTGATCTTTATGATTTCTTTTCTTCTGCTAACTTTAGGGTTTTTTTGTTCTTTCTCTAATTGCTTTAGGTGTAAGGTTAGGTTGTTTATTTGAGATGTTTTTTGTTTCTTGAGGTAGGATTGTATAAACTTCCCTCTTAAAACTGCTTTTGCTGCATCCCATAGGTTTTGGGCCATTGAGTTTTCATTGTAATTTGTTTCTCGGTATTTTTTAATTTCCTCTTTGTTTTCTTCAGTGATCTCTTGGGTAATTAGTAGCCTATTGCTTAGCCTCCATGTGTTTGTATTTTTTACAGATGTTTTCCTGTAATTGATATCTAGTCTCATAGCGTTATGGTAGGAAAAGTTATTTGATACAATTTCCATTTCTTAAATTTACCAAGGCTTGATTTGTGACCCAAGATATGATGTCTCCTGGAGAATGTTCCATGAGCACTTGAGAAGAAAGTGTATTCTGTTGTTTTTGGATGGAATGTCCTATAAATATCAATTAAGTCCATCTTGTTTAATGTACCATTTAAAGCTTGTGTTTCCTTATTTATTTGCATTTTGGTTGATGTGTCCATTGGTGAAAATGGGGTGTTAAAGTCCCCTACTATGGTTGTATTACTGTTGATTTCCCCTTTTATGGATGTTAGCATGTGCCTTATGTATTGAGGTGCTCCTATGTTGGGTGCATAAATATTTACAATTGTTATATCTTCTTCTTGTATTGATCCCTTGATCATTATGTAGTGTCCTTCTTTGTCTCTTGTAACAGTCTTTATTTTAAAATCTATTTTGTCTGATATGAGAATTGCTACTCCAGCTTTCTTCTGATTTCCATTTGCATGGAATATCTTTTTCCATCCCCTCACTTTCAGTCTCTATATGTCCCTAGGTCTGAAGTGGGTCTCTTGTAGACAGCCTATATACGGGTCTTGTTTTTTTTATCCATTCCGCCAGTCTACGTCTTTTGGTTGGAGCATTTAATCCATGTACCTTTAAGGTAGTTATCGATATGTATGTTCCTATTACCATTTTCTTAATTGTTTTGGGTTTGTTATTGTAGGCCTTTTCCTTCTCTTGTGTTTCCTGCCTAGAGAAGTTCCTTTAGCATTTGTTGTAAAGCTGGTTTGGTGGTGCTGAATTGTCTTAGCTTTTGCTTGTCTGAAAAGGTTTTAATTTCTCTGTCGAATCTGAATGAGATCCTTGCTGGGTAGAGTAATCTTGGTTGTAGGTTTTTCCCTTTTATCACTTGAAATGTGTCCTGTCACTCCCTTCTGGCTTGCAGAGTTTCTGCTGAAAGATCAGCTGTTAACCTTATGGGGATTCCCTTGTATGTTATTTGTTGCTTTTCCCTTGCTGCTTTTCATATCTTTTCTTTGTATTTAATTTTTGATACTTTGATTAATATGTGTCTTGGCGTGTTTCTCCTTGGATTTAACCTGTATGGGACTCTCTGCACTTCCTGGACTTGATTGACTATTTCCCTTCCCATATTAGGGAAGTTTTCAACTATAATCTCTTCAAATATTTTCTCAGTCTGTTTCTTTTTCTCTTCTTCTTCTGGGACCCGTATAATTCGAATGTTGGTGCGTTTAATGTTGTCCCAGAAGTCTCTGAGACTGTCCTCAATTCTTTTCATTCTTTTTTCTTTATTCTGGTCTGTGGTAGTTACTTCCACTATATTATCTTCTGGGTCACTTATCCGTTCTTCTGCCTCAGTTATTCTGCTATTGATTCCTTCTAGAGAATTTTTAATTTCATTTATTGTGTTGTTCATCACTGTTTGTTTGCTGTTTAGTTCTTCCAGGTCCTTGTTAAACGTTTCTTCTATTTTCTCCATTCTAGTTCCAAGATTGTGGATCATCTTTACTATCATTACTCTGAATTCTTTTTCAGGTAGACTGCTTATTTCCTCTTCATTTGTTTGGTCTGTTGGGTTTTTACCCTGCTCCTTCATCTGCTGTGTATTTCTCTGTCTTCTCATTTTGCTTAACTTGCTGTGTTTGGGGTCTACTTTTCTCAGGATGCAGATTCATAGTTCCCATTGTTTTTGGTGTGTGCCCTGAGTGGGTAAGGTTGGTTCAGTGGGTTGTGTAGGCTTCCTGGTGGAGGGGACTGGTGCCTGTTTTCTGGTGGATGAGGCTGGATCTTGTCTTTCTGGTGGGCAGGACCACATCCAGTGGTGTGTTTTGGGGTGTCTGTGAACTTATTATGATTTTAGGCACCCTCTCTGCTGATGGGTGGGTTTGCGTTCCTGTCCTGCTAGTTGTTTGGCATGGGGTGTCCAGCACTGGAGCTTGCTGGTCATTGAGTGGAGCTGGGTCTTAGCACTGAGACAGAGATCTCTGGGAGAGCTCTCGCCAATTGATGTTACATGGGGCCAGGAGGTCTCTGCTGGTCCAGTGTCCTGAACTCAGCTCTCCCACCTCCAAGGCTCAGGCCTGACACCTGGCCGGAGCACCAAGACCATGTCAGACACATGGCTCAGAAGAAAAGGGAGTAAAAAAAGAGGAAGAAAGAAAAAAAATAAAGTTATTAAAATAAAACATTTAAAAAGTATATTATTAAATTTAAAAAGTAATAAAAAAAAGAAGAGAGCAACCAAACCAATAAACAAATCCACCAATGATAACAAGTGCTAAAAACTAAACTAAGATAAGCATATAAATCAGAAACTAGTCAGTCGCATACAGCAAACGCCAAGTCTACAGTTGCTCCCAAAGTCCACCGTCTCAATTTTGGGGTGATTAGTTGTCTTTTCAGTTATTCCACAGATGCAGAATACATCAAGTTGATTGTGGAGATTTAATCCGCTGCTGCTGAGGCTGCACGGAGAAATTTCCCTTTCTCTTCTTTGTTCGCACAGCTCCTGGGGTTCAGCTTTGGATTTGGCCCCGCCTCTGCATGTAGGTTGCCCTCTGGTGTCTGTTTTTCGCCCAGACAGGAGGGAGTTAAAGGAGCGGCTGATTATGGGGGGTCCGGCTCACTCAGGCTGGGGGGAGGGAGGGGTACGGAATATGGGGTGAGCCTGTGGTGGCAGAGGTCGGCGTGACATTGCAACAGCTTGAGGCGCACCATGTGTTCTCCCGGGGAAGTTGTCCCTGGATCATGGGACCCTGGCAGTGGTGGGCTGCATAGGCTCTTGGGAGGGGAGGTGTGGGTAGTGACCTGTGCTTGCACACAGGCTTCCTGGTGGCTGCAGCAGCAGCCTTAGCGTTTCATGCCCGTCTCTGGGGCCCATGCTGATAGCCGCAGCTCGTGCCCATCTCTGGAGCTCGTTTAGGCGATACTCTGAATTCCCTCTCCTCGCACACTCCGAAACAATGGTCTCTTGCCTCTTAGACAGGTCCAGACAGGTCCTGGCTAGCTGTGGTGCACTAGCCCCCTCAGGCTGTGTTCACGTAGCCAACCCCAGTCCTCTCCCTGGGATCTGACCTCCGAAGCCCAAGCCTCAGCTCCCAGCCCCCACCCGTCCTGGCAGGTGAGCAGACAAGCCTCTCGGGCTGGTGAGTGCTGGTCGGCACTGATCCTCTGTGCGGGAATCTCTGCTTTGCCCTCTGCATCCCTGTTGCTGCTCTCTCCTCCATGGCTCCAAAGCTTCCTCCCTGCCCACCTCCCGTCCCCGCCAGTGAAGGGGCTTCCTAGTGTGTGGAAACTTTTCCTCCTTCACAGCTCCCTCCCAGAGGTGCAGGTCCCGTCCCCATTCTTTTCTCTCTGTTTTTCCTTTTTTCTTGGGCCCTACCCAGGTACTTGGGGAGTTTCTTGCCTTTTGGGAAGTCAGGTCTTCTGCCAGTGTTCAGTAGGTATTCTGTAGGAGTTGTTCCACATGTAGATGTATTTCTGATGTATTTGTGGGGAGGAAGGTGATCTCCGCATCTTATTCCTCCACCATCTTGAAGGTCCTCTTGCTAGTTCATTTCTTTACAAAACATAGCAGCGGAACTAAAGACAAGTGTCAAATCACACAGAGGTCTTCCCATTGCAAACTATACAATCTTAGGTAAAGTAGCATCTTTAAGTGTGAGTTGCCTCATCCATAAAATGGTGATAAAAATGTGAAGATTACTTGAAACAATTAGTGTAAAGAATCTAACATTCAGGGCTTCCCTGGTGGTGCAGTGGTTGAGAATCTGCCTGCCAATGCAGGGGACACGGGTTTGAGGCCTGGTCTGGGAAGATCCCACATGCTGCGGAGCAACTGGGCCCGTGAGCCACAACTACTGAGCCTGCGTGTCTGGAGCCTGTGCTCTGCAACAGGAGAGGCTGCGATAGTGAGAGGCCCACGCACCGCGATGAAGAGTGGCCCCCACTTGCCACAACTAGAGAAAGCCCTCGCACAGAAACGAAGACCCAACACAGTCATAAATAAATAAAGAGGATGCATTTCAAATTGTCTAAAAAAAAAAATTATAAAAAAAAAAAGAATCTAACATTCAATTAGATGGGTACCGGGGAGATATGTATTCCCAACTCCTGATGCTCCATTAGCTAGAGTAAGTGCTCACCCTGGCTTCTCTCCCCTAACTTCAGGAGCCCCTCTCTAGAGGAAGAAGAAAAACCTACGCATTGACTGATTGGCAAGTTTAAGAAGAAGGAAGCGACTTTCAAAGCCTGTCTGTGATAGGCGTTCATTTAAGATCTGCTTACCTGAACAGATGCTAACATTCTGATCTGCTCAGTACCTCTGTGCAGTAAGGGACCCACCCCTGAAAATGTCTACCTCGACCATGCCTGCTAGAAAAGCCCACCTGACTCAAGAGTAAAGAATGGGCAAGTCCACTTTGCCATAGACTCAAAGCCACGTTCTCTAATCCTGTGGTAATCAGCAGTAAAGTTGAAATTTCAATTCTCTAAAAAAAAAAAAAAAAAATCACTCATCTCAAATGACTACTTGCTTCATCCATGGGTGGGGCTGGTCAAGACACAGCCAAATCAGCAACTGGGAGAGGTAGAGGAGTCCAGGAAAATAGCCCCTGGAGTCCAAAACACTGCACTTCCATCCCAGCTCTGCCACCTCCTTGCTGTGTGACTTTGGGTCAGTTGCCTGATTGTCTTAGCCTTGATTGCCTCCTCAACAGCATGGAGATTAAATAAAGCCATTGTCAATGGGCCTCAAAGGGCTGTTGGGGGAAAAAAATGAAAGGAAAGAAATTCAGGCCATTTCCAAATTTCCCATATTATGTAAATAATTATTTGGAACCTGGACAGAATTTGGTTACATGGAGCTTTTTTTATTACTACAAAAGGGAATTCTTGGATTCTTATGTGCTGGGCACTGAGTTAGACACTTACCCTGCTATCACTGAATATGTACAATGATCCTGTATCTTTCTGTCTTATTGACTTGGAGGAGTAAAATGCTTGATCTGCCCTGTGCTAGGCAAATCTCTGTCTTTGAGAATTTTTTCCAGGGGCTTGCTAAATACATCTGAGATTCCAGTGGAGTGTGCCTGATGAGGGTGTTTCCTGAGATCATCACACCGTGAAACAAGAACGGATTTGACAGAGAACCCAGTGTGCTCTTCTACATGCAGTTGCTTTCACATTATATTAAATTTCCAAGCCCTGTGAAATAAGGGACTCATGGGCCCCTATCCTTCCTCTCCACCCTTCTACACCCACATTCACTGAACAATAGAGATCGTCAGATATTCCCTCCCGTCCCCGAGCACACACCTTCCATCTGAGTCAGGAGGAACACTTGAGAATTCCAGGAACACATTTAATCACTTAAATTTGGTCGGTGCCATCAACCTCTGGGGAATTGATACCAATGCTGGGAATTACAGCAAATGTTCTTGTGGAAGCACATTGCCAAAAAGATGTCTCTTTTCGGGCTCAGGTTTGGTTTCAAATCCAAGGCTTTTAACATTTTAAGTTTATCTGAATTGATCTTGAGTAACTGAATTAAAAAGTGATCTCTCTTCTTTCTTTGCCTATTGGTAGCTTGTTTGTTTATTTAAACAGAACATCCCATTTAAAATTCATTTTCTTTTGAGTTCAAGGTAACAGAATTAGAAACTCTTAGTTCTACTTAATCTGTAAGTAACAGGAGTGTTATTTAATGATTCCACAAGTCTTTATTGAGCTCTTTCTATATGCCAAGCACTGTGCTAGGTATTGGGATACCAGGTTCGTGGGTGGATACCCAGCCATTCTTTCGTCTATCCATTCATTCATTCAACAAGTATTTATTGAGCACCGCCAGGAGGTGTCAGGCACTGCACTATGTGAAGGGGACACAGAGCTGAATGAGACAGAAATGATCCCTGCTTTCATAGATCTTACAGTCTTCAGGGAGCCCTAAGACATGGGCTGTGCCTTCTAGGAGCTCTTGGCTTGGTAGGCGAGGAAGAACTTTAGTAGAGCTGTGTAGCAGAGCACTCTGGAAAGCCTAAGGGAGAATGGGAGCGGTACTGGGGAAGGCTGCGGCTGGAAATACTGAGTGCAAGCTTTGGAGGTCTGAGAGCCGAGTTTGAGGTCCAGCTCTGCCTCTGGTTGCTCTGTGACCTTGGCCTCCCCTTGCCTTAGTGTCCTCTTTTGTGAAATGAGGGTAGTAGTGTCATCTACCCCAGGATTATGAAGCTTCAACAAGGCGCTAGCACAGTGCCTGGAGGCTACTCCTCTTCTTTGATTCCCCAGAGTCCATTCTGGACACATTCCTAGGAAGGTGAAGATTCCATTGGGTCTAAGATGTGGAGTGAGCTGGGGAAATGGGTCCAGTTGGTCTTTGCTGCCATCCTGGTCTAGAAAGGCAGTGCCTGGCAAGAGGAAGACTGTTGGGCTCAGGCTGAGTTCCGCTTGTTGGCCTACAGGTCAGCATTTCTCAAAGTGTGGTCTACATAGATAACGTTTAGGTAGCGTTGAGGCAAACATTTTTATGTGTATTACAAAGATACTATCTTTCCACTTATGGTAGTTCTATAATGCTTCCTTTAAAGATAAATTTATGTAAGTTACAAAAACTGATTTGATTTAAAGGAGAACCTTAAGGACTAGCAGTGTGGTACGTGAATGTGGTAAAACCACGAGTGGTATTTGTTTGTGGAGATTTGGGAAATGCTGGCGTAGAATGAGGTTCTGAATGGTACCAGTTCTCCAGCTCCTTACTGTAAAATGGAAGAGACAGTATTACCTCTCAGGGAGTAGAGGGATGACATGAGACAATGTGTATGAGGGTCCTGCGTGGTGCTTCAGATAAGAACCCATCTTACGTGAAGTCGCTCTCTCCCTGCCTCACTCAGGATTATATGATCCTTTTTGATTATCTTCATTGCCTGTATCACTATCTAAAATTATCTTGTTTACAGTCCTCCTCTGTAATTCTGAAATTCCAAATGCCCTCAAGGTAGAACATTAAAAAAAATAGTTTGGGCACGCATCAGTTTGTTTTTGATATAAATCTGCAGTTTTTGTAGCAAAATATGACCTGAACTGATGTGAAACTATCTTTTTTCTTAATTTATCCCTCTTAGTGTAAACATGGATATGTGCAGCTACAGAACTGTTAATGTGTTTGACTATGAAGAGCTGGCCCAGACTCTAAGGGGTATAATGTATTACATGGAATTTGAACAGCATGACCTCTCTAAAATGTGAAAAATTCTCTATCCCCAAAACACATCTGTGGTGAATGTTTCAGATAAGGTATTGTGGCTCTCTAGCTGTTTGTTTCCCCAACCTGAGCATATACCCCAAGGGGGCAGGGACCTCATTTGTTTTATTCAATACTGTATCCCCAGGCCTAGACCAGAGACTGGCACATAGTAAGCTCTTGGTACATGTGAGTGGAGCTACTGAGTGCACGTCTCCCTGTGGGCCTGGCTCTAGTGAGGGGGTTTCTGGCAGTTCAACAAGGACCGCTTTTGGCTGGCTGGCCCCTTGCGGTGGTAGGTAGCTGCCTGTTTTGGACATGTGAGGGGCAAGCCTGAGACCCCTGAAACCAGGTCTGTCTCAGAGCTTGGCTCTAAGAGTGATTAGGTTTACTTAGGATGGTCCAGACTGGACAGGGCCATTCAGGGAGGCCTTTCCAATTTAGTCCCCGATGGCATCTTAAACTCCTAGAACCTGGTGGCAGATTCAATGTCTGTGAGGCTACTTGAACCATGGCAGAAGGCTGCGAGTCCTTACTCTGTTTCCTGATGCACCAGCATAGCCCCACATCTCTGGACTGGTATTTCCAAAAGTCTTTTGATGATATTTGCACTCCTGACTGCCTCTCTGCCCAGCTTTCTCAGACAGCACCAGTTCCTGTATTCCTTTTGGCACTACAGAGCTTCTTGCATGTAGCAGGGGTCTGGGAAATGTTTACTGAATGACTGAATGGACGAACGAATTGAAGAAATAGTGAATTGCATCTTTCTTGATATTTGACCTTCTCCCTTTTTCCTAGCTTGGTGCAATCCCCCAGTCATTACCTCTGAGGAGCTGGCATGCATATTTTGTTCCCCACTTTGTTTCGCAGTATATTCAACTCTCATTCTTGGTTTCCAGGCTCTGACTGCCACCTGGAGACCCTCCTGCTAGGCTGCATCCTCAACCTCATCTTCATCTTCATTAAGCATTGAGTGAATGATCACTTCTTGTGGGCCAGGGACTATACTTAAGCTCATTATCTTGTTTAATTATTTTATCCCCTCTTTACAGAGAGGTGAAGTAACTCACCCAAGGTCACATAGCTAACAAGTGGCAGAGCTGGAATTCCAATCTAGGCCTGGCCAGTCATTCTGACATTCTCTCTACCTATGCTGGGCCTGTGAGAACCTCTCCATTTTCCTCCTTTGAGTTGTCTCCACAAATCACCAAGGTATTCTAAACTCTTAGTTCAGCCTGCTAAGCCCTGCAGCCCAAGATGAACTCTTGGATGCCTGGCACTAACCCCTCAGGTCATGGAAGATACACCCATTACCAGCATGCGGTTCTATGGCTTTGTGGTTAATGTGTCAGGCTGTGGAATCCCAGAGAAGCAGTTTTAGTCCCAGCTCTAACAGACATACCTCAAAGAATATAAACTCTAGGAGACCATGATAGGTACTCAATAACATGTGTTTGATTAATTTGATTAATCAATCAAATTCAATAACACCTGTGAAGAGCATGGCTCAGTGATTGGCACAAACTAAGCATCTTCAAAGGATGGCTATTATTTTTATTTACTATGAGAGGCCCATTTCAAATTTGAGCATTGATAACTACAGCTTTTTGACAAGTGCAAGTGACTCCTATTCTACAGTCATGGTAGAAACCTAAAGCGATTCTCCTCCATCAAAATCAGGGACTAGAATCTCTACGCTGTTGAGCAGTCTAGAGTTTTTACCCAGTTCCGGCTTCCCTGACATGACTTTGCCCTCGTCTCACACAGAGTCAGTCCTGGCCTACAGCAAAGGACTGAGGAAGCAAGGCTGCAGGAGGGTATTGTGAAAATTCTCAGCAATGAATCCCTGATGCTTTACCTAAGGGCTAAAAGCCCAGTCAATTTATTTGTTGCCTTTCCATCTCCAAATCATCCAGCTCCTGCAGGATCCTTACTTGGGAACATTAACTCAAGTTTAGGGCCTTCTCTTCCTGTTGTGTAAGCCACCTTCCTACCCCACCTTGTTGGGTTTCCTCTCCCACCTCAACAAGCTTGCTGATGTGGAATGCATTTTATGCTGAGGTGTCAGCCCTTGAGGGGCTGGGTCTTCATGAATATAATTCCAGGTGGCAGAAGTTGAGTGGGGAAAGTGTAGTGTGAGCAATTTTCGAGCCATGTTTGTACTTAACTCTGTGTAGTTTTATTTATTTTTTTCATCAGAAAAATCACCTTGGAGTTATTGATTAAATGAGCTGTGCAAGCAAAAGCGCAGTGTGAACCATAATGCGGTGTACAGCTCCGAGGAGTCAGTGAAATCAGTATCTTTGGGTTCGTGTGTGTAGCAGAGAGCTCTATTGAGAAGACATTTGCATTTATTTGCTTTTCTTCAGAAGAAGGATCCAGAAGAGCACCTGGGACACACTGAGTGCAGTCCCCTTCCTAGAAGGTAGGTGGACTCACTGAGGACGGGTATACTTAGAAGGTCAGGTACAGAGCAAGTTGCTACATGATCAAAGGAGAATGAGTCCAAAGAAGCCTTTTAAACCTGAGAATTACTGAAGGTGACTGGGGCAGAAAATATTTTCAAGAAAACTTCATCAATATATCTTCCATTCCACGGGCTTGTCTTACAATGTGACAATGATATTCCTCCACTGAGACGTGGAGGTCTTTGTGTCCTTCCCTTGAAATGGGGTGGATCTTTGTAACTGGCTTGGCCAACAGAATGTGGTGGAAGCGATGCCACATGACTTCTGAGGTTAGAAGGCAATATTGCTTCCACCTGTTTCTTGGAAAGCAGCTGCCATGTTGTAAGGAAGCCCAAGCCATGGAGAAGCCATGTGTGGGAGGTGTTTCAGTTGGTCACCCCAGCTAGGTCTGCAGCCAGCAGCACCTGTCAGATATCTGAATGAATGAGCCCTCAGATGAGTATAACCTCCAGCATTTGAATTTTCTAGCTGAGACCCTCAAACATTGTGGAGCAGAGATAAGCCATTCCTATTGTGCCCTGACTGAATGCTTGACCTCCAGAAACCATGGGAAGTAATAAATACTACTAGCATTTTAAGCCACTAAGTTTTGAGGTGATTTATTATGCAGCAATAGATGACTAATTTAATAGATGATGATTTAGAGTAAGAGAGATCCTTGGAAATTGCTGACTGATGTTGCAAGGAGGCTGGAGGTTCTGAAATTGCAAGCATGTAGAGGCTAATAATTTCTGACAGAACTTGGCTTGGGAGAGGGAAGGAGATGCAACAAAGTCAAGAGCTTCCTGGGTGCAGTGAACCTTTGTGGGAGAGATATGAAGATGATCCAGTCTCTGCCACTGGGTTTTGAACTTAACCCTCAAGGCAAGTGACTCTTCTCCATGGTCATGGCTGGGGATAGCTTGATTCCATACCTATGGATGCTGGAGGCTGGTAGCACATCCCAGCCTCTCAGGACGTCTAGAGGGTTCTAGGCCAAAGTCTACTTATTTGCCATTGCCTATTTCTCTTGGATACTGTAGGAGATGAAGCTCCCTAAAACTCATGGGCAATCATAAGGGCTAGACTGAAGATATAAGATCTCTGGTCACAAAACAAGGAAGGAGTTTATGCTAGTAGAGGTTCTTTGTTGTGAGCAACAGACAATTATTCTAGATGATTTAAGCAGAAAGTGAAATTATTAGAAAGATTTGGATAGTTTTCAAAATCCCTGGGAGGCTAGAGATTAAGGGCCAGGTCACATGTCAGACCAGTTTGGTAAGGAAACAATTGCCACAGCACTTGGAACCTGGATGTGGCTACTTCTCCATCAGGATGGAACCTCCCTGTTTCTACCTCTTTGGGTCACTAGCTCCTGATTCCAAGTCTAGGAACAGATGTATCTGACTGGTGGAGCCTTGGTCATGTGCCACCTCCTAGCTGCAAGTAAGCTGGGAAATCCAGGATCTAGAGCTTCATCTTTGTACAATGGGGGATTCCCCCCAGATAGGAAGAGACTTCAGGTACTGAACAGAAAAAGAATTGCAAATGTCCACTACTGGGTTGCTACTGTGGGTATATCACTGTGTCAATGTGTGTTTGTAGGGGAGAGGGAGCAAGACCCTGGGGAAATTTCTGGGAAGAATATTACATTTAGAAAATATGGTGTGCTGGTTATTTCCTGCTTATTCTCAGCACCATTCTTGCCTTTACACATGCTGCTCTGCATTACAGGGCCTGGACCCCTGCAAACCAAAGATCCCAGACCCCCTTTGCAGGTTCAGCCAAGGGGAAGCACTGGTAGGAAGTTGGACGGTGGGAGGAAGTGAGACGGTGTGTTCTTTGTGTGATCTTTGGGAGTGACTGAATCTCTGCCAATTCCAACCTCAGTCACAACAGCTCAGTACCGGCCTGGGAGAGCCCTCCCTGTTGGTCCTCCTTCATGGTTCCATCACCCTTTCTGGCACCCCCAGTGGTGCAGTCATAAGTGCATTCCTGCACTTGGATAATAACATGTTCTCGTCTTTGTCCCAACATAGAGCTGCTTTCTGCTTTTTCCTAGTCTCCAGCTTACCTCAACTTTTCCTTTTTGTTCTTTTAGCATTTCCAACACTTTGTAAGTACTTTGCTGGATTAAATCCTCTGATTTGAAATATTAATCTGCTTGCTGTTTCCTGACTGGACTCTGACTGCTACACTTGGTAATTTGGTGAGAACAATAGGACTTACATTTATAACATTGTTCTCAATTTCAAAGAGGTTTAATGTTTGGAATACTCCCATTTCTTCCCTTTTTCACCTGCTAAACTCATATGTAGCATTCAAAACTTTGTCCAGGCATTCATTCTCCAGAAGCCTTCCTGATATTAGCCCTGCACTCTGCCCCTCTAAGCCCTAAAGTGCCAAATATAGTATCATATGCTCACAGGGAGGTATATGACAGCAGTGTTTGTTGATGTTCACAGTGACAGTCATGAAGACTAAAAGTGTATGTTTGCAAGAGAACGCTTCAGTAGCTTTTCTTGGGCAACTTGTGCTGGTGTCTGAGTCTGGAATTCTAGTCAGATTCCGTTAGTAGCTAGCTGTGCAACCTTGGAAGTCAGATGACTTTTCTGGGCTGTAGTCTCCTCTTCTGAAAAATGAGTGGGTTCAATCAGGAGGGTGATGTCCAAACTTTAAAAAATTTTTGAGTAACATCACATGGAAACTCAGCAGGGAAACCAGAAATAGATGATCTGGTTGAAGTCAGGGGTGGGCATTCTAGAGTTTCATAAACTCCAGTCTTCCCCTAGCCTCAAACCCTTGGCAGTACCTTCATCATTCCACCAAGGATCCATGGAGCACAGTTATAACTCTGCACTAGATCATCTCTTCTATGTATTTCAGTTTTACACATACAGGCACAAAAGGAGGGGATCCAATTAAATATGATGCCCACACATTGCTCAAATGATAGTCTGTACATACCTTACTTCAACCAATAGACTTAGAAACCTGGGTGCAAATCTTCCCTGCTACCTTGTCAGATAAGACATGTATATTTTGGCCAACTGGATAACTACATCATATTCAATGGCAGATAAAATGAAATCCTGGGGAGATATTTGAATAAAGCATAGTCCAAGTCTTCACACCATGAACCTGATAAGATCATTATAATAGCTTTGAATACTGAGGCTTAGTTACCCTGTAACCAACATTTTCTCTTGAAAGTAACCATACCTGTGTTGGTTCACCTTTTCCAATTCTGTATGTAGCCTGACTAATTGGCTCTACTGAGTTGAGGTGGGTGTTCACCATTAACACAGCTTGATACAATAGGAAATCATCTTTGTAGTCAGTCACAGAAGATCCAGTTTCTTGGGTAAAGTTCAAGTGCACCAAACTGTGCTTTCCTTAAGGAGGGAAGAAACATGGGAGCATGGGGCAAAATAGAAGCGGAGAGTCTCAAGTATGGGACCTGTCTGGAGTTGTTATTAAGAAGAAATTTTGACCATGAGAATTAACACATGTTCTCTATCCACTCAATTTTTCATCATTATTGTCATATTATTGCAGCCAGTATCATTATCTTCAAAGGCGCTGAGCATTTACTATGTTCCAGAGTAATGCTCATCAGGTCTAATCCCCACAATCATCCTACCCTTATTTTTTACAGAAGAGGAAACTGAGGTTCAGGGATGTTCCATTACTCACTTTTTTGCATTCACTAGTTAACAAGTAACTGAACTGGGAGTCAGATCCATATGGGCTTAATTATGGGACCACGCTCAAAACCACGACATCCTACTGCTTTCCCATGTCTAGAACCCCACAATGCAAGGGTGGGCTCCTCATTTTTCTTTGTCCTATTAGCATGATGATATCAGTTTGTCATGCCATTGTCAGTCTGTCTTTCACTCATGGACAATCAAAGGCCTGTGAGGTCCCTATGGGGGAGCTCCTGGTGACCCATCCTCAGCTTAAAGCAGCTTCAGGTGTCTGCCTTCTTTCCATGTCTGGGACTTCTGGCCACTATTGAGCTGTCACCTGGCTTGGGAGACGTGCTGAATCAAGACTGAAACCAATTAGCATGGGAAACCTGCCAACTCATCCTGCAAGTCCCCAGCAGACAGCCTAATTTCCCTGGTGGTGAGAACTTCCCACTGGCAATGATGTAACCCCTGTCATGGCAGGGGTTTCCAGGATAATCATGTCTCTCTTCAATGGCTGCAAAAAGTCAATTAATGAACTGAAAAGGCACAAATGAAAAAGGAGGTGGAAGGGCATAGAGAACCAGGTAATATGGCTAATGATTAAAGAGAAAGGCTAGTCATTCAAGCCAGAGTATAGGTCTCGTGAGAAGCGATGCCTTGGTTAAAGGAGAGACCACACTGGCTCCTGATCTCTGAAATCATCACCATCCTTACGGGCATTGAAAGAGCACTGGACCTTGGTTTCAACCCTTGGATGATACTGACTTATGGTGTTTTTGGAACAAATCTTTTCCTTTTCTGTTATAGAGCATGGAGGCTAAAATTGTAGGTCCTGGAGTCAAAGTGCTTAAATATTGAATCTAGTCTCCACCACTTACCAACTGATTCTGACAAATTATTTAATATCCCTAAGACTTAATTTCCTCAATTGTAGAATCAGATAACAATGATATTCATCTCACAGGGCTGCCACAAGGCAAATAAGGGAAAATTATTTCCCTTTAGCTTATAGGGTACCAAGCACAGTGGCTGGCACATGGTAAGCATTCTCTAACTTGGGATGTTTTTGGCTGCAAGTAATTGAAACTCCATCTCAGAGTGGCTTAAAAAGGGAAGTGTAATAGCTCATGTGACTGAAAGTTTAGGGAGAGGATGTCTTCAGGATTAGTTAAATTAGTTCCTCAGTGACTTCATCAAGAACCTGGCTCTTTCCATATTTCTATTTGTGATCCTGAGTGCTAGCTCCACTCTTAGGCTGGTATCAGGATGGGTGCCTTACTTCCAGGCACCACATCTTCATATGTCAACGTCCTGGGGAAGAAAAAGGATGTCTCTCCTATGACTCTCTATTTGAAGCAAAGTAACTTTTTTTTTTTTTTTAAATCCCACCAGCAAACTTCTGCGTATATCTTATTGTCCAGAATTGGGACACATGCCTGTTCTGACCAATTACTTGTAAGACACATTTAACCAATGGAACTTACCCTGGCTCTGAGGGGTACAGTCAGCTTCACCTGAGGCTACATGGAGGGAGGCTGGATGTCCAAAGAAAACTGAAGTTCTGTTGGGAAAGAAGAAAGGAGATATGGATGCTGGCTAGGCATCTGAATAAAACCTCTACAATCCATAAGTTTTACTATTATTATTCTTATTATTACTCTTTTTATCATCAGTTTTTGCTTTGGACTGCTTGCTCTCCCAGTCTCTCTTCCTGTTCTGAGAGTCATGAGTCTGATCTTACTCAGCATTCTCAGGGTCTGCTGGGCTAAGTTTGGTCCCTGCCTCTTCTAACGAGAGGGCAACTGAAATGTACCATTTCTATTTCCAACTTTCATTCCCTTCTCGGAAATACCTCAAGCCAAACACTCCAGGTGTGCAGAGTTACTCAGAACAAGCCAAAGGAAATTGATTTCAAGATCCCGGCAACTGTCACTCACAACAGTGAGTTGTGTAACTCACTGAGCTTGTGTAACTGAGCTGATGATACAGTTGACTAAGTGCCAAAGTGTCTGCCTTTTTCTACTTCAGGAACATACCTGGGAATCCCTCCTCTACCCAAGATGGCAAGCCCACCTCAAATAGTGTTTTGGATTGAAGGGCAGTACATCTGGACATTTCTAGCTCCTCTGTGTGTTGCGGTCACATATTGTATGGCTAACATTTTTTTTTTTTTTTTTTTAAGAAGGATCAGTGCAAATGGTTGATAAAAACCATTCCCATTTTGAAGGAACAACTCAAAACATAATGGCATGCCATTTGGGGGTTGGGAAAATATTCTTCAGTTACATGGGACAACCAATTTTTTTTTAGTTTCCTCACCATGAAACATAGCTTAGGCACATGCATAACTGAATTGATTTTTTCTTTTGAATTTATCCTTGGCTTTTGGTCACAATGAAGGTTGCTTGCAGAGCAGATGGCACAGACCATTTTTTCTGTCTGTTGCAAATGGTCTGTTCAATCAACCATCAGCAACCCCTCAGCCGCTGGTCAGTCGGCCTGAGTCAACCAGAGCGTGATGTGTTTGGTTCCGAGGGTAGACAGGGTCTATCGCCTCATAGCTTAGATAACATTTTTCCTCCAAGGGTCAGGTCAGACTCTGTCTGATGTCATAACTCCCAGGCAAATGGCAGAAGTTCAGCATTATGGTAGTATTCTCAATGATCAGCCAGGAAGTCTCCAGAATCCGGCAGAATGAATTATGGTTCATTGAGTAAGATGTTTATCACCCTCTTCTTAGAAATAAATTCTCTTTGTTTTCATCAGAGAATCATGAACACTCAGAGCTAGAAGTGACTTTGGAGGTTATGTGTTTAAATGTTTTTGCAGCAAAGTCCATGGGGTGGACCTAATTTGTGTCTGCTGCCGGGACTCTGATGTAGGGATTCAGTCTGTATGAAGTCCCCATAGACCTTCTAGGAGAGCCAGTGAGGAAATATGTTGGAGCTGACTGTTTGCTCTAGGCTAAAATTCATGAACCAAGATGGGGAACAAAGGTTGCCCCTTAACTCTTGAACCAACTCTAAGTTTGAGTCCAGTTCTTAGATGGTCTGTCAAAGAAGGGGGATAATTCTGTATGCTACACTTTTTTGCATCTTGCCCTCTATCCTGGTCCCAAAGAAACCATTCCCAGATTCCCAAAAGAGAGGGCACAGTAAGAGACTGTATTTGTGAGTCAAAGGAATCATAACACCAGGCTGCAAGATACTGAGAGAGCATGGAAACTCTACTTAGGGGTATGACAAGAGTTTGGTGTTATGATTCTTAGAGTGGTAGAAGCATGACAAAAGCCAGGTCAGACTGGGAGAGGGGAGAAGGAGCAAGGGCCACTTGTGGGCTAGGTAGCCTGTGACTGCTTGAGCCATGCCACCCAAGACTTGGCTCAAGGGAAGCAGTAAATATGGTGACCTGGAGAGCCTGGAACCAGCAGTTGTACAAAGGAACCTCAGTGGACACTAAGGAGGTGGTCATGTGAACTGAGTTCATCCATCTGTTTCCCTCTCCCATGACCCTGCAATCTCGGGAAAATTGGTTGACTTTCATTCATTCCAGCCACGGTGCCTCGACACTGTCAGTTTGGAGGACTCCTCAATACTCTCTCTCAATCTCTCTTTTAGGCTAGTTAGAGTCGGGCTCTGTTGATTGCAATTAAATTACCCTAACTGTTACAGGGTCCCTTTATGAATTAGCTAATTGCAAAATAGACAGACACCTAAGGAGTGAGTTTGGCCTTTTAGGGGGCTTGAGCCCTAAAGCTGCCACTTCATCACTGTCCTGCTGCTTGAACACTGCCAAGCACAGCTGTATACCTGGGCTATCGGGCAATGGAAACGTGTCAGTAGTGAATGCCTCACACTTCGCTGCAGGAGGAAAACACAGATGGTTAGCTATCATGATACTTCTCCATGTCAAAAATCATTGCTTTCTTTTTCTTTTTAATTTATTTTTATTTATTTATGGCTGTGTTGGGTCTTCGTTTCTGTGCGAGGGCTTTCTCTAGTTGTGGCAAGCGGGGGCCACTCTTCATCGCGGTGCGCGGGCCTCTCACTATCGCGGCCTCTCTTGTTTCGGAGCACAGGCTCCAGGCGCGCAGGCTCAGTAGTTGTGGCTCACGGGCCTAGTTGCTCCGCGGCATGTGGGATCTTCCCAGACCAGGGCTCGAACCCGTGTCCCCTGCATTGGCAGGCAGATTCTCAACCACTGCACCACCAGGGAAGCCCCCTGCTTTCTTTCTTGTCTCAATATGACCTGTGCTGTGCCAACACAACCACACCTGTGCTGTGCCAACAGAGAGAGGGCTCTGGGAGTCATCACAGCTGGAGCCAGCTCAGCTCAGACTCTAGCTAGCTGTGCGACCCTGAGCCAGTCATTCCCCTCTCTGCAGTCAGTTTACTCACCTATAAAAGAGTGAGATAACACACAGCAACCTAGCATAGAATATTAAGAAGAGCAGAATTTCTCTGGTTGCTGGAAAAATGCTGGTGGTCCAGGTGGTGGTGGTGGGTGGAAATCTGCCTGCCAGTTGTTCCTGTTTTACCTCCTTCTTTGGCTCTTGAGGAACCCTAGAGGTCCGAGAGACACAGTTTGATGACCACATGGCTAGATGATCACTAAGGGACTTTCCAGTCTATGAGTCAGTCAATTTTAATTTCCTTTACAAAACAGCCATATTTCCCTTTTCTCTAGCCCTTACCTAACCATAACCCTCACTACTCCATGTACACATACCTTTTCTATGAATATAGGGAAGAAGAAAATGGGCTGTTTATGTGGTTAGCACTTGCTGATTGGATCTTCTATATTACCAGAGATGGCCAAGATCACTGACAGGATCTAAGGTGCCACTAATAACTCCGGTAGAACATTCCCCTGCAGGTGGGAAGCTTGAGCCCTCTCCAGAGCACCTATGGCCACTGGTCAGGCTTTTCAGGGCCTCATGGCACTGAAGTAGAATTACAGAAGCACAAGAAGTTCTGAAAGGCCCTAGTCCCTAGAGCTCATGTTTGGACATCCTAAGGATAAAGTGCTTCTCCGAGAGCACCATAAGTCATTCAGACAAATTTATAATACTCATACTTAAAGGTGTACAAGAGATGCCAGCATTTCTAGTCACCCATACTCCTTTACCAAAGAATCTTCCCTTCCTTCTGAACAAACCCTTTGAACCCTTGCTAAGGAGGTGCTGAAGGATGCATGTTTGTACTAGATGATCCCTCCTTCCTGCCTACTAGCTATTGTCGATTGGTCTAGGAGTAGCTACCTGACTCAAGTATGACCAATCGGTTCCTCTCTACCGGGACACAGAGCCCCTGTTACTTAATGCTGATGGACATGGAGCTGTATGGGACTACGGTTATGGGACAGCCACCATGTTGGGCCATGAGCAATAGTGGAAACCAGCATGTCAAGAAGTGTACATAGTAGACACATGAAGTGAAGGTAGAGATCAGAGAACAGAAGGAAGTGGGGGTAGTGGTGGTGGTGGGGCTTTCTGATATTGTTCTCATTCTACAAGTCCCTTTAATTCCTCCACATTTAGCTTACTTTAGAATCCCTTGGATGCTTCCTTTAAACCTGAATTTTCACTTGAACTAGCTACAATAGGCTCTTTTCCTGGCAACCAGGAAATCCTTAATTAAGACAAAAGACTTAAGGAAACAAGTCATGGCACCATCTACCGTGAAAGGGCTTGTTTACCTCTCTCTCTTTTTTAAGAATGAATTTATTGGATTCTTCAATATACGCAAATCAATCAATGTGACACACCATATTAACAAATTGAAGAATAAAAACCATATGATCATCTCAATAGATGCAGAAAAAGCTTTTGACAAAATTCAACACCCATTTTTGATAAAAACTCTCCAGAAAATGGGCACAGAGGGAACCTACCTCAACATAATAAAGGCCATATACGACAAACCCACAGCAAACATCATTCTCAATGGTGAAAAACTGAAAGCATTTCCTCTAAGATCAGGAACAAGACAAGGATGTCCACTCTCACCACTATTATTCAACATAGTTTTGGAAGTCCTAGCCATGGCAGTCAGAGAAGAAAAAGAAATAAAAGGAATCCAAATTGGAAAAGAAGAATTAAAACTGTCACTGTTTGCAGATGACATGATACTATACATAGAGAATCCTAAAGATGCTGCCAGAAAACTACTAGAGCTAATCAATGAATTTGGTAAAGTTGCAGGATACAAAATTAATGCACAGAAATCTCTCGCATTCCTATACACTAATGATGAAAAATCTGAAAGAGAAATTAAGGAAACACTCCCATCTACCACTGCAACAAAAAGAATAAAATACCTAGGAATAAACCTACCTAGGGAGACAAAAAACCTGTATGCAGAAAACTATAAGACACTGATGTAAGAAATTAAAGATGATACCAACAGATGGAGAGATATACCATGTTCTTGGATTGGAAGAATCAATATTGTGAAAATGACTATACTACCCAAAGCAATCTACAGATTCAATGCAATCCCTATCAAATTACCAATGGCAGTTTTTACAGAACTAGAACAAAAAAATCTTAAAATTTGTATGGGGACACAAAAGACCCCAAATAGCCAAAGCGGTCTTGAGGGAAAAAAACGGAGCTGGAGGAATCAGACTCCCTGACTTCAGACTCTACTACAAAGCTACAGTGATCAAGACAATATGGTACTGGCACAAAAACAGAAATATAGATCAATGGAACAGGACAGAAAGCCCAGAGATAAACCCAGGCACCTATGGTCAACTAATCTATGGCAAAGGAGGCAAGGATATACAATGGAGAAAAGACAGTCTCTTCAATAAGTGGTGCTGGGAAAACTGGACAGCTACATGTAAAAGAATGAAATTAGAACACTCCCTAATATCATACACAAAAATAAACTCAAAATGGATTAGAGACCTAAATGTAAGACCAGACACTATAAAACTCTTAGAGGAAAACATAGGCAGAACACTCTTTGACATAAATCACAGCAAGATCTTTTTTGATCCACCCCCTAGAGTAATGGAAATAAAAACAAAAATAAACAAATGGGACCTAATGAAACTTCAAAGCTTTTGCACAGCAAAGGAAACTACACACAAGACGAAAAGACAATCCTCAAAATGGGAGAAAATATTTGCAAATGAATCAACAGACAAAGGATTAATCTCCAAAATATACAAACAGCTCATGCAGCTCAATATTAAAGAAACAAACAACCCAATCCAAAAATGGGCAGAAGACCTAAATAGACATTTCTCCAAAGAAGATATACAGATGGCCAAGAAGCACATGAAAAGCTGTTCAACATCACTAATTGTTAGAGAAATGCAAATCAAAACTACCATGAGGTATCACCTCACACCAGTTAGAATGGGCATCATCAGGAAATCAACAAACAACAAATGCTGGAGAGGGTGTGGAGAAAAGGGAACACTCTTGCACTGTTGGTGGGAATGTAAATTGATGCAGCCACTATGGAGAACAGTATGGAGGTTCCTTAAAAAACTAAAAATAGAACTACCATATGACCCAGCAATCCCACTACTGGGCATATACCCTGAGAAAACCATAATTCAAAACGGCACATGCATCCCAACGTTCACTGCAGCACTATTTACAATAGGTAGGACATGGACGCAACGTAAATGCCCATCGACAGATGAATGGATCAAGAAGATGTGGTACATATATACAATGGAATATTACTCAGCCATAAAAAGGAACGAAACTGGGTCATTTGTAGAGACGTGGATGGATCTAGAGACTGTCATACAGAGTGAAGTAAGTCAGAAAGAGAAAAACAAATATCGTATACTAACGCATATATGTGGAACCTAGAAAAATGGTACAGATGAACCGGTTTGCAGGGCAGAAACTGAGACACAGATGTAGAGAACAAACGTATGGACACCAAGGGGGGAAAGCAGTGGGGGGTGGTGGTGGCGGTGGGATGAACTGGGAGATTAGGATTGACATGTATACACTAATATGTATAAAACGGATAACGAATAAGAACCTGCTGTATAAAAAAATAAATAAAAGAAAATTCAAAAAAAAAAAGAAAGAATAAAGCTGCTATAATCATCAAAAAAAAAAAAAAAAGAATTTATTTGTTTATTTATTTATTTTGGCCGCAGCATGCGGGATCCTAGTTCCCCAACCAGGGATTTAACCTGCACCCCCTGTACTGGAAGTGTGGAGTCTTAACCACTGGACCACAAGGGAAGTCCCTTGTTTATCTCTTTATTCACTCAGCTGATATTTACCTAACCAAAATGTGCCAGCACGGTAGATACCAGCATGAAGGATACAGTGATGAACAACATTTAGGGATTCGAAATTATTTCAAGTGTGGAATGGTTGAAGGGTTTAGTTTGGTGAGGAAACAGCATGACGGCTGTCATCCTTTATTTGAAGGGAAGTGACAGGAAAAGGAATTAGACTTTGTTAGCCCCAGAGGGCATAAGAGTTGACGAGCAGAAATGAGAAGGCGGTAGATTGGGACTCAACATAGGAGAGAACTTTCCAGCAGTTTGGCACTATCTACAGATAGAACAGTTTGCCTTGAAAGTTGAGTTTCTCTTATCAAGGGGCCAAATGACCAGTTTTCAGGGATTTTTGTAGGGTTGATGCAAACATTATATGAAGGTTTAGATGAGATGACCTCTAAGATTCTGCCTCAAAACTCTAGGTTCTAATTTTACCTTGGCCCTTTATGGTCTTCGTGATTTCAGGTAAGTTATTTAACTTCTCTGAGGCTGTTTTCTCATCTGTGAGATGTTGTGAGAAATAAACGATGCAGCACTTAGTAAAGACCTGGTACAGAGAAGGAACTCAGTAATTGAGTGTTTTCTTGATTCTTCTCTGCTGCAGGTGAGGCTTTTCTTTTCTTGAAATGCTGCTTTCTCAACTGCCACTGCCAATTCAGGGATTTGATTTGCTTTAAGCAGCTGTAGTCCTTGAAGATGAAATAGCTTGTGTCTTATTCTCCTTGCTTAGCATAGGGCTGTGCACAAAGAAAGGCCTTAATAAATACTAGTAGATGCGATCTAATATGGAGTCTTAGCTAACAATCTTTATGGCAAAATTTATGTAAGAATGCATGTCCCCTCTGTCCTTTAAAATTAAATATCGAGTCACAAATAGATGCAGTATACACACAGAATTCCACGCACAGATATGCATGCATGCACCCAGACTGCACCTAAGTAAATGCACATGGCATGCAGACAAGCATGGCCATGCACACCCACTCGCGCAGACAGGCACAGACTTTCACTTCCCCCTCCCTGTAATCAAGAAGATGGAAGAAGAATCTGCCTGTGGGATGAGTCACAGAGGCGATGGGGATAAAGGGCAGAATTCAGCATCCCTGGGGAATCTTTATTTATAGCCCTGACTGCTGGAGAGGGGGCTGAAATCATTCCTAAGGAGCTTCAGTGATGGAGAGTGATAAGATAACCAAGAGATGTCATTCCCACCATCGTGCTCTCTTAGAAGCAGGCGCCTGTTGCTGCCGGAGCCCAGAGAAGTGCTGTGTCACTCCAGGGTTGCGGTCCACAGGGAGGAGTTGAGCTGACTGTGTGCTAGCTGGTCCATCGGCAGCCACTGGGCCCCTTTCCCTGGTGCACAGAAAATCTCTGTGCTAATCTGGGCAAATCCTCCCAGCTCCAAACAAACAGAACCCTCTCTGGGCCTGCAGAGGCCACTGATCACAGAGGATGCAGATTAATCCACTGACCCAGTGGTCCTGCCTCTGTCAACAGTGTGGTTTCTGTAATGAGCAGAGCAAGCTCATGCGGCAAATGCAACAGCAGGCTCAACCTGCCCTCCCAAGGGCCAGGGCAGGATAGGGAGAGGCAGCTGGCTCTTTGCCAGGCTTTGAGGGACACTGGAAAGTCCAGTGGGAGGGGTGGGCAGTGAGTTCTTTGAATGCAGACTCTGTCTCATCTCCTGTTGCACCTGAGGCACCCAGCACACTGCCTGACATACAGGCAGTACCTAGAAGATCTTAGTTGACAGCTGGATACATGCATGATCTCTTTAATTTCCTGGTATATGAGGATGCCAGTTAGGGTTCTTAGGTAAGATGCATGCTAGAGAGGAAAGAACATTTTCTAGGGAGTCAGGAAGACCAGGGCTCCAATCCTGCCTCTTCTGCTAGAAGACCTTGGGCAGGTCACCTAATCTCTTCAAGCCTCAGTTTGCTCACCTGTAAAATGGTAACTCACTGATACCTACTATGTTTTGGGGGCTATGCTAAGGATAAGAGATGGTACAAGTAAGTTACTTAATTATATACTACCTGAGAGGGATGGATATGAAGGTACTATCAGCCAATAACACTTCAGTTGAATTAATTGGTCACATTAATTAATTGGTCCTGGAAGGGAACAGGGACCCCAAGGCTGTCTGGGACTGTTTGGTCTATTGGCCCCTTACTTCTAAGCCCTTCTGCATGGCCTGGAGCCCTGTTCTGAGTGTGGGTTCTCCTTTTAGCTCTCATGGTTCTCAGCTGGCTTAGGTGTGAGCCTGGACCGTTGTTCCTAGCTGAGGCGGGCGATCCCTTGGACTGGATACCTGTTGTCCAGTGCAGGCCCTGTGTTCTTTCCTCACATGCTCCTCCTCTTGGCCCCTGACCGTCACATTGGCTTCTGGCCCTGAATGTGGCATAGGTAAGAGCTGCTGCTCATCTTTGACATCTTGATTCAAGTGGCTCCTTTTGGGCTTGCTGATCCTGACCTCCCTGACATGTCAGGGTTGGCTGAGACTGGCCTGGTGTTTGGTCTTGCCAGTTTCCACCTCTGATTCTCAGGCCTAGTTCAGCCCTGGAGTCCTGACGGGACCAAGCTGAAGAGCCCTGAACCTGTTCTTCTAGGATACAGAGAACCAAACCTAGCATGAGCCTTGAAGTTTTTCCCGGGGGAAAGTCAGAGGGCAGGGGAGAGCAGGAAGTGAGTCTGGGGAGAGAAGGAAGAATCAGGAAGTGGAGGGCAGTCACAGTAATGGTAGAGTGCCCATCCTTATCCTTGAGATGAAGAGTAGTCAATCCAGCCATCATTAAAACACCACTGAAAGAATAACAGAGCGGTTACTAAAAGTCCATGCTTTTGAACCTGAGAGACCTGAGCTTGAGACCTGGCTCTGTCGCTTGCTAGCTTGGGCAAGTTGCACCATCTTTCTGAGTTTTGGGTTTCTCACTTGTAAAACGGGGTCAGCAATGTACTTGTCTCCCAGGGCTGTTGAGAGCATTAAATGAGGCGCTGGATGTAAAGTGCTCAGCACGGTGCCTGGCATGCAGCAGGCAGTCAATAAAATGGTGGCTATGATGACAGACTTGTTCTTCGACCCCTGCACTGGTAGCTCTTCGGGGTCACTGGGAGGATCTGACGAGATCGTGGATTTGAACATGTTTAGGAGGCTGGAGAGCGTGATGTCAATATAGAGTATTGAAATAATTATTTTAGTTCTCAGCTTTTGAAATTTGCTAACTGATGTGCTGTTGGACATGGATTGGGCACCTGGCAAACAGAGGGCATGAAGGACTCCCTCGACGAGGCTCCTATATGACACTGTAATCTGGTGCAGTGGGATGGAAAGGGCTTTGACGGGGTCCTCCTATTCTTACAGAACCTTCTGGGACCATCAGTGTTGCTCAGTCCTTCCAGCTTAGCACAGTGGTTTATAAGTGGGGAGAGCACATAGGACCAGGAGCTAAAGCTTTATTTGCTAACCATTTCCCAGAGCCTGTGACTCTGAGGCTGCCTGGGACTGAGTAAGCCAAGGAAGAAGTGACACGGGACCAGGCCACAAACACTGATTTACGACCTGAGGCTCCAATTCCAGAAGCCATATCATCAGTTCCTTGGGGAAAGAATTTTAACCAGATGAAATGCCCTTCCAGCTGCAGGACTGAGTCCCAGGCCTGCTCCCAAGGGCAATGCCTTTTTATGTACCCTCAGGGGGAAAAAAACCTGGAGAGCAAATTCTGGCATGTGGTCAGGATGGGAATCGACCCTTCCACTGGCCAGATGAATACCTGAAACAAAAGTGCCAGGCCCCTAATTGTGGAAAGGGGTGGTAGAGTTTATAGCAAGATGATCTTACTGTCAGGTGGGCAAAATGGAGCTCATAAGAAGGGGCAAATAGTCCTTTACTTTGTATTCCAGCCTTATCTTACCACCCTTATAGACACCACAGGGGCTGATTCTGCTCAGCCATATTTTAGGTCTTCCCCAGCATCCCAGGTGACATGGAGCCATTTTAGCAGAATCTTGAGATGTCCTGTGTGGCCACACCTTTCACAGGTGGTAGGTTTTACAAACAACTACATTCTCCCCTTCTTCCTTTTTAGTAGAACTGGGTGGGCAGCAATGTGCACAGTGGACCCCTCTGTTAGATGCAGGGATGAATCATGTTTGGTCTCACTCAAACATGATGATCCCATTCTCATTTGCTAACAATTGGCTTAGGGGTGGTCATGTGGTCCAGCTCCAGGCAATGGGGCCTGTGGCAAAGTCTTCTGGAATCTTCTGGAAAGATTTTTCTCTTTGATAAGAGAGAGACAAGAGAGGAGAAACTCTGGTCTCTCTTTTCTTTCTTTTCTATGTCATTGGGTGCGGATGTGGTGCTTGGAGCTGTGGTAGCCATCTTGTCACCATGAGGCAAAAGCAAAGAACACTTCAGAGAAGCTGACCCAGAGCCATGAAATTGTTGATTCACTGATCTAAGCCTGATCTAACTGCCAATTTGCCAATTTCTGTTAAAGCATTAGAAGTCCTTACTGTTTAAGCAAGTTTTACTCAGATATTTTGTAACATATATCCCAAAGCACTTTAACTAATACATCATGGATACATGTTGTGTAAATAGTACCTCTTCTCATTTGACCTTTTCTCTTTCCTCTCTCTTCCCTGCCTTAACCCAAGAGACTCAGACTTGGATGCCTGTAGGGGCCAGGGCATGGATATAGAAAGGTGAAACAGGCCCTGTGTAAGAGAAGCAAATTGGAAAGTGAGGGCTTCTTGTAAAGGGGCTGGTGTTGGTTAACCAGCTCTAGCTGGTAGTGGCCAATGCTAGCATGGCAATGCTAGCATGATGTGGTCAGATGGTTTTACTTTTCAAGAGAAATTGGAAAACCATAGTTTTATGTAGAATCTCACAATTTTATATGTGCATTTAAATTTTAAAGAAAGATACTGCATGGACTAAATGGACACATCTGAGAACTATGTATAGTCTAGAGGTCACACATTTGTGAGCTGGCTTTAGCCCCAGAGTTCTGTCTCTTCCTTGGCTTGATCCCAAGTGTGGGCTGTCAGTTACTTCTTTCAGATTTTGCTGTTGGGTAGGGCTATGTTTGTGGGCTTGGGTGATATAGAGATGGGAGATAGAGGGATGGGGGAAGGGAGGGCAAAGGCCATAACTGTTGCCTGCCATCAAGGCAGGACATCTGCAAGACCACTAACCTTTACCCTGCAGGATAAACTTTCTCTTTTTATACTGCACGTGATTTTACTAAAAGGGTCACTGTCACTTTCTCCACTAAGTCCCATTAACAGAGGCCCCCTTCTCTTATCCATGCATCACTATGGTTCAGGCTCTAAGAATGGGAGTGAGGAGAATCTATCATACCAAACAGCCATGAGGCTAGGAAGTTGGATGCAACCTCCTAGGAAGTCGCCATCCTATATGACTTCATTAGTGCTGTGGACACAAATTTTATCTGGGAGCAAGCCTCCTCAGTCCCATTTAGCCCAATAAGTGCCAGTGCTTTTCAGCAAAAGAAAAAAAAAAATCCCATGGAAAATCCAAAGACATTGTCTGTAGAAAGAGGCTTGCATTGAAGTATCATTCCTCTTCCATGTTAAGAACATTTTGGGGGGCGGGGGGTAAGTTCAAACACATCCCCCTAGAGAAGGCTCTGGACATTTTAGACTCTTGCTAAACTAGCCTGGGGACTCTGCTTCCCCAGGGCAAGTCCAGAGTCCTTGGGTCCCTGCATGCCCCAGGAAGGTGGCTTAATTTAAATCTACAGGTTATAAAACTGGAAATCTTCATGTTTTCCTCTAGGTCATCAAATTAAAAAGTTTCCAGGGCACCTCTGTTGAAAGGCATCAGAGAAGAGCTAACACGGACTTCATGGAGTGCACTGTACACAGCCCAGTGATGCCCTTCGATGACAGGAGACGATGAGTCACCACCAGCTTCAGGGATTGAGAAGAAATGTCAATGAAGCCGTGAATAATAGGTGCTGTACTGACACCTAAGAAGGTTAAGGGCAGGAATTAGTTGGCAGGGAAGAAAACAGTATGTGGGGGAGGCCCGCTACAGTCCTACAGAGCTTCTGTAGCTCATTGCCCTCTGATTGGATAGTCAAGAAAAAAGAGAATTTCTTTCATTTTATGGATTAAAGACCTAAATGTAAGGCCAGACACTATAAAACTCTTAGAGGAAAACATAGGCAGAACACTCTATGACATAAATCACAGAAAGATCCTTTTTGACCCACCTCCTAGAGAAATGGAAATAAAAACAAAAATAAACAAATGGGATCTAATGAAACTTAAAAGCTTTTGCACAGCAAAGGAAACCATAAACAAGACGAAAAGACAACCCTCAGAATGGGAGAAAATATTTGCAAACGAAGCAACTGACAAAGGATTAATCTCCAAAATTTACAAGCAGCTCATGCAGCTCAATATCAAAAAAACAAACAGCCCAATCCAAAAATGGGCAGAAGACCTAAATAGACATTTCCCCAAAGAAGATATACAGATGGCCAAGAAGCACATGAAAGGATGTTCCACATCACTAATCATTAGAGAAATGCAAATCAAAACTACAATGAGGTATCACCTCACACCAGTCAGAATGGCCATCATCAAAAAAATCTACCAACAATAAATGCAGGAGAGGGTGTGGAGAAAAGGGAACCCACTTTCACTGTTGGTGGGAATGTAAATTGATACAGCCACTATGGTGAACAGTATGGAGGTTCCTTAAAAAACTAAAAATAGGACTACCATATGACCCAGCAATCTCACTACTGGGCATATACCCTGAGAAAACCGTAATTCAAAAAGAGTCATGTACCACAATGTTCACTGCAGCTCTATTTACAATAGCCAGTACATGGAAGCAACCTAAGTGTCCATCGACAGATGAATGGATAAAGAAGATGTGGCACACATATACAATGGAATATTACTCAGCCATAAGAAGAAACGAAATTGAGTTATTTGTAGTGAGGTGGATGGACCTAGAGTCTGTCATACAGAGTGAAGTAAGTCAGAAAGAGAAAAACAAATACCGTATGCTAACACATATATATGGAATCTAAAAAAAAAAAAAACAAAAAATGGTTCTGAAGAACCTAGGGGCAGGACAGGAATAAAGATGCAGACGTAGAGAATGGACTTGAAGACACGGGGAGGGGGATGGGTAAACTCGGACGAAGTGAGAGAATGGCATGGACATATATACACTACCAAATGTAAAATAGATAGCTAGTGGGAAGCAGCCGCAGAAGACAGGGAGATCATCTCGGTGCTTTGTGACCACCTAGAGGGGTGGGATAGGGAGGGTGGGAGGGAGACGCAAGAGGGAGGAGATATGGGGATATATGTATATGTATAGCTGATTCACTTTGTTATAAAGCAGAAACTAACACACCATTGTAAAGCGATTATACTCCAATAAAGGTGTTAAAAAAAAAAGAATTTCTTTCATTTTAAAGGAAAAACATGGGTGTGCTGGAGAGAGGAGTCCTTCTTCAAGGGCAAAGAGGCAGGCTTGATGTCTTCTAGAATCCCCTTCATCATGGCTGAGAGGGGTGGCAGTCAGAAATCAGTGAATTTAAGCACTTCTCCAAGCGTTCTGGGTGCTTCAGAAGGAATATTCTGCAGAAAGGTAGAGCCCAACCTTGAATACTTCCAGGTAGACCTTAACGCATCACAACTCTACAAAGAACTAAACCCTCAAAGACATTTGAAATCGGCATACAAAGCCTGTCAAAATGGAGCGTCAATCCACTTTTTTTTTTAACATCTTTATTGGAGTATAATTGCTTTACAATGGTGCGTTAGTTTCTGCTTTAGAACAAAGTGAGTCAGCTATATGTATACATATATCGGCATATCCCTTCCCTCTCGCATCTCCTTCCCACCCTCCCTATTGCACGCAGAAGTGTTAAGGAACGTTAGGATGGGTTTCAGTCCCTGCCTTCAAGACAGTAAGGGGTTCAGAAGACATTTCCTACCCTCTGCATAAGAAACAAGAGGTGAGGTTAAAGAGCTGGGGGCTGTGTTTACACAGTTCTGATCAAATGCTTTCCTGGTGATTCATTCTGGGTGGACCAGCAAAGGATGAACATCAAGAAAATGACCAAATTCCTCACCATCTGAGAGCATCTCCAGTTGCTTGTCAGTCTAAATTAATCAGAACAATTTCAGTGAGTGCAGGTTTAGAAGCCTGCAGAAAGTCTAAGAGGAAAGTAGGTGACACCACCCCTATTGCTTCCACTATAATGGATACTGCTGCACCATCGACTAGTATGTGTAGATTGAGGGGTTATGGGCAAAGGTGAGAACATTAATCACAACAGAGCCCATCACAGTTTGGGTTCTCTAGAAGCAGGTATTGAGACAGGGTTTGTTGTTAGGAACCAACACCTGTGGAAAGGAGAAGACTCAGGACTGGGCAGTGGGAGAAGTGGAACTGTGATGTACATTTGTGTTGTTCGGCCGCAGTGGGTCCAAAAGACCCAGCCTTTATCAGTTATTGGACATGGGCTGCCAGGGAAGGGCAGAGACTTGGGCAAGGTGTCTCTCTGAAGCTGAGACAGCTCTGCTTGAGCTGATAGCATTCACAGTAGCAGGCATGGCAGGTCCTTGCTTGAAGGGAGATCTGAGTGGTACATCTGTGTCCTTCACGAAATACAAATCTCAAACCCAGAGAAGCTCCTCTTGCAGATGTGATAGCCCTGAAACAGCCTCTCAGAACCCCAAGCTACCTCTTGACCAAGGCAGTTGGAAAAAGCAATTGAAATGTCCATGATGGTAGGGAAAGTAGAACACGGCAAGAACTCAGGTTTTGAATTCAGACAGACCTGGACTCATACACTTTTAGTAATACTTACTAGCTGTGTGACTCTGGGCAGTTAATAACCTTTGCTGAGCTCCATGACCTGCTCTGTAAAATGGGGATAATCATATGTGCTGGTCCTGGGCCTATGTGTCCTCAGATCCATGCCTTTCCCTCCCTCCTCTATTATGTGTCACAGGGAGCTGATTTCTGCAATCTGTTGTTCCCAGGCTCCTCTGTCAGCTGGCTTCTAGCTGGGTTTGGACAATGGTGGGAGATCTGGGGGCAAGAAGAAGGGGCTAGCCAGGGCATTTCTCCCACTCCCATCAGCTTCAGGTGGTGTCTCCTGCAGCAGCTGCGTCTCCCCAGAGGGAGCTTGTATCAACACTATCACACTTTCGGGGTGATGCGCATAGGTTTTAATAATGTTGATGAGGCAGTGCCTTAATAAAGATTATTTTAGTTAATTAACCATCAATCGTGTAGAGGATGGGATATGGCAGGGGAATTTTGATTAGGACATGGAAATGCAGACACTGAAGTATGTTGAGGCTTCTTGAACTGCAGGGATCCCAATGAGTAATTAAAGTAAGGAGAGGAGGGTTGCAGGGTGTCAGATACTGGCAGTGAGGCAGAGGAGGGGACCCTACAGTACAGGTGTTTAAACAGTTGTTGAAGTCAGTGTTGCTAGCATCACAACTCTACAAAGAACTAAACCCTCAAAGACATTTGAAATCGGCATACAAAGCCTGTCAAAATGGAGCGTCAATCCACTTTTTTTTTTAACATCTTTATTGGAGTATAATTGCTTTACAATGGTGCGTTAGTTTCTGCTTTAGAACAAAGTGAATCAGCTATACATATACATATATCCCCACATCTCCTCCCTCTTGCGTCTCTCTCCCACCCTCCCTATCCCACCCCTCTAGGTGGTCACAAAGCGCCAAGCTGACCTCCCTGTGCTATGCGGCTGCTTCCCACTTGCTATCTATTTTACATTTGGTAGTGTATATATGTCCATGCCACTCTCTCACTTCGTCCCAGCTTACCCTTCCCCCTCCCTGTGTCCTCAAGTCCATTCTCTACATTTGTGTCATTATTCCTGTCCTGCCCCTAGTTTCTTCATAATCATTTTTTGTGGAGAAAAGGGAACCCTCTTGCACTGTTGGTGGGAACGTAAATTGATACAGCCACTATGGAGTACAGTATGGAGGTTCCTTAAAAAACTAAAAATAGAACTACCATACGACCCAGCAATCCCACTACTGGGCATATACCCTGAGAAAACCATAATTCAAAAAGAGTCATGTAACAAAATGTTCATTGCAGCTCTACTTACAATAGCCAGGACATGGAAGCAACCTAAGTGTCCATCGACAGATGAATGGATAAAGAAGATGTGGCACATATATACAATGGAATATTACTCAGCCATAAGAAGAAATGAAATTGAACTATTTGCAGTGAGGTGGATGGACCTAGAGTCTGTCATACAGAGTGAAGTAAGTCAGAAAGAGAAAAACAAATACCGTATTCTAACACATATATATGGAATCAATCCACTTTTATTACTCTCTTTCTTGAACCTTGTAGTGGGTTGAGTGGTGGCCCCCAAAGATATGTCCAAGTTCTAGCCCCAGGTACCTATGCATGTAATCTTATCTGGAAATGAAGTCTTTGAAGATGCTAATTAAGTTAAGGATCTCAAGGTGAGATTATCCTAGATTTAGAGTGAACCCTAAATCCAATGTCTTTTTTTTTTTAATAAATAAATTTATTTATTTATTTTATTTTTTTTGGCTGCGTTGGGTCTTTGTTGCTGCATATGGGCTTTCTCTAGTTGCAGCAAGTGGGGGTTACCATTCGTTGTGGTGAGCGGGCTTCTCATTGCCGTGGCTTCTCTTGTTGCGAAGCATGGGCTCTAGGCATGCGGGCTTCAGTAGTCGTGGCTCGTGGGCTCTAGAGCGAAGGCTCAGTAGTTGTGGCGCACGGGCTTAGTTGCTCCGTGGCATGTGGGATCTTCCTGGACGAGGGCTCGAAAACGTGTCCCCTACATTGGCAGGCAGATTCTTAACCACTGCGCCACCAGGGAAGTCCCTCCAATGCCTTTTTAAGAAAAGGGAGAGAGAAGACTGAGACACAGAGACACAGGGAAGATGGCCACAGGAAGACAGAGGCAGAGATGGGAGCTATGCTGCCACAAGCCAAGGAATGCCAGAGCTACCAGAGGCTGGAAGAGGCAAAGAAGGAAATCTCCCCTAGAGTCTCCAGAGGAAGTATGGTCCTGTTGACAACTTGATTTCAGACTTCTGCCTTCCAGAACTGTGAGAGAATAAATTCCTGTTGTTCCAAGCCACTCAGTTTGTGGTAGTTTGCTATGGCAGCCCTAGGAAACTAATACAGACCCCAACTTTCAGCTATGTTGTGTAAGTAAGCTGTTTCCTGAAAGCACAACTCTTTGCTGACCTCAGGTCTTTGATTATGTTACATTGGACACACATCATTTCTATATAACGCATGCAAATCTAAGTATTTGGCAAAAAATAAGAGATAGGCTAATTGATAGATCGATAGAGAGAGGCAGAAAGTAACAGTGAACTAATAGTTAAGCTACTGGGGCAGCTCTGCCCCTTTCCACATGGTAAGTGGTGAGTGCCACCCTGGAGGATGCAGGAGATGTGGCAATGACTGCTTCTCTGCTCTCCCGTGGACCCCACACTATGTGTGACCTCGGCATTTAAGAATTCATATTTTTCACCCAACATGTGTGTATGTATGTATGTATGTATGCATGGATGGATGGATGGATGGATAGACTGATGAGTTTATAGACTCAGAGAAAAATCATATGGGAACTAATAGGCAAAGCAAAGAGAGCTTGCTTACACTGACTAATGTGAGGCTTGATATACAAATTGGGACTCAGACAGATAAGTAACTTTATACCCTAGCATATAGCTGGTTTGCTTTCTTTGCTGACTTAAAATAAGGCCAGGCATTAGGGCACCCCTTTAAACTACTGGTGCTGGGATATGTCTCTATTACAATAGCTTCTCAAAGAACTCTTCCCTGCACCTCCCAGTCTAAACGAGTTCCCGTCTCTTCTGTCAAATGCTATCATAGCATCCTCTTTTTCCCCTTCATAGCAATTGTCATAGTTTGAAACTATGTATTTTTTGACTTTTTGTCTAATATCTTTTATACCCTACTGGATGACTTTACACTCAAGAAAGGTAGGATTCATGTCTGTTTTCTTAACCGTGGTGATTTAATGTCTAGCTCAATGCCTGACATATACTACTACTGCTACCAATGTTTGCTATTAATTGACTGTGTATTATGTGTCAGACACTGTTCAAAAGTGCTTTACACAAATTATCTCTTTTCATCTTTACAGCAACTCTATGAGCAGGAACTATTAGTATTCCCATCTTATAGATGAGGAAACTGAGATACAGAGAAGCTAACTTGCCCAAAGTCTCATAGCTAGGAAGTAGCAGAGTTGAGATTTAAATCCAGCCACGATGGTCCTAAAGTCAGGACCAGTCACTAAATATCTATTGGATAAATGAATGAACCATGATAAATATGACTGTGTATGGTGCAACTTTGGGACTCAGAACTGGGAGAACATGTATACATCTTCTGGGCTAACCTCTTAGACCCTGTGGAAATGTCTCCTACAGCTACACTGAGAATTAGTTCTCCAGATCCTTCTGAAACACATCTGGTAATGGGGACTCGCTAACTTTTCTAATTGGGCAACTCTCACTATTGGGATGCTCTTCCTTACACGAAGCTGAAATTCACTTCCATGGAACTTCTACCTGTGGATACTTGTTCTGCCCTCAGTAGTTTAAAAGAATTTTAGTCCCTCCCACATAGCTCTAATAGGAATTTCTAATTAGGTGACAGCTTCTGACCCAGCAGTAGCTCCAGCTTCTGGCCAAACCATAGTGTATTGGTATCTCTATTAAACTGTGGTGTCCATGTCTGGATACAAGGCTTCCCAGGCATGCTAAGTGCAGGGTGGGATTATTCATCTTTGTATTCCTGGGGATTAATGAGCTGCTTGTTGAATTGAAATAGAGTGATTTCATAATGGTAATAAAAATCCCTTTATTTTATAGTTGAAAAGTTACACAACACTTCTGCATGCTTGATTTCAGTTGATTTTCTATACAATATGACATTTGATCTCCATTACCTTTTTGATCAGAGGTTTAAGGATATTAGTGTTATAAGCAGTGTGAGAGGTACTCTGAGGTCCAGAGAGAATGAGTGGCTTACTTAAGGTAAAACTAGTAATAAAATTAAGATTCCTTCTAAAATTGTACTTTCTGGAAGCTATGCCCTCCAGCCTTATGATCTCCCATAAATCTGGTGGATTTCCCCAGCTCTGGTTCTTTTCAATATGTCAACTGCGCTCAAAATTGTATTGGCAATTAGCCTCCTGTCATTGGAGGTGTACAAACTGATAATCAGATGACTTTTGGGCAGGGATATTGTACCTACAGCAACAGTTGAGACATTTAATGAATATTGGTCTAAATGACCTTTCAGGTAATGTAATGTCCAGTCTTATACTTCTATGCCACCCACAGATGGCATAGGAGTCAGATAGAATTTTAGCCATAAAACTTTGAAGAGTTCTACCAACCAAATCATTTCTGAATATAGTAGCATTGCTTCTTACTCCCAGTTGGAGCCAAGATCATCATCCTTCAAGACTGAAACACTGCCAGAAACATACAGCTTTTTAACACTGATTACCAACTCCTTGTGGGAACTTCCCAAGACCATTTGTCCAAATCCTACTCATTTTTCATGCCTCCTTCATCTACTTCCATCTACTCTGACTAGTCTTTCTCAATCCTTTGAACTAGAATGAAACTTTCCCTCCCACATACCACCTTAGCACTTTGTATCACTCCTATAAAACTTATTCAAGTCTGCCTTATATTATGTATGTTTTCCTGTTTCATTCAGGAATCAGTATTGATTTATATTTTTGCCCTCCTTTTATTATTATTGTTAGCCATATGCCAAGCCGAGCACTTTACATGTTTTGCCTTTTCTTTCTTTATTTCATTTACTCTTTGCAATGACCCTATGAGGTAAATGTTTATAACACCATCATTTTACAGATGAGGAAACTGAAGTTTGGACACTGTCATTTTCCTAAGATTACGTAGTAAGTTTACGCCAGAGATTAGCTTATGAGTTCTTGGAGGACAGAGCCATGATTCTTTATTCTCCCCGGACCCCAGCATAGTGTTTTGTACACAGTAGGTGTTTAATGATTTTTCTTTCTGTTGCTTATTGCACAGACCCAGAAAACATCATACCACACTCAGGGTAGGGAAAGCATGTGGTGCAAGAGAATCAAAGCCAGGTGGATAGGCAGGGCATTGGATTGAGGTGAAAGCAAACCTTAGGTTTGCATTGAGAAACTATATTACAATAGGAACTCTCTGCCACCTTTCATCATGTGGCCACAGGAAATACTGCAAAAAAGGGCAGTGGTCTACAGTTTTGATTTTAGTCTTGGGTGGAATGAAAGGCAGGAAATTCTTATTATCTTAGCAGTTGGTCTGAGAATTCTTTCTAAGGAGAGATTCACCTTGCTAACCCTTGATAAATCCTCCTACAGTAGAAACTGGGACTCTGGATATATAGTATACTGTGCCTGAGCAAAGAGGAAGGACATATTCGTTGCTCTGGAAAGGGAGTGGGAAATATGAGAGAGGGAGAAAGGGGGGGTGGTAGAATCAGCAAGATGGTGAATCAGCTGTGCTGGGTCGTGCATGACGTAACTACCCTCCATAACTGTCTGATGTTCAGTCAGTTCTTAGAAGCTTAGCAAATGGTTTGTATAGATTTCTCTTGGAAAATGGGGAAAAGACTGTGCCTTGGGACGTGGGAGTAGAATGGCGACAGTGAATTCACTTATAAGATTCTCAGCATTAGGAAAAAGCCAAGATCTTGAGGATGGTTTAAGGCTTTCCCATGCTGTGGAACTGGGTGTTTAAGGCAACATCACTGAGATCTCAAAAGTTTTTTGGGGCAAGTGTCTGTCATTTGGTAACGTAGCCACAAGCGGTCACATGACTAATTTGAATTCAACTGGACAAACAGTAAATAGACGGTTTTTGAGGACTAACCCAAAGCCAGGCACTGTGCCAGACTGGACATCTTCTCTGGACTAACTGGGAGAAACTGTAAACTTGACCTCTGGGAATGCTTCCCTCAGTTGTTCTGCTGAGAATTCTTTCTCAGTTCTGCTGGTCATGCATTGGTTCCTAAGGTAATTAACCCAGATTATTCTTCTAAGAGGCAGGACCTCAGTCTGGGAGCTTTCTTTCCCTCACTTTTTCCCATCAAAATGTGTCAATTTACAAAAAGCTATAGGACTTCTTTGAGAGTGTTCTGAACTTAGACTTGGGAGACCTAGGAGGAAATCTCTCTCCAGAACTTTCCAGCTGCTTGACTTAGGGCAAAGCATTTCACTTTTGGGAGTTGTATTCATTTTAACTTGTCTCCCTATAATGATTTTTACCTGTCTGTCACACAATATACTGTGAGTGGCTCAAAGGCAAGCAGTGTTATCTTGTCTCTATTCTTAGCACCCTAGAATAATGCTTGACAGTCAGTAATGTTTGTTGTAGAAATGAATTAATGGGGGGACTTCCCTGGTGGTCCAGTGGTTAAGACTCCATGCTCCCAGTGCAAGGGGCCCAGGTTCGATCCCTGGTCAGGGAACTAGATCCCGCATGCCGCAACTAAGACCCGGTACAGCCAAATAAATAAATGAATTAAAAAAAATAAGAAATGAATTAATGAATGAGCACATACCTGTCCTTGCTACTTCTGTGAAGCTTGAATGAGTTAATGAATATGAAAGAGGTTAAAAAAACCCCGTAATTTGCTTGTTTATTAGACATCACATCACAGCTAGCTGCCACATTTGAAATTATAAAACTAAGCCAGTTGACTTAAGGCATTAATATTTGAGAGTCAGCTTTATGGGTTACCTCTGCTGGGGGCTACTTGTGTCTTTGTATGTGGGTTTTGGGGAAGAGTATATTTTACAAAGGGAATTTAATTAACTCCTAGTAATTTTCGAAAGCCATAATGGGTATACTGAAAAAGATTTTTTGGACTAAGAGGGGGCTTTCTTGGTTTCTTCAAGCAGGAAGTAAAATCTGCCAGCTTCAATTGTCCCCACAAATGCCGCTACTACAGCATCTGTTCTAAGACTCCTGGAAAAATGCAGTACAGTTGTGACAGGCTATATCTTTAACTCAGTCTCCATTTAAAATGAAGCACAGGAAGCCCGAAACAAATGACCAAGCCACATAGCGACTGCGAGAATTAGTGATCATTGTGAGTTAAACGAACCATAGAAATTACGTTTTTCTTTGGGTTTCATGCAAAAACTTCTCCCATTTCATTTTAAGTTGCATGCTTTGCACAAGTGATTTTTTTTTTTTTTTTTCCGGAGCACCATGAATGATTTATGACGTTCTGACGCCGCATCCCACAAGATTACATAAGGAACAGAGAAAAACAAGAGATTGAGCCAAACTTAAAAAAAAACAAAAACAAACATTTAAAAAAAGTAGATTTCATCTTGGCTTCAGTCAGGTAACAGTGTTCTACTCACTGAAAGTGCCCGCTCATTCCAAAGCGCACCCCATTTATGCGAGGATCCCCTCAATTTCCTCTCACTGTGGCCAGCACACTACTGTCAACTTTATGTTTGGCCCCCAGCGATGTCCTGGAATGTCCAACTGCCCCGATTCCTCCCCTTCTTCCCCAAAGTGAACTTGGCAGTTGGATTGTATAAACGGCCTCATTAGTTCGGTTGATGATTCGACAAAAACATTGATGGGAGTAATATCTACCAGGCTTGTCATTTCCTTAATCATGAGCTAATAGAATTTCAGAGTTGGCAGGGGCCTGGGACCATCTATTTCTACCTGTTGTGTGACAGATAAAGAAACTGATGACAAGAGAGCTGAAGTGACTTGCCTGAAGCCACACAGCGAGATTAGCTCAAGCAGGGTGATGGATGTAACTCAACTTCAGGGTAGTGTAGTCTGTGTATATTTACCCAAAAACTTTTGTCTCCTTATTTAAGTTGTAACATTGGATATTATTTTCAAACTACAGGGAATTTAGAATTCCTGTTGCTGACGTGTTTATGAAGCCGGAGTCAGTCTAGGGAAGGTGGCAAGTGCTAGCAAAGCAAGGTCCTGTGTTGAGGGTTCCAGTACTGGGTAGCAGGCTGGGTGGGGTGAGGTGGCTCACCAGAGTGGTCAGAAGTGGCCAGATCATGGGGATGAGAGCTTGTTTGAAACCTGAGGTCTGGTCAGTGGGCCTCTATGCAGTATCTGGTTTGAAGGGTAGGTATAAGATGACAACCTGAAGGTGCGACCAATGTGAGGAGTCGAGGTGTGACAGAGGGCAAGACAGTTGAGATGAGTGGTCAGGGCGTGGGCTGTGATTGAGTAGTGGGGCCACCAGTGGTGGGACAGGGGCCAATCACGGGCTTAAGGGAGCAGGACTGAATCATGTCATTTCAAATTTAAAGGCAAGGACTGAAAACTCACTACCTTTACCTACGAGAAAAACAAATAAGTTATAGAACAGTGTGCAGACTATGACTCCACATATACATAAATCTGTCTAGACCAGTGGAATGGAGGGTACGATGTATTTTCCTGGTTAAGAGCACCACGGATTTAGGAGTCAAAAGTCTTAAATCTGCTTTTTGGCTCTGCCTGTTACCAGCTGTGTGATTCTGGGCAAGTCACTTAACCCCTCTATGCCTTAGATTTCCCAGCAATAGAATAAAACCTACTTTATCAATTTGCTGTCCTAAGATAATGTATATAAGACACTTAGCACAGTGTCTGGCACATAGTAAAGGTATAAAAAATGGTCCCTATGTATTTTTTTAGACTTGTTCTTTGGAATAAGGTAAACCTGGATTTGAAACCTAGCTCTGTCACTTGTTAGCTGTGTGCCCTTGGGCAGGTCATAAACTCTCTGAACCTCAGTTTCCAAACTGTAAAACGGGGATGATAAATGCCACGTTGTGGGGATGTTGTGAGAATTACGTGAGGTAACATCGGGGGCTCAGCCCAATGGAGTCAAAGAAAAGTAGTACTAGGGGAATGGAAGCAGGAGGATGAAGTTAAAATGTTGGGTGACAGAGTCAGAGAAGTGAAAGGAAGAATGCTCACAAAAATGTTGACGGTGATTTTTATTTTCTTCTCTGTTAGTGTGTGTGCTGTTTGAAAAAAAATTGTTTACAGTTAGACTGTTTTATTGAAAAGAAAAGAATGGCTAGTAAATAGCAAACTTCAAATCAACAAAAATAAAAGCTACTGCTTGCTTTACAATGCTCTAGTGCTAATGATAAGTAGATAAAGCCAAAGAAAGACAAGCTTAGTCTGCAAAAGAGAAAGACTGATGTCTAGAGATTTCTCTCTTAGGTGGAAATCACTGTAGCTGTTTTGGATCAAAATAACCTCTTTTTTTCCAAATCACCTTATCAAGTTAAGTATTTTGGGGGTGTAGACATGATCATAGACAGTAGCAGAGGTATCCTGATTTTTAGTCAATTGGTGTACTGCATTGCGGAATTTTAGAACTGGAAATAATTTCAACCTTGCCATGAGGCAAGTTCTTGATGACTTTCTCCCTGCCTTAGGTCATGGGGAGGGGTCTAAGAACCCTCCAGGGAGGTGCTGCTGCAGTGGTATTCTCAGTTGCTGCCAAATGCCACATATTCTCCATCACTCCTTTTAATTTTGAACTCTGAACTGCATCACCCGCCATCCAGTAACTTCACCTTCCATCAAGGATGCAGTCTGTTTAGAACTAATAAATGAATTCAATTTTGCAGGATGGAAAATTAATGTACAGAAATTATTAGAGAATAGTGTATTGCATTTCTATACACTAATAATGAAGTATCTGGAAGATAAATTTTTAAAAACCCCATTTACAATTGCATCAAAAAGAACAAAACACCTAGGAATAAATCTAACCAAAGAGGTAAAAGATTTATACTCTGAAAACTGTAAAACATTTATGAAAGAAACTGAAGATGATACAAACAAAAGGAAAGATACACCATGCTCATGGATTGGAAGAATTAATATTGTTAAAATGCCACACTACCCAAGGAAATCTACAGATTCAATGCAATCCTTATCAAAATACCAAAGGCATTTTTCACAGTACTACAACAAATAATTTAAAAATCTGTATGGAAACACAAAAGACCCTGAATGCCAAAGCAATCTTGAGAAAGAAGAACAGAGCTGGAGGTATCATGCACCCTGATTTCTAACTATGCAACAAAGCTACAGTAATCAAAACAGTATGGTACTGGCACAAAAAACAGATGCACTGATCAATGGAACAGAATAGACAGCCCAGAAATAAACCCATGCTTATATGGGCAATTAATCTATGACAAAGGTGACAAAAATATACAATGGGGAAAAGACAGCCTCTTCAGTAAGTGGTGATGGGAAAACTGGACAGCTACATGCAAAAGAATCAAACCAGACTACTTTCTCACACCATATACAAAAATAAACTCAAAATGAATTAAAGACTTAAATGTAAGACCCGAAACCATAAAATTCCTAAAAGAAAACATAGGCAGGATGCTCTTTGACATCAGTCTTAGCAATATTTTTTTGGATCTGTCTCCTTAGTCAAGGGAAATGAAAGCAAAATAAGCAAATGGAACTACATCAAACTAAAAAGCTTTTGCACAGTGAAGGAAATGATCAACAAAATGAAAAGGCAGCTTACTGAATGGGAGAAGATATTTGCAAAATATATATCTGATAAGGGGTTAATATCCAAAATACATAAACAGCTTATACAACTCAACATCAAAAAAACAAACAACCTGATTAAAAATGGGCAGAGGAACTGAATAGACATTTTTCCAAAGAAGACATACAGATGACCAACAGACTCATGAAAAGATGCTTAACATCACTCATAATCAGGGAAATGCAAATCAAAACCATAATGAGATACAACTTCACACCTGTCAGAATGGCTATCATCAAAAAGACCACAAATAACAAGTGTGGGTGAGGATGTAGAGAAAAGAGAACCCCTGTGGTGGGATTATAAATTGGTGCAGCCACTATGGAAAACAGTATGAAGGTTCCTCAAAAAATTAAAAACAGAACTACCATATGATCCAGCAATTTCACTTCTGGGTATTTACCTGAAGAAAACAAAGACACTAATTCAAAAAAGATACATGCATGCCAATGTTCATAGCAGAATTATTTACAATAGCCAAGATATGGAAGCAAACTAAGTGTCCATCAATAGATGAATGGATACACACACACACACACACACACACACACACACACACACACACACACACACACACACACTGGAATATTACTTGGCCATAAAAAAGAAACCTTGCTATTTGTGACAACATGGATGAATCTAGAAGGTATTATGCTAAGTGAAATAAGTCAGACAAAGACAAATACCATATGATCTCACTTATATGTGGAATACAAAAAACAAAACTAACAAACAAACAAACAACACAAAATGAAAACAGATTCACAGATACAGAGAACAAATGGGTGGTGCTGCAGAAGGGAGGGGTGTGGGAGGGGAGAAATAGGTGAAGGGGACTAAGAGGTACAACCCTCTAGCTACAAAATTAATCCACGGGGATGTAACATACATAAGGAATAAAGAATATGGTAAAAAATATGGCAATAACTTTGTATGGGGACATATAGTCATTAGACTTACTGTGGTGATCATTTCATAATGAATGCAAATGTCAAATTACTATGTAGTACACCTGAAACTAACATAAAATCATATGTCAACAATATTTCAATTAAAAAAAGAATGCAGTTTGTCCAACATGCTTATGTTTGTACCATTTGGAAGATCTCTGAAGGTAAAAAAATCATCTTTTAAAAAAAGTTCCAAGGACTTCCTTGGTGGTCCAGTGGTTAAGAATCCGCCTTCCAATGCAGGGGATGTGGGTTCGATCTCTGGTCGGGGAACTAAGATCCCACATGCCATGGGGCAACTAAACCCACGTTGCAACTAAACCCACGTCGCAACTACTGAGCTCACGTACTCTAGAGCCCCTGCGCCACACCTAGAGAAGCCCACACGCTGCAACTAGAGAGAAGCCTACAACGAAGACCCAGTGCAGCTAAATAAATAAATAAATATACTTAAAAAAAAAAAAAGAAAGTCCCAAGATTTCCCTTAGAGGGGAGATTCATTCATATATTCATATAATCCTTCATTCAACAAATGTTTGATGAAAGTTTTATGTGCCAGGGACAGAACTAAACAAATGAACAAAAAAACAAACAAAAAAACAGAGACAAAGAAAGAAAGAGAAAAAAAAGCACAGCTAAAGGAAAAAAGATTTTGTCTACAATTAGTATAGAAAAAAGGCACTAGACAAGGAAAAACTGGTATTTTAGTCACAGATGTTCTATAAATAATGTGAGATCTTAGGCAAGTCACTTCTCCTTCTTTGGGCCTTAAATTTCATCTGCAAAAATGAGGAGTTTGGCAAGTTGCCCCAGTTGGAATGATCCACTGAGATTTCCTCTTAGGAGAATAGACTGAGATGAAGAGCTGATTTCCACTGGGATTCACACTAAACCATTCCTTATTATTTCTTTTCTCTTTCTTGTCAGCAGAGGGAAGGCCTAGGTGCTCCAGAGAGACTAAGGAGGAGGGATTTCCGTCTTGCACTGATAAAACTGGTAGGTGGCCTTGGCTGCCTCACCTGGTTTTCTAACTGATCTCAAGATTGGAAGGAAGGCAGCTGAGCTGGGAGTTTTCAGTGTTGGCAGCAAGAGACCTAGCCTCAGAGGGTGGGCGCCATGCACAGATCCAAACGTTGCCACAGGAAATCCAAAAGCTCCTGGAAGACAATGCTGAAATCTTTCCTTCCACATCTCAATCTCTTTCTCTCTGTCCAAACTGTGAGTTCATTCCAGTTTAGTGGCCTTAATCTTGGCTTTCTAGCAGAAACTTGTGTTTTCAAGTTCTTCAGTATTCTTGCTCCTGGCCACCCCCTCAAGACTTGCTTGGCACACCTTCCCAGGGAAGAGAGGACCCAATTCTGCATGGGACTGTAGAGTCTCTACGTCCAAGATGACAGTCCTTCTGGCAGATGTGGAAAGCAGATTTGGGTGATGGCAACAACCGAAGGTGCCAACATCCCCCTTGCCTGCTAACATGTGGTTCTGGAGTGATGCGACGTGAATGAGAACAGACTTAATCACCTGTGTTCTTGGAGACTGATGAGGTGTCAAGACTTTGCAACAGATGATTCTCTCTTCCCCTGCCAGTCTTGGGGGAGGAGCATCCCAGTTCTCAGTTAGAGCTTTCCAGGTGCTTCCAGGGGAAGGTCCTGCTGACACTGAGCCAATGCTTAGGGTCATGCCCACTCCCACTGACCAACTCCCTGAGCTGCCTTTGGCTTCCAGCACTAACTCGTGGTGTCAGCAGAGACATGGTACCTCAATTTTCTCTTTTGTAAAATGAGGGGGAGGAATTAAATCAGGGCTTTCCACTCTGAGGCACCCTGCATGTTCCTCACAGCTGTCTGTGTATTGTGAGAGGAGGTGATGAGGCTTCAGTCCTTAAATCAGGCAACTCCTTTTTAATCTCATTTACATTCTGAACTTTGCTCATAAGATTTCCTTTGAAGAAAGTGCCCTCCTTAAAAATTTTTTTTATAAAACCAATAGAATAAATGCATTCATTTGTGCAACTTTGTTTTTGAGCACCAGCTATATGCCAGGCACTGCTGTAGGCATTGGGGAGTCCAGTTAATCAGCCACTGTCAGTGCCCTGCTCCTACCACCAGATTCATCCTTCTCGTGCTCACCAGCTTCTACTGCTTGCACTTGTGACTCGGCCTGGAAGCTTTCTTGGGCTGCATGCTCAGCCCATGAGCAGGGCAGTCTGGCTTCTGATAGCTGCAGGAATAGCCTTCAACTCACAGATGGGAGTTGGTAGAAGATACCCTTTGGTGGGGGGCAACTCTGAGGCATGCTCTCCATTTTCTCCCAGAGGCCTCCATTGGGAATATGATTCAGTTGCTCATTTACACACCTTGTCTTGGCTGCCTTCCTTTCCATCTTACTTCCCTAAACCTCTATGGATGCTGCCTCGGATCACTGCCCAAATGAACCACTTGCCCTTGAGCCCCTGATTCAGAGGCTGCCTTGGGAAAGGGGGGATCCCGACCTGTCCTTGTAGAGCTTACACTTGTATGTGTGCATGTTTATTAGATGGTGGCAAAGGTCTCTGTAGCTCTAGTCAAGGAAGCAGAGCCAAGACCTGAAGCTGCCTTTGATTGAGGTAAGTAAGCCCCAATCAGCCCTTTATCCAAACTTCTCATTGAGTTGCCAACTATTTACTGAGTGTCGACTATGAGCTGGTTCTGTACTGGGCTCTGGGACAGGGAGCCAAGCACTGGATGGGGAAATGCACCTTTAAGATCTCCCCTTTAAGATCCACTGTAATTCTCTTGATTTAGAAAAACAAGAGAGCTCTATTTGCAATGGCCAGGACACGGAAGCGACCTAGGTGTCCATCAACAGATGAATGTATAAGGAAGATGTGGCACACGTATGCAGTGGAATATTGCTCAGCCATAAAAAGAAATGAAATTATTTTTAGTGAGGTGGATGGACCTAGAGACTGTCATACAGAGTGAAGTAGGCCAGAAAGGGCAAAACAAATACTGTATGCTAACACATATATATGGAATCTAAAAAAAAAAAAAAAAAGGTTCTGAAGAACCTAGGGGCAGGTCAGGAATAAAAACGCAGACATAGAGAATGGACTTGAGAACACAGGGAGGGGGAAGGGTAAGCTGGGACGAAGTGAGAGAGTGGTAGTGTATATATGGACATATATACACTACCAAATGTAAAATAGATAGCAAGTGGGAAGCAGCTGCATAGCCCAGGGAGATCAGCTCGGTGCTTTGTGACCACCTAGAGGGGTGGGATAGGGAGGGTGGGAGGGAGATGCAAGAGGAAGGAGATACGGGGATATGTGTATATGTATAGCTGATTCACTTTGTTGTACAGCAGAGACTGACACACCATTGTAAAGCAATTATACTCCAATAAAGATGTTAAAAAAAAAAGAATGATACAACAGGATTATTATATTTGAAGAAAAAAAGAAAGAAAAACAAGAGATATTCATAGTCTGGTAAGAAAAGGAAAGACTTACTCATGAAGAAGTTTGAGAATAAATGAGTGGCAACAGGAGATGAAGTCTCTTGGGCTGTATTACAGCTCACAGGTACAAGATAGATATAACATTGACATTAATATTAATTATATACATATGTGTATATACACATACACACTACCTCTTAAAACTGGAGAATAAGTGCACCAGTAGCAAATGAGTACCTGTCTTAGCCTTTGGAGGCAGAGAGGGGCTTGGTTCCTTAAGCAGGCTGGTCTGCAGAGCACATCTGATTAGGGACAGAGCGACCCTCTCCAAGGGGCAGACCCAGAAGTCAGGGGTTATTGCATTACAAAGTTCAGCAGCAGAAAGGTTCAGTCTAGAACTGTCTGATTCTTGATCCTTTCAGTATTTACAAGTGAAACTCCACTGGGGGAAGATCTAACGACTTAATAGGGTGTAGCTCCAAAGAGCACTGTTTTCCTCTGAGCTCTCAAAGGGCCTTGGACCTACATTACACCTAGGCTGCTGTGTTTGACTGTCCTCTCCAGCAATCACCTTGGCTCATGGCCCTAGATGATTAAGTAGTATGTTTCATCAGCTCGGAAAGGCAGGCAGGCAGGCTGTTATGTGAGTAACTTTGCTAAGCTGCAGGAGAATACGAAGGATTTGCTGCTTGGCACTCAAACAATTGGTCTATTTGTTCAAATAAAACAGGTCAATTTGTTTAAAGAAAAAAAGAGAATGTGGTGGGTTGTTTGGCGCGATGTAGACAAAACCACTGGCTGAAGGAGGATGTCCTCATCTTTCACAGGCAGGCCAGTCATGTGCAGTCTCAGACACTCTATAATCACACTTGGTCAATTTTTTTTCTTTTCTCTTTTTATTTTTAATAAAATAAACTTCTGCATTCAACAGCTCAGATCCCAGTTGGCTGGAAAGGATCTCTTTTCTTGGCTCCCCCATCTCTCTCCTGTCATCAAGATTATGAATTATCAAGTGGCTGGTGGCTGGGGCAGAGGAAGGGGGCTGATTTGGATGGAGAGAGGCTCTGTAGCCTTTGTTTCCTCAGCTCAAAGTCTGAGTCCCAGCCCAGTTGCGACTGTGCCTCCAGGCCAGGAAGCTGTTCCTTTCATTTCCCCACATACCCAGGAAGAGGTCCGGCCTAGCCGCTAAACAACATGGAGTACCTGGGAAGGGGGCGGGGGTGTTGGTGGGTGTCTGCTGGGTGAGACCCGGAATATCCTGAGGGTCTGGACAGTCCCCTTGTAGAGCTCAACTTGGCTTAACCCAGTTCCCTTAGCCTTCAGAGACTAGACCCAAATACCATGTCCAGGCTTCTTCATCATTTGGCTCCTCAGTGATCAGCTTAGTCCAATCCCTCCTGTGGCAGACAGTGAAGAGGCATCGCCCTCCAGATTCGTGGCATGGTCAGGACAAGAAGCTTGCTCTCCTGCCTTCCCATCAGGCTCTCTGATGGTCCAGAGAAGGAAGCATAACTTCTAAGGGAACCGGGTTCTTTTTTTTTTAAAGAATTGGCTTTTTATTATTTTTTATTTATTTATTTTTGGCTGTGTTGGGTCTTCATTGCTGTGCACGGGCTTTCTCTAGTTGCAGCGAGCAGGGGCTGCTCTTTGTTGCGGTGTGCAGGCTTCTCATTGTGGTGGCTTCGCTTGTTGCGGACCACGGGCTCTAGGAAGGCGGGCTTCAGTAGTTGTGGCACGAAGGCTCAGTAGTTGTGGCAGGAGGGCTCAGTAGTTGTGGCACATGGGATTAGTTGCTCCGTGGCATGTGGGATCTTCCCAGACCAGGGCTCGAATCTGTGTCCCCTGCATTGGCAGGCGGATTCTTAACCACTGTGCCACCAGGGAAGTCCTGGGAACTGGGTTCTAACGTGAGCAAGTAAGGAGAAAAATTGTGTGTGGTCAAAATTTTCCTTGACCATCCCTTAGACGGACTTGCCTTGGTTGGAGACTGATGGAGTCAAAACACTGATGGAGTCATTTTTCTCCCAATATTGGACCTGACTGCTGCTGCTTCTCAAATGACATAGCTGGCTTACATTTAGGTCAAATGAAAAATCATAGAATTACTCTATGTGCTGTGGCAAGGATGTTACAAAAGGCATGTGGCTGTAGACCGACCATCAGAGCACATCTTCTATCTGACACTCTCCCTGTGGTTCATGGTCAGTGGGTAGGACAGGTGGGACCGCCTATACTATTGTATTATCTCTCTGTTTTGATTGTTAGAACATTAGCGGAAATTGTGTAAGTTACATGTGGGAGTAGAGTGAGTCCACTGTATACCATGGTTAAGAGCAAGAGTTTTGGAGTCACACTGATGTGAATTCCAATTGTGGCTCTGCCCCTGTCTTGTGATCTTGTCCTATGTACTTAATTCTCTACTTCTTTCCTTATCTGTAAAAATGGGAACAATAATACTTACCTCATAGGGTCCTTGAGAGGTTCAAATGTGTACAGAGTACCTAGAACATGGCCTGGCGCAAACAAACACTCAATGGCTGCCAGCTCTGAGGATGCACATGAGGCCATCATGGTGATACTTTAACGGTGCTTCTGGGGGTTAGACACTGTACATATCCAGAATCCTTCTAATTTGGGATTTCAAGCATTCTATTTTCTCCCTTCTCTCTTATTTCCTCCCTATATCCTTTAATTTGGCTTGGTTTGCTCTTCCATTATTTTGAAAATAAAAGCCAAAGTAAAGCAACAGAAGGTGAAGGTTCTTGGGTTGTTTCGCAGATCCCAGGCACAAGGTATATAATACGTATTACATATCTAAGTGAGAGTCCCCATATCCCTGGATGTGAGATAATATCTTCTTAACCCATGTCTTAAAGTAGAAGAAGCATATTGGACTGAGTGTAACTTTGATTAAGGACAGAGTAGTTGCATTGGGGATAGTAATTATCCAATAACTAATAATTTAGACTAATTATTATTTATGCTTAACAAAGGTTTGGAGACATAAAAGCCAGTCTTGTCTCTGATTTATATTCACAAGGTATCCTTGGGCAAGTCACTTCCTCTGGGTCTCAGGATGCTCTCTTTGTACAACAAAGAGGTAGAATTACTTTTACTAGTGAACAATTTTCATCAAGCAAAAATTCTACACTGAGCTCCAATATAAGAAAACAGATCAAAGTGGAGCCCTTCTGGATGAAGAGCTCATGGGAGGTCTAGAGCTTCTCTAACTTGGGGTTCTCTTGGTCTCCCCAAAAAGCTTCTTACAGACCTTCAAGATACTCTCTGGCAACAAAGGAAAAAACCCTCTGTCCTCAATAGTCTTAATTAAATGATGCATTCACCCTTAACAGTCTAGACATCTTCCAGATCTCAATGAGAAAGGGACTAGATCTAAGATGGAATTCCAAAGTGGCTGTAGAAGAAGACATGCTATCTACCATTTGTGGACTGCTTTCTCTGAGGGAAACACTGTGCTCAGTGTCCTGCAAAGGTCAACTCATTGAATCTTAAGAACCTCACTCGAAAGTAGCTAATATTATTCCCACTTTACATTTGGGGAAACTGAGACTCAGAGAGGTTAAGTAAATGGCCCCAGGTGACAGAGCTAAGCTTTGAATCAGGTCTGTCTGTCTCCAGAGCCCATGTTCTTGACCATTTATCCAGCTTCCAGCTGCTGAAGTCAAGGAGATACTCTGCAGGCTTGAGGACAGCTGCTCTATTTTATTATCTTGCTCACTATTTAAAACCACAGTTACTGTAATTGTTTAGAAGTAGTTGCCAGATATAATTTTCATTAATGGCTCTGTGTTAACTTGCATGTTATGAACATAAATAATTCACACCCTGAATGAGCTTGTTCACTGGAGTGCCCTCTTTACCAACAGTGAGACCCCAGTAGAATTGTTGTACATGTACCCTTGGAGGCAGACTGTAGGATGAGTTTCATAGACAACCCAGTTGTCCTTGGGCTGGACAGGGAAGGCTGCTTTCTTTCTTGGCTGCTGTCTTAGCTTTCTCCAGTCACTGGCCAGGTTCAGGAGCTCCTCCCCGTTTAGTCATCCAATCAGCTTGGAGTCAAACTCCTGGCTGGGCAGGCACCTGCTAATCAGGATGACTGAAGCCAACGGCTAAGCCAACAGCTGCCTTGACACGTTAAATGATGCAGACGCCCAAGAAACACGTTGGCTCTGCACTGTCCTTCTGACTCATCATCCTCTACGTGACTTGACTCTCCTGTCCCCCTCACCCACTTCTGGGGTGTTTTTCAGTTTACAAAGCATTTTAAATTCCATTATTTCATCTGATCCCCACGTCACCTCTAGGAGCTAGATAACTCTGGCCCCAGTTTCCAGATGTAGAAACCAAGACCCAGTGGGGTTCCATGACTTGCCCCAAATCACGTGACTAATAATTTGCAGAACAATGACTCAAATCCAAGCTTTCTGTCTCTAAATGATATATCCCAACTTTGATCCAGGCTATGGAATTTAAAATTCTCTCTTTCTTTTCTCCCCTAGTTTGACCTCTGATTTCATAGGCTCCAGTCTCTCCATCTGTGATTTCATTACAGTGGCTGATAATTTCTGCTTCAGATGCTGGTTATTATCCCTTATGGACAACACAGCGACTCCATTTGTTTTCCAGTTTATTCCTTTATTTTATCATCCATTCACAAACATTTATTAAGCACCTACTGTGCGCCGGGCACTGTGTTCAGCGTTGGGGCTACCAAGAAGAACAAGAGGCAATTCTGAGCTCTGCCATGTTGGATGCCATTGACTAGGCTCTTCTCTTTCCTTCGTTGCCTCCCTCTCCTTCATCCATGCCTTTAATGTTGGTCCAAAACAAACAAACAGAAAAAAACAGGAGAACCTGAGCTGAGAAAAGCAGATCTAGAGCACTGGTGAGGGTGAGGCTGTACTGTAGCCTGGGGATTCACTGCTCACGCTTTGTGCTTGAAGCTCAGAAGGGAATGAGACTGCTTAGGGAGAGGCCACAGAGCAGAGTTGCCTGCAGGCTGGATCTGGTGCTCAGATGCTTGTGTGAAGCCTACACTGTGTTCTGGAAAAAAGTGAATTAGTCACTGACATTTAAAAATCAAAAAAATTTACATAAAAAAATCTAGGTTACTGGCTTCTCTTTAATGATGGAAAGATGTGGCAATACCGGGCCCACATCACAAGGCAACAGGTGAGTGGAGCTGAGTTGCTGTGGCCCTTTAGAGAGGCACACATTTTCCAGGTCCCCACTGTTGCCAGAGGGCCTGGTCTTCTCATTTCCATTATCTGCCTGGGCCCTGAAGACTTCTGAGTTTGTGATCCTCATAGAGTAATGGGTGGGACGTACAGCTGGGGAACACGCATGTTCATCAGATAATGTACTCCAAGGTAGATCTCTTTTTCTGGTTTCACCTCAAACTCTTCCTCTTTGCTCCAGATTCTATTCACAAGACATGAGTTCCATCTTCCTAAAGGGAAGGAAGGACCTCTTTAGAGGTGAAGTTCAGTACGCTGCTTATTGCAGTGGGTGTGGGTGGAGGTTGTTATTCCTACTAATAGAATGAAGCCCATTCCCCGGTCTCCAGAGCATTCGCAAGTAATCAATGCCAAAGAAGGGTGGAAATTAAAAGACCCCCCACCCTGGTCCTGCCTATTAAAAAGAAAGGCTAAAGAGGGTTGGGTGTTCAATGTTCAGTTTTGGAGTCAGTAAACACTCAGACCATGGCTAGGGAAAAATTTTTTTTTGCTCTCCAGTTGCCACTGGACTGATTTCCCCGCCTGCTATGTAATCTTGTTATGTTGTGGTTACACTGGACCATGTAAGTTCATCCTTTGTTCTCTAATGAGACAAACACCCTCTTGCCTGCCCTTTTTGCTTTTTAAAAAAAAAAATCATCACAGTATTTTCTCCTTTAGTCTGAAAATGCTTTTATGAGGAAAAAAAAATTAGGAACCCGAAGGCATATCTTGTACATGCTCCAAAGAAAACAGTATCCTGGGTTCTGAGTTGTTTTCGTGCCCTGCTTGAATTATCTGAAACTCCAAAAATGATATTATTTCCTTTTTTGTGTGTGTGAGCAAAGTGTCTCATTGTAGCTGAGGCCTTCCATAATAATAGCTCCAATTCTAGGTCTTCAAAGGGAGTGGCTACTCACTTCAAAGTTGCCTTTTAATTTGTGTTTCCTTAAAGCACTATCAACTTAGTGACTTGAGTACAGTGTGCTGGGTAAAACACTTGGCTGAGAGTTAGGGTTCTGGATTCTAGAGGTATTCTGCTTGAAACTTTCTGTGTGACCTCAGGAAAGTCACTTTCCTTCTCTGGGCTTTAGGTCTTCACTTGGAAAATGAATGGATTAGACTGGATCTTCCTTCCCAAAATTCAGTTGTTCAAGTACCACTTTCAGTGATTTTTGCCACAGTTTAATATTACCTGTTTTATTGTTAGTATACTATTTTTGACTGACATTTAAGTACATCTCTTTTATAAATCATTTCATATTGCTACTAAAAATGGAAAACCATATCATGTCCCCCAAGTAGAAGAGAACCTTAAAAATAAGTACAATAAGAACAAAGCTATTATATTCCAGTCAGATACTGTTGGCTGTCAAATAATAGTAGCTCACATTGGCTGACTGCCCTGTGCCAAGCCTGCTTCTCATGAAATTGCTCATTTGATCCTCATGGTAACTCTGTGAAAGAGGGACTATTATTATCCCCATTTTACAGATGAAGAAACTGAGCCACAGGGAGGTTGATTAACTTGCCCAAGGCCTCAAGGTCAGTGTGTGTCTTAGCTGGGATTTTACCCCAAGCAGGTTGTCCTGTGTTGCCTCTCTGTGTGGGCCAGCTGTCTCTTTGTTAAAAAGGAAGATTAGCTGGTGTCACAGGATATTAAAGACACACTAGCTCTAAAGGAGAGTTTCTCACTGATGCAACTGGAAGGCATTAAAGAGAATCGGAAGAGGACAATTTGCTCACCAAGTGATTCAATATCCTCTACTCCTTAACTCATCCTGTGTGTCTGCCATCTCTAATGTCTACCTGATTCTTCTGTGATTCACTTGCTCTGTACCTAAACCCTTATCTTACTCATTTTCAATGGCTGAATATCACATTTGGCCCCTAGTTATTTTTCTTAAACTAAATTTTAGAAGAAAAGCACAAAATGGGATTTTTCACACAAGGCCACTCCCCTCCATTAGGAACACAAAGGGAGTCTGAGATTAGCGAAGTCCCCATAATGTCACAATAATGACTTGGAGTATCTTTTAATAGCAGTTAACAAATCCTGGAGGGCCAGTGTGGCTCTTTGGCAATTGTCATTCACATCACTCAACATCTCTCTCTTCCAATGTGGATTCCTGGGGTATTCAGGGTGGTGGCTGGTGACAGCAGGTAGGGGTGGAGGGAGGGTCATGGCGTGCAGGACCAACTCTGGAGGAGTGTGGCACTGAGTCGGGACTGCAAGACTGACTCATAGCAGGCCTGGGGCCAGAGTCATGAGAAGTTGATCCACACATTTGTGCAAAGCGCCCCCTGATGTGCGATAAAGCGCCCCCATAAATGTGACACATTCCCCATTTTCTAAGAGAAGCAGTGGCAGATGCGGCTGGCAGGTGCAGTGGCCTGGAACTTCCTGCAGAAGTACGAGTCATTCACACTGCCCAAGCCCACACACCCTGGGTCCTCCTCACAGCATCTGAGGAGGGGGTCAGGTGGTTGTGGTGTGGTGGGCTTATTTCACAGCACAGGGATTGCAGGCCTGTTCTTACTTTTACCTTAATAATTATACCAGGAACAGTTATGGAATCCATGCTGTGTATCAGGTATTGGGCTAAGTGCTCGGCGTGCATTATCACGTTCAATCTTCTCAACCATTCTATGGGGTCAGTACTATTATTATCCCTATGCTACTGATGAGAAAACTGAGCCTTGAGGCAGTGAAGTAACTAATAAGTGGCGAAGTCAGGGTTTGAAGCCAGGTAGTCTGGTTTCAGAGCCAAAGTTTGTAAGCTGTAATATACACAAGGAAAGGGTTTATTGGACAGATCCTAGGGGGCTCACGGAATAAAACGGAGATGAACGTCAGGCAGGACAGGAACCAGGGCAGATCTAGGACTGTTTGTTTAGGTCACTGTCATTGAGTGACTCAGCTCTAACCAGCCTTCAGCAGTGGATGATATACCAGCAGTTGCTTTTCTGCTCTGTAGTTTGGAGGGGCAGCTGATCACAGAATGCGTTGTGCTTTATTAATCTCTGCTCTGGGCTCAGCTCTAGAATCGGAGGTGTAAGGACTGTGTGCTATGTGATCTTGGGCAAACAATTTAACCTATAAACAATTTATCTATAAAACAGGGGCAAAAATAGTACCTATCACACAGGGATGTTTCGGGGATGAAATTAAATATCGGCCAAGTGTTTAGATAGTGCTTGGCACTCAGCAAGAGTGACTGTCCATTCTGCATAGCACAGGGAGATCAGCTCGGTGTTCTGTGACGACCTAGAGGGATGGGATAGGGAGGGTGGGAGGGAAGCTCAAGAGGAAGGGGATATGGGGATATATGTATACGTATAGCTGATTCACTTTGTTGTACAGCAGAAACTAACACAACATTGTAAAGCAATTATACTCCAATAAAGATGTGAAAAAAATAAAATAAAATAAAACTCAGATCCACCAGGGACAGACCTGGTAATATGTATATTTAAAAAAAAAAAAAAAAGAGTTACAGTCAATAAAGGAAGAGCAGCTGGCAGGACCCTGATGGCTGGGGATCTTGAATGCTCTCGCAGGTTCCTACACCCCTCCTTAGACTTTGCTGTCAGCTCACCCTGAGGAATGGGACCACTTTGCCTGCGTGGTCCTCTAAAGAATCTTGCTACTCAAAGTGTGGTCCACGGACCAGCAGCAGTAGTATCACCCATGAGTTGTTTGAAATGTAGGTTCCACCCTAGACCCACTGAATCAGACTCAGCACTTAGTGAGACCCCCATGTGATTTGTAGACACAGTCAAGTCTGAGAGGCACAGCTTTAGAACCTTTAAAAACAAATAAAAGAAGAAAAAAAATCTAGAATCTCCTCTTTGTTGGAGATTGAGTCCAAAGCATGTACTTTTGGTTTCCTAAGCTAGAACATTTAGGATAACAACAATTCACACACTGGTAGCACTTTACAATTTGACTAAAGGGCCTTCACACCTACTTTTTGCTTGCTTTGCAGTACCACCCTGTACGGTACACAGAGCAGCCAATGTTACCTCCATTTTACAGATGTGAAAACTGAGGCTCAGAGCTCTGATTTTCCAGAGTTACCTTGCTACCAAATGTCAGAGTCAGGAGTAAGCCCAGGTATTTTGATGTCCTAATTCAGGGGTCATTGAAATTTCCACACTGTTCATCAACAATGAGCGAATCATTGCTGATTCTTCCTCCATCTCAGTTACCTAGACACAGCCTGTCATCAAGTCCCATGACTTTGTTCCATCAGGATGACTTGGATTCAGCCTATTGTTATGATTTCCCTGGTTCTAGCCTCAGCTAAGCTCTTGTGACAATAACATTATTAGTTATTGCGTATTGAGACTTATTCTGCTAAGACCTTTCCTTGTATCAATCAACTCATTTAACTCTCCCAGCCACCCTATGAGATGGCAATATTATTATCACCATCTTATCACAGATGATGAAAAACTGAAGCTCCAAGTGAGGAAGTTGTCCAAGATCAAACAACAGCTTATTTGATAGGTGGGGTTTGAATGCGAGGAGCTGGCTATGCCTCAATTTCTGCACTAGCTTCTGAGCTGGTATGTCCACCCATGGTCTGCTCTTCAAGTCTTTGTAGCATGGGTCCTTGTCTTCCCTCCTCTTCCTTCTGCCCTTCCCAGGAAGACTTCTCTTGAATAGCATGTTCCAGTCAAGCTCCCTTCTTTTTGTATTTCACAGCACTCAGAAATATCCATCACACTTTATTGCAAATTTTTCATTTAATTTCTTGTCAGTCTCATGAGAGTGTGAAGTCCATGGAGGCAGGGGCTGGTCACTGTTTTTGTTCCAACACAGTGACCAGCACACAGTAGGTGTTCAGTAACTGTTTAATGAGTGCTCATTGCGTGAGTCTGGTTTCTTCACCTAGGAGAATCATTATACGGAGAGCATCCAAAACTACATCTGTATCCCCACAGCATGTAAAATAGCTCTGAAACCATGTAGATCCTTAATATTTATTGATATGAAGCCATGTGTTCCCCTCAGTTATTCATTCACTCAATAAGCATTCACTGACGGCTGACACAGGCATTGGTATTTAGTCCTCTGGGGTTCTTATCTCTGTCTAGGACAAGGCAGGGTGAGGCCCTTGTAATCACTGTGCTTATCACCACCAGGATCCCGTTGGAGATTTCTGGCCAAAGAGGGCCTGGGTAAGGAGATACTGTACCTCGGATGATATCTTGGACACAGCTCGAGGACCTGAGGTCCAGTGGCTCCACTGGCCATAGCCTTGAGTCTGGGCTTGTGTGTCAGCAGGGACCCATGGTGGGCCAGAGCCTGTGTTGGCTACCCAGTTCCTTGGCAGAAACCAGTGCTGATTAACTACAGGAGGAATTTCTGCCTTTGGGTCACAATCCAACTGACTGGCTGCTACAGATCAGCTAACAGAATAAGTCATTCCAGCCACTTGTGGTTCACCCTAAAGTTGGTGCCACAGTGGAAGCTGGGCACACCTTCCCTGGAGGGCTGGGAGCTGCTAGAGACAACAGCTGAGCTCAGGTGAAAGATTTCTGGATGGGGACATCCAGGCTTGAGGGTGTGTGACTAACCCTCAAGATTAGAGAGGGTGACTCTTCCATCTTCAGGCCACAGTCTCACAGTCCACCCCTTGGCTGCCTTCTAACCACTGAGAGGCCATAGCTTCCTCACAGGAAACCCTCAGAGGGTGCATTTAGGTAATTTGGATGGGCAGGGGCCATGGGGTGAGAAGATCCTTCTGGTTGATTAGCTGTGAAGGAGCTGGCCTGTGCTCTGTTCTGTCCAGCAGTCAAAATCGGGAGGGCTTGTTCCACCCACCGCCCACTACCCACCACCCATCCTCTGCAAGAGTCCCGTTCTTAAGTGCTGACATTCCTGCCTTCCCAGACTAAACCCAACTGAAATCCCATGAAGTGTGCCTTAAAGCAGTATAGGGAGGAAGGGGGCACTGGTTGTGACTGTGAGGAGGGGGAAGAGTCTTCTCGTGCAGGTTTTTGGGAAATGTGCTACCAGATGCCCCACCTCCTGACTCTCAGTTTTTCTAGTAGCCCCCAGTGCCACTTCAAGTTCCTTTCTTTTCTCTGAGCCTCAACTCCTCCCATGGGGCTGAGCCCCGGCAAACAGAACCTTCTTGCAAATGACAGTTGGCTCAGGAAGGAAGTGGGGGTGTGTGAGGCATCAAAGTGACTTGTGAGGCAAGATGATTTAATGGAATATTAACTTGTTTTTGAGTTTCCTCAATTCTCTTCTTCCTACCGATTTTAAGCAGGTAGCTTGGCCCTTCTGGGCTTCTTGCTCAGGGAGTCCTGTCAGCAGAAGCAGCCTACAGCCCACAGCCCATCTGCAACTTGTGAAGAAATATCACTGGGTGTCCCTGGGGGAGCAGAAAGAGGAGGCAATGAGCAAGTCGCTTCTGGCATGGAAAGGGAAGAGAGGTCTGGGGCAGGAGCAGGCTGGGGTAGGGAGCAGGAGATGCAGCTCCTAGGCACCTTCTCCAAGAATGATGCTTTCTGATCTGTGTGGAGGTCCTTCAGGCAATGTGGACTGGTGCACCTTTCTGTGGCAACTCCCTAAGGGCAAGAGGAGACCTTGTGGGGATGGCAGCTTGGTGCCCCCAGGAAGATAGGACTTGGAACTTGAGACCTGGGTCACAACAGAGTTCTGTGCCCCATGCAGAGCATGGGGAGGAAGTAGGGCTGCCAGGCTTCAAGGATCACCGTAGGAGGTGGACCTTGACAATTTGATTTCAGCAGTTTCCATGGTAGGCTGGAGGTTGCAGACCCTTTTTCTGTTTCTGGAGCATCATGTGACTGTGCTGATTGTCCCGTCTTCTTATTCATGGCTGGGAGGGGATGGGGTGCTCCAATAAAGACTTTACCCCTCCAGGGTGTGGAGAAAAGGGAACCCTCCCACACTGTTGGTGGGAATGTAAATTGGTGCAGCCACTGTGGAAAATACAGTATGGAGGTTCCTCAAAAAACTAAAAATAGCGTTGCCATATGATCCAGCAAGCCCACTGCTGGGCATATATTCAGACAAAACTATGAATCAAAAAGATACAGGCACCCCTATGTTCATAGCAGCACTATTTACAATAGGCAAGACATGGAAACAACCTAAATGTCCATCAATAGATGAATTAATAAAGAAGATGGAAGGTGTGGTGTATATATATATGGTGTGTATATATATATGGTGTGTATACACACACACACACACACACACACACACACACACACAATGGAATATTACTCAGCCATAAAAAGAATGAAAGAATGCCATTTGCAGCAACATAGATGGACCTAGAGATCATCATACTACGCGAAGTAAGTCAGACAGAGAAAGACAAATACCATATGATATCACTTACATGTGGACTTTAAAGTAGGACACAAATGAACATATCTATGAAACAGAAACAAACTCACAGACATAGAGAACAGACTTGTGGTTGCCAAGGGGGAGGGGGGTGGGGGAGGGAAGGATTGGGAGTTTGGGATTAGCAGACGCAAACTATTATATATAGGATGGATAAACAATAAGGTCCTACTGTATAGCACAGGGAACTATATTCAATAGCCTGTGATAAACCACAATAAAAAAAAATATGAAAAAGAATATATATATGTATAACTGAATCACTTTGCTGTACAGCAGAAATTAACACAACACTGTAAATCAACTATACATCAGTAAAATTAAAAAAAAAAAAAAAAAAGACTACCCCTCCATGTCCGGTATGGCAGATTGAGGGCTCAGAATAGGAAACAACCAATTTAAAAAATAAAGAAGGTGATATCCCTTTCAAACTTGGAATTTGAGGTCTGCAATTTGTACTTGCCTTCTTGATTCCAGGGTGCCGACTTATCCAGGTCTTTTCCTTTGACATGGTTTCCTTTACAACTTGCACACACCCTCTATTCTTTTGGCATTTCCATTTATTCATTCATTCCATAAACATTAATTGAGGGTCTACTGTTTGGTAAGTACTCTGGTTAAATGTGGAGGATTATAATGATATACAAAGCTGGCTCCTGCCCCCCGCACCCCCCCTCCGGACCTTACAAGTCTTATGGGAGAGACATTTATTCATCAACTACTTCTACAAATATTTATATATACATATATACACCTGGATAAAGACGTAAAGAAAAATAGATGCTGCTATAAGGGTGAATAGTAATAGATCTGATATAGTCTGGGGTGCGGTTGGAAATGGGGGGTGTTTAGGAGAAACAGGTAGTGATGTTTGAGCTGAGCTTTTAAGACTAGAGGAGGTGTGTGAGTGTGAATGCATGTGTAAATGTGAGCATGAATGCATATGTGTGTTGCATGTATGCACACATGTGTGCACATATGGGGGGGCATTTCAATGAGAGGGTAGAGCATTCTGGAAGGCCCTGAGGTGGAGGAAGGAGTCTGGTGCCTTGAAGGAATGAGAGAAGGCTGTGTAGCTGCCAGAGGTGAGGCCAGGGAGGAAGTGAAGAGCAAGGTCACCTAAGGCCTTAGAGATCAGATCGGGCAGTTCGGCCTTTGTCTTAAGAGTAATGGGAGGTCACTGAAGGTTTTTAAGCCTGGAGGTAATAAGACCCGATTTACATTTTAAAAAGACTGTTCTGATTGCTGTGTTCAGCAAGGAAGATGAGAAAGCAAGAGCCAAAGCAGGGAGACCAGGATTTTATAAGGAGGTAGATCTAGCTGGAATCACGGGGAAGATGTTCAAAACATAAGTAGTGAAAAAAAAAATGACAACAAGCTGTAGAAACATACATGTGATTCTATTTGTCTTTTTAAAAAGAATATGCATAACTTTGTATATAAATAGTCTGCATATATATGTGTATATATTCACAGCATAGAAGTTTGTGCTGGCCTAGCTTGTTTCCAGCCCTTTGCTATTACTAGCACTTTTTGTTGAATGGAAAACACCTTGGACTTGAGATCCACAAGCTTTAGCTACTGTTCCTAATTCCCACCTTTAGGCATGTCATTTAGCTTCTCTGTACCTCAGTTTTCTCATCTGTAAAATGAGGGTGTCAGGTCAGATGAGCTCTAGACATGAATTCTTTCTGCTTCTGGATTCTTGTAACTCTGGGCAGAAAGAATGTGCAAAGAGGGGGAAGCAGCACACATTATACAGGCAACGCGTGTACCCCAGCTCTATTTCAGCAGTGCAGAGTTAGGGCGACATTCTAGAAGAGCGGCAACAGGACTGTGGAGAGTGAGAACATCTCACAGGGCAGCCTGACAGTAGGAGGAGTGGGCAGCTGCCTCTGTGCTGTGATTTACCACCTGCCTGGACCAAAATAGCCCCATCTCCTGGCCTGCTCCAGGAAGCTCCTTCCTAGTGAGCATGAAATTCACTTACCAAGGACTAGTGCTAGATCGACATTAAATTATTCCCCTCCAGGATCCCACGAGCCCAGATGAAGTAATTATATCGGCAGAAATGAAAGAAGGGGACCAGAGGAAGGAGGACTCAAGGCCTAGCTAACCTTGGACAGGGGAATCTTGGTGGCACTCTCCCTTATGATTGGGGTGAGGGTGTAAGCAGCACTGGAGCAGGGTGGGAGAATTGTTTTCATAAGGCTGTACCTTGGAACACAAGTTTGCAGGATGCATGTAGGTGTTATTCAAAATGGGGATTCCATGGTCAAATAAGTCAGGGATACACTGGCTTAAACAAGGTTGACAGGGTTTTTCTACCATAGGACTTCTTAGAGCTTGTAAAGATGACTTCATGCAAGCTTGAGGAGGAGCAAAATAATACACCATATAGCCACCTTTCTAAAAAGAACACTTGGCATACATAAAATAGATAAACAGCAAGGACCTACTGTATAGCACAGGGAACTACATTCAGTATCTTGTAATAACCTATAATGAAAAACAATCTGGGAAAGAATCTGTATACATACAGATTTCCCTGGTTCTAGCCTCAGCCTATTGTTATGATTTCCCTGGTTCTAGCCTCAGCTGAATCACTTTGTTGTACACCTGAAATACTGTAAATCAACTACACTTCAATTAGGAAAAAAAAGAGCACTTTGCAAGAGAGGCCTTCCTCAAATCACACCATAGGAACAACAGACTAGGTTATAAGTTTGATTTTGGGGGGAGGGGACCTGGGTCTTACTTTCACTTGAGCACCCAGTACCTACCACACTGATAGGTCCACTCTGAGTACATGATGATGACTGAACTGAAAATTTCCAATCTAAGTTTGCCTATTTTAAGATATGGCTAGGGATACATCTGGGTATCTAAATTCCCGTATATTACAGACTGAATACTTGAATCCCCTCAAAATATGTTGAAATCCTAATCCCCCAGTGTGATGGTATTTGGACTTGGAGGTGGGGGTCCTTTGGGAGGTGATGAGGTCATAAGAGTGGCACCTTCATGAATGGGATCAGTGCTCTTAAATGAAGAGACATGAGAGCTTGTTCTCTGCTCTCTACCATGTGAGGACACAATGAGAAGACGACCATCTGCAAAGCAGGAAGTGGGCCCTCACCAAACATGGGATCTGCTGGCACCTTGATCCCAGACTTCCAACCTCCAGAACTGTGAGAAATAAATGTCTGCTGTTTAAGTCACCCAGTCTACAGTAACTTGTTATAGCAGCCTGAACTAAGGCACCATATAACACTTCTTGGTTCTTATCATATGGGTTTCCTACTAATATCAGTAGATTGACTATAACACCCTCCCTCAGAAAACTTTTCTAATGAACTTTAAGAGCTTTATTCTTTCTTCCTTGATAAAACCTCAACGTGCAACTATGGAAGGGTAAATTAGTAACCTAAATATTAGGAAACCTGAATAGTTCCACTTAGCGCTATTGCTAAGGATTAAATAGCTATGCTGGTCACCAAATTGTTAGGGTCTCAATTTCTCTGTGTATGGAGGTTGAGGATGGATTATGTATTAGTGACAATAAATAATCCCCAAATCTCAGTGACTTATAATAACAAGGGTCTATTTCTTGCTCATGTTTCATGCTGGCCATGGATCAGTTGTTTCTTTGAGCTAGTGACTGGGAACTCTGGGCCCTGGCTGAAGGGGCAGTCCTGGTGGGGCATACTGAGTTATGCAATGGCTCCTAAAACTTCTGCTTGAACAGGGTCTACTTCATATTTGCTCACATCCTATTGTCCAAAGCAAGCCATATGAGAAGGCCTAACATTAACAGGGCAGGGACGTATACCCCTCCCATGGGAGGGCACAGAAAGTCACATGACTATTGATGGGAATGTAAATTGGTGCAGCCACCATGGAAAACAGTATGGAGGTTCCTTAAAAATCGAACTACCATATGATCCAGCAATTCCACTCCTGGGCATATATCCGGAAAAAAGAAAACACTAATTCAAAAAGATACATGCACCGCAATATTCACACCAGCACTATTTACAATAGCCAAGACATGGAAGCAATCCAAGTGCCCATCAACAGACAACTGGATTAAGAAGATGTGATATATGTGTATATAAACACATACAATGAAATATTACTCAACAATGAAAAAGAATGAAATACAGCCATTTGCAGCAATGTGGATGGACCTAGAGAATATTATGCTTTATGAAACAAGTCAGAGAAAGACAAATACTATATGACATAACTTTTATGTGGAATCTAAAAAATACTACAAACGAATGTATATACAAAACAGAAACAGACTCACTGATATAGAAAACAACTTGTGATTACCAAAGGGGAGAAGGAGGAGGTAGGGACAAATTAAGGTATGGAATTAACAAATAGAAACTACTATATATAAAATAGATAAGCAACAAGGATATACCGAATAGCACAGGGAATTATACCCACTATCTTGTAATAACCTATAATGGAATATAATCTGCAAAAAATACTGAATCACTATGCTGTACATCTGAAACACAAAATTGTAAATCAACTATACTTCAATTTTAAAAAGTCACATGACAATAGTGAAGATGTCTAATCCTTTTACTGGGGATCATCAGGAACCTTGATATAGCCTGCCACAGACTAGATGATATTCAAGCTCTTTCAGCTCTAGCTTTAGTATTCCTAGTCTCTCCTAGAATAAATCCAAGCTTTAGTATCCCTAATTTTTTTCTAGAACAGAAAACTTTGAAAAACTGGTTTTTAATAGAACTTAATGAAAAAGAGAGACAATAAGCCTCCATCTGTTGGTACTCAGCAGCAAAATTTTAGAATTTTTTTTTTTTTTTCACAGACAGTGATAAGCAATTGGCTTAAGGAGTGGTTGCTGTCCTTCAGCCTGGTTCTCTAAAAATCATGCTGTATGTATCTTATTTGGTTTTAGAGGGATTGTGAGACTGGTGGCTCTGGGGAATGACATAAACGATGAGGCTGGGTTTCAGCAGAACTTTGATAGCATCTCTTTTGGGCGAGATGAGAAATGTGACTAGGATGGTTTACGTTTTTTTTGCTGAGGGAGCAACTGTATCTGGCAAGTTAGAATGAAGAGGTTGAGGTTTGCCTCACGGCTCTGCACTCAGGCACCCTGCATTGGGTCCATACTTCTAGCAGCATTTTGGTTGAACCATGGTTCATCACATCTGTCCTTGACACCAGCCTGGGAAGAGTAATGAATGCATGGTATAACGGAATTGGGATCCCTAAGTGAATCATCATAGGTAAGAATCATGGGTAAAACCAGCAGAATGAAGTAAATATTAAGGTATAGTATTTAGATACCAATAACCAATTACATAAAAAGAATATCAGGGAGATGTGACTTGGTAATTGTCCTTCTGTGGAAAGATTATAAACCCTGGAAGTCTGGTTAAGAATAAGTTTAATATGAACTAATATAAAATGATTGCTAAAAATATGGTGAGGCTAACTGTAGATTTCATTAATAGAAGTATAGTAAAGTCTAGTTTCAAGTCTATGGACTTGCATGGGGTAGCAGGATTAGAGAAGGAGAGAGAGAGAGAGACAGAGACAGAGAGACAGAGAAACTTAAAATTGTACAGAGGCTTTGCTTGCCTTGCAACTCAGTTGAGTGTGCATGCCTCAGATTGAGTAAGAGCTGAGATGTGCTAGTTTCATTTCCTTTGTGTCTCTCTAAACACGAGTACTTCTTTGTGTCGAGTCTGATTCTACTCTCTATAGGTACATATTATATATAATACCATGTGTTAAAATGCAAGCGGCTCCCTAATGGAGCAAATGATCATCATGTGATCAAGCAAAGAGCAATGATCTGTTCTAACACTGGTGGAAAACTAGAGGTGTTAGCTTTCTTGAGAGGTGACAATGCTGTTCTCCAATGTGGCCTCTTTTTTCCAGGGTAATTTAGGTGGCACTCAGTTTTTGCCTTGTGTGCTGATTTTAGAGTTGACTTTTTATGTGACCTATGACTCCAATCTATAGGGGCAGGATGGATGGATGTGACGGTTCTGCTCTAATCTGAGAGGAACATTGACAGGTCATGGTTCACAGGGAGGAAGGTGAAACATCATTAGAAGAACCATTGAGGGAACTGGGATGTTTCGTCTGTAGAATGGGAACTTGAGAGGACTATGGAAACTATCTTTGATTATCTGAAGGGCTGTAATGTGCCTGGATGTGCTCCTTCTGTATTGCTGCGGGACCACAGTCAGAGTCTATGGAAGTTATACATGACCCGATGTAAGGACAGTTTTTCTAACAATTTAGCACAAAAAGTGGAGTAGATCGCCTTCACAAGGTATTGAGCTTCCTTCCCTTAAGGGAACCTAGTAGGAGCTGAATGACCATGTGTCTGAGATGTTCATAGGGGGCTTTTGTTTTGCCAGCAAGCAACCATTTCCCCTACTTTTGGTTATCATACTTGATTTTCCTCTAAGAACTCCTAATAATAAGAACTCCACTCACAATCCATATGCTTTGAGTGAAGTAATACTGGCTTGGCTTCAGGCATGGGCCTGTGTGATTCAGATCCGGCATCTCATCCTTCTGGCTGTAGTGACTGGTTAGGGATGGGCATGTGACCCACCTCTGGACAAAGAGGATTGGTGAGCAAGAAGCATGCCCATATTTTCAACTGGGTTTGAAGCAGAAAGGATGTAAGTCAGGAGAGGGTAGCCCACTTGACACCACGGAGAGCTTGAGAATGGAGAAATCATGAATGGGAGCAGAGTCAAGAGATGGAGAGAGGCCAGGTCCTGATGATGAGGATGACTATCAAACCATGAATGAAGTAGCAATCCTGCAGGACCTGTCAGTTATATGAGCCAACACCTCCCATTTTGTAGGAAGACAGTTTGAGTACGGTTTTCTATAACTCACAGACAAGAGCCCTTGATAGTTATAGTATGTCCCGTGAGGTTTTTGCCTAAGATTCTTCATGTGGTGAATTACAACGTTATTCACCCATCCATCTCTCAGATGTATCAGTGGAGGAGCTAAATGCCATCGTGAGCCTCATGAGCAAGAAATACGTGGCAAGTGGCAGAACACTCCTGGGCACAGAGCTAGAGCCAATTTCTCTTAAATATTTCTGGATACATCTCCTCCAGATGAGGCTGACAAGACAGGCTGGGTCTTATGCGGGGCTTTGTTGTTCCTGCTAAGACTTTAGATTTTATTCCAAATGTGATAAGAAAGAGCTGAAAAGTTTTGGTCAAGAAAAAGACACGATTTGATTTAATGATGGTGAAGACCCCTCTGGCTGTTGTGTGAACAGATCATGGGGGCCAGGGCAGAAGTGGAAGCAGAGAGATGAGCTGAGAGGCTTCTGCAGTTGTCCTGGAGGGAATGAGGGCATGGACTCTGGTGTTGGGTGGAGGTGGTGAAAAGTGATCAGATCAGGGATACGTTTTGATGTTAGAGCCGACAGGACTTGCTGACAGATTGGATGTGGAGTGCAAGGGAAAAGATGTGTCAAGGATGACACGATTTTAGCCTGAGAACCTGGGAGAATGGGGTGCCATTTAAGCTATAAAGCACTGGGGGAGGAGAAGATTTTTTTAAAGTGGGAACCAGGGGGGGAAATCAAGAATTCTGCTTTGGACATATTAAGTTTGAAATGCCTGAAAGACATTAAGAGTGAGAAGTTAGATAATCCAAGTGTGGAGTTCAGGGGAATAGCTGAACAGAAGGTATATGTTTGGGAGTTAGCATATGGATGTATTTAAAGCCACAGGCAGGACTGGATGAGTTCATCACGAGAGTGAAGATAGAAGTTGGAGACAAGAGGATCCAGGGCAGAACTCTAGGAGCCCTCCAACAACGAGAGGTCAGGAGTATGTAGCAGTAAAAGAAATAGAGAAGGAGGTCCAGAGAGTTGATAGAAAGACTGGGAGAGGATGGGGTCCCTAGATGCCTAGTGAAGAAAAAGGAGGGGTGATCATCTGTGCCAAATGCCACTGTGGTTCAAATAAGAATTGCTAGTGGTGGGGGGGCTTCCCTGGTGGCGCAGTGGCTGGGAATTCGCCTGCCAAGGCAGGGGACGTGGGTTCGAGCCCTGGTCTGGGAAGATCCCACATGCTGCGGAGCAACTAAGCCCGTGCACCACAATTGCTGAGTCTGCGCTCTAGAGCCACAACTGCTGGGCCCGCGTGCCACAACTATTGAAGCCTGCACACTGCAACGAAGAGTGGCCCCCGCTCGCTGCAACTAAAGAAAAGCCCGCACACAGCAACAAAGACCCAATGCAGCCAAAAATAAATAAATAAATTTATGAAAAAAAAAAAAAGAATTGTTAGTGGGGGATAAGGATTGGCAGCCCTTTGGGTTGGTGACATGGAGATGGCTAGGGACCTTAGGGGGAGATGCTGTACAGATTTCTGTATAGCAGAGGTGTGGAAGCCTGGTGGAAGAGGATGACAAAGACAATGCATGGGTAGGGATAGAAGGCGGCAAGTAGAGACAATTTTTACAGGAGGTTTGCTCTGGGAAGACAGAGGAAAGAGGGTGGCCGCTGGAGGCAGATGTGGGTGCCAAGGTGATGGGAGATATTACAGCCAGCCTGTAGGCCTAGGGAATGATACAGTGAAGAAGGAAAGCTCGTTCACAAAGGAGCACACGGGAAGAAAGATGTTAGCAAAGTCCCTGAGGAGGAGAGAAGCACTGCACAGATGGAGGTGTTGGCCTTAGGAGGATGATCAGTGGGGATCCGAGATCTGAGGCCTGAAAGTTAAAGTAAGACTTGGCGGCCTTGTCTGTGTCTTCTTTTCTAGCCACAGTGAGCTGCTCAGGGTGGCAGGAAGTTGGATTTATTCAGGGCTCGGGTTTTGCCAGGAGGTTAGGACAGAGTGGGAGTGTGGTGAGGAGCTGAGGGTGTGGGCAGGGAGTGACAGCACGGATCACAGGGAGGGGAAGGTGGGAAGTGAGGAGCCGCAGGTTTTGAGCCAGGCATTATCCCAGCCCAATATGAACGCAGCTCAGAGTTGTGTGAACTTCCTGAGGAGTCCCTGTACCTCTTTCTTCTGGGATCCGTGGGCCTTGTTGCCAACTTACTGGATCTAAATCTTTGGAGACGGGTCCAGTATCTACCTATGAAGTAAGGGTCTCAGTGCTCCTAGCCACACTGCGGTTGAGAACCGATGCCTTTGGAGTATCAACTCGCTTTTAAAAGGAACCTTCACTTAATTCTGTGCTCTAGGTCAAATTCACTGCTTGGTTTGGAGAAACTGCCAGGAAATTTTGATTCTTCCACCATTCTTCCTTCTAATCAGCACTGAAACTTTCCCTTACTTTTCTTTTTTTTTAATTTTGATTCCCCTTTCCTCCTGAAAAGCTACCACTGATCACTGGCCTTCCAGCAGAAATTCCTGAAACACGCTAATATTTGGTACCTGGAGGTTCCTGGGGTGTGCTGTGTTTGGCTAAAAAAAGCCGAGGTTTGTGGACTCATGAATAAACTCAAAGGACATATTCTAACTCTCCTTGAAAGTTTATTTCCCAACAGGAAAACCATCTGTTTTTCCACCACCACCCACAACTCCACAATATATGAAAGCTTGTTTGCCCCTTCCTTTTGGCTATGAACACATGGCATTTGGCTTCACAGAGGTATCCATCATACTCAGAAAGTTATTTCACATAAGATGTCAAATTTTAAAATGAGGACTAGCAGGATACATGTTCAAATAAATTTGTTCCTCTTGTCAATAGGTCAATGTCAGTGGCTGTGAGAATCACAGTCTTTGTTCTACTAATGACCCAGCTCTCCTGGTATGCTTTAAGTTTCTTTTTCAGACAGGGCTCTTTTCTGCCCTAGGTCCTTTGCATACGCCATCACCTCTATTGCAAATCTCCACCCTCCACTCCGATTTTATATGGCTGGTTCTTTTTCATTCTTCAGTTCTCTGTTTAAACATCACGTCCTCAAAGAAACTTCTCTGACTGCCATGTCTACTGTAGGGCTTCTGATCACCGCTATCACCCCCATTCCTTTTCTTGGGACCATATTTATTTCCTTTATTGTTCTTGTTAAATTTTGTGATTATCTCATTATTTATTTACTTGATCATTAGCCATATCCTCCAATAGACTCCAAGCAATAAGAGGGCAGGACTTAGTCTGCTTTTTCCCTCATTTTGTCCCCAATGCCTGGCACATTATGGGTTCTCAATTTGTTGCTTGACTAATCTGAGCAAGCCCTACACAGGGAGTGGTGTGACTAAAACACATTTTGGTTCCTATTCCTTCTGTGCCAGTTAGAATTAGGTTCAGCAGCAGACAGAAAACTAAAAATAACAGAGGCTTGAACAATATAGGACTTTATTTCTTCCTCTGGTATGGTGGTTCCATGGCAATCAAGGGCTCGGATTCCTTCCAGTGTTTAGCTGTTAGGCTATGGGTATGGCCATTGTACTCAAGGTCCAAGGTGACAGCTAGAGCTCCAGCCATCACATCCATATTCTGGGGAGAAGTTCACAGGAAGAGGTGAAACATGAGGGAAAAAAGAGCCTGTGCCAGTTGTCTTTTAAGAAAGTTTCCCAGAAGATGCCACCACACATTTCTGCTTTCATTTCACTAACCAGCACTTAGTCACATGGCTATATCTATCTGCAAGGGAGCCTGGGAAATGTAGTCTGTTTTAAGGACACATTTCTGCTCCAAATGAATCTGGAGGTTTTGTTAATAAGAGTGATGCGGAATATAGATACTTGGGTAGGCAAATCTCAGTCTCTGCCATAGTCTCCTTCTCAAAAACCTTCTATGGCTCCCTAGTACTTATGTCAACAGTTCTTAAGCAGGGTTGTATATCAGAAACACTTTGGAAACTTTTCCAAGAGACATGCTTGGGCTTCAGCCTCTGAGATTTAGTAGGTCTGGGGAGGGGTTTGTTGTTGGGGCTTCAGGGGGTCAACCATACCTTTCCACAACTCCACTGCAAGCCTGAGCTCTGAACCATTTGAAGAAACACAAGAATCAGGCAAGCGAGGAACAAAAATTTGCCTTTCTTTTTGATGAGGCTGTTTGAAGAATGCCGCTTTTAGTCCTACTGACCAATAAGCTTTCTAGTACTTCCATCCCTGGATTAGACTGACTTAGTTGATTGCAGACAGAGAAGGACCACCATGTGCCTCCCTGGGGGGAGACCTCGGCCTCTGATGCCATGGCAGGGAACAGGCCAGCACACAGGTGCTCTGTGGACCGGCAGGTCCACGGGACCTAAGCTACCCATATCTGTTTCTTCCTCCCAAATCCAACTCACAGATCAGATGAGTTGTGCCTATTTCCCATCCTCCTGCAGGGGCGGCATGGGTAAGGAGTGGGGTCAAGAGGCCAGGAGGGCTGCTCTGGGAAAGCCGAGGAGCAAGGAACAATATAAAAACCCCTGAACTACAACATAAGGCCTAAGTTCCTTGACAAAGCATCTGAGCACCTTTGTGATCTTTCTGGGACCTACATTTCCAGCTTCATCTCTTCCTTCTTTATGTTCCCTCTGCTCCAACATTTTCTCACCCCAATGCCTTTGCCTGTGCTACTTTCCTGTCTGGACGGACTTTCCTTTTAACCTCTGCAGGTTGGACTCCACCTCCCTTCAGAGTCCAAAGCCAATGCCAAGAGGTCTCCATCAACCCCATCATGCCACATCCAACTCCCTCTGCTCTGTGTTCCCATGGCACCTTGCCACTTACACCACCTTCTCATTTTTTACACATGCATCTATGGTAGACATTGCTAGTTGCCCAGCAGGGAAAAAGAGAGAGGCTCGCTTGGAAGGAGATAGAAGTCGGAGGGCTGGGAGGCAGGGAGGAGATAACCGCAGGGCTGCATTTGTTTGCAGCACCTTGGTGGCTGTCCCAGTTAGACTGGACATGTGCTCTCTGGTTACCATTGGCCTCACCATGGCCAGCATTGCTTACACTGTGTCTGCCTCACATAATAACATTACCTGCCCGGCCCTTGTAGGTGTTTAGCCTTGTGAGTCATGTTCTACAGCCTCCCCAGGAAGTGGCTGAGCCCACTTTGCCTGAAATGCCTTCAGAAACAGAGAAATGCCCTCATACGGGTCAGCCCATGGCCTTGCAGACACCACCATTTGTCATCCTGAAACTTGCACTCAGTGGCCCCAGTCCTATCTTTTGGGGCTGCACAGATTGTACTGTCTCTTGCACATGACAGTTCCTCTGACATTCAAAGTCAGTTGTGTTGCCATTGTTTCAACCTCCTCTCAACAGTAAGCACTCAATAACTATCAGCTGTTTTTATGAAGGATGTTAGCAATGTTATGACTGATTGTTAAATGCCAAACGTGAGCATTTAACAAATGAATAAGCCTGGGTCAGCAAAGGGAAACCAGAGTGTCATAATTTTATGGGCATTTTAGAAATCATTAGCCCAGGGATAATAGACAGCCTCATGTGTTCACTGATAAATGGAGAGTGGTTACTTGAAGCACAATGCTGATTCTCAGGGCACACCTGGGCTCACTGGGAAAGGATTAGTGATGGCTGCCAGGAAGAGGAAGGATGGGACAGTGGAGGGATATCAGTCATTTGCCATCTCTGATTTTACCCAACTTCACAGGCCCAGAGAGGTGGACAAGGTGTAAGTGTGCAGTAAGGTGCAGTAAGGGATCTAGAATTCCTGGCTTCTGGAGTCTTCCTTCTGCCCAAGCTGCTTCACTGCTGTTAGCGTCTTGCAGAAAAATTCAGAGGCTAATGAAATACTTATTAAGACCTTAGTGGTTTTTTTGACTGTTATTCCCTCACTTTCTTACCTGCTAGCTCTCTCAGCTACCTCCTCTAAAGGCTGCCTTTTACATTAATCTGCCTATGCATCTCTTTCCCTCGTTAAATAATAAAGAATCATCCTGCTTCTTCCGCTGCCATTCTTTTTGGAAAAGCACAATAATCAGTCTTTAATGAGCTTGTGACTCTGAACCGAAGTATAATAATTTTGGTGACTCTGCAGCTTCCGCTGATGGAAATATATTTATTTTAGAAGCTGATGACCTGTGGGAAAAGACTATTATTCTAAATATCATGATGAGGTCATGGGAGCTGATGGAGGTCTTGGGGAGAGGGGGAGGAGAGGGGAAGAGAACCAGTGAAAATTAGAATTGCATATGAATGAAAATAGACTACTTTCTATTCTGAGCAAGAGATACTGGTTTAGTGATTCCTTAGGGGTGTTGAAGCAAAATGTACACAGATGGGAGAAGTTTCTTGAGGCTAGCTCAGCCCTTTGCCTAGGGTTCCATTAGGAGACATGAGAGATGGTAGCCGAGGTCAGTCTTCGGTCCTAGGACAGAAGGCTAGTGGGTGCTAGAACCTAAGGCTAAGAATAGGAGTAGGAAATGGGATGGTCAGTGACCAGGCTTCATATCTTTATAATAGACTTGTTTCTGTAGTGAAATTTACATAAAGTATGACACTTTGAATTATATAAAAGCTAGATGAGCCAAAAACAAACTAATGAAAAAACAAGTGCATAGTTACCCATAATGCCATCCCTCAGTCATTTCAACTAAGTGAATTTTATACACACACACACACACACACACACACACACACACACACACACACACATTTTGTAAGATGGGTATCTTAGTTGACATACTCTTTTTAACCTAATTTTTACTGTCAGTATGTTGTGATCATTTTCCTTGGTCAGTGAATCAGATCCGTGATGTCGTATTGGACATTCATTTGATTACCTTCCAAAGAGCTACTGTTACCTTCTCATTTCTTAACAGAATGCAGAATTTCTAAGCCATGTGGTTTGGATACGTCATTCTATCCCTAGCTCCAGAGTAAACTTTGATTAGATTGAGCCAATCAGCTTATCTTATTACCCAGACCTTGGAGATTAGTTAAAGGATGGGCACCTGACCCAGTTTGGATCCAAGAAGAGACATTTGCTAAGGACTTCTAGGTTAGAAAGTTCCTCTCTTTCATGGAAGCTTCTGGAATTAATTCTATCTTTTACCTCAGGTAATGTGGCATAAGGTGGGATTAGAAGTCCAGTGGTCACTGTTATTAACAGGAGGGGGAACTAGCTGAGACTGAAACTGTATAGAACAGAGTGGAGAGTATAGTAGAAAACATGAATCAGAGCCTGGACTCCATCAGGATCCTCTGGATCAAACCATGCCTGAGGATCATGCCACCTCTATACTTTTCAGTTAAGTCCATAAATTTAAGCTTGTTTGAGTCATGTTATCTATTACTGGCAACCCAAAGCATCCTAAATAATACAATCATTTTACATAATGGTATAATATCCTATTACATAGATGTGTTAAAAGCATTTTCATGCCTACTATTCAATTTAATCTTTAAGCCATCTTATGAAGTAAACAAGTATCTATTTGGCAAGTGAATAACTAAGACCTAGAGGGGACAACTGATCTATCCAACATCACACAGCTAGTTAGTGGCAGAACCAGAGTTCCTGACTTTTTGAACAGAGCTTTTAATACTCAATGACACCTCAAGGCAGAGGGATTATGGACCAGTGAATAGAATAATTCTAAAGACTGAGGCCATATTATTAGGCTTTCAGGTAGGACGTGACCTGTCATGTCAATCAGATGCACCTCAAATTTGAAACCTAGGATGTAAGCCTTACAATGTAAGGCATGAAAAGGTTTAGAGATTAGAGTAGTGGTTCTCAAACTGTGGTCTGGGGACCCCTGGGGGTTCCTGAGATCTTTTCAAGAGGTTTGTGTTAAAACTATTTTCATAATAATGTTAAATGATGGTTGCTCCTCTTCCATGCTCATTCTCTCGTAAGTATACAGTGGTGTTTTCCAGAGGACACATGACATGTGACACACAACAAAATGAATGCAGAAGGAAATATGAGAATCTAACTATCTTCTATTAAGCCAGACATTAAACAAATTTGCAGGGAGCTAAGTGGATCCGAGAGCTGCGGGCGGGCTCGACATACCCCACCGTGGGATGGTGCTCTGACCACGGCAACTGTTGAAGGGCTGCCTCTGTGGAGGCAGCGAGGCGCCACCGGTCCCTTAAACATCTTCTTCTGAAGTACATTCTACGCTAGGAGGAATGACTGCACTATTTTCCTGAGCTACGGCAGTCAGACCTGGTGCAGCTAACTTCTCTACAGAAACCCCAAACCTGCCAAGGATGGTTCAGATTTTGGCTGACTGTCGCTTCATCCCCACCCAACACCGATAATATCAGCAGAGAGGGCAGACAGCAGAAGCAAGAACAACTATATTCCTGCAGCCTGTGCAACAAAAACCACATTCACAGAAAGATAAAGATGAAAAGGCAGAGGGCTATGTACCAGATGAAGGAGCAAAATAAAACCCCAGAAAAAAAACTAAATGAAGTGGAGATAGGCAACCTTCCAGAAAAAGAATTCAGAATAATGATAGAGAAGATGATCCAGGACCTCAGAAAAAGAATGGAGGCAAAGATCAAGAAGATGCAAGAAATGTTTAACAAAGACCTAGAAGAATTAAAGAACAAACAAACAGAGATGAACAATACAATAACTGAAATGAAAACTACAGTAGAAGGAATCAATACCAGAATAACTGAGGCAGAAGAACAGATAAGTGACCTGGAAGACAGAATGGTGGAATTCAATGCTGCAGAACAGAATAAAGAAAAAAGAATAAAAAGAAATGAAGACAGCCAAAGAGACCTCTGGGACAACATTAAACAAAACAACATTCGCATTAGAGGAGTCCCAGAAGGAGAAGAGAGAGAGAAAGGACCCGAGAAAATATTTGAAGAGATTATAGTCGAAAACTTCCCTAACATGGGTAAGGAAATAGCCAGCCAAGTCCAGGAAGCGCAGAGAGTCCCATACAGAATAACCCAAGGGGAAACACGCTGAGACACATAGTAATCAAACAGGCAAAAATTAAAGACAAATAAAAATTATTGAAAGCAGCAAGGGAAAAATGACAAATAACATACAACCCATAAGGTTACAGCTGATTTCTCAGCAGAAATTTTACAAGCCAGAAGGGAGTGGCATGACATATTTAAAGTGATGAAAGGGAAGAACCTACAACCAAGATTACTCTACCCGGCAAGGATCTCATTCAGATTCGACGGAGAAATCAAAAGCTTTACAGACAAGCAAAAGCTAAGAGAATTCAGCACCACCAAACCAGCTCTACAACAAATGCTAAAGGAACTTCTCTAAGTGGGAAACACAAGAGAAGAAAAGGACCTACAAACACAAACCGATAACAATTAAGAAAATGGCAATAGGAACATACATATTGATAATTACCTTAAACGTGAATGGATTACATGCTCCAACCAAAAGACTCAGGCTCGCTGAATGGATACAAAAACAAAACCCATATATATGCTGTCTACAAGAGACCCACTTCAGACTTAGGGACACATACAGACTGAAAGTGAGGGGATGGAAAAAGGTATTCCATGCAAATGGAAATCAAAAGAAAGCTGGAGTAGCAATACTCATATCAAATAAAATAAACTTTGAAATAAAGAAGGTTACAAGAGACAAGGAAGGACACTACATAATGATCAAGGGATCAATCCAAGAAGAAGATATAACAATTATAAATATATATGCACCCAACATAGGAGCACCTCAATACATAATGCAAGTGCTAAGAGCTATAAAAGAGGAAATCGACAGTAACATGATAATAGTGGGGAACTTTAACACCTCACGTACACCAATGGACAGATCGTCCACACAGAAAATTAATAAGGAAACACAAGCTTTAAATGACAAAATAGACCAGATTTAATTGGTATTTATAGGACATTCCATCCAAAACCAGAAGATTACACTTTCTTCTCAAGTGTGCAAGGAACATTCGCCAGGATAGATCACATCTTGGGTCACAAATCAAGCCTCGGTAAATTTAAGAAAACTGAAATCATATCAAGCATCTTTTCTGACCACAACGCTATGAGATTAGAAATCAATTACAGGGAAAAAAAAAACTACAAAACACAAACATATGGAGGCTAAACAATACGGTACTAAATAACCAAGTGATCACTGAAGAAATCAAAGAGGAAGTCAAAAAATACCTAGAGACAAATGACAATGAAAACACACGACAATCCAAAACCTATGGGATGCAGCAAAAGCAGTTCAAAGAGGGAAGTTTATAGCAATACAAGCCTACCTCAAGAAACAAGAAAAATCTCAAATAAACAATCTAAACCTACACCTAAAGGAACCAGAGAAAGAAGAACAAACAAAACCCAAAGTTAGCAGAAGGAAAGAAATCATAAAGGTCAGAGCAGAGATAAATACAACAGAAACAAAGGAAACAATAGCAAAGATCAATAAAACTGAAAGCTAGTTCTTTGAGAAGATAAACAAAATTGATAAACCTTTAGCCAGACTCATCAAGGAAAAGAGGGAGAGGACTCAAATCAATAAAATTAGAAATGAAAGAGGAGAAGTTACAACAGACACCGCAGAAATACAAATCATCCTAAGAGACTACTACAAGCAACTCTATGCCAATAAAATGGACAACCTGGAAGAAATGGACAAACTCTTAGAAAGGTAGAAACTTCCAAGACTGAACCAGGAAGAAATAGAAAATACGAACAGACCAATCACAAGTAATGAAATTGAAACTGGGATTAAAAATCTTCCAACAAAGAAAAGTCCAGGACCAGATGGCTTCACAGGTGAATTGTATCAAACATTTAGAGAAGAGCTAACACGTATCTTTCTCAAACTCTTCCAAAAAGTGCAGAGGAAGGAACACTCCCAAACTCATTCTAGGAGGCCACCGTCACCCTGATACCAAAACCAGAAAAAGATATTACAAAAAAAGAAAATTATAGACCAATGTCACTGATGAATATAGATGCAAAAATTCTCTACAGTATACTAGCAAACAGAATTCAAAAACACATTAAAAGGATCATACACCATGATCAAGTGGGATTTATCCCAGGGATGCAAGGATTTTTCAATATATGCAAATCAATCAATGTGATACACCATATTAACAAACTGAAGAATAAAAACCATACGATCATCTCAATAGATGCAGAAAAAGCTTTTGACAAAATTCAACACCCATTTATAATAAAAACTCTCCAGAAAGTGGGCACAGAGGGAACTTACCTCAACATAACATAAACAACAAACCCACAAAGCAAAGATCATTCTCAATGGTGAAAAAATGAAAGCATTTCCTCTAAGATCAGGGACAAGACAAGGATGTCCACTCTCACCACTATTATTCAACATAGTTCTGGAAGTCCTAGCCACGGGAATCAGAGAAGAAAAAGAAATAAAAGGAATCCAAATTGGAAAAGAAGAAGTAAAACTGTCACTGTTTGCAGATGACATGATACTATACATAGAGAATCCTAAAGATGTCACCAGAAAACTACTAGAGCTAATCAATGAATTTGGTAAAGTTGCAGGATACAAAATTAATGCACAGAAATCTCTCGCATTCCTATACACTAACAATGAAAGATCAGAAAGAGAAATTAAGGAAACACTGCAATTTACCATTGCAACAAAAAGAATAAAATACCTAGGAATAAACCTACCTAGGGAGACAAAAGCCCTGTATGCAGAAAACTATAAGACACTGATGTAAGAAATTAAAGATGATACAAACAGATGGAAAGATATACCATGTTCTCAGACTGGAAGAATCAATCTTGTGAAAATGACTATACTACCCAAAGCAATCTACAGGTTCAATGCAATCCCTATCAAATTACCAATGGCAATTTTTACAGAACTAGAACAAAAAATCTTAAAATTTGTATGGAAACACAAAAGACCCCAAAGAGCCAAAGCACTCTTGAGGGAAAAAAACGGAGCTGGAAGAACCAGGCTCCCAGACTTCAGACTATACTACAAAGCTACAGTAATCAAGACAAAATGGTACTGGCACAAAAACAGAAATATAGATCAATGGAACAGGATAGAAAGCCCAGAGATAAACCCATGCACCTATGGTCAACTAATCTATGACAAAGGAGACAAGGATATACAATGGAGAAAAGACAGTCTCTTTATAAGTGGTGCTGGGAAAACTGGACAGCTACATGTAAAAGAATGAAATTAGAACACTCCCTAACACCATACACAAAAAATAAACTCAAAATGGATTAGAGACCTAAATGTAAGACCAGACACTATAAAACTCTTAGAGGAAAACATAGGCAGAACACTCTTTGACATAAAACACAGCAAGATCTTTTTTGATCCACCTCCTAGAGTAATGCAAATAAAAACAAAAATAAACAAATGGGACCTAATGACACTTTAAAGCTTTTGCACAACAAAGGAAATCATAAACAAGACGAAAAGACAACCCTCAGAATGGGAGAAAATATTTGCAAACGAATCAACAGACAAAAGATTAATCTCCAAAATATATAAACAGCTCATGCAGCTCAATATTAAAAAAAAAAAATCCAATCCAAGAATGGGCAGAAGACCTAAGTAGACATTTCTCCAAAGAAGACATACAGATGGCCAAGAAGCACATGAAAAGCTGCTCAACATCACTAATTATTACAGAAATGCAAATCAAAACTACAGTGAGGTCCTCACACCAGTTAGAATGGGCATCATCAGGAAATCAACAAACAACAAATGCTGGAGAGGGTGTGGAGAAAAGGGAACCCTCTTGCACTGTTGGTGGGAATGTAAATTGATACAGCCACTATGGAGAACAGTATGGAGGTTCCTTAAAAAAACTAAAAATAGAACTACCATATGACCCAGCAATCCCAGTACTGGGCATATACCCAGAGAAAACCATAATTCAAAAAGACACATTCACTGCAGTGTTCATTGCAGCACTATTTACAATAGCCAGGTCATGGAAGTAACCTAAATGCTCATCAGCAGACGAATGGATCAAGAAGATGTGGTACATATATACAATAGAATATTACTCAGCCATAAAAAGGAACGAAATTGGGTCATTTGTAGACATGTGGATGGATCTAGAGACTGTCATACAGAGTGAAGTAAGTCAGAAAGAGAAAAACAAATATTGTATATTAACGCATATATGTGGAATCTAGAAAAATGGTACAGATGAACTGGTTTGCAGGGCAGAAATCAAGACACAGATGTAGGGACAAACGTATGGACACCAAGGGGGGAAAGTGGCTGGGGGGGGTGGGATGAATTGGGAGATTGGGATTAACATGTATAAACTAATATGTATAAATGGATAACTAATAAGAACCTGCTAATAAAAAAATAAATAAAATAAAATTCAAAAATTCAAAAAATAAATAAATAAAAATAAAAAAACAAATTTGCAGAAATGTCAAACAATGCCCCCCTTCTTGCTAATTTTTTTGTAGTTTGGAAAATATAGTTATTTTAAAAATGTGTTATTTATATTAACATGTAATGTTTTTATTATTTTTGAAAATAAAATTATAATTTTTTTTCAGTTTTAACTTTGAATACAGTAGGTGTGGATAGATATAACCTACACAGACAAACGTTGTTTGGGTCCTCAATATTAAGAGCGTAAAAGTGTTTTGAGGATATAATGTTTGAGAACTGTTGGGTTAAAGGATAACTATGATTTCCAATTAAACTTCTTTCAGAAAACTCATTCAGGCAAGCCTAGTTTCGTTTTGGCTTCTAACACCTAGACTCCAGGCACAAAGTGCAGTATGAACTGGAGATTTAGCCATTGATGGGTACTATGATCAGCACAGTTTAAACCAATTTGTATAACTTTGGCCAAAAGTTCCTTTTGGGATCAAAATGAGTTTGTTGCCTACTTTGATCAAATTGATCAGAAATGGACTGGCTCTACTCGTTACTATGTAGATACATAAAGCAATTGGGGTTCTGTGTGGTGAGAGGTATCATTCTGGTGGCAAGCAACAGAAGGTGACTCTGGTTAATTGGGTAGAGAAGTTGTTTATCAAAAGGATCCTGGGAGCTCTCAGAGTTGTTAGGAGAAATGGAGAGCTAGGCTTGAAGCTGAGCTTCCAGGAGCAATGAAAACATCACTCCCTAGAACTGGACTGAGGGGGGATCACTGCCCCTTCTGTGGTGGAGGGACCACCAAGCCCCCGAGGAAACCACCGCTGCCTCTGTGCCAGGATCTCAACCTTACAAGTGTTGTCATCCCAAAAGTCAGACCTCTTGCCAACATTCTGCCAGCAAAACGGATCTCCTGGAAATTTCTTTCCTTAAGTTGCTCTCTTTGGAATCAAAGTGTATAGGAGTGTGTCCGATTGGTGGAACCTGAGACGCATGTCTTCATTCAAGTTGCAAGAAAGGCTGGAATTTGCTTTGAGATTTCTAAGTCCTGCTTAGGAGAAGTGGGATGCACAGAGCTGAAATTATCCCAAACATAGCAAAATCATTTAACAGGAGCCAAGAAGTCAGAAAACACAACTGATTTTTGCAGTACGTGGTGTAAGAAGTCGTAGAGTTGTGGCTATGTAGAAAGCTCCAGGGTTAGGCAGATTTGGGTTCAAATTCTGACCCTGTTAACTGCTACCAGCTGTAGAACCTTAAGAAAGTCACTTAAATTCTCAAAGCCTCAATGATCTCACCTGCATCCTTGGGTAGGTATGAAGATTAAGTTAATTTCCTGGATGAAATAACATGTAATATAATATTGTGTGTACCCAGTAGGCACCCAAAAAAATGATAGCTATTAATATTACCAATCTTCAGGCTCTGCAATAGACAGACACATTTTTCCCTAAAGGGGTAAGGGGAAGCCGAGGCACAGGGAGGCCAAGGGACTTGCATAAAATTTGAGCAAGAGCTAACTAACATCAGGACGTGCTTCTGAGCTCACTGATTCTGGGTCCAGCTCCCATCCCAGTTCCTAACCCTCATCACCTCCTTCTGCAATCAAAATGTGGCACAAATAATAAAGATCTCATTTTAGCCAGTTATTTTTGGGTGGCTTTACTTATCCTTATATTTAAGGTGAGCTTTACTTATCTTTCTTATTCTTTTCCGCATTCTTTGAAAATTTACTAACTAGTACATAGTATTAAAAATAATTTTAAAATAGCCATAAAGATGTTTTTATTCTGGGGAACAAAGATCTGTTTCAGTTTGGGTTCCCCTCAAAGCTGAGCCTAAAATGAGGATTTGGGATTTGGGGGTAGTTTATGTAGGAGGTGATAGAAGTCGAAGTCCTGGTTTTCTAATGAACTAGACATATTAAGCTAGATGACTATTTCCCAAGTGTGGATCAGTGATCAAGAGGGTGCTACCAGAGATTATCTAAATAATAGGGTTCCATGGTGAAGTTAATGTGGGAGATGCTGGGAGAAAAAGGTATTTTTACCATAGGACTTCTCAGGGCCTTTGGCCTGCTAATGCACACTGAGAGTCTCTGAGAGGGACTCATAGCACCACTCCCCACTGCTATCCCAAAAGGACTTTGTAGGATTAATACCCTCATGAGTATTTTGGGAAATGTTGCATGATCTCAGAGGTCACTTCAAATTAGATAGTTAGTAATTTCTATAATCTCATTTAATCTTCCTCCCAAGTCAGCAAGATGAGGAACCATGTTGAAAATCACTTGTCAAAACCAAGAAGCCAGTTATGGGCATAACTGAAATCAAATCCAAATCTTTCGGGCCATTTTTTTTTCTACAGAGTGAGAAGGGCAGGCATTATGGGCTGAATTGTGCTCCCCAAGAAGATATGTCAAAGTTTAACCCCTACACCTCAGAATGTGACCTAATTTGGAAAAAGAGCCTTTGCAGAGGTAACCAAGTAAAAATGAGGTCATTGAGGTAGGCCCTAATCCAAATGACTTGTGTCCTTCTAAGAAGGGGAAACTTGGACACAGGTGCTCCAAGACTGAAGACGGTGTGAAGATACGGGGAGAACGCCACGGGGGAGGCAGAGATTGGAGGTATGAGGTCACAAGCTGAGGAGTCTCTGGAGCTACTGAGACAGGCTGGGACCTGGGACCCTTTACCGGAGTGCTTACACCTGGACAAACGTCTCCTCCGAGCAACAGAATACAAAGAAACTATAAGGGACTAAAAGTAACTGCACGTGTCCACAGTTGGAGCAATTACGAACAATAAGATACACAAAGGTCACAAACCAACTGTCACTTCTGAGGTGCCAGGAGCAAAAGCAGGGTGCAACACAGGACCCCTGCACACGGGGTGGGCAGACCACCGAAACCAGCCCTGCGGCCCAACACATCCATCTGCCCCTACCCTCCTTCCACTTATGGAACCAGCTCACCCCTCCTCAGGGAGTGAACAAAGGAAGCTGTTACTTGTTTTTGCTCCCTCATCCTGTAGCAAAGGTCCCAGTAAAGCCTTGCCTGACTTCCTTGTCTAGCCTATCAATTTCTATTGATTAAAGAGTCCAAGGACCAGAGTCAGTAACACTATCAGAAGCTGAAAGAGGCCAGAAGGATCTTTCTCTTATACATTTCAGAGGGAATATAGCCTTGCCACCACCTTGATTTTGGACTTCTAGCCTCCAGAGCTGTTAAACAATACATTTCTATTTCTCTAAGCCACCCAGTTTGTGGGTACTTTGCTACAACAACTCCAGGAAATGAACACAGCAGATGTGATAGGAGCCCTAGAATGATGCTTCCAGGCTCCTGTTAATCAGACCCAAGTCTGAGCTGTGAACACAGCAGAGCATAGCCAGCCTGTAGAGAAAGCTATTGGCCTCAGCCTGGGGGAGACAGTGCTTCTGTTTAACAGCTAAGAACAAGGAGATCCTCCATGCTTTCCTTGGACCCAGTCTCTCTCCTCCCTTGTCTTCTCACCTTGGCAACAAACAAGAGAACTTGGAGGCTCATAAAACTTTTATAAACCAACAGAGCCCCTTTGATGTTCATTTTCCTTGTGTCTGAGCAGGGCTGTTTCCTGGTGCTGGGCTGCCAGGCCGCGGAATGTGACTTCTCTCCGTGGAAAGAGCCAAGAGCAAGCTTTGCCAGCAGAATTGGCTGGGTCAGAGCTGCCCCCCGGTGCAGACACCTGTTACTCCAGTCTACTTGTGGAGACCTCCTGGGTGCTCAATGCCCCAGGCAGGACTTGAACCTCTGACTATGTGAGTCACTTCTGCATCGACATAATAAGACCTTTCGATTATGTGTCCCAAACAGGTTTCTGAGGTGTTAGGAGCAGAGGATTAAATCCCTACATTGACTATAAAAAAGGCAGGGCATCCCCATTTTATTGATAAGCAAACTGAGGCCCAGAGAGCTTAAAGGACTTTTTCCAGGGTCACAGAACTAATTCATGGCAGAGCTGAGACTCCCCCGACAAATGAGCTGCATGTGGGAGGAACTGGATGTTTATGTGAGAAAATACAGCTGCAAGGCAATGGGTACTTGGTGGGTAGAGAAAGGGGCAGCTGCCCAAGGGAAGCACTGAGAAATGGGATATTGGTGGGCCACAGAGCCCCAGCTTTGGAGTCAGAACCAGCTTTGAATCTAGGTTTCGCCAAATACCAGCTGCAAGTTGCTCTCTGTGCCTCAGTTTATCTGATAAATGAAGAAAATAGTTGTACCTACTTCATTAAGCTGTTCTGGCCATCAGATGACAGGATACATGTATTAAACTTGACATCCACCATGTGGGAATCGAGTCATTCGATAGATCACAAGTATTTTGGTGGTGGTGGTCATTAACAGCTCTAGTCATCCTGCACCTCTGCCTGGAGCTGACCTGGTGAATGTTGGTCCCCCTGTGGTAGGTCGGCTCAATTTTGGAAAGATGACCATGCTGATGAGGAGTTGGGTGTGGCTCCAAGCCAGGAAAGGCCCTCGGCAGCTCGTGGGAGCGGGAGAGCAATAGGAGATCCAAGCCCGCAGAAGCCTATTCCTGCAGCTTACTCTGAGGGCCTGTGAACAAAACAAAGCAAAACCTGGTATGAAGTTTCCAAACAGCTCTCAAGTGCTGCCAAGCCTGGATCTGTTTTCTGAGTCACACCGAGGCAGCTTCACCCCCCACTCCTTCCAGGGGCAAGGCCTCATGACCCTTGGGAGCTGGAATCCCTCCTGAGCAATGGAGCAACTGATGGACAGAGCTTGTGTTCCCAGGGAGGCTCCTGGCTCTCGCCCCTGCAGCTCTCACGCTGAGCCATGCCAAAAGGTGGAGACGCAGGGTTGCAATAAAATCCAGAAGGTCAACTCGGCTGAAAGTGAATATTAGCCCCTCAGGTATTAAATAGGAGGGCGAGTCCTCAGACTCTTCACTCTTCTCACATAGAAATGACTATTCCCTGCCTATCCCCGAGCGTAGGTCTCACAGTGATACTTCCCTGCTTCTGAGTCTTCCATGGCTCCCTATTATCTGTGCCCTATAGGATAAACTTAAAATTCAAGATCCTTGAAGACCTGGCTTTGGACTTCCTCTGCACCCTGGCCCTATTTTTTTTTTTTAACATCTTTATTGGAGTATAATTGCTTTACAACGGTGTGTTAGTTTCTGCTGTATAACAAAGTGAATCAGCTATATGTATACATATATCCCCACATCCCCTCCCTCTTGTGTCTCCCTCCCACACTCCCCATCCCACCCCTCTTCTAGTGGGACACAAAGCACCGAGCTGATCTCACTGTGCTATGCAGCTGCTTCCCACTAGCTATCTGTTTTACATTTGGTAGTGTATATATGTCCATGCCACTCTCTCACTTAGTCCCAGCTTACCCTTCCCCCTCTCCATGTCCTCCAGTCCATTCTCTACGTCTGCGTCTTTATTCCTGTCTTGCCCCTAGGTTCTTCAGAACCTTTTTTTTTTCTTTAAGATTCCATATATATGTGTTAGCATACAGTATTTGTATTTCTCTTTCTGACTTACTTCACTGTATGACAGTCTCTAGGTCCATCCACCTCACTGCAAATAACTCAATTTCGTGTCTTTTTATGGTTGAGTAATATTCCATTGTATATATGTGCCACACCTTCTTTATCCATTCATCTGTCGATGGACACTTAGGATGCTTCCATGTCCTGGCTATTGTAAATAGTGCTGCAATGAACACTGTGGTACATGACTCATTTTGAATTATGTTTTTCTCAGGGTATATGCCAAGTAGTGGGATTGCTGAGTCATATGGTACTTCTATTTTTAGTTTTTTAAGGAACGTCCATACTGTTCTCCATAGTGGCTGTATCAATTTACATTCCCACCAACAGTGCAAGAGGGTTCCCTTTTCTCCACACCTTCTCCAGCATTTACTGTTTGTAGATTTTCTTGATGATGGCCATTCTAACTGGTGTGAGATGATATCTCATTGCAGTTTTGATTTGCATTTCTCTCATGATTAGTGATGTTGAGCATCCTTTCCTGTGTTTGTTGGCAATCTGTATATCTTCTTTGGAGAAATGTCTATTTAGGTCTTCTGCCCATTTTTGGATTGGGTTGTTTGTGCTTTTGATATTGAGCTGCATGAGCTATTTGTATATTTTAGAGATTAATCCTTTGTCAGTTGCTTCGTTTGCAAATATTTTCTCCCATTCTGAGGGCTGTCTTTTCATCTTGTGTATAGTTTCCTTTGCTGTGCAAAAGCTTTTCAGTTTCATTAGGTCTCATTTGTTTATTTTTGTTTTTATTTCCATTTCACTAGGAGGTGGGTCAGAAAGGATCTTGCTGTGATTTATGTCATAGAGTGTTCTGCCTATCTTCTCCTCTAAGAGTTTTATAGTGTTTGGCCTTAAATTTAGGTCTTTAATCCATTTGGAGTTTATTTGCGTGTATGGTGTTAGGTAGTGTTCTAATTTCATTCTTTTACATGTAGCTGTCCACTTTTCCCAGGACCACTTATTAAAGAGGTTGTCTTTTCTCCATTGTATATTCTTGCCTCCTTTATCAAAGATAAGGTGACCATATGTGCCTGGGTTTATCTCTGGGCTTTCTGTCCTGTTCCATTGATCTATATTTCTGTTTTTGTGCCAGTACCATACTCTCTTGATTACTGTAGCTTTGTAATACAGTCTGAAGTCCGGGAGCTTGATTCCTCCAGCTCCGTTTTTCTTTCTCAAGATTGCTTTGGCTATTCAGGGTCTTCTGTGTTTCCATACAAATTGTGAAATTTTCTCTACTAGTTCTGTGAAAAATGCCATTGGTAGTTTGACAGGGATTGCATTGAATCTGTAGATTGCTTTGGGTAGCATAGTCATTTTCACAATGTTGATTCTTCTAATCCAAGAACATGGTAGATCTCTCCATCTGTTTATATCATCTTTAATTTCTTTCTATCAGTGTCTTATAGTTTTCTGCATACAGGTCTTTTGTCTCCTTAGGTAGGTTTATTCCTAGGTATTTTATTTTTTTTCTTGCAATGGTAAATGGGAGCGTTTCCTAAATTTCTCTTTCAGATTTTTCATCATTAGTGTACAGGAATGCAAGAGATTTCTGTGTATTAATTTGGTATCCTGCTACTTTACCAAATTCATTGATTAGCTCTAGTAGTTTTCTGGTAGCACATTTAGGATTCTCTATGTATACTATTATGTCATCTGCAAACAGTGACAGTTTTACTTCTTGTTTTCCAATTTGTATTCCTTTTATTTCTTCTTCTTCTCTGATTGCTGTGGCTAAAACTTCCAAAACTATGTTGAATAATAGTGGTGAGAGTGGGCAACCTTGTCTTGTTCCTGATCTTAGTGGAAATGGTTTCTGTTTTTCACCATTGAGAACAATGCTGGCTGTGGGTTTGTCATATATGGCCTTTATTATGTTGAGGTAAGTTCCCTCTATGCCTACTTTCTGGAGGGTTTTTATCATAAATGGGTGTTATATTTTGTTGAAAGCTTTCTCTGCTTCTATTGAAATGATCATATGGTTTTTATCCTTCAATTTGTTAATATGTTTTATTGCATTGATTGATTTGTGTATACTGAAGAATCTTGCATTCCTGGGATAAACCCCACTTGATCATGGAGTATGATCCCTTTAATGTGCTGTTGGATTCTGTTTGCTAGTATTTTGTTGAGGATTTTTGCATCTATGTTCATCAGTGATATTGCCCTGTAGTTTTCTTTCTTTGTGACGTCTTTGTCTGGTTTTGGTATCAGGGTGATGGTGGCCTCGTAGAATGAGTTTGGGAGTGTTCCTCCCTCTGCTATATTTTGGAAGAGTTTGAGAAGGATAGGTGTTAGCTCTTCTCTAAATGTTTGATAGAATTCGCCTGTGAAGGCATCTGGTCCTGGGCTTTTGTTTGTTGGAAGGTTTTTAATCACAGTCTCAATTTCAGTGCTTGTGATTGGTCTGTTTATATTTTCTATTTCTTCTTGGTTCAGTCTCAGAAGGTTGCGCTTTTCTAAGAATTTGTCCATTTCTTCCAGGTTGTCCATTTTATTGGCATATAGTTGCTTATAGTAATCTCTCATGATCCTTTGTATTTCTGCAGTGTTAGTTGTAACTTTTCCTTTTTCATTTCTAATTCTACTGATTTGAGTCTTCTCCCTTTTTTTCTTGATGAGTCTGGCTCATGGTTTATCAATTTTGTTTATCTTCTCAAAGAATCAGCTTTTAGTTTTATTGATCCTTGCTATTGTTTCTTTCATTTCTTTTTCATTTATGTCTGGTCTGATCTTTATGATTTCTTTCCTTTGGCTAACTTTGGGGTTTTTTGTTATTCTTTCTCTAGTTGCTTTAGGTGTAAGGTTAGATTGTTTGTTTGAGATGTTTCTTGTTTCTTGAGGTGGGACTGTACTGCTATAAACTTCCCTCGTAGAACTGCTTCTGCTGCATCCCATAGGTTTTAGGTCGCTGTGTTTTCATTGTCATTTGTTTCTAGGTACGTTTTGATTTCCTCTTTGATTTCTTCAGTGATCTCTTGGTTGTTAAGTAGTGTATTGTTTAGCCTCCATGTGTTTGTATTTTTTACGATTTTTTTCCTGTAATTGATATCTAGTCTCATAGCGTTGTGGTCGGAAAAGATACTTGATATGATTTCAATTTTCTTAAATTTACCGAGGCTTGATTTGTGACCCAAATATGATCCTGGAGAATGTTCCATGACCACTTGAGAAGAAAGTGTATTCTGTTGTTTTTGGATGGAATGTCCTATAAATATCAATTAAGTACATCTTGTTTAATGTGTCATTTGAAGCTTGTGTTTCCTTATTTATTTTCATGTTGGATGATCTGTCCATTTGTGAAACTGGGGTGTTAAAGTCCCCTACTATGAGTTAAAGTCCTCTAGTATGATTGTGTTACTGTCAATTTCCCCTTTTATGTCTGTTAGGATTTGCCTTATGTACTGAGGTGCTCCTATGTTGGGTGCATAAATATTTACAATTGTTATATCGTCTTCTTGGATTGATCCCTTGATCATTATGTAGTGTCCTTCTTTGTCTCTTGTAATAGTCTTTATTTTAAAGTCTATTTTGTCTGATATGAGCATTGCTACTCCCGCTTTCTTTTGAATTCCATTTGCATGGAATATCTTTTTCCACCCCCTCAGTTTCAGTCTGTATGTGTTCCTAGGTCTGAAGAAGTGGACAGCATATATACTGGTTTTGTTTTTTTAACCATTCAGCCAGTCTATGTCTTTTGGCTGGAGCATTTAATTCATTTACATTTAAGGTAATTATTGATATGTATGTTCCTATTACCATTTTCTTAATTGTTTTGGGTTTGTTATTGTAGGTCTTTTCCTTCTCTTGTGTTTCCTGCCTAGAGAAGTTCCTTTAGCATTCGTTGTAAAGCTGGTTTGGTGGTGCTGAATTCTCTTAGCTTTTGTTTGTCTGTAAAGCTTTTAATTTCTTCCTTGAGTCCGAATGAGATCCTTGCTGGGTAGAGTAATCTTGGTTGTAGGTTTTTCCCTTTTATCACTTGAAATATGTCCTGCCACTCCCTTCTGGCTTGCAGAGTTTCTGCTGAAAGATCAGCTGTTAACCTTATGGGGATTCCCTTGTATGTTATTTGTTGCTTTTCCCTTGCTGCTTTTCATATCTTTTCTTTGTATTTAATTTTTGATACTTTGATTAATATGTGTCTTGGCATGTTTCTCCTTGGATTTATCCTGTATGGGACTCTCTTCACTTCCTGGACTTGAATGACTATTTCCCTTCCCATATTAGGGACGTTTTCAACTATAATCTCTTCAAATATTTTCTCAGTCTATTTCTTTTTCTCTTCTTCTTCTGGGACCCGTATAATTCGAATGTTGGTGCGTTTAATGTTGTCCCAGAAGTCTCTGAGACTGTCCTCAATTCTTTTCATTCTTTTTTCTTTATTCTGCTCTGCAGTAGTTATTTCCACTATTTTATCTTCCAGGTCACTTATCCTTTCTTCTGCCTCAGTTATTCTGCTATTGATTCCTTCTAGAGAATTTTTAATTTCATTTATTGTGTTGTTCATCATTGTTTGTTTGCTCTTTAGTTCTTCTAGGTCCTTGTTAAACGTTTCTTGTATTTCTCCATTCTAGTTCCAAGATTTGGGATCATCTTTACTATCATTACTCTGAATTCCTTTTCAGGTAGACTGCCTATTTACTCTTCATTTGTTTGGTCTGTTGGGTTTTTACCTTGCTCCTTCATCTGCTCTGTGTTTCTGTTTTCTCATTTTGCTTAACTTCCTGTGTTTGGGGTCTCCTTTTCTCAGGCTGCAGGTTCGTAGTTCCCATTGTTTTTGGTGTCTGCCCCCAGTGGGTAAGGTTGGTTCAGTGGGTTGTGTAGGCTTCCTGGTGGAGGGGACTGGTGCCTGTTTTCTGGTGGATGAGGCTGGATCTTGTCTTTCTGGTGGGCAGGACCACATCCGGTGGTGTGTTTTGGGGTGTCTGTGAACTTATTATGATTTTAGGCAGCCTCTCTGCTAATGTGTGGGGCTGTGTTCCTGTCTTGCTAGTTGTTTGGCATAGGGTGTTCAGCACTGTAGCTTGCTGGTTGTTGAGTGGAGCTGGGTCTTAGCCTTGAGATGCAGATCTCTGTGAGATTTTTCACCACTTGATATTACATGTGGCTGGGAGGTCTCTGGTGGACAAGTGTCCTGAACTTGGCTCTCTCACCTCAGAGGCTCAGGCCTGACACCCGGCCAGAGCACCAAGATCCTGTCAGCCACTCCGCTAACGTTTTAGGAATAATCCTTTGAAGAGCTAATTTACTGAGATTCCAGCCTGAAAAATATGATCTCAATCACTTCTTAGCAGAGATGTTCATGTTGCGCTCATCCTGGGGCCAACCTGGCTGTCGACCCCCGCCTGGACCCCAGCATAAGCAACGGAAGCAGCCTGGTCCTTTTTGGGCCCCACAGGAACCCACTCTCCAGCCATATCCAGGACGTGCAGTTCCTCAAATGCACCTGGGGATTCTATCCCACTGTGCCTTTTCTTGTGCCCATGAGAAAACTGATGTAGTGAAGACAAGGTAGGGGCTTGTTATATATCTGTTGAATCAAATCATACTTTATTTTTCCCTCTTGTCGTCTTTAAAAAGCACAACAAAAATAAAGACATAGATCAACATAGCTATGAAAACTGTACCTTAAACAACAGGGTAACTGAAATAAATTCCTGATGCTGCTTTGTCCATCTTGAGCCAGGATTGCAAGAGGCTTGTCCTAGCACTAAAAAGGGCAAATTGGAGCTTTTGTCTTATCCTTTGTCTGGGGGCTAATAGCCCTGGAATGGAATATCCCTCCTACCACTAGGCTCCATCACTCTTTGTCCCTTACTCCACATTACTTTTACTCAAGTAGAGAACCGGAGGCTACAGAAGAAGGCTGTATGCCACAGAATATGGACGTAAAACAACATTTTGTAAGAGGGCATTTGTCTTTTCTCTGTTGGGGACCAATTCATGCTGCCCCTAATTTGGTGACTAAAACCATTTTGGATGCAGGATTCTTGGGTTAAGAAAGACTCAAGTCAGCCCCAGTAACCTTATGGTGTTAGCTACAGTAGGGTCCATATTAGTTCTCATCTGGGGGCATTTCTGTCCCCCAGGGATACTGGCAATGTGCAACGTTTGGAAATGACTTGCGGTGCTCTTCTCCAGATGATCCCATGACACAGCTCAACTGGAGCCCCCTCAGAGGGGTCTTCCCTGTCCATCTTACAATCACCATCTATGGTAATCACTTCATTTCATATTCTTCATAGCATTCAACAATACCTGAAATTAGCTTATGTATTTGTGTACTTGTCTAAGTCCCCCACTAGCAAGTAAGTTCCATGAAAGCAGGACTCCCTCCTGTCTTGTTAACCCTTACATCCCAGTGCCTAAGGCAACGGTAGGCAGTAGGAAACTTTCATTCCTGGTAGATCAGTGAGTAACTGAAGCCACTGTTCCTTCCTGCCCATCCTCATCTATTCATCCTTCACTACTAGTCTAAAGTTCACACCCTAGGCCTATGTAACTCCTTCCTTTTTTGACTCCTCCTAGCACTTTATAACTCTGATTGACTTTCATCTTACTCTGCTGTGCATTTGGATTCTGTGGCTGTTGTGTTGACCTCTCTGCCCTACTGTAATCTCCTCAAGGACAAGGACTGGGCTTTACTCCTGGATGTATTTCCTGGTATCCTCCCAGAGTCTACACTGTATAGACTGCTGCTTAGCTATTTGTTAGTGTCTGTTGCATTGAATTCCACTTGGATTGCCCCCCACAGGGCGGACAGGGAGCTTTCTTCTCCTTCAGTATCTTCAAGGTAGAGACACATCCTTTAGCAAACTGTGGAGGGGGCTGGGTAGAGTGTGTCCTGTGCTAATTTCACACCTAGTGAATTTTCAAGCAGACGAGCAGTTGTTAAGGTAAGAGACTGCTGAGTCAGGCTATTGTTTGAGCTCCTCTAAGTGTATATTCTCAGCAGAATCAGAGAACTTATGAAAGGATAAGTAGAGCACTGCGAAACGTGCAAAATTCCATGCTATCAATGAAATGTGGTTCTGATCTCCGCTCAGCTGCTCTTTTAAGCTGGCCCGAACAATGTTCTGAGATTCTCTTTTACTAGAATAATTCCACTGAAGAATAGTAAGCATTACATTCAAGAGAGTTAGAGCTAGGACGGATCTCACAAATAATCCAGCCTGACTCTCCTTATTAAGAGACGAGGAAGCTGAAGTTTCAGGAGTGGTTGTGTCCAACATTACACAGAAGTCAGGGGCAAATGTGGGATACCCAGGCAGGCCTCCTGACCCTTGGTCAGTGCTGTTTTCAACTCAAGTTTCGTCCCTTTATCTCCGCAGCTCTTCTGACGCTGTCACGTAACATGTTTCTTCCCCCAAACTGCAAGTTTTATTCTTTTCTGCACCCTGGCTGGTGGAATGGGGACTTGCCTCTATGGTCTGAGTTCAAGGACATTGGGAAATCTTCTCTGTTTCCTTCTTGCCCCAGTCTCCCACCCTAGTCAGTCACTGCTGCCAGAATTGCACCATAAGAGACAAGCTACTTTATGTCTGGACATAATCCGTCTTTAGAGCAAAGGTTCAACCTCAAATGCCTATGGGGGCTAAGAAGGTAATACGAATGGTAAGCTTGCACAGGTCGGGCTCTGGGGGGCTGGAGAGCACAGGCCATGTCCAATGGGCCTAAAGAGGCAGCTGTGGCTCCACTCCAGACGGAGAGGCCATATCTTCTGTGTTTTCAAAAGAAGCTACAAACGAGGAATTTTTTCATTGGAACTCTTCTGAATTTTAAGCACTGGCAACAACAACAACAGAAAAATTAAAGTACTGTCTGGCTAAAAAACAAACAAACAGAAAGACCTCTCCAAGCTGGACTTGATCTTTTACATAGGAGTGTAAAGCCATGTATAGATTCTTTCTAATGGATGGAGTTTGGGAGAGATCAGAGAAATAAAATATATCCTCAGGGACCAGGTTTAGGCAGCATGTGCAGGACCTGCAGTAGGATGGGGGGAATGAGACACGCAGGGTGCAAAAAACACTGAACTTGCATGACCTGGAGAGTGACTGCCTCCTTCAATTTTGCACCCTGGGTCCCTCACTTACCTCACCCTACCTGCAACCCTAAGCATGGCAGGGGTGGGGTGTAGGGGAGAGAGGTGATGTGAGTCAGGGGAAACCATATCTACAGGTCAGGCTGAGTGAAGCAGACAAAGTGGTGTGAAGGCCACTGAAGGCCAGTTTTGCAAGCTGTATGATGCTGCTCTGATTCCCCTGCTGTGGAGGGGGCTGGGTAGAGTGTGTCCTGTGCTAATAGCACCACTGTTTGCTTCCACGCTGTTGCCAGACCTTCTGGAAGTCTTGACTCAGTCTTGCCCCAAGTGACCTCAGTGGAAATTGTGAGAAAGCAAGAAGCAGCAGTTGTTTTTATCTCCAAACCAAGCTAAGAAAACAGTTGTGGACACTGCCTGGGTCTCAGGCCTCAGCCTTTTGACTCTCTGGGAGCCCCCAGAGCTGCTGGGGACCATTCCTGGCAGGTAGGGAAGGGGGTATCAGCTAACTCAGAGGCCTCAGGAGCTTGCATAGGCCTCTGCCTCCTATGAGCCACCTGGGGGGCAGGGCAGACTTGTTGCCCTTGAGGTGCTGTCCTGCTTAATTGTGAAGAAGGGGAGGCTGGGCCTTTGCAGAACACAGCCTCCCTGCCTCCTGAGTGGAGCCCAGCAGGAATCTGGAGGAGCAAGACTCTGAGCAGCTCCTCCTGCTGCCTCTTTGGCTCCCCAGCCACACGCCTGTGGTTTGGGCCCAGCACTGGGGACAGCTGGGTTTGTTTTGGTGTTCAAACCAGGGGGGAGGGACATGATTTTAACATCGAAAAAATAAAGTGTTTTCAAGAGAGAGAGAAGGCTTCCAGTGGGAGCCTTTGAAGGCTCTAACCCCGCCTGCTCCCTCCCAATGTCAGAGAATTTAATGCCTGATGGGAGCCAGCAGTTAGCAGCAGCCATAGGGAAATGAACAAGCAGTGCTGTGGGAGTTGGACCAGTAATCCCCAAGATGTTGGGAGGGTCCACATAACCTTTACAGCGGGGGTCTCTGTGACCTCCTTGTTTACCTGAATCCTTGCTGCTACTGGCTGTTCTTAATAACTGCAGCACGTATCTGGGTCTCCAAACCCTGTGGGGCTGCTTGAAGGGGTCCAGGTGGAGGAGGGACTTGAGGGGATAGGAGAGATGTGACAGCTGTCTGCAAATGCTGGATGTTGGAGAAGCTGTCAATTGGAAATGGGAAAAAATAGACTTTTCTGGGACCCCAGACTATAATTAGGACCCGACATGGAGCTAAAGGAGACTTATCTTCCTATTAATATAAGCAAAACAACAACAACAAAAACCTCAAGTTTTCTTTTCTTTTTTTTTTTTTTAAACAATCATGGATGTCTGCCAATTGTTGTGTCTGGTCTCAGTCACCTCCTCAGAGAAGACTTCGACGAACTCCTCCCCCTCTCTTCCTCCACTACATTTGATCCTCCCTCAGTTATTCTGTGCCAGCAATCTGCTTGTTTCCCTCAAGTTACTTATCAAAGTCAATAAACATTGCGCCTACTGCCTGCTCACTTGTTCGGTTTCTGTCTACCAGTCTGGATGACAAGCTTCATGAGGGCAGAGATCTTGTGCTTCGTTCATCCTTGCTTCCCCAGTGCCTAGCATGTGGCCTGGCACGTAGTAGGAACTCAATAAACATTAGTTCTAACCAAAGCAATCTACAGATTCAATGCAATCCCTATCAAAATTACAAATGGCATTTTTCACAAAACTAGAACAAATAATTTTAAAATTTATATGGAAACATAAAAGACCCTGAATAGCCAAAACAATCTTGAGAAAGAAGAACATAGCTGGAGGAATCATGCTCCCTGACTTCAGACTATACTACAAAGCTACAGTAATCAAAACAGTATGGTACTGGCACAAAACAGAAATATAGATCAATGGAACAAGATAGATAGCCCATAAATAAACCCATGCACTGATGTTCAATTAATTTATGACAAAGGATGCAAGAATACACAGTGGAGATAAGAGAGTGTCTTCAATAAGTGGTGCTGGGAAAACTTGTAAAAGAACGAACTTAAAACATTCTCTAACACCATACACAAAAATAAACTCAAAATGGATTAAAGACCTGAATGTAAAGCCTGAAACCATAAAACTCCTAGAAAAGAACATAGGCAGAACACTCTTGGACATGAATCATAGCAATATTTTTTGGATTTGTCCTCTAAAGCAAAGGAAATAAAAGCAAAAATAAACAAATAGGATCTAATTAAACTTAAAAGGGAACCATTGACGTAACAAAAAGACAACCTACTGAATGGGAGAAAGTATTTCCAAATGATAGGACTGATAAGGGGTTAATATTCAAAATATATAAACAGCTCATCCAACTCAACATTACAAAAAAATCAAACCAATTTAAAAATAAGCAGAAGATCTGAACAGACATTTTACCAAAGAAGACATAGATGGCCAATAGGAACATGAAAAAATGCTCAACATTGTTAATCACCAAAGAAATGCAAGTTAAAACCACAATGAAATATCACCTCACACCTCTCAGAATAACTATTATCAAAAAGAACACAAATAATACACATTGGAGAGGGTATGGAGAAAAGGGACCCTTCATACACTGTTGGTGGGAACGTAAATTGGTGCAGCCACTGTGGAAAACAGTATGGCGGTTCCTCAGAAAACTAAAAATAGAACTATCATATGACCCAGCAATCCCACTACTGGGTATATATCTGAGAAAAATAAAAACACTAATTCGAAAGGATACATGCACCCCAATGTTCATAGCAGCATTATTTACAATTGCTAATGGAAGCAACCTAAATGTCCACCAACAAATGAATGGATAAAGAAGATGTGGTATATATATATATAATGGGATACTACTCAGCCACAAAAAAGAATGAAATTTTGCCATTTGCAATAACATGGATGGACCTGGAGGGTAATTATGCTAAGTGAAATAAGTCAGATAGCACTTAAATGTGGACTCTAGAAAGTAAAACTAGTGAATGTAACAAAAAGACTCACAGATACAGAGAACAAACTAGTGGTTACCAGTGGGGATATGGAAGGTGAAAGGGGCAAGATAGGGTTAAGGGATTAAGAAGTACAAACTCTTATGCATAAAATAAATAAGGGACAAGGATATATTGTACAACACAGGTAATATAGCCAATATTTTATAAATAACTATAAATGGAGTACAACCTTTAAAAATTGTGAATCACTATGTTGTACACCTGAAACTTATATATATATATTGTACTATATACCTCAATAAAAATCAAACCAAACCAAACAAAAACTCATTAGTTGATTGACTGAATGAAGAGTGAACGAATACTTCAGGAAGAAATGAATTCCCTACCACTGGAAAGATTTAGGCAGAGGTTGGGTGGTCAATAGTCAGGAATGCTAGAAAGCTCTCCTTCCTCCTATTTCCTGCACTGGTTAGTCAGGCTAGCTGCTGGGACAAACAGACCCAAACTATAGTCAACCATCAGAGCGAGTTGGACTCGCTCAACCATCAGAGCGAGTTCTTTTTGCTTATGCTTAGTTTCAGCTGGGCAATTCTGATGGGTAGGCAGCACCTCTCTAAGGGGTGGTTCAGGGAGTCAGGGCCCTTCCATCTTGTGGATCCGTCATCTTCAATACAGTAGTTCTCCCCTTAACTGCAGTTTCACTTTCTGCGGTTTCAGATTCCCATAGTCAACTGTGGCCCAAAAATATTAAATGGAAAATTCCAGAAATAAACAATTCATAAGTTTTAAATTGCACGCCGTCTGAGTAGTGTGATGAAATCTCATGCTGCCCGGCTCTGTCCCACCTGGGACGTGTATCCTCCCTTTGTCCAGCGCATCCTGCCCATTATCACTTAGTAGCCACCTCAGTTATAAGATTGACTATCACAGTATCGCAATGCTTGTGTTCAAGTCACCCTTATTTTATTTACCAATGGCCCCAAAGTGCAAGAGTAGTGATGCTGGCAATTTGGATATGGCAAAGTGAAGCTATAGTGCCTCCTTTAAGTGGAAGGGTAAAAGTTCTCTACTTAATAAGAAAAAAAAAATCAAATGCTGAGGTTGCTAAGATTTATGCTAAAAATGAATCTTCTATCCATGAAAGTGTGAAGAAGGGAAAAGGAATTCATCCTAGTTTTGCTGTCACACCTCAAACTACAAAAGTTATGGCCACAGTGCTTGATAAGTGCTTAGTTAAGATGGAAAATGAATTAAATTTATACATTAAGATAACAAGGTTTGGGTCATGGCCCAGGAGAGAGAGGGCATGAGTTTGGTTCATAATCCGTCAGGCTGTGCTGTGCCTACATGGGCAGGAGGTGGGAGCAGATCTTTTCTGGAAGCCTCTCCAGTCCCCAGCATTTGTGTTTAAAGGTTTGTGTTTCCTTTTTGCAACAGCTTAGTACGTAAGGAAAAGTCAGATACTTATCACCTCTCTTTCTAACTTTTTAAATCCTTTTTCTTTTGCTCAAGAGTTCCCTTAAGCATTTCTGGTGTGTCATTAGAGACAGTGAGAATATTTGCTTAGGCAACCACAAAAATGCTCAGGTCTAACAGACCTGTCTAGGAATCCCAGCTTTATCACTCCCTAGGTATGTGGCACTGGACAAGTGATTCAACCTCTCTGTCCCTCTACTTTCTCCCCTGGAAAATAAGGACAATAACAGTACTACTACCTACTCTGTAATGTTGTGAGTTTTAAAAGAGCAGAGGTATGAATCATTCATGGTGCATTCACTCCAGGTTGTTGTCCCAGGTGCTTTATTTTTATCATCTTTTTTAATTCTTCACAGGAATTCTATGACTTACAGACTATTGTTCGTCCTAGTTTTATAGAGGAGAACACGGTATCACTGAGAGAGAAAGCAGCTTGCCTAAAGTCATGCAGCTAATAGATTAGGAACACGGACTCGAACAAAGTCATCCAATTTCAGAGTCCACAAGGTATGTAAAAGATGATAGCAATCATGATTCCCAAGAGGATGATTTTTTTGGTTGTTATCATTTGCTCTCAAGCCAGTTCTAGGCTTACTTATAATATTAGTCATGATTTGCAAAACATTTCACAGTCTATAAAGTGCTTTTGTGGCTCTTAGCTAGATAGTTCTTCACAATGACTCTGAGGTACAATCACTATGGTACCCCTTTTATAGGTGATAGAAATGAGCCTCAGAAGGCACGAGTCACTGGCCCAAGGTCACACAGCTAGAATATGGTGGAGGTGGCTCTCAAACTCTAATTTTTGACAAAGCTGTTGCCCTGGTTAAATTCAAGTTAATATTTGTTAGAATGGTGCCTGGCACATAGTAAGCATGATATAAGTGTTTGTTAAATAAATTAATTAAATAAATATCACATGTCACTGATCTCCTCAACAAATATTTCTCTAGCACCTGCTACCATCTGGGAAGTGAGGGGGGCTGTAACTGTGAGCCTGGGTCTCTTGTCCCCATCCACCCCCCCCACCTTGTGTCCAGTGTCCTTAGGCTGCCTCTTGGCTGGGCTGGTCTGTTTCTGTTCACCTTCCCCCTTGCTCTGGCCTGCTTTTTGGCAGCTCCCTATGATCTGGGCTCCTCCCCACAATTAAAAAAAAGATTGGCTTCTCACTGTTCCTGTTTTTCAGGCCTCTGCTTGCTACAGTCTGACGGAATTGTCTTCTAGAAGGTGTTGTTAACTAACAGTGATCTGATGGGTCACAGTGCCCTCTCACATAACTGATTTACAGTGGGCTTCAATTAACCTGAAGGAATTATTAGTGGTGGAATTTCAGGCCTCTGCATAGGCCAAGGGGGAGACAATTTGATGAGAGGGCCAGAAGTCACAGCACAGAAACTTGTGAAGCAGGAGGGCCAACTCTGCTCAGGGTTTTACATGAAGTCCACTCTGACTGGAAGATTGGTGATGCTTCTTTCACTCTGCCCTCTTTCGTAAAAGCTCTTCCTTAAGCTGCTTCAGAAGATTCCTAACATTCCTTGTCAAATGGAGCCCCACATGATTTCTAACTCATGTTTTTTATGGAACAGACCCAGAAATTCCCAAACAATGAGGAAATAGAATTGAGAAATATGTGTACACTTAGTCAACAAGTTTTATTGAGTCTCTGTTATATGTCAGGTACTGTTTGAAGTGCCGAGGAGGCGAGAAAAAGCAAGTAAGCCATGGGTTCCTAAGAGCTTTGAGACGGCCTGTAAAATGTGTTTCTGCCTTTTAAACCTTGAGGGGGAGTTGTACCAGGTGATCCCCTAAAGTATCTTGGGCTTTAAGACCTATGATCACATGACATGACAACCTATTGTTTTTGCTAGTTCAAAGAACTCCTTCCTTCTACAAGTAAAGACATCATGAAAATGGGGTGTGTCTGAGACTTCTGGTCATATCCTAGTACCCCTTCTTTCTTCACCTGTAGTAACAGAACTTCTGATTTATAGCTGGGCATTTGGCTACAGGGGATAAAGACTGTATTTTCCATCTTCTTTTGCAGCTGAAGGTGGCCATGTGACTAAATTCTGACCAAGGAGATGTGAGCAGAAACACGTGTGCAACTTCTTCTGGCCGCACTCTTAAACTGAAGGGATATGCTCCCTCCCATTTCCTCTTCTGACTCTCAGAGAGTGAGGATGTGGTGATGAGCCATCAAGGGCCATGGGGATAAAGGTATACCCTGGGGATAGTGGAGCAACAAGATAGAAGAAGAAATGTAAATTGCTTTTTTTGTTGTTGTTTAAGCTACTGATATTTGGGGGCCTCCATCATAGCACCCAATTAGCTCTATCAATTAGTGAAAGAGTGAGTTAAATTTTTCTATTATGATTGCTGATTTGTCTATGTATTTCTTTGATTCTGTCCATTTTCATGTCTTTTGAAGCTTTTTATTAGACATTTACCTATTTATGATTACATGTATTTTTGATGAATTGACACTGTTATTTTGAAATGCCCCTATTTATCTCTGGTATCACTTTTTTGCCTCAAAATATATTTAATTTTAATTTAATATAGCCACTCTAGCCTTCTTATGCTTATATGCATGGTATAGTGATTTACTCCATGGATGTGCATGGGACATCCATCTACTTTCAACCTGTATGTGTCTTTATGTTTGAAGTGTGAGTTGCAGGCAGTATATAGTCTAGTCTTGCTTTTACATACATTCTCATAATTTAGTTGAAGTGTTTAGTCCCATCACATTTAAAATAATAAAATTTGTATTTTAAAAGAGTTTAAGAATTACAGAAGAATTGCAAACACAATCCAGAGAGTTCCCATAAACTATCAGTACATACACAGTTTCCCCTATTAGTAACATCTTACCTTAGTAGCCCATTACCTTTAATATAATTATTGATGTGGCTGGATTTAGATCTACCATTTCAATATTTGATTTCTGTTTTTCCCTCTGTTTTCTGCTCTTGTTTTCTTCTGAATTACTTTAATTTTAGAATTCTCAATTTCTCTTTTGGCTTTTTAGCTATACCTCTTTGCATTACATTTTTAGTGGTTACTCTAAAGGACTACAATATAAAATTTTCACTTTTCGAAGTCTGATTAGAGTTGATACTGTGCCACAGCACATAAAATGTAGAATACTTGTGATGATATAATTCATTTACTTCCCCGTAATCTGCCATCTTTTATGGTATAGTTGTCATATATAGTCTATCTACCTATGTTATAAACCCTTATAGTTTTTCCTTAGACTGTCATATGCATTGAAAGAAATTAAGAGTAAAAAACAGCTTTTATATTTATCCAGATACTTATTATTTCTGATGCTCTTAATTCCTTCCTGAAGATTTGATTTTTCCTCTGGTATCATTTGCTTTAAGCCTGATGAATTTTCTTCATCATTTCTTGTAATACAAGTGCTCTGGCAACAAACTGTCTTAGTTTTCTTTTAACTGAAAATTTCATTTTAGTCTCCTTTTTAAAGAGGCTGGGTATAGAATTATGTCCCTGGATATAACAATATGGATTGATTGTTTTTTTGCTTGTAACATTTTAAAGCTGCTGCTCCCCTATCTTCTGACCACTATGATTTCTGATAAGAAGTTCATGGTCATTTGAGTCATTGGTCCCTTGTATATAACGTGTTTTTCTCCAGCTTCCTTAAAGATTTTCTCTTTATATTTATTTTCCAGCAACTTAACTATAATCTGTTAGGCATTTTTCCCCTTCTGCTTTGATTTTTCTATTTTGAATCTATAAATTTATGTCTTTCAACAAAATTTAGAAAGTTTTCAGTCATTATTTCTTCACATATTTTTTCTATCCCATATTTTTCCACCTTCTCCTTCTGAGAATGTAATTACACATATGTTAAATATTTTGATCTTATCCCATAGTTTTCTGAGGCCACAGCCATTGTTTCAGATTCACCATTTCTATTCCTCTGTTTTTCAAGTTTACCAATGCTTTTCTATCAACTTCATTCTGCTATTAAACCCAACCAATGGCTTTTAAAAAAAATTCAGGTATTACATTTTTCAGTAACCATTTTTCAGCAAAACATGGTGATAAGTTTGAGTAGGTGAATCAGAAACATATGGACTATATTTTGTCTGAAACTACATAGAGATTTTAATACACAGAGAAGAATACTCTCAAGAGAACTTTTTAAATTTTGGGTTTAAAAATATTTTCCATTTATCTGTTTAGATTTCCTATGTTTTTATTCATTACAAGTATATTTTCTTTTTTCTCATTATGTGGTTATATTAGCTGCTTTACAGTCCTTGTATAATTCCAACATCTGGGTCATTTTGGAGTTTGATCATCCTTAGAGAATGATTCACATTTTCTTGGTTCTTCATTTGCTGAGTAATTCTGAATTATACCCTGGATATTACAAATGCTACATTGTGATGACTCTGGTTTCTATCATATTCCTTGAAAGAGTGTAGATGTTTTAGTTTCAGCTGGAAATTAACTTGGTTAGACTCAAACTGCAAATTCTTGCCTGTGGTTAGTGACAACTCAGATATTGGTTCAGTTCTAGTTGCAAGATGCTGTATGTCTGATTTGCTCATGCATGGTGTATGAGTTAGCCAGACACTAGGGAAGAGTTTTTGCATAGAATTTGGGGCACCCCCTTTCTGGTCCTCTCTTTTCTGAGTTTTGCTCTCACTGTCTAGCAGCTGCGTTTACCTAGTCTCTGTTCTCTAGTTCTTCAGGTTAGAAAGATGGTGGGTTTTCTTTGGGATTTTAGCTGCTTCATGCTGTACTGCTACTTAGGTCTCACCTGAGGCTAAAGCTATAAGAACTGGAAATTCTGTACTAGTACCTTCTTTCAAGTTTTGATTTTCCTCCAAATATGCCTGCTTTTGTTAATTTTCTGGAGCCTTCTGATAGTTGTTTTTAAAAATGTACTCCAGAGTTCATAGTTTTTGTTTGAAGGATGGTCAGTCTGTTAGGAGTTTAATTTGATGCACTGAAATGGAACTCTGGAATTCTGAATGTATTAACTTTTTATACTTATGTTTAAAACTATTTGGAAGAATCTAAAAATTCTGAACTTATATTATGGAACATCAACTTAATGGCATATTGTGCAGACATTAAAACAGAGTTAAGACTAAATAACAACTAAAAAAAATGGTACAAATGAACCTATTTACAAAACAGAAATAAGAGTCATAGATGTAGAAAACAAACTTATGGTTACCAAGGAGGAAAGAGTTGGGGAGGGATAAACTGGGAGATTGGGACTGACATATACACACTACTATATATAAAATAGATAACTAATAAGAACCTACTGTATAGCATAGGGAACTCTACTCAATACTCTGTAATGACCTAATTGGGAATGGAACCTAAAAAAGAGTGGATATATGTATATGTATAGCTGATTTGCTTTGCTGTACAGCAGAAACTAACACAACATTGTAAATCAACTATACATCAATAAAAACCAATTTAAAAAAGACTAAGTAATAACTAAGAAACATTTATGATTAAGTGAAATTTTCATTATGTAAAATCATGTCTCCACTTTGATTACAGCTTTGTAAGAATTTGTGAATATGTGTAAAAAACAAACGGGAGGAAACAGGAAGAAAAGGAAAATGTTTTATTTTTAATGTATTCTTTATCTTTTAAAAAAGCATTTCTGTTGTCCTTGCAGTAAATTTCAATGCAATTAAAAATAATTCAGGGAGAGAAATATTTGATTTCAACCCTATGCCAAATTTTGGACAGAGTATTGGAAGAAAAGGAAGATGAAACAGATTCTGATTCTGGGCACTGAGTGAAGTGTTTCTGGACTGAGGCTTCCAAGAGAGGAGTGGAGAAGCAGAGCCCAGCCAGGATTGGAAACCACATGCACCTTGGAGCTTGGAATACATCCTCCTCCCTTTGGGGGTCAAGTCCAATGCCCTCATGGGAAATTTAACTTCCTGCTCTAAAGACAAGTAGCTCAGAGAAACTCCAAAAGTCATAGACTTTAAATGAGCCTTGCAAAACATGGCGATAAGTTTGAGGAAGTGAATCAGAAACATATGGACTATATTTTGCCTGAAACTACACAGAGATTTTAATACACAGAGAAGAACATTCTCAAGAGAACTAGCACATTTTAGCATTCCTTACCCAAATCCCAAACATCTGAGAGATGCTTTTGAATAACTTCTTTAAAAAACAAAACCAAAAAAGCCCCCAAACCCTCCTAGTTTCAGAACTTGAAAAGAAAGTTCTGGATTATTATGTCTTTCCATAGCTTGTCCCAATCACTCTTTCTCTATATCAAAGGATTTCACTGGTATAATACTGCCTCAGAGAGGTAAAAGGAAAAAGATCTGTGATCTGCCATTTACCTCCTCTGGGAACTGGGGGAGTTTATTTTAGTGGCATGAGCTCTAGTTTCCTCATCTATAAAACAGGGCTATTATATCTTCTTTGCAGAGTTGTGGATGAGAGATAATATCTATATACAATGTCTCTGTATAAAATGTCTGCCATAGTTAACTTTTGGTAAGCACCTAGCAATTATTATTACATTGCTAAATAAATCTGTCCATTCAACATAGGGTTTTACTTATTCTCTAAACATACAGTAGTAATTTTTTTCTAGTTAAATTACTATTTAATTTATTGTTTGCATTAAAAGATGGGAGAAGATAAGGATTGAGCTAGAAAGTGGGTTAAATATGCTATTTTTAAGTCATTAGAACTGGGTTAAAAATTTGTCTCTACTACATATGGGCTATATGACTAAGTTAAGAGATTTAAATTCTTTTATCTACAAAATGGAAACAATAGCACTTACCTCTTAGTGTTGTGAAGATGAAATAAGACAAGGGATTAATCTCCAAAATTTACAAACAGTTCAAGTGGCTCAATATCAAAAAAAAAAAACAATCAAAAAATGGGCAGAAGACCTAAATAGATATTTCTCCGAAGAAGACATACAGATGACCAAGAAGCACATAAAAGATGCTCAACATTGCTAATTATTAGAGAAATGCAAATCAAAACTACAATGAGAGGGTTTCCCTGCTGGCGCAGTGGTTAAGAATCTGCCTGCCAATGCAGGGGACGAGGGATCAAGCCCTCGTCCGGGAAGTTCCCACACGCTGCTGAGCAACGAAGCCCGTGAGCCACAACTACTGAGCCTGCACTCTAGAGCCTGTGCTCCGCAACAAGAGAAGCCGCCACAATGAGAAGCCCACACACACCGCAACGAAGAGTAGCCCCCGCTCACCGCAACTAGAGAAAGCACGCACGCAGCAAGGAAGACCCAACGCAGCCAAAAATAAATAAAATAAATAAATTAAAAAAAAAAAAAACTACAGTGAGGTATCACCTCACACCAGTGAGAATGGCCATCATCAAAAAGCCTACAAACAATACATGCAGGAGAGGGTGTGGAGAAAAGGGAACCCTCCTACACTGTTGGTGGAAATGTAAATTGGTACAGCCACTGGGGAGAACAGCATGGAGGTTCCTTAAAAAACCAAAATTGAGCTACCATATGATCCAGCAATCCCACTCCTGGGCATGTATTGGGAGAAGATCATGGTGTGAAAGGATACATGCACCCCAATGTCCACTGCAGCACTGTTTACAATAGCCAAGACATGGAAGCAACCTAAAGGTCCATCGACAGAGGAATGAATAAAGATGTGGTACCTATATACAATGGAATATTACTCAGCCATTAAAAAGAATGAAATAATGCCATTTGAAGCAACATGGATGGACATAGAGATTATCATACTAAGTGAAGTAAGTCAGACAGAGAAAGACAAATATCATATGATAAGGCTTACATGAGGAATCTAAAAAAAAAAATACAAATGAACTTATTTACAAAACAGAAACAGACTCACAGACTTAGAGAAGGTTACCAGGAAGGAAGGGGGAGGGGGAAGGATAGATGGAGCGTTTGGGATTGACATGTTCACACTGCTATACTGATTGATTGATTGATTGATTTTTTTCCCTGTTCAGCCTTGATCTTTATTTTTTTAATTTAATTTAATTTTTTTAGCATCTTTATTGGAGTATAATTGCTTTACAATGGTGTGTTAGTTTCTGCTGTGTAACAAAGTGAATCAGCTATATGTATACATATATCCCCATGTCTCCTCTCTCTTGCATCTCCCTCCCACCCTCCCTATCCCACACCTCTAGGTGGACACAAAGCACTGAGTTGATCTCCCTGGGCTATGCGGCTGCTTCCCACTAGCTATCTATTTTACATTTGGTAGTGTATATATATCCATGCCACTCTCTCACTTCATCCCAGCTTACCCTTCCCTCTCCCTGTGTCCTCAAGTCCACTCTCTATGTCTCCGTCTTTATTCCTGTCTTGCCCCTAGGTTCTTCAGAACCTTTTTTTTTTTTTTTAGATTCCATTTATATGTGTTAGCACACAGTATTTGTTTTTCTCTTTCTGACTTACTTCACTCTGTATGACAGTCTCTAGGTCCATCCACCTCACTACAAATAACTCAATTTCATTTCTTTTTATGGCTGAGTAACATTCCATTGTATATATGTGCCACATCTTCTTTATCCATTCATCTGTGGCTGGACACTTAGGTTGCTTCCATGTCCTGGCTATTGCAAACAGAGCTGCAATAAACATTGTGGTACATGACTCATTTTGAATTATGGTTTTCTCGGGGTATATGCCGAGTAGTGGGATTGCTGGGTCAAATGGTAGTTCTATTTTTAGTTTTTTAAGGAACCTCCATACTGTTCTCCATAGTGGCTGTATCAATTTACACTCCCACAAACAGTGCAAGAGGGTTCCCTTTTCTCCACACCCTCTCCAGCATTTGTTGTTTATAGATTTTTTGATGATGGCCATTCTGACTGGTGTGAGGTGATACCTCACTGCAGCTTTCATTTGCATTTCTCTAATGATTAGTGATGTGGAGCATCCTTTCATGTGTTTATTGTCAATCTGTATATCTTATCTGGAGAAATGTCTATTTAGGTCTTCTGCCCAGTTTTGGATTGGGTTGTGTGTTTTTTTGATATTGAGTTGCATGAGCTGCTTGTATATTTTGGAGATTAATCCTTTGTCAGTTGCTTCGTTTGCAAATATTTTCTCCCATTCTGAGGGTTGTCTTTTCATCTTGTTTATGGCTTCCTTTTCTGTGCAAAAGCTTTTAAGTTTCACTAGGTCCCATTTGTTTATTTTTATTTTTATTTCTATTTCACTAGGAGGTGGGTCAAAAAGGATCTTGCTGTGATTTATGTCATAGAGTGTTCTGCCTATGTTTTCCTCTAAGAGTTTTATAGTATCCAGTCTTACATTTAGGTCTTTAATCCATTTTGAGTTTATTTTTGTGTATGGTGTTAGGGAGTGTTCTAATTTCATTCTTTTACATGCAGCTGCCCACTTTTCCCAGCACCACTATTGAAAAGGCTGTCTTTTCTCCATTGTACATTCTTGCCTCCTTTATCAAAGATAAGGTGACCATATGTGCATGGGTTTATCTCTGGGCTTTCTATCCTGTTCCATTGATCTATATTTCCTTTTTTTGTGCCAGTACCATATTGTCTTGATTACTGTAGCTTTGTAGTATAGTCAGAAGTCAGGGAGCCTGATTCCTCCAGATGTACTTTTCTTTCTCAAGATTGCTTTGGCTATTCGGGGTCTTCTGTGTTTCCATACAAATTGTGAAATTTTTGTTCTAGTTCTGTGAAAAATGCCATTGGTAGTTTGACAGGGATTGCATTGAATCTGTAGATTGCTTTGGGTAGTATAGTCATTTTCACAATGTTGATTCTTCCAATCCAAGAACATGGTGTATCTCTCCATCTGTTGGTATCATCTTTAATTTCTTACATCAGTGTCTTATAGTTTTCTGCATACAGGTCTTTTGTCTCCTTTCCTAGGTATTTTATTCTTTTTGTTGCAGTGGTAAATGGGAGTGTTTCCTTAATTTCTCTTTCAGATTTTTCATCATTAGTGTATAGGAATGCAAGAGATTTCTGTGCCTTAACTTTGTATCCTGCTACTTTACCAAATTCATTGATTAGCTCTAGTAGTTTTCTGGTAACATCTTTAGGATTCTCTGTGTATACTATTATGTCATCTGCACACAGTGACAGTTTTACTTCTTCTTTTCCAATTTGTATTCCTTTTATTTCTTTTTCTTCTCTGATTGCCATGGCTAGGACTTCCAAAACTATGTTGAATAATAGTGGTGAGAGTGGACATCCTTGTCTTGTTCCTGATCTTAGAGGAAATGCTTTCAGTTTTTCACCATTGAGAATGATTTTTGCTGTGGGTTTGTCGTATATGGCCTTTATTATGTTGAGGTAGGTCCCCTCTGTGCCCACTTTCTGGAGGGTTTTTATCATAAATGGGTGTTGAATATTGTCGAAAGCTTTTTCTGCATCTGTTGAGATGATCATATGGTTTTTATCCTTCATTTTGTTAATATGAGGTATCAGATTGATTTATTTGTGTATATTGAAGAATCCTTGCATTCCTAGGATAAACCCCACTTGATCATGGTGTATAATCCTTTCAGTGTGCTGACACATTGCTATATTTAAAATAGATAAACAACAAGGACCTACTGTGTAGCACAGGGAGTTCTGCTCAATACTCTGCAATAACCTAAATGGGAAAAGAATTTGAAAAAGAATAGATACATGTATATGTACAACTGAATAACTTTGCTGTACACCTGAAACTAACACAGCATTGTTAATCAGCTATACCCCAATATAAAATAAAAATTAAAAAAACACAATATATGTAACTGGCATAGCACCTGAATGTAGTAATTGCTCTAAAAACAGTAACTGTCATCATCATCATATCAATATTCTATCAGATGGCAAATATTCTTTCTTTTCCTTACTCTTCCCTATCTTAAATATCCCAATCTAGTTAGATACCAAAAATCACCATCTACAATAAAACACTACACACAGTACACTAGATTTTTGGGTTCTTCCATCCTTTTCTTCTTGGGTCAACTTTACGTAATATTATTATTCACATTTACCTCTTGGAAGCATTTGCAGCTATAGTTTGCTGGAAAGATGGTGTCTAACCACATATTCTTTACAAGTAGATTCACTACTAGTGTGAAATTGGAAGTTTTGGTGACATAGGGAATGATCATTGAATGAGTCAATTTCATGTTTCTTAACTGAACCCCGAGATTCTCAGGCCCTCATTCTACAAAAAGAGCAAGCAACCCCAGGTGTAATTTTACCCTCTGTATCTCCTTGAGAGGTCTGTTGGAAGTAGTTATAGCATGTAAAAGTTGAAAGGCACTTTGGAGGCAATCTTTTGACCGATACTTATTGATCACTTGCTCTGTGTTCAGTACTGTGCTAAATGGCATAAAAAGGCATAAAAAGGAAAATCTGTAAGGTACAATCCCTAACCTCAGCGAGCTCACAACCCAAGTAGGATATTAAAGGCTACTAAAATGCAAAATTTCCCCAAGGATTAATATCTTCAGCAGGGGACATTAATTGACTTGGCCTAGGGAAGAAAGGAGGGGAAGACCTAGTGGTGCTTTGCATGAATTATCTCATTTAATTCTTCTAACATCCTATGACACAAGCACTTCATTATCCCCATTTAACAGATGAAGAAGACCCAGAGAGGTTATATAGTCTCTCCTACTAAGACAAAACAAAACAGTGAGCTGACTTTATGATTGTGCTGAAAGTCAGACAGAAATGATCCTTCTAGTTTAGGGGGAAAAAAAAGGAGGACAAGCCTTTCCACTTTGCCCATCTGTAAAATGGGTTAATAGCTACTAACAAGCAAGGAAAAAGGAGACAAAGTGAAATCCTCTATGGGAAATACATATTTTTTTATGGTTAGAATACTATAAAAATGTTACAGTTCAATTCAGACCTCTAAGCTCTTTCCTCTTGTTGTGTCAACTTCCCTAAATCGAGTTGGCTTCTAAAAGACTGCTCTGAATGTACTAAAACATAATCTCACTTCACATAATAAAACACCATGCAGCCTACATGCAGATCATTTTTGCAATAATGTTATAGTGACAAAAACTGACAAGTTTCTTGTCAGAACATCTTGGTTATTAAAAATATATTAATAGCTCATTTTTCAAGATACTGTACTAATTCTGCTCATTTCCTATTGAAACTTATTGAATACTAAGAGCCTAATCAACCAGAAGTAGTGTTCAGTGGCCACAAAGAGTATGCTCCATTAAAGAAAAAAAAGAATTATGACCAAAAAGGTAATTATAATACATTTTATTTATCTGGCGCTGAGCTCCTCTAATGGCTGAATGGCTTTATAATTCACATAGGAAAGGGTTGAAGACGTAATGTGTCCAAAAGTAAAATTAAAGACAGCGGCAGGCAATAAGGCTTAAGAGCTTTTCCGAACTCTTCAGAAAAGAGGGTCTGCTTAAAGTGCTTTTGCAATGGGTTTTCCTTTTTCCGTTTTCTTCCCCCACTATCTTAATATCTACATATCTGAATGATCAGAAACAACTACGAGCCACCTCGAAACCAGAAATTTCCCCTCTACTACATATTAGCAGTGTGACTTTGGACATTCTTAACACTTTATTTAGTCCAAACGACTATCAGATTTTAGGTGTCATTCTCCGGGTATCAGTAAAATCATACTGAAATAATATGTCATACCTTGCAGGGGTTGTGCTAAGACTTAAGATTAATGTATGTGGAATATAGGCACATTGTAGACACTCAATAAATGATGGTATTACTGTTCTTACTCCAAATAGATGAGACTTTTTAAGGGTGGGGATTATATTTTATTCAACTTTGTATCCACAGCACTAGCACCATGCTTGGCATACGGTAGATATTTAGGATATGTTTGTCACACTACACTGGAGTCCCAGATCTGAAGCAATGTCTGATCTTAAAATCCCTCTAAGCATCATAGCATCTTGTTCTCTCTGGGTGCTCAATAAATGTTTGCTTTTGACTACACAATAACAACTTAATGATTATTGATTAAATATTGAGCTTCATTTTTACCCTCAAGGATCTTAAAATTGATTTGGAAAAGCTAGGTTTATACATATGAAACGATGGGAGAACACAGCCTGTGATGGATTTTCATTTCTCTTCTCTGCCCAACCTCCATTTCTTCTTTTTCCTCTTTTTCTGGTAACACATCTTGGTTTTCCTTGCTGGAACTGACACTCCACACTCCATGCTATTAGGAGCTGTTCAGCATTCTCCAGAAAATATATACTATTAAAGAATCCAACACTATAGTCATTTCTGCCATGTGGAGCTACTCAGGTCATCATGTGACTCAGGCCAGACTAATTGGAGCATCACATTCCTGTGGCTACAGCAATTGACTCAGAGGTGGGTAGAAAGTCATCAGAAGCTTGTCAAAAATGTACCCTCTGAACTGAATCTTACAGAAGTTACAGACTACTCTGATAAGCTCAAAGAATATATTATCAGCAGAACACCAGGAGACCACAGGCTGTAGGATGTTCAGAGACTTCAGCTGCTTGAGATGCTTCAGCTTCCCATGGACGATGCTCTTGGGTTGGTGATGATGGAACTGGGCCCATCAGGCACAAGGTCCTGACAGTCTCAGGAAATTCCCAGTGAGGCATCACACTGTAAAACTGTAGCTTCGTGGTTGCAAAAACTGACTTTAGCAACTCCTGTCAATTTCTTAGTTCGCCATGAACACCAGTATGCTGCACTGTGCACAAGTCATGTAATAATAGCCAAGTGTCCCTATGCTGGTGCCACAGTTATCTAATGATGACAGTCATCTCCTGGGTCTAGGAGGAGGTGAGCACAGCAGGCCAACAACAAGCATGTGCCCAGTCAGACCCAATGATACTCCTACATGGGAATTCTGTGGAACTGCTGGGAAACAGGAAATCTGCTTCCTGCTGGTGTTATTAAGAGGACAAGATTCAACTTGGAGCTGCTGGCAGCTATCATGCCATCGTGAGGTGGAGATCTTGAGAAAGGAGCTCACCCAGAGGAAGAGGGAGTGGAGAAAATTGAGCTGAGTCCTGATGGTATCATTTGAGCCTCAGGATCCAGTCATGCCTGAAGTAAGTTTACCCCTGGACCTTTCAGTTTTGCAGCAAACAAATAGTCTCTTTTTGTTTTTGCTTAAGACAGTTTAAATTGTAAACCGTCATTTGCAAGCTACCACACAAACAAATGCGTGACTCAGATTACAAATGTGATTTCAGAGAACGAAGCAGAAATTATTCTTAGAATAACTAGGTTAACTTCTTGAAGCACATGGAATATAGACTGGTTCTTTGCAAACTAGAGAATATTTGCGTTAGTACAAAAGGGAGGATTTCTACATGCTGAAACAGATTTTTAAAAACAACATAAAAGAGGATAAACGAAGAAACGGAATGTGGAAACAGTCTGATGACAGAAAGAGCACCAGAGGGTCAAGGTTCTAGTCCCTACTCGGCTATCAACCAACCTGATGGCCTTAGAAAGACTGCTTTTCCTCTTCAGGACTCAGTCTCCCCTTATGTCAAGCACAGAATTGGACTCGTAGGTCTCTAAGATTCTCTCCAACTCTACCTTCTAAGGGCCTATGAAATCATAAAAGGCTGTTCACAATCCTGTATATTTAAACATCTCCACAGTCACTTATCCGTTCTCGGAATATAGACTCTTCCTGGTCTTTTGTCTTTCCCTCCACCCCCCATTTCTTATCTACTAGACAAAGAGCAATCTCTTTCCTTCATGTTCTGAATGAAATGGAAATAGACAAGCTACATTCGCTGAAAAGCCATGACTTTTAAGCTTTGAAAGCACTTGATTGTGCCCAGAGAAAGCTCCTCTCTGAGTGAGGGTGATGAAAGCAATGGGAAGGGGCCGCCTGGTTAATTGTACCTCTGTGGAGATTAAAGCGTGAGGGAGGAATTTGGAGGAACTTTGCTCTTTCTGAGCTGTCTTCCTCTGCCCTCTTCCTTTTCTGTGGAAAAAGGCTTTGGCATCAAGGTCTAAATTAAGATCCAAGCTGTATTGTATGCAAAATAGATACTGAACTAGCTTATAACTGTGCAGCCTGTAGCATCTGCTAAAATAGAGTCATGTGTCCCCCAAAGAAACATTTTCATGTTCATAATCCAATGAAGATTGACACCAATTCTCACCAAAGCTTGCATTCTTGGTTGGAATGTGTTCTAGCTTAAAGCCATTGCAGGTAGCACAGGGAGATCAGCTCAGTGCTTTGTGACCACCTGGAGGGGTGGGATAGGGAGGGTGGGAGGGAGACGCAAGAGGGAAGAGATATGGGGATATATGTATACGTATGGCTGATTCACTTTGTTATAAAGCAGAAAGTAACACACCATTGTAAAGCAGTTATACTCCAATAAAGATGTTAAAAAAAAAACAAACCATTGCAGGAAGATATGTAAAAATAATGAGAACTCTTCAGGCTGGATTTGAAAGGGGGGCTTACAAAGGCATATATCTTCAAATTCTAAGTGCCCAAGTCATTATCTAACACTATTATACAAATTTATTTGTTTACATATTGTCTGCCACCACCTTGAAGGCAGTGACTTCATCTTGTTTACCACTGAATACCGGAGCCTGGCACAGACTAATTGATCAATAAATGTTTACTGAATGAGTGAATGATCAAATTTTAAGTAGTAAAGGATTTAGCTCTTTTAATTAACCAGAAACATAACAGTTGTTATCAGAATTTGGTGAGAAAACCACAGATACCACACAGACCTGATATAATTCTAGCTTAAAGCAAAGACACCTGACATTGTATGTACCTTCACTGTAGATAAATGTGTAGTATTAATCTGGCTTTTGAAAAGAGTTCATGGTCCTGGGGTTCAGAGAACCCAGTCTGGGCATCTTTGATCTCTCTTAACCTCTTCACTTTACATTTAATGTATAGAAAAAGATTTGTGTTCTCAGCAGATGCTCGAGACTCCCATTTAAAGTAAACCCTGGCACTATTGAGACAATGCTTGGTTGGCTACACCTGCTTGGCCAGGGAGTCCCTGCAGTCAACGAACATTGGCCAACCTCACGGCTTTCAAGAAAGGGCCAGAACTGCTGCACCCAAGACATTTTGGGGTCCTGGGGGAAGGAGAGAGAAGAGACAGTTGGCCAGATGGAGTGGGATGAGGGCGAGGCTGAACTGTGACCTGTGACTCCTCCCGTGACCTCTCATGTTGTTTTTAAACTCACTACACCCATGGACTCCTAGCTGCACTTCCCTTTTTTTCTTTTTTGGATGCATGGGACCTGAGTTTCTCATCTGGGAATGTTGGTATGGGATGGACGGAGACAGGACTTGCAGATCCAAAGTCAAAAATGCCCATGATAAGGGATGCCCTTGAGGATTTGGAGAAATTGAGATCTGCCACAGGCAGTGGATGGGGAGATGTTTGAGTTGAGGTTATTTAGATGTCTGAGAGATGGTGGCTTCAGTGCCACTGGGGTTGCATGCAGTTGAGGAAGCCAAGGCAACAAGACATTGGTAAAAACAAACAAACATAACACAACAAAAAAGATTCTGGTTCTAGAGCCAAATGCCCTGTAATTGAGTTAGAATCCCAGCTGTCATAACTGTTCCAATGGGCCCTACTCAAGTCAAAAGCCCTTTGAGCCTCCATTTCCTTGGCCACTACCTTAGAAGGTTGCAGGAGACAAAGCTTATCAGCTCTTAGCATGGAGCTCAACAAGGAGTTCATATTATTTTGAGTTTAAGAAATCTGCCCAAAGCATCCAGACCAGAAACGAAAACAAGGACAAGAACCTGGCCCTCCTGTTACCTCGTTTGCTGCCCTTTTCCCAAACTCTGAGGATCCATCCCTATTTTCAAGGTAACAGCACAGATGGAAGTGCCAGCTTTATGTTTTTTAAAGGCCCAGCTGCTTACTTGATGGAAACATCCTGCCCAATGTGACTTCATAAAAGTGAGAACAACATGACTACTTTAAATAATAGCAGTGAATTATGACTTCCTGTGTATTTATTAGGACAACACTATAAATGGGAAATTGTTGTGGTGTCCTTGGGGAGAGGAAAAATTTAATTCCATGGGAATCCCATTGTCTTCTCCTATTTGGGCTCTCTTTGCTGGGGAGAAGTCACATTTATCATCTGATGTCTAACATGACATTTATAGTCTTGTTGAAGTTGTTTGCAGTGTTGATGGGCTGCTGGCTAGAGATGTCTGAGCTTGGAGCTTCACTGAGGCAGTGAACCAAGGAGGAAGTCCGGCTGGACGTGGAGCCCAGCCGTCTGTGTCCAAGAACCAACTCGATTTTTTATGCAGACATAGGAAGATAATTCCCCATCTCAGCACCTCAGTCAATGCAAGTGAAAGGTTTAAAGCTTTGGCTTAGACAAATTTCAAGGGTCTTGCCATCTGTAATATCACATTATTCTAATAATTGAAGCCAATTTCATTGCTGGTCGAAGGGAAATCATTCCTTTGCTGACATTTGCTTTGCGTGCTCTTTGCATTGGGTCTCCATATGTCCACGTGCTGGCTGCACAGTAGACAGATTTCTGTTTTCAAAGTGAACTTCCAGGCAGCTGAGCTCTCTGTTAATTTCAAATTGTCAGCTTTGTCTAGCTACCCAGTATCCTTCTCTTCACCCTGTGCTCTGCCCTTGGCATCTGCCTGGGCCTGTCCAAGGGGATTCAGAATTATGTGGAATTCATGTTGTCTTCTTTGAAGATGACAGACTTCTTAGGGCTGCAATGAGGAAAATGTGGGACTTGGTGTATGAGAAATTGTGGCGGTTTTAGATGATGTCATCTTTCTCCAGAGAAAACTTTATTTTCTTCTGGCCAGCAGTGAGAGGAAGAACAGATCCTGCCTATCCAATCAGGAATGGAGATGGGTCTCAACTGAGAGTTAGTAGGGGTTAGTCTACTTCCAGTTTGTCAATCTGTCTTTACTCTTGGTCTTAACTGGAAGCCCGGAGTGTTTAGTAGGGCTCCTCATTCTAACGTCTATGAACTTCACCTTTGTCTCTCCACCTCTGTGTGAGTTAGTTTTTTAGCTTCTGACCAGCTGCCTTCTGCTTGGTTTCTTGACCTTTCACTCCCACCCAGTTTAGGATGCAACAAATTCCTTAAGGTAAAAAGCAGAGCAGAATATCAGGCTCACTTCTCTTAGAGTCTCTGTCCCCTGGAATCTCGTGCCCTCAAGTCCTGGCTGCCGTAGTTGTTCTCTGATGCCATCAAACAGACTCTTTTTCTTTTGTCTTTGAATTTAATCTAGCTTTTATAGTTATTTTAATTAAGATTAATGGGAGGGTTGGTCTAAATCAAGGCACTCCATCATAACTGGAAGCAGAAATTATATAATGATTTAATTTTAACTATAACCTTCAAGGGGCAATTGTCTGCATGCTCTGGTTTGGAAGAACATCAGAGTCATACTGAACCCACTTTGAATGCCAATGCTGACTTTCATTCATTCATTCAAGAAATATTTATTTAGTGCCAACAATATTCCAGGTATTGCATATTAGGCACTAGGGAGACAATGGTGTACAAAACGCGAGGTCTCTATTCTTATAAAGTCTTCTTGGGAAGTATATACGTTAAATAATACATAGATATAGATTACAGTAAGATCTTTGAAGAAAAAGAACATGATGCCTAGTCAGAGAAATAACAAGGTAGAAGTAATTTAGAGGGAGATGGCGCTCAGGGAAAGTCTTTGAGGAGTCATGAAGGTTGAGAGCTGAAGGCTACGTTGCAGTTAGCAGGATGGAAAGTGTGGGTGCTGGGCGGGTGGGGAGCATTTCAAGCATAAGGAGCAGCCCATGCAAAGACCATGAGATGGTCCAGTCTGATGAACGAGAATAACTAAAAGTAAGTGCATCTGGATGAAACACAGAGATCAAGGATGAGATGAGGTAGGACTGGGATAAGGACTAGGACTGCTGGCCTAGGAAAAAGTTCAGGTTGTACCCCAGGAGGACTGGGGAGCCACTGCAATATTTTTCAGTACGGGAGTGATGAGGTATGATTTATTTGATGAAGATTGCCCTGGCTATTTTGAGGAAAATGGATTTGAGTTGGGATAGGGCAAGAGTTAAGGAAACCTGATACAAAGTGGTTATGATGATCCAGCTGAGAGATGATGGTAGCTTGAAGGACAGAAATGGCAATGGAGATGGAAAGAGGTGATGAATCAGAAATATTAAGGAGGAAAAGCATCAGTAGGATTTGGTGATGGACCAGATTGGAGGGTAAGGGACGGTAAGGAATCAGTAATGACTCCCACGTTTCTGACTTGAACAACTAAGTGGTCATGTGTGGATCCACAGTCACTTATTTGCCACAGCTACTATAACAATGTATCACAAACCAGTGGCTTAAACAACAGAACTTTATTATGTCACAGTTCTGGAGGCTAGAAGTCTGAGATCAAGGTGTTGGCAGAGTTGGTTTTTTCTGAGGGCTGTGAGAAAGAATCTGTTCCATGCCTCTCCCCCAGCTTCTGGTGGTTTGCTGGCAAGCTTTGGCATTCCTTGGCTTGCAGATGCTTCACCCCACTCTCTGCCTTCATCTTTACGTGGTGCTTTCCCTCTGGGCATGACTCTATGTCCAAACTTCCCCTTTTTATAAGGATACCAGTCATATTGGATTAGGGCCCACTCTGATGACCTCATCTTACTTACCTGATTACATTCCCAATGATGCTTTCCAAATAAGGTCACATTCTGGGGTACTGGGAGTTAGGACTTCAACATGTGTGTTTTGGGGGAAGATGCAATTTGACCCAAATAGTCACATAGCATCTCTGGGCCTCAGTTTTTTCATCTGCAGACCGGGGACAAAAATACCTCACAGAGGTATTATGAGGAATAAACAAGAAGATATGTTTAACATGCTAAGAATAGTATTTGAAACATAACGGAATTGAGGAATTGTTAGTCCCTTTCTGCTCCGTTGCCTAACCCAGATAGAATGGGGAACTTCAGATCAGAAGGGAGGAAAATCCATTAGGGAGGCCTCCTGGGGCAACTGGGGGTCTCAAAGTGCCCCCAAAATCATGCTCTGTTGGTGAATGCCTCCAAAACATGGCAGGCTTGATTCCCTGGGACTAGGCCAGCCAAGAGTTGGAGGAATGATTGAGACTTGACTGCTCTGGTCAGGGAAAGAGCACTGGCCTGGGAGTTGGACGCCTGAGTTCTAATGACTGTGTGAGTAACCTTGGGCAGGCATCTGCCTCCTCTGGGCCTGAGATTTCTACTCAAATTATCAGGCACTATTTATTTGTTGGCTGAACACATGTTGAATGAGTAAGTCACAGAGTACTTGCTGTGTGGCAGGCCCTGTGATAGATGGTTTCTATCCATGCTCTAATTTAATGCTATCAAGAGCCCCATGAGATTTCATAGGTGGGGAGCCTTGGCCTTAGAGAGGTCCATCACTTGTCTAAGCTGACACCAGGTCTGTCCTCCCTTACCATCTGGGTTCTGAACTTCCCTGTTCCCAGGCTTTAGTAGTCCAACATTCCATACATTCCCGCCAACATTCTCATGCTTCTTCCTCTGCCTCTGATGCCCCATGGATGACGCTGGACCCTGGTACAGCACAGGCACGTGACACGAGGGAGACCCAGAATGCAGCTGTTGCATAGTTTCCCAGCCTTGCCCAGGGAAGCCCATTAAACATGAAAGGAGCAATTACAAGCCGCAATCAAAGGCACATGAATCAGAGATTCCTTCCCTTTAAATATTTTGACTCACTTGCCACTTATTTGAGTTCTAATCTACATTTTTGTCTCTGTCATTCTGACACAGATTTCGAAAGGGATAGGAGAAGTGGGCACGGAGATGGAAGTTTCTCTTTCTGGACAGTTAGCTAGCATTGTTTACTGCAGGCTGATTTTTACCCTTAGGTAATTTTGGGCTTCCTTCTTCTTGTTGGCTCTAATAATATTAATTCTGATTTCTTCTGCCAATATTTGGGCTGTCCCTGTAATGATGAGGAATTGTGTGGTGATTCAGAGGCAGCAGCTATGGCAGTGTCATTTGAATATTAGAACCTGAAATTTGCTCAGATGGGGTCCCTAGTATAGGATGTGACTTTGATGGGTATATGATCCTCATTGTGCTTTCTTTCATAATGGATGGAGGAAAGGTACAAATGACAGTAAGAAAAGGACAACCACTTGGGTCTGACCTAGAGTACATCAAGAGCTCAGACCTGCAAAGGGAAGGTAAACCAATTGGGAACTTGCCTTTTTTTTTTTTTTTTTGTATTTAAAATATATTTTAATAGAAACACTTTCTCACCATCTTTAAATAAAGATGATTTGCATTTTTTAATCTGAAATGCTCTGGCATTAGGACTTAATTGCTCCCTGGTCCACAGGGTTTAGATGCCACGCACTACTAATTCTCCAGTGTTCATGAGGCAGGCGTTACACATGTCCTCCTCTGCTGGAAGTCCTTGTGGCAACTTCAGGGACTTGATTCTTTTTTTGTTTGTTTGTTTGTTTCCAACAGCTTTATTGAGGTATAATAGACATACAACAAAATGCACACATTTGAAAAGCATATGGTGCTAAGTTTGACATACGTATACACCCATGAATCCATCACCTCAACAGGGACTTGATTCTTAGCAAATGTTTAACCACTTTCTTTTTTGCCTTCACTGAAGGGATATTCTTGTGAACCTGAGGAGTAGGTGCTTTTTCTAATCCAAGCATCTTTATTGTAACCTTTTTCCCAAATGGATGTCTTTTCCTAGTTTTTATTCTGGTAACAATATGCAGTTGATGAAGGTGATCCCCACCATATTTTTCATGGTCTGCAGGTGAAGGCTGAAAAACTTTACCTGGAATTCTTGACCTGGTAAATTTGTGATGAATCAAATCTGTACAGATGAGAGGCTCTATACCTTTTGTCACTGTTTGTAGTCTGCCTGCTGGCCGCTGACCTACCGAGTGCAAAACCCCCGCAGTGAATATGGTGATTATTCTCTTTATAGGCCACTGAGGGAAAGCCAAGCAGAAGAAGGACCTTGCCTTTGTCATATTAACAATAGTAACCACCTTTTGAGAGTTTGCTAAGGTAGGTACTGTCATCACCCCCATTTTGTACTTTAAAAAAAATGAGGCTCACTGAGGATACATAATATGTCCCAACTCACTCCTTTGGAAAATGGCAGACTTGGGATCCAATCTCTAACTGTCTAAACGATAGCTCTTATACACTTGACCACTATACCTACAAACTCAGACTTGCAAAGTAAAGTCATCTAAGGTCCCAGGACTGCTGATGGGCATCTTGGGAAAACAGCCCTGCCCAAACCACAGCCCTTCACAGGGCTTATGATGAACCATCACTGTACTTAATACACACTTAAATGCATTATTTAATTTAATTCTCACAATGTTCCTAATGAAGTAGGTACTATTATCATTCCCATTTTATAGGTGAAGAAACTTGGGTTCAGAAAAAAAGAAGTGACATCCTTGTGCCATGCCACTAGTAAATGGTACATCTGTATTTTATTTTACTTTCATTATTCTACTCTCAACATCAATGACTCGGAAACTTTTTACCAACTGGAGATTTAAATTGGGGGCATTTTTATGAATCTAAAAGCAATGTTCTTTTATAAGAAAGCATTTGCTGTCTTCTCCTCTGTAAGAATATATTCTGAGTGAGTCTTTCTTTAGCATCTTAAACCCACATGGCCCTAATAATCATCCATTTCCTGGGCAGCTACAGGGCTTTTTGCTAACTCTAATTCTCTTCCCTTCAGGGCTCAGATCACATCATTCTGTCCTCAGACCCTGTGAGGACTGGCAAATCCAGTGTAGCTCAAATGGAGCCCTTTGTAGTGTCCTCTGCTCACCTGAACCCCAGGCCTTTCCCTCTTTTGAACAACCCTCCCTCCACACCAAACTGCCATCTACCCCCTTCCACCTTCCCTCTCACTTATGCCCTCCATCCCAAATGTCCTAGTCTCCATTCTTCCTCCTGTAAATAGTTTTTAATGGTGCACTGGAAAGAACCTCATGGTCCCTTAAAACCATAGTCAGATTATTGCATTCTTGCCTGGGGCGGGTCTCTTATTCCTTTCCAAAGGAGCTGAGAAATACAGAAAAGAAAAATGGCGAAACACGCTGTGTGATTATGGATAAAAGGAGAAGTCAGCACAATCATTTCCTGATATATATGGTAAAACCTCGACTAAATGAAAACAGCAGAGTGTGGAATTCTGGGTAAAGGAATTTTCTGGCTATTTCAGGATTAATCCTCTACAGTCTACTTTCCTGCTTCTATCAGAGTAGCACGCCAGACAAAATGACCCTCTGTTGACTGAGGACTTTACACAGTCCTGACATCGTTGTTCTGGGCAGCCATGGCTTCCACAGTTCCTCAGGCAGACCCAAGCCTGCAATTCCCCTCCCCTTGTGAGATGTGCTACATCTAAAGAACTTCGTCTTCTCTCTTCATTCCTGGCAACTGCAGATTTTCTTTCCTGATTTTCAGCCAATACATTTTGTGAAAAATTAAAAATAATATTTAGCTTGGTATTTCTAATGTTGAGGGGGCAGGACTTCTTGCCTCTGTTCACTCTGCCATCTTGACTGAAGTTGGCCCCGTGTCTCCCAGTATCTAGTACTCAGCCATCAGGCCATTAACAATGGGGGAGAGCTCTCTTATTTGCCAAGATCTGTCTACTAGCCTATTTCACTGAGGTGAATCGGGAGGAGAAGGAAGGCACCTACTACTTACTTCTTATAATCCTTACAAAAATCCAGAAACACAGGCATTTATTATCTACAACTTTAAAGCCTGGGGAAACAGAGGTTCGAAGAGGTTAAGTTGTCCAGGGTCAGTGAGGAAGTGGCTAAGAGAGGATCTGAATTTAGGATTCTCTGCCTTCAGTGCAGTTGCTTTTCCCACTAGCCTCCACTGGCTGGGATACAGTACAAATCTGGAAAACTAATTCCCCCCAATTTGTAGCAGTCCTTCTTCCCTTAGGCGGTGGCCTTGAGCAAGGGTGGGCTATTGGGTGCCTGGCAAAGGTACATTCTGGAGGCCTCATCCTCCTGTAAGCTCTAACTACACCAACACGGTCATGGAATGGCCTCATCGAGAGCATCCCTCCCTTTCCTGATCTCTTCCACCTGCCCTCCTCCCTCCCCAGCAAATAAACTTTCCTTTAGTAAGGTCAGCTGGGGAGCCATCTTCTTATAATCTCTGAGGTGAGCTCATTTCCCAAACCAGTGATGCCTGGCTATGCAGCTTGGCCAAATCTGGTAACATTTCTGAATTTCATTTACCTCCTTGTATATAGGGACTCATAATTCCTCACAATAATATACAGTGTCCCAAGAACATTACTATTCCTGTGGTTTTATTTTGTTTCCAGGAAGTTAAATTAAAAGTACTTTTTAAAAGCTCACAGTTATTGAGCACTGAAGTGCCAGGGGCCAAATCTGTTTATATTCATGTTCTCATTTATCCTCACAACTCTTCTATAGAGTATGCATTTCATTATTTCCATTTTGTGGACTAGGAAACTGAGATTAAGTAACTCATCCAAAGTCACATACCCAAGAAGTGAATGAGACTGTCTGAATTAACAGCTCAAATACGTGACTTCTATCTTCCGATCTTGATTAGATTATAAAGTGTTCTTTCCATTTTTCAGGTGTCAAGAGATATGTTTAAATTCACACATGAGCAGGATGAGGAGCAGATCTGGCCTGGGGCTTAGCTTTATGGACGGGGCTTTTGTGACACAATCACATGGTTTCATAAGGATGTGGAGACTCGGAAATGTGGTGACTCCATGAACCGAACTGTGTTTGGATACAGCCTCTAGGCACAGCCTCCTCCCTGCCAAGGTCTGGAGGCTGCCTGAGGTCTTTCCTCAAGCAGTTGGCCCTCCCTGTCCACTGCTCTCTAAGTGAGCTTGCTGGCTCTGTGCCCACGCCCAGGCCTGGGACTTACAGCCTGGGCTGCCCTCACACCCCTGGGGGGCCTCCCACAGCCTCCCGAGCCTGGACTGTGGCCTGTGGCCCGAGGACCTGGCTCCCCCAGAAGGCATTGCTCCCTGCTGGCAAGGTGCCAACTGTGGGTGGGTTGGGCTAAGCCCAGGGCAAGGGAGGAACGAGTAGAGAGACAGCTTGATTCTGTGCCCTGACCTTGGCATAGAGAGATGCCTGGGGGAGTGTGAATCCCAGTGACCAGCCCCAGAAGCTTGCAGGAATTTTAAATTCCTGAGTTGGCCCTGAATAACCCCCTGCTGGCTCTGCAGATGTCTCCATTGCCAAAAAGCCCAAGGATGACCCAAGTCCTCTCCCACGGAGACCTCCCATCCCTGAGCCCCCCTGGATGTATACACTGGGGCCCTCCACACAAGGACAGTGTGCCTCACTCACGGAGGTCAACTGAGGCTGGAAGGACAGCTGGGGTCAACAACACCCAACTCCCAAGGGTTGATGGTTTTGTTTTATGCTTCAACTCCCCCTCCTCCCCTCTTCCTCCAACTTCTTATCTCTTTTCTCTTCTCTCCGATCACAGAGCCAACATAGTCTGGGTTCAAACACCAGTTCCACTTATAATCAGTCATGTGTCTACTGGAAAACTACTTAACCTCTCTGTGGCTCAGCTTTTTTTACCTGTAAAATAAGGGTGATAAAATCTCTGCCATTTCTAAGAATTGGAAATAGAGCGTGCTAAATGCCAAATACTTGATAAATGGTAATATGATAATAACTTAGTATTACTATTATGCAGTGTGGTAAGGAAATTAGCTAAAGGGATTTCACTGTATCTCCAAGTATACCTACCAGGTGTGTATAACATTACAGCTCAAGACTTTTAGGAATAAGCCCTTAATCAAGGTTCAAAGGCTTTTAAGAATAAAAATATGGGCATTACAGCTATGGAAAACATTGCAGAGACTGCGTGAGGATCAATCGCACATGTCACCCTCTGTGTGTGCAGATTTTTCTGTTCCTTCGGGTCTCTCTAGGTCCTCAGATACAAGTTCTTTTATCTGTCACTGCACAACACACACACACTTACAGACCACTCCCACTTTGGGTCCTTCAATCTTGAAGAGAGCAGAAAGATGAATTACAAGTTCACTGCTCAAGAGAGAGCAAGAAATCTGCTGTGATGTTGGATGGGCTCAGCATCCCTGTCAGCAGAAGACCCTACGGCTGATGAAGCTGACCACAGGGACATGATGGAGGTGGGCTAGCTCCACAGAGGCAGTCCTTGGGAAAGAATGGTGTCAACAGTCTCTCGCAGGTATTTTACTGTCCCAGATTAGAGTCTACCCCACATCATGCCAAGCCCTCTCTTCTCCAACCAAATGGCTCTCTGTGTGTCTCACACTAGGAACAGATAACCAGATCTAAACTGGGAGATCAGAAGGCTAGCTCTCCAAACTGGGAGACTTTGCAGGGTCGGGGGAGGGTGCTAAAGCATCAAGTGCAGGAGGCAACAAACAGACTGCATGTTCTTAATGTTCAAGACTAATTATTCACTAGAGTAAAAAATGAGAGAAAGAGAGAGAAAGAAAACAAGCCCCTGATCTAAAATATCTAAAACTGAAATCCTTCCCCTGAAGAAGCACACATCTGGAATTCATTCCCTATTGCAGCAAGCCATGGACTAGCTCTCCACCAGGACCCTGCCCAGCCACCGCACGACAGCGACTGAATGCAGGCTGTGCTGCACGGAGGGCTGATAGAATTTTTCACAGATAAATATTCCTGCCAAAGTTCGTTTTCAAGCCACGGTTCATAAATATACAGTATTCCAGCAAAAAAGTACAGAATGTCCTCCTGGGGTTGACAAGCAAATAGTTTCATAAATAATCCTCTTGACACGTGCAAGATGTTAACATTTTTGAGGTTTTGGGTAGGGGCAGATGCAGATTTAATTGCTCGATTCAGACTGGAGCCACTCTGGACTTGGATGTTACCTCTTGGGCGCCTATGGAAATGTATTTCTTGGTTTGAGAGAGTTTATGTTGCTTGTCAGCACTGAGGACAAAGGCTTCTTCTCAGAAAATTCTGGGCCAGTGTGCTGCACAGGTGAGTCTGACCAGATCTGTAAGCGAAGGGACCTGCACTGGGGTGTCAAATAAATTGCAATCCCTTATGTAGGAAGAGGGCTAGGCTGAGCCACAGTGTTGACTGTTGTAGAGGCACTGAGTGCCCAGCCCAGGCAATGTGTACATGAAAGAAGGAAAACGTTCCAAAGAAGCCTCATATATATATTTTTAAAATTATATTTGTTGCCTAAAGCATTTTTTAAATTAATTAATTAATTTATTTTTGGCTGTGTTGGGTCTTCATTTCTGTGCGAGGGCTTTCCCTAGTTGCGGCGAGTAGGGGCCACTCTTCATCGCGGCGCGCGGGCCTCTCACTATCGTGGCCTCTCTTGTTGCGGAGCACAGGCTCCAGACGCGCAGGCTCAGTAGCTGTGGCGCACGGGCCTAGTTGCTCCGCGGCATGTGGGATCTTCCCAGAACAGGGCTCGAACCCGTGTCCCCTGCATTGGTAGGCAGATTCTCAACCACTGCGCCACCAGGGAAGCCCAAGCCTCATATTTTGATAGTAATTTTATTTTCTTTTTTAACAGCAAATTTTGGGCAGATCCTGGAGTGGGCCAGATAAACACTGAGTCTAGGGGGATTTTAGTATCAGAAACACCACTGGATCTTAAATTAGTGCGTGGGACAGATTGAGGTTTGTCAAACACGCTTTTCATACTGACCCTAACACACTGCTAGATTTCCCACCTCTTAAGTCCACTGGGGTCCAGCCTATTCACATGCAGAGTGTTATCTGGACTTAATGAGGACATTACACTCCTGAGCATCTCAATGTCATTTATATGGTGCTTTACAGTTTTCCAAGCCCTCTCACATCCACAATGGCAATTGAACCCCAGAGTAGCCCTGTGAGATAAACAGGGCAGGCACTACAATTCCCGTTTTACAGATGGAAATGCAGAAGCCAGGTGAAAGGAAGAAAATTGCCCAGGGATCCCAGATAGTAAATGGCAGAACAAGGATTCACATTTAGGCCCTTGGCCTCTTGAAGCTCTGTCAACAAACTGCTTGGTTTATCAGACATGCTAGGAAAGCAGAGAGCAGGGCCAGAAGGAAATGAGCACTAGGACAGCAAGATTTTGATGAGGGACAATGAGAGGAAGGCTCATGCCGGGGACTCTGTTCTAACGGGAAGCCCACAGTGTCTGACTTTCATTACAACTTAACCAGGAGTTGGGAAGATAACCAGTCACATCAGTAACCTCTCGCTCCAACTCTGTGGCTGAAGCTGGTGACAGGCACAACATCGCCATGATGTTCTGGGGTGTGAGAAGGGCCTTTGCAGCTCTCAATTACAATATATCGACGTACTGCACGGCAACCTGATTCTGTAGGTAGTTCTGAATTTGCCGGTGAAGAGAGGAGCTTCCTAAGTTTTTTAAAGCAGAGTAAGAAATCTCTCCTTCCTCTCACTTACTAGGCGTACTGTGTTTTTGTACATTGACTAAAAGGTCTAAATCAGTTTGCAATGAATGTTAAGATAAAGATAATAGTAGTAATCACTGTCATCTAACAGCTGAGCCAGGCTGCAGTGCCTCAGTTAAGCACTTGACATATGTACCCAATTTACTGAGTGGGCTGAACTCAAGGGAGGCACAACCAAGCAGTGGATGTCTTTTGCCTTCCAAATGCTGTACCCCCAATGCTCTGCAGACTCCCGCCCAGCCCCTTGATGACATCTTGGACAGTTCCATCTGCTGCTTTCTCATCAGTTTAAGTTAAGAAAACAAGTTCTGTTTTGTTTGTTCACACTCAATTCAGGTATTAAATGGTCCCCTTGAGGTGAGATCAGAACTTCAATATCCCATCTCACTCAGACTCCGCCTCCCCCGCAACCTCTCCAACTCTAACTACAGGGATCTGCAGTGGGGACTGTCGGGGGCTGTAATCTCTTTTATCACTTAACTTTCTTTCCTGTCCCTGTGACTGGCTGGCTTTTTCAGAGTCAGGGTAGAGGAGGGGATTAAGGGAAAAGGGACCCTCTTACAGGGCTGCTGGAATCAGTCATCAGTGCCCTCTTTGGCAGGTGCCTGCTTGGTGGCCTCATGAGCACACTTGTAGATTCTCAGAGGCTCTGGTTGTACACTCAGGCTAACCTCTTGTGACATTCTTAGCTCCTGTCCTGGTTGTCTGTGCTAGAGCATCTTATTGCTGGGGGCCCATCATGAGGGCTCAGGCTCTGCTGGCTTCTGCAGCATCCCCTTGGCCCATGGGAAACTCATGCATTCTTGCCTTAGCAATGGGTAGGCTGTTGTCTACGAAGTCCTATCTCCTGGCCCCAGTGTGGTGTGTATCACCACCCTACCTCCTGTCTTTTGTAGACTAGCCTCTGTGGTCACGAATGTCACCAAAAGCATGCCATGCTATCCCAGGAGTCCTCCCACTGTTCTTGGCCCTAGCCCCAAAACAGCACTGGATCCTGTGGTTCTGCACCTTTGTGAAGATACAGCCAGGTGTTAAGTGCCTGCCTCAGCTTCTTCTAGGCATCCCCAATCTCTGTGAATGTTTCTCTTGGCTGCACTCCCACCTCCAACACATTTGGGTTTTGAAGGGACACTCCTGAGCTGGGGAGGGGACAGGCAACAAAATCCCTTTCTAGGCTCTTCCAACACCCTTTGAACCTCCAGTCTTCTTTACCATTGCTGGTTCATGGGGTTATTGTGCTGAATTGGTTCTGCTCTCCTATTTTTTAAATTACATCTGCCCCAGGGAACTAGCATCCCTGTTTAGCATATGGGAGTACTTACCGTTTATTGTACTCTGTGTGGGAGATATAACTGAATTTTAGAGACAACAGGAGGAACTTAAATCTAACATCCTATCTATATACCTAAACCTTCCAAAAACACATGCCAGCTAGCTCTAATTATTCCTAGAGCTAGGGAATACTGAACACGGGGACACTGAGGCTCGGAGAGTTCAGCGAGTTGCCAGACCACACACAGCAAGGCAGTGGACTGGGTCTCACTCTGGTCTGTCTGACCCCGAAGTCAGTGCTCTTAACATAGAACGTGAGGATGGTGAGGAAGTCATTAGCCAAAAAGTCTGCAGACACAGCTAAAGACAGAAGTGGGAAGGACAAATCTCAAACCTGTGTCCTGTTTATACTTGTTTTCTTTCAAATAATTGTCATGTGTTAGTCCAAACAACAGTATCCAAAAGCCTTGATTTTGGTTGTCTATAAGCCTTGATTTCGGTTGTCTATAAGCAATGGTGGGGCAGTTAATCTTGTGAAAACTCAATCACGCTGGCCTCAATTGATAAGCACAAATGGCTGTGACGAAGGTGAGAGAGCCAAGTGCAAATAACAATGCCATTAGAGTCGACAGCAGAAGTGTGATTAAAGAATGTGCTAACCAGAGTTCCCTGTGTGATGTAAGTCCTCTCACCGATCTCCTGCTTATAGTCAAATGAAAAATTATACTCAACCTGTGAACACGGATTTTCCCTTTCAAAATGCATTCACATCTGTGACCGCTTTTTTTTTTCCATTGGCGTATAGTTGCTTTACAATGTTGTGTTAGTTTCTACTGTATAGAAAAGTGAATCAGCTATATGTATACATGTATCCCCCCTTTTTTGGATTTCTTTCCCATTTAGGTCACTGCAGAGCATTAAGTAGAGTTTCCTGTGATATACAGTAGGTTCTCATTAGTTATCTATTTTATACATAGTATCAAAAGTGTATATATATATCAATCCCCATCTCCCAATTCATCCCACCCCCTCCCTTCCCCCTTGGTATCCATACGTTTGTTCTCTACATCTGTGTCTCTATTTCTGCTTTGCAAATAAGATCATCTACACCAGCGGTCCCCAAACTTCTGGGCACCAGGGACCAATTTCATGGAAGACAATTTTTCCATGGATGGAGGGGTGGGAGGGAGATGGTGCAGATGGTAATGCGAGCGATAGGTGGGATGGTTCAGGCAGTAACGTGAGCCATGGGGAGTGCCAGATGAAGCTTCGCTTGCTCGCCCACCACTCACCTCCTGTTGTGCAGCCCGGGGGTTGGGGACCCCTGCTCTATACCATTTTTTTACATTCCACATATATGCGTTAGTATGCAATATCTGTTTTTCTCTTTCTGACTTACTTCACTCTGTATGACAGTCTCTTGGTCCATCTACATCTCTACAAATGACCCAATTTCATTCCTTTTCATGGCTGAGTAATATTCCATTGTATATATGTACCATATCTTCTTTATCCATTCCTCTGTTGATGGGCATTTAGGTTGCTTCCATGTCCTGGCTATTGTAAATAGTGCTGTAATGAACATTGGGACCGCTTTTAATGTGGCCCCTGCAATACGGCAGTTGGAGCCGGGATTGCGTTGTTGTCCGGTTGTCACATAAGAAAGCTGAGACCTGTGAAGATGAAGGCATCACAAGTGCCCCCAGCAGGTGAATGGCAGGGTAAGGACTGGAGTCTTTTGCTCAAGTGACACTCTTCAACAGTATATTCAAAGAGACCTCAAGGAAAGCAACTGTCCTTGGCTGCCTATGAAGCTGAGTTCCTGCCAGCTGCTTCTGTGGGCACAGGGGAGAACCCTTTCCACCTGCCTGAGTCTTGCTTTTGTTCCATCTCGCTGTCTGAACCCTCACGGTATACATTCATTTCCATGCATTTTTTTATTTTTCAGGAGAAAACAGAAGACAAATCAAAGGGCTAAAAACATAGGGACAAACTTGATCCTGTCCTATGTATCTTCAGGGGACCCACAGACCCTGCCTCCTGAATTCCCTTCCCCTCTGTCCAAGGGAAGCACCGGGATGAACAATAACTTCAGTAATAACTCCTGTTTGTTGAGCACTTACTTTGTGTTAGGTATGGTGCTCAGTGTCTTACAAGCACTTTTTCCTTCCCTTCAGGTCCATAGTGTCTGCTCTAAAATTTTGAGGCCAGGTGTGTTTCGGAAATCAGTTTTTTAGTTGTTAGAAAGCTAAATGGTACACCTGCTATATGTTATTCTAAGCCCAGCAGGGTCTGCAGCAGTGTTTAATTATCAAAACCATTCAAATTTCTGTGATGAAACACAGAAATAGTCATAAGAGGCATAAAATAAAAGCTGTAGACAGCCTCATGTCAATATATGTCAGCTTTTCCTGCCAGGTCACAGTGTGCCAAACAGTGAAGAAACTTACAGTTTCAGAGCTCTTTGGACTGTGGAATCACAGATGACACATGGTGGATCTGTATTATTATGCTCATTTTACAGATTAGATACAGATATTCAGAGAGTTTCCATAACTCGCCCAAACCACAGAGCTGCTGAGGAGCAGAACTTGGATACCAACCCAGGCCTCCTGATTCTAGCACCTGCTCATCAACCTCCATAGAACATTTGTCTGTGGAAGCATCAGACACAGACACTTCCACCAACAAGCAGCTGTAATTTCCATTCATCGAGGGCAGGGGCAGCAGAACCTTTGCAATCTCTCAATCCAGTTTTAATAATAATCTACCATGTCTGGACACTGATCTAAAATCCTTGCTACTAAGGGATGGTCCATGAACCAGCAATATAGGCATCATTGGGAGCTTGTTGGAAATGCAAGATCTCAGGCCTCATCCAAGACCTATGAATCACAAATACATGTTAACAAGCTCCCTGAGTAGTTTGCTGGCACAGCCTAGTTTAAGCAGCTCTGGCCTGAAACTCTTTTCTTGTATGATTTCATTTAATCCTCACAATAACCCCATAAGGTAGGTGCTATTGTCATCCACCTTATACAGCTGAGGAAAGTGAGGTCCAGAGAGATTAATAACTTGCCCAAGGTCACACAACTGGTAGGTTCCAGACATGAATGCGGGTTGGCCTGACTCCAGGGCCCAGGCTGTTCACTACTACACTGTCCTTTTTCTGGCAGGCAGGAAGTGAGGCTCAGCACACACTCAGGGACATTGGATAAGCCTGCTCCTCTTGATTAGTAAAGACAGAGACGAAAATCAAATTGCAAATTGGTGGTTCCAAGGAGACTTCCCTCCACTGTCCCCATCCGCCCTCCCTCAGCTCCTTTATCTGACTACAGTAGTCGGCAGAGTTGTTTACACCTTTTCTCATTCTCTTCCTCCTGGACACATGGTATATCTTCACTTCCTAATCCCACTTCAACACAAGCAGGGCCATGTGACTTGCACTGGCCAATGAAATGCGAGCGAAGGTGCTATGCATCATTTCCAGGCTGGTGCATTCAGTTGTCAGTGCCCGACAGTGCAGCAACCCCTGACCCCTGTAGTGATCCTGGAAGCACACGGGGAGATGAAGCCTTTATCAGCCTGGGTCCCTGACTGATTACAAGGAGCAGAGCCCCTACTAAACCCACACTGGACAGACAACAGGAATGAGAAACAAACCATTGTGCTTTGAAGCCTCTGAGATTTGAGGGGTTGTTTGTTACCCTGGCATAACCTAGCTTATCCTGGCTGATCCTCTGACTCATCATCCTCTGCTCTGGAGGGACTGATTTACGCTGTAGGAATGCCAGCCAGCAGCTCTGTGGGTGGGAAAAATGTACCTGTTTTTAGGTACCCAAGCTAATAACCTCTTTCTCCCTATTTCTTGTGAGAGTTCGTCTCCTTCTCCTCCTTTCTTTCCTGGTGCCAAATTTATTTCTGATTTGTTTTCCTTGTTGAACCTCTACAACTCCTTATTTTCCAAGGCTATTTTTAGTGGCTCCATTCTACCCTGAAGGAAATAGTTCACATCTTGGTGCCCAGGGCTTTTTTAGCTCCTTTTAATGGGAGAGGATAGTACATATCAACAATTCTTTTAGCCACCATGTCATTTCCCCAAGAGGCTCAGAGAAGAACACAATGTCTCCATCAGATGAGTTGTGGTTACTAGTCTCCAAACTCCTCACTGTACATAGTTCTCTCCGGTACAAATGAGATACTAACTTTCCGTTGCCTCTTTCCTTTTGGAGGTTAAGCCTATGTTCCTTCTGCCTGGTGATTTCCTAGTCCTACTGAATCAGTCTTTGGGAGTGGGGCTCAAAAATCTATGCCTTCTATAAACTCCTTGAGAGATTTATCTACAGACAATTTGGGGACAGGTGTTTGGGAGGCTTTGGGTTGACTATGTATCCTACTTACTGAGCCACATATGTTTGTTGTAACTCATCCTTGCTCATGTAGAAGTTATCATTGATTAGAAATATAATTAGAAACAACATTCCCCATGAATGTTTATAGCAACTTTGTTCATACTTGCCAAAATGTGGAAACAATCAAGATGTCCTTCACCAGGTGAATGGATCAGTAAACTGTGATACATCCAGACAATGGAATATTACTCAGTGCCAAAAAGAAATGAGCTATCCAGCCATGAAAAGACATGGAGAAACTTAAATGCATGTTACTAAGTGAAAGAAGCCAATCAGAAAAGGCTACATACTGTATGATTCCCATTATATGACATTGTGGAAAAGGCAAAACTATGGAGACAGTGAAAGGATCAGTAGTTGCCAGGGGTCACAGGGGATGGACGGATGAACAGGTGGAGCACAGAGAATATTTAGGGCAGTGAAACTCTTCTGCATGATACTGTAATGGTGGGTACATGTCAGAATACATTTGTCAAAACCCATAGAATATACAACACCAAGAATGAGCCCTAATGTAAACTACAGACTTTGATGATAAGGATGTATTCATGCAGGTTCATCAACTGTAGCAAATGTTCACTCTGGCGCAGGATGTTGATAGTGGGGGAGGATGGGCATGTGGGGGGATGGGGGTATTCGGGAACCCTGTGTTTCTGTTCAACTTCGCTGTGAACTAAAAACTGCTCTAAAAAACAAAGTCTGTTAAAAAAAAATAACATTCTCTTTCATGTTTCTGGAGGAAATTGTGTCCCTGTGAGCAAAGCTGAGGGGATAAGTTGAAACTCCACTTCTATGGATTTGCCATTTTCAGTGTCTTCCATCTTACCAGGAAGGCTGGTCAGGATAAAAAAGAAGCATCAGAGTGTAGCTGTGATCATGTGAGGAAGAGCTTAGGCCATGGACTGGATAACAAGAATGAGCAAGGCCCTGCTTGCAGCAAGTTGTGACCTATTTCTTGTCCAGCAATTTTCAGCCAGACTGCTAAGTTCTGTCACTTCCAGGGGGTGTTGGGAAAGGTATGGCTCTATATCCTCTGTATTTCTTCTGTTGGGGAAGGCATGGTCATGATGGCTTACAGAGACTAGGTAGGAAGCTAGGAGGAATCGGGCAAAAGGGCAGCATGTATTGAAGGAACATCTGGAGGAGAGAAATCCAAGCAGACCAGGGACAAGGAGTCAAGAAATATATGGAATTCGGAAGGTAGGCGATCAGAAGCCAGGCAAATAGACTGGGTAATGGATAGGAGAAAGGAGCACCTGACCAGTGAGAAAGCCTCTTATCAGCTTTCTTCCACAGGGGAGCCGTGTGAAATGGAGACAGGCACCCTGGGGTACGGTGGTGGCTGCCGTGGTGAAGAACAAGTAGGGTAACCTCCCTGCAGAGGAGGGAAGTGCTCAGAGGCAAGGATGCTACTGACTCGTCACTGGAACATGTAACAACGAGCTTAACCAGTTTTTACAAAGTCCTCCAAAACCAGCCACTGAACTGAGGGTCTCCCCTCCATGGGAAGGAGAAGAAACTGGTTAAGAGACAGTCAAAGACATGTGTCTCTATTAGACCACAACTCTATCTTGTGCTTATTACCCCAAAGAAATCCTTTCCTCTTAGTTCCAGTTCTGTTTAAGTTAACTAGCCATCAAAACCTTTCCCTTTGATACAGTTTGTGAATATTTTAAGAGAACATCTTAAACAGCCTGGGTCCCTGACACTTAGTGAGTAAAAACAAAAGGATCAGCCTCCTTATGAATAGCTGTGAAAACGTAATTGACACTTGAGCTTACATGTCACAAAGGAAGCTGAAATTTGCTGGACTCATGTTTAGATAGGAGAAACACACTAATGGTAATAGCAGTAGTAGTTGTTGTAATAATAATAGCAATAATAAAAAGATGTTAGTAACTGATGAACCGCTCTGCTATGGTTCAGAGATTTGTGGCTGGGAAGGTCTGGATGGAGCCAATTATCTGGACTTTCCTGTGCTTTTCCAGCTTTCTTTCCTCTGTGTTATAATCCACCTTCAGCATAGGATCTGGTATAATTTACACTACCGTGTTAGAAAATGTGATTATCAATGTGATGCCTGTTTTAGGGGAGGTAGTCTCTAAATCTTATTATTATTTTTTTTCTAAATCTTATTTTAACATGGAATGAAAGTTTAAATTTGCTGATGCTGGACTTTAAGGTTGAGGGAGTTGGGGTTAGGGGCAGTATTTGGGTGGGAGCAGCCTGGGTGATATTGGGGCTTATTAGGGGTTCTCCCACAGTCCTTGAAACTGTACTTTACATTAATAAGTGAAAACCTTTGCAAGCTGTAAAGGATCACTAGATGCCAAAACAAATTATTTTTCTTAGTACAGGTGACCAAGAGCAGATGCTGACACCAGGGTAAGACCAGAGGGAACTGGAGGAGTGACGGCCGAAAGGTGAATTACTAACAATTTCCAAGTATTAGAGTGCAGCAATTAAGAAACAGCTGTTCTCTATAGCCACCAAAGCCAGAAAAATAAGTACTGATGAGCGCAGGAGGAGAAAGTTAAGAAAGCTATAGAACGATACTAACTACAGGAGGGGGTGGGAAGTAGGACTCATTCATGCAGTCATTCAGCAAGCATTTATTAAGCACCCACTACGCAGCAGGAACTGGGCTAGGTGCTGGGAGTATAAAGGCCAAAGCCTCTGCCCTCAAGTGCTCAAAGAATCATGAGCTTGCCTGACTGTAAAGCTCCTAAGGGCAGGAGCACAGCAGTCCAGTCACTACATCCCAGATATATGTCTTCCTCCTAGAAGATACCTCATAGATATTCCTTGCATGAACAGCTGAACTAAGATTGAACCAGTAGGCAAGGCAAGGAAGTCATTAGGTATCACAGAATCTTTCCTCTAGCCTGCAGCTGATGTATTTCTGCCTGAAGGCAGGAGGCTGGCTGACAGAGCTATATATTCAACCGAAGCCTCCACTTATCTTTAGGCCTGATTCCCTGGAGTGCTGTTTTTGGATAACACTGCCCAGTCTTTGGAAAAAGCTAAGTTTAACAAGTCAGACCTGAAACTTCACCAACCCTCCAAGTTGAGTTCTTGGGCCGAGCATTTATATTTAATTGTATGTTGTCACCAGTCATCTGCTGCTCCAAGAACACAGAACGCTGCTTCCAAAGCAGATACCTTTTTTGGAGCTGCACTTCTCGAATCTTGACAACTGGAGTCAAAACAGCGCCTGGCAGCGTGAATGACAACTGCACATCGGCGAGCGGCTGGAGTCACTCAACTCTGAGAAAGATCTGGAAAGCTTCCACTTCCCTGCCTGCCTCAATGCAAAGAGCTGGGCTAAGCATGGTTGCCGCGAAATACTCACACACCATTTGCATCTGGCTGGACGTCTAACAGGTAGAGGCGGCAGCTTTGTCTGTGAATCCCAGCCTTCTCCCTTCCGCGTATCCTAAGCTGTCCCTGATTCCCTTGAAGCCCACTGGAAGACGCCCACACAAAGGCCTTTCTGCCTACATGAGCTCCTCCCTGCTGCTTTGCCTTCCTTTTTTCTAACATCTCAATAAACCCTTCTCATCTCATATTTATCAAATGCAATCACAAAGGGACCACTTAATTAACAGGCTGCCATTGTGTGGAAGATGACTTGGAAGCTTAAAGCCATTTTAGAAACCTCACACTGTTCCTGACGACAAAAACAGTGGGACGCACCATCTGGGAGGGAGCTTCCGCCGAAACAGATGCCAGTGTTTCCATGATTAAGAACCTAATATTATAACATCATAGTATGTGGTGCCATTTGGTTAGGAGAGACAGCCTTGTGAGCGAGTGTTCTCAGGTCTCGCCTGCTTGGATGCAGCCAAATCATTCAACACCACAATATTTGCTCTGGCAAGGTGCCCCGGTTTATACTGCTCTTGTATGTATTCCCCAATAGACCCTATGTGGGGCTGAGCACCCTGAAAAAACTCAATTGAAACTTGCTGAGGCATTTGTTGGCTGTGACTAGCATACACTGAGGTTATTATGGTCATTCTGTGCTATGATGGTGACTAGAGGTGAATTAACAGTTTCAACAGTTTGTTTCAAGGCTGATTGATTTTTGACACGAGGACCAGAAATTTGTTTCAGAATAAAGTGCCAGACTTGCCCTTCTACCATCCTTAATCCTATCTCTAATTATTTTATCATTTAACTTATTTTATTGAGCACCTACTATGTGCCCGGCATTGTGCTGGGCTCCATAGGACAATAAAAATAAATAAATACGATGTAGATGCTGCCTATGAGAACTGAAAAAGCTTACATGATCCCCTGAAAATATAACTGCTAGTACTTCCCCTATTTATGCAAGAAACAAATTTTCATCATGGAAAATTAAGAAAACACAGTCAAACAAAAATTAAACAATAAAAATTACCCATAACCCTTAGAGATAAGTTTCTGAGAGCAAACTCTTTGTACTTTTCCTTCCAGTCTTTTTTTCTGCATTATGTTCTATGTAGGCAGTTCCTGCACTGCTTCTCTTTCAGGCCATTCTTTGTTTCATCTCTATACTGCTGATGACTTGCCCTTACAGGGAAAGCCTTTTCACCTCCCTTCTGGCTATCCAAGTCCTACTTTACACTAACTTCTGGTCCAGTCTTCTGGGAGACTAATCTCATTCCCATTAGAAAGATCAGGGGTTACAGAGACTGTTGTTTGGGTCTTCTACTTAGCAAACTGTGGAGGAGGGCAAATCACTTAACTTCTTTGAACCTCAGGTTTCTCACCAAGACACTGGAGATTAGAAACTGGCAGAGTTATTGTCAAAGTTAAACGAGGTCAGATGAATAAAGAATGAGGTCAGTAAGTGATGTGTCTCTGTTTCCTCTCTGGTTCTCTGCACACCCAGAGCACTTGGGGTGTGTTGCCCACAATTTTGCCCAAGTTATACACACTTCACGACCTCTACTGTTGCTAGGATACACTCCCCAGTCGTTACGGTGGTTCATAAGACCCTGCTCCCCAGCCTCATTTTATCCCAAGCTCCCCCTCATTCTCCATCCCAGTCACCCTTCCCTCCCTTCTCTGTCTTGTTACCTATTTATCTTTCAGACCCTGGCTCAATTGTAACACCATTAATATTCTTGCCTGGGCTCTCCAGAATAGAGTAATCCTCTCCTGCCTTTTCATAGCACCACATACCTATTCATGGGTCTTATTCATTTATTTGGGTCTTTTTTTACATTAATATTTTCCCTTCCAGAATTAGTCTCCATGAGGGTAGCCCACGTCCTTTTTTGTTCTCCACTGGATTTCTAATGCCTAACACAGAAACCGCCACATAGTAGGTGCTCTATACACATTGTTGAAGGCTTAAGCAATTCTGTTTTCTCGTTAGTTGCTGGCACCAACGAATGGTAGCCTCTTAAGGAACAGGGCTGTGTCTTCTGCTTTCATGGTGTCATTGTGGGCTACTTCATCCACACCACACACATTCAGGCCTAGAAGTATCATGCTGCATTAGCCCTGGTTCTGTGAATATCTCTCTGGCCTTTCCAGAAGGTCCATAAAGAGCTGGATGAGGTTCTATGTCATCCATCTTGCTTCCAAGATGACTCCTCTTGCTCTCTCCCCTTCCCCTTTCAACAGAAAGTCTATCAACCAGGCACAGCCTAAATGCCTCCTCCACCATGTAGCCTTCTATGGTATCCCTTTCCCATCAGCATGGCATTTTTTTTCTGCCCTCTTTGGCACAAATAGAAATGATATCAATCTGCTCCTCATAAAAGAAGCTGGCTGTGTGCCGAGTTGTTAGCTCGTTTGCCCTCTGGCTGAGTCCCAAGTCCTTAGTGAGTTTCCCTTCCCCACCTGGCTCTTACTTCCTGTTTCTCAACACTCTTGCTCCTTTGCTCTCATTTTTGCAGGTATACTGAATGCTTTTCAGTTCTTCAAATCCAGCATGATCTCTCACATTTCTGGGCTTAGGCACAAGCTGTTCTCTCTGACTGAAACTCTCTTCCCACCTCCTGTCCACATGCCTAACTTCCAATTATCCCACAAGACTTGGCGTCAAGTTTGCTTCACCAGGAAAGCTCCCTTGATTGCCTGGGTTAGGCTGGGTGCTCCCTCTCTGTGTTGTGTCCCTCTAGCACCCGATGTGGCACTTCTTCCACCTTGTTCTCCCATCTTCCCCAGGGGGTGTAAGCTCCATTTGGGCAGCAGCCAGTCAGGGTTACCTTGCTCACCTGGAGCATAGTAGGTGCTTAATAACTACTCGGTGGATGAACAGATGAATGAATTAAGGCTGCCATAGTCACCTTTGTAACCCTCATTCTGTCCCCTCTGCCACTGTGCTCTGCACAGAGTAGGGCTCAGAAATGTTTGTGGAGTAGAAAGGGATGGAATTGAGCTCCCCCAGGTAAACACTTGTGGAAATGGCACAGAAAGAGCATCCGTCAGCTCCACCCAGCAGGGTCCATGCTCATCCGTCTCAGTGCCACCAGCACAGGCCTGGGCATGCAGCAGGGGTTCCACAGTATCTGTCAAATTACAATTTTACTGAATATACTGAGAGACTTGGTTGTACCAGCTGTGTCATATCTAGCAAGTTCCTTTCTCTCTGGCCTTAGTATCTGATCTGCAAAGGAGAGATAAACAGGTCACCTCCCTTAAGGGCTGTTTTGAGGGTTAAGTGAATTAAGATCAAGAGAGCGCTTAGGAGAACGGAGTGTGAGCCACCTGCCATTTGCCACCTGCCACATGGGGTTCTTTATGCCACAAAGGCTGCCTCTGAGCTCGCAGCGGTAGAACCCAGGCTGGGCGGCCAGGTTGAGGCAGGGGAGTTGCTGCCGGCCCTGGGGACTCCCGGGCTCCCTCCGGACCCTGTGCCACCGTCCTAGCCACCGTGCTTTCGAGCCACACCTGGCCGCAGCCCGGCGCCCCGGGCGCCGCCACAGGCCTCCATCCCCACCCCTGCGCCGCCCGCGCTCTCGGAAGTTTCCGCCGTGAGTCACTGCCCTTTTTTTAGCAGCAGCGCTGGATGTGCATCATAACTCACGGCGGACCCCAGAGAGCCCGCGCCGCGCCGCCGCAGACGTCAATGCAGACGAGCAGGCAAAGGCCAGGCGCTCGGCCGCCGGGTGTGGGGCGAGCGGGTGGGCGGGGCACTGGAGAGGAGAGGGGAGGCGATGCCGGCCCACGCTTCTCTGCACTGCCCCGCGGGTCACAGCACCACGGCCTGCGGGTCCTCAGAGCTCCGGGGCAGCCGGGATGCTCGTCAAGGAAGCTCACCCCTCGGGAGCGCCCTGGCAGGGTCGGTCTGCGTGCTTCGAGGCCTCAGAACTGAGGACGGATGGGCTACGGTGATGGAGGGGGAGAAAAGCAGCCTTCTGTGCGTCTGCCCATCTGTCAATCATCCATCCTGTTACCTGCCCAACTACCAGCCTTCCCATCTATCTGGGCCTTCCCCGCACACGAAGTCACTGAAGACTCGTCCTCCCATCCATCCATCCACTCGCTCATCCACCCATCCACCCATCCCATCATTTATCCACCCTTCTGCTCCACCACTCAACCACCTGCCTTCCCAATCAGGCATTTGACATACTAAGTCACCTAAGGCCCTCCCTCCCCACATCCACCCACCAGTAATGCGCTCATTTACCTCCCACCAATCTATTTGTCTCCGTCCATCTTTCCATCCATCTATCCATCTACCTACTCATCAATTCAAATTAGCATCCACTATACTGGATGCTCAGAATTCAAAGATGATTTGAGCAGCATCTCCACTCTTGCAGAACTCAGAATCAGCATGGTTTAATGTGCCCCAGGAGAAAAACACTTGCCCTTATTATTCTCAGAATTAAAGAAATATGTGTACTAGAATCCTATTACAGCAGGATGCTAATATAATAAAAATAGTAGCTAATATTTATTGAGCATGATTTGCCAGGCAATGTTCTAAACTTTTCACATGTAGTATCTCATTTGATCCTCATACCAACCCTGGAGGTAGGTACTACTATTACACCCAATTTTCAGATGAAAGAAAAGAGGCTCACATAAGAAACTTCTGTGGCTACACAACTGTTAAATGACCAAACATTTAGAAACTAAACTCCGACTCTGAAAGCAGTACTTCTAGTCGCTTTACTGGCATTTGTTACCTGAGAGAGGTAACACATTAAATGGAGTTAAGTTGGATCAGCTTTGGTTTTCTTTTCTGTAAAAGTATTTTCAGAGATATTGTATATATTCAGTCTAGTATCCATTTGCAAGGACTAATGTATCTGATAAACTTGTTACTAGCCAAGATTAGAGAATAAGAGTGGGATCCAGGGGAAATGAGACATATCTATTATTAACCATGCTCATTATAGAACAATTAAAAGTAATTTTTAAAATCTCTTGTGATTCTATTATCTAAAAACAACAGCTGCTAACATTTGGTTTGTGTTCTTTAAAATGTTTGCTATCCATATACACAGATGCATGTGTATATATTTTTTCTTTGCAAAAATTGGATATTTATACACATTTTAAAAAATGTAGTATTTGCCATGGACATCTTTCCATAGGTTTACCATACTTTAAGAAATCTATAAAGAGATTTCTTTAATAAATAAGCTGCCTTCTTGATTGCTGCTCCTCTTGTGCTTATTTTCCTCCTCCCCTCCTCTTTCTGCTTCTTTCCTTCCTCCTCCTTGATATTGGTTAGAGGTCCTAGTTGTAGGCAAAAGAACCCACTCTAGTAAGTTGTAGTAGGAGGAGGTTTATTAATAAATAGATCAATAGTGTTTATTACTATTTTTGTTGTTAGGGTATTATTTTTAAATAGTTCTTATAATTATTGGGTGGGCTGAATAGAGGGCAACTCTGCAAATGACAGGACAGAAGTGGGCCTCCAACAGAGCTGCAAAATGAGAAACTGCCACCATGGCCACTGACCTTAGAAGCATGCTACCTCTGCTACCATTCACTGGCAAAATTATGTCTCTTACTCTGTCCTCTCTCCTACATTCAGTTCCAGATCAAAGTCTTGTGCACATATATCTAGTGGGCAGAACTTAAACCACATCTGAAGCCTAGCTAAAAGGGAGTCTGTAAAGCACAGATTTTAGCTTTCCAGTTTTTGCACACTAGAGTGAGGCTGAAGAGGGCATCGAGTGAGCCAGTCCACAGGACCAGCTATGGGTTATTTTAGCAGAAGAGTTAGTAGGCCTCATCCTGTTGAGCACCCTCATTCTACCAATAGGGAAACTGAGGCCTATGGGGGGGAGGCTTCCTCATAAGTTTATATTGAAAGATGGCCGGAACCCAGAGCTGAAGCAGGATCACGTCATGGGACCTTGAGGACACTGGGGATCTATCATCTCCCTGGGCTCACATCGAAGACTTCACATGATTGGATCTACCCTGTATTCCTTTTGTCACCACCCCGTCACCATTTTACCTGAAAATTCATCCTTAAAATCCCCAGGGTTGTCAGCATCAGAGGAGCCCATGTGTTAAATGATTGTTATAATTGTTGCTGACATCCTCGTTTCCCATCCTCTTTGTTTCTTTGCCAGGCTGGCATCATGGGATGTCCATCTGTACAACAACTCCACAAGGTTGGTACTACTTTCCCCATTTTAAAGATGAGGAGGGCTTCCCTGGTGGCGCAGTGGTTGAGAATCTGCCTGCCAATGCAGGGGACACGGGTTCGAGCCCTGGTATGGGAAGATCCCACATGCCGCGGAGCAACTGGGCCCGTGCGCCACAACTACTGAGCCTGCGCGTCTGGAGCCTGTGCTCCGCAACAAGAGAGGCCGCGATAGTGAGAGGCCCCCGCTCGCCACAACTAGAGAAAGCCCTCGCACAGAAACGAAGACCCAACACAGCCATAAATAAATAAGTAAATAAATAAATTTAAAGATGAGGAAACTGAGGCTCGGAAAGGTGATTTAATTCCTGCAGGATAAAACCACTAATAAGCAGTTGAGTTGGGAGTAAAGCCCAGCTGTGCTAACTGCTGATTCTCATGAAGCTCTGCTCTTGTTAAACACATTTATCTGGCAGGCTCACTCCCAACCTCTGTCTTTGTACATGCCTTTCCCTCTTGTTATACAAACTATCCCTTGCATCTAGATTGAACACTTATCTCTTTCTCTTTGGGGGTGAGGGGGTGGGGGGAGGGCTTATTTATTTTGAATGATAAACAAAAGCATTTGTAAATTGCAAATGCCAACTCAACCATAATGAGATGGAAAAAAAAATACCGTAGTTGCTCTGTTACAATTTATCTATCAGATATTTATTGAGGGTCTTTTGTGTGTCAGCTACTATGCTAGGCACTGAGATACAAAGTTGAGGATGAATTAGACACAGACCCTGATCTCATGGACAGTGTGTGCTAGTAGGAAAGACAGTAATCAGACAGCTGCAATATAGTAGGACACCTGCTGAGCTATGACAGGGGTACACCAAGCTTGACATGGGAACACAGAGAAAAGGCACCTAACCTACTCTGGAGGTCAGGTGTATTAGTTATTTATTACCAAAATAATTCTGCATAACAAATCACCCCAAAACTCAGTGGCTTCAACAAGCATTCATTTAGTTCATGAGTCTTTGGGTTAGCTGGTTGGTTCTTCTGGTCTTGGTTGGGTTCACTCAAATCTCTGTGGTCAGCTGCAGGTCAGTTAGTTGGTCCAGCTGATGATCTTGGCTGGGCTCTCTCACACATTTGGGCATGGACTGGCTGTTGGTTGGTCAGTGATGGCCTTGGCTGGGGTCTGCTCTGCTCTAACTCTGTTCTGTTCCAGGTACCTCATCCTCCAACAGGCCAGTCTGGGCAGGCACTCATGGTGAAAGCAGAGAACAAAAAAGTGCAAATGCTTTTGTAAGTTTCTCTTTGTGGGACAACTGTTAAAATTCCATTGCCATTGGCCAAAGCAAGTCACATTGTCATACTAAGAATCAAAACGTGGGGAAGTAGATTCTACCTCTTAACTGGAGGAGCTATTCAGCCACCTTGCAAAGGGTGAGAATACAGAGAGGAGGGAGGAATTCAGGCCAGTTTTGCCGTCTATCACATCAGGAAGACTTTCTGGAGGAGGTGGTAACTGAGCTAGTTTTAAAGAACAAATTTTCAGGTGAAAAGCTTTCGGGGTGGTGGGAAAGGAAATGCAGGGGAGATGTGCCAGCATGTTCAAATGTCCAAATGCCTTATTAGGGAATTGCTAGTAGTTCCATGTGGTTAAAGGCTAAGAGAGCAAGAGGAGGGTATCAGGAGATGAGGTAGGCAGAGGCCAGATTACGAGGGGGCTTACGTTAAGGAGCTTGGATTGTGTCCTGGTAGTGGTAGTGGAACTTTATGAGTTTTAGGAGAATTAATGTTTGTGTTTTCAAAAGAAAACTCTGGACAACAATTGGAGACAAGAGTAGCAGTGAAGAGCTTGTGGTAGTAATCCAGATTAGAAGTAATGATGGCTCAAACCAAGGTATCAGTAGTAGAGGTGGAAAGAAGTGAATTTAGTTGAGAGATAGTAAGAATCAATAGGACAGGCTCATTAACTGGATGGGGGGAATGAGAGAAAAGGAGGAGCCAAGGATGATGCCATGTTTCTGGCTGGCCCAGTGGGGCGGATGATGGTTCATCACCAAGATAGAGGCATCTCAGTTCGAAAGAGGTTTGGATATGCTGAGTTTGATTGGTGCTGTAGGCAGAATAATGACTGCCCAAAGATGTCCACATCCTAATTCCCAGAACCTGTGACTATGTTACTTTACATGGCAGATGAGATTTTGCAGATGTGAGTAAGTTAAGGATTTTGAGATGGATTATCCTGGATTATCTGGGTGAATCCAATGCAATCACAAGGGTCCTTATAAGAGCAAGGCAGGAGGGTCAGAGTCAGGGGAGCTATGACCACAGAAGCATAAGTTGAAGTTTCAGAGTCATAAGCCAAGAAATGCAGGCAGCTATGGAAGATAAAAAGGTAAGGAAATGGATTCTCCCCTGAATCCTCCAGAAGGGACACAGCCCTGCAGACACCTTGATTTCAGCCCACTGAGACTGATTTTGGGCTTCTGACCTCTAGAAATGTAATATTATAAACTTGTGTGTTTTAAACTATTATGGTTGTGGAAATTTGTTACAGCAGCAATAGGAAACCAATGCAAGAGGCTTGTGGGATATCCAGATGGGGATGTACAGGAGTTGAGAAAACATGTGGGATGGAGAATTGAACATGATGTGAGTCACTGGCAAATGGACTGGACCATAGCATAAGATCTTCCAGTAAGACAGCTTCAAGTGAGAGGTTAGGACAGCCTGGAAAGGGCTCAATTCAGGGGAAATCTTTGAAGGAAAGTGAAAAGGAGGACCTGGAGAAATATGAGAAAATCTAGTGATGGGAAATCGAGAGTAGAGTTTCAAGAAGGAAACCCTTCCTGTCCATCATCACAGAGCAAGACTGCTGGATCTGATCATCAAGAATACAGTCATGGTGTGAGCAGTTTCAGAGGCAGAAGAGGAGTGGAACCCGTCTGACTGCAGGGAGAAATAGTGGGGGGTGAGGAATTAAAGACATAAGGAGAGACAAGTTCCTTAGATCATTGGCTTTGATGGGGAAAGAGATAAGATAATAGCTGGAAAAGGATGGGGGATCAAGGGAGGACTTTATTTTTTAAGATGAGAGAGAGCTGTAAGCTTAGTTGCTTCTGGGAAGGAGCCAGCTAGGGGGCTGGGGGATGGCTGAAGATGAAGGACAGAGGGAGAGTTTATGATGCAGTCAGGTCTCTGAGGAGGTACGTGTTGGGGGTGGGATCCAAAGTGCCCGAGGGATTAGCCTTAGACTGAAGGAGGATGATCCTTCCATCAGGGAAGGAGGCAAAGACAGCTGTGGAGGTGTTAAGGTGTGTAAGTAAGGATCGTATGGGGGACAACTTTCCACATGCTAGTTAAAGCATTCCAACATTTTAGGACAATTGCTTTCTGACTTGCTATAGTGAATTGCCACCAAAATTTCACTACTCAGATCAAGAAAGTAGAATTTAGAGGGAACAAAGAGACTGGGGCTAGCGGTCAGTGGATCAGCATAGGAACCAAAGTAATAGCTGAGAAAAATTTTTATCTTAAGAATCATAACACCATAAAATATAGGAATTGCCATACTGGGGCAGACCCGTGGTCCACTCAGACCGACACTCTGCTGCCAACAGAGGTCCCATGGGATGGGCACCCAGAGGGCACAGTCATGCTGTACCCACTCTTGATCTTGCTTAAGAGACAGAGAAACCACTTCCCTCCTGACGTCAACCATAAAGGTTAGGTATATCCCAGCACCCATTTATGGCCCTGTCATGCATAAATACACCCAAACCCTCTCCAACTGCCTGCACCATCCCCCTTGGGGTTATGTGTTTCATTAGTTTATTTCCCACTGTGTGACACAGAATTTCTAAAAAAATCTATTTCTAGCTTATTTTGTTTGGGGTTTAAAGAGTGGCCATTTATCCCAGTAGGCATGAAATGTAATAGTGCAAATGAAGTACATTTAGCACATCATAAAACCTGACACATTATAAATGATTCATAAAGGCTAGTGATGATGATGATGATAAAGATAATGATGATGTTTCAATCCTCATTAACTCTCCCTGCTATGCATTACCTTCCCCTTTTACAGAAGGGCAAACTAAGGAAGGCTCAGTGAGGTTACTAGACTTGATAAAGGAGATTGGGGAAGAAAAACATTGGAGATCAGAGAGCAGTTAATTGAAAAGTGGAAGCTTGGGCTGTGGGCTAGAAGCTTAAGGAGAAGCAGCTTGGAAGCACCCTCTGCCGACTTCCTGTAACCCACCCACCCCCTGCCACCCTGTGGCTGCATTTGCTGGTCATCTTCCTTTACCATAGGTGGAAAGGCTGCACCCAGCTCAACCAAGCCTGGGGCCAACCAGCCTGACATGATCCTTCAAGTTCAGAGAGCAAAAGGATCCGGCTTATTTATTCTACCCTCGTGATGGAAACAGCCCCAGAAAATGTCCTTGTGCTTACTAAGCTATTTCCCCGCCAGAGCCAGCCAGAGAATGTTAATTATCTCATCCTTTCTTCCCCCTCCATGACGAATTATTGACTTCCAGTGCACGCTGTCTTTAATTGTGAGGTATTCCAGAATGAGTAGGTTATCAAAAATGTGCAGAGGGGGAGAGCTTTGGTCCAGCCCTGGGAAGCTAAGGTGGGGAAATTTATCCTTATTTATTTACATGGTAATGGGATGAGATTTTGCCAGCTTGCTAATGGGTTCTTAAAGAGAAATCGGCTTCCTGTGGCCTAGTTAGAACGACTGGTTGCCTGCCACCACATAAAATACCAAATCAAGAAGGCAGTGGCTCTTTTTTCTAGAATTGTCTTCTGTTTGGGGGACTATCTGAATTATTTGCATGGGAGAGGGATGTGTAATTTATAGTGGGAGGCAGGGAGGTAGGGTGGACACAGCTGCTGCATGGTTTAAATGCACCAGGCCTTGGCTCTGCAACCAAACAGCTATTTGGACTCAGATGGTGCATTTAATCACCCCTAAGTCTCAGTTTTTCTATCAGTCACATGGGGATGGTTATGATTTGCCCTAAACCAACTTAGCAAGCTTGCTGTAAAGACAAGATGAAAAAAAGTTGGTTTTAGGAGTGCTTAATGATTGTATTTTGTATCTCTGAGAAGCTCACGTGATTTTCCAGAAAACAAGAGACAGGTCCTAATCACATTTAAAAATAAACCTTAGCATTTTCTAAGTACTTGACCAATTACTCCAAATAACATTCATTCTAGAGGCTGCTGGGGGTGGGAGGATGGGGGTGTGAGTCACGTGATGAATGTATGGGCTGGCCAAAAATTCGTTCAGGTTTTCCTGTAAGCTCTTACGGAAAAAAAGCCAACCCAAATACTAGACTGTGGAACAGCCAGAGATGGGCTTTGTAGGGTATCATTCCAAAATCAAGGAGGAAGGATCCAGGTCCAGAGATAGCCCCAAATCTCTCTCACTGCAGCCATTGGTTTCTCTTCCCTAGAGATGTCTGGAAACCTCTCTGGGTTCTTCCTACTTTGTCTTCTTTACCCTTTTGGTCTTTTCATTGATTCAGTACGTGTTTGTTGAGCACCTCCTATGAGCCAGGCGCTGGGCTAGGCAATGAGTAGAGATACAGCCTGGGAGGAGGGAAGAATTTAAACTAACCCACAAATAAATATGCAATTACAAAGGGAGGTAGGTCCATGGGCTTTCAGAGAGCAGGTAAGGGGCAGAGGCAGTTTACATCAGAGGGTCAGGGAAGGCCTCTCTGAGGTCCTTACATTTGAACGAAGGCACAAAAGATTCACTGGTCAGAGAGCAGGGAGAAGAGCATTCTGGTCAGAGGGAACAGCAGCTGTGAAGGCAGGTGTGCGTGGGAAGAGCTTGGCACGTTGGAGGACTGAAAGTGGAGTGTGTGGTGTGTGTGACTGTGTGTGTGACTGTGTGTGTGTGCAGGTGTGTGTGTGTGTGTGTGAATGTGGTGTGTGTGAGCATGCACATGCAGATGCATGAATGGACAGTAGTGAGAGAGGGAAGGGTAGAGTCAGGTGAAGGAGAAGGGGCTAGGTAGGACTGGGTTTGAATCCTGGCTCTGCTAACTGTTTTCCGTATAATCCTTGGCAAGTCACATCAGCTCTTTGAGCCTCAGTCCCCTCCTTTGCAAGGGAGAATGGATGACAAGTAGCTCGTGAGTTACCTGAGGTTCAAAGGTCAATCAACCTGAGGTTCAAAGGTCTCCACAATAGCCTACGAGGCCCTCTTAATCTGGCCTATGTTACCTCTTGGACCTTCTCTCTGATTAGTCTCTCCCTCCCTCTTTCAGCTCCAGCCAAGTGGCCTCTTTGCTGCTCTTCATACACACTAGGCACATTCTACCCCAGGGCCTTTGCACTTGCTGCTCTCTCTGTTGGCAGTGCTCTTCATCTGCAAGTCTCACTCCTTCATTTCCTTCAGATCTTCACTCAAATACTGTGTTTGCAACTAGGCCTTCCTGATCACTTTATTTAAGATCATCACTCTATTCTTTTCCAAACATCCATCCCTGCTCCCTGCTTTATTTTTCTCCATGGCACTTAGCACCATCCAGCCCACTAAATATTTATTTTGTACATTATCTGCTCTCCCCATAAGAAGGGGGGTTCTATGAAGGCATGGAGTTTGTCCATTTTGTTCATTGCAGTGCCCCTAGCACCAAAAGAGAGTGCCTGGCGTATATTAGGTGCTCAATAAATAATGATGAATGTAAAGATATGTGATAAGTAAATAGAACGGTTGCATCACTTTGAGAAGCTTTTTTTGCTTCAAGGTCTCATTCAAGTCCCATCTCCTCCTCAAATCCTTCTTTTACTTCCTTCCCCAGGCCACAGGGATCTCTCCCTCCTCTAGTCACTTTCAGTACTTTCAATTCTTATCTCTTAAATGAGCCTTATTATTGAACGCTTTGTGACATCTCCCGTTCTGTCATTTAACCTTTTGATATATAGGTTCATCTATCTATCTTCATCTACCTTGTAACCAAGACTTAAAACCATGAATTCTAGAATTTTAGAGTGGGGAGGGATCTTAGTGATCCTTTTCTTCAGTTTTACACAGCAGGGCACTTTCTGCAAGCTCCTTGACGCACAGGGTTTTATGCTAAATTTCTTGTAACCCTTTTATTAATTTATTTGGCAAGTGTTTGTTGAATGTTGCTGTGTGCCAAGTCATGGATTAGGTACCGTGCTATGCTGGTGAACCTGACACAGTTTGAACTCTCAATTTCTGACCTGTTGGAGCTCTGCACACAGTAGATGATGAATAAATGTATGCTAAAGGAATGAATAAATGAATGAGTGTTCATAGCCAATTTGAAGTTGACTGTGGTCAAATGACTTACAAATAATGAGGTTGTCTTTATAAGTTACAGGAGGTCAGTCTTTTTAGAAGAGTAAATATTACTCCATGAAGATTTGGGATGGATAGAGGTGTGGAGGGTACTTGAATGATATGGAGAGGTCTTGAATTAAGATTCTCAAGAGGGCCAGAAGAGGGAGTTGAATTGACCTCCCTGTGGGAGACCCATCAAAGCTTGGAGGATGGGTGGGTACGGGGTGTGTGGTGGTTACTACTGGCTTAGAGGTGAATCAGCTCTTGATGTTAATAAGGCGAAGGTGAAGGATGCTACATTCTGGCATCTAAGAGCTACTTGGGAAGACCCTGAGATCTACCAGGAGGTTCTAACCTTCTCACTGGGGACCCCTTCTCTAGAGGACAGAATTCTCTTACTGTCTTGCAAGTGATTGCTTACGGGAAACAGTTTTATGCTTGGTAATAGCAAACACTGTCAAGTTCATTTATTTCACTTCCAGTTTGCTTCCCGAGGGGGACGTTGTACTGCCAAGTGGTTCGGCCTATGTGCCAGGCTCCAGTGGCTTCCAGCACCTGGGGGTCTGATTTCCAGTGATGCTACACTCCATCACTCAGCCTGAGAACATCTTAATTTAGCACAAAGTGTGACTGCCAAGGCTGAAAGCTGCTAAGGGCAAAGAGTTGTCATTGGTGGTCACTGCTAGTTGCAAATGTGGTCAATCTCTGGATCCTGGTTCCTTAGAGCCTGCTACCCATTTGGAGTTATTTCGCATTCCAACACTGTATCCTCCTCATCATCATCCATCACCACCATCATTATCATCATCATCAATCACCATTACAAATTAAGCCCCATCAGATAGGTTTGTAATTATCCTATAATAGGGGCAATTTTCTGGGTGAAGAATCGCTAATCAACAAAATCTGCTTGGCCCTACCACAACCTCCAAAATGTTTGTCAGCCAAGAAGGTGCTTCTATTCTACCAAATTCAAACTAGGAATCACAATTCTGAGAACAATGCTACAAAACTGGCAGGTGCAGAAATGAAGTGTGGGGGAAAAGTTGAGGAAGATTTAACAAAAGAACCTGAGCTAAGAAGCAGAAGACCTGGGCTCTAGTCCAGGGATTTTGTTTTAATTTGGGGACTCCCATTGAGAGCAACAGTAACTCAGCTTCTTCGGGTTAAAGTTAATGCTTTTATCTACTGGGATCAATAATTCTTACCCTGTTCTACTTCAGAAAAGTGTGGTAAGAATTGAGTAAGTTACTGGATGGCCAGGTTTAGGAAGAACAAGTAAAAGGTGATAGTGTGAGATGTTCTTTGTGAAGTGTGTTAGATGTTATAGTCAAGATGTTATACTGAAGTGAGGCTAAGGACTTTAACACTAAGGACTCTTGGTTATAAATGACAGAAACTCAACTCACAATAGATTAATCAAGAAAAGGGACTTGATTGGGGTATGCAATTGAAAAGTCCACAGTTGGAACTTGCTTTAGGCATAGCTGGATTCAGGACTCTGTTTCTGTGTGGTGCCATCATTTTCAGGCTTTGCGCAAAAGGAAGGGAGCTGGAGCAAGTCCAACCTCTCAAGTGCAAGCCTGGTGGGGAAGTGTGCATGCCTCTTTCTTTTCGGTCTTACAAGTGAAGTTCCTCAATGAACTTCAAGTGAGCCTGACTAGTTTGGTGTGGGTCACACATCTATCCCGAAGTCATTGCTGTGGCTAAGGAATGGAGTTGACTTAGACCTCGGTGCTGGGATGCAAGTTTTATCCTTGGAGTAAAAGATGGGGAGGCCAATATGTATCACCATATGAAAATTAAGGTAAATATAGTGATGTTGGGTGGTCAAAACATTTCTAATGTCCACCAGGATGACTAACCAATCAGGAACTCTTTAGAGGAAAAAAAAGTGTTGATCAGTCATTACTACCAGCAAATAGTAATGTAATGTAACTAAAATCTCCTTATTATCTTACTAATCCTGACAGGTGATGTGTTTGCATCTCACATGTATGTGCTGTGCATTTCACATCTTAGGTTTTCTAGAAAGGACTCAAACTCACCCAACATTTTCTCCTAATGACAGAAATGATCAAGGCCATAACTAATGTCTTCATGCTCTCTCCATCATTCTAATTCAAAGCACTCATTTGGCAATTAACCATGCAGTGACTGTGATATAGTTTGCATTATTATTTGTATTATTTTAGCTCATATAATTAAAAAAAACTTTTAATGGGTTCATGTTTTCCCGTCCAGACAGATTTCCTTGAAGGCAGAGACTATACCTCATGCTCCTTTGCCTAATACTGTATGCTCAAAAAGTTGGTTTCCTTTAAATTCAATATTCTAATTAAAGCTATAACCTCTAATAAACAAAAATACCATGTAAATACCACTAGAATTTTAGGCAAAGAAGCTCATTTTCGTATTAAAAGTATAACCATGAAAGCTTATTTGGTGACTATAGAATGGGATGGTAGTTATTCAAATACCCTTGAGAAGATGGCAAAATTATCAAGGGTATTTGATAAGTGCTACTCGTTTTTCCAGGTCCATGGTAGCCAAAACTAATTAATCATGCCACTCTTTAAATCTGGATGTGGCTTTAGAATCTGAATGTGGTTTTAGGACTTTAGGAGGGCATTACTAATTGATGAAGGTGTTGGCCCAAGCAAGAAACCCATTTGTCATCATGGAAATCCTGTTTTCTGTCTTGGGTTGTTGCCCTCTTTGCCCGAATTAAGAGTTTAAGGGGAGCTAGATGGGATGAAAGGGACACTTGCTCAGTTAGCCAGAGAAGTCAATGCAACTCAGCAACTGGAGGTGACAGAGGACAGAGCCAAACCACCCTCACAGTTGACATTAAACTATACTCTCTTTATTACCATATAATCCTGAGTACTAAGATAAAGTATCTGGTAGTCTCTAGTAGGACCAAATTCTCTTTTATGTTTAAGAGTCCGATAAGATGCATTCATTCATGTGAGCCTGTCTTAGAAAACTCACTCGTTCATTCACAAATCTGAAGTAGAAATTATCATGTGCTACATTATCCCAGGGAAACTCCTTTTGGAAGGGATCAGGGGAGCTTTTTTCAACTGGTCTTTTCAGGGTGTGTAAAACTTTTCCAGTGAAACAAAGTATGTATGTAGGGAAGGAGGGGTCAGACTGTTGGTGTAGAGAGGATGGTAACATTTTTTTGTAATATTTGCAAAGGAAATACATGAGTATGACAAACAAAATACAGTTTGTGATTAAGGAATAATGAGTCATCAACTGTGGGTACGATGTAGGGTTCATGAAGAGATGTGTCAAGAGGTAAAGCTGAAAGAATAGAGTGAGATCCTATTTTGAAGATCCTTGAATATCATGTTAAGGAGTTTGGATTTATCCTATAAACAATAGGAGCCACTTATATTATTAAGTAGGAGAGGGGATAGAGTGGGAATTAGTAGATGGGCTTGGATGCAGTGCACAGTTTGGCCAGGAGGGGTTGCAAGACCAGGAAAATGGGCAGGGAGAAGCCACTGCACCTGTCCAGATAAGCAATTATGAGAATCTGAGCCAGGACAGTGATCACGGTATAGGGACAAGGGAAAAGAATAAAGAAAGTCATTGAGTTCATGAGATGCCTAAAGGGCAGGGTGGGAATCAATGAAATTATTGAGATTTCTGGGCTTGATGATGCTTTTAATTGAGATAGAAAACACAGGAGGAGGACCATCTTCAGGAAAGAGCTAGTGTGGTTTAAGGCATGTGAGGTTAAGATTTTAATGGGACACCCAAGTGGAGATATCCAGTTAATTGTTAGGTGTGCCTATTTAGGGCTTGTGAGGCACGATGAAATTGGCAGTGGATATCTGGAAGTCAGCATAAATGAGATGAAACCACAGAGTGGATAAGTTCACATAGAACAAGAAGAGTGCTGAAATGTAACCCTGGGAACACCAACATTTATAGTCCAGATTAAAACAGAAGAACTCTCAAGGAGATAGAAAAAGAGTAGTTACAGAGGTAAGAAGAGAAATATAATGGTGTCCTGAGACTACAGAAGATTCCAAAGAAGAAGTAACTGCACAGAGATCAGGTTGGAAGAGGGGAAAATTGCTAGAGTTCTCAGATTTAATAATAAAAATACAGGACGCCCAGTTAAATGTTCATTTCAGATAAATTATATATATAATTTTATATACCTATGTGTGTGTGTGTGTGTGTGTGTGTACCCAAATAATGCATATAACTGGGAATTTTGTATTTTATCTGTGAACCCTACAAGTTGACCAAAGGATGACAGGAAATCACTGGCTTCGACAATCAGGAAGCTGTTGATGTGCTCTGCATGGGCAGTTTCACCACAGCAGTGTGAACAGAATCTGAAAGTTGGTGAGCTCGTGACAAGGAAACAAATATGGTGAGGAAGTGAGGTGGTAAGGAAGCAAGATTAGTGAGGGAGTCAATTCTGTGGAAGATTTTTGTGTCCAAGGAAGGTGAGAAAAAGAAAAGTAGTCTGAGAAGAAAAGAAAATCAGGTAAGATGTTTTCTGTTTTGTTTTAGAAAAAGAGGGAAACTTCCACATTTGTAGGCGGACAGGGAAAAAAATGTAGAGAGAAAAATGAATGAAAGAAACAAAAAAGAGGAGGTAATTGCTGGAGTGGGATTCTGAAGGAGGATTAAGAGAACAGTGGAGAGGTCAGCCTTGGACAGGAGATGGAACAGCTTTTCCATGAGCTGAGAGGCAAGGAGGAAGGATGAACCATGGTATAAATAAATCTGGGAATATAGGAGAGAAGTTGGAGCTCATGCATGACAGTCTCTCTTTTTCTTTGTGATCTAGGAAGGTTCATCATTTGATGGAAGCTGGTAGAAGGGCTTCTGAGAGCAGGATTTTGAATCTAACGAAAACAGTAAAAGAAAATGTCTTGAGTGCTGGAAAGGAGAAGGCTTAAAGGCATGGGTCTGAAAAATCAGTATCTGTCAGTGAGGCTAAAGCAGACTGGAGTGGATAGACAGGAATGTGTGATGGATAAAAGGGCATCAAATTTGGAGGTATATAGGCCTGGGTAGGGATCCTGGCTCTGTCTGTATTTAGTAGCTTTTACTAGGGCATGGTGTATGACATGCAGCCCCCAAGTCTCAGTGGCTTACAAAAACATTTCCTTCTTTCTCATGTTGCATGGAAATGGCTGCAGGTCAGGTGACACAGCTCTTCTCCAGGCAACGGTTAGGGTACAAATCCATTTCATACTCCAGGATTCATGTTAGCAGAAAAGCAGCTACTGTGGCATGACTCCTCATGGCAGGGGACAAAGGAGCAAGAAACCAAATTGAACCAAGCACTTGCATTTAATTTTTTTTCTTGGATGATTTATGTCGTGTTTGCTCATGTTCCATTGGCCAAAGCAAGTCAAATGGCCAAGCCCCCCACCTCCTAGAGAAATGGAAATAAAAACAAAAATAAACAAATGGGACCTAATGAAACTTAAAAGCTTTTGCACAGCAAAGGAAACCATAAACAAGACAAAAAGACAACCCTCAGAATGGGAGAAAATATTTGCAAACAAAGCCACTTACAAAGGATTAATCTCCAAAATATACAAGCAGCTCATGCAGCTCAATATCAAAAAAACAAACAACCCAATCCAAAAATGGGCAGAAGACCTAAACAGACATTTCTCCAAAGAAGATATACAGATTGCCAACAAACACATGAAAGGATGCTCAACATCACTAATCATGAGAGAAATACAAATCAAAACTACAATGAGGTATCACCTCACACCGGTCAGAATGGCCATCATCAAAAAATCTAGAAACAATAAATGCTGGAAAGGGTGTGGAGAAAAGGGAACCCTTTTGCACTGCTGGTGAGAATGTAAATTGATACAGCCACTATGGAAAACAGTATGGAGGTTCCTTAAAAAACTAAAAATAGAACTACCATATGACCCAGCAATCCCACTACTGGGCATATACCTTGAGAAAACCACAATTCAAAAAGAGACATGTACATACCACAATGTTCATTGCAGCACTATTTACAAAAGCCAGGACATGGAAGCAACCTAAGTGTCCATCGACAGATGAATGGATAAAGAAGATGTGGCACATATACACAATGGAATATTACTCAGCCATAAAAAGAAATGAAATTGAGTTATTTGTAGTGAAGTGGATGGACATAGAGACTGTCATACAGAGTGAAGTAAGTCAGAAAGAGAAAAATAAATACTGTATGCTAACACATATATATGGAATCTAAAAAAAAAAAAAAGGTTCTGAAGAACCTAGGGGTAGGACAGGAATAAAGACGCAGACATAGAGAATGGACTTGAGGACACGGGGGTGGGGGAAGGGTAAGCTGGGACGAAGTGAGAGAGTGGCATGGACATATATACACTACCAAATGTAAAACAGATAGCTAGTGGGAAGCAGCCGCATAACACAGGGAGATCAGCTCGGTGCTTTGTGTCCAAATAGAGGGGTGGGATAGGAAAGGTGGGAGGGAGACGCAAGAGGGAGGAGACATGGGGATATATGTATATGTATAGCTGATTCATTTTGTTATACAAAAGCAACTAACACACCATTGTAAAGCAATTATACTACAATAAAGATGTTAAAAAAAAATGGCCAAGCCCAACATGTATGGGATAGGGAAATATTTTCCAATATGGGGAAAGGGAAGTGAATATTTACAAATAATAATACAACTACCATATGATCTAAAGATTTTGTAACTCTGGTCAAGTTACTGCAGCATTCTGGGCTTCAGTTTCCCCACTTGTAATATGGTGATATTAGCATCTGTTTCCTATGATTACTGGGAGGATGAAATAAGATTAATGTGTCTAAAACCTACTATAGTGCCTAATACGTAACAGATACTTTATATGTACGAGATTGACTCACCTTGGTGCTAAAATTCCACAAATTCATGATCATAGGAAGTCAAATTAAACTTTCTGCTCTACATTTTCCTTCTCCCAACTGACTGGGTGAACTGTAAGACCCTTTCTGGCTCTAAAACCTGTTCTAAAAATCTTATACCAAATAACCAAACAGTCCCTTACCTCCAAAGAACCCTCTGGCTTAAGAGGAAATTACAAGATTTGGTTTATATCTCATTTGGTTTATATCTCCTTGGCTCAGCCAATTACCAAGGGCAGAGAGAAGACTTGCTCAAATAAACATAAATCTATACGAACCAAAGTGTACGGCAGACCATCTCATCATCCATTAGCAACACTGTTTAAAGCTTACAGAAAGGGTGATGCTTCACAGAGAAAGATCAAGATATTCTCACTTCACCCGGAGGAGTTTAGCCACCTTGAATAATAAGCTCTGATGATGAGATGTGAAATCTGACAGCAAGTGAGGAAATAGTTGAAGAGGAGGCATTGGAAATGCCCAGAGGCTTCTCAGGTGCCACCTGCTGCCTTGAAAATGTGTGAAAGCCTTGAAATGGTGTCTGGCAGAGCCCCGGAAACTACCCACCATGTATCACTGACTGTTTCAGACTGGAAGCAGGTAGAGACATGTCTGAACAATGTTTAAGTGACCAATTATATCAATTAGGATTGTGGGTGGCTACAAGGTACAGAGACCAGACCACAATGGCTTATATAAAACAGAGGTTTATTTTCCCAGCTAGCCATCCTTTGGAAGTAAATAGGCAACTATTTCACCACGGTATCAACGTCATGGGAATTTCTGGTGTGCATTAGTCTAGAAGAAGGTTGGCATGGAATGTTTTACTAGTTGGCAGGTTGAAATTCAAGCTCAAACCCAAGGATTTCACAGGTGCATTCCAACTTTAGTGTATAGCTTAAGGGGGTTGATCAGGTACCCAACGTAAATACCTAGCTTTAAAACCAAGCAGGGTTAATTGGTCAAATATTTAAGTACCTACCACAGGTCCTATTCTGGTTTGGGTTTGTAAATAATAGAACAAAACACAAGATTCAGTCCAAATTTAACAGCAAGCAGACAACATACAGAGGAAAGAGATTATTACATTCAGGGAAAAGCTGGTTAAAAAAACTATGACAATTTTTCTCCCATCTTTGTCCAAATCTCTATTATTTTTAGTGGAAAAGCTATCACACTCTATCTTTCCAGTTAATCTAGTCTCAACACAGCAGTCAAAAGGATCTTTAATAAACATTAATCAGATATCACTTCTATGCTTAAATCCCTCCAATACTTCAATTGCATTTAGAGCAAAATCCAAACTCCTTACGCTGACATACTTGGTAGGCCAGCCCTTCCTCTCCAGTCCTATTCTGCACTACTGAATTCTCATCCTCTCTGTTCTAGCCACACTGCTCACAAGACTAGTTTCTGCTTCAGGGCCTTTGCATTTGTGATATCCTTCACCCAGGCTGCTCTTTCTGCAGAGGAGAGGGTTGGATCTTTTCTTTTTTTTTCTTTTTTTAAGTTTGGGAATTTTTGGGATCACCCATGTTTTATGTTCCTAAATGTTATCAAGCTAAACACAATTAATCTTCCATTTTTCATGGATGTAATAAACAAATGTCCAGGACCAGACGGCTTCACAGGCGAGTTCTATCAAACATTTAGAGAAGAGTTAACACCTATCCTTCTCAAACTCTTCCAAAAAATTGCAGAGGGAGGAACACTCCCAAATTCATTCTACAAGGCCACCATCACCCTGATAGCAAAACCAGACAAAGATATCACACAAAAAAAGAAAATTACAGACCAATATCACTGATGAACATAGATGTAAAAATCCTCAACAAAATACTAGCAAAAAGAATCCAACAACACGTTAAAAGGATCATATACCATGATCAAGTGGGATTTATCCCAGGAATGCAAGGATTCTTGCAAGGATTCTATACGCAAATCAATCAATGTGATACATATTAACAAATTAAGGAATAACAATCATATGATCATCTCAATAGATGCAGAAAAAGCTTTCAACAAAATTCAACTCCCATTTATGATAAAAACTCTTCAGAAAATGGGCATAGAGGGAACCTACCTCAAGATAACAAAGGCCATATATGACAAACCCACAGCAAACATCATTCTCAATGGTGAAAACTGAAAGCATTTCCACTAAGATCAGGAGCAATACAAGGATTTCCACTCTCATCACTCTTATTCAACATAGTTTTGGAAGTTTTAGCCACGGCAATCAGAGAAGAAAAAGAAATAAAAGGAATACAAATTGGAAAAGAAGAAGTAAAACTGTCACTGTTTGCAGATGACATGATACTATACATAGAAAATCCTAAAGATGCCATCAGAAAACTACTAGAACTAATCAATGAATTTGGTAAGGTTGCAGGATACAAAATTAATGCACAGAAATCTCTTGCATTCCTATACACTAACAATGAAAAATCAGAAAGAGAAATTAAGTAAACAAGCCCATTTACCATTGCAACAGAAAGAATAAAATACCTACCTAAATGGGAAGGAAATCCAAAAAAGAGGGGATATATGTATATGTATAGCTGATTCACTTTGCTGTACAGCAGAAACTAACACAACATTGTAAAGCAAATATACTCCAATAAAAATTAATTTAAAAAAGAATAAAATACCTAGGAATAAACCTACCTAAGGAGGCAAAAGACCTGTACTCAGAAAACTGTAAGATACTGATGAAAGAAATCAAAGACAACACAAAGAGATGGAGAGACATACCATGTTCCTGGATTGGAAGAATCAATATTGTGAAAATTACTATACTACCCAAAGCAATCTACAGATTCAGAGCAATCCCTATCAAGTTACCAATGGCATTCTACACAGAATTAGAACAAAAAAGTGTATGGAAACACAAAAGACCCTGACTAGCCAAAGCAATCTTGAGAACAAAAAACGGAGCTGGAGGAATCAGGCTCCCTGACTTCAAACTATACTACAAAGCTACAGTAATCCAGACAGTATAGTACTGGCACAAAAACAGAAATATAGATCAATGGTACAGAATAGAAAGCCCAGAGATAAACCCACGCACCTATGGTAACCTAATTTATGACAAAGGAGGCAAGAACATACAATGGAGAAAAGACAGCCTCTTCAATAAGTGGTGCTGGGAAAACAGGACAGCTACATGTAAAAGAATGAAATTAGAACGCTACCTAACACCATACACACAAATATACTCAAAATAGATTAAAGACCTAAATGTAAGACCACATACTATGAAACTGTTAGAGGAAAACATAGGAAAAACTCTTTGACATAAGCCACAGCAAGATCTTTTTTGACCTACCTCCTAGAGTAATGAAAATAAAAACAAAAATAAACAAATGGAACCTAATTAAACTTAAAAGCTTTTGCACAGCAAAGGAAACCATAAACAAGATGAAAAGACAACCCTCAGAATGGGAGAAAATATTTGCAAATGAAGCAACAGACAAAAGATTAATCTCCAAAATATACAAACAGCTCTTGGAGCTCCATATCAAAAAAACAAACAACCCAATCCAAAAATGGGCAGAAGACCTAAATAGACATTTCACTAAAGAAGACATACAGATGGCCAAGAAGCTCATGAAAAGATGCTCAACATCACTAATTATTAGAAAAATACAAATCACAACTACCAGTATCACCTCACACCAGTCAGAATGGCCATCACCAAAAAATCTACAAACAATAAATGCTGGAGAGGGTGTGGAGAAAAGGGAACCCTTTTGCACTGTTGGTGGGAATGTAAAGTGATACAGCCACTGTGGAGAACAGTATGGAGGTTCCTTAAAAAACTAAAAATAGAACTATCATATGACCCAGCACTCCCACTACTGGGCATATACCCTGAGAAAACCATAATTCAAAGGACACATGTACCCCAGTGTTCATTGCAGCACTATTTACAATAGCCAGGACATGGAAACTACCTGAATATCCAACAACAGATGAATGGATAAAGAAGATTTGGTACATATATACAATGGAATATTACTCAGCCATAAAAAGGAACAAAATTGGGTGATTTGCAGAGATGTGGATGGACCTAGAGTCTGTCATACAGAGTGAAGTAAGCCAGAAAGACAAAAACAAATATCGTATATTAACGCATATATGTGGAATCTAGAAAAATGGTACAGATGAATCTATTTGCAGGGCAGGAATAGAGAAGCAGACATAGAGAACGGACGTGTGGACACAGCGGGGGAAGGGGAGGGTGGGACGAATTGGGAGATTAGGATTGACATATATACACTACCATGTGTAAAACAGATAGCTAGCAGGAACATGCTATAAAGCACAGGAAGCTCAGCTCAGTGCTCTGTGACGACCTATGTGTGGGATGTCGGGGGTGGGAGGGAGGTCCAAGAGGGAGGGGATATAGGTGTACATATAGCTGATTCACTTCACTGTACAGCAGAAACTAACACAACACAACATTGTAAAGCAATTATACTCCAATTTAAAAAAATTCAGTTTTTTTGAGGTATAATGACATAAAATTGTGAGATATTTAAAGATGCATCGTGGTGACTTGATATGTGTATGCAATGTGAAAGGATTCCCCCCAAGAAGTTAATTAACATTCATCACCTCACATATTTCCCTTTTCTTCCACCCTCCTTCCCTCCTTTCCTTTTGTGAGAATATTTAGGATTTTCCCTCTTATCAAATTTCAATTATATAAAACATATTAACCATAATCACCATGTTTTACATTAGATCCTCAGATCTTTGTTTTTTTACATCTTTATTAGATTATAATTGCTTTACAATGTTGTGTTAGTTTCTGCTGTACAACAAAGTGAACCAGCTATATGTATATCTATATCCCCTCCCTGTTGGCCCTCCCTCCTACCCTCCCTATCCCACCTCTCTAGGTCATCACAAAGCACCAAGCTGATCTCCCTGTGCTATACAGCAGCTTCCCACTAGCTATCTACTTTACACATGGTAGTTTATATATGTCAATGTTACTCTCTCAATTCGGGTTGGATCTTTTCAACACAAATGTCACCTTCCTAGAGATCTTTTCCCCCATCACCTTATATGAAGCAGCCCTCTGATCCTCCTATCATTCTATTCCATTATCCTATTTTTAAAATTATTATTATTACTACCTGACTATATCTTATTTATTTGTTTGTGGCTTCACTATCCTTAGTAGACTGTAAGCTCTCTGCAGGTAGAGCCTGGCACATGTATACACTCAGGTAGTATGTGCTAAATAATTTCACAATCAAGTGTTTCAGACTCTAATCATTCAGAAAAGAGGGATATTGTCATGATCCCTGAATCAGGGAACTCTTCATGGAGGAGAAGCAAATGGGTTGGCCTTGGAAGAAGAGAAGGATTTGGATTAGAGGTACCCAGGTGATGCCATGGGTAGGGTTTGTGGGGAGTGGAGGCATGGCCTTAGTCTGTGGCGATGTCATTTCAGAACTGACAGCAAACAGCGTCCACACCCCTGCCCCTGGCAGATCAGAGAGGCCAACCTTTCTTAAGGAAATACGATCAAGGGCCTGGAAGCAAAATACTCTGATGACTTAATCAAAAGAAAACATGTGACTCTTGCATAGACCAAAATAAATTCCCAGACCGAGGGGGTGTGGCTGAGCAACAGTTCTTGAGCTGAAGAGAAAAGCAGGACCTTCCAAAGCACTCTGTGAAAAATGCTCTTTGGATATAACTGCAACTTAAAAATAACTTCTGTTGGGTGTGGAGAAAACAACTCAAATATTGGGCCCAGAAACCCAGAATGAGGGCCAAATTTGGGCTAAGAAAATGCTAGATTCTTGAGATCTTTGGAAGGCAATTCCCCTCCCATCATTTATTTACAATGAACAAAGTTGCTTAGAAACAAATATGAGGAAATTGACAATTTGTGATTTTTTTAAGTGTGAAACCAATATGCTAATAAATAGATCATCTTCCAGTGTGATGAGGGAAGAAAAATATCTGAGAAAGACAGGTCTATGATCCAAGATAAACAAATATGACACCATTGGAGAACAAGATGGTATCTAGAATAAGGCCAAGGGGTGTGGTTCTGACCTTGGGAGCAAGGGGCATAAGGCAGCCAAATACAGCAGAAATTGAGAACTGTCATGGGAAGCAGGCTCACCTGGGGGAGAATTCACTTCTGCCACTCTTTCCGTGTGACCTTAGGTAACTTACTTCACCCCTCTTGCCTCAGTTTCTTCATCTGTAGAATGGAAAAATGTCTATCTACCTGCCAAGGATATTGTGGAGATTAAATGAAGTACTTCATAAAAACTGCTTCACAGAGTACCTAAACGTTAGAAAGCTTTAAAAATCTTGGAATTCTATTTCTCTCCCTTCTCCTGAGAGGGTTGGGGAAATTGGAGAGCTTCAGAATTACAATGGATAAGATATAAGACAAGATTTTTGCTTTCCTAGTTAGGGAGTATAATGCTTATCTTTTGCCATAATAATGATGTGGAACAAACCAATAGTAAATTCGGTGGCTTAAAACAGAGAGCATTTATTTAGCTCACAAATCTGCCAGTTGGCAGTTTAGTCTGGACTCAGCTGGGCAGTTCTTCTGGTTTAGGCTCATCTGTCTGGGGGGTTGACTGACTATTGGTTGGTCTAGGGTGGCCTCGCCTGGGGTAACTTACTGGTTGACCTGGCTCTCCTCCAGGAGGCTAGCCCAGGCATGCTCTCATGGTGAAGGCAGAGGAGCAAAAGTGAGCAAGCCCAGTTGTGCAAGTGTTTTTCAAGGCTCCGTTTATGTCACATCTGCTAACATACTACTGGCCAAAGCAAGGCACACAGTGAAATCCAGAGTCAGAGCTGGAGGGCACTACAAGGTTGCATGTTATAGGATGCAGATATAGGACAGATTAAGAAATGAGGCCATCGATGCAATTAACCTACTGCAGGGAGACTGGACAGATGCATGCACAGATAATTAAATTTTATATAAACACATAATAAAATACATATATAATTAACACAAGATGGAAGATAATGGCTTGTAATCCCATAGCATTTCACTGATTCTAAAGAACTTTTTCCCAAAATCTTCTGCCTTAATCACCCCCTGTGATTAGGGAACAGGCATCACTGTCCCATCTTACAGACAGTAAAGAGAGAAACCTAGACGTGAACTTCTGATGACAAAACTCCCCTTTACTCCATGGCCTCTTAAACCAAGACTCAAACAAGTGGAACACACACAAAAGGGGCAGGGATCTCCATGAGCTTGGGTAGCCAAGAAGACTTTGTAGAGACCAAATCTACCTGGGACGTGGATATATGCACAATGATGAGTTTTCAACCTTTTAAATGCAGCAAACCCACTCTTTTTGGACAAATTTTTATGTAGAAATTGCCAACTGTACTGTATAAACTAAAAAAAGAGCTATTTCATTAGCATACATTTACTTTTAGATTCACATGTATAACATTTACTTATTACCAAGTCAATATATAAGTATGATGAGGTCATTTTTGGGGAACTCAGGAGTTTGAAATCAGGGACTGGTATCAAAGGGAGACAGTGAAGTCTTGGGGGAGTTTGCTTAGTCTGCCCAGTAGGATGGACTTCTGTTGTTTTGCTGCCCAGTCCCTATTCCTCATTTCCCATCTCACTTCTGGTCAAGTGGCTCTGGAGTGGCTGGTCCCACTCCCAGCTACAAAGGTGGGTCTGGAAGGTAGGGCCAGGGAGTGCTGGAAATGGAAGTGCTTCCCAAAAACTGCAAGAGTGTCAGCCTGGAGTTTCTGGGGACTATTGCACACAGACAACCCTGTCAAGGAGGCCAACCCAGGGGAAAGCTCTGCTAAGGGAAGGAGGACGTGGTGTCACCATCAAAGTGTCTGGATCTAGCTGGAACTTAATCCAGCCTGACCCTTGGACTTTTGTGTTATGTAAAAGACAATATCCCTTTTGTCTTTCAGGCCAGTTTGACTTGGATTTCTGTCTCTTGCAACCAAAACATTTCTGACTATTACCCAGTATTAAGGAAATCTGATTCAAACAGATAAGTAGTTGCAAGAAGTAATGGTTTTAAAAGCAGTTCATCTTGCAATATCAGGACATTCCTTCTAAAAAAAATAGGAGAAGCTTCATTCCAAATCTCTACCCACTCACCCATGAATGTTTAACCCAACAGCACAATTTTATATTATAGACTCAAAGGGCTAAAATTTAGTATATAGCACATTTGAGGAGATGTTTGTTTATTACATATTTTACAGTTGATTATATGTATTTAAAAATGAAACGATGAATTTTTTAAGGACTCAAGATGTCCTTTAAATCCCTTCGGTTGCCAGGATGTGGTTGAAAAACTATTGATAGAGCAGAACAGAAGGGGTCTATGAGAATATTCTAGGCCTCTGACAGTTGCCTTTTAGCACCAGAATGAAACTAACAATGCCACCTAAGAAATATTAATTCACTGACAAGTCCCACTTAGTTGTTCTGATTGAAGCCAGAGCAGTTCTGTAATCATCTGGTGGACTGGATGCAGGGTGGTGGGGGACATAACCACTGCCCACGCCTTCACCTTTCTTTCATTTCACCAACTCTCATGTCCCGTCCCAGGACAGCACACTCCTTCTGCCCCTGGGGGGTGGGGGTGGGTGGGTTTCTAGCAGCGAGAGCAAGTGACTAACTGGTATGGCTCTGACCCCAAACCCTGTGAATCATCAAATAGGGGGTAAAAAGGACTGAATCTCCAGGGATGGGAACAACCTCATAACCTGTGAGATTGTTAAGAAATGTCCAATGGTAATTGGGTGCAGGTAGAGAAAGCCCCGTGCTGTTCTAAGCTTTGCTGTGTGATTAAATCCCATCCTACCTGGACGTGGAGGCAGGTGGTGCATCCTCCTCACCTTCCCAGGGACAGGCTAGAACCTGTCCTTCTCTTTCTTCCCTCCACCTGGTCTCTCTACACTCTCCTGTGGACAAAGTCTGGCTTCTCTGTTTCTCCTGATCAGTGGTCCATCGCCTCATACCACTTTTCTGCTACTTAGCATCCCTACCCTGCCGATATCTGCCTGCCCTCCTGACCCCTGGATCCTTGCTTACTGCTTTTTCTTCACCAAAACTTAGCTCCCCTCTGTCCCATGCCCTCCAGGTCTTACTAGGTGAGGGAAGTTAGTTCACAGTGCTTTCATTGATATCACAACATTTGATCAGCACACCAATCCTGAAGGCAGGTAAGGCAACTATGATGGTTTTCCACCCCACCTTACAGATGAGGAAATTGAGATTTTGACTCATAAGCCACAGAGCAGGGAAGTGAGAGAACTGACTCAAATCCCAAGTGTTACGATTCCCACCCCCTGCCATTAGTATAGATAATAAGACACTAAGTACAAATAACCAGTTAATAGTCTATGTTTTTAGGATAGCTTTTTATAGTGAAATGGTACTTTGCATACAGTTGGTAGTCAATAAATATTTCTTGTCTGATTCTAAAGATCGGCCACACCCTTAGCTCATTAATTCAGTCACATAGTAAACTTTTATGGAGCATTTATAATATCCTAGGCACTGTAATAAGCACTGGGGAACCCAAAACCTGGCCCGTCATCACCAGCCTTAAGGAGGCACTAATCTGTTCAGGGGATGGATGGGAGTGAATCCCTAAAAGAAGGAGGAATATTAATGGAGCTCCCAGGAGAGAGGAATAAATCCACCCCACTTCCCCACCTCTAGGGATGGTATTGGTGACAAGGAACCAGGGGAAGAGTTCATGGAAAAGGTAACTTGTGAGTTATATTTGGAAGGAATTTCTGGAAGCAGAAAGGAAAATTCCTGGCAGAGGGCACAGCTTGAAAGAAGGAATGGAGGTGTGAAAGCACATGTGTGCTTTAGGGTTGCAAGCAGCACAGAATGGCTACAGCACAGTGTATATGGAGATGGAGGGTGTGGGGTGACAGGAAATAAAGCTGAAAACATAGGTTGGAGTCTGAGTAAGAGGATAACTGAATGCCATGCTCATAATACAAGACTTGACCTCCTAGGCAATGAAACCATTAAAGCTTTGCTTATGGTCTGCTTTTCAGAAGTAGAAAGTGGGCATGATTCTATCTGTGCTTCAAAAAACAAAAATTGTCCAGGTAGCAATACGAAGGTTACATGAAAGACACAGTGAGTGGGAAGGAGGCACGTGCAGGGAGAGAGAGAAAATATGCCCCAAGTCATGTATGCAGTTACTTTCTTTGCCCACCAACCAGATAGCAAAGTAACTGAGAGGCTGGAAGTAACTGTGTGGTTAGATGTGCTGTTACCATCAGAACAGAGGCTCAGTGATACCACTCCTCCTACACACAAGGGTCTAGGTTAAATGGGAAACGCATGTACCACTTGATTATTAGCTGGTCTTGGGCCTGACACCCCTGCGCAAGCTCTTTGACAAACTGGGCTGGAACACTGAGCTTAGGCTCAAGACCAAAGCTTTCTAGCACACATACAAGGACTTTGCCTACTGTTATTGGGACCCAACTAGCCTCCTCAAATGGAATCCATTAGATAATTCTTTCCTCCTGGAAAAAGGTGGACAGGGAGGTGCTGGGAGAAAATGGCTAAGACCTTCTCCTTCCCTCCTCCCCCCAAACCAGTAAAACCAGTGTTCTAAAAAGGTTTGACTTTTTTATTTTTGCAAAATATAGCTGGAAGCAGTGTTTGTAAGAACAGCAACAAAACCTTTGTTGCACAAGCTTTTTTCTTTTAAAATAAAGATACAGAAGTTTCTCTCCATTAATGCACATATCCAAAAAAAAAGAGAAATTGTCTCCTTGAGGCGAATATTATTTTCGGGGTTCCTGAAGAATATGAGATGAAATAAATATAAAATCATGACAACCAATGCTGTTGACTCAGAGTATGAGTTCATGGAAAGCAGGAGCAATGATTGCCACTTTGGACGGTGTCTAATGCAGTCAAGCAAAAATGGAACTTCTTTTATAATAGCATTTGCATGTCTATAATTATGAATATGTGAGTAGAGGATTCCAGTCTCGTTCTGGTGACCTCTGGAAGTCTCAAATTCAAAGGCATGGTGATTCAAACGCCAGGGATGCTTACTGCTATCTTAAGATAAGATTGATTAAAAGAAGCTGGGAGTTCTTGGGGAGTTCTTCCCGAGTCAGGTCTTAAGACACTAGAGATGGAAGGGATTTTAAATCTGTAGTCCAACTTCCTTCCACTATGGGATTCTTTGATCTCTTTTCAGCTCTGTTCATTGCTAAATGTTTTAAAATGATCTCTTATGTTGAGGTAAACCCTGTTGTGAAGAAATATAGACCCATCTTGCCAGAGCATACCGATTGTTTCCACCCCCAGAGACAGAAAGTGGGGTTGGGTGGATCACGAGGCAGGTGCCTGTGGGACACATTTGGTGGTCTTCCATGCATAAGGGAGAAGCCAGGTCTGGACAGGGTCCTGTGATCGAAGGAGGACTCAAGAGTTCTAGGGGATTTGGGAAGATGAGAGTGGTGATAGAATCATTTTGAATTTACCCCAATCTCCACATAAAAACAAACAGAGCAAATACATAACAAAATCAAACCAGAATTAGATGGTGTTCCCATGAATCCCAAAATATAAGCTATGGGGACAATGCAGCAACTGCCCCCAGGCTCACATGGTATCAGTGCCTGTTGGTGAGGAAGGAAGAAAGCGATGGGGTATCTGACAGCCCTGAGAATAGGGGAAATCCAACATAGGCAGCAGGTACTTACTGGAAAACACATGAATCAATCTGAGAGTGGCAGCGGAACCTGGGAGGATTTTGCCCAAGCCAGCAGTGGAGGAGTACAAGGGGTCCAGAGACAGGCTGGAGGGCTGGAGTAGTCTAGCCATCATGGGCTCCCAAAATTGACCACCAGGGATCCCCTTCCAGGACAGGGACCCACATGAGAGAGAAACTGCTGGGAGCAGAACAAGAATTGAGCAGGAAATGGACAACAGAGGTGAAAAAAAAGAAGTCTAGTTAAAAGTTGGGGGTGAGGAAAGAGTTGGGAAACCTCAGAAAACAAGCTAGAAAAAGTGTAAGAGAAAGAACTGGAAGTGGAGGTGAAGTGGGGGCAGAAGCCTATAGATTAAAAGAGACAGAAAGCATCCTAATGGATAAGCAAAGCTAGCTATACTGTCTAGGGATGCACAATGGGTTAGAAAACTAAAAGGAAATTCAGCAAAATTATTGCAATGGACCAAATGTTTGTATCTCAACCTCCGCCCCCCCCTCCAATTCCTATGTTGAAATGTTACCTGGCAATGTGATGGTATAAGAAGGTGTGGCCTTTGATACATGGTTAGGTCATGAGGGTGGAGCCCTCATGAATGAGATTGGTGGATTATGAAAAGGATCCCAGAGAGCTCTCTTGCTCTCTTTCCACCATGCAAGGACACAACGGGAAGTTAACAATTTGCACCCTGGAAGAGGGCCCTCTCCAGAACCCAACCATGCTGGCACCCTGATCTCAGACTTCCAGCTTCCAGAACCATAAGAAATAAATTTCTGTTGTTTATAAGCCACCCAATCTGTATAGCACTTTGTTATAGCAGCCTGAACTGACTAAGACAGGTATTTCCACAGAAGTCAAGAGCACAGTTACTTTTGGTGGGCATCTGTGATTGGATGGGGCCTTTGGTGCTTTATTTATTTTATTTATATCTGTGCTTTACTTTACCATAAACAAGTAATAAAAGGAGAGAAGGATTAGGGGACCTGAGGTCCCAACTAAATACTGAACATTAATACTAAAGCCAATGTAATTCTAGCTCATATCTATTGAACATGTTCCCATACGCAAGGTGCTGTGCTAAGTACTTCACCACAGTGGTTATGTGCGCTGAGTCTACATCAAGTGGTTTGGTTAGTTTCCTATACTAGCTGTGTGACTTTAGGCAAGTAACTAATTCTCTTTGAGCTTCTGTATCCTCATCTGTAAAATGGGATAACAGTAGTATATCTCTCATAAGGCTGTTGGGATAAGTGAGTTTTGCTTGTAAAGCCCTTAACACAGTGCCTAATTCATAGAACATGCTCCATCAGTCGTAACCACTGCTACACCCCAGTGAGGTTGCTGTTATTACTCTCATATTATGGGTGAAAAAAATCAAGGCTCAGAGAGGTTAAGTCGTAGAATTATTCAGTGTTGAAGCTAGGCTCTCAACCTTTTCCTTTTGCTTTCCCAACTCATTAACTTCCTTCAAAAGAAAGATAGTGAAATGGCAAATGACAGTGACCTGGCCTGGTTCCACAGCTCTGTTTTGAAGGATATCTGGGGTCTTGTTCCCTCCCTTGCCCTAACACATGATGTTGCAATTTCACTACAAGACAGAGAATCCAGCAGTGCTGTCTGAAGCACGTCTTTCTGAAGCAATCTTGGAAAAGGGAGTAAGGGCGAGAAGGATGCAGGGCTATGAGCCCCCTTCAGCAGAGCCATAAACAATCCCCCATTCCCAGAGGGGTCAGGAGCCCAGCGAGGCAGCTGGCTGGATGCGTCCCACACATCATGCCGAAAGAGAAAATAAGTGGCATTCCTCAGTGCTAAAGTTTAAGCGTAAACAAGGAGCAAGTAGTTTTCATGATAATTACCAAATATTAGAAATGTATTGTTCCTTTCCCACTCCCAAGACACTTATAGGAGCTCCAGCTGTGCTAATAATGTTACGTGCACCACTTCTGGGGCCAGAAGTATTGTTCCAAGACAAAGGCTCTTCATCTGTGTTTGTTCTTGTTTTCCATCAACACTTGAAACCTAGTTCACCTAGATTTTCTTAGGGCTCTGTGTTTTGTTTGGTAAAACAAACAAACAAACAAACAGCATTTGGAGTTAAGATCTTAATTTGGAGTTAAGGTCTTAATTTCTCTGATCCCCATCTATCAGAAGGGGAAGTAATATTTACGTGATAGAACTGACCGGAAGAGCCTAGCATATAGCTTGGCATATAGTAGACACCATAAATGAAGGTGCCTCCCTCACTCCCATGCCAGCACACCTTGAAAACAAGAGCCAGTATGGCAGATACGTAGCACATGTGCTTCCTTCCCCTACGGTATCCATGGTAGACATTATTAATTGATCACAATATTCTTTCCTGCTTGGATTAGTTTGCTACTGCTGTGGTAGCAACTTACCACCAACTTAATGGATTAAAACAGCGCAAGTTTATTACCTTACAGTTCTATAGGTCTGAAGTCCAACAGTTCTCACTGGACTAAACTCAGTTTTGGCAGGGTTGCTTTCCTTTTTGGAAATGCAAGGGGAGAATTCATTTCCTTGCCTTTTCCAACTTCTAGAAGCCTCTCTCCAGTCCACGAACATAGCTCCCTACATCTCGGAATCAGCAACAAGGCATCAAATGCTTCTCATGCTGCTATCACTCTCTGACCATAGCCAGGAAATGTTCTCCACTTTTAAGGACCCGTGTGATTAGATTGGGCCCACCAGATAATCCAGGGTTATCTCCCCATCTCAAGATCCATAACCTTCATCAATCAGCAAAGTCCCTTTTGCCATGTCAGGAAGCATAGTACATGTTTCCAGGTTTAGGATGAGGACACCTTTCGGGTCTATTGTTCTACTTACCCCACTTCTCAACGCACTGCAGCCACTACCTATGGATTAGAATTTGACCTGTGAGATCAAATCTATTTATCCTGTGAGATCAAAGTTGTCCCTACTTTAGAGATTCACCAGGAAAGAAAGAAAGAAAAAAAAAAAGCAAAGCCAATCAGAGGATAATTGGAATCAAAAGAAAGTACCTACCACATGCTAAATACTTAAAAAAAAAAAAAAAAATCTGCCTGGATTCTCTTACTGCCACAGTCAGGAGTAGAAGCAGTAGCAGACCAGTCCTCAGCAGCTACAGAAGGGGGAATGTTCTTTTGGGGTTGCCTTTCTACCAATGGGGTCCTAGAGTGCCACCTCCAGGTCTCTCAGCTTGGGGTCCCCTTCATGTGGGATCATGCGTGGTTGCACATTGGCCTAAACTTTTTAAAAAACAGCTTCACTGAGGTATAAATGACATACAACAATCTGTACATGTTCAAAGTGTACAAAGTGATATGTTTTGACACGTCTATACCTGTGAAACTATTACCTTATTCAGGATTATGAACATATCCATCCTTACCAAAGTCTGCTTGTGCCCTTTTGGAATCCCTCCCTATCCCCACCTGTTCCCAGATAACCATTGATCTGCTACTGTCACTATAGATTAGTTTCCATTTTCTAGAATTTTATATAAATGATATCATATAATAAGTACCCTTTTTGGCCTGGTTTCTTATAGTTAGTGTAACGATTTTGAGATTCATCCATGTTGTATGTATCAATAGTTCACTGTTTTTACCGCTGAGTAGCATTTCAATGTAAACTGCAGTTTTGTTTATCTTTTCACCAACTATCAGAAATTTTCAGTTTTTGGCTATTACAAATAAACTCTTATGAATATTCATGTACAAGTCTTTGTATTGGGCATACACTTTCATTTTTCTTGGGTAAATATCTAGGAGTGCAATCACTGGGTCATACAGTAGGTATATGCTTAACTTTATAAGAAACTGCCAAACTGTTTTTCAAAATGGTTGCACCATTTTATATCCTCATCAGCAGTGTATGAGAGCTTCAGTACTTCCATGTCCTTGGCAGTACTTAGTATGGTTAGTCTTTTTAATTTTGGCCATTCTAACGGGTGTATGGTAGTATCTCATTGTTTTATTTGCATTTACTTAATGACAATGATGTTGAGCATATGTGTAATTTGCTTATCTGCCATCCATGTTATCTTCTTCAGTGAAGTGTAAGTTCAATCTTTTATCCATTTTTAAAATTAGATTGTTTTCTTATTATCAGGTTTTAGAGTTCTTTATATATTCTGAATACAATTCTCTTGACACATATATGATTTACAAATATTGTCTCTCATTTTGTGGTTTGTCTTTCCATTCTCTTAACAGTGTAACTCAAAGAGGAGAAGTTCTTAATTTTGATGTAGTATAAGATATTGATTTTTCTTCATGAATTGTGCTTTGTGTTATATTTAAGAAATCTTGCCCAAACCAGGGTCATAAAGATTTACTCCTATGTTTTCTTCTAGGAGTTTTATGGCTTCAGGTTTTACATTTAGGTCTATGAGCCATTTTGAGTTAATTTTTGTATATAGTGCAATGTATGAATTAAAGTTCTGTCTCCCTAACCCCATACTCATATTCAACTGTTCTAGCACTATTTGTTGAAAAGACTTTCCTTTCTCCACTAAACTGCTTCTGCACATTTACTGAAAAACAGTTGTCCATATGTCTCTGGACCTATTTCTGGACGCTCTATTCTCATCCATTTATTTATTTATCATGACACTAACATCACACTGATGGTTAGTGTATCATTATAATAAGTGTTGAAATTAGGTAGTGATTCATCTGTAATGGTGGGCTCACAGAATGAATTGATAAGTATTCCTTCCTCTTCAATTTTTTCAGAGTTTGTATATTATTTCTTTCTTAAATATTTGATAGAATTCTCCAAGGAAACTGCCAAATCCTTGAGTTTTGTTTTTTTTCTGAGAAAGTTGTTAACTACAAATCCAGGTTATTTCTTCTTGAGTGAACTATGGTAGATTATGTCTTTCAAGGAATTTGTCCATTTCATTTAAGTTGTCGAGTTTATATGCATTTATTAGTTATTTTATAGGCATGTTCATAATATCCGCTTATTATTGCTTTAATAGCCATAGAATCTGTAGGGTTGTCACTTTTTTCATTCAAGATATTTAGCAATGTATGTCTTCTCTCTTTTATCCTATTCAATTTGGTTAGAGGTTTATGAATTTTATTGATCTCAAAGAACAGCATTTGAGTTTAACAATTTTCTTGTTTTTCTATTTCACTGACATGTTCATTTTTATTTATTATTTCCTTTCTTCTGCTTACCTTGGCTTTAACTTACTCTTCTTTTTTTTTAGTTTCTTAAAGTGGGAGCTCATATCATTGATTTAAGACCTTTCTTCTTTAAAGCATAGGCATTTTAGTGCTATAAATTTCCCCTTAAGCACTGCTTTAGCAGCTTCCTGTAAATTCTGATATGCTATGTTTTTGTTTTCATTCAGTTAAAAAGACTTTGGGCTTCCCTGGTGGCGCAGTGGTTGAGAATCTGCCTGCCAATGCAAGGGACACGGGTTCGAGCCCTGGTCTGGGAAGATCCCACATGCCGCGGAGCAACTAGGCCCGTGAGCCACAACTACTGAGCCTGTGCGTCTGGAGCCTGTGCTCCGCAACAAGAGAGGCCACGATAGTGAGAGGCCCGCACACCGCGATGAAGAGTGGCCCCCGCTTGCCCCAACTAGAGAAGCCCTCGCACAGAAACGAAGACCCAACACAGCCAAAAATAAATAAATAAGTAACTTAATTAATTTTTTAAAAAAAGAGTTTATTTCCCTTCGACTTCTTCTTTAACTCAAGGGTTATTAAGAAGTGTTTTATATAATTTCCAAACACTTGGGGATTTTATAGATAGCTATCTGTTATTGATCTCTAACTTAATTCCATTTTATTCAGAAAATATACTTTGTATGACTTGAATCCTTTTAAATGTATTAAGACTTGTTTTTTGTCCCAGAATATGGCCTATTTTTGTAAATGTTCCAAAGAGTATTGAGCACTTTAAATATTTTTTCATATATAATCTTCACAACAATGCTTACTGTTTTATCTCCATTTTAATGAAGAGGAAATAGGTGATATTTGATACCTGTTTTAAAGAGAAAAGGCTGAGGGTTAATCAATTTAAATAACAATTTAGGGCCAGACAGCCATTAAGTAGTAAAACCAGGATATGCTCCCAGGTCTGACACCAAAGCCAAGCTATTGGTATCACTCTTGTATAATTCCTCCATACCCATCCCTCATCCTGATAGGCAGGGAGAACCACTTGTGGTCAAGAGGCTGAGTTTAGAAGTTAATTTCCTCTTTCTGAAAGTGTGGGGATCTATTTCCTCAATTGCTCCTTCCTAGCATAAACACAATTGCTTCAACTGTTGATGCAAACATAAAGGTGGGTTCTGTCTGATGGTAAGAAATGCCCCAACCCACAATTGCTAATCTGAGTCAGAACCTTGCTACTGAGCCCTGCTGCTGACTGATGCTCAATCACTAGGTCATTCCAATAACACCCAAAACCAAAGACTGACATCAGGTGCTTTTGCCTCTTCCTAGCAGAGAGCAGGGGATGGCTGATTATCCTTCAGAGCCCAGTGATAACTCAGGAAGCCTCTGGACTAACAGACTCTATTTATCTGTTCCTTGAATTTGCATAATAGTCTTCAAGTCAACCTGGATGGAAATGACTATTTCCTTACTCCTTTCTTGAATTTAACTGTCAGGTATCAAAGGCATGATCTTATTGCTAGTAAATGTGATTACAGTTCTTGTTCACTGGGACTGATGCCAATTTGGGACCTATAATTCAATTCAACAAAAGAGTTTTTGATCATCTGCAGCTCCAATTATCTAAGTGATCCAGTCCCTTTCTTCCTCCTATTACCACAGTCATTTGACTGGCCTGTTAATGATCTTTTTGGCTGCATCCATGGTCCTGCACAATGGTTATTTGAATAGATGTCTTCCAGGAGTTTATTTGTCTTACAAAGTCAATTTAACTTCCACAGTTATTTGCAGGATCCCAAATTGTCCATAATTGACTGCTTCCTAATGCCAATTAGCCTAAAATCTGAAAGGAAAAGAGTGTGCTGCCTAAGTGAGCTATTCATTCCAAGTGCCATTTCTTCACCACTTGAAATGCTAAATGGTCAGCACCAAAGGAAGGAAAAGAACTCCTGGGGATTTTCTTTGAGTACCTAAGCATCTAACCTTTCACTGAAGTAGACTGGCTTCTACACGCTAATTATTAGCCTGCAGATTACTAAGGAGTTAAATAAAACTCTTTGCTAAGAGTATGCAGTCCCCAAAAGTTAATCTGTGGTGTGCAGTATCTGACTTTTTAAATTTCTTCTGATGAGTGATGTAAAGGATGTAGAATGGAAGAGTTCTGCAGCAACGTCAAAGCCTAAAGCAGCCACTATTCTGGTTGATAGATAATATCTAGTTGATAGATAACTGCTTAAGTCTCTACTTTCTCCTAAATGGAAACTGCATGGTTAAAGAAATCTTTCCATAAGATTCTGCAAACCTTTGACAAACTACTATAGTTAGAAATAGCAAATCAGTTTTAACGTATGTGTCAACTGATTGGCTGGCCTTAGATTCTTGGGATTCTGAGACCACACTCTTTTTTTAAATGAAATATAGTTGATTTACAATATTATATTAGTTTCAGGTGTACAGCATAGTGACTTAGTATTTTTATAGATTATATTCTATTAAAAGTTATTATAAAATAATGGCTATAATTCCCTCTGCTATACAATATATCCATATATATATCCATGTGTGATTGATATATATATATGGATATATATATCACATCTTCTTTATCCATTTGTCTGTTGATGGACACTTGGGCTGCTTCCATAGCTTGCCTATTGTAAATAGTGCTGCTATGAACACTGAGGTGGCATATATCTTTTTGAATTAGTGTTTTCATTTTCTCTGGATACATATCCAGGAGTGGAATTGCTGGTTCACATGGTAGTTCTATTTTTAGTTTTTTGAGGAACCTCCATATTGTTTTCCATAGTGGCTGTACCAATTTACATTCCCACCAAAAGTGTACAAGGGTTCCCCTTTCTCCACATGCTCACCAACATTTTTTATTTGTATTCTTTTTGATGACAGCCATTCTGACAGGTGTGAGGTGATATCTCATTGTTGTTTTGATTTGCATTTCTCTAGTCATTAGCGATGTTGAGCATCTTTTCATGTGCCTGTTAGCAATCTGTATGTCTTCTTTGAAAAAATGTCTATTTAGATCTTCTGCCCATTTTTTAATTGGGTCATTTGTTTTCTTGATAGAGTTGTTTATATATTTTGGATTTTAACTCCTTGTCAGTCATATCATTTGCAAATATTTTCTCCCATTCAGTAGACTTTTTGTTTTGTCAATGGTTTCCTTTGCTGTGCAAAAGCTTAAGTAGGTCCTATTTGTTTCTTTTTGTTTTTATTTCTTTTGCCTTAGGGGAGAGATGAAAAAAAATACTGCTGTGATTTATGTCAAAGTGTGTTCTGCCTATGTTCTCTTCCAGGAGTTTTATGGTTTCAGGTCTACTTTAGGTCTTTAATCTATTTTGAGTTTATTTTTCTATATGGTGTGAAGAAATGTTCTAGTCTCATTCTTTTACATGTAGCTACCCAGTATCCCCAACACTTTTTAAAAAAATAATTTATTTATTTTATTTATTTAATTTTGGCTGTGTTAGGTCTTCGTTGCTGTGCGCGGGCTTTCTCTAGTTATAGCGAGCAGGGGCTATTCTTCGTTGTGGTGCGTGAGCTTCTCATTGCAGCAGCATCTCTTGTTGCGGAGCATGGGTTCTAGGCATGTGGGCTTCAGTAGTTGTGGCTCATGGGCTCTAGAGTGCAGGCTCAGTACAGTAACTGGGGTGCATGGGCTTAGTTGTTCTGCAGCATGTGGGATCCTCCTGGGCCAGGGATCGAACCCATGTTCCCTGCATTGGCAGGCGGATTCTTAACCACTGTGCCACCAGGCAAGTCCCAACACCACTTATTGAAGAGACTGTCTTTTCTCCATTGTATATTCTTGCCTCCTTTATCATAGATTAATTAACCATAGGTGCGTGGGCTTATCTCTGGGCTCTCTATTTTCTTCCATTGATATATGTGTCTATTTTTGTGCCAGTACTATGCTGTTTTGATTACCATAGCTTTGTAGTACAGTCTGAAGTCAGGAAGGGTGATACCTCCAGTTTTGTTCTTTTTTCTCAAGACTGCTTTGGCAGTTTGGGGTCTTTTGTGGTTCCATATAAATTTTGGGATTATTTGTTCTAGTTCTGTGAAAAATGTCATGGGTATTTTGATAGGGATTGCATTAAATCTGTAGATTGCTTTAGGTAGCATAACCACTTTAATAATATTAATTCTTCCATTCCAAGACCCCAGGGTCTTTCCATTTCTTTGTGTCATCTTTAATTTCCTTCATCAATGTTTTATAGTTTTCCAGAGTGTAGGTCTTTCACCTCTTTGGTTAAGTTTATTCCTAGGCATTTTATTCTTTTCAATGCAACTTTAAATGGGATTTTTTTTTTAACTTTCTCTTTCTGATGGTCCATTATTAGTGTATAGAAAAACAACATATTTCTGTATATTAATCTTGTATCCTGCAACTTCACTGAACTTATTAGTGCTAATAGTTTTTTGGTGGAGACTTCAGGGTCTTCCATATAAAGTATCATGTCAGGTGTAAATACTGGCAGTTTTACTTCTTCTCCTGCCATCTGGATGCCTTTTATTTCTTTTTCTTGTCTGACTGCTGTGGCTAGGACTTCCAATACTATGTTAAATAGAAGTGGTGAGAGTCAGCATCCTTGTCTTGTTCCTGAATTTAGAGGAAAGGCCTTCAGCTTTTCACTGCTGAGTATGATGTTAACTGTGGGTTTGTCATAAATGGGCTTTATTATGTTGAGATATGTATACCAACTTTGATGAGAGCTTTTATCATGAACGGATGTTGAATTTTGTCAAATACTTTTTTTGGATCTATTGAGATGATCATGTGATTTTTATTCTTCCTTTTGTTAATTTGGTGTATTGCATGGATTTATTTGCAAATATTGAACCATACTTGTGTCCTTGGAATAAATTCCATTTGATCACAGTATATGATCCTTTTTATATATTGTTGGATTTGGTTTGCTAATATTTTGTTGAGGATTTTTGCATCAAAGATACTGGCCTATAATTTTCTTTTTTTGTAGTGTCTTTGTCTGGTTTTTGTATCAGGGTAATGGTGGCCTCGTAGAATGAACTTGGGAGTGTTCCATCTTCTTCAATTTTTTTGTAATGGTTTGAGGAGGATAAGTATTACCTCTTCTTCATATGTTTGGTAGAATTCCCCTGTGAAGCTGTCCAGTCTTGGCCTTTTGTTTGCTGGGTTTCTTTTTTTTAATTGCCAAGTCAGTTTCACTGCTAGTGATTGGTCTGTTTAAATTGTCTGTTTCTTCTTGATTCAGTCTTGGCAGATTGTATATTTCTAGAAATTTGTCCATTTCTTCTGGGTGGTCCAATTTGTTGGCATATAATTGTTTGTGGTACTCTCTTATGATTTTTTTATATCTTGGTATTGGTTGTTATTTCTCCTCTTTCATTTTTTTTTCCTCTTTCATTTTTTACTTTATTTGGGTCCTCTTTCTTCTTCTTGGTGAGCCTGGCTAAAGATTTATCTATTTTGTTTATGTCTTCAAGAAAACCAGCTCTTGATTTTATTGATCTTTTCTATATATATATAGGTCTCTATTTTATTTATTTCCTCTCTGATCTTTATTATTTCTTTCTTTCTGCTAACTTCTGGGCTTTTTTTGTTCTTCTTTTTCTAATTCCTTTAGGTGGTAGTTAGGTTATTTCTTCTGAGACCATAATCTTGGATCAATGGAAAAGTAAGGTGATTGATCAGTGATGCCTGCCACAAACAGTAATAAGGAATGTGTGCTAGACACTATGCCAGACACTGGGAATATAGCAGTGAACAAGATGGATTCAGCTGATGAACTCACAAATCTACAGGGTGGGAATGATAAAGTCACTTTTTATTTTGTTATTCTAAAATTTGATGGTCCTTGTTCTGCCCACCACTGTTAATGGATTATTATAAAATAGCCACAATGTCAATTAAGACCTCTTAGTACAGTTCTTGCAGGAAAATGTAACAAGAGGAAAGGTGTTTATCACAGCAAGTAAGATGTGTCTTTCAGTTGTATTTTCTTTCTCTTCAAGAGCACACTGGCCAAGAAGACCTTCATCTTCATGAAGATGCTCCTTGCCAAACCAGTACATTTCTCCATGGTGGTAGGTAGCTGCAATCCTGGCCAGGGTCAACTCTTGCTAATGGAGAATGGAAAAAAATTGACAGGAAAAGATCAAGTGCAAGCGTGGAATGGTGAACTACTGTCTTTTCTGGGGTCACATGAAAAGGTAATTCCTGAGACAGAGCAATCAGATTGAGCAAAGGGCATTCACCTTCTTGCTAACTGACCAGCAGCTGTCCCCAGATGTTCCCCCATGCTGGTTATGTAAAAGGTGTTCAGTCACATGCAGAGTTTCTCTTAACCTAGTCAGCAGATGCCATCAATGGCTCTTCAGTCTGGTGGGGACAGGCTCTCTCTGTGCGGGCCTCATAAGTGCAACTTTGAAATGCTAGCACCGAAGTCAGAGTCCTGAGTTTGCTGCAAAAGGCCCCCCTCCATGCACAGATGATGCAATGGATTGGTATCCTTCTCACCATGGTGACAGCAGTTGACATGGAAACAGTTGTTCCTGCTTCTACACATAATCATTGTCCCTTACTTAGGCTTGCAAAATACCAAAAATATTTGCCTGCCCAGTACCCATTTCTTCTATCTCTCGGAACTGTATAAAGATTACCTTTTGGGAAATCATCCTTTCCGAACATCCAAACCAGTGGTGTTGGATAATATCTGTCCCACCCTATGCCTAAGCTCAGCAGGTAACCAATACCTGATCAAGCTGAGTCACAGGAATTTGTTTAGGTATAGACATGTGGCCCATTCTGAGTCTATGAGTGTCAGGTCCAGATTCTGTTAAAATGATTGGGAAAGTGACAGGGTTTTGCCTTTTGTTGTTAAGCTGACAGAACATAAGCCTGAAGCTGTTGGCAGCTCCTTGCCACCAGCTGTGTAGAACATGCTTGAAAATTTAGAAGGAAAACAGAGTCAAGGGACTGAGAGAGACATATTCCTGCTGATAAAATTTGAGCACCTGGATCCAGCTTTACCTGAACTTAACTATACCTTTGGACTTTTTCAGTTATATGAACCAATTTCTGCCCTTTTTTGCTTAAGAAAGTTTGAGTTAGGTTTCTGTCACTTATACCCTCAAAAGTCTTGATGAATATATAATTTTTTCCCTTTAGAGAGATTTTCATAGGAACTGGGCAAAACTATAGACATGCCTCTGAAATTTCTAGCATTTGAACAACATATATTTTTCTATAAGCATTGCTGATGAAATATAAGCCTAAAGCTGTTAGGCCTGATATCAGTTCATCAGCACATGACTAGTTAACAACAGCTACATGCCAACCACTATGCTGGGTACCATGATGGGGAGGGAAGAAGTCAGCCAGGGTCCCTGTCCTCACAGAGTTTACAGTCTAACCAGGAAGGCAGAACTAACACAAGTGAAAACTTGAGCAGAAGTTCTCACCTTCAGGGCCACAGCGCACTGGTGAGTCACCATATATTATGAGGTCTGCCACATGGAATGTGTGACTCATGAAGCTACAGTACCAATGTTGGCAGATGATTAAAAAATAAAAATGAATTAGAGTGGATTCAAGGTTATCACAATAATAATGCCACATTCATTCACTTAGCTCCCCAGAATGTTTTCCTCAGGGGAAGAGAAAGGGTTGGTATAACAGCTAACGCCCACGCACCCACATCCCCAGCAGTGTGTTGTTCCCAAGGATGCCATCCACCATGTGTCCCCAAGCAGCGACAATAATATCGATGTGAAGGAGGAGGAGGAACAGCAGCAGGGGAACTGCCAGCGCTTACCGTGCACTGATTAGGTGCCAGGTACTGTGCTGAGTGCTTATAAGAGTTCTTTCATTTACTCTACATGAAAAACTTTAGAGCAGTCATCTTCCCTGGTTGGCAGAGTAAAGAATAACTTCAGTGCTAAACAGTTTGAGTCTGTCTCTAGCACAACCTGAATTCAGAGAAGGGAGAGATCAGCATAGGCTGGAGTTGTTGGAAAAGGTTCCAAGCAGGGCATGAGCTTGAACAGGGCCGTGGAGGACAAATAGGCTCCACACAACCAGGCGAGAAGGGAGGGCATGCAGGCTCCGGTATAAATGAGACAAATGCACTACACTGGTGCCAGTCTCACATTCTGGGCACCTCTGAGCAGGGACCAGGGCGTTGCAAGACAAGTGCAATTGCCCGATACCCACTTGGCTATTGCATGCACTGCATCCTACCTCTGGACCTTTGTCTGTGCTCTTTCCTCCACCCTTGTCCCCTTCAGTTAAGAAGCTCCCGAGGGATACTCTGGAAGCTCTGAGGTCCTCTCTACCCTCTCTTGAGAAGAGGAACTGCTTCCCTGAGACAACTAAAGCAAACTATTCCTCCCTTGGCTGCCGACAAAGTTCAGCTTCCCTTCAGGCTCCCCAGTGCAGTGCTGCCTGTAGGCCCAACCCCACCTGCACACTTGCCCCCATCCTTCCCCTCAGCCTACCCCAAATTCTGGACCAGCGCCTCCTTATGCCAGAATGCAGCCACCCTGCCTTCCACTCCCTCAGTTTCCTTCACTCAGCCAGGCAGCGTGTCTGGGTAGCCACAAGCTGTACCCTGAAAAAACCAACCCACCAACAAACCAAGCACCCCTCAACTTAATCACTTCCCTTACCAAAACATTTATAGTTAATAATGAGCATTTATTAACTGCTTAGTGTGTGCCCAGCGCTGTTCTAAGCAGTTATATGCATTACTTTATGAAAATTTTACAAGGAGGCTGTGAAATAGGACAAGTGCCACCTACGTTTTATAGACCAGGAGACTGTGGTTCTGGGAAGTAATTTCAGTGATGCCCTGAGCAAGGACAGCAGCATGAGGCCAGGCAGACCGGTGCCCCTAAGCATGCTGCTCTCCTGCATCAGCCGCGGCCTTCAGGATCAACCCTCACAGCCTCAAGCTGGCAGTCCAGGCCCTCCACCACCAAGACTGGGTTTAGTTCTCTAGTCTTAAATTCCCACGTGGCCTCACAGCATGTTCCAACCACCAGACCAGATAACACGTAGCTGCTGGGCATACTCTGCCTTTCCCCAACACCATGCCTTTGCTTATGCTGGGTCCTCTGTCTGGAATGCCATCCCTCGTTACCTCCACATGTAGATTCACCCTTTAAAAGCTGCCTATTCCTCGAGGTTTTTCAATTTACCCTATCGTCTCATTGCCATCAAAATTAATCCCTGCCTTTCCCATGTACATCCTTCATATCCATTTCATAGTGCACGTCCCTTGTTTTACTGTTATTTGTGTGCAGTTACTTTATCATGAATCCCTGACAGGCAGGAACTGGGATTTCTCTTAGTGAGTTCCACTTGGGCATTTAGATCAGTGCCCTGCATGTGGGAGCTGCTCAAGAAATGTTAGCAGACTTAAGCTGAATGGCCACAGTTCTACCTTTCTCCAAACAGCTTCCCACAGCAGCCTACCAAAATATGTGAAAGTTCCACCGTTAGAGTCACTCCCTTGATTTAAAACCTTGCCTCCAGAAGGTCTCTGCTGAAATGTAGATATAATAGCTAGAAATGTAATGGATTGATTCATTAATACCTCAGGTTATTAGTTACTCAACCACTGGAGTTAAATCACCACTGGTCTGGAAAGAATGGACTCATTTTCCAAGGTAAGCAATGCCTCATTTCTTGGTGGTGGACACAGGTGAGGAAACTCTCAAACCTGCCTCCTTCACCAGCAAAATGATTCCCAAGTGGTTGTAGGCTTCTAGCGCATTCCTTGTGATGATTCAATAGCTATTTACAGAGAGGCAGCATGACCTTTCTGGTTCTAGAGGTGATACAGGTGAAACAAGGGGGATGCAATGCTCTCCAGGTTCTGACTATGAAGCCTGCTATATCTCACTCAAAAATCTTTGCTCAGAAACCCTGCAATGGAGGAGAGAGGTTAGGAAGGAACTGTAGTGAGTTGAATAGTGTCCCTCCCAAATTCATGTCCATCTGGAAGCTTGGAATGTGACCTTACTTGAAAAAAGGGTCTTAGCTGATATAATTAAGATGAGGACATACTGGATTAGGATGGGCTCTAAATCCAATGACTGGTGTCCTTATAAGAAGAGGAGAGGAGGGATTTCCCTGGTGGCGCAGTGGTTGAGAGTCTGCCTGCCAATGCAGGGGACATGGGTTCGAGCCCTGGTCCAGGAAGATCCCACATGCTGTGGAGCAACTAAGCCCATGTGCCACAACTATTGAGCCTGTGCTCTAGAGCCCGTGAGCCACAACTACTGAGCCCACATGCCACAACTACTGAAGCCAGTGCACCTAGAGCCTGTGCTGCTCCGCAATGAGAGAAGCCACCACAATGAGAAGCCCGCGCACCACAACAAAGAGTAGCTCCCGCTCACCGCAACTAGAGAAAGCCCGCAAACAGCAACGAAGACCCAACACAGCCAAGAATAATTAATTAAAATGAAATAAAATAAAAATTACTGGCTTAAAAAAAAAAAAAGAGGAGAGGACATGCAGACGCATGGAGTAGAACAGGTGGAAATGGGGGCAGAAATCAGAGGGATGCGGCTAGAAGCCAAAGCATGCCAAGCGTTGCCTACAACTAGTTCTCATTCAGAAGCTAGAACCAGGGGCAGGGAACAGATTTTCCCTCAGAGCCTCTAGAAGGAACCATTTCTGCCAACACCTTGATTTTGGACTTCTGACCTTTAGAACTACGAGAGAATACATTTCTGCTATTTTAAGCCACCAAGTTTGTTATGGCAGCCCTAGGCAACTAATACAGTAACCAACTTGCAGAGATGGCCTAACATGTACCAGGCACTTTACTTTGGTACTACAGGACCCTCAAGAAGGGAGTTGTTACCACTTTTTTACAGATGAGAAAGACTGACACCCAGAGAGGTTAAGAACTTGTCCAATGTCACAAAGCTGGGAAAATGGCAAATATGGGTTTTGAGTCTATGAAGCTGTATTAGGTTGTAGGTGGTCTTCTTCTGTCACTGACACTCTCTTCATTTCTTTCCCTGAGGGCTTGTTAAGTGCCAGGAACTCCTCTAGAAAGCCTACATGTTGGCTCCTAGCACAGGTATCTCGACCTATTTCATTCACAGATGTATCCCAAGTGCACAGGGCAGCTCCTGGCACAAAACAGTTGCTTAATAAATATTTGCTGAATAAATGAATCCTCTCCTAAATCCCATGGGATAGATATAATTATTATACTCCTTCTGCAGAAGGTGAAAATGAGGCACAGAGGGGGTCAGGGACTTTCCCAGAGTCCTGACCCTTGGTATCAGATAACGTGATGTGATTCATTCCCTGACCCACAACCCAAGTGACATTGACATTTATAAACCCAGTTCCTTAGAATTAACTGCACTTCATCATCTTCACCATACCATTTGTTGAGCATTGCTCAGGGCCAGCCCCAGGCTAGGTGTTTTGTAGACAGTCTCACCTTTAACCCTTATTATACTCCTATGCACTAGTTACTATTAGCATCCTGATTTAACATACTGGAATCTGAGACACAGAGAAATGAAGTAATGTTTTTGGTGTCACACAACCAGTAGGTGACAGGATCAGTGTTCAAGGTCAAGTCTCTCTGATTCCAAAGCCTGTACTCAAAGCCATTAAGTAGACTGCCTCTCTTAGCAGGAGCCCCACCCAATGTGAACAATGTCCAAAGAACGGAAGCTGACGCTGGTGATGGGCTCCGCTGCCCTGCCCTCCTGGCCCCCTCCAGGTTTCCTCCTTCTGTGGCCTGTGGATGGGACCTCCAACTCTAAGCAGCTCTGAATTGTCTCTGCTCACTCAGCTTATCTTGGGTTGGTTCTGTTCACCCTCTGCCAGAAAGCATGAAGCTCTTCCCAGGACTTCTCTCTACCTTCCTTCATCTAAAGCTAAGGACTGTTCATTCACTTCTCTGTCAAATAAAGATGGGCTTAAAGATAGAAGAGGACCGTGGATATACCAGGAATATAGCAGTGAAAAGACAAATGCTGTTTCTCCTCCCCAGAGACTTCATCTAATGTTTTCTCCCTGCTAGTTCCCAAAAGCCCTTATTTATTCCCCTTGGCAACTGCCAGCTTCACACCACAGTGAAAGTTTTTTAATGCAATCCCAAGACGCATTCCTCTTTAGAGCTAAGGATACTTAAAGCTAAGATTCTGTAATGATACTGCATTTTAACATGGATTCAGCCTTCCTAAATGATTATAATTTGGGAGAGTTTCTGTCATCAGGAAGGTGGAAGGGCCTCCCATTCCTGGAATTACACCATAGAGGTAGATGTCTATCCTGCTTGTAAGAAATCCTGGCTTTGCCTAGAGTGACCCTGTATCCCCTTCCATCTGTCTGAGTGTCTAAGAAGATCTTTTGAATATGATAGTGATAACAGTAAGGAAACCCAGAGAACATCTTGACCAGCCTTCCCAGTTCACTCATGGAGAAAATGGGACTCCCCAGAGGGAAGTCACTCTCCCAGCTGACAAGCACCAGATGGCCTGAATCCCAGTACCTTCCCATACACACTATTGGGCCATCACATCACTGGTCTTTCTGGATGTCCTTGAAATGCCCCAGAGTAGGAGGAAAGAGTTTGTCCTGTGAGAAGAGAAGGGAAGCAGGTTCATCCAGGCCCTCTCCTAGAACTTGCCATTTATAATCATGTCAAGGTGACCTGTCATGGACTTGACCCTGGACCCAGGAACAGGAATGTGAGGAGGAAAGAGAGTCCGGGAAGGGGCCTTAGTGCAGAGCAGGCAAAGGCAGCAAAGGTGGTGTTGAGTGACACAACGGCTTGAGAATTTATCATCCACTCACAGGCAGACAACAGATTGAGCAGAGGACCTCAGCAGTCCTGCAAAGCATGGAGGCCCTCAGGGCAGGCTCTTACCACTGAACTGTGCATTCTCTGGAAAGAACCACCTAGCTTAAGAACAAAGCCAAGTGGTGTGCCTAGTCTAGGGCCATGTGGTAGGAGGAGGGGGCACTCTTCATCTCTCATGACCCCACTTTGGACTGAGTCTTGGAGGTTCTAGAACTTCCTACATGCATCCCTACATCCAGGGTGAAATAGTGAATGCTCAATCAATATTTATTGAGTGAATGAGTCCCCTGGGAAGGGTAATATATTAACATATTATCTGCTGCTAATAGCTTTGTGCAAATTAGTTTAAAATTAAAATGAACACTTCTTCAGTACTTTGCATCTTATTAATGTAGCACATGAAGAATCCCATTTAGTTTTCAAAGTATTCTTGGGAAAGGTGTATTTGTGACCTTGGGTAAAACATTTAACCTTTCTTTGCCTTAGTTCCCCCATCTATAAAATGAAATTAATAGTACCTACCCTATAGAGGAAGAATTAATGGATAATACCTGTAAAGCATTAGAGTCTTTCCATAGGGACTGTTATTTCTATGTACTGTGGCCTGTTCTATATTTCTGGGAGACAGGCTATTTAAATGGTACCTTGGGATGTGGGGACAGAGCTGTGACTAATGTCAGCTCCTTCTCAAGGTCGCCATCCTGGACCCTGACCACTAGCAGACAGTTTCCCACCAAGACAGAATGTGGACTGGTGTCCACTCCGGCCTCACAACTTTAGCCCAGAATTTTGCTTTGGAAGGCATTAGAAATTCTTTCTTTGGTTGTTTACTTATTGTTCTCAGATCGTGTGGAAAGCTCTCTGGAACCTTCGGACAATGTTATCATGAGACTGGAGAACTGATGAGGGAGAAGCTGAGAGGAAAATAAGAGAAGAGCATGGGGGTTGCTGGGGCCCCTGCCTTGGTGTTTATTTGCCACATTTTTCTAAGCTGGATCTTCATAAGTACTCAGGGGCTACAGCCAAGCCAAGTTCCCTCACTGCACTCTGTTGCCTTCCACCGCAAGCCCCCAGTCTGAGCCTGGTAACCGGGTCCCCACTCTTCCTTGCCCCACCTTTCTTCTCTCCACTAACTCTGCCTTGTGAGGGAACGCAACTCTGTAAACATCAGAGCACAGAGAGAGCAAAAGAGAGAGAAACTAAACTAAAAAAAAAAAAAAGGAGTACATGCTGGGCTGTGTGTGTGTTTGGGGGGCGGGGGGGTGGGAACTGAGGAGGAGAGTAAGACAGGAAGATGAGGTCCCAGGAGGTGGAGTGGGTTCAGCCATCGATAAGGACTCTGAGCCAAGTACACTTAACATCAAGTTTGCAAATAGCCAGCCTGTGGGCTGAATCCAGCCCTAAAAAAGTTGGGGGCTTTAAAATTTGAAAAATTTCCCATAAAAACCCAAATATCCAGCTTGAAGAACCTGGTCACGCAGGGTTCACATTTCATGGCAACAATGGACTGGAGCTGCGGAGTCACTCTCTCCTCTAGAAGGGGCACATGCCAGCCCTATTTGCCATAGTCTCCACCACTCTCTATTGTGTGGCATTCAGCCTTGTTCACTTACTTAAATTATCTAAGTCCCTGAGTTTGGGAGCCTTAGTTTTTATGTATCATTTTTTAGTACCAGTTGGTGAAACCACCTCCTTCTTACCCAGCTACCCCCAAAATACAGACCTGAGGGCAAAGGCAATAAGTGAAAGATGGTTTTGAAAGGCAGAGTAGAGAAGGGTGGAGATGGGGAGTACAGCTGAAAAGGGAAAGAAAATTTGCAAGTGGGAAAGGAAAAAAATCCAGGATGAGGAGAGGAAGGTTTGACAAATGGAGAGAGAGGGAGGAGTCAGAATTCTGCTTTCTCATCCATCCCCAATGGCTCCCTGGATTTCCTTAAACAAGGCATGTAATCTTTGTGGGTCAGTAACTCTCCTCATTAGTACAAGGTTGCATCACCATGTTCATCATCAAATAATGAAATTTCCATGGAGCTCCTCTGAGAGTAAATCAGATGGTGATTCTTAAATAAATTAATCAACGATAATACACTGTTTATATTGGCTTCCCTGGATGATTGATTTAATATTTATCAAGCCTAGAATTTGTGCACCCGTATAAATGTTACCATTACTACCTTCTTCCAGCTTGCATTAATTTCACAAAACAAGGCATTTGGTCTCAAGCATTTCTAGGTTAAAGCTTTCAAAAGGGTGGTCGAGTTGTGTGGGTGGGGTAAGGAGAGAGAGAAAGGTGAAGGTTATTGTATGTTGTTTCATTAAAGCATCGATCTTAACCACCCTTTAAACAGCTCTCATCTCCCTGACTACCGGTGTTTGCCAATACTGCAGCTGATTTGCTGTAAAAATGCTGAAATTGTACGCTATTTCTGAAAGAAAGAGCTCTTATGCTAGAGAGATTTAAGGACTTCCTGTTTATTTGTTTGCATCTATCAGTATTAACTCTGATCGGCTTTTCCTAACCCAGACACCAAGTTGGTCTAGACACCGCACATTTCATTGATTCACTGAATAACTCCTGAGCACCAGCTACATACCAGGCATTGTTCCAGATGCTGGAACAAAGCAGGAGAGGCCTTCCTCTCATGAAGCCTCCAGCCTAGAAGGTGGAGACAGGCATTAAATACACCCACACAGGTCCAGATTAATTCCCAATGGGGGTTGGGAATGAAGTAGTTTAAACCAAGCCGAGTGAGGTAGTGTGAGGGGAGAGGGCTCTTTTAGCAAGGTGCACAGTGAGGAATGAACGTGCCCTGGCACCAGTAATGAGAAGGAAACTTCTCTGTGAAGATCTGGGGGAGGGTGCTCCTGGCAATGGGAACAGCAAATGCAAAGGTCTGGAGGCATGGAAGAGCTTGCTCTGTGCAAAGAAATGGCAGCACCGGAGCTGGGCGACATGGGCTTGCTGGAACCAGTGAGAATATCAATTACAAAATTTTTTTAAAAATTAATTAATTTATTTATTTTTGGCTGTGTTGGGTCTTCGTTTCTGTGTGAGGGCTTTCTCTAGTTGCAGCAAGTGGGGGCCACTCTTCATCGCCGTGCGCGGGCCTCTCACTATCGTGGCCTCTCTTGTTGCGGAGCACAGGCTCCAGACACGCAGGCTCAGTAGTTGTGGCTCACAGGCCTAGTTGCTCCGTGGCATGTGGGATCTTCCCAGACCAGGGCTCGAACCCGCGTCCCCTGCATTAGCAGGCAGATTCTCAACCACTGCGCCACCAGGGAAGCCCCACAAAATATTTTAAGGGACATGCAGTGTTGTTACTTTTAAGCACCAATACTATTTGGAAGCAGGCTAATAAATAACTGTACCATAGAAACCCCTTAGGGAACCTACTTTAATGAATAGAGAAGAAGTGTTTGCAATTATCATAACAGGGCTATCTGTAAATAAATGCTTCTAAAAACGCCTAATTTGACATTTTAAAAATAATTTGTCCTTTTAAGTAATTTAAACACACTGTTTCCCAAATGTTGTTAAGACCTTCCATTTGCATTCTAAATCTTTTGTCTCTTCTTTCCCTCTTCCCCTCAAATAAGTTCTGAAGAGCTCTTAAGAGCTTAGAGTTCTTCATAGTTTTTACCTGAACTATCACAAATTTTTAATTCATAAAGTCTAGAATTTTTGAGGCATTCCTAGAGTGGTAATAGTTGATAGTTATTATATTAGTTATATCGATTTACAATGTGGGTACATTATTAACTCCATTTTGCAAATGAAGAAAATGAGGCTTAGAAAAGTTATGTTACTTCATCAAGGTTACAAGGCAAGGAAATGGAAGAGTCAAGATTAAAACCCAGGTCCTCTGAACTACATACATATAAGTATAGTAAGTATGCTGTATTAGAAGTTAAGTGGCCTAGTTTCTAGTCTCTGCTCTGCCGTTAACTAGCTCATGACCTTGGGTGAGGTGCTCAACCTCTCTAAGGGCTTAGTTACTTTATGGGGAAAAATGCTGCTCATGATACCTGCTTAGTCTAACTAGACTGCATCCATTCCACAGATGTCTCCTTGTGCCATGAAGTGTGCTGGGGGCTGCAGATAGCAGGGAACCAGTGTAGAGAAGCTGGCTTCATGGAGATTACCATCATGGGAAAGGAATAGATACTATTCAAATGATCCCACAAATAAGTATAAAATTACAGTGAAAGCAGGTGTTCTGAGTCCTTACATAGGTGGGCCCTGCCTTGCCCAAAAGCCCAGGCATGGCAACCTGAGTCTGTGACTTTAGAACTAAGAGCTGAGTGTTAAGTGCAGTTAGATAGATAAAGGGCAGGTTGTACCAGTGGTGCGGTGCGGGATGTTCCAGGAGCTAAGACAGCTTGTGCAAAAGGCCCTGTGGAGGGAGGGAACTTGGCCCTGAAATAAGGCAAGTGTGTCTAGGGAACAGGGTGTGAGGGGGTGTGAAGGGAGAGGAAGCTGAAGAATTAGAGGTCAACCATGCAGGGCCTTAAAGGACATGTAAAGAGTCCTTAGGTATCTAACATTTTCCTGATTTTATGACTTCTTTGTGTTGACTTCTGCCTTTCTCCTTTCCAAGCACCCGGTTCCCCTAACCATGCTATCCTCTTTTCTTTCAAAAGAATGGGAAGCCCTGACTAAAGGGGTACCATGCTGAGGGCCTTGGCATAGCTTCAGGCCAATCTTCATTGCAACTAGTCAACAACCAGCACATACAAGGCTCTGACCTGGCATCTGGTGTCTCAGGAACCTGCTGCAGGCCAGTGAGACAGCACATTCCCTTCTAAGACAAGAAAGTCCCTGACATTTGTTCTTTGGCAAAAAAAAGCCAGATCTGTCAGGAAAACTCGGTGGCCAAGGCCTCAAATGCTAGAAAGGAAATTAGTTTCAGCAAAAACACAGGGCTGAACATTAGGCCTTTCCACTACCTGCCTCAGATGCTAATCTGGCTGGTGACAGTGGTCTACAGGAGACAAAAGGTCACATAGATACTCTGTAATGTATGCCTCCCCCCACCCCCCAAACACCTTTTTTATTTCTAATGGTGTGATGAAGGATTGGGGATGCTGGGATCCTGCGTTAATCAGATTCATTCCACTCTGTTAGGGAGGGCTGTTCTCTGGTGTCTCTGAGGAAATAAAGATGATAAATAGAGGGAGGTCTCATACTTTATTAGCATGGATGGGCAGAGAGATCCCAGTAGTAATTAATCCCAGGATGTTTACAAATTTTTTCTTCTTTGTCAACCAAGAGTCACAGTTTGCAGGTGTTGCCATAAAGGAAGAATGGAAGCTAAACAACTATGTCTTCCTCATGGAGTTGAAAAGAGAGATGGCAAAATACTGATTAATCATCCCATGATGCTTAACAAATAGCAGCATCCTACAAGTCAAGACCCTAGGTCCTTAAGGAAAAACAAGTTTTAGGCATGCAGGACCCTCTTAGGACAGCTTAGAAAATCCTGTGGCTTAAGCCTGAGTTAGCAAAGACCTTTTTTTTTTTTTTTTTTTTGATAGGGCAAAAGGGGATACAGAGAATGTAAGGGCCCCCCAGTGATGCAAAACAACAATGAATGCTTATGGAAATTGGGTTGTTTGGGAACTTTTGTGTGTAATTAAGGGTGAGGTAAAAAATCCTTTTGCTCCAATCCTGGGATAGTTCAACATCTTTCCAGAATGTCCATGTTCTCTTTCTTACCTAGTAAGGACTGCAGAATGGCTAAAGGTCAGTCATTCCAGGACAGTCATTCTGGGATGATCTGAGCTGTTGTGAGGCTTTGGGAACAGTACTGTGAATATTAATTCTTTTTATGCTCTGACCTGAGAACAGGAGATTCAAGTTTTGGTTCCGGCTCCATAAAGCATGAATCATGTGACCTTGGGTAAATCACTTCACCTTTCTGAACCTCAGTTTACTCATCTGAAAAATCAAGGTATTATGCTCTAGAGAGCTTGAAATTTCTATGTTCCTGACTTTAAAAGTCTGCACTTACAGCAATTTTAGAATACTGGGCTGAGTATGAAATCAAACCAGGACAGACACCTCTCAGGCTTTTAAAATGTATTTTAGCTGTGAGATGTATATTTGTGGAGTGGTGGTGATGGGAGGGCATTTATCTCTTTCTTCTTAAAGATTTTGGGGAATCATTAAAAATAAACAACTAAGTATCTCTCAAACTCTTGCAAAAGATGTAAGAGAAGGGAACACTCCCAAAGTCATTCTCTAAATCCACCATCGTCCTGATACCAAAACTAGACAATACCAAAAAAGAAAACTGCAGGCCAATATCTTTGATGAATATAGATGCAAAAATTCTCAATAAAATATTATCAAAATGAAGCCAACAACACATAAAAAAGATCATACACCATGATCAAGTTGGATTCATCCCACGGTCACAAGGATGGTTCAACATATGCAAATCAATCAATGTGATAACCATATTAACAAAAGAAAAAACCAAAAATCACATGATCATTTCTAGATGCAGAAAAATCATTTGATAAAATTCAGCATCCATTCATGATAAGAACTCTTACCAAAGTGGGTATAGAGGGAACATATGTCAATATAATAAAAGGTATTTATGACAAACATAATACTCAACACTGAAAAGCTGAAAGACTTCCTGCTAAAATCTGGAACAAGACAAGGATGTCCACTCTCACCACTTTTATTCAACAGAGTACTGGAAGACCTAGCCACAGCAATCAGACAAGGAAAAGAAATAAAAGGTATCCAAACTGTAAGAGAAGAGGTAAAACTGTCATTGTATGCAGATGCCATGATACTATATATAGAAAACCCTAACGACTCCACACAAAAACTACTAGAACTGATCAATTCAGCAAGGTAGCAGGATACAAGATTAACATACAGAAACCTGTTGCATTTCTTTATACTAACAATGAAATATCACAAAGGGAAAGTTTAAGAAAAACCCTTTTAAAATCACATTAAATAAAATAAAATACTTAGGAATAAACTTGACCAAGGAGGTGAAAGACATATGCTGAGAACTATAAAACATTGATAAAGGAAACTAAAGATGATTCAAAGAAATGGAAAGATAGCCCATGCTCTTAGACTGGGAGAATTAATACTGTTGAAATGGCCATACTACCCAAAGCAATCTACAGATTTAATGTGATCTCTATCAAATTACCCATGACATTTTTCACGGATCTAGAACAAATAATCCTAAAATTTATGTGAAAGCATAAAAGACCCAGAATTGCCAAGCAATCCTGAGGAAAAAGAAAGCTGGAGGCATAACCCTCCCAGATTTCAGACAGTACTACAAAGCTACAGCAATCAAAATGGCATGGTATTGGCACAAAAACAGACATATGGATCAATGGAACAGAATAGAGAGCCCAGAAATAAACCCACACACCTAGAGTCAATTAATCTTTGACAAAGGAGGCAAGAATATACAATGGAGAAAAGACAGTCTCTTCAGCAAGTGGTGTTGGAAAAGCTGGACAGCCAAGTGTAAATCAATGAAGTTAGAACACACCTACAAACTGTACACATAAATAAACTCAAAATGGCATAAAGACTTAAATATTAAGACACCATAAAACTCCTGGAAAGAGAACGCAGACAAAATATTCTCTGACATAAATCATACCAATGTTTTCTTAGGTCACTCTCCCAAGGCAATAGAAATAAAAGCAAAAATAGACAAATGGGACCTAATCAAGCTTACAAGCTTTTGTACAGCAAAGGAAACCATAAACAAAACAAAAAGACAACCTACGGACTGGGAGTAAATATTTGCAAACAGTGTGACAAACAAGGCCTTAATTTCTAAAACATACAAATAGCTCATACAACTCAATAAAAAACAAAACAAAACAAAAACAAACAAACAACCCAATCAAAAAATGGGCAGAAGACCGAAATAGACTTTTCTCCAAAGGCAACATACAGATAACCAAGAGGCACACGAAAAGATACTCAACATCACTAATTATTAGAGAAATGCAAATCAAAACTGCAATGAGTTACCACCTCATACTGGTCAGAATGGCCATCATTAAAAAGCCTACAAATAACAAATGCAGGAGACGGAGAGGAATTCCCTCTTACACTGTTGGTGGGAATGTATATTGCTACAACCACTACGGAAAACAGTATCAAGGATCCCTAAAAATGAAAAATAGAACTACCATATGATCTAGCAATCTCACTCCTGAGGAAACTATAATTTGAAAAGATATATGCACCCCAAGGTTCACAGCAGTACTATTTACAATAGCCAAGACATGGAAGTAACCTAAATGTCCATTGACAAATAAAAGGATAAAGAAGATGTGGTACGTATATACAATGGAATACCACTTAACCATAAAAAAGAATGAAATAAGGCCATTTGCAGTAACATGGATGGACTTAGAGATTATCATACTCAGTGCAGTAAGTCAGAAAGAAAAACAAGGAGATTGGTTCAAGATGGCAGAGTAGAAGGATGTATGATCACTCCCTCTTGCAAGAGCACTGGAATCACAACTAACTGCTGAACAATCATCAACAGGAAGACACTGGAACTCACCAAAAAAGATACCCGACATCCAAAGACAAAGGAGAAACCGCAATGAGATGGTAGGAGGGGCACAATCACAATAAAATCAAACCCCATAACCGTTGGGTGGATGACTCACAAACTGGAGAACAATTATACCACAGAAGTCCGCCCACTGGAGTGAAGGTTCTGAGCCCCACGTCAGGCTTCCCAACCTGGGGGTCCAGCAACGAGAGGAGGAATTCCCAGAGAATCAGACTTTAATGGCTACTGGGATTTGATTGAAGGACTTCGACAGGACTTGGGGGAACAGAGACTCCACTATTGGAAGGCACACACAAAGTGGTGTGTGCATCAGGACCCAGGGGGAAGGAGCAGTGACCCCAGAGGAGACTGAAGCAGACCTACCTGCTAGAGTTAGAGGGTCTTCTGCAGAGGCGGGGGGTGGCTGAAGCTCACAGTGGGGACAAGGACACTGGCAGCATAGGTTCTGGGAAGTGCTCCTTGTTGTGAGCCCTTCCAGAGCCCAAGGAGTCCGCAGGCTCCAGTGCAGGGTTGCCTCAGGCCAAACAACCAACAGGGAGGAAACTCAGCCCCACCCATCAGCAGACAAGCACATTAAACTTTTACTAAGCTCTGGCCACCAGAGCAACACCCAGCTCTACCCACCGCCAGTCCCTTCCATCAGGAAGCTTGCACAAGCCTCTCAGATAGCCTCATCCACCAGAGGGCAGACAGCAGAAGCAAGAACAACTACAATCCTGAAGCCTGTGGAATGAAAACCACATTCACAGAAAGATAGACAAAATGAAAAGGCAGAGGACTATGTACCAGATGAAGGAACAAGACAAAGCCCCAGAAAAACAACTAAATGAAGTGGAGATAGGCAACCGCCCAGAAAAAGAATTCAGAGTAATGATAATGAAGATCATCCAGGACCTCAGAAAAAGAATGGAGGTAAAGATTGAGAAGATGCAAGAAATGTTTAACAAAGATCTAGAAGAATTAAAGAACAAACACCTAGAAGAATTAAAGAACAAACAGAGATGAACAATACAATAACTGAAATGAAAACTACACTAAAAGCAATCAATAGCAGAATAACTGAGGCAGAAGAACGGATAAGGGACCTGGAAGACAGAATGGTGGAATTCACTGCCACAGAACAAAATAAGGAAAAAGGAATGAAAAGAAATGAAGACAGCCTAGGAGACCTCTGGGACAACATTAAATGCATGAGCATTCACATCATAGGGGTCCCAGAAGGAGGAGACAGAGAGAAAGGACCAGAGAAAATATTTGAAGAGATTATAGTCGAAAACTTCCCTAACATGGGAAAGGAAATAGCCACCCAAGTCCAGGAAGCGCAGAGAGTCCCATACAGGATAAACCCAAGGGGAAACACGCCGAGACACACAGTTATCAAATTGGCAAAAATTAAAGACAAAGAAAAATTATTGAAAGCAGCAAGGGAAAAACGACAAATAACATACAAGGGTACTCCCATAAGGTTAACAGCTGATTTGTCAGCAGAAACTCCACAAGCCAGAAGGGAGTGGCATAATATACTTAAAGTGATGAAAAGGAAGTACCTACAACCAATATTACTCCAGCCAGCAAGGATCTCATTTAGACTTGATGGAGAAATCAAAAGCTTTACAGACAAGCAAAAGCTAAGAGAATTCAGCACCACCAAACCAGCTCTACAACAAATGCTAAAGGAACTTCCCTAAGTGGGAAACACAAGAGAAGAAAAAGACCTACAAAAACAAACCCAAAACAATTAAGAAAATGGGAATAGGAACATACATGTCTATAATTACCTTAAGCGTGAATGGATTAAATGCTACAACCAAAAGACACAGGCTCGCTGAAGGGACACAAAAACAAGACCCATCTATGTGCTGTCTACAAGAGACCCACTTCAGACCTAGGGACACATACAGACTGAAAGTCAGGGGATGGAAAAAGATATTCCACGTAAATGGAAATCAAAAGAAAGCTGGAGTAGCAATACTCATATCAGATAAAATAGACTTTAAAATAAAATATGTTACAAGGCACAAGGAAGGACACTACATAATGATCAAGGGATCAATCCAAAAAGAACATATAACAATTATAAATATATATGCACCAAACATAGGAGCACCTCAATACATAACACAACTGCTAACAGCTATAAAAGAGGAAATCGACAGTAACACAATAATAGTGGGGGACTTTAACACCTCACGTACACCAATGGACAGATGATCCAAACAGAAAACTAATAAGGAAACACAAGCTTTAAATGACACAACAGACCAGATAGATTTAATTGATATTTGTAGGACATGCCATCCAAAAACAGATTACACTTCCTTCTCAAGTGCATATGGAACACTGTCCAGGATAGACCACATCTTGGATCACAAATCAAGCCTCAGTAAATTTAAGAAAACTGAAATCATATCAAGCATCTTTTCCGACCACAATGCTATGAGATTAGAAATCAATTACAGGGAAAAAAACGTAAAAAACACAAACACATGGAGGCTAAACAATACGTTACTAAATAACCAAGAGACCACTGAAGAAGCCAAAGCGGAAATCAAAATATACCTAGAGACAAATTACAATGAAAACACGATGATCCAAAACCTATGGGATGCAGCAAAAGCAATTCTAAGACGGAAGTTTATAGCAACACAATCCTACCTCAAGAAACAAGAAAAACCTCAAATAAAGAATCTAACCTTGTACCTAAAGGAACTAGAGAAAGAAGAACAAACAAAACCCAAAGTTAGCAGAAGGAAAGAAATCATAAAGATCAGAGCAGAGATAAATAAAATAGAAACAAAGAAAACAATAGCAAAGATCAATGAAACTAAAAGCTGGTTCTTTGAGAAGATAAACAAACTTGATAAACCTTTAGCCAGACTCATCAAGGAAAAGAGGGAGAGGACTCAAATCAATAAAATTAGAAATGAAAAAGAAGTTACAATGGACACTGCAGAAATACAAAGCATCCTAAGAGACTACTACAAGCAACTCTATGCCAATAAAATGGACAACCTGGAAGAAATGGACAAACTCTTAGAAAGGTAGAAACTTCCAAGACTGAAGCAGGAAGAAATAGAAAATATGAACAGACCAATCACAAGTAATGAAATAGAAACTGTGATTAAAAATCTTCCAACAAACAAAAGGCGAGGACTAGATGGCTTCACAGGCGAATTCTAACAAATGTTTAGAGAAGAGCTAACACCCATCCTTCTCAAACTCTTCCAAAAAGTTGCGGAGGAAGGAACACTCCCAAACTCATTCTACGAGGCCACCATCACCCCAATTCCAAAACCAGACAAAGATATTACAAAAAAAGAAAATTACAGACCTATATCACTGATGAATATAGATGCAAAAATCCTCAACAAAATACTAGCAAACAGAATCCAACAACACATTAAAAGGATCGTACACCATAATCAAGTGGGATTTATCCCAGGGATGCAAGGATTCTTCAATATACACAAATCAATCAATGTGATACACCATATTAACAAACTGAATAAAAACCATATGATCATCTCAATAGATGCAGAAAAAGCTTTTGACAAAATTCAACACCAATTTATGATAAAAACTCTCCAGACAGTAGGCACAGAGGAAACCTACCTCAACATAATAAAGGCCATATACGACAAACCCACAGCAAAAATCATTCTCAATGGTGAAAAACTGAAAGCATTTCCTCTAAGATCAGGAACAAGACAAGGATGTCCACTCTCGCCACTATCATTCAACATAGTTCTCTAAGTCCTAGCCACAGTAATCAGAGAAGAAAAAGAAATAAAAGGAGTACAAATTGGAAAAGAAGTAAAACTGTCACTGTTTGCAGATGACATGATACTATACATAGAGAATCCTAAAGATGCCACCAGAAAACTACTAGAGCTAATCAATGAATTTGGTAAAGTAGCAGGATACAGAATTAATGCACAGAAATCTCTTGCATTCCTATACACTAACAATGAAAGATCAGAAAGAGAAATTAAGGAAGCAATCTCATTCACCATTGCAACAAAAAGAATAAAATACCTAGGAATAAACCTACCTAATGAGGTAAAAGAGCTGTACTCAGAAAACTATAAGACACTGATGAAAGAAATCAAAGATGACACAAACAGATGGAGAGACATACCATGTTCTTGGATTGGAAGAATCAATATTGTGAAAATGACTATACTACCCAAAGGAATCTACAGATTCAATGTAATCCCTATCGTATTACCAGTGGCATTTTTTACAGAACTAGAAGAAGAAATCTTAAAATTTGTATGGAGACACAAAAGACGCCGAACAGCCAAAGCAATCTTGAGGGAAAAAAACGGAGCTGGATGAATCAGGCTCCCTGACTTCAGACTATACTACAAAGCTACAGTAATCAAGACAGTATGGTACTGGCACAAAAACAGAAATATAGATCAATGGAACAGGAGAGAAAGCCCAGAGATAAACCCATGCTCCTATGGTCAACTAATCTATGACAAAGGAGGCAAGGATATACAATGGAGAAAAGACAGTGTCTTCAATAAGTGGTGCTGGGAAAACTGGACAGCTACATGTAAAAGAATGAAATTAGAACACTCCCTAACACCATACGCAAAAATAAACTCAAAATGGATTAAAGACCTAAATGTAAGGCCACACACTATAGAACTCTTACAGGAAAACATAGGCAGAATACTCTATGACATAAATCACAGCAAGATCCTTTTTGACCCACCTCCTAGAGTAATGGAAATAAAAACAAAAATAAACAAATGGCACCTAATGAAACTTAAAATCTGTTGCACAGCAAAGGAAACCATAAACAAGATGAAAGACAACCCTCAGAATGGGAGAAAATGTTTGAAACGAATCAACGGACAAAGGATTAATCTCCAAAATATATAAACAGCTCATGCAGCTCAATAGTAAAAAAACAAACAACCCAATCCAAAAATGGGCAGAAGATCTAAATAGACATTTCTCCAAAGAAGACATACAGATGGCCAAGAAGCACATGAAAAGCTGCTCAACATCACTAATTATTAGAGAAATGCAAATCAAAACTACAATGAAGTATCACCTCACACCAGTTAGAATGGGCACCATCCGAAAATCTATAAATGACAAATGCTGGAAGAGGGTGTGGAGAAAAGGGAACCCTCTTGCACTGTTGGTGGGAATGTAAACTGATACAGCCACTATGGAGAACAGTATGGAGGTTCCTTAAAAAACTAAAAATAGAATTACCATGTGACTCAGGAATCCCACTACTGGGCGTATACCCAGAGAAAACCATAATTCGAAAAGATACATGCACCCCAATGTTCACTGCAGCACTATTTACAATAGCCAGGTCATGGACGCAACCTAGGTGCCCATCAACAGACGAATGGATCAAGAAGATGTGGTATATATATACAATGGAATATTACTCAGCTATGAAAAGGAACGAAATTGGGTCATTTTTAGAGACGTGGATGGACCTAGAGACTGTCATACAGAGTGAAGGAAGTCAGAAAGAGAAAAACAGATATCATATATTAACGCATATATGTGGAACCTAGACAAATGGTACAGATGAACCAGTTTGCAAGGCAGAAATAGAGACCCATATATAGAGAACAAACGTATGGACACCAAGGGGGGAAAGTGGGGTGGAGGTGGTGGTGGTGGTGGGATGAATTGGGAGATTGGGATTGACATATATACACTAATATGTATAAAATATATCTATTTTTACTAATATACAAATATATTTTTACTAATTAGTAAAATAATATATTTTCCTAATAAGAACCTGCTGTATAAAAAATAAATAGAATAAAAATTTTTAAAAAAGACAAATACCATATGATATCACTTATATGTGGAATGTAATATATGACACAAATGAACTTATTTACCAAACGTAAACAGAGTCACAGACATAGAAAACAAACTTGTGGTTACCAAAAGGGAAAGGGGGTGGGGAGGGATAAATTATGAGTTTGGGAGTAGCAGATATAAACTACTATGTATAAAATAGATAAACAACAAGGTGCTACTGTATAGCATGAGGAAGTATATTCAATATCCTGTAATAAACCATAATGGAAAAGAATATGTATATATATGCATAACTGAATCACTTTGCTGTACAACAGCAAAATAACACAACATTGTAAGTCAACTATATTTCATTTAAAAAATTAAAATAAACAACTAAGAATTGTTTGTAATTTGTACACTGAATATTTAGGTGTTTCTAAAGAGTTTTACGGTGTTAAAATATTTGCTCTCTTGGACACTTTAAACGTTCCTTTTTTTTAAAAAATTAATTAATTAATTAATTTTTTGGCTGTGTTGGGTCTTCGTTTCTGTGCGAGGGCTTTCTCTAGTTGCGGCGAGCGGGGGCCACTCTTCATCGCGATGCACGGGCCTCTCACTGTCGCTGCCTCTCTTGTTGCGGAGCACAGGCTCCAGACGCGCAGGCTCAGTAGTTGTGGCTCACAGGCCCAGCTGATCCGCGGCATGTGGGACCTTCCCAGACCAGGGCTCGAACCCGTGTCCCCTGCATTGGCAGGCGGACCCTCAACCACTGCGCCACCAGGGAAGCCCCCTGGACACTTTAATTTTATTCCTCCAAAGAGTTTTTGTTTGGGGTTTTTTTTTGCATACATTCTCACTTTGTTTTCAGATATTTTATTCTTAAAAACATGGAGAGGTCAACCTCAGCCAACAGATTATATATGTGTACTGCATGAATTAAGGAAAGCTTCTTATTCCTTCTGGAGCTTTGAGCATCTCATGTTGAATCTTCTGAGTTCTGGAAAGCTCCAAATCCATTTGCTGAGGCAAGAAGAAGAAAAAATTGCTTGGAGGTTATCCAAAATAGAATTAGACTGCATTTCCAGTGGTCTTATGTTCAACGCTAGCCTTTTTGACTTGCTGTGGTTCCTGCCCATCACACTCTACTAATGAGGAAATGGCCAAGAAACACCCATAAGTTTTTAGCAAACAAACTCTACTTCACTGGAGATGTGCTATTATGCATTAGACCACAGGGCAAAGCTAACAGTGCCAAACAATCAGTCAATCAATCAATGGAAACAAGAGGTCTTTTTTTAAAGATGTGAAGTGGGGGAGAACATCATTTTCTCTCTCTTGGGACTCAACCTCCACTGTGAACCAAAAACCAGAGTTCACCACCCTAATACTCTAAACCTATTGAACCAGATCAAAATCTCTGTATCTAAATATGCTACCAGCTGAACCTGAACAGAGCCAATATTTCATCTGGTTCAAATTCATGTTCTTTTTTCTGCTCACAGAATTACCAAAGTGATTTAGTAGCCAGCATTTCTCACTTGAAGAGTCTTCAGAAATGGTGCGTGCGTGCGTGTGTGTGTGTGTGCTATGCGGTCGTGACCAGGATGAGTGCTTTTATTTTTCTTAACGTGAAATATCTATTTCCAAAGCTGTAGTTCAGGTTCCTCCTATCTTTGGTATGTGGTAGAACAAAATTTTGTGGATTTGAGGGTTTTCTTGTTGTTGTTTTTTTTGTTACAAAACCAACACAGCTTCAAGACTTTCACATACAATAACCCAAGATAGTTCCTGCTTGCCCAGTTCCCAGATAAAAGAAAAACAAAACAAGTGCGGGGCAGTTGATCATTTTTTTGAAACAGGATACATTTTTCCCACGTTCAGATCTGAAAATACTCAACTGTAATTTAATCTACCTTTATTAGATTACACAGTTATGTCCACAAAATTGTGGAAACCATCCTAAATTAGTAAGGGCAGGGAAGAAGCAGGCTGGATGTGAGAATTCCTGCTGCTCTTGCCTGACATGTCTTCCGAATAGAGAGGCAAGTCGTGGGCAAAGCACTCGATATATCAGGGACAGGGGAGCTCAGCACCCTTTGAGTGTCCCCAGTGGGAAGCCCACCTTCTACTTCGGAGTAACCCCAGCTCTCAGAGAGTATGTTGGATGGCTGTACAACAGGTCAGAAATGGCCAGGTCATCCAAAAGTCACCCTTTACTGGTCCAAATATGCTTTATGCTTACAGAGCCCTACATACTGGTATTGAATAAAATATAGCACACCCAATTATATTTGTACTTTAGAGAAATAAAGAATAATTTTTAGTATGTCTCAAATATTGCCTAGGATATACTAATACTAAAAACAATTATTTGTTGTTCATCTGAAACACAAATTTAGTTGGGTATCTGTATTTTGATTTACTAAATCTGGCAACAAACTTCAAATCACCCCAAAAGTTCATAACATCATTTATAACAGCAAATAAAATAACCCATGTGGTAGGTAAGAATCTTAGGCTGTAAAAACAGTTGTGCAACTTATATAATCTTTTTCATCTTTTAAAGAGCAACCTTTTCTTCTTCCAAGTGCCCAAGCCAGCAGGAAATTCAGCCTCAGTCATTATGGACCCTGCACCTTTCCAGGGCCCCATGTCAATCCAGAACCTCAGGTGGTGTCCAAAGAGTAGGGGTAGTGTTCCAAACTCCAGGCTATCATGGTGTCTAGTCGCTCAGTGGTCACTTTAGGTATGGGGGCTCTATTGTGAGCTCCCTGTGGGGCTAGGGGAACTTTTTTTGAGGCACAGCATCTCTGTACTTAGGAGCCACGTTTTGGCCAATGATTTTTCCATCCTCACTGACTTCTACTTAAATTCTGTGAACTCTCTTCCTTTTTCCTCTGGTTAACTTCAAAGGCATTCTCTCACTTCCGGTTGACCTCAAACATATATATATATAGTTGCTTCAGTAATTTTTAGGCTTTTATGACGAACAGGAAAAGTTTCTGTCTTCAAGTATTTCTACTCCTGCTGCCTCTTAGACACAAAATAATCCCTGAGGAAGTAATCCCTTATGGGACTGAATACCTGCTTGAAATAGAAGGTAAGAACATGGAGACTGTCCAAGATGGGTTATTGCCCAGTGAATATTCTCTTCCCCTACCTCTATTCCACCTCCACTGGAGGAGTCTTCTTCCCTTACCCATTGATGTTGGGATTTGTCATGTGACTTGCTTCATCCAGTGGGATGTTAATGGACTTGACCAAGCTAGCCTTGAAATGTACTTGTGTGGTTAGGTGTGCTCTTTTGTACTCTGCCATTATCAATGTCACGTGTCCAAGGAGGATAAGAGACATGTAGAGCAGACCTGGAACAACTCACAGCTTAGAGCCAAACCCAGCCAAGTCCAGCCCAGATCAGCTGAATCGCAGGCAATCTTCAGACACACAAACAAGAAATAAATATTGATTACTGTATGCCACTGGGTTTTGGGGTAATTTGTTATATAAAATAACAAATACAGGTACAAATGAAAAATTCGTATTTCATCAGATTAGTAAATTGTCTTGACACACTTAATGTTCAACTGTAATATTAAAATATTTATTGTATCCAAAAATCACAGCTATAAGCCTGTGATCCTATGGCTTGCGTGCTCTCTCTCCTAAACATCTGACATCATTTTCTAAGTTATTTATTCCTTCTAAAAGCTAATATTCATATAATGCCTTGCAATTCACAAAGTGCCCTCACATCCATTACCCTATTAGATCTTTTTAACAATCCAGTTGTAAGGTGAGGTCCATATTACTAGCCCCATTTGGGAGACAAAGAAATTGATTCAGAATGAGGTCAAGGATTACCCATGTGAACAAAGCCAGTTCTGAGTTCCAGATCAGAGCTGGGGCTCTAACCAGGTCTTCTCACTCCTCCTACAAGCCTCCTTCCACCATACCATGGCTGCCTCTAGAACACCCAGCACAGGGCTGGGCACATTACAGTTCTCAGTAAACACCTGAGGAATGATGGAGAGGCCAGATCTCTTTACCAGAGAGGTGTGAGTGTAAAGTCAAAGTTCCCAGGAAACATCTCACTAGCAGTTGTCTCCCCATAGTTTCTATTAATATGTGTTAATAGGTGTTTTGAGAGGTGGGTAGAGGGATGGAGGTGGAGAAGATTGGATGCTATTTAATACATTTTAGAAATTCTGCTTAAGCAAATTAAATGCCTTTACTGCTGGGCTTTTAAGTGAGTTTGAGGGGCTTATTTGCATGACTTTCTAGGTAAGGAATAGAGTATACTGCATTTCTCCAACTGATTTGACCATGGAATCTTTTAAATCAGAAATCATTTTGCTGGATTAGGGTCCCACGGAACCCAGTTTAAGAAATACTGGCCTACAGCCTTGAACTGCAATGGTTCTGTCCTTTGGCATCTTCATTTTGCATCATCCAGAGCTGTTTGTGTAGCAGGCACCCTCCAGGCCCTTTGAGCTTTTGTTAATGATTCAGTTCTAATTCCAAGAAGCTTTTAATTAATGGGATGATAACTTGGTGTATTAATTAAAGTTCTTTTGGTTGCAAACACAAAAAGCAACTCTGGCTAACTTCCTTTAAGATATTAGGAAAACCCACAGAATCCTAAGAGTTGCCAAACAATTAGGATTTGAAAGGAGCGGGGACGAGGGCAGCTTGGGGGATTTCACCCCTGGGAGTCACTGAAGCTGCCACTCAAATAACTCTGCTGTGGAGATGTCTCTGTCTGCATCTCTTCACTCAGATTTCAGGTTCCTGGGATGGTGAGTCTGGTTGTCCTTGCTTAGGCCATGTCTTTGCCCCAGGATTACTCAGCCAGGGAAGACGGGACAGAAGGTGCTACTGAGGAAACTGCTACAATCTGGGCAGCCACACTGATTCATGTCTCCTACATCTGGCTTGCAGTAGAGTCCCACCTTTGTGGGGGTTGGTTTGAAGTTGGTGCATAAAGCTGTAACTACCCTTCAAAGTCCATTACGTTTCTTTCTAGGAGTGGAAGATATTGCTTTTTCTTCTTTTTATTACCAAATAAAGAAGTTTTAAGACCACACTATAAAAAAATTTGAGTTTCCAGAACTAAACTCACACTTAGTCTGGAGAAGAACTTTTGCAATTAGTGCATCCCATGAAACCAATAATCATTTGCTCACGGGCCAGTGGAATAGAGGGTGGACTTGCTCACACTTTTCAAATCCTGTCTGCTTCTCTCCTCTTTTGCCAAATGCAGGCAGCTGAATTCACAGAGTTTAATGTGTATTTGATGCAACTCCACTGTACACCAGAGATGGACTAATACAATGACCTAAACAATAAAACAGCCCTACACAAACCTTAGAAGTAGGAGGCTAGTATCCCCCTTGTTAAACAAAATTGGTGAGGGACTTCCCTGGTGGCGCAGTGGTTAAGAATCCGCCTGCCAATGCAGGGGACACGGGTTTGATCCCCAGTCTGGGAAGATCCCACATGCCGCGGAGCAACTAAGCCCGTGTGCCACAACTACTGAGCCTGCACTCTAGAGTCCACGAGCCACAACTACTGAGCCTGCACGCCACAACTACTGAAGCCCGCACACTCTAGGGCCTGCGTGCCACAACTACTGAGCCCACGTGCCACAACTACTGAGCCTGCGTGCTGCAACTACTTAAGACCGCGCACCTAGAACCCGTGCTCTGCAACGAGAAGCTACTGTAATGAAAAGCCCGTGCACCGCAACAAAGAGTAGCCCCAGCTCACCACAACTAGAGAAAGCCCGCACACAGCAAAAAAGACCCAATGCAGCCAAAAAATAAATAAACAAATAATTTAAAAAAAAATAAAATAAAAAATTGGGTGAGATAATAATCAAGAATCGTGTCCTGGAAGAGAGCTTTGAGGAGGCATTTTTTGGTCTTGATTCAAAAGCAATCTAAGCTATTTTTTTAAAAAGTCAAAACTGAGGTTTTCTTCTGCCTTCTGAAATTTCAAATTCAGAAGCAAATGAAGCATTTAAAAAAAATTAAGCCCCCAAGGGCTTCACCACCTACTACTATGCTACACTGTGGGGCTTTATTTGAACATATTTTGCTTTTATTGCTTTGTTCTTTTCCCTCTCTATGATTTACAAAGCAGTGTGGGAAAATGGTTAATACCGAATAAAAGTTAAAATTAAAACCACTTTTTCCACTATGGTGCTGTCTCCTTCCCACCCCCTCATCCCTGGGGGCCTGTTCAACTGAGTTTAGTAGCACAAAGGCTACTGAGTTCCAGAACTATAGTCATAATCTACCTAAAATGGACTGATTTCTTAGCTCTAGGACAAGATAAATTAGTTGACTACATACAGTTGATAATGTGGAGAGAACTGATAAATAATGAAACAAGCTCATTTTAAGATACCTGTAGAACTCTGGAAATTTGTGGCATTTATTAAACAATTCAGGTTAGTTCAAATAATTTATGTTTGGAGCTGAGCTTGCTTTGGGGCCCAAATAGTTTCCAAGGAGAACAACTACTGTTTATAGCCCTCTGACATGAGACTTGTTAGACTGGCAGGAAAAGCTTGTTTCTCTCTGCCCACCTGAGGAATGACACCTAAATCTTTTCAACCTGAGGAGAAGAATCTGTCAGAGAGACATACACCATCCCAATCGGTGACCCAGCCCAGGCTCTGACAATCCCCCAAGTCTTTGTCAAATACTTATTATGTGCCAGGCACAGTGCTGGTCACTTTTATATCCATTTTTTGGTTTAACCCACAAAACGTTTTACACATATTAAAATCCCATTTTACACCTGAGAATACTGAGACTCACAATGATCAAGAATCTTTCCTTTGTCAGACAGTTCTACTCCCTATAATAATAATAACCAAAGCAGACAGGAAAGAGGGTTCAGAGCACGGGGTAAATGTGGAAGACAAAATTGGCATCCATGAGATGAGTTAATGCAGTAACAAGTGTGTCTGAGACATAGTGCTAGGTATCTTTAGGTACCATCTTTAATCATCACATCAAGGCTAGAAAGTATGTGGTAAAATGGGCTCTATTTTAGAGCTGGGAAAATGGAGTTCTGAGAGAGGTTAGGAAAATTGCCAGTAACTGAGCATTGCATGGTAACTCCTACAGACACGCTTGTACAATAAAACAGATATTGGTGCAAAGGACATTGAGATAAGTCAGGATAGCTTCAGGCTGCAAGTAATGACAATGAAGACTCCAAGTGGGAAGAAAGGCCTTCCACTTCAGCAAGTAAATAGGCTGTAACACACTCAGTCCAAGTATTTGGTGGCATGAGCAGAAAGTTATATCTGAGTCACAGCTCAGTGGGAAGTCAAAAAGGAGAGGCTGACTGGTTGCCACGAGTCAGGGAGCTTCTCTAGGAGAAACGACATGCCACGTGCCCTGCGGCACAAGGGCACTTGGTTATGGCTTCTACTGCCAACCACACTGCAGTGTTTTCATGGGGAAGTCGGGAGGAGTGTTTGTGGATGAATAAGTCACCTTTATACCTGAGCTTTTTCTCCACCACTACCATCCAGCAAGCAAAGGGATTCCATTTTTAAGTCAAACTGTGCATTGGGTATCTCTGTGAAACACAAGCTGTGCTGAATTTTTAAAGGGATCAAAGCCTTACAATAAAGCAATGAACTTTAATGAGTCAGTTAGTAGAGTGGCAGGTATCAGAGAAAGGAACAGTGGGATTTGGATAACAATGTCTCCCCAAGGTGCTGGAAAATACTGAACAGAGAGATAAAATGACAAGATTCCCAGTATTTGCTTCAAAATATTGTTAGGGGTGGGGGAGGGTGATAAGAGTAGCTGGGAGTATAGATAAAATTAGGTAGGCCATAGGTTGATCACTGTTGGATCTCTGTGATTAGTATGTTGGAGTTCAGTATACTCTTCTAGTTTATGTATGTTTGAAATTTTCTATTATAACTTTTTTTAAAAAAGAAAAGAGTATAGATATGATCTAGTATTCTATTCCATAGAAAATTGCATCTCACTGGGAATATAAATGTGACCAGGGGGATGGCCTGGATTTTCTGCACAAAGTTGTGGGTTCCACCTACATCCAAACAACCTCTAGGTCCTGTACCTCCAACCTCCAAAATTTATCTCCAATCTGTCCACTTCTCTCCGTCTCCACTGCCACTACCCTAGTCCTGACCACCACCAACATTGCTTGTTTAGACAACTGCTGTGGCCTCCAAATTTGCCTCCCTATTTCCAGTAGGATGTCCGTTTCCAATCTCTTCTGCCTACAGGAGATGGAGTGATCTTTTCAAAATGCTACTCTGATATTCTCATGAGAAACAAGCAAGATGCAGAACGGTATACATAACTTTGTATAAGAAAGGGGAAACCACATACATGCTTACACACACATATGTATATACTATTTGTTTATATTTGCAAAGGAAAATTCTGGAAGATAAACCAAAAACTTATAAAAATACAAGAGAAGGAAGTGCACAATTGAGGACACAGGTTGGCAGCAAAACTTCTCTGAATGTGTCCTCTTATAAATCTTGACTTTGGAATCATGTAAATGTTTACATATTCAAAAAATAACATTAAGTAAAAGTAAAATAAAATAAGAGATTTCTAAAAATTAAAATGAAAAAAATAAAAACAACTGTTTATTAACCACACGAAGAAAATAATTATTTCAAGTAAGTTTCATAAAAGTATTTTGACTTTACATTCTTATAAAATATATTTTAAGAACCAAGAAAAGTTGCAAATAAATCTTAAACTTCATTCAGTAGTCTTATTGTTAGTATTAGGTTGAACCATATGAAATTGCCAATATTTTACCATTTTTGACCTATAAAATGACAATTTCTTATATTGCAAATATACTAATATGTTATTATAAATATAGTAATATTATTTTACACTATAAATCTAACATATTTTACATGTAATTCATATAAATATATTCTAAATATAGTATAAATTATAGCAATATTGGTATTACTTTTAGAAATATTTTGTATATATTGTAGAATAAAACAAGTTATTAATCATATTAATGTTGTTAGAACAAAGATTTTTAGCAAAATAAGACAACTATTATTTTAGAAGTTAATAAATACCTTAATTTTTAGAGATATAATTGACATATAACATTATGTAAGTTTGAGGTGTACAACATGTTGGTTTGGTACATTTATATATTGCAATATGATTACTACAGTGACAGTAATCATCATCTCTTCTTTGTACTGAGAACAGTAAAAATCTAGTCTAATTAGCAATATTGAAGTTTACACTAAGCACTGTTGACTACAATCACTACACTGTGCATTAGATCTCCAGAACCTACTTGTCTACTAGTTGCAAATTTGTACCCTTAAATGACATCTCCCAATTTCCCCACCCCCCAACCCCTGGTAACCATCATTCTACTCTGTTTTTACACATTCAACTTTTTTAGGTTGCACATGTAAGTGATAGCATACAGTACCTGTCTTTCTCTTTCTATCTCACTTATCATAATGCTCTAAAAATAAATTGCAAATATCAGTGTGAACTCATGATTCTTTTTCAAAAATACTTATTCCTAATTGTCCACTAAAAAGGCCTAGAAGCAATGGTGACCCAGGAATAATGAGTAAGCCCAGGACCCAGATTGTGGGCTCTAAATACCTTCCCACTAAAAGGAAGCAGAAATGCATGTAGAAATGGCAGGAAATAGAATAACTGAGTTGGGGATATGTTATTGTATAAGGAAGCAAGGAAACTATCAAAGAGTAATGAGGTCCAGTTAAAAAAACAAAGATCTGACATGAGGGACTTTGCACTGGCTAAAACAAGACATTTTATGCCTCAATAGAATTATGACTAAAATTGATTAAAACACATTGAATATATAAAAACCATACATTCAAAATGATACTCAAAAAAAGAGAAAGTGAAAAGAAAAGGAAGGGGATAAAAAAGGAAAGAAGGAGAAAAAGACATCATTGGACACAATTAGCAGTAACTAGGTCACCAACACCTTACTCTGCAAACTTGCAATTAAAGGGAAAGAAACAAATATATATCCTGCCTTTCCTGGAGGAAGTGTATTCCAGAGTAGCATAATAGTCCTAGTTGATGCGGGAAATTTTTTTATCTTTTACAGAGGGATTCTAACTAACAAATGTGTTAGGAAGGATAGCATTAGAAATTCATCATTCTGCAATTCTTAATGAAATAATTGATTCAGACAATGATCATCAGTGGATGAAATCATTGGATTAAAGATTGATGAGGAAATTTACAATGGAGGGATGTAGGCTTTTACCCCCTTGAATGTTAAACCAATTTTGCTTTCCTGGGATAATTCTCACTTGATCATAATGTCTAACCTTTTATGACATTGGACTTGGTTTGATAATATTTTGAGGATTTTTATGTCTATATTGAGGACATTGGCCTAAATTTTTTATTTGTGTTATGCCTTTGGCTTTGGTATCAGAGTAATACTGGTTTCATAAAGTGAGTTGGGAAGTGTTCCTTCCTCCAGTATGTTCTGGAAGAATTTGTGAAGGATTGCTATTATATCTTTAAATGTTTGATAGGATTCACCAATGAAGCCACCTAGGCTTAGGCTTATTTTCCAGGAAGATTTTTAATTACTAATTCAATTTCTTTACTTGTTATGGATCTATTCAGATTTTTTATTTCTTCTTGGGTCAGTTTTGGTAATTTGTGTCTTTCTAAGAATTTAAAATTTTTTCATTTGGTCTATTTTTTGGTATAAAGCTATTCATGGTTTTCCCTTATCTTTTTAATTTCTGTAGAGTTAATGTGATATCCTCTATTTCATTCCTGATTTGATGATATGTGTCTTTTCCTTACTCTAGCTAAAGGTTTGGTCAATTTAGATGATCTTTTCAGACATTCAACTTATGATTTCATTGATTTCCTTAACTTTTTGTTGTGTATTTCATTGACTTGCCCTCTAATCTTTATTATTTACTTTCTTCTCCTTACTTTGTGTTTACTTTGTTCTTCACTTTCTAGATTCTTAAGGTGGAAGATTTGGTTACTGATTTGAGATTATTTTTGTTTAACATAGGTATTTAAAGCTATATATTTCCCTCTTAGCACTGCTTTAGTTGCATCCCATAAATTTTGATATATTTTGCTTTCATTTTAAATCAATTCAAATTTCCCTTGCGGTTTCTTCTTTGATCCATGAATTATTTAGAAATGTGTTGTTTAATTTCCAAACATTTGTGGTTTCTCAAATTTCCTTCCACTGTTGATTTCTAATTTAATTCTGTTGTGGTTGGAGAACATACTTCCTGTTATTTCAATTATTTTAAATTTATTGAGACATTTTATGGCCTAGTATATGATCTATTCTGGAGAATGTTCCATGTATGCTTGAAAAGCATGAATATACCAACCAATTACTACAAGTGGGACAACTAGACATTATGCACCTTATGATCTGATGCAATATGTTAGTCAAAATGGACAAGATTATGCTGCAATAACAAATATACCTAAATTTCAGTGATTACTTACCTAATCAGGGCCCAGGCTGATAGAAGAGCATCTCAACATGCCCTCCCATGATCACACTGGCAGAGGAAAAGGAAAAAGGCAAATCATATACTGGCTCTTAGAGCTCTTCCCAGGAACATACACGTTTTGCTTCCACTCATTTAATTAACCAAAACAAGTCACATGATCATAGTTAATTTTAATGTGGCAAGGAAGTGCTATTCTACCATACACCGGGAAGGAGACCTGAACATTTTTGGTGAAAAGTGCTTATAATTGGCACACTACTATGAAATATTCCTGCCAAAATCTGCTGAACCCAAATCTAATCAAAATTTTAGAGTTACCTTCCAATTTATAGGAAAACTGTGGTATAGAGGAACAAGTTAAATGACACCATAAATAAGCAAAAAGACAAATCTAATTCTTTTCAGAAAACCTGTGGTATGAAAAAAAAAAAGGATTAAAAAGACCAAGAGGCTTAAAATTGAATGTAATATGTAGGCATTTTTTAGGTCCTGATTTCAACCAACTAAGAAGACATTTGAGACAACTATAGAAATCTGAATATAGAGTGAGTGTTAGATAACACCAAGGGATCAGTAATGGTAAGAATGATAATGCCATGGTAGTCTTGTTAAGAAAATATCCATATTTTTACAAGGTGCATTCATAGGCATGTAAAGATTCAGTTATGTCTGTGATTGTTTTATAATACTTTAAAATTCTTAAGCAGAGAAAAAATTGATAGATGAGGCAAATGTGGCAAAATCTAGATTATTTATGGAATCTAAGTGGTATGTATATGAGAGTATATTAAAGTATGCTCTCTGCTTTTGTGTATATTTTAAATTTATTTAATAAAAATATTTTTAAAATTTAACCTGATCATGTCACTTCTTTGATTAAAACCTTTTATTGGCTTTGGTAGTTGAAGAGGAAGTCCAAATTCATCACAACGCTCTTCATATTCAGCATCTGTTTATCATCCTCCTCCTCATCATCTTCTTCATGGTAACACTTTTATTGAACACTTACCATGTGTCCAGCACTAAGTTGAGCCCTTTGCCTGCTTTATTGTTTTTAATAACACAATAACCAGAGTTATTTTGTCATCCACTTTTTGCAGATGAGGAAACTAAAGTACGGAGAGGTTCAACAACTAGTCCAAAAATCTCATAGCTAACAGGTTGGGAAACTGGGATTTGAACCCAGGCAGGCTGACTCCATCACCCATGCCATTAACCCCTTGATTTTATGCCCACCTGGTATTTCTCTCTCTTGTATGCCCACAAATTAGTATGGTGCTTAGCACATGGTAGAGGCTTAAAATTTTTTTTGTTAAATGGATGTTGTTAGCTAGGTTTCTATCACTTTTTCAGTTTCCTTATCTTCTCATTAATTATCTTATAAATAGTTATTTTCCTGTGGATATTGCATTGCTGTCATGATGACCCATAAGTACTTGCTGAAAAGGAGCATTACAAACATAGAGAGAAAACACCCCCTGAGTCCTTTCCTCAACATGGCCTTTCCTTATGACCCTCTTGGGTTCTCTCAATGACTCTTGCTCTCAACATATTGCAATGTAATTCTTTGTTTATATATTTACCTCTTGTCTAGTCTATGAGTTCTGAGAGGCCAGGGACTCTATCTTACGTATCTCACCCTCCAATGCCGAACACAGTAATTGGCATGCCCTGAGCTATTAAGTTTATTGAGTGGATCAGTGCACAAGAGCTACTAAAGAACTCCTGTTTATCCTTCAAAGCCTAGCTCAGATGTTGTCTCTGTAAAAACTTCCTGCTGCCTCCCAAAGTTAATCTGTCCCTCCTCTGTGCCATTATTTTACCCTCTGAACACATTTATAATTTCCTTCATATTGCACTGTACTTTTTTTTTTTTGGTCCACTTATCTTCCCAACCAGACCATGAGCTTTGCAAATCTGGGACTGTGCTTTATTCATCTCTGTCTTCCTAACACTCAGCAACATTCTTGGCACAGAGCAGGGGCTCATTTTTTGTTCAAATGCAAAACTATCAAAACTTTCAAAATTACCAAAATGTACAATTATTAATATATTCATATATTGTCTTTAGCAGATATTACAAATAAAGGAATGTTTTACATTCTGTCTTAGAAAAAATTTCTGATGTGACTTAGGAAATGGGACACACTCCTTAGTAGAATAATACTATCACCACCATTTCAAGTCTTCTGTCACTTTCTGCTACTTGCCTTTGAAATATAAGCTAGTCATGGTCACTTTGTATTTATGTTGCTTCTTCTCTGCTAAAGTTGCAGTATGTCACATGCCATTAATTTATTTGTTATTTTTCAAAAGATTCCCATGTGGGAAATTTGATGACCATAACTGGGGAGATAAGGTTGGAGAAAGAATAAAGCAAATGAATACGGACGGCGCTGTGGAAAGACTGGCAGCCTGCTCTTCCCTCTGTAACTTTGGACAAGCCATTTCCCTCCTTTGGGCCTCAGTTTCCTCATCTGTAAAATCTGATTTCACCAGATGATCCCAGAAGCCTCTCTTATGTTCTAGAATCTATGATATCTTTACCTCAAAGAAGTCAAAGAAAAGGCAACAATAGACTTCTGCAGCAGTCTGGTCTCGTGCACTGGAGAGATATCTGTTTGACCAGGTGATCACCCCTCTGGAAGAGGAAAAACAAACACAAAGATGTTATCTGGCTAGCCCAGGACCTGACTTTGCAGCTTATCTTCTTATCACAGGTAGGATGGGGAGTAATCTGGAGTGATGATTCACAGTCATTCTGACCATGTGCAAAATCAAATACACCATGGAATAAACAGAAATACAGGGCCTGTCTAGGAAGAAGGAGAGAGAGTACAATAGGTCCAACTTAACACTGGACCTTCCCACCCCTACCCCTGCTGCAACTACCTGTTGGCCCAGTCTTCAAGGTCAGCAAACTTCCTCTGCCTGTTGTCCATGGCAGACACTGCTAATTGATTACAGTACTATTTTCTCCTAGAGCCAGACTGGGAATCTTTCACAACACAGTGCTGCTCCAAACGCCAACAACTGTTTGGAGTTGGAATGTCAGCTGAGATCTATTTGCCATCCTGGGCTCAAATTTCCTCCTTATTCTGGCAAAGAAAAGTACTACAAAGAGGGTTGTAATTTCAACTAAATAAGGGACCTTGGGCAAGTTCCTTACTTTGGGCTCTGATTTGTAAATGGAGAATTGCCTAGTCCTCTCCATTCAAGCATTCTGTGTTGTGGGGATTCTAGAAGTTCTCATCTCTTTTGGAAAATAGGAGCATTTATGTGACACTGCTATCCCAAAGCTCAGCCTCTCCATGACATGGTAGCATTTAGGCAACCTGGACTGTATCTGGACACATCCAACATGACAAGTGTTAGGTGTCCACACAACTGCAGGGGCCATGAAGTATGGTTTATTAACCCTCCCCGACTCCCAGACAAGTTCTCTGGAGTCGTAACAATCAGATTAAGCTCAAGTGAAGCTTGACTGACAGAGTCAAAGAAAACCCACAGGGCTGTCACCTGTTAAGCAGTCAATGCTAGCATCTTCCTTGGCAAGAAACTACATTTTCTCGTCTGGTTTCAGCCTTAAATTGCTTGTATTTGTCCTGGAAACTAGATCAATCATCTCAATCTCTCTCTCTCTCTCCCTGCTTGTAGATCTGAAATAATTTTATATGAAGAAAAGTAAGGCAAATGGCAGAGCAGCAGAGGGTAGAAAAGTCAGTATGTAAGAATGCTAATAGGAAGAATAATACATAATATTTATTGTACGCTTTGTGTGTGTCAAGCGCTGCATTATCACATTTAATCTTGACAACCTAGGAGATATGTACCATCATTAATCTCCATTTTACAGAGGAGGAAATTTAGGCACAGGGTGTTAATGAATTTTTCTAGGGTGCTATAGTGTTTTTGTTATAGAGGGAAATCTGAGTCAGGTCTCTCTGACTTCTTCCATCACACCACACTGACTCTCCCAATTCAACACTGAAGAACTTTCTCAAACCACCTCAGGTGCCTTAGTCAAGTCTCGTTCAGTGTAAATAACAGAATATTCAGTATCAGGAAACTGTTCTTCTTCATCTATTGGCTCTGCTTTCACTCTATTCTTAGGCAATCTGTCCCTTCATGGTGGCAAGATGGCCACCATCAGCACCAGACCTAGATCCTATGCCTTCAGCAACCCCAATAGGAGAAATGATTCTCTCTCTCCTTGGTCCTAGTAAAAACCTGGGATTGTGTCTTTTTGGCCTGGCTTCCAGAGTCCCTACCTCTGAAGCATCACTATCGCCAACTGAAAAGAAATGACTTGATTGTCCAGACCTGGGTCAACTGTGCATCCCTGGAGGTAATGGGAGAAAAACGCTTCCAAATTGCAGGGGCTAAAAATTCGGAGGGGATATTCTCCTAAGCAAACTTCAGGTATGGTGTCTTGAAGAAAAGTGGATGGGTATCACCAAGCAGGCAAAAACATTAGATGTCCACTCACTAAACTTGTATCTATGCAACACCACAATATTCCCAAAGAATTGGCCTTGTGGTCATGCTGTATATAGCAGCAGTTAGAAGCTTTGTTCTGGTCAAATTCTAGAAGTTTAGAATTTCTCTTGGTACCAGAACTTGGGCCCAGGTGTAATGTATTAATACTGTCATCCTGGGCAGCCTCTCCATTGTTCCTCCTTTTGCGCCTCCGGCCAGCGCTTCATAAAGCCCCCACAGGCAGAAACAAGGGCAGGTTTCTCTCATTCTGGAAAAGGTTGCACATTTGCCCTAAGAAAGTTTTAAGTACTGCCTTGTCACTACACTGGGTGGTAGGAGGGACTCTACCTCCCCTTCAGTCACTTGCTACTCAGATTAGTTTCATTGTTCTTCAAATCCTATTTGTAATTCAAGGCCAGGTTCTCATCCACCTTCTCCATGAAGCTCTTTCCAGTCTTTCCACTGTAGCACTTATCCAGTATCTCTCATGATGCAGGATTTTCTTTCTTTAAAAAGATTTTTTAAATTTCAAAATGTTTGACACATACAAAAAAGAGTACTTGTAATATATGTGCAACTTGTAAAGCATAATTATAAAAAAAAAGTCCATGAACCTACCACCTGATGTAAGAATTCTCTCTGTTTTGGCTGGTGTTTAGGAATGCAATTGATTTTTACATTTTAATCTCATGTCCGGCCACTTTCTTATTTACTTGTTATTATCTTCCTATAACTCTGTTTTCTTCATGTCTTAACGGCTTTGCTTAGATGTATAGAATATGTAAGTTTCATGTGTAAAACATTATATTTCAACTTCTGTATACACTACAGCGTGTGCACCACCAAAAATTTAGTTTTCACCCATCAGCCTGCAGTTGACCCCTTTTACCCATTTTGCCCTCCGCCGCCCTTCCCCACTGGTAACAACTACTCTGTTCTCTGTATTTATGTGTTTGTTTCTGTTTGGTTTGGTTTGTTTATTTATTTATTTATTTTTGGTTGGTTTATTTTTTATAATTTACATATAAATGAAATCATATGGTATTTGTCATTTTCCATCTGACTTATTTCACTTAGCATAATACCCTCTGGGTCCAATCATGTTGTTGCAAACAGCAAGATTTTATTCTTATTTATGGCTGAGGAATATTATATTATATATGTATATACCACATCTTTTTTTTTTTTTTAGTTTTATTTATTTATTTATTTATTTATTTATTTATTTATTAATGGCTGTGTTGGGTCTTAGTTTCTCTGCGAGGGCTTTCTCTAGTTGTGGCAAGCGGGGGCCACTCTTCATCGCGGTGCGCGGGCCTCTCACTATCGCGGCCTCTCTTGTTGTGGAGCACAGGCTCCAGACGCGCAGGCTCAGCAATTGTGGCTCACGGGCCCAGCTGCTCCGCGGCACGTGGGATCTTCCCAGATCAGGGCTCGAACCCGTGTCCCCTGCATTAGCAGGCAGACTCTCAACCACTGCGCCACCAGGGAAGCCCCCACATCTTCTTTATCCATTCATCTATTGATGGGCATTTATATTGTTTTCATATCTTGGCTATTGTAAGTAATGTTGTGATGAACATAAGGGTGCATATATCTTTTCGAATTAGTTTCATATTCTCCAGGGAAATACCAAGATGTGGAAAACCTGAATCATATGGTAGTTCTATTCTTAATTTTTTGAGGACTCTTAATACTGTTTTCCATAGTGGCTACTCTAATGTACATTCCCACCAACAGTGTATGAGGGGTCCTTTCTCTCCACATCCTCACCAACACTTGCTATTTCTTGTCTTTTGGATAATAGCCATTCTCATGGGCGTAAGATAATGATATCTCATTGTTTTGTTTTTCACTAATAATTAGAGATGTTGAACATTTTTTCATGTGCCTATTGGCCATCTGTATATCTTCTTTGGAACAATTCCAGACAATATTGAATAGAAACTGTGTTAATAGGTAGACTGTGGTGGATGATGTAATGTACTATCCAGACAACCCTTTGAGAATCAAAGATTCATTTTCACAGCTGCTGGGAGTGCTGCTGGAAAACGGCCCTCAGTTGTGAGTCCTTTCTGGGGATCGCCTTGGTTGAAGAAACCTGTCATACTCAAGGTACGGTTCCTCCTAGGACCAACCCTCATCCAATGACTGACTGACAAGATGGTATAAAGGCCTAGCCTCTTTGTCCCAATTGGGTACACTTCTAAAGGGCCATCCTGGCTCCAGAACTCTGTGAGTTTGGTTGAGGTCTTCATTAGAAATGTTTCCTAGCTCAATTTGTCCCTCTGCCTAAGCCAGCTTTCTTCCCCTCCCTTCCACATATATCGATCTCAGGAGAACTCTTCAACAAGCATTTTGTAGGCTGCTCTCTCTCAGGTTCTGCCTCCTGTGGAACACAGCCTGTGACAGCTTCCTTACCTGGTCCTCACTTGCAAGAGAATGTTGGTATATCACCACGAAGAATAAGATCGCAGTAGGGGTTTTGAGAGGTATCCTTTATTGCTTAAGGGAATTCCCTTCTATCTCTCATATGCTGAAAGTTTTTATTATGAATGGGGTCATTTTTCTTCCCCCCTGAAAGACAACAGAAGTTCTGTGATGAGGATGTGCTGGAGGTAAATTTCCCCAGTTTATCTGAAAATATTTTTTGTTTATCCCTCATTCTTGAAAGATAGTTTTTAACTAGCACAAAATTTTAGTCTGATAGTATTTACTCTCAGCACTTTGAAAACTGTTTTCCTCTGTGATTTGATACCCACTGTTACTATTAAGAAATCAACATCAGTCTTTATGGGGGGCACATATTTTCTCTCTCTGGCCATTTTTAAGATTTTTTTCTTTGTCTTTGATTTTTCTTCAGCTTCACCGTAGTACATGTAGATATGGGTTTCTTTTTATTTATCCTACTTATTATACACTGTGCTTCCTGCATCTGTAGACTCAGGTTGGTTATCAATTCTCGGAAATTCTCAGCCATTATCTCTATGAATAATCCCCTCCTCCATTCTCTTGTCCTGGGTCTCTGTTAGACAATGCAAGCAATGATACTTTCTCTTTCTATTTTCCGTTTCTCTTAATCACTTATATTTCCCATCTCCTTGTCCCATTTTATTTATTTATTTTTATTTTATTTTTGGCTGCATCAGGTCTTAGTTGTGGCTCACAGGATCTTCACTGCGGCACACAGGCTCTTTGTTGCAGTGTGTGGGCTTCTCTCTAGTTGTGGCGTGCGGGTTTTCCCTCTCTAGTGGAGCACAGGCTCCAGGGCTCGTGGGCTCCATAGTTGTGGCACACAGGTTCCAGAGCACGTGGGCTCTGTAGTTTGTAGCACATGGGCTCTCTCGTTAAGGCTTGTGGGCTCAGTAGTTGTGGTACGTGGGCTTAGTTGCGCCACGGCACGTGGGATCTTAGTTCCCCGACCAGGGATCGAACCTGCGTGCCCAGCATTGGAAAGCAGATTCTTTACCACTGGACCACCAGGGAAGTCCCTCCTTGTCTCTTTACAGTGTATTCTAGGTAATTTCTTCAGCTCCATCGTCTGTAAGATAAGTTTACTTCTTGTCTTTCAAGCTATACTTACTATGCTATTTAGCCCTAACACAGGCTTAATAGCAATAATTATAATCTCTAAAATGTTCACTTTTTCATAATGGCTTGGTCACACTGATAGCTAATTCATCAAATAAAAATATTTCATTTAAAATATATTTTACACATAGTTATTTTATAACCTATATTTGGTAATTTCAAAATCTGAAGTCCTTGGGAATCTAATTAAAATTAAATTTGGTGATTTTGATTACTTTTTCCTCATGGTGCCTTATCTCTTGTGTTTTTGGTGATTTTTTAAATTGTGAGCTTATATTTCATTTAATTTAATGGGAATCATGGGATTAGTAAAGAGAGAAAGAGACAAGAGCTCTCTTTTAAAAAGAGGGAGAGACACGAGATCTTGTGCATGCACCAAGGAAAGGCCATATAAGAATATAACCCCGAAGAGAGCCTTCACCAAGAACCTAACCATGCTGGTACCCTGATCTCAGATTGCCAGCCTTCAAAACCAAGAGAAATAAATGCTGTTTAAGCCACTGTCTATGGTATTTCATTACAGCAGCCCAAATTGCCTGAGATGTATATATATGCTCAGAAACTATTTTCTGTTTTTGTTATCATCCATCTTCTTATTTTAAGCAATGTCAAACCTACTAGGTGCTAAATAAACTTTTTGTTTTAAAATCAGTGGATCCATGAAAGACTTTGCAGATGAATCTCTCTGCATCTTCCTTGCCTGGTTCTGTTTCAGCAATGATTAATTGTTACCTCTTCCTGCTCTGGGTCTTGTCCCTTCCCAGTCAAGAAGCTAAAGCATTTGGGATCAAGCCATCATTCACTTCTTTTCACTGATCTCTACTAATTTCAGAGTTGAACATATTTTAATCAGGGATCAGATCAGCTCCTTGCAGACAGGTATTTCTATTCTCTTCTTTCAAATGTACATCCAAGGGCAGAGTTCACAAGAAGACCCAGGCAAAAAATGCTCCTCTGGCTTCCTCCCACGTCAAGAAGCTCATTCTGGGAAGAGTCCCATGTAAATCTCAAATCTGATGCTACCCGTCAAAAAATATCATTTGAATCTAGTGCTGCTTTAGCATGAGGCCTACTGAAATGTTGATTATATTGGCTGTCTGAAAACTAGCTTTTACAGTTCTACTATGGGAAGCCTAAGAAAAATAACTCAGCAGAGTCAGGGAAGAGCAAGCAAGAGACAATGCCCACATAGACAATTTTAATGGGGCTCAGCTATTCTGAGAGTGTCTAGCAGCTGCCGTGGGGTGCTCCTGCAGTTTTGAATGGGTGTGTTCTAGCATTGCCCTGAAAGAAGGAAGGAAGACACTAGGGCCAAACTACTGACCCATTTTCCAAGGGCAAATCGCTTTACTGTGGGGGACACCAAACAGATGCTTTCTCAGGATAGCCAGCAGGGGCGGACAAATTAATGAGATGGTGGCATTTTTGCTTTTATCCTACAAGCTCCAACTGTGATATTTTCTTGGAATCCTCAGATAGATCCCTCTTCATCCTTAACCCAATCCCACATCAACAGAACTCTGACCTGATTCTACCAAGTAGTGAGAACTTGCTTCTCTCCATCTTTGTTTTCTTGCCTGGCCAGCATTTTGCAGGATTGGGTTAAGATTCCTGGTGTAGTCCCTGGAGCCAGAGAATTTGCTGGCTCAATGTTGTCCAGTCTGTTCATTTCAAGTGTCCCGGTGAGGGGAAATTAGAGGGACTTGTGTTTAGCTGAGAACGAAATCTCATCACATGGGAGAGAGGGAGGAGGATGAAGGAAGAAGAGAACAGAGCCAACAAAGTAAAAGCCCCAAGGCCATGGTTGGGCTGGGAAAGAGCATCAGCAAGGGGTAGTGGTTAAGGTAAACAAAACCTCATTCAAATTCCAGCACTGTTCCTTCCTGCCTGTGGGACTTAGAGGAAGTTGCTTAGTTTCACTTTCCTCTTCTATGAAATGATATAAAAGGGACTCCTTGGTGGCACAGACGTTAAGAATCCGCCTGCCAATGCAGGGGACACGGGTTCAAGCCCTGGTCCGGGAAGATCCCATCTGCCGTGGAGCAACTAAGCCTGTGCGCCACAACTACTGAAGCCCATGTGCCTAGAGCCCGTGCTCCACAACAATAGAAGCCACCGCAATGAGAAGCCCGTGCACCACAACGAAGAGTAGCCCCTGCTCAACGCAACTAGAGAAAGCCTGCATGCAGCAACAAAGACCCAACACAGCCAAAAAGAAAAAAAAAAAGATATAAAAATATTATTTTGTTGTAAGAAAAGTGCAGTGCATAAAACATACTGACTGATCTCTTAGTAAATTATTACCTGTTATTATTATGATTATCCCTTCCTCTAGATTGGATCTTCCTGCTTTTCTAAGACTGAGTGCTAGCTACACATCACAGACACTATTATTGTTATAGGTGATAATTTGGTATAATTTGAGGAACCAGAAAAACCACCCCCACCCCCACCAAATAACTCCCTGACCAGCCAGGTGAATGGGGCCTGAAATTCCCATCTTTGGAGTTAATCCAATGGGCAGGAAACTTCCTCCATTACCTGTTTGTCACTTAATATAAATATATTATCTAAGAGTCTATAGTATCCTAAGGCCAAGAATCTTAATTCCTGCATTACACAGTCATGTTTTATTCTATTTTCTTTCTTTTATTGGGGGAGGAGTGCTTTTCTGATTACTCTTAGACAATACAAAGTGCCCTGATGACTTTAACTCCTGGAGTGCAGTCTTACTTGGTCCTAAGAAGGTCAACAGATCAAACCTCCGACATTCACTCGTATTTGTCACCACCCTCAACTAGGTTGGGGGTGTGGGAGAGGGACCAGTGTCTTTCTTTCTCCATCTTCCCCACCGCCCACCTGGTTTTCCTCACTCATGGCCCATGTCTGGTCCACAGGGATCCCTGACTCTGGAAAATTCTGGGAGTTCCAGATGATCCCAGCACAGCCATCTCTCCTCAGCTTACCCATGGTTCTAACCAGTCCTTCTCTCACCCTTCAGATTCAGTCCCTGTGTGCCGTCAAGCCCCCGGCTACCTTTCAAGCTCCAGGTAAAGGCCTCAGGTTAGAGGGAAGTGGACTGAAGAGGAGAGTTAAGACTCGCAGCTCAGCTTTCTCCAAAAAAATGCTCACCACAAATCCTCTCTCTCAGCACCTTTATACCCTCACTATGGGATTTAAGAGTCACCTAACCAATTCCCAAAGAAAATTTCTGCATTATGATCTGCCTCAACTGACTGTAGCATTTGAGGTCTCAGTTAAAACTTCTAGTTTAACACATTGTTACATAAACCTATCCCCAAGGGCACCATGGTAAATGTGGTGTGTCTTCTCAGAGCACAAATATTAGTCACAGATTTGTGGTGGGACGGGAGGAGGGCTATGCAGGGTAGGGGTTTGACTGCTTTACCTGCTAAGAAATACAAATTAAAAATTAAACCAGATTATATTGTGGAGTAGAAAGCAAAGTTGAATGCACATTAAAGTATAACCTGAGACTTCAAAGAAATGTCTCACTTGTGGTGGCTTTTGCAAGCAAAGCCTCCAGCCCACCTCCACTCTCCACCACCTCCAGGAATGAATATTCACACATCTCTCCTATTAGGTGCTAAGGGTGGGTGGGAGGAGGCACTCCTTGCAGCTCTGCATGAAGACATTATCAGCTATTTACTAATTGTAGTGGAGATAGTAATCAAGTCACCCAGAAGCTGCACTGGCCTACCGACATTCATTATCACATTTTTTGCAGACTTGTATATTAAATTATCAGGGATGAGGAAACAGAACAGTAGGCTGTTGCTTTGTGTTTTTTGACAGAATATGGGAAACAGGTACAGAGTAGGAAAAAAACCTCTTAGAACTGTGCTGTCCAGCATGGTAGTCTCTAACCACACGTGGCTGCTGAGCCCTTTGTAATGTGGCCAGTCCAACTGAGATGGGCTGGCATGTAAAGTACAGCCTAGATTCTGAAGAACTAGTATAAAAAAAAGAAGGGAAACTATCTCATGGATAAGTTTTCATGTTGATTATATGCTGAAATGGTCATGTTTGGATATACTAAGTTAAATAAAATATATTATTGATATTAATTTTACTTTAAAAAAAAGAACTTTAAAAAACAGTGGCTATCAGAACATTTAAAATCACATATATGGCTCGTATTTGTGGCTTGCATTCTAGTGCAGTTGCATAGCTCTGTCTTTTGATGATCTAATTCAATGGTCAGCAAACTATGGCCTGTGGGCCAGGATCCAGCCCACTATCTGTTTTTGTCAATAAAGTTACAGTGGAACACAGTTATGCCATTTCTTTGCATATCGTCTGTATGAGTGTTTTCATACTATAAGATTTGAGTTGTTGCAAAGGGACTGTACGGGCTGCAAAGCTTAAAATATTTATTATTTGGATCCTTATATAAAAAATTTGCAGAGTCCTGATAATCCAACTCTATATTTTCCAAGGGAGAAAGCAAAGCCCAGAAAGAGAAAATGACTAACCCAACGGCCCGTGAACACGTGAGGCAGTGGCAGGGCTGCATCTGTTCCTCCTCCTTGCATTACACTGTGCCTCAGCTTACTTGATGGGGCTGAGATGGAGGAAGTTATTCCACGTAGGAGGATGAACTCAGCCTCCACTTCACAGTGAGAGACTCAGTTCCATCCCAGGGCACAGAAGGGCCCTGAACAAAAAAGCAAAGCACAAGGAAAAGGCTCACAGAGAAGGCTAGAGCCCACCTTGGGGTTGTGGAGCTGGTGGGAGTTCCAAGGCTAACTCTCCTACCATACTACTACTTTGTTTCATATTATTTCAGAAATATCTTCACTGGGTCACAGTTTACTGCTATTTCCACTACATCTTAGAGAGTTGATACCAAAAAAAAAAAAAAAAATCCCACTCCATTTAAAAAATATTGCTGAATTATTTACAAAACACTTTTCAAAGCTCTGACCCTTATATTACTCAATGGTCTTTAATAAGGATAAACCACATGACATATTTCTCCTAGGACTTAGAGAAAGGAAATATGTTGTCCCTCCAGATGGACTCACATAGGTTTTTAAATAATAGAATGAGAATTCTACAACTCAATATGTTGCTCTTTTTGTGTGGGCTCCCAGGATGACTGGAGCTAAACCTGCTTAATTTCAATTACTAGCTCATCCAAGGGGTCTTGTGATGGTTAATTTTATGTGTCAAATTGACTGGTGCATGGCATGTCTAGATATTTGGCTAAACATTATATCTGGGTGTGTCTGTGAGAGTGTTTCCAGATGAAATTAGCATTTGAAATCAGTGGACTCAGTAAAGCAGATTGCCCTCCCCCATGTGTGTGGGCACAATCCAATCCGAATAGAACAAAGATGGAGGAAGGGAGAATTTGTTCCTTGCTGGCTGGGACATCAGTCTCCTGCCCTCGGACTGAGACTTACACCATCAGTTTCCCTGGTTCTCAGGCCTTTAGATTTGGACTGAACTACACCATCGGCTTTCCTGAGTCTCCAGCTTGCAGGTGGCAGATCTTGGGACTTTTTAGCTTCCATAATTGAATGAGTCAAGTAGGATATATATATCCTATTGCTTCTGTTTTTCTGGAGAACCCTGACTACTACAGGTCTATTACATTATACCCTTCCTTCAGTCTCACCCAACTTTTATTTACTAGCATATTTCTTTCCACACTCACTGTTACTTCCTTTGTGCTTTTTTCAACAAATATTTATTTAGGGCCAACTAAGAGCCATAACCTTGAAATACAAAAAGAAATAGTTTATATTCTCAAGGAATTTACAATATAAATGTTAAAGTGAAGAAAATCACTTACCCACCAGAAATATATAGTGGCAGCCAACCTGTTGAGTGGAGTAGGTGATACCCTTTACAATGTGATATCATGAACTGTGAAGAAGTCTCCCTGCTACACTAAATAATACTGCTTTCTCCTATGAGCTATAATCAGGAGGGTATATACATGATTTATATATGGCCACTCCCAATTTCTGTGCCCATGGCAGATATCACAATGTATCATAGCATTATTTTTCACAACCCTATTGTATACAGGATATGACATGAATCAGACAGCCACTGACTATCAAAAAGGAATATATGCCATCTCCTAACATCCATAAATAGAGGATCAGTCATCGTGATACAATTTCAGCTTCTTATTAAAGAGTAAATAATTGTGGGAGGAGTAAAGCTAGATGGAAAGTGATATCAGCCATTAACAATTTAGTATAAGTTAAATAACTCTCTCTCTCTCTTTTTTTTTTCTCCCTGATAGCAGGTTCACAGTAGTTTGATTGACCTTAAAGATGCTGGCCTCCAGGGGCTGGTAAAGAAGGAAAAATTAGAGACCTGAGAAGGTTTTGGAAGAAATATTGCTTACTGCATCATTTTGCAAATTAATTATATTCCACCTGAATAATAAACGATACCCAAACTTTCTCCCTGGCCCTCAATAGGACTTTTGCCTTGAATCTCTACCTTGTTCCTTTCCCCTTTGCTTTCTGTCTTCTTTCTCATTACACATTCCTCCTAACTGTAAAATTCCTGAACATACATGTATTTAAAGGAGATTAATCATTCAGATACCATAATTAGTTCAAGAATTGTGTCTTTTCGAGATGGAATGAACTAATTAATTTTTTTTTTCTCCCAGGGAACCTGCTCTCAGATGTGAGCTAATTAGTGAGCTGCACATCAAAAGAAGTGAAGTGTATCTTGTAAATAGGATTTCATTTAAAACAGATCAAAGGAAGATTTACCCAAATCACTCCCCCCACCCTCTGAGTTCTGCAAGCATCAGGCAGACAGCAAAGGGAACAACACGTCACCTCATGATAAACGTAACTCCGAAAGAAGAACTGTGATGCCCAAGTCAGATATTAATGAGGAAGGAGAACCAAATATGTCTGAGGATGGAATTTCACCTCTTAGAACTTTTACAGTTGGGTTTCTGAGGTAGGCCAACAGGGCAGCAATCCATGTCTGTGATTCACTCTACGCGTAAAGCTGGAGGGTTGGAAATATGGTCTCTAGACTTGGTGCTCTCTGACTGAAAGCTGTGCAACCTTGGGCAAGTTGCTTAACCTCTCTGGGATTCACTTTCCTCATCTGTAATATATGAATCCCAATCCCTTCTCTATCCACCTCTCAAGAGATTTGTAAAGATCAAGTGAGATGATTAATGTGAAAAGGGTTTCGAAAAAAATCTAAAGTGGCTATACAAATGTGAAGCATTTTTGGCATGGTTAACAATGTCTCCATAGGCAGAATAAATTAGAAGAAGAGGAAAGTTTCCCAGATGATTTTGGCCAAAATTATAGCTCCTCAGGAAAACAGTATCCCAGTGGGCTGCCTCTGTAGATCAGATTCACAGCATAATTACTCAAACCTCCTTTCTCTTGTGATTACAGTTAGAAATTAGCTTCCAAAGAAAAAGCAACTCAAACTAAGGAAAGGGATGAAAAGATCCTTTTGTTTTCCTTTGAAGTTCCAGATTTCTGAACATGACAGATTTCACAAAAATGAGATAACTTGTCCTTCTAAACCTTCAGTCACGTGTCTATCGGCCTAGAAGGGCAAATGGAACTGAAGCAGCTGGTGATTGACTGTGAAAAGGGCCCTTTGACTTGAATTTAAAATGCAAACTGATGTAAAGGAAATCAGTAACTACATTTTTTACTACACAAATAGCTTCGTGTCACTTTTTGGTGGTTGTCGTTGAACACTGAGAACTTCAAGGTAGATGAGAAAGCAGGTAAGATGTTCCCTATAGAAAAACTCTTCCCAGAGAAATGAAGCCAATGTATTCCTGCAGACGAGAGCGTGAACACAGATGGAGAGGTACACTTTGACCTAGTGATGGGGCAGTGACTCAGGGAGCAGCTGGTGAGGAAGGAGGTGGCTCTGGGCAGCACTGGAAAGGCCTCAGGTCCTTTTGTGTATATGCAGTAAAACTGGTAACACTATAAACCCGGAGCTGCTACCTAGGTCTGTGGATAACCTTAAGACAAAGACATGAGACAATTTACTTCCCTTCCCTAACCCCACCAATCTGGGAAGGCACACCTCTTCTCACAGGGAAGAGAAAATAAGAGAGAAAAGAAGTTCTGGAAGCTACCTCCTCGATGCTTCAGACAAGCAGAAGGTCCTGTTTAATGGGTCGAGGTGGGAACAGGGGCTGGAGGAAGGTGGTGGTAGAGGATGGTTAGCCCTACCATGAACAACAGTACTGTAGGCACTATGGCACTTGGCAGAGGCAATATTTTTTTACTTTTCTTACTATTTTTATAGAGGAGAAACTCACGTAATATAAAATTAACCACTTTACAGTACACATTTAGTGGTATTCAGTACATTCACCATGCTATACAACTATCAGCTCAATCTAGCTGCAAACTTTTTCATCACCCCAAAGGAGACTCTATACCCATTAAACAGTCACTTCCCATTCCGCCCTCCTCAGAGGCAATACTTTTAATAGGGGCTTTCTGTTGCCCAGCCCCACCCAAATAACAGCCAGGGCTCACTAGTGTCTTCTTCAAGCCTACTTGCAAACCCTCAATCATGTCAAGTGTGTAGACACAGTCTTTGCATCTCTGGACTTGACTCAGGCAACCAGAGGCCCTCCCCAAGGCCCTGTGCCTAGTGCTGTCACAGGCATCTTTGGCTGAAGGACCATATCTCTAATAGAGGATCATCAGGCCTTTGGAGAGGAGTTCGGAGGTGTGTGGTGACCAGCATTCACGCACATCTAAGGCTGTCTCTGGATCCCACTCAGGGGTGGAGCTTTACTTTTGACCATGGAACAATTTCCAATTGGCTACACACTGCTTGCTCTGGATCAGTGCTTGAAGTGATGACAGACAGCTTCTTGAAGGACTTGACAGAGGCATATCTCTCATGATATCCCCACAAGGCCAGCACGCTACAGTAGGCGCTCACTCAACAATGGTTGAATTACCCACTAGGAGGGAAGGCTGCCGAACGTTTGAGTACCAGTTAGCTCTGAGGCAAGGCCTGGCTTAGAGTCACACTTCTGTTCCTGTGCACCCAGACCTTGGTATTTCTGAGCCTCAGTGTCCTCGTTTGCAAAATAAATCCATAATACTGCTTCTCTCTTAGGGCCCGAGTGAATATTATATAAGCTATAATAGATGTAAAGTGCTTAGGACAGCTTCTCCAATATTGGAGGCCTCTGCACACTGTAGGAAAGGACGATCTCAGTGGTAGAAATGAGGGAGAGGGCTAGAAGGTACATAACGTTGTTGAAAAAGTAAGAAAGAGTCTTAGCTCAAGAAACAAGACTACAGGATCAGCTGGGGGATACAGGGATGCTTTAAGCCCAACTAACAAGAAGCGATGTTACTTCTGCTTCTGGTTTCTTGAGTCCCAGCAATGATACTCTGGAAGACCTCTTCAAACAGCAGGGGGCCAAAGAAAAAGACTGATGGGGTCTGTATTGTACAAACAACCAGCCCAGCCCTTGGTTCCGTGTGCTCTTCCATTACTAAAACAAAAAACAAAACCCAATGACCTTTCTTGGTTAAACTTCTACGATAGGAATCAAATGTTCCATGGAGGCCTTGTCCCTTGGCATCCCAGTTGAACCTTCCAGGCTGGGGTGTGAGAACAGAGTCCGTGTTAAGCCGCAAGAGGCAGATTCCCAAATACCAGGAGGAGGTTGTATTCTCATGTAGAGTTATATTCCCGCCCTGCAGATCTGGATTCCCATGGGACGCAGGACACAGCTCTCCCACTCCATGTTTGCCCCTAAATTCTTCCTACATCAAGCTAAACAAACTGTTGACATAAGCCAAACTGATTCTGCTTCACCCAAGCACATTGTTTTCCAGGGCCGGGGCATGGTGCTTCCTGCAACTTGCCATGTTGGGAAAAGAAAAGTATTTTATTTTGGAGCTATGATGGACTTAGCTAAGACAGATCAAAGTTCTTTCTCTTCTTTGTTAGAGAATTGCTTTTTGTCCTGATTGAACCCTGCAGGTTCAATCAATTTAGGTATGACTGGTTTATTTTACCAGGTCAATCAAAAACAGAAAGAAAGAGAATGGAGATGTAATAGCACTTGAATGTATATGTGTGTGTAACTATATTGCACTTGGTATTTTCCCATTCCAGAATCAGTTTTGTTGTTCACAACTGGAATCAACTAGAGAGTGACGTTTTGAGACATACCAAGGACTCAGTTCTTGGCCCTTCCATTTTTCATTGATCAAAACAGACATGGCTTGCCCTTATGGATGGCATGAAACTTGAAGTATAACAGAAACTTGAATGAGAGAACCAAGACTGAATAAGATCCCAACAGATTAGGACGATAGGCCAAATCTGGCAAGATAAAACGTTATGAGTAAAAACATCATGTTATGAAGTTTAAAAAAAGTCAACTAGAATGTATGAGGAAGGAATAACATGGTTTAACAGTTCACCTGAAAATAACCTGGAGAGAGAAAATAGTTTCATCTTTCATGGAAACTGCTGTCGATTTGTACCAGCTTCCAGGAACACTGTGTTGAGCAGGATTCTGAAATATATGCTGAGCTCACTGGGCAAGGGGGTTATGACTGATTTCCATGGTTGGCCGTGGGCAAGGAATGGGAGGGCACCGATACAGATATTGCCTATTTGTCAATAGTGGGACAAAATTGATGTGTATCCATAAAATGTGTAAAGTTACCTGTTGTTTTTCCTTGCCCAATACCCATTCACCTTTCTGCTGGTAAGTGAAACCTGTTTTTCTCTGGATACACACCCCTCCACCACTCAGTGCAAATGATTCCAGTGTCGCTGATTCTACTCCCAGTTCTGGTATAGAGAATACCAGGCTTGCCCCATCAGTGTATCACATCCCCATGGCCACAATGATTATTTCAAACATAATCAGGTTCCCAGCAGAATGAATCAAAGGCAATTCTGAGGTTTCTATTTAAAATGTTGGGCAAAAGGAAATCTCTCTGTTTAGCATGGTTATGGGGAAAGTAAGAAGTGACCCTGAAGCTGCTTGGCAGTCTTTTTATCACCATGAGGGAGAAAGCAGCCTGATAATAGAACCAAAAAGAAGAAAATAAAGAAAAGAGAGACCTCTAATGAAATTATTTAAGCAACTGGATTCAACTGTGCCTGAAGCCTACTATCCTTGATCTTTCAGTCATATGAGCTGGCTTTTTGTTTCTTTTTGCTTTTAAGACATTTTGAGTTTGGTTTCCTGACACTTTTAACCAAAGAAATCTTAATATTGTGATTTAATAAAGGTAAATACACCACATTCAAGGAGGTGATGGTCCCACTGTTTTCTGTGCTAGTCACAAAGTTTAAGGTTAAGAAAGGGATTCCTGGACTTCCCTGGTGGCACAGTGGTTAAGAATCCGCCTGCCAGTGCAGGGGACATGGGTTCAAGCCCTGGTCTGGGAAGATCCCACATGCCACAGAGCAACTAAACCCATGTGTCACAACTACTGAACCTGCACTCTAGAGCCCTTGAGCCACAACTACTGAGCCTGCGCACCACAACTACTGAACCTGCACCCTAGAGCCCTAGAACCACAGCTATTGAGCCTGCGCACCACAACTACTGAAGCCCGTACGCCTAGGCTCTTGCTCCACAGCAAGAGAAGCCTCCGCAGTGAGAGGCCCGCACACCACAACGAAGAGTAGCCCCCACTCGCTGCAACTAGAGAAAAGCCCACACGCAGCAACGAAGACCCAACACAACCAAAAATAAATAAATAAATAAATAAATATAAATAAATTTTTTAAAAAAAGAAAGGGATTCCTGGTTGTAGGAGGAGATGAGCATTACAACAGGAGCCAGTATTTACTGAAGGCTTACTATGTGCCTGGTACTGTCCTCATTAGATCTTCATTACAACTCTATGTAGAAATAGGAATTATTATTCCTCATATTACAGATTAGGAAACTGAGGCTTAAAGAAGCTAAGAAATTTCCTTAAAGTCACACAGTTGGTCAGTGAAGGAGCCAAATTTGCATCCATGACTGCCTGACCCCAGATCCCATGTTCCTGACTTCAAAGCTGAACTGCTTGGTCCTCTTAAGACTTTTCTAATGTAAAATTCAGAGAAATATCCACTTGCCAGTACATATGTATTTGAAAAAAATACGTTTTTCTTCTGAAGAAGATGGGATCTGGTAACAGAAGTTCTATTTACTAGCTGAGGCCAGCGATGGATTTGACATGAAAATTTGAGAGCAATAACACTATAAGCCACAGTGGAATTGCTCCTCATGGTAAACGGTTGAGGAATTTAGAGGCCAAGGAATGATCTGGAAAGAAAGAGAAGCCAGGAAAACTGAATACCGCAAATAAGAAATGGAGGGAAAAAAAGATTCCCTCCACCCCTTCCCTTATTTTCCCTTGTTCCCCAACCCTCCTTGGGAAGAACAGAGATAAATGGACCTCAGAGATGAAGAATATCTAAGTAGTAATGATGGTCATTACTGCTGTGTACCAAACATCTCTGCCTTTCTTCCCAGCCATACACAGTCACATTTCCCTACATCCTTTAAAGTCAGGTGTGACATGCGACTGACTTCAGTCAACGTGACATGTGCAGAAGCGAGGAGAAGAGACACGTGTTACTTATGGGCATTGTTTTTTCCCCTTGCTGAGGTGATCATGGAAGCACATATCAAGATGGAATCTCTATCAGTCTTTCTCCCTGAGTAAGCACACTGAGCAGAATCTCCCTGTCAACCCATTCTGGGCATTCAATGTGAGTGAGAAATAAACTTTGGCTGTGCTAAGACCCTGAGATGTGGGGATTATTTGTTACTGCAACATCACCTCAATTTTCCTGACTGATGAAGATTTCAAGTTTGTTCACTGTAGTTAAACTCTGTCATCTCTCCTGTGAGGTCCTCAGTTAATCCAACATTGTTCACTAACCCTTTGCTGTGAGGGGATTCCTCTGGGGAAGCTCCAGAAAGATGAAGGAACTGCTGATGTCTGGATTTCATACATAGTTTGTATGCTTATCTACTTTTGCCTGTGATTTCAGTTTGACAGTTTTTCTTTTCCACCTAGTGTAATATAGGTCGTTTTGTTTAATAGGTTCTCTAAATATTTGAGGACCTTGGGGGAAACTGTATTACTTATGAAGAAAAACTGCCATTGAATCTAAAGTGTTTTGTGGAAAAGAGAAAAAAATAAAACCAAACAAGAAAATCCAACAATTTACCATAATCACCAAAGAAAATTACTTAAATAAGATTTACTATTATTTTTGAAAGGACTTCTATTCCACAATTTACAGAATTATTTCCTAATTTCCTTTCAGTTTCACATTTCAACTTTTCCTCCTGCCCCGCTCATTTAATAATTTAACCATTTTATATAAGTTCCTTCACATTTATCATTTCATTTGCTCCTGTAGATAATTCCCCTCTGAGGTGGTTAAGGCAACTGTTCCTTAAACCTTATTTTTATATCCATTTTCTCATCTACTCCATCCAACAAATCTATGAGGTGAGCAATACTTCTGTTATTATCTCATTCGACAGATGGAAGCACTAAGCCTGAGAGAGACCAAGTGACTTGCATGGGGCAACAAAGTGGTGGAGAAAGGCCCAAAAACTAAATCTCCTGGCTCAGAGCATTAATGAAAAAAAAAAAAACAGGAAGACCTAGATTACCATTTTTTAAAAAATTACCCTGCATTTGGGAAAAGGCTGGAAAAGAATGGGAAAAATGAAATGAGTTGTGGAAGTGCCTATTGTTTAAAACATTTACTTTAATGTTTTTATAATGGTGGTTTAAATATGAATGAATAAAAATCGGAAAAAGGAAATAGAAAACTTGCTTAAGTTGCATGGAAAGCGGTCTTGTCTTCTGTATTCCTGAGAGGGAGGGGACCAATTTCAGCTCAAATATTTCTAGAGTTCAAGATCCAGCCCGTGGTTAATTTTATGCTTATAAATCTGTCAATTTTGAAAACAATCAATAACTAATATTTATTGATCACTTACTGTGTCCTAGGCAGTGGACTAGGTGCTTTTCATGGATTATTTTATGTTATCCTCTGCAACTATCTGATGAGTTAGATAGGGTTATTAATTCTATTTTAAAGATGATGACACTGAGGCTCAGAGAGGTTAAGTAACTTGCTCACAACTACATGGATAGAAAACTGTAAAACAGGGACTGCAACCCAGCTAGCTTGACATCAGTGTTCATGTTCATAATCACTGTGCTACATAGTCCCTAAGCTGTTCTATTTGTCATTGCTGCGGAAGCCTGAAGACATAAAGCTCACAATATTTTCTCAGAATATAGATTTGTCCCTTCCTGCTTATATCTAATTACATTACTCCCTTCTCACATCTGTTAGTTTTTTTCATAATCAGGATGAAAAGTGTCATCTCTAATGCCACCCCCTATCGATTAGCAGCGTCTGCTAGAGTGTGGTATTGACAAGGATTCTAAGGCTACAAGAAAAATTGCCATGATTGATTTACAATGTCTGCTGTGGGCACAAGAGGGGGAAGTGTTGACCAAGTGCAAGCAATTTGCCCGCCAGCATCTGAAGGTGGTAAAAGGAAGCATTTGGATAGCAGGTCTAGGACCATTGCTTCTGATGTTCCCCAAGTCATTCAAGGGCAATAGAAGTGATTTTGACTCCAAACCACTTAAAAGTGATTAGGGAGAAACCATGAGTCCCAGGTGAGTGACAGGAGCCTGGCCAATAACAGGTCTTCATTGCTCCCACCTCTCATTAGTGGAAGAATCTTGCTCTTTTTTTCTGTTGTGCTCACTTATTTACTTGACAAATACCACGTGCCAAACAGTAATCTACCTACTAAGGAAGGAGCATAGAACAAGATGGACATAATCTCTGCTTTCCTGAAGTTTATCTTCTAGTGGGAAGAAAGGCAATAAACTGGTAAAGAAGCAAACAATTTCATATAATATTTCAGTGTTAAGTGCTGTGAAAAAGTCAAGCAAATAAGGGGATCTAGCAATGGGGCTGGGGTGCAGGGTGAGAGGTGGAGACTTAGGTAGGGGTTGCGGGGGAAGGTCTGGTTGTCCAGTTGTCAACTTCACAATGACACTGATACATTTGTACCCTCAGGCTCTCAGCTGCAATAAGTTGTACGTCAACATGCACAGCTTAGTAAAGGAGATGCCTTGGTTCCCAAATCCGCTCACTTCTGCTGTGTGGTCTTTGAATCACTTGCTACAGCCATATTCCTCACGTTTCTCAGCAAATTTTATTTTCTTCGTGGATTTTGTGTGTGTGTGTATTTTTCAAATTTCTACAATGTTTCAATCTACGTATTTTATCATTATTATTGTCTCTTCCTATGCTGTTTCCCCCACCTAGACTATGTTTCCCTCTTCTCTATCTCATGAACGTGACTTATTCTTCAAGATCCAGGTTGTTATACCAAATCCACCCAAGTGAAGTTAGGTATCTCTTCCTGAGGTCACCATGACCCTCTGCACACTGTTTTTTGGGTGTTCCAGTGACAACCTCTGAGACCACTGCGTTTCTGACTCCAAAGCTTCTAGTCGATTTCAGCTTCACCTACCCCAGAATTAGTGCTGTAGGGGCCTTATTGAAGGTTCCTTTGTAGTCCCAATGCCTAATCCAAAGCATGATACATGGCAGGAACTCAACAGCTACAATATGGAGGAGAGGAAGATTGGATCAATGGGTCTGTGGGTCTGACACATGCTCTCTGCTTGACCTTCCACAGATCACTTAAGCTCTCTGAGCTAGTTTTCTCATCAATTTAAGGTAAAGACAAAAACCCAGTTCACAGGATGGTTATGAGGATTAAATGAGATGATTCATGCAAAACACTTTGTAAAATACTTGACACAAACTTAGCCCTCCATAAATGATAGTAATTAATAGTAAGTCCGAAGTTGAACAATTAATAGTTGTGATAGCAATAGTACAGCTGATAGATAATGAAATATGGGTGAATGGATGGATGGGTAGATGCTTCGGCTTTTGTGATTGTACTTGACTTGGAATGACTGTTCTGTTCTGAACTCCTCTGGCTTCATGTTCTCCTTGGCTGTTGACTACTTAACACCCCTTCTGTCTCTAGCCTTTGACTTCAGTACCTTTTTCGGGGGCTTAAAGTCTATTTTCTTAATCCACCACTGCTCATGGCTTGGGGTAACATCCAGAGATTTATTAAATAGGAGACTGACATATGCATTATATACAGTTGTGCTATTTTTACTCCTTCATTCACCTTCTTTTTTTCATCTACACGTCAAAAACTAGTCATTTATGTGGCATTTAATGCCTCATAAATGTTATGAGGCTTTATACAGCACTCACTGAGAGGAATATGGTGAAAAGAGTTTATTCAGTATTTTAAATCTAATTTCTCAAAGTTATCCTTGTGTTTCCCCCCGGTGGTGTGCATATTTAAGTCCAGCACCCAGGGTTTTGCCAAGCAAATTGTTATTGATGTGTGGAGTTAAAAAGGCAGGAACAAGAGGTTTCTTACTGTGCTAACTGGTAACTCTGCATGTCTTAAAATAAATCATGCCTGGAACTGCCAAGCCATCCTGGCTTTCTGCTTGCTGATCTGTGAAGAGGCTTAGACCTTTTCCTGAGTGTATCTTATTCCCATTCTGCAGGCTGCAGAGCCCTCCTGGCTCATGGGCAGAGGGATGAGCATCGGCAAGATGGCCTCTGCTTCCAACATCTCTGACACAGTCTCCTTCCTGGCTGCAAGCTGAGCTGTGGGGTGTAGGGCTGGTCACCAGGGCCCTGAACACTGAGACACAGGCCAAGGAATACAGGTAGAAGCCAAGCATGACCCTCCGCCCCCACAGCCCTTGGTATCCTTCCTGGTTCCAGAGCAGAAGGTTCAATCAGGAAAGATGTCAAGCACTAGGAAGCACAGAGAAGTCAGTGGAAAGACATACCCACACACACACGCACATTATGCTGCCATTAAGATCTTGCTTTCAAAAATATATAACATGGGGGAATGCACCTGATATAGTGTTAAGAGAAAAAGGAAAGAACCTTATATATGTAGAACCTTATTGTGTATATATGTATATATAAATGATTAGAAAAAAGACTGGAAGAAAACAAAAATAATAGTCTTGAATTGGTTGTATCACATACAAATGTTATGACATCTTCATTTAAGATATCTTCTTTATATTATCTTTTTATATCCTCCAAATTTCTACCATGTTCGAATATTATTTTCTTAAGACATTATTATTTAAGGCAAGGCAGTAAGACAAGAGACAGAATGAGAGAGGATGGGAGGCAGAATGTTTTAGGCAAGCTGCAAGGAACAGAAACCTAATTCAACCTGACTTAAGTAAAAAAAATTAAATATATTGGGTTACCACTAGGAATCCAGGAACCCTGGGTTCAGGATCCAAGGACTCCAGCAATGTTCTAGGGACCCATGTCTCCCTCCTCCTCCCCCTTCCCCTCTCTCCCTCTCCTCCTCCTGTACCCCGCTTCCTGTTCTGTCAATAGTGCTAGAGGCCACAGAGTGAAATGGTTGAGAGCACAGGCTCAGGAGCCAGACTGCCTAGGTTCAAATTGTGCCTTCCCCACTTAAGAGCTTTTTTTAACCTGGAGTTATTTAACCCCTAAATGTCACAGTTTTCTCATCTGTGAAATAGGGATAATAATAGCAATAATAATGATAATAATGATCATTAAGTATAAGGTCTATGAACATTAAATGAGTTAATATACGTAAAGCACTTAGATTAGTTCTTGGCATATGGATGGCACTCAGTAAATGTTATCCATCACCACCACCGCCACCACCATCATCACTTGCCTTTGTTGACTACATTTTGCAGACAAAATCTCATCATGGCAAAACGGCTGCCAGCAGCCATACACCTACATCCTCTGAGCATAGCATCCTCAAAGGAAAGAGGATTTCTCTTTGTCTGTGTTCGATTGTCAATCTCAGGAGACTCTAAATGGCCTGGCCTGGTTCTATGCCCAGACATGAGCCTGTCACTGTGGCCCAGGAGGTCAGGGACATGTGGATTGGCCAGTCTGGGTCACAGGTGTTTTCTATGGTGGAGCTGGGACACCGTAATTGACAGCCACACCAGGGCCTCAGAGAATGAAAGAGTTCCTCCAGAGAAAAAAGAAGACTGTGAATAGGCAATCAAAAAATTATTGCTATCCAAGAGGGACTTTCTTGAATTGAGTATTCTAAACCTCTTGCCAATCAATCACAGAAACCAGTGATTGAATCCTCACATAATGGCCTCAAATTGGATTCCATAGGCCCATAACTTGCAGCAGAAAAGTGGGCTCTATCCCAGGTGGATTATAAAATGCAGGCTGGGGTGGAATGAACAAATATGTGAAATACTACCCATCCCACCCTATGGGCACGTGGCACCTAGACACCAGAAAAGGATACCTTCTCAGAGTTAAGGTGTTACAGGTTGGAGTGAGGGAGACCAGTTAGGAGCCATAGCTGTCATCCAGACAAGAGATTTTGGTGTCCTGAACCAAAGGAAGTGGACAGATATGAGAAGATAGGGAGTAAGCTCAACAGCACTTAGGAGTAGGCTATGAGGAGAGAGAGGAGTCCAGATGGTGCCCATGGTTTCCTCTCTGGTCAGGTGGGTGAATGAGTATCACTTAATGAGATGTAAATACATGGGGAAGAACAGGTTGGGGACAGTGGGAGATGGAAGAGAGATGAAGACACCAAGGCCATTCACTACCAAGTGGTATCACATGTCCCTTTCCCAGCAGACTGTGTTGGCAGCACCACTGAAAAAATGTTAAATGAACCCTGGCAATTTCTACATGTTGACAAGGAAGACTAAAGACCACTGTTTCGTAAGCAAAACACGGTGGCTCTGGCTATAAGACCACCAAGTACTTCTTAAAGTTCATTTGCATGGTGGTGAGTCAGTAACAAAGGCCCTGGGCCTCACAATGCATTTGCAACATTTCCAAACTCAGGAGAAAACCTGCAGGGTTTCAGAGATCAGCATGATCAGTTCAAACAACCAATTTGTCATGAAGTAATCTGTGTAAATTACCATAGCGAGAATATTTTCTATCATCTGCATGGTTTCATGGAAAGCATTTTCTTCTATTATTTAATCCCTTGGGCTGCAGGGACTTGTTTTACAGTGATCTAATACAGCAGAAGCTGGGTTTATTTACAGGACTTGTTAGAAATGATTCCGCCTTCTCACTCCTTGGCTTTGAGGCTAAAATAATGGGTGCACGGAGCAAGTCTGGAGATTCTTGACAAGACTGGAGGACAAGGAAGTCAACATATAGTACAGACATCATTCACATTCTCAAGGCCTTTTAAGATTCATGTGCTAATTTTAAAATGGGCATTAAAAAAGAAAGGCATGAAAACATATTCTACATTGGTGGGTCTTAACTCTTACGGGTCTCAGGCACCTTTGAAAATCTTACAAAACTATGGAACCTATGGCCAGGAGAATCCACATGCACGTGCACACATGTCATACACAACATAGCAAGGACTCATGGAATGCTTTAAGCCCATCTGTGGACTCCAGGTTAAGGATACCTACTATGTCCATAAGGACACCTACTACTGTCCATGAATTTTCATCGCCTCTCCTCTTCATTGTTCTCCATTTTAATTTTCAGTATGAGAACAATGAACAAATGAACAGCATGGTGTGTGTACGTAACACACACTTCTGGATTGTCCAAAGATTAGTATGTAGCAGCCTAAATTACCAGAACACAACTGAGAACCCAAAAGGAAGGAGGATACAAAACTACAGGGAGACCATGCACTAAAGCTGAAGAGTTACTCTGGTGCCTGCAGGAACCCATTAACTCTGTTTTTCACAAAATTCTAGTAAGATTAACTATCTGCTCTCCTAGCCACCAGCAAATCAAACAGTGGAAAATGGGCTGCTATAGACAGGCAGCCTCAAGAGCTCAACTTATTGAGAAACTGACAGCAAGGATAGAGGGGGAAAAAATTCTCAATGTGTTGTCAAGGGCCTACTTTAAGCCTGCCTTTGAGTTAGGTGCTAGGGATACAAAGATGAATAATTTCAGGTTGATTTAGGAATTGGGGATTGGTGAGAAAGAAACAAATAATCAAAATGCATCATGGTAAATGTTTCAGTAAAAATATGTACAAACTGCTACGTTGAGAACAAAAGAAGAAATACCAGGCTTTGCCTTTAGAGCCTAGGAAGAGAGTAAAGGGAATAACAGAGTTGAATCTACAAGGATGAGTCAGAATTGACCAGGTAGTTATAGCGATGAATGAATTTCAGACCGAGACATGGAGTGGAGTTTGGACAGATATATATGAGCACGTATGGATAGGCAGGTGAATATGGGCAGAGGTGGCTAAGCAGGTGTGAGGGGCAGATGTACACAGGTGAGTGCAGATGTGAAGTGTGGATGGGCAGGAATGAGTTAGGATCAGGAATGGAGGAAGCCGTGCTGACAAGGAGATCAGTGTAATTCTATAGCAGTCCTTGAACACTATACCAGGGGATTTGGATTTTTTTCCCAATAGGCAATGAGGAGCCATTAAGAGGGTTTTCTCACAGGGTAGGAGCTTGAAGGAATCAGATTTATGAAAGATAACTCCAGCAGCAATTTGGAGGATGAACTAGAGCTGGTGTTGACTGGACTGGCAAATCAAGCAGTTAGGAAACTATTATAATGGCCTGACTGCAAAATGATGAGGACCTGAACCAAGGCAGTGTTGGCAAAGATAAATATGAGTGTATGTGCACGTGGGTATGCATATGTGCAAGAAGAAGAGAGAAGGAAAGAGAAGGAGAGATATTATTTGTGTGTGTGTTGTATATATGTGTGTCGGTTGAAATATTTTTGTGAACTAAGATCTTCAGGGATTGGTGAGGTATTGAGAAAGAGGAAGGAAGAGGAAGAAACTCAGTAATTTCATTGTATGTATAAGCACAATATTTATATCTTATCCCAACCTCACATATTGAGATCCTTGCCAGTTTAGAAGATATGGTTATTTGAGTAGCACAATCTCAAGTTTGCCTTTGAAATATCCACGAAAACAGTGGTTACCAAATGCCAGACAATGGGTTTTCCATATTAGAATCCCCTGGGGTCTTCATTAAAAACAGATTCCTGGGAACTTACCACAGATCTAACAAATCACTCTGGGTGGGAGCCCAGGGAATTCATATTTTTAACTATCTGGTCAAATGACTCTGCTGGGAAGCTGTGATTGGGAACAACCACTTTTAACAACTCAACTATCAGTCAACTTGAAGAAGGATGTACAAATGCTCAGAAGAGTAAATCTCTCATGCAACATTCAAGAATGCATATACTACCAATATTTTCATTATACAAAGAAACAAAAGGCCCTCCATTTGATACCACTTTTGGGGGGGGCCTCATCTCAAAGTAACTGCATATGCTTTAGAATAGCTCATTGCATTTCTTTCAGCATATTCCTTAATTTAGTCTCTTCAGTAGTTTACCCTCAGCCTAATGTTTTGATAGATATCAATGAGTAACAGGCCAAGCTGAAGCTAAGCAGTCTGCAGAAAATATTCAGATGTAAGTCCTATTTCTTTTTCTCTTTACCTCCCACCCTAGGTGAACTCATCCAGTCCTGTTGCTTAAATAGCATCTATATGCCGACGACTCACAAATTTTTACCTCCATCCTGAATCTCTCATCTGTACTTTAGGGTCATATATCCAACTGTCTCCTTGTCATCTCTAGTTGGCGTCTCATACGAATCTCGATTTTAAGAAAGTCGAAAAGTACTGAACTCTTAAATCACTCCACCTTACCTTTTCTTCCCCATCTCCAATCTTCTCAACCTCAGCAAATGGTACCACCATTTACCCAGTGGCTCTAGCCAAAATCCTCGGGGAGATCATTTTTGATCCCTCCCTCTTCCTAACCACCCCCTTCCACGTCTATTTCTAAATCTTGTGAATTTTACCTCCCAAATGTATTCCAAATCTGCCCATGACTCTTCATCTCTACTTCTGTGACCTTGATCCGAGCCACCACCATCTTTTGCTTTATCTAACAGAAGCTGGGACAATTTCTCTTCCAAGCCACTCTGACCACTGCGGCCAGAGGGCTCTTTAAAAATTACAGCACCTCATGCCCCTGCTTACAACCCCCGAGTGGTGTTCCAGTGCACTCAGAATCATATCCAAACCCCTTTTCAGGGTTTCCTTTCTCTTCCATCTCATCCAGGCCCTGTGTCCTTCCATCACTACCCTCCAATCAAATGGACCTTCCTCTAGGTCCTTGAACACACCCAACTGCTCCCCACTGCAGAGCCATCACTCCTGCTCCTCCCAATGTATGCAACTCCTCACCAGGCTAAATTTTCGTCCTCCAGTCTGAGCTAAATCTCTATTCCAAGAGGTTTGCCCTCTTCATCTAGGCTAAGATTCAGCACACCTTTTCTGTAGGGAGCCAGATAGAACATATCTTAAGCCACGCAGGCCATGTCTGAGCTAAATCTCTATTCCAAGAGGTTTGCCCTCTTCATCTAGGCTAAGATTCAGCACACCTTTTCTGTAGGGAGCCAGATAGAACATATCTTAAGCCACGCAGGCCATGTGGTCTCTATCATGACTACTCAACTGTTTTTGTAGCAAATCATCCATAGGCAATGTGCAAATGATATGCGTGACTGTGTTTCAATAAAACTTTATTTACAAAAAAAGGGAACAGGCAGATTTGGCCTCTCGGCTGTGGTTTGCTAATTCCTGACCTAAACCAAAGTATGACTCTTCTGCTGTTCTTCCTCAGAGCTTCTCATAAGTCCTAAACATGTGCCCACTGCCTGTGTCTCCCACTAGTCTCTTAGCTCCATGAGGAGCTCAGGCTCTTATGTATTCCCCATCAAATATATAGTTCCTGGTAGAGTGCCTACTGCAGTGCGGCCTCAGTAAACACTGGTTGGATAAAGGAAGAAAAGGACAGTTGAGGAAGGAAGGGAGAATTTCTCTTTGAAGCCCAAGTACTTTTTGTAAAAAGGCAGCAGCCATGTCTGGCCTGTACTTTTTAACTCCTTTCTCAACAGAGTTCCTGGGTGAATCACTTATTCATTTATTGCTTTGTTCATTCCGTCATTTCTTCAGCAATGCAGCATTTACTAACATCCAAGATGGCAGGCTGAGGGCTCTTCCCAGATCTCTGCTCCCAGAAGCCTTCTTTCTGGTTTTTCTGCTGGGAGGCCAGTGCAAGATTCAAGCTTTGTGAAGTGAAATTGAGAGGCTAAAGCGATTAGTAAAAAAGGCCAGCAGGGTCGCCTCTCAACCAGAAGGGAGCCCTGCCCTCTCCACCCTGACTCATTACCCTGAAACAGCCCTCCACACAACTCTTCACTGTTTCTCCACTTTGACAGATGAAAAGCGAATAACTGGATACCCTGAAAGTTTAGCACCAACACTGCTTTGAAAGAGATGCCACCCGAGGGTTGCATGTCCCACTCCTCCCTCCCCACCCCACCCCCCCCAATCCCTATGCCCTTCCCCATCTTCCCCATCCTCCTCCAGGCTGACTGGAATGCCAGCGAGGAAGCTGAGAGATGGGCAGTCATTAAAGATCATCAACTAAAGAGCTCTTCACCAGGCAGGATTATGTTTAATAGACAGCAAGAGTATTCCTGCTGGCTCCTGTTAAGTTTCATCAAAACTGTGCCTAATTAAAATCTTCAATTTAATTATGCTCTTCTGCATTACAAATTTTGATCAAATTGATTTAATTTGGTGCAGGGAGAGATGTTCCTTCACATGCAAAGTGAACCCGTCCTGAGGTTAGGTTCTGTGTCCAGAAGCTTCTTGGGATCCCTCTAATCTGGATTGCCTTTACCCTCCCGCATCCTGGGAATTGGTGAATCGCAGGCGGCTCAGGGAATTGGCAATTGTTGCTCTGCCCACATCTGCAAGAGCTGTCCTGAAGCCACAAAGAAGCTGACAGCTGTCTTCCCCCACCCACCTCCCCCCTCTCAGCCTCCCTTTCCTCCTCTGCTTTAAGAAATACCCCCATCTTGGGAAAAATCGCACCCAATCTGTCAGTGAAATATGCTGTGGGACTGAAGTTCTGGCAATCTGTTTCCACTCTGGAGACAAATCTCAGCTTGTTAGTGGCCCTACAGAGAACTTTAGAGTGTCCTTAGTTCACAGAGCCCCAAAGCAAACAGTGCCCTGATCACCCAGGCCAAGGCATTCTACCCCTCCTTCCACTTATGATCAAAAGTCCTGCGAAGACTCAACTTCCCAACCCTTCTTTCTCCTTTCCAGGGTCCTTCACTCCATCCTATAAGGCCCTAAGACCTGACATCCCTCAGACAACCCCCTCCACCATATACCCACTTGGCAGCCAGACCCTTCCTGATGGTCTCACCCTCATCAAAACATCCCTATGTGAGGCCCCACTCACTCTCCAGGGCTTCTCCTATTAATTGACTAGCCAATCTGATGATCAAATTTCTTCCCAAACAACAAAAGCAACAACAACAAAAACTTAAAAAAAAAAAAATGCTCCTTACTGCATTAGCCAAAGTGCGAGCTCCCTTCCACGTGGGTGTGCCCAGGGTTAATTTGTCCTATGTGAAGCCACAGACTAAACGCTCCCTGTCATCCTACAGAGTCAGTTTTACTCCGAAATAATTTAAACTCTTATTTGTATACTGCAGAATAAACTAGAAAATTCACACGATGTATTAAGACAGAAGAGGAGACTTGAAAGGTAAGCCTGTTGGGGGCTGCAGCCCCAGGCCCCTTGGGTCTCAGTCAATTTCCTCCATCTTGGGCAAAGAAGCATACGTAGTCCTGGTGATGCCTTTCTCACCATTGTTAATGTGTGTCCCCTCACTAGGACCTCTGACACCAGAAGACTTTTACTTAAAGTGTGGCCATCCCCCCTGGGAAGAATGTCTAAATCTACTTCTGCCTCTTCCTCTCCCTTCAACTCCATTCCGAAAACTGTCAACTGCTTGATTGGAAATTTTCATTTGCATGGTCTGCCACAGCCTTGAAATGAACTTGCCTACAATTCTAAACCTACCATTTCCTGCCAGTACCATCAAACTTGCTCTCCCCTGTCATTCCCCAGTTTCTCCTAATGGTGCCCCAATTTTCCCAGGCACTGCACGGGGGGGAAACATAGCAGACATCCTCAACATCATCCATCAAATAAGTAAATAAATAAATAGGAGTTGCTTTTAGTGCTGTTATTTCAAAACCATCACATAACAAATCCTTACTTGTTCTTTAATGGGTAAATAGATTAGACCTTGGTGTTGTTGTTTTTTTTTAAACAAATATGCTTTTGGTTACTGATTCTATTTGAGCATGCACTCCATAATAGTTTAGGACTAGATGTTTCAACCCAACTTAATAATCCTCTATCCCCTAAGCAAGGCCATTGCCAAGTCCTGTCAGCACATAGTAGGGCTCAACAAATGCTAGGTGTTAATGGAAATAATAATAAATAAAAATATATCATAACATGGTAAAAGATGTCAGTGGATGGTATGCAATTAGCTGCCAAGCAAGCAAGGAGAGAAGGCTAAGAAAGCAGAGAGAGAGCTGAGAGGTCAGGAGAGAGTGGTCCCTCCCACCCTGACAGTGTGGTGAGACATACCATCCAGGGAAATTTAGAAAGGTAGCCAGGAGACTTTGAGGCCTGCTTGTGAGACAGACAAACCAGCTTCCCCAGAGCTTGTGGTTTATGCTTCTTTGGCAAGATGATGCTGACTTGAGAGCAGAATCCAATGGAAGGAGGAGAGTCATGCTAGGGCAATGGCTGGTGTGGCACAAAGCCAGAAGGCCTGAAATGAAAAGTATAAAAGGCATTACAGAGGAGGCACTCAAGAATTTATGTAGTGAATTAATTATAACAATATCTTAATGGCTAAAACACTTATTGAGAGCTTGCTCTGGGCTGAGCAGCATTTAAGTGCTGTACAGGCATTACTTGTTTAATCCCTGCCATGGTCCGGAAAGGGACCTTTTATTACTCTGATTTGATAGATGTGAAATGAACCTCAGAAAGGTTAAGTAATCTGTGCAAGGTTGCACAGCTAGAAAGTGGTGGAGTTAGGGTCTGAATCCAGAGCCTGAGTGTTTCATCCTCAAATTTTTCTTCCTCCTACTTAAATGTCTGCATTTTTATTTAAATTTCCTCTTTTTTCCTCTGACAATGTTTCAACTCCACACTCAGCAAACTCTTTGAAGGTAGAGGTAGAGTCTCAGAGTGCTTCAAATTCTTCTCAATGCCTCACCCAATACCTTCTATAGTAAATACTTAATAAATCTGATTGATTTATTGATAGAAATATTTGTTAATGGCACAACGTTGAGAAAATCAGGCACTGTAGCAAACAGGGGAAAACTTTCTAGAAAGGATCACTCAGTCTTATCTGGTGAAGCCTGTGTACTATCAACAGGCTGTATGCAACAGTCTCTCCTGGCCCACACAGCACTGCTGGTTCTGTTGCCTGGGACCCTCTTTTCTTACCTTCCCCCTTTTCCTGGTTTATTCCCTCCTGTACTATAGACCTCAGCATATATACATTTTCCTCCAGGAAGACTTCCCTGATTCCCCCCAAATTTGGATTAGAAGCTCCCACAAAATCCTATACTTCTCCCATCACAACATTTATCCCACTGCATTACAATTATCTAGTTCACTCTTCAGTCCTTCCCAAGTAGATCATAAGCTTCTTGAAAATAGGGTTGTCCTCACTACCTAGCACATGGTATATATTTTTTAAAATATATATATTCTATATACATACATACACTGGGTATACTATATACTTGTTGAATATATATTTATTGAAATAGTTGTAATGAGAGCTCTCTTACCTCACCCAAATCAAGGTCAATATGCCCCAAATCTTCAAGGCACAGTGGAGGAGCAGTGAACACAAATTTCCCTATTTCACAGTTTTGTCTAAGCCAGGACTCGCATTCTCTCAGGATATACCAAGGAGAAAAAGTGATGGAGAGAAGCTGGAAAGGTAGACAAGTTTACTGACCTCATCTACAAGACAGCCCCAGTTACCCGGGCTTTGTGATTTGGGGCAAGTTCCATATCCTCTCAAAGTTTAGGTGAGGAAGTGGTGAAGCACTCTGCCTCCCTCATGGGATTGTTGCAAAGATTCATTAAGACGTAAAACAGTTAGAACAGTGACTGGCACATAGTATCTGCCCAGTAAGTGTCAGATGCTGTTATTATTTTATAGCATCAGCTGGTATTTGAGTGTGAGATTTTCCATTTTTACTCATACGGAGTAACTCTGCCTGAACACTTTAATGTCACTGGTATATTATTATGCAATTAATATACACAAGTAATATTGCCAGTAATACATGCAATTAATTAAATGTTTGGAGATGCTGATGTCTTGGAAACAAAGTCAGATTGATTAAACCCCAGCTGGTCTAAGTGACCACAAGTGTGGTCTGACTGGCTACATGAAGCAGCCAGGCTTTGGCCGGACCAGAGGATTCATCAAAAGTCTCAGATCCCTGGCTCGGCAATAGTTCTCACTCCTCAGCACCTTTCCAATCCAGTTCACAAAGCTGAAAATTAAAACAAGTTAATAAGAACCATAAAATTTTGATACCAACAAATGTTCTTAAATTTTACTCAGCCATAAAGCTGTTTACGACAGGAGAGTAGAAAGTTTCCCTCTAATTTTTTAAGCTGTGAGCAGCAACATGAACAAACGATGTAGACTGTACATTCAAGAACAAAGTTTGGAATTGTGATCAGATAAATCAACAATAAAAAGTGAATCTGACATATTTAATGATAAATCTTTTTATTGTGCTGTGCAGTAATTAGACAAAATGAGAAGCTCACATAACGGTTGTAATTATTTAGTCATATTACTTTCATACTGTCAAACCAAACTTTCATGGATTTTCTCTTTCCATTTTGTTAGTTATTCTGCATTTATAAAAAGCCCCTGTGTTGACTATTTTCTCTGATGCTACTTAAGATTTCAATGGACTCCTCATTGCACGAAGGCATAATTAGACATAAGCACACACCCACATGTTGGAAGATAGAGATCTAGGACCCGAGTCTCCATGTTCTGAGCTCCTGCATGCTTCTCTGGCTCAGGGCAATAGCTCCTGAGACCACCTATTTTCCAGCCTGTGAGGTCCAAACCTTCCCCTGTACTTCTCATTCTCTCCTGAGATAAGAGTTTCTGAATAAGAAGATTGCTATAGTCCCTTTTCCATAGAAGGATCATTAACCTCATTTGATGATGTTACCTGCTCTAACAAATAGAACCCTAATTACAAATAGATCACAGCTTATTATGTTACATAACGGCTGTAACGTAATAGTTGTGTATTTCTGCTCACTTAACAACCCAAGGCAGGTATCCCTGTTTGTCATGAGACGCTCTTCCATCCAGTGATTTGAAGACCCAGAACTCCTTCTATCTTGTGGCTTCACTGTTCCCTAAAGCTTTGTCTTCATTGTTTGCACTCATCTAGCAAAAGAGAAGAGCATGGATGAGATCTCGCTACTTCATAAAAACCTTGACCCTGACATTGCACCCATCACTGTCATTAGAACTTGGCCACATAATCACACACCTAATTTCAAGGGAGACTCAGAAACGAGATCAAGCTATTTGCTCAGGAAAAAGAAACAGGTTTTGATGTACAGCCTGCAATCTCCACCCTTCCTGAAATCAGTGTGGAAATGAGAAGGTAGAGTCAGCAAACCAGATGTATAATTGGGGGGGGTGGGGGGATGAAATGAGATAGCAGGGAAAATAAAACAAGAAGCTGTAAAGTTCATTACTGGGAAAACTGGGGAAATATGAATTTTTCCTGTACAATAGTATTATATTAATGCTAAATTTCCCAAGTGTGATAATTATGTTGTGGTTATGGAGGAGAATGACCTTATTCTTAGATGGTGGCTCCCAAAATACTCAGGGGTGAAATACCATTGATGGCTTCAACTTACTCTCAAATGCTCCTCCAAGTGCACATACAGAAAGAGAGGGAGAGGGAGAGGAAGAAGGAGAGGGAGAGGGGGAGGGAGAAGGAGAGGGGAAGGGTAGGGGGAGAGGGAGAGGGAGAGAGGGAGGGAGGGAGAGAGAGAGGGGGAGAGGGAGAGGGAGAGAGAGAGCTCAAATGTGCTTAAATGTTAACAATCTGTGATTCCTGATGAAGCCTATTCAAGGAGCAAAGGCCTGTAGGTATGACATAGGCCAGGAAGGACACAGTATGCTGAAGACAGGAATCGGGCCAGGGTTGCTGGAGTATAAAATGCCCAGCAGTGAGGGCAGGAGATGAGCCCAGAGAAAGGTCAAGATCATGACAGGGTTTGCACAGTGTGAGGCTTGACTTTATCTTGCAGCCAATGAGGACACATTTAAGGGCAGGCAGGGATAGATCTGGTGGGTCTTTTAGGTAGAATGTGCTCAGGTAAGATTTAAGGGAAACAATTCTGGATGAAGTGATGCAATTTCATTCACTTAACAATTTCAGGTGCCAGCCCTGTGCTAGAGGCTATAGATATGCAGTACCGGGATAGCCACCGGATATGCGGAAGAGCAAAATCAGACGTGGTTCCTGCCTTCTTGGAGGTTAGGGTCTAGTGAGTGGAGATATACATCAAGTAATCATTGTAAGAACAAGTGTAAAATTACAGCTGTGACAAGAGTTAGGAAGGAGATGTTCGTGACGCCCTAGGAACCTGTGATGGCTGCACTTGGTTTGGTCAGGGAAAGCAGCATCTCCAAGAAACTGGTGTTTGAGATAAGACTCATAGAATGAAAAGGAGTTATTTAGGGAACGCTGTATCAGGCAAAGGAAATAGCATGAATAAAGGCTCTTTGGTTGGAAGGAGCACGACATATTTGACTAAAAGAAAGACCAGAGTGGCTAGGAGGCAGTGAGTGAAAAAAAGTATGCCTGATGAGACTGGAGAGACACACAGGCACCAGCCCTTGTAGTGCCTTGTAAGCCATGTTAATGGATTTTGACCTTTACCCCATGTGCACTGGGAAGCCATTCAGAGCATGTAAGTGTGTGAGTGCTGAGAGAGGGATAAGTGACATAATCCTGTAGCTGCACGGTGGAGAATGGGTTATGCTATAAACTTCGGCAGACCAGTAAGGAGGGATGATAAGAGATGGAGAAAGGGGATGGAGTCAAGAAATCGTTAGATCACGAAGTGAGTATTATTTGGTGTTTGGTGTTTGATTGGAAATGCCACAGTTATGGGGTTGAAGTTGACAAAAGCAGGTGATGGTGTTATCAAGTGAAAGAGAGAATACTAAAGAGGAAGCAGCTCATGACAACCACAGGGAATTCAGATTGAGACAGGATGTGTTTGGGATGCCAGGTGGAGCCATCCAGCAGAGGATTAGATAAATGTCTGAAATTTAGGAAGTAGTGACTTGTGAGTACTCAACATTTAGATTTAGATTGAGGTGATGTCAACGCCACAAGTACACCATCTTTTAAAGTCAGAGAAGACAGAGCCCATTTCAGATATAGGGAATCAAAGTTCAGAGAGAGACAAAAATAACCAGGAGATTATGGTATAACAAGAAGCTGGGTGTAGGGAGATTCAGATTGTCAAACGTCCAGCATGTCACTAGAAAATAGGAACTGAAGAACATCCAGGACCATGCTGATTAAGAATATCATTGGGCACCTCAATAACAACAGTTTCAGCAGAGTGATGGGGCAGAAGTCAGAAACCAGCTACATCAGAGTATAGGAAAAAGAGACAGTGGGCAGAAATCACTCTTGGGGGTAGTTTAGATAACAGAGGTCATAGAGAGATTTGACAGTGGCCATGGGGATTTGGGGTCTGTGTTGGAGGCACTTAATTCCATCACTCATTCACCACACTTATCTTGAGTATATTTTATTTGTCAGTCATGAAACAGATACACAGGGCTTCCCTGGTGGCGCAATGGTTAAGAATCCACCTGCCAATGCAGGGGACACAGGTTCAAGCCCTGGTCCGGGAAGATCCCACGTGCTGCATAGCAACTAAGCCCATGCGCCACAACTACTAAGCCTGCGCTCTAGAGCCCGCGAGCCACAACTACTGAGCCTGTGTGCCACAACTACTGAAGCCTGTGCGCCTAAAGCCTGTGCTCTGCAACAAGAGAAGCCACGGCAATGAGAAGCCTGTGCACCGCAACGAAAAGTAGCCCTTGCTCACCAGAACTAGAGAAAAGCCCGTGCACAGCAACGAAGACCCAGTGCAGCCAAAAATAAAATAAATTAATTTAAAAAAAAAAAAGAAAGAAATAGACACACAAAAAACTAAGTCAGAACCCTGCCCTCAAGAAGCATGTGTGCTGAGTGATTTTCAAACTCCATTCCATGGAACCCTGGGTTCTGGGGACACCACTGTGGGAGGGGAATCAGGAAAGGCTAAGCTCGTGGACTCCGTGATTCATATCCCTCCCCATATCACCCCTTATCTTTCTCGTGGGCGTCTACATTTAAAACATTCTTTACAAAAATGCACTCTGTCGCCAAGTGAAAAGTTTATAAAGTAGTCCTCTAGGGGATACAACATTCTAGACCAGGGGTCAGCAAACTTTCTGCAAAGGAGCAAATAGCACATATTTTGGGTGTTGTGAACCATACGGTCTGCTGTAACGACTCTGCTGATGTAGAGTAAAAGCAGCTTTAGACAATAGGAATGGGCATGGCTCTGTTCCAATAAAACTTTATTTACGAAAACAGGAGGCAGATGGCAGTTTTTTGACCCCTGTTCAAGATGTTGACGAGATGCAGCAGGACTTTTCAGCCGATTATTCCTGAAAGTATTTCTATAAGACACAGGCTATCATAAAAGGGTAACTATGTTCTGGCCCCTCAGTTTTGCTAGTTTCCAGCATTCTCTGACCCTTAGCTGCCTGACTTTGCTGTCATACCAACTGGAGGGTCTGTCACCTCCCATCCCCCACTGAAGATTGCTAACATTAGTCTTTTTCTCAACCCTGCCCACCCCCATTTATCTTCTTGATCTACTGTCCATTTTATTTTTCCTCTCAATTTAAAAGAAGGAAGTTAAAGAAAAATATCGTTCCCTCAAACCAAACAAAAACAATCTTTCAAAATGTTGGGTGAAGACACACTGCCCTCATCAAACACAGTACGCATGAATGAGTTTTCATTAATGTTACTTTACGGAAACATCTGCCTTGAGAATTCTGATACGATGAGCCCCATGTCACACCAGAAATCCGTAAACAGAAAAGCAGGGCTCCCTGGGCCAGGCCCTCCCCAGAAGGGAGGCTGCCGGCTCCCTGCAAAAGGAACTGGCGGCATTTAGGAAATCTATGGCAGCCATCTCAGATCAGAGTCGAAGTCGACACTCTCTGGAGCTGCGTAATAAAGTGACGAAAGGCCAGGGGAAGGAGACCTTCCACTTGCAGAAACACCCTGTTGCCCTATTTTGAAAAGTAAAGGGAGAGCACAGGAGAGAGAGTGAAGGAGTCTAGGAATCAGGCTGACCGGCATGAAGGCCTGCTGGCCTGGCTTGTGATGGCTACACGGGCTGGGGGGCAGGGATCCTTTCCCCAATATTATCCTGGCTGACCTGGTGCTGATGACTCATTCCTCTACTGGAATTTTTCTAGGAATGCCTTGACAGAATGCTTTGATAAAATGATAAAATGCAAACAATCTGTTTAAAAACAAAAGTTGAGCCTTAAGAGTGCCGGAACATACCAACAGCATCATGGAAAGCGCCCTGGGGTCAGGCAGCTTAAGAACTGGCAGGAGGGGAACCAGTTTTGATGAGGGTGATGATCCTGCAGCAGAGGTCAAAGGCTGCGGCAGTGTGCAGCTAGACCGGCCAGGGGCCAGGTAAAAAGAGCGGGGGGGATAGAGGAGAAGGGTGGGAGATAAAGGAGAGGATAAGGGCACAGAGACACAGTTCATTCTTGGGCCACAGGAAGTAAGGAAAAGGCCTGCAAGATCACATTCAACTCTCAGGCCCCCAACTTCCATTATTACCATGCCCAGTGACTCCCCTACTTTTAATATAATACAAATGATCTCTGGCATTATTAAAATGGCAGACTCCCTCCCACAATCCTGGAGACTCTGATTCAGAATAGAGCTCCAGAATCTTCCCTTTTTATGCATGCAGCTGGCAATTCTGAAAACCACTGCCTTCCAGCTTGTGACAACTGTGTTTGGCATCAGCCATTACAATGCACCAGGCTTCCTTTGGTTCACTGAGCAAAGGTGCTTGGGTCTGGGGATGCTGAGGGTGAGTATGCCATCATTAGATTGAAGAGGGAAAACATTGCCTCTTTATAAAAGACTTCTAATATGTAATGTTTTATAAAGTTATTTCTCATTTGATCCTCCTGACCCAGTGACGTAAACAGGGTGTGAATTATGGGCCCCATTCTACAGATGAGGCACTGAGCCTCCCAGTGACATTTGCCCAAGGTCACATGGCTAATAAATGACAGGGTAAGGACTGGAAACTGAACCTTCCAATCCCTTATCTGTTATCTCTTCTCTCCATCCCACTACTCCTCACTGCCCCACCCAGAATCCTCATGACTGGCAGACTGAGGCCACAGAGTTAGCAGTTAGCTGACTCAGGTTGCAATTGGCCCCGTGACTTATAAACTTAATAATATCACACTTTAATGCAGCAGTAGCAGGTTAGAACCACCCAGGCTTCTGTTCAACATGCAGATGCCCTGGCTCCAGTCTAAATGTGCTCAGTCAGGACCTCTGAGGGTGGGGCCTGGGAATCTGCAGTTTTGTAAAAGCGCTCCAGGTGATTCTGATGCTGAAATGTTTGTGACCCAATGCAACAAACTAAGTAAAGCAAAATCAACTCTCGACTGGACTCATTACCCAGGGAATGGTTTCCTCAGCATTTAGATTCTGTCCCCACTTTCACTCCCACCCTCAATTCTACATTTTCCCGTTGTTTTGTTCATTAGCAGTATCTCTGAAGTGAAGAGAGAGGCATTATAATCTGGGTTAGCCTTTCAATTTGGGAGTGCCTCTGATGGTTTTTGCATAAGAAGATAGAAATTCTTCTCTCCCCTACCCCAAAATCAGGTGCAGTCTGTCAGAAACCTTAGAGGGGAAGGATATTGTTTAGAAACCTGATTAAAAAAAAAAAAATCTTGACTCTCACAAACTGCAGTAGATGCTTCAAACACACACCTGGCATGACTGCTCATTCTGTGAGGGTTCTGCATCGAAAAGATCAACCCGCTCTCAAAATAGAATCTAGAGATACAAAGGAATCTGCAATAGCCTCACGTATTTGTGCACAATGCAGTGTAGCTCCTGGTATTTTTATTACCAATCAGAAGAGGCTTGTCACAGTCAGCCATCTGCTTGAGTCAATGCCCAGCTGCAGTGGCCGTGGCTTAGAGAAGGAACACTGAAATCAAAGCCTAGACTCATGGAAGAGTCACAAAGAAGGGAGCCAACAGTGCCCTGCAAGTGACACCCTTCAGTGTCCTGAAGGACCCAGTCATATCCTACGTCAGGAAAACTCTCCTAACACGCTTGGATTTTTAAAGAGAACAAGCGGCTGTGACATCAGGTGGAAGCTATTATATTTGTTCTCATGGAAATGTTCAATATTTCAAAGTGCTCTCTGCAGTCCCATTAAAATTACAGACTCCCCCCCTCCGCCCAACCCGTGCCACTGCTTTTCCACATTCTAGTACAGGCTTCTGAAAGAACAAAATGTGAGTGAGCTAGCATGGGATTTTTCTCCAGTCAAAGAAATCCTGACCTTACATCCAAGAAATCATCTTATTTTTTCCTACTCTTTTTTTCTTTCAATCAATGTATAAAATCCTTTCATGCCAATAGAAAATTTTCTGAATCTGAGATTACTGTCTGACTACGAAGTTAATAAAATGTTTTAAACTCTTTTTTCCACATCTAATCCTGACACTGAAGGTTTAGGGAGCAGAAAGCAAAGACTTGCCAAACCAAGGGCTCGCCTAGTACACTCTGCACCGATGAAGATCTATAGCCTAAAAGTAAAGGATGTAAGAAAACAGGATTTTTAAAAATTTGTAATACAACCGGCACCAAGGAGAAAGGTGTTTGGAGTTGGGGATCACCACAGAAAACAGATTAGGAAAAAATTATTCTGAGATCTGGAAACAAAGGTGAGTAGGTCCCCCCCTGCCCCTTGCCCCAAATAATAAGGGGTAGTGTTCTGAAGGATAAAGAAAAAGAACAAATGGCCCGTTGTTAACCAGAACGTAGTCAAGCTTTTGCAAATATACTGTCTATCATGGAGCACAGTGATGATCTCACAGGGTCCTTAATCCATCATGTAAATGTTACTTGGCATTTGTGCTGGGTAAATCAAGGACAAAATAGGTGAGGGAACGTAACAGCTATTTCTCTAGAAAATTATCCCAGATTTGTGGGAGGAGGTCAAGGAACAAGCAGAAGGAGGGTCGGCGTACTTCAGGGAAATGGCAGGCCCTGCATATGAAAACACACAATTGACGGAATCTGTTCTCAAGCCAACTTGGAGCCAGCCACAGAACTCAAGCTTGATGTTTCCTATACTTCTCCAGCCTTCACAGCTAGGAGTGCTTCACATTTGTGCAGCCATATCCCTGAAACCTTTGTACAGCCAGAGAAGTTTTCTATTTGTCTCTTTTCCTTTTTAAAAAAAGGACTCCAAAGTCTATTTCAAGCTAACAGATAGATTTAATCATTCATTATTATCATCATCATCATCATTATTTCTTTGTGGTAATCATCAGGAAGCAAAAGACCAGAATGCAAAATATCAACTGTGTAATTTTAATTGTTTTCAAAGGAAGAGAAAATAAATGTCAGGTCCAACAAGGTCATGTGCCCTTCAGCAGATAATTGTCTCCACAAGACTCCTGATGTATTGAAACTGAAGTAGATTGCTAATGCCTTTCATTTACAGAGAGGAACTCAAGCCTCTGTAGCATTCTATAGTTTAGAGTCTAAAGCAAGCCCCCCCAGGCATTAGTCACTCTTTCTGGTAATATCTAAAAATACGAATGGTCTTTCCAGCTACCCTTTGTAGTTGAAAATATGATAGAGGTGCCTTCTAATGTCCATTTCATAGATTCTCTCTGACCCTATTTTTTCTTTTCTCCTCCAAACTCTCATGTTTGGGGGTAAGGAAGAACCTTATATTAAAGGTTAAGAAATTGGACTATGTTTCCTGACCTGTAGCTAAAACAAGATTTTTTGGTACTGTATAAACAGAAACCCACTCAGACAAAAATAAAATAGAGGGAGTTTATTATAGGAGTGCAGGAATGAAACCCTGAGAAAGAAAGTTCAAGAGGAATGTTCATGGGCTCAAGTGGAACCAGCAAATGGAAAGCCATTGGACACCAGGGTTACTGTCTCCAGAATGCCACATTCTCTTGTGTCTGTACCCATCTGCAGTGGATTCATCCTCTTCCTCTGGTCAGACTTTTTCCACATGCCATGGCACCATGGCAAAGATGGCTGCTCTATAGGCCTCAAGTTCAAATAACAATCAGAGACTGACTAGTGCCTCTCAGGATCAATTTAGATTCCCTGGAGAGGAAATCAGATGGCCTAAGGTGGGGGCTGGTGTCTACCTCTGTTCCAATAACTAGGGCAAAGGAGCAGAGTAGTGTAGTACAAACATGGCTTCTGGGACCCACCAATTTAATATGCAGCAGTGCTCCAGAATGGGGGACCATGTGCAAGGTAGAGACCCCCAGATGAACCTACTACAACCTATTACTAACTTCTTTCCTTCAACAGTTGAGGTTGAGACCTGCCTGTGACCTGAGAAATCCTGGTTTCTAGTTAGGAAGCTGACAGTTGAGCAAGGGACCAACACAGACTAATAAATGGAAGATTCAAGCAGCATGGTAAGTACCATGTTTCAAATAATCATAGATCAGGATTGCTCAGCACTCTCGACATTCTGGGCTGGCTAAATTCTTGGTTGTGGAAGAGGAACGGTTGCCCTATGCATTGTAGGATGCTCAGTATGCCTGCCTCTACTCATTAAATGCTCATAGCACCCTGCCCCAACACCAGTTGTGACAACCAAAAATGTCTCCAAACATTGCCACTGTCTCCCGGGGAGGGGACATTTTGCTCTCTGTTGGGAAATCACTGCATAGAGCAATATGAAATCACAGAAGAGAACACCAAAATCAGGTCTGTAGACCCAGAAAAGCTACCTGGAGAGGATATGCTGAAATGAGATGTTGAAGTTTTGAGAGGCAAATAGGAATTAGCTGGAAGAACCAGGGCTATAGGATTGGGGAATGTCAGAGAGAATCCATGTTTCCTAATTTAAAGTTCGTTCTATCTATCTATCTATCTATCTATCTATCTATCTATCTATCTATCTATCTATCTATCTATCTATCTATCTATTATTTTACTTCACCAGTATTTGCAGAGCTCTGCTCCTCATGACACTAATCCTTCAAAGTCCTGCTAGATATCTGATGAATAGAGAGTTCCATGGTCAATGATTTAGATCCCCCTCTTGGAGGTTCTAATACATTTTATTTTATACAATACATTCTAGTACAGTAAAGGCTCTGAGAAGTCCTAGGGCAAGGCAATCTTTTTAGCTTTGTAGCATTCTTTCATAAAGAGGGCTGGCTTTGGAAAGAGACTTCCTTGATCTCAGTCTTAGTTCTGCCACTTACCAGCTGTGTGTCACTGAAAAAGTTATTTAAACTGTCAAAACTTGGATTACTTACCTGTAAAAATGAGATGATCATAGCAGAAGCTATGTCACAAGGTTGCTGAGAGGATTACATGAGACAGTACATCTAAGGCACCTCACACAGTTCTTGTCTTACGAGGTACTCAGCAAGAGTTAAACATAGCTTCAACAGTTTCAACAGCAAGTTTTAAACAGAGTCCAAAGATTTTGACCAGAGAATCCAGTTTTCATTCTAAGAAACACATTGTAGAAAGCTCTACAGAGCACTCCGAGCCACTCACCTATTAGGGTCTAACTTTATTTATCTTTAACACACAGAACCTACCTGGCTACCTGGCAGGTTGTGATGATGAAACAGGATAGAATATGAGAACAAAAGGGCGTGGGAAAGGACACTGTATGGCAGTTGTGGCAGATGCTATGAGGAGCCCACCCCACAGTCATCTCAGCTTCCTTCCTGGTAAGAGAATCCTGATTTTGTACAAGGAAGCACCTTTTCCAGGCTCAAAAAAAAAAAAGAATCGTGATTGTTGTAAGCCAATCTTGACACACATTCACTTTTACTAGTCAGACTTTTTCCCGGTTTCACTTGCATCTAGGCATGGCCATAAGACCCAGTTTTGTCCAGCAATATATATGTGAAAGTCTGCTGGGAAACTTTTGGAATAGAATTTGGTTTTTATAAAAGATACAAGTAAATGAAGAGAGTTTGCTGGTACTAGCCCTTCTTCTTTTTTCCTGCCTTGAGCACAGATGTGATGTCTAGAATTGTAGCTTCCATTTTGCAATAGTGAGGCAACAAGCACAAGGGCACTTGCCAACACTTAAGGATGATGAAATAAATAGAAAGAAACTAAATCTTTAACAGCATTATTGAGCTCATAAACTAGTTCAGGAGCCATTTACCTGTGGGCTTCTTGTTAGGTGAGGTAACAAATGTCTGTATTGTCTCAGCCACTGCTGATCCGGTATTCTGTTGTGTATGGACAAAAGTATCCTAACTGATAGAACACCAATGTGAGATGTAAGTATTATCACTTTGCTCTAGGAACTCTTATTAAGCCAAAGTTGTGAGAGCCTGCAACTTATGGCTAGACAATTTTGAATTCTGGATAGAATTCTGAGAAATCCTAGGAATACTTAAACATGTGTGCATATAAGAGGAAAGAAATATTGTTATTTTCCAAGAAAGTCTCAAAGCCAAGCAAAATGATTTTTCTCTGACTTTCTGAGGCCAAGGACCACCGTGCAAAGTGACAGGTGCACTCTACACGTCCTTTTCTCAGAACCTTTCAGGAAAATTTTCATTTCCACCAGTCCCTTTCCATGCAGCTGACTTCTCAAGCTGCATGCACACTTGCAGGGGAGGTCTTCTTCCCTAGAAGGTGTGTTTATAAATCAGACATGGAGGCAAAACTGCATAGAAAATAGGAACTTAACTTGTTTTGACTATAAAATTGGATCTCTTTCATTGCCTATGTTGGGAGAGTCAGTTTTCCAGCGTTTTATTGAGGATTTTTGTATCCATATTTGTAAAAGGTATTAGTCTCTTCTTTTCTTGTGATGTCTTTGTATGTCTTTGGTGTCAGGGTAATACTGGCCTCATGAGTTCAGAAGTGTTTCCTTCTCTACTGTCATTTGGAAGAGTTTGTGCAAAGTTGATATTAATTCTTCTCTAAATGTTTAGTAGAATTCAGCAGCAAAACCATATGGGCCTGGGGTTATCTTTGGGGTAGATTTTGATTATTAGTTCAATCTCTTCACTTGTTACAGGTCTATTTAGATTGTCTATTTCTTCTCGAGTCCTTTGCAGTCATTTGTGTCTTTCTATGAATTTGTCTATTTTATCTAAGTTATCTAATTTATTGGCATACAATTGTTCACAGTATTCCCTTATAATCTTTTTTATTTTTGTAAGTCTGATAGTGATGTCCTCTCTCATTTCTGATTCTAGTAATCTGAGGTTCTCCCCCTGCACACCATCAACACCTTAGTCAATCTGGCTAAAGGTCTGTCAATTTTGTCAATGTTTCTGAAGAACTAGCTTTTGGTTTCATTGATTGTCTATATTGTTCTTCTATCTTCTATTTTGCTCTGATATTTAATATTTCCTTTCTTCTACTTTCTTTATGTTTAGTTTGCTGTTTTTTTCCAGTGTCCTAAAGTTGAAGAATAGGTTACTGATTTCAGATTTTTCTTCTCCCTTAATATAGGCATTTATAGCTATAACTTTCCCTCTAAGCAATGCTTTACCTACATCTCATAAATTCTGGTATGTTGTGTCTTCATTTTCATTCATCTCAAAGTTTTTTTTTTTTAATTTTTTAAATTTTATTTATGGCTGTGTTGGGTCTTCATTTCTGTGCGAGGGCTTTCCCTAGTTGCGGCAAGTGGGGGCCACTCTTCATCGCGGTGCGCGGGCCTCTCTCTATCGCGGCCTCTCTTGTTGCGGAGCACAGGCTCCAGACGCGCAGGCTCAGCAGTTGTGGCTCACGGGCCCAGTTGCTCCGCGGCATGTGGGATCTTCCCAGACCAGGGCTCGAACCCGTGTCCCCTGCATTGGCAGGCAGATTCTCAACCACCGCGCCACCAGGGAAGCCCTCAAAGTATTTTCTGATTGTCATTTTGACTTTTTCTTTGACCCGCTGCTTAAGAGAGTGTTGTATAATTTTCACATATATGGGTTTCCCGTATTTTTTTGTTATTCATTTCTTTTTTTTTGAATTTTTAAACTTAATTTTATTTTTTATACAGCAGGTTTATTTTAAATTTTATTTATTTTTTTATACAGCAGGTTCTTATTAGTTATCCATTTTATACATGTTAGTGTATACATGTCAATCCCAATCTCCCAATTCATCCCACCCCCCAGCCAGTGTCCCCCCTTGGTGTCCATACTTTTGTTCTCTACATCTGTGTCTCTACTTCTGCCCTGCAAACGGGTTCATCTGTACCATTTTTCTAGGTTCCGCATACATGCATTAATATACGATATTTGTTTTTCTCTTTCTGACTTACTTCACTCTGTATGACAGACTCTAGGTCCATCCATCTCACTACAAATAACTCAATTTCGTTCCTTTTTATGGCTGAGTAACATTCCATTGTATATATGTGCCACATCTTTTTTATCCATTCACCTGTCAATAGGCATTTAGGTTGCTTCCATGACCTGGCTATTGTAAACAGTGCTGCAATGAACACTGGGGTGCATGTCTCTTTTTGAATTATGGTTTTCTCTGGGTATATGCCCAGTAGTGGGATTGCTGAGTTATATGGTAATTCTATTCTTAGTTTTTAAAGGAACCTCCATACTGTTCTCCATAGTGGCTGTATCAATTTACATTCCCACCAACAGTGCAAGAGGGTTCCCTTTTCTCCACAACCTCTCCAGCATTTGCTGCTTGTAGATTTTCGGATGATGCCCATTCTAACTGGTGTGAGGTGATACCTCATGGTAGTTTTGATTTGCATTTCTCTAATAATTAGTGACGTTGAGCAGCTTTTCATGTGCTTCTTCCCATCTGTATGTCTTCTTTGGAGAAATGTCTATTTAGGTCTTCTGCCCATTTTTAGATTGGGTTGTTTGTTTCTTTAATATTGAGCTGCATGAGCTGTTTATATATTTTGGAGATTAATCCTTTGTCCGTTGATTCATTTGTAAATATTTTCTCCCATTCTGAGGGGTGTCTTTTCGCCTTCTGTATGGTTTCCTTTGCTGTGCAAAAGCTTTTAAGTTTGATTAGCTCCAATTTGTTTATTTTTGTTTTTATTTCCATTACTCTAGGAGGTGGGTCAAAAAGGATCCTCCTGTGATTTATGTCATAGAGTGTTCTGCCTATGTTTTCCTCTAAGAGTTTTATAGTGTCCAGTCTTACATTTAGGTCTCGAATCCATTTTGAGTTTATTTTTGTGTATGGTGTTATGGAGTGTTCTAATTTCATTCTTTTACATGTAGCTGTCCAGTTTTCCCAGCACCACTTATTGAAGACACTGTCTTTTCTCCATTGTATATGTTTGCCTCCTTTGTCATAGATTAGTTGACCATAGGAGTGTGGGTTTATCTCTGGGTTTCCTATCCTGTTCCATTGATTTATATTTCTGTTTTTGCGCCAGTACCATACTGTCTCGATTACTGGAGTTTTGTAGTATAGTCTGAAGTCAGGAAGCCTGATTCCTCCAGCTCCGTTTTCTTCCCTCAAGACTGCTTTGGCTATTCGGGGTCTTTTGTGTCTCCATACAAATTTTAAGATTCTTTGTTCTAGTTCTGTGAAAAAATGCCATTGGTAATTTGATAGGGATTGCACTGAACCTGTAGATTGCTTTGAGTAGTATAGTCATTTTCACAATATTGATTCTTCCAATCCAAGAACATGGTATATCTCTCCATCTGTTGGTATCATCTTTAATTTCTTTCATCAGTGTCTTATAGTTTTCTGCATACAGGGCTTTTGTCTCCCTAGGTAGGTTTATTCCTAGGTATTTTATTCTTTTTGTTGCAGTGGTAAATGGGAGTGTTTCCTTAATTTCTCTTTCTGATCTTTAGTTGTTAGTGTACAGGAATGCAAGAGATTTCTGTGAATTAATTTTGTATCCTGAAACTTTACCAAATTCATCGATTAGCTCTAGTAGTTTTCTGGTGGCATCTTTAAGACTCTCTATGTATAGTATTATGTCATCTGCAAAGAGCGACAGTTTTACTTCTTCTTTTCCAATTTGTATTCCTTTTATTTCTTTTTCTTCTCTGATTGCTGTGGCTAGGACTTCCAAAACTATGTTGAATAATAGTGGCGAGAATGGACATCCTTGTTTTGTTCCTGATCTTAGAGGAAATGCTTTCAGTTTTTCACCATTGAGAATGATGTTTGCTGTGGGTTTGTCATATATGGCCTTTATTATGTTGAGGTAGGTTCCCTCTATGCCCACTTTCTGGAGAGTTTTTATCATAGATGGGTGTTGAATTTTGTCAAAAGCTTTTTCTGCATCTATTGAGATGATCATATGGTTTTTATTCTTCAATTTGTTAATATGGTGTATCACATTGATTGATTTGCGTATATTGAAGAATCCTTGCATCCCTGGGATAAATCCCACGTTATCATGGTGTATGATCCTTTTAATGTGTTGTTGGATTCTGTTTGCTAGTATTTTGTTGAGGATTTTTGCATTGATGTTCATCAGTGATACTGGCCTGTAATTTTCTTTTTTTGTGACATATTTGTCTGGTTTTGGTATCAGGGTGATGGTGGCCTCATAGAATGAGTCTGGGAGAGTTCTTTCCTCTGCAGTTTTTTGGAAGAGTTTGAGAAGGATGGGTGTTAGCTCTTCTCTAAATGTTTGATAGAATTCACCTCTGAAGCCATCTGGTCCTGGACTTTTGTTTGTTGGAAGATTTTTAATCACAGTTTCTATTTCATTACTTGTGATTGGTCTGTTCATATTTTCTATTTCTTCCTGGTTCAGTCTTGGAAGGTTATACCTTTCTAAAAATTTGTCCATGTCTTCCACGTTGTCCATTTTATTGGCATAGAGTTGCTTGTAGTAGTCTCTTAGGATGCTTTGTATTTCTGTGGTGTTCATTGTAACTTCTCCTTTTTCATTTCTAATATTATTGATTTGAGTCCTCTCCCTTTTTTTCTTGATGAGTCTGGCTAAAGGTTTATCAATTTTGTTTATCTTCTCAAAGAACCAGCTTTTAGTTTTATTGATCTTTGCTACTGTTTTCTTTGTTTCTATTTCATTTATTTCTGCTCTGATCTTCATGATTTCTTTCCTTCTGCTAACTTTGGGTTTTGCTTGTTCTACTTTCTCTAGTTCCTTTAGGTGTAAGACGAGATTGTTTATTTGAGATTTTTCTTGTTTCTTGAGGTAGGCTTGTATTGGTATAAACTTCCGTCTTAGAACTCCTTTTGCTGAATCCCATAGATTTTGGATCGTAGTGTTTTTGTTGTAATTTGTCTCTAGGTATGTTTTGATTTTCTCTTTGATTTCTTCGGTGAACTCTTGGTTATTCAGTACTGTATTGTTTAGCCTCCATGTGTTTGTGTTTTTACAGTTTTTTCCCTGTAATTGATTTCTAATCTCATAGCATTGTGGTCAGAAAAGATGCTTGATATGATTTCAATTTTCTTAAATTTACCGAGGCTTGATTTGTGACCCAAGATGTGATCTATCCTGGAGAATGTTCTGTGCGCACTTGAGAAGAAAGTGTAATCTGCTGGCTTTGGATGGCATGTCCTATAAATATCAATTAAATCTATCTGGTCTAAAGCTTGTGTTTCCTTATTAATTTCCTGTCTGCATGATCTGTCCATTGGTGTAAGTGAGGTGTTAAAGTCCCCCACTATGACTGTGTTACTGTCAATTTCCTCTTTTATAGCTATTAGTAGTTGCCTTATGTATTGAGGTGCTCCTATGTTGGGTGCATATATATTTATAATTGTTACATCTCCTTCTTGGATTGATCCCTTGATCATTATGTAGTGTCCTTCCTTGTCTCTTGTAACATTCTTTATTTTAAAGTCTATTTTATCGATAGAGGATTAACCAAGTTGGCGGAGTAGAAGGACGTGCTCTCACTCCCTCTTGCGAGAGCACCAGAATCACAACTGGCTGCTGGACAATCACTGACAGGAAGACCCTGAACTTCACCAAGGAGGATACCCCACGTCCAAGGACAGAGGAGAAGCCACAGTGAGACGGTAGGAGGGGCGCAATCAGAGTAAAATCTAATCCCATAACTGCTGGGTGGGTGACTCACAGACTGGCGAACACTTATACCACTGAAGTCCACCCACTGGAGTGAAGGGTCTGAGCCCCACGTCAGGCTTCCCAACCTGGGTGTCCGGCAACGGGAGGAGGAATTCCTAGAGAATCAGACTTTGAAGCCTAGTGGGAATTGATTGTAGGACTTCGACAGGACTGGGGGAAATAGAGACCCCACTCTTGGAGGGCACACACAAAGTAGTGTGCGCATCGGGACCCAGGGGAAGGAGCAGTGACCCTGGGGGAGACTGAACCAGACCTACCTGCTGGTGTTGGGGGGTCTCCTGCAGAGGCGGGGGGGTGGCTCTGTTTCACTGTGGGGACAAGGACTCTGGCAGCAGAGGCTCTGGGAAGTGCTCCTTGGCGTGAGCCCTCCCAGAGTCTACCATTAACCCCACCAAAGAGCCCAGGTAGGCTCCAGTGTTGGGTTGCCTCAGGCAAAACAACCAACAGGGAGGGAACCCAGCCCCACCCATCAACAGTCAAGTGGATTAAAGTTTTACTGAGCTCTGACCGCCACAGCAACAGTCAGCTCTACCCACCACCAGAGCCTCCCATCAAGCCTCTTAGATAGCCTCAACCACCAGAGGGCAGACAGCAGAAGCAAGAAAAACTACAACCCTGCAGCCTGTGGACCAAAAACCACAGTTACAGAAAGACAGACAAGATGAAAAGGCAGAGGGCTATGTACCAGATGAAGGAACAAGAAAAAGCCCCAGAAAAACAACTAAATGAAGTGGAGATAGGCAACCCTCCAGAAAAAGAATTCAGAATAATGATAGTGAAGATGATCCAGGACGTCGGAATAAGAATGGAGGCAAAGATTGAGAAGATGCAAGAAATGATTAACAAAGACCTAGAAGAATTAAAGAACAAACAAACAGAGATAATCAATACAATAACTGAAATGAAAACTACACTAGAAGGAATCAATAGCAGAATAACTGAGGCAGAAGAACGGATAAGTGACCTGGAAGACAGAATGGTGGAATTCACTGCTGCGGAACAGACTAAAGAAAAAAGAATGAAAAGAAATGAAGACAGCCTAAGAGACCTCTGGGACAACATTAAACGCAACAACATTCGCATTATAGGGGTCCCAGAAGGAGAAGAGAGAGAGAAAGGACCAGAGAAAATATTTGAAGAGATTATAGTCGAAAACTTCCCTATCATGGGAAAGGAAATAGCCACCCAAGTCCAGGAAGAGCAGAGAGTCCCATACAGGATAAACCCAAGGAGAAACACGCCGAGACACATAGTAATCAAAGTGGCAAAAATTAAAGACAAAGAAAAATTATTGAAAGCAGCAAGGGAAAAACGACAAATAACATACAAGGGAACTCCCATAAGGTTAACAGCTGATTTCTCAGCAGAAACTCTGCAAGCCAGAAGGGAGTGGCATGATATACTTAAAGTGATGAAAGGGAAGAACCTACAACCAAGATTACTCTACCCGGCAAGGATCTCATTCAGATTTGATGGAGAAATCAAAAGCTTTACAGACAAGCAAAAGCTAAGAGAATTCAGCACCACCAAACCAGCTCTACAACAAATGCTAAAGGAACTTCTCTAAGTGGGAAACACAAGAGAAGAAAAGGACCTACAAAAACAAATGCAAAACAATTAAGAAAATGGTCATAGGAACATACATATCGATAATTGCCTTAAACGTGAATGGATTAAATGCCCCAACCAAAAGACATAGACTGGCTGAATGGATACAAAAACAAGACCCATATATACGCTGTCTACAAGAGACCCACTTTAGACCTAGGGACACATACAGACTGAAAGTGAGGGGATGGAAAAAGATATTCCATGCAAATGGAAATCAAAAGAAAGCTGGAGTAGCTATACTCATAACAGATAAAATAGACTTTAAAATAAAGAATGTTACAAGAGACAAGGAAGGACACTACATAATGATCAAGGGATCAATCCAAGAAGAAGATATAACAATTATAAATATATATGCACCCAACACAGGAGCACCTCAATACATAAGGCAACTGCTAACAGCTATAAAAGAGGAAACTGACAGTAACACAATCATAGTGGGGGACTTTAACACCTCACTTACACCAATGGACAGATCATCCAAAATGAAAATAAATAAGGAAACAGAAGCTTTAAATGACACAATAGACCAGATAGATTTAACTGATATATATAGGACATTCCATCCAAAAACAGCAGATTACATGTTCTTCTCAAGTGCGCACGGAACATTCTCCAGGATAGATCACATCTTGGGTCACAAATCAAGCCTCAGTAAATTTAAGAAAACTGAAATCATATCAAGCATCTTTTCTGACCACAACGCTATGAGATTAGAAATGAATTACAGGGAAAAAAACGTAAAAAAGACAAACACATGGAGGCTAAACAATACTTTACTAAATAACCAAGAGATCACTGAAGAAATCAAAGAGGAAATAAAAAAATACCTAGAGACAAATGACAATGAAAACACGACGACCCAAAACCTATGGGATGCAGCGAAAGCAGTTCTAAGAGGGAAGTTTATAGCTATACAAGCCTACCTAAAGAAACAAGAAAAATCTCAAGTAAACAATCTAACCTTACACCTAAAGAAACTAGAGAAAGAAGAACAAACAAAACCCAAAGTTAGCAGAAGGAAAGAAATCATAAAGATCAGAGCAGAAATAAATGAAATAGAAACAAAGAAAACAATAGCAAAGATCAATAAAACTAAAAGTTGGTTCTTTGAGAAGATAAACAAAATTGATAAGCCATTAGCCAGACTCATCAAGAAAAAGAGGGAGAAGACTCAAATCAATAAAATCAGAAATGAAAAAGAAGTTACAACAGACACCGCAGAAATACAAAGCATCCTAAGAGACTACTACAAGCAACTTTATGCCAATAAAATGGACAACCTGGAAGAAATGGACAAATTTTTAGAAAGGTATAACCTTCCAAGACTGAACCAGGAAGAAACAAAAAATATGAACAGACCAATCACAAGTAATGAAATGGAAACTGTGATTAAAAATCTTCCAACAAACAAAAGTCCAGGACCAGATGGCTTCAGAGGTGAATTCTATCAAACATTAAGAGAAGAGCTAACACCTATCCTTCTCAAACTCTTCCAAAAAATTGCAGAGGAAGGAACACTCCCAAACTCATTCTATGAGGCCACCATCACCCTGATACCAAAACCAGACAAAGACACTACAAAAAAAGAAAATTACAGACCAATATCACTGATGAATATAGATGCAAAAATCCTCAACAAAATACTAGCAAACAGAATCCAACAACACATTAAAAGGATCATACACCATGATAACGTGGGATTTATCCCAGGGATGCAAGGATTCTTCAATATACGCAAATCAATCAATGTGATACACCATATTAACAAATTGAAGAATAAAAACCATATGATCATCTCAATAGATGCAGAAAAAGCTTTTGACAAAATTCAACACCCATTTATGATAAAAACTCTCCAGAAAGTGGGCGTAGAGGGAACCTACCTCAACATAATAAAGGCCATATATGACAAACCCACAGCAAACATCATTCTCAATGGTGAAAAACTGAAAGCATTTCCTCTAAGATCAAGAATGAGACAAGGATGTCCACTCTCAACCACTATTATTCAACATAGTTCTGGATGTCCTAGCCACGGCAATCAGAGAAGAAAAAGAAGTAAAAGGAATACAAATTGGAAAAGAAGAGGTAAAACTGTCACTGTTTGCGGATGACATGATACTATACATAGAGAATCCTAAAACTGCCACCAGAAAACAGCTAGAGCTAATTAATGAATATGGTAAAGTTGCAGGATACAAAATTAATGCACAGAAATCTCTTGCATTCCTATACACTAATGATGAAAAATCTGAAAGAGAAATTATGGAAACACTCCCATTTACCACTGCAACAAAAAGAATAAAATACCTAGGAATAAACCTACCTACGGAGACAAAAGACCTGTATGCAGAAAACTATAAGACACTGATGAAAGAAATTAAAGATGATACCAACAGATGGAGAGATATACCACGTTCTTGGATTGGAAGAATCAACATTGTGAAAATGAGTATACTACCCAAAGCAATCTACAGATTCAATGCAATCCCTATCAAATTACCAATGGCATTTTTTACGGAACTAGAACAAATCATCTTAAAATTTGTATGGAGACACAAAAGACCCCGAATAGCCAAAGCAGTTTTGAGGCAAAAAAATGGAGCTGGAGGAATCAGACTCCCTGACTTCAGACTCTACTACAAAGCTACAGTAATCCAGACAATATGGTACTGGCACAAAAACAGAAACATAGATCAATGGAACAAGATAGAAAGCCCAGAGATTAACCCACGCACCTATGGTCAACTAATCTATGACAAATGAGGCAAACATATACAATGGAGAAAAGACAGTGTCTTCAATAAGTGGTGCTGGGAAAACTGGACAGCTACATGTAAAAGAATGAAATTAGAGTACTCCCTAACACCATACACAAAAATAAACTCAAAATGGATTAGAGACCTAAATATAAGACTGGACACTATAAAACTCTTAGAGGAAAACATAGGAAGAACACTCTTTGACATAAATCACAGCAAGATCTTTTTTGATCCACCTCCTAGAGTAATGGAAATAAAAACAAAAATAAACAAATGGGACCTAATGAAACTTCAAAGCTTTTGCACAGCAAAGGAAACCATAAACAAGACGAAAAGACAACCCTCAGAATGGGAGAAAATATTTGCAAACGAATCAACCGACAAAGGATTAATCTCCAAAATATATAAACAGCTCATGCAGCTCAATATTAAAGAAACAAACACCCCAATCCAAAAATGGGCAGAAGACCTAAATAGACAGTTCTCCAAAGAAGAGATACAGACGGCCACAAAGCACATGAAAAGATGCTCAACATCACTAATTATTAGAGAAATGCAAATCAAAACTACCATGAGGTATCACCTCACTCCTGTTAGAATGGGCATCATCAGAAAATCTACAAACAACAAATGCTGGAGAGGGTGTGGAGAAAAGGGAACCCTCTTGCACTGTTGGTGGGAATGTAAATTGATACAGCCACTATGGAGAACAATATGGAGTTTCCTTAAAAAACTAAAAATAGAATTACCATATGACCCAGCAATTCCACTACTGGGCATATACCCAGTGAAAACCGTAATTCAAAAAGACACATGCACCCGAATGTTCATTGCAGCACTATTTACAATAGCCAGGTCATGGAAGCAACCTAAATGCCCATCAACAGATGAATGGATCAAGAAGATGTGGTACATATATACAATGGAATATTACTCAGCCATAAAAAGGAACGAAATTGAGTCATTTGTTGAGAAGTGGATGGATCTAGAGACTGTCATACAGAGTTAAGTAAGTCAGAAAGAGAAAAACAAATATCGTATATTAATGCATGTATGTGGAACCTAGAAAAATGGTACAGATGAGCCGGTTTGCAGGGCAGAAGTTGAGACACAGATGTAGAGAATGGACATATGGACACCAAGGGGGGAAAACTGCGGTGGGGTGGGGATGGTGGTGTGCTGAATTGGGCGATTGGGATTGACATGTATACACTGATGTGTATAAAATTGATGCCTAATAAGAACCTGCAGTATAAAAAAGCAAACAAAACAACTAATACTAAACTTTCATTGGGTTATTTGTATGGAAATACGTTAATATAAATGTTTCAGACATTACATGAAATTTCTAACAATCTTATATTTGTATTTGTATGGAAATATGTATGGAAATATGTTAATATAAATGTTTCAGATATATGAAACTTCTAAAAAGCTTATATTTGTATTTGTATGGAAATATGTAAGGAAATATGTTAATATAAATGTTTCATACTTTACATGAAATTTCTAAAAATCTTATATATTCTGGTATAATGTTATAAGTAATAGTCCTAGTTATTACTTTAAAATGTGTATCTCAGGGGCTTCCCTGGTGGCACAGTGGTTGAGAATCTGCCTGCCAATGCAGGGGACACGGGTTCGAGCCCTGGTCTGGGAGGATCCCACGTGCCGCGGAGCAGCTGGGCCCGTGAGCCACAATTACTGAGCCTGCGCGTCTGGAGCCTGTGCTCCACTACAAGAGAGGCCGCGATAGTGAGAGGCCCGCGCACCGCGATGAAGAGTGGCCCCCGCTTGCCGCAACTAGAGAAAGCCCTCGCACAGAAACGAAGACCCAACACAGCCATAAATAAATAAATAAATAAATAAATAAATAAATAAATAAATAAACCCAAAGTTTAAAAAAAAAAAAAATTTATAAAATGTGTATCTCAGAAATAACTAATTTTCTTGTCAACTGCATTATTATGAACTTTCATCAAATCTTTAACAGTGGTCATTTTCAAGTCTTTTGTCATTTACAGACAGTTCTGGGTGTACTCTGATGCTTTTGCAAATATGTTCCTATAAAAGGCTTTCATCTTCAAGAAATTCATGGAAAAGACTCTGACAAGTACAGGTTTCTGGTAACTGACTGTACTGCTGAACTGAATGAATAAGCATTTTCAGAACTCTAATGAAAAACTGATGAACTCATAAAAGTGCTAACAAAAGATCAAGATAAAAAAAAAATCAATTACATGGGACTGAGTGAACTGATGAGGATGAGTATAATTTTTGTGACTTTCTGTCTGAATTAAAAAAAAAAAATCCCACAAGGACTCAGAAGCAAAGAATATACAAATCAATTTTCACTGCAAAGTAAAGGAGCTGTTACAGTGGAGGATTACTGGACTGAATGTCAATATTATGACATAGTATGAGTGTGTTTCATGTTTGGTAATTGCAATCATTGTTGCTTTTGTTGTGGTCATCCATGTACAATGCTTGGTGTCAGTCTATTTATCTCTTGTAAAAATAAAATACAGTGTGTGTGTGTGGAAAAAAAAAGATATAAATATATATATTTTAAAATTAAAAAATAAAATAAAATAAAAATAAAGTCTATTTTATCTGATATGAGTATTGTTACTCCAGCTTTCTTTTGATTTCCATTTGCATGGAATATCTTTTTCCATCCCCTCACTTTCAGTCTGTATGTGTCCCTAGGTCTGAAGTGGGCCTCTTGTAGACAGCATATATATGGGTCTTGTTTTTGTATCCATTCAGTGACCCTGTGTCTTTTGGTTGGAGCACTTAATCCATTCACTTTTAAGGTAATTATCGATATGTATGTTCCTATTCCCACTTTAATTGTTATGGGTTTGTTTTTGTAGGGCTTTTTCTTCTCTTGTGTTTCCCACTTAGAGAAGATTCTTTAGCATTTGTTGTAGAGCTGGTTTGGTGGTGCTGAATTATCCTAGCTTTTGCTTGTCTGTAAAGCTTTTGATTTCTCAGTTGAATCTGAATGAGATCCTTGCCAGGTAGAGTAATCGTGGTTGTAGGTTCTTCCCTTTCATCACTTTAAATATATTGTGCCACTCCCTTCTGGCTTGCAGAGTTTCTGCTGAGCAATCAGCTGTTAACCTTATTGGAGTTCCCTTGTATGTTGTCATTTTTCCCTTGTTGTTTTCAGTAATTTTTCTTTGTCTTTAATTTTTGTCAATTTGATTACTATGTGTCTCGGCTTGTTTCTCCTTGGGTTTATCCTGTATGAGACTCTCTGCGCTTCCTGGACTTGGGTGGCTATTTCCTTTCCCATGTTAGGGAAGTTTTCGACTATAATCTCTTCAAATATTTTCTTGGGTCCTTTCTCTCTCTCTTCTCCTTCTAGGACCCCTATAATGCAAATGTTGTTGCATTTAATGTTGTCCCAGAGGTCTCTTAGGCTGTCTTCATTTCTTTTCATTCTTTTTTCTTTATTCTGTTCCACAGCAATGAATTTCACCATTCTGTCTTCCAGGTCACTTATCTGTTCTTCTACCTAAATTATTCTGCTATTGATTCCTTCTAGTGTATTTTTCATTTGTTATTGTATTGTTCATCTCTGTTTGTTTGTTCTTTAATTCTTCTAGGTGTTTGTTCGTTAATTCTTCTAGATCTTTGTTAAACAACATTTCTTGCATCTTCTTGATCTTTGCCTCCATTCTTTTTCCGAGGTCCTGGATCATCTTCACAATCATTATTCTGAATTCTTTTTCTGGAAGGTTGCCTATCTCCACTTCATTTAGTTGTTTTTGTGGGGTTTTATCTTGTTCCTATCTGGTACAAAATCCTCTGCCTTTTCATTCTGTCTTTCTGTGAATGTGGTTTTCCTTCCACAAGCTGCAGAATTGTAGTTCTTCTTGATTCTGCTGTCTGCCCTCTGGTGGATGAGGCTATCTAAGAGGCTTGTGCAAGCTTCCTGATGGGAGGGACTGGTGGTGGGTAGAGCTGGGTGTTGCTCTGGTGGCAGAGCTCAGTAAAAGTTTAATCTGCTTGTCTGCTGATGGGTGGGGCTGGGTTCCCTCTCTGTTGGTTGTTTGGCCTGAGGCGACCCAGCACTGGAGCCTACCCGGCTCTTTGGTGGGGCTGATGTGGGACTCTGGGAGGGCTCTGGGATGGCTCTCGCCAAGGAATACTTCCCAGAACTTCTGCTGTCAGTGTCCTTGTCCCCACGGTGAGCCACAGCCAGCCCCTGCCTCTGCAGGTGACCCTCCAATACTAGCAGGTAGGTCTGGTTCAGCCTCTTATGGGGTCACTGCTCCTTCCCCTGGGTCTCGATGAACACACTACTTTGTGTGTGCCCTCGAAGAGTGGAGTCTCTGTTTCCCCCAGTCCTGTCGAAGTCCTGCAATCAAATCCCACTAGCCTTCAAAGTCTGATTCTCTAGGAGTTCCTCCTCCCATTGCCGGACCCCCAGATTGGGAAGCCTGACGTGGGGCTCAGACCCTTCACTCCAGTGGGTGGACTTCTGTGGTATAAGTGTTCTCCAGTTTGTGAGTCACCCACCCAGCCGTAATGGGATTTGATTTTATTGTGATTGTGCCCCTCCTACCGTCTCACTGAGGCTTCTCCTGTGTCTTTGGATGCGGGGTATCTTTTTTGGTGGGTTCCAGTGTCTTCCTGTCGATGACTGTTCAGCAGTTAGTTGTGATTCCGCTGCTCTCGCAAGGAGTGAGCACACGTCCTTCTACTCCGCCATCTTGAACCAATCTCTGTTATTGATTTCTAATTTCATATGGCATATGGTCTATCCTGGAAAATGTACCCTGTACGCTTGAGAAGAATATATATTCTGTTGTTGGGTTGAGTGGGTTGAGTGCTCTATAGATGCCTATTAAGTCTAGTTGGTTCATCGTGTAGTTCAAGTCTTCTATTTCCTTGTTGACCTATTGTCTAATTGTCCTATTCATTATTGAAAGTGAAGTACTTAAGTCTTAACCTATTCCTATTGAATTGTCTGTTTCTCCCTTCATGTTTGTCAGTTTTTGCTTCATGTATTTGGTGCCATTATTACATGCATATATGTTTACAACTGTTATATTTGCCTGGCATATTAAACCTTTTACCATTATAAACTGTCCCTGTTTTCTCTCTAGTACCATTTCTTGTTTTAAAGTCTATTTTGTCTGACATTGGTATAGCCACTCTAATTTTCTTGTGGTTGTTATTTGATGACATATTTTTCCATCCTTTTACTTTCAATCTATTTATGTTTTTGAAGCTACAGTGTGCCTCTTATAGATAACATATGGTTGGATCTCGTTTTTTTTTTAATCCAATTTGACAATCTCTTCCTTTTGATTGGATTGTTTAATCCATTTACATTTAGGGTTATTGTTGATATAATCAGATTTATGTCCATCATTTTACTCTTTATCTTCTATGTGTCTCATGTCTTTTTGTTCCTCTCTTCTTCTTTTACTGCTTTCTTCTGCATTAAGTATTTTCTTTTTTTTTTAAGAAATTCACGTTCTTTTATTTATTTATTTATTTATTTATTTATTTATTTATTTATTTATTTATAACTGTGTTGAGTCCTCGTTTCTGTGCGAGGGCTTTCTCCAGTTGCAGCAAGTGAGGACCACTCTTCATCGCGGTGCGCGGGCCTCTCACCATCGCGGCCTCTCCTGTTGCGGAGCACAGGCTCCAGATGCACAGGCTCAGCAATTGTGGCCCACGGGCCCAGTTGCTCCGCGGCATGTGGGATCTTCCCAGACCAGGGCTCAAACCCGTGTCCCCTGCATTGGCAGGCAGACTCTCAACCACTGCGCCACCAGGGAAGCCCGCATTAAGTATTTTCTAATGAAGCATTTAATGATTTTTTAGAGTTTTGTCTTTTATATGGTAAACCCTGCTCTAGGATTATATACATTGTATTTGTTAATCTTATAAACCTAACAATATATTATTATAATTACTACTTTACCATCTATAGTCATTTCCTTTGACCAATACAGCTTTGCTCCCACATCCTTCCTTTGTACTGTTATTGGCAAATACATTTCAAATATATTTCTATATATTATAGGCCAAGAATACATTATATACATATTAGGCTGTACAACTGCTTTCTCTATTGTTGGGGAAGCAGCCATTGCTTGATGTGTTGCCCTTCCCTGGGATTTCCCAAACAATGCCCTGAGTCTGGAACATTCCCTTACATGGTGGACAGGTGCCAAGCTATTGCTTGGCCTCAGATTCTTCTTCCTTATGAGAAGAAATTTTTCTTCTGATTATACCGTGAACTTCCTTGTACTGCTTAAGTGTGTGCATCATATAGCACCTGGAACGCTTCCCTAGTATATCTTCCCCCAGGGGAGAGAACAGGTCTTCATCTGAAGCATGAGAGGTGTGCATGTAGGCCATCACTCTGTATCAGCTACTCAGAGGGACCCACTGGCCATGGGAGATAGGGCATACTGCAGATGATGATCTTGCTGCATCTTTTCTCCTTTCTGTGAGTAAAGTGTTGTTTCAACCAGAACTTGTATTGACTCCTCCTTGATGACTCCAAACCCATAGAGGATGCAGTGGGCCAAGATCTGTGGGCTCCTACTACTGATGACTGGCATTGTTACTGTCTTTGCCATTCTTCACACAGTAGGAATCCTTACTTGGGATTGGTAGTTGGATTGTCCTGCTCAATATGCATCAGTTAACAGAAGAAAGGAGAAAACAGACAGCATTTATACTGTCTCTGATAATTACATAATTACTTTCGTTGGTGCTCTTTGGTTTTCTGTGTGTGGATTTGCATTACCACTCAAGAAGTACTTGCTTTCAGCCTGAAGAACTTCATTTAATATTTCTTATGAGTCTTATAGCAACAAATTCTCTCCATATTTATATATCTGGGACTGTTTAAACATTTTATTTATCTTGCCTTCATCTTTTTGAAAGATGGCTTTGTTAACTATAGGACTCTTTGTTCACAGTTTTTTCTTTGACTGCGGTATGTTATCCCATTGTCTTCTGGCCTCCTTTGTTTCTACTGAGAAACAGTAGATTAACAACTGATTAACAGTTGTTAATCTTACTGTGGTTCCCCTGTAAGTAAGAGTCATTTTGTTCTTGCTGCTTTCAACATTTTCCCCTTGTGTTTTTCTTGGGTTTTTTTTTTAATTTTTATTTATTTATTTATTTATTTATTTTTGGCTGTGTTGGGTCTTCGTTTCTGTGTGAGGGCTTTCTCTAGTTGCGGCAAGCGGGGGCCACTCTTCATTTCGGCGCGTGGGCCTCTCACTATCGTGGCCTCTTTCGTTACGGAGCACAGGCTCCAGACATGCAGCCTCAGTAGTTGTGGCTCACGGGCCTAGTTGCTCCACGGCATGTGGGATCTTCCCAGACCAGGGCTCGAACCCTTGTCCCCTGCATTACCAGGCAGATTCTCAACCACTGCGCCACCAGGGAAGCCCCTCCCCTTGTTTTTGACCATCAGCATTTTTACTATGATGTGTCTGTTTGTCACTCTCTTTGTGTTCAGCCTGTTGGTATTCACTGACTTTCCTGGATGTGTACATTAGTGTTTTTCAGTAAATTTGGGAAGTTTTCAGCCATTATCCTTCAAAAAAATATTTGTTTCTTTCTCTCTCCTCTCATTCTGACACTTCCATCATGTATATGTTGGTATACCTAATGGTGTTCCACATTTCTCTGAAGTTCTCTTCACCTTTCTTCACTTCTCTATTTTTTGGATTGCATAATCTCTATTGATTTATATTCAAGTTTTCTATTACTTCTGCCAGTTCAAATGTACTGTTGCTTCCTCTAGCGAATTTTTCATTTCAGGTATTGTACTTTTCAGCTCTAGAATTTCCATTAGTACTTTATTATAATTTCCACCTCTTTATCAATATTCTCTATTTGGTGCAATAATGTCATATCTTCCTTTACTTCTTTAATTATGGTTTCCTTTAGTTCTTTGAACACATCTATAGTAGCTACTTTGAAGGCTTTTTCAGTTAAATCCAACATCTGGTCACTTTCTCAGGTACTTTCTATTGCCTGCTTTCTTTTCCAGTGAATGGATTATACTTCCTTGTTTCTCTGCATGTCTCATAGTTTTTTATTGGAAACTGGACATTTTATTTTACTGTATTTTTTAATTAATTAATTAATTATTTTATTTATTTATGGCTGTGTTGGGTCTTCGTTTCTGTGTGAGGGCTTTCTCTAGTTGTGGCAAGTGGGGGCCACTCTTCATTGCGGTGCGCGGGCCTCTCACTGTCACGGCCTCTCCCGTTGCGGAGCACAGGCTCCAGACGCGCAGGCTCAGTAGTTGTGGCACACGGGCTTAGTTGCTCTGTGGCACGTGGGATCTTCCCAGACCAGGGCTCGAACCCGTGTCCCCTGCATTGGCAGGCAGACTCTCAACCACTGCGCCACCAGGGAAGCCCCCGAAACTGGACATTTTAGATAATACGTTGTAGTAGCTCTGGGTACTTCCTTATCCCCTGGTGCTATTACCTTTACTTATTTATTGATTGGCTGGATTATTTTAGTGAAGTCCATCCCCCTGCACCCCAACTCTGTCACAGTGTGAAGACTCTGATGTTACAATTCAGGGAAGCACAGTTTGGGGTATACACACAGTCACGCTGGATGACAGTGATTTGTCAGAGTGCTCTTCATCTCCTTCTCTGACCATGCCCAGTAAGGCTCTACTGATTGCTAGCTTATTACTCTATTTTTTTCAAGAATGCCCTTGGGCATAAGTTGCTCTGCAACCTAATCCAATCAGATTTGGTCTCCCTTGAAGAAACAGTTCCTGAGGTCAGTGTTTGTTATTTGTTCTGACTAAAGGAGGGTTCCTCCCAGCTGCCTCCTTTCCTAGCTTTCTCCCACAAGGTATAGTCAGCCTACAGTTTAGCCTATATCTTCTTTGAATCTAGGAATCTCCTCCCAATTGCTTTTCACCACTACCTCCACTGTTTTTGAGAGTACCCTTTGGCTTGAACTCCACACTTTGTTGCAAACAAAGTTCATTCCTTTAGAAAGAGATTAGATGCTATCTGTTTTATGGCCTGTTTCTCCCACAGGGAGAATCTTGAAACCAGAGTTCTGGAGCTGGGAATAGAGACAATGGCATGCTTCTTTCAGAGTAACACTCCCACTTTAGGAGCTGAGCACTCAGTGGAGGGATACAATAGTCTCAGGTCTTCTCAGTTTGCTTCTCTTGGCATGAAACCCAAAACTTATGAGCCAGGGCAAGGGCAACCAGGGTGCACACCATGCCTAAGCTAGAGCATCATCCCATGAGTGGGGAAGGGGCAGAAGAAGGAGCCTTCACCTCTACACCACACTCAACTGGGACTTAGTCTCAGAAACAGGTCACTGGGGACATGATAAGAAATGTTGAAATGCTCCTCCCAGGAAGAAAGCCCTCCAGCTGGGAGATGGAGGTAGAAGGAGTCCTGGGTTCTTGGCTGTACCAGTCTGGAGTGAAGTTTCACTGACCTTGGAATGGGGATAGAGGGAATTTTTTTTTCCCAAAAACCAAAGATTCTCACTTTTCTTACAAAATTTTCATAGATTCTCTTGAACACGTTTCTTCATTTGTTATATACTCTTAGGACCATTTCCAGAGGCTTTTTTTTCTTTAGAATATATATATATATTTTTTTAAATTAATTAATTTATTTTTATGGCTGTGTTGGGTCTTCGTTTCTGTGCAAGGGCTTTCTCTAGTTGTGGCAAGCGGGGGCCACACTCATCGCGGTGCGCGGGCCTCTCACTATCGTGGCCTCTCTTGTTGCGGAGCACAGGCTCCAGACGCACAGGCTCAGTAATTGTGGCTCACGGACCCAGCTGCTCCGCGGCGTGTGGGATCTTCCCAGACCAGGGCTCGAACCCGTGTCCCCTGCATTGGCAGGCAGATTCTCAACCACTGCACCACCAGGGAAGCCTTCCAGAGGCTTTAAATGGTTGTTTTCAAATAATTTTCACCAGATTCACTGGGGAGTAAGTTCACAAAGCCCCTCATGCTGTCACTGAAGAAACTGATCCCATCTGCATTTCAGATCTTTGTATTTGACGGGTTTATATCTGGGATATGGTACTCTTAATCATTAGAGAAGGCTTAGGCTGGTTTTCAAAAAAGGACTGATTCTATTCTTTTTTAAAATTGGGTTTATTAGTAGGAACCAGGAGTCTGAATATTCTTTACATGGTTAGTGAGATATCTAGTTCTACCGGTTTATTCGTTCATTAAGCAAGTTGATGTCCAATGTCCAGCAATCGCTAGCACTGTTCTAAATGCTAATGACACCAAGTTTAAAACAAACAAACAAACAAAATAACAAGTTCTTTTCACCTCTGGAGCTTGAAATCTAGTGGGTGAAGACAAGCAATAAGCAATAAAGAGACACATAAGCAAGGTAATCAGAGATTATGTTAAGTTCTATGAAGGAAGTAGGATCACCTGACAAGTGCAAAGCTGTCTAAGTTGAGGAACAGGATCTGAGACTGGAAAGATGAGAGGCCAGTGATGCAAAAGCCAAGAAAGAGAATTCCAGATAGAGGAACCAATGAATGCAAAGGACATGAGTTGGGCACAAGTATGACATGTTCAAGAAACAGAAACCAGACTAGTGTGGCTGGAGGAATAGAGGGGAGAGTGGAATGAGAAGAGGCTGGGAAGGCAGACGGTAGCCAGTTCAGGTACAGACTTGTAGGCCATGGGAAGGAGTTTAAGTTTTATTCTAAGTGCAGCGGGACACCACTGGCAGGTTTTAGGCAGAAAAGTGGGGACAGTGAAATGAGGGATGCTGTGGAAAGCAGACTTTAAAAGTTTAAAATCAAAATATCCAACACTGAACTCTACCCTCAGCAAAATTCCACGTAAATTTTATATGTTTTTGACTCTGTTTCCTAAACATCCTCTCTAATTAATGGAAGTTGATCTGACTGATTCTCTACTCCACTATCAGAGCAAGATGCACATTGGACTTCTCCCTGTAGAACCTTATTTCTGACATAGGTTCCTCTCTACTCTCAGGAAAAGAATAGCAGGTGTACCTCCATTTTGGTGAAGGAAGTCCTCTTGAATTTGTCCTGTGTAATGCAATTCTCTTTCCCCACTAACTTTTATATCCAGAGGTATTTCTGCCTGTGAAGCAGCTCCAAAATCTATGATTACACAATGCCTCCCTGCCCTCCTTCCGAAGAAGAGATTTCCCAACGATCACTGGAGGCTAGAAGTTCCCTAACACTCTAGTTGAATTTCTCTGACGCTGCCAAGCCCCTAAGTCAAGTAGTAAAGTCCATGAAAACAAACACTTTAAGTGCTCCCAGTGGAGTGCTGGATTTAAACAACAATGTGTTTCTACTACAAGGAAATACATCTGCTTTATAGCTTCAGATTTTCCTTTACATGGCTTTCTTAAAGAAAGGCATGCCCTGAGCATCATTTTCTCCCTACTCACTCCCATGTTAAGGGTCTGCAGCAATGGAGGCTGCAGAGCCATGGTTGAGAGTGTGGCCTTGAATTCTTGGGACCAGGTCCTGGCTCAACCACTTCACTTCTTGGGTCTTTGGACAAGTTGACTTCTATAAAATTTCCATGCTTCATATGTAAAATAGGGATAAAATAGTTCTGGCCACACAGGGCTGTTGTGAGAATTAAATGATGTGATCATGCACCCAATAAGTGTTAGTATTCTCCTCACATAAGAACAAGTGACTAAATCAGTTTATTGACATAAAAAGACACATGACGTGGGGAGACAGGGAGAGAAAGCACAATGACCACACTCTGTCCTGACTGATGTCATGGCTCTGTCTGGGAACTAGGACACAGAGTTTGAGGGCAGATGCCAAGGCTGATGAGAAATGAGGATTAGGGAGGCTTCTGGAAGCTCTGAAATGCAATCTCATCTCAATCCCCGGGCAGATGACTAGGCTGAGGAATGCAGCTCATCCATTCTATCTAGGAACACTCACCCTGGCTGTCCTCACCACCCAAAGGGATGGGCTCATAGTCCAGATATTGTCTGATAGGCATTTATTTCTCTCTCCAAGGAATATCCAATGTCCAGTTTGGTAGTTAAGTTTGGAAATTATAATGAAGAAACAGCACAGGGAGGCAGAAAAAGCAGTGGATTCGGGATCAGAAGGCTTGAGTCCTAGTCCTGCCTCAGGTACTAGTGGCTGGAAAATTCTGGAAAACTCATCTCCTCCCGCTCAGTTAGTTTTCTCATCTGTATAATGAAGAAGTGAGATAGATGATCTTGAAAGACACCTCTTCAGTTCCAATATTCTATGATGGTGAGGACAGAGTTGTCCCTGTGTTCCCAAATTCCCTAGCAGAGGCAGCAGAGGAGAGGATGGGGCCAACTACAACAGGAAGTGACCAGGAAAATGCCACGCAGTCTTGGAATTAGTACCTCACTAACGTGTGTTAGAACTCACTACTTGTGTTCACCCAAGAAACAAGCTGGCTAAAATCCTAACATAAACTAGAATGACTAAAATGAAAAAGAAACAATAAAAGTATTGAGAAGGATATGGAGACAACGGCACTCTTGTATATTAATACAATCAGTCTGGAAACTGTTTGGCAGTGTCTTCTAAAATGGAACCATACTCTAGCACCCAGCAATTCCTCTCCTCAGATTATTCCAAACAGAAATGCCCACCTATGTGCACCAAAAGATACGTACACGAGTGTTCATAGCAGCACTATATGCAATAGCTAAAAACTGAAAACAGCCCAAGTGCCTCTCTAGAGCAGAGTGGATTGGATACACAGATCCTGGAATAGTCATACAAGGAAACACCTTATAGTCACAGGATGAAATGAACTACAGCTACATGTGACACCATGGATGAATCTCACAAACATGTCCAGCAAAAGAAGTCAGACACAAAAGACTACCCTTTTGATTGATCTCATGTATATACAGTTTAAAAACATTCTAGGGAATTCCCTGGTGGTCCAGTGGTTAGGACCCCGCACTTTCACTGCCGCTGCCGAGGGCATGGGTTCAATCCCTGGTCAGGGAAGTAAGATCCCACAAGGCGCGCGGCGTAGCCAAAAAGAAAGGAAAACATTCTGAACGACTGTTTGAAGTCAGGAGAGTGGTTACCCACTAGGGGGAATTAGTGTGATTGGAAGGGGGTGTGCGAAGGCTTCTGCAATGCTAGTCACGTTCTGTTGTGTGGGTGCTGGCTACATGGGTGAGTTTACTTTGTGAATATTAGTCGAGCTGTGTACTTTTGCTTTGATACATGTTCTACTTCGATAAATTTACCGAAAAATAATAATAATAAATACAAGCTCAAATATGCAAATCATGTCTGAGCGTATTTCCCCTCTGGGGAAAGAAAAGAGTCATTTTCTTATGGCAGGTATACATCTCTCTGCTCAATCTTTGAGTGTAAAAAAGCCACTTTGGGTTTTCTAAACTGAACTTCATTTATATTCTGGGTCCCTCTTCTCACCCTGCCCCCCAGTACACATCTCATTCTGCTAGAGGTGGAAGCAGTATCAGTCAAGCCTGCATCTCTCTCCTCCCTTGGTCTCCCCTGGATTGTGTCTGAGCTTCAGGGGTCTTGCACAGGCCACAGTAGGGCTGAGGAGGGCTCAACCTAGCGCCACAGCCCAGTACCCAGGTGGCACCCACTTAGAGGGCCCTGTTCTTATCTATCTCTGATTATTTGCCCACACAGATCACTGCTCTGTTCTCTTCCTCCTATTGTAAGGCTTCTCTGCTTCACCCTGTAAACTCAAAACCAAGACCTACTTGTGCACTCTTCCGAAGCAATGAGAGCTGGCATCCAGCTGTCCAAATGTGAGGGGTGGCATAGGGAAAAGTGGTAGTGGTTACAGAAAACACAGGGTAAAACTATAGGTCAACATTTCGAAGGTACAATCTCCTCACATTCTCATCTACTAAACATTGTGTTCATCTTGATAGCCTGCATAATCTATGTTGTGAGTACCTTTTCCAAAGGAAGAGGAATAAGAGGTGGGATGGCGCGGAAGGAGAGGGAAAGATAAAGGGTCGGTGTGTTAGTCTCTAGGACTGCCATAACAAATCACCATAAAGTGGGTGGATTAAAACAAATTGCATTCTCTCATAGTTCTGGAGGCTTGAAGTGTAAAGTCAAGGTGTTGGCAAGTCTGGTTCCTGCTGGAGGGCTCTGAAGGACAATTGGTTCTGTGCCTATCTCCTAGCTTTTGGTGGTTGCTGGCAATCACTGGCATTCCTTGGTTTGTGGATGCATCACTGTGATCTCTACCTCCACTGTCACATGGTGTTCTTCCTTGTGTGTGTCTCTCCAATTTCCTCTCATATAAGGACATCAGTCTTAGTGTTTTAATTTGCTAAGGCTACTGTAACAAAGTATCACAAACTGAGTGGCTTAAACAACAGAATTGCACTGTCTTTCAGTTCTGGAGACTAGAAGTCCAAAATCAAGTTGTTAGTAGGATTGGTTCCTTCTCAGGGCCATGAAGGAAGGATATATTCTAGGTCTCTCTTTGGCTTCTAGATGGCCATCTTCTCCCTGTGTCTCTTAACATCCTCTTCCCTCTATACATGTCTGTCTCTGTGTCCAAGTTTCCCCTTTTTATATGGACATCAGTCATATTGGATCAGGGCCCACCCCAATGATGTCATTTTAACTTAATTACCTCTATAAAAACCCTATCTTCAAACAGAGTCAGATTCTAAGGTACTGGGGGTTTGGACTCCAACATACCTTTTTTTTTCCTTTGGCAGGGAGGGGAGCACAACAATTCAGCTCATAACAATCTACAGAGACCCTATTTCCAAATAAGGTCACATCCACAGGTACCAGTAGTTAGGACTTCAACATATCTTTTTTGAGAGACACAATTCAACCTGTAACAGTCAGATTCCATGAACCCCTGAGAACTGCCAGAGTGCTGACCTCATTACCCCTCAGGTCAGGATATGATTCTAGGGAACGTCTGATCGAGTGCTCTGAGCTGCTCCAGCAGCTCCCATGTACCTCTAACGTAGTACTTACTACATCATGTTGAAACCTACATGAAATCTATTTATGTGTCTTGTCACCAACCCTCCCTACACTGCGCAGGACTGCGAGCTCCTCCAGGATACAAACTAAATCTTATTATTCATCTTTATATCCCCATTTCAGGGCCTGGCATAATACAGGTGCTCAATGAGTTTTGGACTGAACTGAATTGTGTGCCTATCACTTAGAAAAATTGTCTTGCTTCATACTTTGCCATCAAAATGAGCAAATAAGCAAGCCAAGCATGTTCTTGGTTGATTAGATAAATCATGCAATGACAGGCTGTCAGAATCGGGGGGTACCCTAGAGATCTTCTAACCTAGGAATAGCAGACAGCCAACATGCATCTCACCATTTCCAGCTCTGCACCTGTGCAGACATCACTAATCTATCATGGCATTCTTTCCCACACTAAGCTTGGATACAGCTTCAGAATCATTCTCAATATGTAACTACAAAAGCTGAAACCAATTTGCTATTTCTTGGGACGTTCAACTCTATTCCTCCCAATAGATGAGAAAATTGAGACCCATGGTAAAGAAATGTGTCCAAGATGATGGTGACAGAGCTAGAACTGAAACCCCCATCTCCTAATTCCTAGGGCCCTGTTGGTTCTGCCCTCTCCCTCATGGTGTTCTGAAATGCTCCAGTAAAACATGAATCACTGATATACTACTGCATTAAACAACACTGACTCACACAGTGAGGAAAACTGTTACTTTTTCAAACTTTCTGATCGTATCAAAGAAGTCCCAGGTTGATGCTATCATGTTTTTAACACTGTAATTCCCCTCCCCCCCTTTTTTTTAAGGAAGAGGAGGTCCAAGACCAGAGTCTTCAGCAGGCAATAGTATCCAGTTAGAATTTAATATTACTATATTGTCTTCCTTTTCCTTATGATTATGATCACCATCCAATTATAACAAACTTTCCACATGTGGCAGTAATGACATTTTCTTGTTTAAATAAATTTATTAAAATTTTTCAAGAGTCAGTATAAAGCCAAACATTAACGAAATATAGTATAGGTAGCACAGAAATGTGGTAAAAAAAAGCAGCAGCAGCTTGGGAATTATTGTGTAGCCATGCAAGCATCCTTATTCAGGGCTCCTTGATATTCTCCCCTCTAAGACAAATACTATTTTCCCCCTTTCTTTACCAGATTTATCCGAAAATGTTTCCTTTTGCTTTGTCTCCTGCCTCTCCCTTAGGTTTTCCTCCTGCTCCCAGCCTCCTGCCCACGTTCTCGCCTTCCAGCCCACTCGCCTCCCCAGTTGCTAGACTCTGTCATTTTCAGCATAGCTCCCTCCATCTGCCAAAACCCAGTCTGTGGCTGTCCCTCTGCAAACCATATGGCCTGGCAGACAAGGCAGCCTCAATGTTGATTCAAGAGTTAAAAGCAAATCCAGCTTAACCCCCATCCTCCCTTCTTAGCAGGAGAGGAAGCAGACTTTGTTTCCCGTCTCTCCTATCTTCAGCCAGAGAAAGGCAGTTCCCAGCTAGCTGCATGGTGCCAGGTCCTACCTGACCTGGATCCTGCTGCCTCCCTTCTCCACAAGGGCTGTTTTTAGACCCTTCTGTGCCCTCTCTTAGAAAGGAGCATCTTGTGCTCCTCACTGGATGGACTTTGAGCTGACAAACCTTCCTTGGATCAAAAGGGATGGGCCAGTCAGCTCCCTCATAGTTCAGGGCAGTGAAGGCCCACAGAGGCTTGCCACCCGTGGAACAGGGCCTCGGGGCAGGCCAGGCAGCCTCAAGGGTATGCACACTTATTCTCTGGTGGTGCTGATCCAGGGAGCCCCACGGCTGGTCCTGCAGGTTAGAATCACCATGTGTCCTCTGCCAATGGACAGAGTGAGGTAAAGTCACACCACCCCATCGGAAATAAGGAAAAGAAGAAGGAGAAGATGAATGAAGGGGAAAAGGAGGGAGGAAGGGAAAAGAAGAAGGTGGAGAGGACCCACCCAAGACTAGGTATAGAGTTTTCTGAGACCAAACAAAAAGTATCATAAAAGGGCATCCCAAATCATAGTGGGTATGACTTGCCCGTTCACAAAGGTTCTTTGATGGTAGGAAAAAGTGCTCCCTGAGCCCCACCATGCACTGACTGGCTTTCATTCAATAAGCAACATTGAGTGTCTACTACCTGCAAGGAGCTGGAGCTCCAGCAGTGCACAAGACAGACAAGGTCCTTGTCCTCTAGGAACTGACACTGGAGTGGAACAATAGAGTCATGATGGCACTTGGGCACTGGAACCAGACTGCTGAGTTTTAAGTCTGCTGCCCTGCATCTTAGTTATGGGAACTTGAGTCTCCATTTAACACAAGTATCCTTATCTGTAAAATGGAAATAAAAAGAGCCTCACTTAAAAGGTCTTGGTAAAGATTCAAAGATATAATTAATATATGGCATAGTGAACTTGTGGTGATATCCTACTGCAGCTTTAATTGAATTTCCCTAATGTCCAATGATGTTAAGCATCTTTCCATGTGTTTATTTGCTATTCCAGTATCTTTTTTGGTAATGTGTCCATTCAAATCTTTTGCCATTTTTTACTGGGTTGTTTTATTACTAAGCTATAAGAAGTTATTTTACTGTCTGGATTCAAGTCCTTTATCAGATATATATTTTGCAAATATTTTCCCCATATTGTGACTTATCTTTCTGTTTTCTTAATGGTGTCTTTCTAAAAGCAAAGGTTCTTAATTTTTATGGAGTCCAATTTATCAATTTTTTGATAGATTTTGCTTTTGATAGTACATCTAAGAAATTTTTGCCTGACTTAGGTTTTATAGTTTTATTTCTTACATTTAGGACTTTGATTCATTTTAAGCTAATTTTTGTACATAGTGTAAGGTAAGGGTCAAGGTTCATTTTTTTGCATATGGAAAATGAAATTGTTTATGATTCCCTTTATACAGACTGAAAAAGAGACCCAAGGAGGCCAAGTAAGGAGCTCCAAATCACACAGATTATAAGAGATTGGGCTACACGGGAACCCAGACCTCCCGATTCTCAGTGAAGAGCGGTTTGCATGCTCCCTCCACTTGTCGAGGTGCCTGCACTTTCTTTAAGGCGGTGGTAAGAGCAGGCTCTGAAGCAGACTGACCTCATTTCAAGTCCTGGCTCCATCACTCACCACAGCCAAGTTACTCACACCTTCTAAGCCTCCATTTTTTCCATCTGTAAAATGGGACTAATAAGAGTACCTCCCTCATCAGGTTGTGAGGACTATTTAAAAGAATACATATAGGGCTTCCCTGGTGGCGCAGTGGTTGAGAATCTGCCTGCCAATGCAGGGGACACGGGTTCGAGCCCTGGTCTGAGAAGATCCCACATGCCACGGAGCAACTAGGCCCGTGAGCCACAACTACTGAGCCTGCGTGTCTGGAGCCTGTGCTCCGCAACAAGAGAGACCGCGATAGTGAGAGGCCCGCGCGCCGCGATGAAGAGTGGCCCCCGCTTGCCACAACTAGAGAAAGCCCTCGCACAGAAACGAAGACCCAACATAGCGAAAAATAAATATAAAAATTAATTAATTAATTAAAAAAAAAAAAGAATACATATAAAGTGCAGAGCACAAGCCTGGCCTTTAGCAGGTGCTTCATACAAGTCAGTGTATTGGAATGGTTTTTCTTACCCTCTCAGCCCTTGCCTTAACTGGAGCCCACACCCAGCCTTTTCTGAGCCTTGGAACACTCCAAGCTGGCACAGCAGGAGATTTGGAGTAAACTGAGAGAAGGGACAGACACTTTCTACCTTAATCATCCACTGGAGTTGCACTGCATGAGTTGTTTGGCCTCAACAATAGAACAGTATATTTGACTAACAGACATTCCACCTTGAAGCTGTTTTAGCAACTTTTCCCATGCCTGTCTCCCAAGCTAGCGCTGCACAAGGTACAGACATTAGAAGCTGTGGTGGACCCACTCCAAGATGTCCCCCCAACTATCCTTGCCTTCTGGTATTCACACCCTGTATAAGCTCTCCAGTGACCTGCTTCCAACCAACAGAACCGATGACAAAGGTACTGGGATGTCAAATCTGCAATTACATTACAAAAGCTTGTAACACCAGTCTTGCAAAACAGGCTCTGTCCTGCCGGCTTTGGTGAAGCAAGTGGCCATGATCAGAAGGCTCATGCAGCAAAGAATTGAGGGCAGCCTTCTACAAAAAAATGGCTAGATCCTGAGGGTAGCTTTCTTCTATCAGCCAGCAAGAAACTGAGGCCCTTAGTCCACTAGGCCACAAGGAACTGAATTCTGCTAACAGCTGCATGAGCTTAAAAGCCAATCTTTCCTCAGTGGAAGCTTGAGAAGAGATCACAGTCCCCGCCACACCTCAGTTTAAGCCTTGTGAAAGGCACCCAGCTAAGCCAGGCCTGGACTCGGGACCCACAGAAATGATGAGATGACAAATATGTGCTTTTATTAAGTCACCAAGTTTGTGGTAATTTGTTACACAGCAATAGATAACTGATCTAGAAACCAAGATAAAGAAGAAATGGAAAGCTGGGGTGAAGAGCAAAGGAGGTAATAAAGACCTGGGGAAGGAATAGGAGAGGGTGTCCCTTTATGCCATCTGAGGAGTCTCCCTCTATCCTTTTAAATGTACTCAGTGACCCAGATGGAAACTCCAGCAGGCCCATGACTTTTTGTAACACTCTTGGGTAAATACAAGTCCTAACACCACCTTAACTGGAAAACATGGTCTCGTTGGGGTACTTAAGATGCCTACTCCCTTGTGATAATCAAAAGTGGACTATAAATGAGACATGGTTTCTTTCTCCTTTCCTGCATATGGGGCCAGCCACAGGCCAGCCTCCTGCCTCCTGAATGGGCATGGGGTCACCTTTTCATTTCTTTCTCTACTTCTCTTTCCTCAAACTGCTAACCGTGGCTTCCGTTTTCCCCATGGTTGGAGTATGGAAAGGGATGGAAGGAGGTAGATGGAAGAGAAGAAGGAAAGTACTTATTTCTCTGGAACTGTTGTTAGATGACTCTGGGCTCTCTGGGCCTGGCAGAGGTTTACACCCATTCTTTATTTTCTGAGCACTCTGGCTCTCCAGTTGTGTCCCTCCGTCTGCTATTCTCATGATTCAGGCAAATTCTCTCCTTCATGTGATTGTTCCCCACTGCCCTCCTCAGCTTCAGTTTATTTTCTGAAGAGACACACCATACAGGCTCCCTGTTGGGGTAACTTGCTTTCTGGAGAAGCTTTTTGGGGCAAGATTCCTTTTTTGATAGCCCCATGCAAACATTCCTACCATGGATTCTACATCTGGTCCCCAGTATCCATGTACCTTTCACCTGCCAATGGTGGAGATAGCAGTTGCTCCCAATACAGTAGCAACTCCCATTTCCTTCTGCCTTGACATCTCCACCTAGAAATCCTTCAGATCTCTCAAGTGTGTATCAAACATTAGTCTGTCATGCCTACCACATCTCCAAGGGACATATATCACCATGCCAAGAGGTTCTGACAAAGCTCTCTCCTTACACTTGAGGTAAGGGGTAAACCACCCCCCACCTCTCCCTCTGGAAGGTGGGACTCACCAAATAGCATCAGATCAATCCAAAAATGGTTTCTCACAAATGTTTCTTCCAACTCTACTCTTGATCATTCAGTACCCTGAAACTGATTATTTTTTTATGTTGTATTTTGGTTTATCATCTCACTTTGGAATTTCATTTCTCTTGTATTGTGGTCCTTCCTTGAAATGATCTCTGTTTAAAACCTTGTTATATGTGACATATTGGTCTGGTGGTCTCGTCAACAGCCATCGCCTTTTCTTCCCTGGCAGACTCAAGTGAACAGACATAAGCTAATTTGACCATTTGGCAAATATCAGATTCCTTTTAGTGTGTGTTGGTAGCCTCTGGTGGTTAGAGGCCGGAGGAAGTGAAATAGTCCTATTCCTGCAACCTTGTTCCATGGTGGCATCTTCAAGTAAAACCAAGTCTCAGGCAAAAATCACCAAGCATGCAGATATTTATTAGCTAGAAGGCAAACACTCTGTGTCTAAGGACAGACTACTCCTCTCTCTGCCTTTAGGTTCCCTGGCAAGCCCTTTGCAGGAGCGACTCCCTCAGAAACAGATGCCCTTCAAGCATAATCAGAGGCCTCATTACCAGACCAGGTAGAGGGCTTCTCCACAGGAGGATGCAGGCCAAGGGGTTCCAGAACTTCCACCTCTGGTACTGACAGCTGAGCATGTTCATTTCTTCTATCTTGTTCATGCACAGTTTATGGGTCTTGCTACCCCACTCCTGACTGATCTTAAACACAACTCATTTCACCAATAAAATATTATTCCTAACATTCCTTATGCTAATTAACTAACCCAAAGGTAATCATTCAGATAAGGACTCTTCATATACTAATTAACCACTCATTCCTAGAGTGCTGATTAATATTAACCTGCACACATACACATCACACCACTTATACTGAAGTATTTTAAAGTAAATTACCATGCACACAATATAGCACTAACTGAACCCTGATTTTGTTTGGGTTGTGAAGTACACAGCCATGAGAAGTGAATCATGATTGCTTCTGCTAATTCAATCATGGCAAACTCATCCTCTTTTTGTCAGATACTCTCCAGCCTCTCCTTGAGGCCACATGATCGAGTACCGGTCTATGAAATGGAAGGGGAAGTATGCTGAGAAATACTTTTCTCCCTGATAAAGAGAGAGAGACACACAAGGCAATTTCTCAACATCTTAGCTGCCTTTGTTTCTGTCTTTGTATGGTTAGAAGAAAATGTGATGCTTGTAGCTCAGGCACCCACCTTGCATTCATGAGGCCTCCAGGATGAGGGTGAAAAAGTAAAATGCTGAGGATGGCAGAATGGAAAGGCCTGGGTTCTAATGACCTTGTTGAGTTACCAACCATCCCTGGGACTTCTACATTTTTTCCGTGAGAAATAAATCTAACTATGATTTTAGTTGTTGTTAGTTAGGTTTTCTATTATTTTCAGACCAAAGTATCCCAACTGCTACATTTGGCCTGGAATAAAGATGTAAGGGAGGGATCTTTCCTTAACAACTAACGCGCCAAGGTCACACACACATACACACACATACTTCCCTCCCACCCCCAAGGCTGAAGACCTATTCTCCTCAGAAAGTTACTGCAAGTCCCTCATTTCAGAGTGTTGTGGTCAGTTCTAGCCTCAGTTTCTTCATCTCTAAAATAAGAAGAGTAGCATCTTCCCATGGGCTTAGGATAAGAATTATAAGGTAGTTTAAATGAGAGATGATTTAGGATGGTGCAAAGAAGCATGTACCCTGGAGCTAGACTGTCTGAGTTAAAATCACAGTTCCACCACTTGTAAACTGAATGAGCAAATTACTTCTCTGTGCCTGAGTTTCCCCATCTGCAAAGAGAGGATAAAAATAATACCTGTTTCAAAAGGATTTGTTAGGCTTTAATGACTTAATACATGTAAGGCACTTACAACAGCAACCAACAAAAGTAAGCACTATACAAGTATTAGCTATCATCATCATAGTTATTATTATTACAACTCAAAGGGCTTTGAAAAATATAAGTGCACTATGGAAAGCATAAGAAGATAATAAGATAACACTGATCACCCCAAGTTAGGAATAAAGGAATATTAATGAAACCAACAGGACTTATGATTATAGGGAAAGAAGGAAAAGAAAGAAAAAAAGAAAGGGAAGAGAAGGGGCTGGGATGTCAGAAGAAAAGCAAGAGCAGAGGAGAGAAAATGTATGCCAAGTGAAATTGCACGGAGTGGAAATAAGGGCTAAGTGACAAGAGCAGGAAGAAACTGCTCATTTTCTCTTCAGCAGGCATCACTGTAACTATGGGAGAACATCATTCAGAATGTACCATTTCCCACAGAGAATAATGTAGCTTCCCCACAATTTCATCAGTTGTGCCCAAGCTGCATTAAAAGCATCGAAGTCAGCCCTTCACCTTAGGGCACTGCCATGTGGTGTCATTATTTCCATGACAAACAAAATCTTTCCCAGGAAACAGAACAGAGAAAGTAAGTGAAATGTCCGTAATGTAGTGAGAAATTCAGGGTCGCTAAGCATTCCACATTTGTGAGATTGTCCTACGTTTGAGACTCCCACTGTGGTGGCGCCTACGGGGTCCTATTTTTGAACAAGGAAGCAAGCATCAGCATGTACATCATACGTGCGGGGGCCAGATGCCTCATTTCCTGGCTCCTGGTACACACTAAATCAGGAACAAGTAAATTCATTCCCAAGTCCAGCACTAACTACTTGGCTCCCCTCCTCCCTCAGAAAGACCTATTCCTCATCTCTATCCGTGTTCCCTGGCTGGAATCTTGATCCTGTGGTTCCCATGCAAACTCCAGCTCTACCAGTTTCCTCCACCCCAGTGTAAATGCCCAATAAACATTTTTGCATTAAAAAAATTAAAGTATTATATGTAAAGGGCCAAGCAGAGCTCTTAGGGACACACTACATCCTAGCACTTAACAAATATTAGTTACCCTTCATTTCCCTTCCGTAAATTAGGTCTTTCATATCATCTCTATGTCAACCTCTCAAGGAGGCAAGGAAGTACGATCTTGAAGGTTAGCTGGCTTTGGGCACTACAGTTGGGAAAAATCATCTGCAAGTGGATTATAATTTCATATATCCTTAATCACCTTATTTTTAAAATAAAATGTGCTGTTAAAGGAATCTATTGTTTAACTCAACAGAATCAAATTCGAGAATTCTACTATCAGTTAGGATACTGAGGTTCATAAAACACCGTCTCTCCATAACAACAACAAAAACCCAGGTATACTAAAAACCCAAAAATCTTACTTCTCTTTAAAGCCTTTGAAGGCTGTAAATGAAAAGAAAGATCTAAATAAACTGAAATGCAGACTGGGAGAAAAACTTTTTTTAGATGAGCACAGACTGGAGACCATTTCAATCTATAGGGAGTTGCTGAGTCTGGGGGAGAAGCAGGACTGCTATAGGCAGAGCAGCTTTGTGGGAACAAGGAGAAATCAGGCAAGCTTTTAAAGGCTGTGCAAAGGCTGGCATGGCACACTGGAATCTGGAAGAGCCCCAGACTCAGAGTCAGCCCTCCCCACCACCAATTTTCCCCCAAGGGCATTTCATTCAATAAGTGGAATTATCAGAAAGCGTAGAATAAAGTGAGGAAAGCAGAGAGAGATCCCATGGTCTTATAGTGCTTACATCTCCAAACCCTGTTTGAGTGGGGGGATGCCAGTCTCCCTGAAGAATTTAAACCAGAGGTGAACTAAAACTAATTCTACTGGCCATCTAGTCCCAATTCAGCTCAACTGCTAATTAGATTGATGAGATCAGCCCCTAATAACAGCTGCATGTGAAACAAAAGGGTCAGCCCTTTCTGGAGGAAATGATCATCTACTTCAGTCTCTCCTGGTCTTTTACTTACTATGTCTTTATACGATAAAAAAACTATGACATGTGAAGAGGCAGGAAAAGGTGACCCATAGTTAAAAGACGTAAAAACATATCAATAGACTCAGACCCACAGATGAGCCATATGATGAAATTTTCAGAGAAGGACTTATAATTATTACAAATATGTTAAAGAATTTAGAGGAAAAGAATGAGTTAAGGGGGTTAGAGATTGAGAATGTCACCAAATAAATGAAAACTCTACGAAAGAACCAAATAGAAATTCTGTAACTAAAATATACTGTATCTTAGGAAAAGGGAATTTGGGGATGGGCTTAACAGCAGACTGGAAAGAGCAGAACAAAGGATTAGTGAACTGGAGGTAAGTCAACAGAGGTTACTTAACTGAAGTACAGAGAGAAAAATAAAGTGAAAAAAATAACAATACCAAAGGCCTGTGAAAAAATATCAATTCAACTAACAAAAGTGTAATTGGAATCTCAGGAGTAAAGAGAGAGAACAGAGAAGAAAAAATATTTGAATTGATGATGGCCCCAAATTTTCCAAAACAGATGAAATACTTCAACCCATACAGTTTAAAAGCATGACAAACACAAAACAGAATAAATACAAAGAAAAACCACACTTAGGTATGTTATAGTCAAACTGCTAAAATATCTAAAATAAGTAGGAAATCTTAAAATCAGTGAGAGGAAAAAAATCATTACATTTATGGGAATATCAACATCAATTACAACTGATTTCTCACTGGAAACAATAGAACAACATCTTGAATGTGCTGAAAGAAAAAGAAAACTGTGAATCTAAAATGTTCTACTCAGTTAAAATATCCTTCAAAAATGAAGGCAAAATTCAAACATGTTCAGACAATCAAAAACTGAGAGAATTTACAATCAGCAGATCAGCAGACCTGCAGTACAAAAAGCTAGAAAAAATCTTCAGGCTGAAGAAGGAATGATCCAGACTAAGTCCACAGCTGCAGGGAGAAATGAAAAGCACTTAAAAGGATAAGTATGTGCATAAATATAGAGGAAGATTTAAAAATTTTTCTCTATAAGACTATTTGTTTAAAGCATGTATAACAATATAGCCTCAGGTTTATAATATATCAGAAGTAAAATAGATGACAAAAGGCAGAAGAGGGATAAACAGAATTATACTTTTGTAAGGTTCTCACATTGTTTACAGATTGGTATACTAGTAATTTAAGGTGGACTGTGATAAATTAAAGGATAAATATTATAATCTCTAGATGACTAATTACTAAAAATAATACAAAGACATATAGGCAAAAGCCACTAGAGAAGATGAAATGGAAAAACAGAAAATACCTGACCAACCCCAAAGAAGGCAGGAAAAGTGGATGGACAAATAGCAAGAGAGTAAATTATTGGTAACTGTATTAAACATAAATGTATTAAACATTCCAACAAATGAATAATTTAAAAATAAAAACACAAAATTTTAAAATAGGAAAAAAACTATAGCAGGCGTTTCACAAAAGAAAGTATCTGAATGGCCAACAAGCATATGAAAGGGTGATCAGTGATATTATCCATCAAGGGAATGCAAATTGGAACCACCATGAGAAACCACTCTACACAGGCACTAGGATGACTAAACTTAAAAAGACTAATGGTACCAAATGTTGGTAAGGACATGGAACAACTGGAATGCTCACAAATTGCTGATGGGAGCATAAACTAACACAACGCTGCGGAAAACTGTCAGCTTCTCACAAGGTTAAACAGACACCAACTCCATGGCTTAGTAATTATACTCTTAGTCTGTACCAAAGAGAAATAGTGGATATAAAAAGACGTAAAAGAATGTTCATAGTGCATTTATTCATCACATCCCCAAATGTCCCTTAACAGGAGAATAAATAATGTTGCATATTCATACAATGGACTACTATTCAGCAAAAGGAGTGAACTACTGATACCTGCAGCCACATGAATGAATTTTTTAAGTGTAGGGTGAGCAAAAGAAGTGAAACACAAAGGATTAGACACTATTTGAATCCACTTACATGAAGCTGAAGCTAAAGAACAGAGGAAACTGGTCTATTGGGATAGAAGTGAGAATACTATTGACTACTTTGGGGAGTGCGGGGGAGAGTATATTAACTGGAAAGGGGCATGAGATGATTTTCTGGGGAGATGAAAATATTCGACATCTTGATCTTGGTGGTGGTTACATGGGTTTACTTGATAAAAAGACACGGAGCTGTATGTTCAAGATGTGTGCATTTTACTATGTATAAATTATACCTCAGTAAAACTACAGGGAAAAATTAAGTAGAAGTACAGGTGATGTAGGTAAACTATTCCCTTGGTAACACCACTCTTTCTGGATTTCCTCCTGCCTCTACCCCAGACATTCCTTCTTAGTCCCTTTTATGAGGTCTTCTCCGATTGATCGCCTTTCTAGGTGTGTGTATGTGTGAGATGCTTTTGTTTTATAAGTTTATTTTCTTTAAGAGAGATTCCTGCTTATTGTAACAAATAAAACAGAATGGTTATATATAAAGAAAATTTAATCTCATCTGCCATGCAGTACTGTCTCTTTAAAGAGGGATACAAACTGATCTCAGCCCTACTCAGTTACTCAATTCAAGACAATACCATCCATCTCCATCAGATTCTACTGCAGAGCAGCAGAAACCCTGGACCATGGACTGGGTCTGACCACTTACTAAATTTCATCAGGCCACAGAGCATGAGCCCCAAATTAAATGTCCTAATTGGGGCTCAGCATTAGAAAATTTAATAGCTGCCTTAGAAGAGTATTAGAGAGTAATGCTACCCTCTGAAAATGTCTGGTATTACATTTATGCATTTGTGTCATCTGTATCCGTCTCATTTTTCACTTTTACTCTTTCTCCCTATGCCTTTTTCTTCCCCTTTTTCTTTTTCTTTTATCCTTTACTTTCTCTCCCACTTCTCTTCCATGAGGTATGCTTACTATGTATATTTTTTTAATTTATCTTATTTATTGAATAATTATATATATATATATATATATCCATTTTTTCTTGGAGAGGCAAAATGTCTTACATTTTCTTTTAGAAAAATGAAGTGGATTTTTACTGTGACCCTTTGTTAATTTTTCAGGTGAGTCATATTGATCTTTGCTCTAGGATTACACATTAATTATTTCTTTTCTGAGTGAACTCAAGAGTGCATATATATATATATACACATATATATATACACATATATATATATACACATATATATATATACATACACACATATATATACTTTCCCCCCCCCATGGGAGCAAGTCCCAAGCTCTGTATTAAAGACAATAAATTTGTAAATTTCTCTAGCTTCACTTGAGTTCAACGCATTCTGAAGTGGCTGAGAGAAAGTAAATGGAATTGGAAACAGCATGTCTGGGTGGTGGGGAAAATATTCTATTTCTCCAGGGGAGGAATTTGAGACATATTTCAAACGGCTGATTCATATAATTTGTTAAGTTACAATTGCTTGCTCATTTCAAACAAGAGGTACCAGCGATGTGCATGCACGCACACACTTGCACACGCTGTAGGATCTTTCAAAATAAACAGTCAAATATGTCTTATAACAAATTCTTTCTTGAAAATCTGAACCACTATCTACTTGTAGTTTCTGAAGAGAATTAACTTTCCTTGGCAACCACATTTTCCATAAACCCAAGGCTGTCCACCCTGGTGTTCTCTGCAGTCAGGAAAAAAGTAGACCTGAGAATGAGGTGACCTGCCATTGGGGCAACACATTAGCTGTTGGAATGTTCTTCTTATCTTCCTGGCAAATTCACTGGAGAAACATTTCACCCTGGCCGCTCCACAGCATAGCTGCTGTAACTCCAGTGTGGTATGTGTGGAAGGATCCCAAGTGCACTTGGAAACTTGCCCACAGTTCGTTACCAGAGAGCCCAGTCTATTTTGATCTCAATCAAGTGAAGCTTCCGGAAGTGTTCATTTTGCGGTGAGTCCAAACTTTCTGTGTCATTGACCCTTATTCCTCTCAGAGAACCAAAGTGGAGAAAGCTAATCATGATTTGGGTCCTGAGGTTTTTTTTTCCGATAGTAAAAAAGTCAAAGTAAATGCCATGCCACAGCCTGTCTTTCTATAATGAACAGTTGTTTTCCTAAGAAAAACAGCACTAACAAAATTCTCCCTATAATAAATTCTATTATTTATTGACTGTTTATTGTCTGCTAGGCACTGTCCTAAGCTTTACAAGATTATTTCACTGACTCTTCATAATCCTGAGATAAGCACTATTATTATCCTTATTTTACAGATGAAGAAACGGAGGCTAAGAGCTTAAGTTATTTTTACGCTATTCTTGATGGGGCCTGGACTCAAAGTCTAATTCAAAGAAGTCTAATTCATGGGGCTTTTTCATAACTACTATCCTTGACTGCTTCCCCTGCTTCCCATTTAAAACAAAAACACAAGAAAGTTGTAGCAGTGGAGAAAAAGAGATTAGGAATTAAAGAGCTTCTTTTACACAGTTTTATCCCCTTGCTATCCATTGTTAGCACAAAATGAAATAAATTGTAGCTGAATTCACAACTACCAAGGGCAAACAAAAGAAAACCCACACTGAGAAACTCAATACCCTGACTGGTAGCAATGTGCTTCCCTGCCTTGGGAGACCACCTTTTCTCATTCAAGTGGTACCAATTCCCCTGCGGTTACATCAGAGCCCTAATGTTCTGCACAAACTGTATGTTTTAATTGATCAATGCCACATCGTCTAGTTTGCGTTACGAAAACTCAGGTTGTGGGAGAAATATCTGTGAATACAAGACAGATTTTCCAGTATGAATAGGTCAGATCCCTTTAGCAAGCCCCTGTGTTTAAATCTTGCCATGTGTGGATCCCAGGCCTCATGACGTATGGAAGAAAGTACTGAGTTCACTGCATTGACTTTTTCTTTAACAGTCTGCAACCTGCAGGGGATTGGGGGCATTTTGTGTCCTGGGAAATATCTACAGCCACATAGCCTTTTCCTTACGTCTCATACCCTCACCAAAGTCATTAGATGAATACTCAGTGTATGTCAGATTTCTGCTGTGACAATGCTGTGCAAAAGAACACCACCCTTCGCAATCTCATTGGCTTACAAAAAAGTATCTATTTCATGTTTATGGGAATGTGGGTTGCCTGAGGACTGGCTCCTCTCAGCTAGCCTAAGCTAAACTGCAATCTATGGCTTAAATTTAAATCTGCTCCATGTGTCTTTATTCCAGGACTCAGGCTAAGAGAGCAATGGCTACCTGGAACTTACTCTTTATGGGCAAATTGTGAGATGTCTGACAAAAACTTATTATTTTCTTAAACTGTCTGCTCGGAACTGGCACATTATGACTTTACTTCTGCTTAAATTAATTGGTCAAAGCAAGTCACATAACCAAGTCCCAAGTGAATGGGATGAGAATATATATACTGCCTACTCTTGTGACATGCACTGGAAAGTATGTGGCAGAGGGCATGGGAATAATAATCCAATCTACCACACTCAGTATTTCCCATAGCAATTTGCTCATATCTCTTTCATAGGATCTATCATATTTTATTCCAATTTGTTTACATATGATTCTCCTAGTAGATTGACAGGGTCACCACTCATCCCCAGCCCCAGGGCACTGCTTCCCCCATCAGCAGATATTCAATAAACAGCCAAGTAATAAATGTATGAGTGAAGACACTTATAAGCCAGGTATTATGAAATACATAAATCATTTAATTCTCAAAATAAGATTAAACCAGAGCATCACCTATAGCAAGTGGGTAATCACTAGTATAGAAAATAATTATATGAAATCTTATTTTGAAATGCTCCAGTCTTGGATGGTTTCATTCATTCATTCATTCAGTATATATTTACTGAGTGCTAACTATGTGCCAGATGCAAGGATACAAAAGTGAGTAAGACAGACACAATTACTGCCCTCACCAAGCTAGTGGGCAAGAAAGACAAACAGGAAATTATTACACTGAGTGATAAGTGGCATGGTTGTGGAAGTGTGGGAACACCTAACCAGTCTTGGTAGACCAGCAAAGGTTTCCTGGGCACCATGACTTTTAAGCTGAAATCTAGATAAGTAGGGCAGGAAGGGGAGACAGAGAATTAACATTCAAAGATGAGGAAACAGTATAGAATGTGAGCTAGAAGAATTAAGGGTAAAACCCAGGTTTCAGATTTGGGCAGCTGGGTGGATGGCGATATGATATTTACTAAGAGGAAATACAGGAGGAAGAGTATATCTGTTGGATAGGGTGGTGGGATGGGGAGAGGGCTTTATTTTTAGACATTGATAGATTAGAGGAACCGTGGCATCCTTAAAAAAGACACTCAGGTAGCAACTGGATCTGAGAGTCTCAATTTCAGAGGAGAGGTATGAGCTGAGATAATGAATTTGTGATTCATGTGTATATATGTGTCTGATATAATAAAAAATATATCTGGTCTTTGTCCCCAGTTCCTGGCACAAAGGGATAAATTGGGAGATTGGGATTGACATATACTTACCACTATATCTAAAATAGATAACAATAAGGACCTACTGTATAGCACAGGGAACTCTTCTCAGTACTCTGTAATGACCTATATGGGAACAGAATCTAAAAAAGAGTGGCTGTATGTAAAACTGACTCACTTTGATGTACAGCAGAAACTAACACAACATTGTAAATCAACTATAATCCAATAAAAATTAATTAAAAAAAAAACTTGGAATTACCTGAATGACAGGAATGTCTTTGTTATGCTAATGAGATGATCCTTGGTGGGCTCTAGATGGTGTCAGGACGGGAGCTGGTCACCAGAAAGACCAAACACATGATTAAAGGGTTGGAACTTTGGGCCAGCCTAACCCCCAATGAGGGAAGGGGGCTGGAGATTGAGTTCAATGACAGGACCATTGATTTACTCAATCCTGTCTACATAATAAAACTCCATTAAAAACTCTGGACACCCAGGCTCAGAGGAGCTTCCTGATTGGTGAGCACATTGCTGTGATGGGAGGTTGATGTGCCTGGATTCCATGAGGAGAGGGCATAGAAGCTCTGTGTCCCTCCTCTCTCCTCAGATCTTGCCCTATGCATCTCTTGGTTGTTCCTGAGTTACATCCTTAATAATAAAACTACAACCATAAGTATAGCACTTCCAGTGGGTTCTGTGATTTGTTTTAGCTAATTATTGAATATGAGGGGGTCATGGGAACCCCTAAATTTATAGCCATTCAGAAGTGTGGGTAGTCCCTGAGGCTTGTGGCTTGTGTATGAAGTGGGGGCAGTCTCTCAAAGACTTTGCCCTTAACTTACAGGGTCTGCACTAACTCCAGGTAGTTAGGGTCAGAATTGAAATAAATCGCAGGACACCCAGCTGGTATCAGAGAATTGCTGTCTGAACAATGTGGAAAATGAGACCATTTGCTACTGATAAGTTTACCCGTGGATACTATATAGAAAAGGCCATTTAGGGCAGAACCTCAAGAAATATGGGCATTTAATGCAATGTTCCCCAAAATGTCATTTCAATACCACTGGAATTAAGTTTAGTTTGGGTGATATAGAAATAAACTTTTGTTTATTTAATAGCTATGTATTTATTATAAACATGTTGAGGCATACTTTTTACTTATAAAAAATGATACTGGTTTTTCCATTAATAACAGTGATATAAAGTTTCCATGTAAGAAAATTAATTTGAGTTTAAAAAGTGAGCCAATTAAAACAAACATATTGGCAAAAACTGTAGCAGTGATACTCAAATGACTAAATTCATTCACTCAGTGAACATTTATAGAGTCCTTATTATGTGCCAGGCCTAGGAATCCACTAGTAAACAGAAGACAAAAAAAAAAAAAAAACCCTGTCCTACGTAGTTTATATTCCAGTGGGCGAGAGAGAGAATAAAGATTAAAAAGTGAAAAATATATAGTATAGCAGATAATAATAAGTACCAAGGAGATAAAAAGGTGGGAATGTGTATAAGTTTGAGGAAGGAGAGTAGAAATTTTTGATTTCATGGCCAAGGATGTTTTCATCAAGAGGATGACAACTGAGCAACATCTTGAAGGAGGAAAGGAAACTTACGAATATTTGGGAGAAACGCATTCCAGCAAGAAGCAGTAACTGCCAAGGTCCTGGAGCAGGAGTAAGCCAGGAAACAAGGAGGCTAGTGTGGCTGGAGGGGAATGAACAAGAGTATGGGAGACAGCTGAGAAGAGCCTCTCCACCTATAATGCAGATGGAAGAAGATACCAGCGGAGAGGGAGAGGCTGCAAGTATACAAGAGAAGTGACAATTACTGGCAATCAACTGATCCAACACAAGGATGGGAGGAAGGTGCTCAGGGCACATGTGAAGAGGTGTGCCTTAGATGAGAAGGGTGTGGCTTCCATTGGAATAGGTGGAAAAACAACAAAGTAGGTGCTGCTGAGCCATCCTAGGGAGATCTTCAAGTTTCCAAACTAATTCTTTCTCCACTAAAAAAGCCACTCGCAGGCCTCCCACCTCTACTGACCCCATCCCAGCTAATTCCATTCTCTCTCTAGTCTGTCTTGTTTGAGGCCTGGTGTCCTTAAATCTAATCCCTCTAATTAGCAAAATAGCTCTACTCATTTGCATTACTTAAGCTACATTTACCTAGAAAGTCCTGAAGGTGATATGCAAATCACAAGGACAGTCTGGAGATCCCAAAACTGAGGTTATAGAACTATAAGCTAATTAAACCTTGAGATCCCAGAACTGAGGTTATGAAACTATAAGCTAATTAAACCTCATCTGGTTTGCGGCGCCACTGCAGAAATCCTGCTTCCCAAAGTAAAATAGAAAACAAAACCTACACAGTATGCTGTCGTCAGAAGGAACTCAGGGATCTCCTGTCTCATCCCTCCCCACCCACTTCAAATTCTTTTAGGCCAGAGGAGCTACTAAGTACTCCAAGGCCATATAGTTCTTAATAAACAATGTTCAAGAACTCCCAGTTACCCTCCAGGCTTTTTAAACTTCTTCACCAAAGTTTTATTGACACAGTAGAGTATCAATTTGTATTGGGAAGGGGACTGGCACTCCAGGCCAAAAAGCCTGAATTTCTTCATCTTCTAAACTGTACTTTTATTTTAAAGGTTATACAAATTTCATATTATCCTTTATAACGTATCTGTGTTGTATGTTGGATTTAATGTACTCCTGCCACACCCAATTCTGAGTAAAACTGAGGCACCAGGAAAAATGATCAGCTTTAATTCAAGCTCCTTCTATCCCAAGATCCCAATTTGAGAAAGCCAGCACTGTGTGTGCTGTCATCCTTGATTACATGAGCGCCCTCTTCACATGCCTCCTCCAAATAATCAATGACACATCAGCTATATGCAGTGCAGTCTTTTATCACCAATGCTTCCATACATAAATCTTAACCCCCCACTCAATTGTAAGATCCTGTGGGCAGATACACTGGAGGCAATGTTTACTCTTTGTTACCGACAGAATGTTTGTGCCCTCCCAAATTCATATGTTGAAACCCTGACTCCCAATGTGATGGTATTTGGAGATGGAGACTTTGGGAGGTAATTAGAGTTAGATGAGGTTATGAGGGTGGGGTCCTCATGATGGGATTAGTACCGTTATAAGAAGAGACACTGGAGCGCTAGTGCTCTCTCTCACTCCCCTCCTGGGCTATTGCACAATGAAAAAGTCAAGTGAGGACACGGAGAGAAGGTGGCTATGTGCAATTAAGTAAGAAAGCTCTCACCCAAACTCAACCATGCCAGCACCCTGATCTCAGACTTCCAGCCTCTAGAACCATGAGAAATAAATGTAAGTTGTTTAAGCCACCCAGTTTATGATATTTCATTATGGCAACACCAGCAGATTAAGACAGTCTTCCAAGGCTTTCCCTCCCTCCTTTTCTGGGACTATGCTCTGCACTTTTACCCCCTTCCACAAGGGGAAGCTATCTTCTTAGTACAACAGAAGCCATCCCAGGTCACAGCTGACTGGTTCACATTGAATGAGTACCTCCCTCCTTCCCCACCCACGCCATGGCTGATTGGTTCAGGGACAGGCACCTGACCTAGGTTAGACCAATCAGAGAATTTTCATAGGCTCTGGAGAACTCACAATGAGGAAGTCATTCCCCAGTGACAGAAGCAGAAAGTGTAAAATTAGGAAACATTGGTGGACATTTTTCTACCATGTTGAGAACGACGCCAATGCAGGGCATAGTAGATGCGAGGACCGAACAAAGAGTCCTGTATTGCTGAGTTTCTGCTTCTAGTTTTTCCAAGGCCCAGCTGTGACCCTGCCCTTCCCATGACTTGATATTCATGCTTGGATTTCTGGAGCCAATAAGTTCCCCCTTTACTTAAGCAGATGTCTGTCACCTGCTCTAAGAGGAATTAAATGTAATACTTCTTCAGAAAGTGGAATAAAGATCAGGGGACTAATAAGTACTTGTTGATTGCCTGCTTGCCACTTTTTGGCTTCAGTCTCGCTGAGAGATAACATCCTGGGAAAATATTGACTGCCATAGACTCCAACCGGGAGATGCAACCCAGACAATTCACATTTGCAGCACTTGTGAAATTCATGACCACTGACTCGCTGGGAGAGTGAAAACATACTAAGGGGCCTCCACTGGGAGGGGGAGAAATAGATGTCACACCAAGGTAACACACTCAAAATGATAACAAGATAAAAAGGAGCAGAGAATAGTCTGGGCCAAGGATCAAAGAACCTGTATCTTCATCCCTGGTCTACTTCATTCCCAGTGTGCCAAGCTCTGTAGACGGCAGCCACCAGTACAGATCTACTGTCTGGGAAGAGTTGAGATGGTCCTTGGGAAGTTTCTTCCTTAGATAGAGCCTTGGATATCACCAGTCTGGACCAGCCAGACTCTACAGGAGGGGACTTAGGGGCCACCAAATTTACCAAGGAGAAGAACAGGGGCTTCCAAATCAAGGTGGCTGAGTGACAAGGCTGCAAGGACAGAGAACTGTGCCAGGCAGAAATGGGGGCTAAATGGAGGGCTAAATGGAGAGCAAATGGCTGCTCCTGTTTGGCTGCTGCTAATAAGGACTTAGGGAAACTAGATCTTGTGATAAAAGAAACAAACAACAAAAGTCAGATCATCATGTGAAATCTCACTGCTTTAAAATGTGAGTGTCAAAAACAACAACAACCACAACAATAAAAACCCAAACAGAATGGGAGAAAATATTTGCAAATGAAGCAACTGACAAAGGATTAATCTCCAAAATATATAAGCAGCTCATGCAGTTCAATATGAAAAAAACAAACAACCCAATCCAAAAATGGACAGAAGACCTAACTAGACATTTCTCCAAAGAAGACATACAGATTGCCAACAAACACATGAAAAGATGCTCAACATCGCTAATCATTAGAGAAATGCAAATCAAAACCACAATGAGGTATCACCTCACACCAGTCAGAATGGCCATCATCAAAAACTCTAGAAACAATAAATGCTGGAAAAGGTGTGGAGAAAAGGGAACCCTCCTGCACTGTTGGTGGGAATGTAAATTGATACAGCCACTATGGAGAGCAGTATGGAGGTTCCTTAAAAAACTAAAAATAGAACTACCGTACAACCCAGCAATCCCACTACTGGGCATATACCCTGAGAAAACCATAATTCAAAAGGAGTCATGTACCACAATGTTCACTGCAGCTCTATTTACAATAGCCAGGACATGGAAGCAACCTAAGTGTCCATCGACAGATGAATGCATAAAGAAGATGTGGCACATATATACAATGGAATATTACTCAGCCATAAAAAGAAACGAAATTGAGTTATTTGTAGTGAGGTGGATGGACCTAGAGTCTGTCATACAGAGTGAAGTAAGTTAGAAAGAGAAAAACAAATACCGTATGCTAACACATATATATGGAATCTAAAAAAAACAAAAGAAGTGGTTCTGAAGAACGTAGGGGCAGGACAGGAATACAGACACAGAAATAGAGAATGCACTTGAGGACACAGGGAGGGGGGAAGGGTAAGCTGGGACGAAGTGAGAGTGGCATGGACTTATATATACTACCAAATGTAAAATAGATAGCTGATGGGAAGCAGCCGCATAGGACAGGGAGATCAGCTCGGTGCTTTGTGACCACCTAGAGGGGTGGGATAGGGAGGGTGGGAGGGAGACACAAGAGGGAGGAGATATGGGGATATATGTATATGCATAGCTGATTCACTTTGTTATAAAGCAGAAACTAACACACCATTGTAAAGCAATTATACTCCAATAAAGATGTTAAAAAAATAAATAAGTGAAAAATTATTTTAAATTTTAAAAAGATACATGTACCACAATGTTCACTGCAGCACTATTTACAAAAGCCAGGACACAGAAGCAACCTAAATATCCATCAACAGAGGAATGGATACAGTAGACGTGGCACATATATACAATGGAATATTACTCAGCCATAAAACGGAACGAAATTGAGTTATTTGTAGTGAGGTGGATGGACCTAGAGTCTGTCACACAGAGTGAAGTAAGTCAGAAAGAGAAAAACAAATACCATATGCTAACGCATATATATGGAATCTTAAAAAAATGGTACTGATGAACCTAGTGGCAGGGCAAGAATAAAGACACAGACGTATAGAACAGACTTGAGGGCATGGGGTGGGGGAAGGGGAAGCTGGGACGAAGTGAGATAGTAGCACTGACATATATACACTACCAAATGTAAAATGGATGGCTAGTGGGAAGCTGCTGCATAGCACAGGGAGATCAGCTCAGTGCTTTGTGATGACCTAGTGGGGTGGGATAGGGAGGGTGGGAGGGAGGCTCAAGAGGGAGGGGATATGGGGATATATGTATACATACAGCTGATTCACTTTGTTATACAGCAGAAACTAACACAACATTGTAAAGCAATTATACTCCAATAAAGATTAAAACAAAAAAACAAAACAAAACAAAAAACCCCAAACACTCTCAGGGCAAAACTACACAACAACAAATAACTATGCCTGCAGACCGAACATGAACCATGGCCTTTTCAAAGTATGGTGTATATGTTAAATTATGACTCAAAGTCATGTAATACCTTATCATACCAATGTTGCCAGGAGGGCCACCATGTACTACCAGGATATACACATTAGAGTTGCCTGATTTGCATAAATGTAAAGTCTGTGCCTTTACAGCTTGACAGGTGGAACTGATGGAGCCAGCATGTACACTAGCCAAACTAGTAGGGCGTACCAAGTATGAGAACCCTGAGCTTCCATAGCGCCATGACACTTGCTCCCCATGCAGGGCTCATGCTGTCCTGATGCTCTCCTGGTGCTTGAGGGTCCTGTCTCTGCCTGGGGACTCTGGACCTCACCCTAGATCCAATCCCCAGTGCTAGGCTAGGTGACTGCTGGAAAGAGAGCTTCAATCCACCCTCACATGGACCGTAGCAAGCTCCCATGGAAAGGCTGGGGTACTATGGCCTCCCCCTGTCTCAAAGGAATGTGTATGTGCCTATGTGACGGTGTACCTTAAGAGGAAGGTTTGGTTTAAATGAGATAGTTCATATTGGATAATCTTTTGTTACGTTCAATAATTTTATAAGAAATAGGAAGTGTGAATACATTGTTCAATAAAGTTCTTGGTGAAAATGAAAAAAAAAAAAAAAAAAAAAAAAGAAATAGGAATCATTTGGAAAGCATACCTCAGGTGTTTTCCACTTATTACACCAAAACCATGGAGCAAATGTAATGTTATTCACAGAAGGCCTTAGACCTCCAAACCTAAGCAGCAAGCCCCCCAAAAATGACAAAGAGAAATGAGGCTGGAGTATGTGTCTCAATGGACACTGATTCCCAGTTTCTTGATCTTTTATTCTTTCTCTCCCTCTATCCTGAACCCAACTCTATTTCCTGGCTCTCCAAGGTTAGAAGACCCAAAGGAGTTCAAAGTCATTAGCCAAAATTTTTCTTGTGCAGAGAAAATGGTAAACTCATAAACAGACCAAAGAGAAAAATAAATAAATAAATAAGTGGTAGAAAATCAGGGGGTGGGCATTCTAAAATTAACTCATTCAACTATATTTAATTCTGTTGGTTCTTTATGCTGTTCAACACTTACTTTCCCTTTACTTCTGTTTGTTTTAATGATTAGGAAGCAAAATTCAGATGTTTTTAGTGCCTTAAGGGAAGGATATTACAGCCACCCTTGTAGCTAAGCCCCTCGGACATGCAGACACATATCTCAAGCTCAGTTCAGTGGAAAGAGATTGGGGATTTTCTCCACCTAAGTCCCCAGTGTTAGGGGCTGTCAGCTCTAATCATCTATCTTGTTGATTATAAGGTGCTTTGGATTTTTTGCTTCATCCTGTCTACTGCCTGAATCGGCACGTCAGGTTATCACAATCTGTGGCGAATGAGGAAGCAAGGGAGAGGGGCCTTAAGGAAAAGAGCAGAAACACACTCTCCACGACGTTGGAAGGAGTCCTCTGAAAGCTTACCGCTGGTCCCTAAACTAGAGCCGCTCATGTTCTTTCCTCTCCAAGCAGGTGGTACCTGGGGACATCAGCCTAGGCAGTTACTGAGTGGTATAACTAGTAACCCCAACACCCTACTTGAACAGAGTTCTAGACTCTTCTTTTCAATCCAGGGCTGAAAGTCATCTGAGAGATGTAGACGTATGTCAGACAAAGAAGTAAGGTAGGGGCCTGAAAGCTTGGAAGACCAAAGAGTCATCTAGACAGCCTGGAGAGTGAAAGGAAGCACTGTTCACAGTTATGTGAGGACCTCAGCCATAAACTGGCACTGTCTGGTGTGCTCATCCTTCCTACGAATCATGGAGACAAGCAGTTCCAACCCTGTTTTGGTCACAGACCCCTTTGAGTATGACATTAAATTTATGAACTTTCTCCCTGCACAAACGTACATTATTTTGCATAAAACTTCTGGACTTCCAGAAGCCCCTTTCACCCCATCCATTGATCCCAAGCTAGGAAACTTTTATAGCTAAGATAATAATCATGGCATATAAAAGCACCGATTCCCTAGCCTCCACTAACTAATCGTAGGGATAAAGAGAGGGCCCCAGAATTCTGTGTGCTCCTGAAAGACCGTCACCCCCATCTCGTCCCCGAATGCTCTCTGCCTCAACACTGTCAGGTCAGAACTAATCTCTTTATGCCTCCTATCCAAGAATTCTCCAGTCATCACAACCTGCCAATACTCCCAAGCCTTTCCTTGTATCCCACACTGCAGTCCTCACACAGCTCCCAGGTGGGAGGTCAGGAAAATGAGCCGAGCCCACCCTACCATTCCACAGCACCCTCCCCTGCTTTGTGCTTGTGATAGCCCTTATTACCATGTAAGTTCCATTTACTTGTCTGACCCTTTAGGCACAAAGGCAGGGATTCCTATCTGTTTGTTCACTGCTTTAGCCTCAGTACCTAAAAACAGTACTTGGTGCATAAAAGGCAGCCCATAAATGTTTTGTGAATGAAAATCCAATGAATAGAAAGCTACCATTTACTGAGCACCTACTGCATGCCAGGCATGTAATCACTTTTACAAATACTGTTTCATTTCTTCTTTGCAACAACCCAATGAGGGAAGCACTTTTATTACTTTCATTTTACAGATAAGGAGACTGAGACTTAGCAAGGTTATGGCAGGTGGCCAAGACCACAGAGCAGTGAGTGGTGGAGCCAAGATTCACCCAGCATTTGTGCTCCTAGGTACTGTGATTTAAAGTCATTACATGAAATACCCTAAGGCACAGGTTATTCTGTGTCACAAATGGGACCTCTTGACCTCTGTTTCCTGTTTCTGCCTGAGCTGTTTTCTGTTATTCTAACAGATGAGGAGATAGATCTGATCTGTTTTACACACACACACTTACATCATTTCTTCCCATAGCACATATGGCAATGCGATTCGGAACTCTGGACCTTGAAATACTTGATTAGAACAAGTATCTTCACGAAACTACAGGACACAGCTCACTGTCCACCACCCCTACACAAGCAATATCCACTAGATGAGAAGTCAGGCAGGAGAAAGCCAGTGGTCCCAACTGAGCACTCACGGCATGCTTGAAGTGGAAGCCAAGGAGCCCTGCACTTACTCAGAATGATGCACAGCACCTGCAAGACTGCAATGGCACGATCATTTCTCGTTCTGGGGAGAGTGGGACACCTCTGCAAAGAATGGGCCTGGAGCAGGCCACTGGGGATTGACCAAAAGGCAAGCAAGTTGTCAACTTGAAAGGATAGGACCACCTTCCAAAACAGAGCTCTCACTGCCTCGCGCTGTAGCTAAGATGCTGCTGTAAGGAGATAGATGTGAGTGCTTAAATCACCAAGCAGGAAAAAAATCGTTTGTTCAAAATCTGCATTAACCTCCACATTCCCATAAATGCCAAACTTCTGTGTGCTAAGTAGAGTCACCCCTTACTTATTTGTATCAGTGATATTATAGAAGGTTCAAATGCAGATGATCCCCTTTTTCCCCCTCCGAAGCCACAGTGCAGCTAGAGATGTCCACATTAAGGTATTAAAGGTTTCTGATAAAATTAACTCATTTGGTATGCATAGACATGCCAGGAATTGGTCTAGAGGACACAGGAATGGAAAAAAGAACAACAGACCTTTCGTCTCTTGTCCTCCTAGGGCTAGACTCCAAGCGGAACAGTTATGCTAAGGGTGTAATATTAGGTCATTATCATCAGCAGTATATCAGCAAAAACTGTGCTGCCACTGAGTCGTTCAACAGGACCAGAGACCCAGAGATGGACATCTCAAAGCATCTCGGTTACAACACTCTGATTACAGGGTTTTCTAGCAGGATCTCAGAAGTTGTGATGCCTCCCACTGGACATAGGATACCTAGACCAGAATCACCGTGGGATCTGGTCTAAAGGCAGATTCCTAGGTAACATCCTGTGTCTATGAAATCAAAATCTCTGAGGGCTCAACCCAGGAATGTGTGTGCATGTTAACAATCTCCCCAAGAGAGTCTGATGCTGACCCTTCAGGTGACCACTAGCCTAGTGATCACGGCTCTAGATCCCTAAGCCTACAACTGAGATCAAGAGATTCAACTTGTTACTTTATGTTATTTTTCACTTTGGTGATTTTCTCATTGTGCTAGAATAAAACCATCTATTAAGAGCTAGTAGAGAATTTATTGAGAGCTTGGGATTTATAACTCAGGAGAGCCAGGTCCAAATCTGTCACTAAGTAGTTACAGTAACCTTGGACAAGTTACTTAACTCTCTAAGCCTCAGTCCACTCATCTGTTACATGGGGAGTGATACTTACCTCTTGGTATTTTTGAAGGGATTAATGTAATAATGCCTGCAAGGTGACAAGTACAGTGCTTGAAAGGAGCAGGATAATGACAGTGTTGGCGGCGGCGGTGGTGTTGACATTGAGGCTCACAGCCAGAAGGAAGGGTCGCTGACAGAGCCATGAGGAGTCCTGGGGTTTGGAATCTGAGAACTTGGTGAAGTGAGATAAGGGGATGATGGGGACATGTGTGTGAGGGTGTTTGTCAGGGACAAAGGAAGCACTCTAATTCTAGGGTTCTGCAAACTGTATCCCTTAGGTCAAATCCAGCCTATCTGTTTGTAAATAAAGTTTTATTGGAACACAGCCACCCCACGTGTTTACATTTTGTCTATGGCTACTTTCAAGCTAAAATGGAAGAGCTGAATAGTTGTGACAAAGACCATATGGTGCACAGAGCCTAAAATATTTACTGTCTGGTCCTTTTCAGAAGAAGTTTGCCAATCCCTACCCTTGTGGGTTGCAAGAGGGGCTTTTATGCCAGAAGAGGGGGCCCAAGAGAAGACACTGAATAATGAGGAAGACAAAAGTGCAGGCTGAGCTGACTTGTGCCGCCCACCAACACTCCACACACACCACAGACCACACATACATGTGCCTGCACACACAAGCATAACATACCCCACGCTTACTACCCGTGACACACACAAACCCACTACATAGCCTCTACACCTGCAAGCACTCCACCTCCCCAGACACTCCTACACATTCCACATGCCCCCTCCACACGCAACACATATCCCACGTCTCATACACACGCCACACACTCCACACAAAACACACTCCCCCAACCCAGTTGTAAGTGCCTTCCTCCGACACCGTCCACAGTCCCCTCCACACAGTACACCACCCACTTCCAGGAGATTGGTCAGTATTCTCCTTTTAAGGGTTTCTCAGGACACCCATCTCCCAGTCTGGCCAAAGGGAAGAAGCACAAAGCTGGGAGCCAGAACACTTAGACTCAGTCCTGCCCCTGCCATTAACCAGCTCTATGACCCTGGGCAGGTCATTGTATCTTTCTGAGCTTCAGCGTCCTAATTTGTAAAATGAGGATGTTGGAATCGTTGGGCTATTTACTAATGCTAAACATACCCTAAGTACAGGCATTCCATGCAGGGGTTATAGCCTTTATGCATCTGTTAGGGACAAAGGACTTGAGAGGTAAGGAGTTGATTGGATTGCTGGATATCCCCTTGGTTCCTTTCAGCATCAGGGTTCAGGCTCATGCTCTGGGAATGGCATTCTTAACCTCTACCTTTGGACATAATGGTCATTATATGAACACCAAACAAGTGTTGATTAGTGTTATGAAATGAATTATGTCCCCTACCCCAACCAAATTCGTATGTGAAGCCCTAACCCCAGTGTGAGGTACTGGAGACAGGGCCTTTAGGGAGGTAATTATTCTGATCTAATAGGGTTCGTGTCCTTATAAGAAGAGGAGGAGACACCAGAGCTTGCTCTCTCCATGCCTGCATAGAGGAAAGGCCATGTGAGGACACAGCGAGAAAGTGGCTGTCTACAAGCCATGAAGAGAGACCTCACCAGAAACCAACCATGTTGGTGCCTTGATTTTGGAATTACAGCCTCCAGAACTGTGAGAAAATAAATTTCTGCTGCTGAAGCCACTCATTCTGTGGTATTTTGTTATGGCAACCCCAGCAGACTAATACAGCTAGATTCCAGGCTTGGTGACTTTGTAAGGAGTAACAATGACACAGTCCTTGGCTCAAAGGGATTTTTCAGTAGATGAAGATTAGGAAGGAGTAGTGGCAGACACTGAGTAGTATCACTGTGTTTCACCCCTAGTCTTGTTCAGTTTCAATCTTAACTTTATTTAGACTGTGGGTTGATGGACCTGGTCGTTGTTTCTATGACAAATAAGTGGAAAAAATGAAGTCAGGAGGTCTGCATTCCAATGTCAGCTCCACAGTATTATGCAAATTAAATCTAGCTTGGGGTTCATCAGATCTGAGGTCAAAAACCTGTTCCACCTTTAGCTGTGTGACCTTGGACAAGTTACCCAACCCTTCTGATGGACAGTTGCTTTTATTTATAAAATGAGAGTAGCATTAGTCACTTACCAGGTCACTGTGAAGATCAAATACAATAGAGCATATAAAGAACTTAGCTCATAGTAGGTAATGCTATGCAATATAACAAATCTAGCTTACAAGTAGTTGGTTGCATTAGTTACCTTTTGCTATGTAACAAATTACCCTAAAACTTAGTGGCTTAATACAACATTTTAAAATATTTAAAAAATTGTCTTAGCTTATTGCCTCTGATACTCAGATTTCTTACAAGGCTACAATTAACATGTTGGCCAGGGCTACAGTCTCATCTAAAGCTTGACTGGGGAGGGATCTGCTCACTCAGGAATTGGTTCTTTGCTGTATCAAGGGTCTCATTTCTCTGCTGGAACTATCAATTCCTTGCCATGTTAGCCTCTCTATAGGGCAGCTCATACCCATGGTATCTGGCTTCCCACAGAGCAAACAAGAGAGTGAGGGAGAATGTCCAAGACGGAAGCCACAGTCTTTTTGTAATTGAATCTTGAAAGTGACATCTTATTACCTTAAGCCACATTCTATTTATTAGAAATCAATCATTAGGTCTAGAACACTCTCAAGGGTAGGGGATTACCAAGGGCATGAAAGCCAGAAGGTGAGAATCACTGGGGGTTATCTTAGGGGCTGCCAACCACAGCAGTGTAAAGTGTGAAGAAGAGCAGAAAGATGCCCTGGAATAAGATTACAGCCAATCCTCATTATTAACAGATTCCATATTTTTGAATTTTCCAGCTTGCTAAAATTTATTTATAACTCCAAAATCAATACTCATGGCACTTTGCAGTCGTTTACAGACATGTGCAAAGCAGTGACCAATTTGAGTCACCCAACACACACATTTACAGCTGGTGTGGGACAACAAGAGGACCCTACCCCTGTATTTCCCCTAAAAGCAACGGTTCAGTATTCACTAACTCACTGTGGAGACTTTATAGAATATAACCATCATAAATAACAAGAATCAATTGTAGTGGGTTTGAAATCCAATTCCACCACTTACCCAGCTGTGCTATCTGGGGCCAGCTTTTTAACCTGTTTTATTTTCATTAAGAGTAAAATGGGAATGACAGTAGACATACAGCTGAGGGCTTTGGGGAGGATGAACTCTAATGTTCCCAGCACAGTGGACAGCACAAAGTAAGTACTTAATAAATAGGAGATATTATAATTATTATTGTCTGAGCTCAGTTTCATCTGAATTACACCAAATTTTCTGGAGACTTCCTTTCTTCTATTCTGGGACAGTGCTGGGTACAGAGTAGGCACTCATAAACTACCTGTTGAATGAAATAAGGATACCCTGACTCCATTAGGCAGAAGATCTAGAGCTGGAGGAGAGTGAAGACTTCTGTGTCTGGCCTCTGGGTTTGATATCATAATTGTGGCCAGTGCAGGTGAAAGTGTGTAAAGCATTATAAAAACTCTCACACCGGAACCCATATCAAGACACTAAATCCATAGTATTGACAGACTGTTGACTCACTGCCCCTGGGAACCAAGAGAATGCCTGGCAGATGGAAATGTACCCAAGACACAGCAGCCATGGTATTTTCCCCCACATTACCAGGAGTGAGGCCAGAAATGGATTTGGCCATAGTACACAATGGGATCAATAATCTGTAAATAGGTCACCTACGTAGTTTTGGAGATGATTTTTCATCTCTAAATGCCAAGTCATAGCCATAGGAGCTGAGATGTAAAATCTCTATGGCCTCTGGGTTTAGGATCTGACCTTGCTTTTGCAGTTTGCTCTGCAAGCCAAGGGCCCTGTCTTCCTCCAAAAGGGACAGCATTTGGAAGCTCTCCAATACAGACTGTCTTGGAAAGGGGCCCAGGTGGATTTCAAGGGCTACCACCTCTAGCCCTCTCTTGGGAAGGCTGAAAAGTTATTTGGGAGGATTATTAGGATCACAGCTGAAAGGGGGTAGGCATTATATCCTGTTTCTTGAGGGCATCTTGCAGAAGCTATGTGACTCAGGTCCAATTAATCTCTTTGTGACTTGTTGCCCTCCTAGATGAAACAGGAATGGTAAACAGTGACTACTTTGGAAAGCCTATGAAGACTGACCTACATGAAAGAGAAAGCAACTTAAATATATTCCCAGTAGAGTCATTCATCACCCTCCTCATCTTCTCAGAGTTTAGTAATAGCTTCTAACAATAGTTAACTTTTATTGAGCACTTATGTCCCAGGCATCATCTTATCTATTCCTCCCCAAACCCTATTATTATTCCCATTGTTACAGATGCTGGCACTGAGGCACAGAGACATGAAGTAACTTGCCCAAGGTCACACGCTAATAAGTGTCAGGACTTACATCCAGTTCATCTTTCACCTCCAGTAAAAGATATCTGGATTTTAACAAGAGTAACATTTTAACCTAAATATGCAGTAGGAATTTCAGGTGGTACATCCAGCTGGTGAGAAAGACATCTGGGGAAGACAGGTCCTGCACTGCACTTTATCCATGATTATCTTACTTCTGTTTAGGAGCTGACCAGGGATTGGAAAATTAACCTCACTTATCATTTCTCCCTTCTCAGACATTATTCCTCAATCTTAAAAAAGGAACTGTGATTGATGTGGTGCGTTAAGAGATTTTACAGTTTCAGAGTTTAGGGAGCTGAGCGGCCCCCTCAAACTCCACAGACACCACCAGTCCTGCTTTATTTTTTAAGAAAGTATCATTTATCCCATTCAGGGCCAGGCACTGGACTCAGTACCTGACCGGCTTTATTGCTACCCCTCACAAAAATTCATGAGCTAGCTACTAAAAGTCCATTTTACAGATGAGAAAGTGAAGTCAGAATAGTCATGTGGCCTCTCAAGGTAGACAACCAGTAATAGGTGATTCTGGGGTTCCTGTCCAGGGCTACCTGGCTCCAAAGCCAGACCTCCCACTTCGCTACATTATGATCCCAGAAAGCTTCCTTGATGCTATAAACCTGCTCCTTGTGTCAAAAGTTTTCATTAGTCCAGCTGCTACTGAGTGGCAGCTGAAACTGCTAGGGTGGATAAAGGCTGTTGAGCTTGGCAGGAGATGGAAGTGCCACATAAAACAAAAGCCTCTTTGGAGGCAGGAGATATGGCCCAGAACACCAGCTAACAAATACTAGGGGTATAAAGTGACTCAGGTTGTAACTTAACTTTTATCACACCAAGGAGAGGTGAAACAGGAAAGGTTCATGTGCCAGGATTCCTACCTTGGATGTCAACCACAGCTCTTATTCTGCCACAGAAAGTTCAACTAATAGGCCAGCACTACAAAAATCCCTTCAAACATGGAAATTTTTTTTTAAAATTTATTTATTTATTTATTTATGGCTGTGTTAGGTCTTCGTTTCTGTGCGAGGGCTTTTCTCTAGTTGTGGCAAGTGGGGGCCACTCCTCATCGCGGTGCGCGGGCCTCTCCCTGTCGCGGCCTCTCTTGTTGCGGAGCACAGGCTCCAGACGCGCAGGCTCAGTAATTGTGGCTCACGGGCCCAGTCGCTCTGCGGCATGTGGGATCTTCCCAGACTAGGGCCCGAACCCGTGTCCCCTGCATTAGCAGGCAGATTCTCAACCACTGCGCCACCAGGGAAGCCCAAACATGGAAATTTTTTCAAGCAGTAATACCTTGAGCTGGAAGCAATAGAGATTTTTTTTTTAAGTCATAGGACAGATTCTGACGCTGAACTCTGGGCAATTTGGTGCCTACTGACCAAAACTGGCCTCAGCCACACAGATGGGTAGAAGTATAAATTAAAATGACATTTCTGAAGAGCAATTAAGTAATACTGATCAAAGAGCTTAAAAATGTGCATCGCCTTTTATCCAACCATTCTGCTTATAGAACTGTATCCTAAGGAAATAATCAGAGATATGCACAAATGAGGTTATCACAAAATTATTTCTTAAAGAAAATAATACAAATAATCTGCATGTCAAACAACAGGGATGAGTTATAGTCACCCACTGTGGTAAACGAGGCAGGTGCTGGCTCAAATCTCATGCCTTTCCCTCTCAATCCTGCTTCTGCTCCAGTGCTCCCTACCCAGTTGATGACACCCTCATCCAACCAGGTGCACCAGGTAGAAATCTGGGAATGGTCTTGGATGCCTCTCTCTCCTTAGCTCCCCTATCCAAGTCATTCACCAAGCCCTGTCCCACACAACTCCTAAAAGAGATCTCAAATCCATCTACAGATGAGAAAAAATGTTTTACTTTAGTGCATTTTTTACCAACTGAAGGTTTGTGGCATCCCTTCATGGGGCAAGTCTATCAGGGCCAGTTTTCCAAAGGTATTCACTCACTTCATGTCTCTGTATCACATTTTGTCAATTCTCAAAATATTTCACACTTTTTCATTATTATTATATTTGTCACGGTGATCTGTAATCAGTGATCTTTGATGTCACTGTTGTAATTGTTCTGGGGCACCATGAACCACACCCACATGAGACTGCAAACTTGATAAATGCAGTGTGTTCTGACTGCTCCCTTGACCGGCTATTTCCCCATCTTTCTCCTTCTCCTTGGGCCTCCCTATTCCCTGAGACACAATAATATTGAAATTAGGCCAATTAATAACCCTACAATGGCCTCTAAGTGTTCAAGTGAAAGGAAGAGTCACACATCTCTCACGTTAAATCTAAAGCTAGAAACAAAGAAGTGAAGCTTAGTGAAGAAGGTGTGTCGAAAACCAAGATAGGCCAAAAGCTACGCCTCTTGTGCCAAACACTTAGCCCAAGCTGTCAATGCAAAGGAAAAGTTCTTGACGAAAATTAAATGCACTATTCCAGTGAACACACAAATGATAAGAAAGCAAACCAGAATCATTGTTGATATGGAGGAAGTCTTAGTGATCTGGATAGATCAAACCATCCACAATATTCCCTTAAGCCAAAGCCCAATCCAGAGCAAGGCCCTAATTCTCTTCAATTCTATGAAGGCTAAGAGAGGTAAGGAAGCTGCAGAAGGAAAATTTGAAGCTAGCAGAGGTTGGTTCATGAGGTTTAAGGAAAGAAGCCATCTCTATAACATCAAAGTGAAAGGTGAAGCAACAAATGCTGATGTAAAAGCTGCAGCAAGTTATCCAGAAGATCTAGCTAAGATAATAAATGAAGGTAGCAGCACTAAACTATAGACTTTCAATGTAGATGAAACAACCTTATATTCGATATACTGGAAGAAGATGCCATCTGGGACTTTCATAGCTAGAGACGAGAAGTCATCGCCTGGCTTCAAAGTTCTAAAGGACAGGATGACTCTCTTAGGGGCTAATGCAGCTGGTAACTTTGGGTTGAAACCAATGCTCAATGACCATTACAAAAATCCTAGGACGCTTAAGACTTATGTTAAATCTACTCTGCCTGTACTCTATAAATGAAACAACAAAGCCTAGACGACAGCACATCCGTTTACACCATGGTTTACTGACTATTTTAATACTACTGTTGAGACCTACTGCTCAGGAAAAAAAATTCCTTTCAAAATATTACTGCTCATTGATAATGCACCTAAGAGCTCTGATGGAGATGTACAATGAGATTAATGTTATTTTCATGCCTGTTAACACATCATCCATTCTGCAGTTCATGGATCAAGGAGGAATTTCAACACTCAAGTTTTATTATTTAAGAAACACATTTCGTAACACTATCGCTGCCATAAATAAAGATTCCTCTGATGGATCTGGGCAAAGTAAATTGAAAACTTCCTGGAAGGATTCACCATTCTAGATGCCATTAAGAACATTCATGATTCATGGGAAGAGGTCAAAATATCAACATTAACAGGAGTTTAGAAAAAGTTGATTCCAACCCTCATGGATGACTTTGAGGGGTTCAAGTCTTCAGTGGAGGGAGTCACTGCAGATGTGGCAGAAATAGCAAGAGAACTAGAATTTGAATTGGAGCCTGAAGATGTGACTGAACTGCTGCAATCTCATGATAAAAATTTAATGGGTGAGGAGTTGCTTCTTATGGATAAGCAAAGAAAGTGGTTTCTTGAGATGGGATCTGCTCCTGGTGAAGATGGTTGAAATGACACCAAAACATTTAGAATATTGCATTAACTTAGTTGATAAAGCAGCAACAGGGTTTGAGAGGACAGACTCTAATTTTGAAAGACACTCGACTGTGGGTAAAATGCTATCAAAGAGCATTACATGCAGGCTACAGAGAATCGTTCATGAAAGAGTCAATTGACGCAGCAAACTTCACTGTCGTCTTATTTTAAGAAATTGCCTCAGCCACCTCAACCTTCAGCAACCACCACCCTGATTGGTCAGCAAACATTGACACTGAGGCAAGACCCTCCTCCAGGAAAAGACTATGACTCGCTGAAGGCTCAGATGATGGTTAGCATTTTTTAGAAATAACCTATTTTTAATTAAGGTATGTACATTGTTTTCTTGACATAATGTTACTGCATACTTAGTATATGCATTAGACTACAGTATACTGTAAACATAACTTTTATATGCATTAGAAAAGCAAAAAATTCATGTGACTCTCTATAGCAATACTCCCTTTATTGTGGTGTACTTGAACCAAACACCCAACGTCTCCAAGGTATGCATGTACTTCTCTCTGTGTGCACTTGCCAGTGTCCACTTGGCATGACCCTAGTCCAAACCACCAGCTCTTCTCTCCTGGACACTCTTAGGTTCCCTGTATCTGCAAAGGGTCACCACTGTGCCTAGAGTTCTCCTTTTAAAAGGAAATCAGACTAGGCTCCTTCCCTGCTTTCCTCTCAAAGCCTTCCCATTGCATTTGTGATTAAAAAATTTCACCGCATGCCCAACTGCAAGACCTTAAGCAGAGGTCAGCACACTTTTCTGTAAATGCCAGATAGTAAACATTTTAGGCTTTTCAGGTCACTCAGTCTTTGTAGCAACTATACATTTTCGACATCAGAGCATGAAAACAACCATAGACATTACATAAGTGAGTACACATGTCTCTGTTCCAATGAAACTTTATTTTAAAAAGTACGTGGTGTGCTGGATTTGGCCCAAGGACAGTAGTGTGCTGATACTTCCCCATAGGATCTGACTGCTATTTCCCTCTCCAACTTCCGCAAATCCCCCGTCTAGTCACTGTCTCCTCATCAGGACCCCAGGAAAGCTGTTCCCTCCACAAAGAGTCTTCCCGTTCCCTTCTGCTTCCTGCCTGCCCACTGCCCTTATCTCCTTGGCTCAACACATGCCTGCCTTTTCTGGCCAGCAATTTCTCACTATTCTGGTCTCAGTTTCAGGGTCCTTTCTTTAGGTGATCCCCCTGATGCACCATAGGCTAGGTTAGGACCCCCATCCTCTCAAAAGACTCAGGGTTTGTCCTTTGTCGAGTTTGCCGAATGTGAGATTAAATACCTCTTAGTGCAGTTGTGTGTCACTTCTGCTAGACCCAAAGTTTCATGAGGTAAAAGATCATGCATATTATTCATCACAACTGTATTCCCAGTGCCTAGCAAGGTACTTGATACACACAGAAGCATTAAATATTTGTGGAAATGTTGACTGAATAAGTGATCACACAACTAGGGAAAAAACCCAAATGGATATATACTGAAACATTAAGTATAGGTGTAAGTGTATAGGTGATTTTTATTTTCTTCTTATACATTCCTCCATTTCTCGAATTTTTCACAAAAAACATATATTACTAATATCCTCAAAAAAATAATCAATGTCCAAAGAAAAAGAGGAGGGAAGAAAGAGACTCTGCTTCTGTCTTCAACTAAGCTGTAAGATGCCGATTTTTGGTACACCCCAAATTTTAGACCATCATCTTTCCTCTGCTTCTTCAGAGCTGCCTAATAAACCCCTCTACTTCCCTGCTTATTACCTTTACCTGGCCATTCCTCATGTTCTACAGGTGACTCCATCAGATCCAGGAACACCTGTGTACCCGGGTAGTGACTTGAGTTGAGCCACCACTCCCAGGAATGCCTGTAACAGATGGACACTAGTGTACCCACACTCAGGAGGTCTAACTGACCTTCCAGGGTCTTCCAGTTCCAAGTTTAGGAAGGGGTTAAGTGATCAATTGCAGCCTTGTGACATAATTGGTACCAGTGGCTTTGCAATGCAGAAACTGTCCATGCAAATGGGAAGTATGACAGCTAACTTATTTCTTTCACTCACCAGTGGCTCAGCTTCAAACATCTGGTCATTTCCATGCCAGGCTGATCTCCAAATAGTACTCCGGGGCAATAGGCCACATGGCCACCACATTCCTATTCTTTCAGCCAGTAATTCCCTCCACATTCAAGAGGAAGCCAGTGAAGATGAGACTAATTATTATCTCCATTTAGAGATAACATTTTAGTCATCTTCTGAAAGAATCTGTGTGAGTGGAATAAATAAACAGAAACGTGTCGATTATGTGAAAGGCTGTGGGGCTACAAAGAAGTAAAAGGCTTTACCTCTGTCCTTGATTCAAAAAGTTTCCAGACTATTGGTTATTCAAAAAATAACAAAAAGACAAAAATACAAGGGCAAGTAAATAGCAGCAATAGTTGTCAAACAAGTGACAGAGACAGGAAGTGACAGGCAGGTCACACTTGCCCCAGTTCTCACAAAATCAAGGCCATTATCTCACATCCTTAAGTTTCTCAGAATCTCAGAGCATTATTGGTTATTCTGTTATTGGTAACAGAAAATTCCAACTCAAAAAGGACTTAGGTAATAAAGCAAGTATCACTTCATATTTAATGAAGTCCAGAGGTAGGGAAGGGATTGGTTGCTTAGCAGCCCACACAGTCATCCAGAATCCTGCTTTTTTTCCATCTCTTCACTCTACCATCAATAACTGATTCAACCTCAGACTTGGAAATAAAATGGCTGCAGCCATTACAGGCATGACATCGAGACATGGCAATCCTTTCGCTTTTCTGTTAGGAATGAGAAAACTTTCCTTGGAAACCCTCCAAGAGATTCCCTTAGTATACCATTGGCTAGAGTAGGGTCATGTGCCCCATGAAACAAACCCTGGCAAAGGGACAGTTGTGACCTTTAGACCAATTAAATCCACCCGTGGAGCTGGGGTAGGATCAGCTTCTCTTGAAGCATGTGGTTACATGGGAATGGCTGTTGTTAGGAAGGGGAGGAAAAGAATGCTAAGCAGGCTCCCAATAACATCTACCACTCATGGTTAATTCTAAAGGTAAAAGACATTTTACACCTCCAGAACCTGACATTGCAATTACCTTTCCAGCTTCATCTCTCACTACTCTAACTCCCCCCCACCCCAACACACACACACCCTAGACTAGCCAGATTGCAATTCTTGCAGCTCTTCGAAAGCAATGTGCTTTCTCATACCACTCTGGAAATTCTTCCTGTGTCTCAGCTCTAGGCTAATCACAATCTCTGTTTGCCTAGAGCAGTCCTGATTTATACCAGTTGTCCTGGATTAACTACTAACTGTGCCCCCTTCATTCTTGAAGTGTTCCAATTTAGACAGGAGCATGTAAGATATTAAGGAAAGGAAAAAAAGGGTTTGGGGGAATTGGGTGTGGAGAGTCAAGGAGAGAGGAGTCTAGGATGACTCGCAGGCATCTGAAATTGAGAGGTTGGATAAGTGTCATTCATCAGGGAATCAAAGAGGGAAGATGGTTTAGGGGGAGATGTTAATGAGTGAAGTTTTGGACTTTGGAGACAGTCGAGTACAGATGACCATGTAAAAGCTGATTAAGTTTAGAATTCAAGAGAGAAAGCCCTTACCTGGAGACAGAAATCTGTGAGTCAACAGCATCTCAATAACCTGAAGTCATGAATATAAGTGAGACAGCCCAAAAGAGATATAGAATTAGAAGATGGCCATAGCAAGAACTGTGGTGAAGTCAAAATTTAGAAATTGAACAAAGGGAGAGGAGACACTAATGGAGACTGAGAAAAACTGGCCCGAGAGAAAACTGGAGAATCAGGAGAGTGGAGGCATTGCAGCCCAGCAAGATGAGAGTTTCAAGAAGAAAGTAGTAGTTAATGAAGTTTACACTTTACAGAGAGCTCAAATAAGGTAAGGACCAAAGAGTTTACTGACATCAGGAATTCATTGGCCACCTTTCCTGGAGTATTCAGAGAACAGCAGAGAATCATAATTTTAGGGTCGAAGAGGACATCATTGATGACCTAGTTTTTAATAGGAAAACAGGTTTCAATGAGAAATCACAAGATTAGTTAAGTCTCAGTGGCAGAGCCTGAACAAAAAACTGACACTTGACTCATTATTGTCTAACATATTATGCTGTCCCTTTCTGTGTGCTGAAACTGTAGAGATGGGTAGAAGTCGGAAGCATGCAGGATCAATACAAATCAGTCACTATTAGTCTAGGCAAACAGTTCTAGTTCTTCTGTCTTCACTACTGCTGCCTTGGTTGTGACCACTATCATATCAAGTCTGGACTGCTGCAGTAGCCTCCTCATGGATCTCCCCACTGCTTCCCATCCACTTCCCTCACATCAGTAAATACATCACATTCGGGCTTCCCTGGTGGTGCAGTGGTTAAGAATCCGCCTGCCAATGCAGGGGACACGGGCTCAAGCAGTGGTCCGGGAAGATCCCGCGTGCCGCAGAGCGGCTAAGCCCGTGAGCCACAACTACTGAAGCCCGCGCACCCTAGAGCCCATGCTCTGCAACGGGAGAAGCCACCACAGAGGCCTGCGCACCACAACGAGGAGCGGCCCCCGCTCGCCGCAGAGAGGGCCCGCGCGCAGCAACAATGACCCAACGCAGCCAAAAATAAATTAAGTAATTAATTTTTAAAAAAATACATCACATTCCTTCTGTGCTTACTATCCTTCAAAGAATCACCAAAGCAGTTCAAAAAGAGTAGACTGGCACTGGAACAACTGGATAAACATCTGGGAAAAAAAAGAAATTAACCTCTATATGGTCAAAAATATAATTCAAAGTGAATCATAGATCTGAATATAAAAAATAAAACTCTACTGCTTCTAGAAGAAAACTTAGGAAAATAATTCACAACCTTGAAGAAGTCAAAGCTTTTTTAGATACAAAACATAAAGCACTAACTGTAAAAGATAAAAGATCAAATGGACTTCATCAAAGTTAAAAACTTAATGCTCATCAAAAGACACAATCAAGAAAATGAAAAAACAAGTCATAGACTGTGAGAAGATGGATTAATATGTGTGTGACTGTGTGTATAAAAATAAATCAATAGTACAAAAACAAAAATCCCAATTAAAGAAACTTCACAAAAGAAGACATATGAATGGCCAAAAAGCAAATGAAAAGGTACTCTAAATCATTAGTTATCAAGGGAAGGCGAATTAAAATTACAGTGAGGTACCACTTCATACCCATTAGAATCCTGAAATTAAAAAAAGATAGGCAATCCAAATGTTGACAAGTTTGTGGAGAAACTGGAACTTGAATGCACTGCTGTTTGGAGGATAAAATCCACAACTACTTTGAAATACTGCAGGCAGTTAAATATACAACTTTTCAAAGAAGAAAACTGGAGGACTTAAACCATACAACTTCAAGACTTACTGTGACACTACAATAATCAAACAGTGTGATAATGATGTAGGGAGAGACATATTAAACAATGGGACAGAATAAATAATCCATAAATAGACCCACAATATATGGTAAATTGATTTTTGACAAAGGTGTCAAGGTGCTTCAGTGAGGGACAGGATAGCCTTCCAACAAATGGTGCAAGAACAAGTGGATATACATATACAAAAAATGAACTCAAAATGGATCATAAGCCTAAACATAAGAGTAAAGTTATAAGCCTTCTAGTATAAAATCTTGTGACCTTGGGTTAAGGAAGGATTTCTTAGAAAGGACACAAAACATGAACCATAAAAGGGAAAAATTTATAAATGTAGATTCATCTAAAAAATGTAATTGCTTTTGAAAGATACCATTACAAAAACTGAAAATATATTCTGCAGACTGGAAGAAAATGTTGGCTAAACATATATCTGATAAAGAATTTGTGGGGCTTCCCTGGTGGCGCAGTGGTTGAGACTCTGCCTGCCAGTGCAGGGGACGCGGGTTCGAGCCCTGGTCTGGGAAGATCCCACATGCCGTGGAGCGGCTGGGCCCGTGAGCCACAACTGCTGAGCCTGCGCGTCTGGAGCCTGTGCTCCGCAACAAGAGGGGCCGCGATGCTGAGAGGTCCGCGCACCGCGATGAAGAGTGGCCCCCGCTTGCCGCACTAGGGAAGGCCCTTGCACAGAAACGAAGATCCAACACAGCTAAAAATAAATAAATAAATAAATAATAAAAATAAAGGAATTCCTTTAAAAAAAAAAAAAAAAGAATTTGTGTACAAAATACACAAAACATTCTCAGAACTCATTAGCAAGAAGACATACAACCTAATTTGTAAAAAATGAAAACAGATTTGAGCAGACATTTCATCAAAAAATATAAGAATGGCACATAAGCACATGAAAAGATACTCAATATTATTAGTCATTATGGAAATGCAAATTAAAACCAAATGAGGAAAAAGGCAGAGTAAGGATCTCTGAAGATCCTCTCCTCCATAAAAGCAATGAAACACTGGCGAAAAAAAAAAATGGTTAGAATCAACTTTTTCAGAACTCTGGAAATTAAACAGTCTAGCAGAAATCTGGGGAGCATTTATTCAAGAAAAACGAATGAAAGTCAACAAGAACACAAGCTTTGCAGCATTTTAACTTGCCTTGTTCCATCCCCACTCTCCAGCTTCAGAGTATGCTTGAAAGCTAATAGTCTCAAATCATGGTAAAAACCAGCATCCTGGCACCCACTGGAGGAGGTATTATGGGGTTGGAACTACTTCAAAGCCCCATTCTCAAAGAATTGTCATTACTTGACATGTCTGGTAGTTCTCTGGAAGATCTCACTGGAAAGGGTGTATTTGTTTGACCTGAGTCAGAACTCACCCAGTTTCTCCTTATGGGCATTTGTCAAAAAGAGTTACAAGCAATTGTTTAATTTCATGGTTGTCTGAGGTGGGTGATAACACAATGAACTAACAAAAAGCTTAAAAGGAGAACTTGGGGAATGAGATATCTGTATGGGGCTTTGAAAAGCTCTGACATATTCCTGAGAATCTAAATGGCCATGTGAATGCATGGTACTGTGTACAGGCACAGGAAAGACCTGAGAAAGCCCTACACTCTCACCTCTGGCTGACCTTGAGGTTCTGTGCAAGCAGGAATTGAGAGAGAAAGTAGAGTTGTCAGTTGCCTGGCTGAGTGTTCAAGGCATGCTCAAACATTCATACACAGCTCCTTTGCAAAGACTGGGAGTCATATTGGTTCCTGGTGTTTTAAAGCAATCTCTGTCTAATCATTAGCTGACCACTAAGCTAACCAAGCAGTGTCTTCAGTGGCCACACTCAACAAAGAATACTGATTTTACAGAAATAGGTCAGAAAAGTCAGGAAACAAACTAACAACAATAACCACAACAAACAGCAACAACAACAAACCCCAGGGGGGAGAAAGAATCTGATTTCCAGAGTTGCCATATTATATTCCTTAAAATGTCCCGTTTTCAATAAAAAAAATTATGAGATATATAAAGAAATAAGAAAGCATGACCTACATACAGGAACAAAAATAAAAAGCAATCAGGCAATTCCTACCACAAAACCCAGGAACTCCTCTTAAATATGAACCCAAGAGAAATGAAAACATACAGCTTCACAAAGACTTACATTTAAATATTTATACCTTTTTTCATATCAGCCAAAACTATAAACAACTTAAAAGTTCATCAACTGATGAATTAAACAAATTGTGGCATATGCATACAACAGAATACTACTCAGCAATGTACAGGAATGAATACAGTACTGATACATGATCATCCCCACCCTCCAGGCTTATCAGCTTCTTTCAGGATCTTGAGCATGCACTAGTAATCCAGGGCTTTGCACGTGCTGTCCCCTTTGCTAGATACCCTCCCACGTACCTTCACATGGCTGGGTCATTCTCATGCTTCAGGACTCGGATAAATGCCACCTCCTCCAAAAGACCCTCCTTGACCACCCCCAAAGTGGCTCTCCTTGGTTGTTTGCCTCTGCCCCTAGTTTGTCTCACTCATTCCACCTATTAACAATTCTTTGCATTCTGTGGTCTAGTTACTTCTTTTTGCCTGCCTGCAGGACAAAAGTTACCAGCCATGTCAATAATAGTTCAGTGTTTTATTTTTCATTGTTCGGACATGAGGAGATAAAGCGCTAGAATTTGTTCTTATTAAAAAGTAATACAGGGGGGGCTTCCCTGGTGGCGCAGTGGTTGAGAATCTGCCTGCTAATGCAGGGGACACGGGTTCGAGCCCTGGTCTGGGAAGATCCCACATGCTGCGGAGCAGCTGGGCCCGTGAGCCACAATTACTGAGCCTGCGTGTCTGGAGCCTGTGCTCCGCAACAAGAGAGGCCCGCGCACAGCGATGAAGAGTGGCCCCCACTTGCCACAACTAGAGAAAGCCCTCGCACAGAAACGAAGACCCAACGTAGCCATAAATTAAAAATAAATAAATAAATAAAAATTAAAAAAAAAAAAAAAAAAGTAATACAGGGACTTCCCTGGCGGTCCAGTGGTTAAGACTCCACACTCCCAATGCAGGAGGCACGGGTTTGATCCCTGGTTGGAGAACTAAGATCCCACATGCCGCACGGTGCAGCCTTAAAAAAAAAAAAAGTAATACACATCACTTTTTTTCTCTAAACCTGTCTCAAGCACTTTTTCATCCCCACCAGTACTAACTTTCCAAATTAAATTAAAAGTTTCTAAGGGTAGGTGTCAGATTTATTTACTTCCAAATGGGACTCCCTAGACTCACTTGGTTTAATTTGACCAGGTACAAAAGCCCTACCTACCCCCAAATTGTTCAACTTATCTGCTACTATGTCAGAGTATCAGAATCCCCAACATTAGAGAACTTTGTTGGGTTCAAGATATAAATATCACTAGAAGCACAAACTACTACATATGAAATGAATTAGATATAAGGATGTAATGTACAGTACAGGAAATACAACCAATATTTTATAACTTTAAATGGAGTGTAATCTATAAAAATATTGAATCACTATGTTGTACACCTGAACCTAATATAACGTTGTAAATCAACTACACTTTAATTTTTAAAAAATTGCTAGAAGGCCCGTGTGGAAATACAAGTATATTCTCTGGGTATATAAAATATTGTCATGTAGGTATAATTATTAAGAGCACTCTTTTACTCTTAAAAGTGTCCTGGTTTTCATCAATGAAACAAAAAGACAACCTATGGAATGGGAGAAAATATTTGCAAACCATGTGACTGACAGGGGTTAATATCCAAAATATACAAACTGCTCATGCAACTCAGTATCAAAAAAACAAACAACCCAATCGAAAAATGGGCAGAAGACCTAAACAGACATTCTTCCGAAGAAGACATACAGATGGCTGACAGACACATGAAAAGATGCTCCACATCACTAATTATTAGAGAAATGCAAATCAAAACCATAATGATCACCTCACACTGGTCAGAATGGCTATCATCAAAAAGTCTACAAATAATAAATGCTGGAGAGGGTGTGGAGAAGAGGGAACCCTCCTACACTGTTGGTGGGATGAAAATGGTGTAGCCACTATGAAAAATAGTATGGAGGTTTCTTGGAAAACTAAAAATAGAGCTACCATATGATCCAACAATCCTTCTTCTGGGTATTTATCCAGAAGAAATGAAAACTCTAATTTGAAAAGATACATGCACCCCAGTGTTCATAGCAGCACTATTTACAATAGCCAAGTCATGGAAACAACCCAAGTGCCCATCAACAGACGACTGGATTAAAAAGATGTGTTATATATATACAATGGGATATTACTCAGCTATAAAAAATAATGAAATAATACCATTTGCAACAACATGGATGAACTTACAGAATATCATACTTAGTGAAGTAAGGCAAAGACAAATACTATATGATATCACTTATACGTGGAATCTAAAAATAATGCAAATGAATCTATACACAATATAGAAACAGACTCATAGAGATAGAAAACAAACATGGTTACCAAAGGGGAGAAGAAGGGACAAATTAGGAGTATGGGATTAACAGATATAAACTACTATACATAAAATAGATAAGCAACAAGGATTTACAGTATAACACAGGGGATTATATTCAATATCTTGTAATAACCTATAATGGAATACAATCTTAAAAAATAATCACTTTGCTGTACACTTGAAACTAACACAGTATCGTAAATCAACTATACCACAATTTTTCTAAAAAAACTGTCCTGGTTTGGACACTAAATTCTATGGGCATCCAACCCAGCAGGAAACCTCATTGACACAGGGGCACATAGGAGAGGTAAGTTGTGGTGGGGGCTGACAGACAGGTGGCTAGCAGTTAAGACAGGTGCATAAAGACAACAGGAGGTGCCAGGGATGCAGGCAGGCATAGGAATGGCAAATGGTGGGCAATACAAGGGAACAGGAGACCCTAAGACAAAATTTGCTCCTTTACAACTTCATCAGGTACCAATTCAGCCTGCAACACTCAAAAACACATTCACCTTTCCTTGGGGCAAAGGGGATTAGCACAAGTCTCATCCAGAGGAAAATTAATACATGTTCACAATTTATGTTCAACCCAGAATCTTTGTTTATTCTGGAAAAGGACTTAGAAGCTTCTCTTTCAACACTTTAATCCTTTGGCCTAATCATCTTCCAGCAATGGCTGAAACAGTGTACAGGGTAAGTGCTGAGGGAGGCCTGAAGGGGAAATCCTTCGTGAGTCTGGCAAGCAGTCAGATTCAGTACCAAATGCTGGCTAGACAGTGCCAGTTTCTCAGTCCCTCTGGGAATGTTACTGCAATTCCCACTAATGCCTACTTCAAGGTTCCCTGGCCTGACAAGCTCACAGTTAGCATCTATCAAGCAGGGCTGGTCTGTGGAGAAAAACTCCTTTTCAGACTTATATTTCCCCTAAGCCTGGAAAACAATCTTCTTCTTGCTGTGACCTCCGCCCATGACTATTGGCAGGAGGTGTAAAACCCAGGGCCCATCACCCAGAAAAACATTTCCAGGTGTTTCTATTCAAGGTCTGCTACAGAAGGCCGAATTTACTTTTTTGCTCCATTCTCCACCATAAGCCAAAAATGCAAAAGGCAATCCCACCCCTGAGCTGTGTCACACCCATGCTCACCATATACCATGCAAAGGGGGAGAAAAAAAATCATGGTCTTCATGAACTGTAGAAACTCGTACCCAGAATATGGCCACTTGGCAACTTTTTGGGTCCCCTCACTTTTTCCACCCCAGCTGGGTTCTTCCTCAGAATTGTTTTCTAAGTGGCAGCTTGTGTTTATTCTATTGGGGTTTTGGAGAACTTAGGAAAAGGAAAAATCAACAAAGTGTAGTTAGGCACATGGAAAACCATATGCTTCATAAAACTGCATATGTGCTGTGTTTAAGATGTAAAGAAAGATATGCAAAAATAAACACCTGCCAACTTCAGAATCTACCTAGATTCGAAAATTCAAAAAGCCTATGTTCATATGCAAAATATACAGCATGCTTTAAATTTCACAGATTATTAAAGCTGAAAGAGCTCATTCAAGGGTTGCAAATTCAAACTCCCATGGGGACCAGGAAGGTAATACAAATGAGTGAAGTGGGCCAGGTGGGGCCTTGGGAACTGGGAGGCGGGGGTGCTGCCTAAATAGGTGAGTTCTCCTGACTTTTTCAATGTTGTTCAGTCATTCAGATTTATTTTAAAATACTGTGGACTTCCCTGGTGGTCCAGTGGTTAAGACACCGGGCTCCCAATGTAGGGGGCCCAGGTTTGATCCCTGGTCAGGGAACTAGATTCCCCCATGCCACAACTAAGAGCCCGCATGCTGCAAGGAAGATCCCGCGTGTAGCAGTGAAGATCCCATGTGCCACAACTAAGACCTGGTGCAGCCAAGTAAATAAATAAATATTTTAAAAAATATATTGTATTGGCCAAACAATACACATATGCATTAAGATTTGATCCATGGACTTCCAGCTTGAGACATCTATTCTAGAAAGATTTCATAATTAATGAATAGATAATGTGATGTAAAGAAAGATATCTTCTCAGAGTCCCATGGATTGTGAATCCCAGATGTGTCACCAAGGCTCAGTTCTTCTAATTCTCACCCTGATACTCTTTCTCCTCATTCTGATATTGTATGACCTGCTAAACACAAGAGGTTTCACATACAGGTCAATTTCACATGGTCAATTTCACTGTGTGTTTGTCCTGGTTATTTTTCATTTGCCAGTCAAGATCCATTCTGCATCCTTCTTTACCTTGTATCACTGTGTCTCAGGAGGGTGACTTATATAACCTATGTCAATGGGCTCCTTTGTCCTCTGTTTTTAGTTGAGTTAAGCCAATGGGAGGCCCCAACAGGAGCTCAGAGGGAAGGTAAGAGGAAATTGTTGTGTTTCTCTCCACTAAAAGCTCCTATCAGGCAGCACACTCCACGGAGCTTATTTATTTAGCTTATCTGGGTTTCAGTAACCACACCCTCTCCTTGCCCCTTCAGGCTTAGGGGTGGTAATGGCTCCCCATTACTGTTAGGTTCAGGGTACTGCATTCTTCCTTGCTGGGTTCCCCAAACTCTGTCTACAAGTTTATAAATGGTCCCTTTATTAAAATCTCTTCAATTACCAGCTGAAACAGTGTGACCAACCATCCTGGTTTGCCAGAGACTCTAATAGCAGTGAAAATCTCATGTCCTGGGAAGTCCCTCAGGCCTGGGCAAAGCGAGACAGTTGGCCAACCTATGTACAAGTTCTATCTGTATATTTCTTTAAAATCTTCTGCTTCTTTTATCATACTATTCCTTCTCTCACATCTTTAAGCATTTCAAATATACTTATTTTACAGTCTCTTATATTTATGTCTATTATTTCTGATTCTTGGGGCACTAATTATCCTTTCGCTGCACCTGCTGGCTCTCTCTCACGGTGGTTAATTTTCTTTTGTGAGTTCTTTGTGCCTTGAGTTGTAAAAATATCCCAAATAAAACAGTTCTACAATTGCTTGGATTGTATCCTATGTGTCTAATTGACCTGAGCAGTTTGTGCTAACTTATCAGCAGTACACAGTTGGATACCATACCCGTTTGTGGCACAGACCTGGGGTTTTACTTTCTTGGCTGTAACTTTTTTTCTTATTTTAAACCAGGGCCCTAGACAAGTTGCAAGCTTTCTTCTTTCCTAGACGCAAATGTAGAGTTGTTACAGTTGCCATTCCATGGGAAGTACAACTTGTCAAGGTTCCCGGCTTTATGCCGAAGCTTAGTTCTAGTTTTCCTACCTAGTGAGGGCTTGAGGTCACATCTCCTATACCTCTAGTGGGTGTCAGGTCCCCAACCCTCAGGTCTTAAAGCCTATATCTGGGTCAGAAATTTTGCTGAAATGTCAGCCCTCCATTATTGTCCTGGCTTTGATCTGTATCTTCATTTATTGCACCTGGAGATTTTTCTGTCTTTCGTGCCAGATGTTTTATAAAATTCTATTTTTTTATTCAGTCTTTCTATGACTTTGCTCTGTCATACTGTCAGAACCAAAGACCACTTGGAAATACTGGAGTTCATACCCAGCATAAACTGGAGACAGGCTTATGTGGTTCTGCTTCCATGCTTGCAGGGTCAGTGACGGAATTCAGCTGACCACTTGAGGCCAAAATGCAGCAAGTCTGGGGTATCTAACCAAGTGTGAGGCACTGCTGAGGTTATACTGGTCTCACTTAAGGTGAATGGCACCATGAGGCAAGGTGGAAATGAAATATTCATTGCCCATTCAATATTACCTAATTTGTGTGTCCAAGTGTTGACAAAAGAGAAGCCTTTGCCGTCTACTTTATGAGTAATTGTAAATTAACATGCAACCCTGCACCCATTCTGGTGAGAAGAGAATAACTTAGATTTGCCAACTGTTTGATAACATGGCCTGGTTTCAACTGCAGATGTCACCCATCCTGTTTCCAACTGTTGGAAATTCAGCGGAATAGAGAGACTTCCTAAGAGAAGCGATTTTGTATAACATGATAGAACCTGGAATCTAAAAATCTTAAATAATCAAAATTAAAAGACATTTTAAAGATGAGGTCCAACTTGTATTTCAGGTTTAGACATTCCTTCAAACTCTTCCAAGCATGTTTACAGCACAGCCAAACACAGTCATTTTGCTCCTGCAGTTATTATCTTGTTATGCGGCTTGCTGGCTTTTTTTTTCACTTGAGAAGTTGTACTGAACAGATCCTGGAATGCTTGATAGCTATACAGATCTGGCAGGCAGGACTAGAGTGCTGCATCCATCAGCATGACCTAGGGCCCAAAGATTCTTCATTTGCTTAAAACATTGGGCCCTGAGGTTCCCTGGGGCTCAGTTAGAAAGGAACTGCTCAGAGCTTTGACACTTAGCAAATGCCAACTTGAAGTTCCAGACATTCCTCCCAACATGTAGGCTGCTGGCACAAAAACCAGGCCCCCACAGGACAAAGCAGGTGCCTCCGCCACTCCCCAGCCAGAGCGCTCTCTATGGGGGATTCAGCTCAAGTCAAGAGCTAAGAGTGGGAGGTCATCTCTATGAATCTAATTTCTTCATTCAATAATAGGGGCAGGGGCCAATAGGAGAGGATACCAGAGGAGTAAGGCAATGTGTTGTGAGGCACACAGTAAAAGCATTACTATAATGGGAAAAGGAGGAAATAGTCATGATAAAACTAATACTGCTTACATCCTTTGCACTCCTTATCTTATTTAATCATCAACAAAAAAGCATGTTATGTCATATTCTGGGGCGCGCCATAGTTCAAACATAATATTTATCTATTCCTTGTGAGCTTTCTTAGGCCTGCTCCTTCCTTTCTCTTATAGTTTTAGGTTTTAATAAAAATACATACTGAATACTTCTTATATAAAAGCACTTGGTTAAGTGCTTTATATGCATACATTATCTTTTATCCTCACAATTCTATGTGGTATTATTGTCCTCATTTTATTGATAAGAAAACTGAGGCTAAAAGGAAGCTAAGTTACTAGCCCAAGGTCACACAAGTAGTAAATGGCAGAGGCCACATTCAAATCTAGACCATCTAATTTTAAAGTCTGAGCTCTCATTACTATGACCCTGGATCTCAAACATTAATGCATACCTTGGGAGTCTTTTAAGAAAGCAAATTTCAGGGACTTCCCTGGTGGTGCAGTGGTTAAGAATCCGCCTGCCAGTGCAGGGGACACAGGTTCGAGCCCTGGTCCAGGAAGATTCCACGTGCCACGGAGCAACTAAGCCCATGTACCACAACTACTGAGGCTGTGCTCTAGAGCCCGCAAGCCACAACTACTGAAGCCCGTGCGCCTAGAGCCCGTGCTCCGCAACAAGAGAAGCCACCGCAATGAGAAGCCTGCGCACCGCAACAAAGAGTAGCCCCCGCTCACCGCAACTAGAGAAAGCCCATGTGCAGCAACGAAGACCCAACGCAGCCATAAATAAATAAATAAATATTTATTTTTAAAAAAAACTCACAAGATAGACCTTCCTTCTAGAGAAGCTGTAAAATGCACCCTAACCCTGTCTTCCATGTTTCCAGACCTCAGTAGGGCCCGGAGTCAAACAAAGAGTGTGCATTTGCCTAGGGTAGGGGGTTTCTAGAATTTTCCAGGACTCGCATTACTCTCCATCTCTTTAAAGAATGGGCTCACAAAAGAATGAAGTGATAGATATTTTCACCAAAGGATTTTCTTATCGAGTGGAGGATAAGAACAGAACTCAGCAATCAGATGGGACATGGAAGAGTAGAACCAGTATCCCACAGGGGATGTGCTCCAGACATCCTGGTAGCAATTTACCTCCCATTAACACCCCACAGTTGGAAAAGAGCAAAAAAGCAGTCACGCAAAGGGCCTGCTGTGAGGTAGCACTTCTGACACATGGCCTTCCCGAGGGGAATGAATTTCCACTTGGTCTCATTCCTCATTATTGGTCTTCCCACCTTAGGCCTGGTGTTTCTCCATCAGCGACAAAGTTGGTTGCACCCTATAGCTGGCCTCGGTGCTTCCCTAACCCAGTGCTTCCATTTGAGGAAAAAGAAATTAAAAAGCTTTTGAAATGAGTAACTCTAAAAGTAACTCATTTTTGTCCTAATGCGTAAGTAGGGTATTTGAGAGTTGAATGGAAAACTTCCTTTTCAGAGCCCTTCCCAGGCTCAGGAACAAGTTATTCCAAAGCCATCACGGGCAACTGCCTCAGCAGAGAGACAAAAACAGAAGAAACTATTGCTATAATTACGACTAATTACAATCTCATGATTCCATTTAATCTTCACATAAGAAGTTCACCAATTGGAGAATGCCATTGATCCTCTATGCCTGAGCCAATTAGTTATTTTGGTCCAATCCAAAATGATTGCCCAGCCTTTGCCAGAATGAAACTGTGTTCAGAATTTTATTTTTACAGCTTTAAGGCATCCCAGAGTTTAACAGGACATTGGAAACCATCCATTTGTGACACATCTGCTCCAACAAGATCGGCATATTTCAAACATCATTAAGAAGTTATATTTCAAACATCATTAAGAAGTTAATACTGAAACCCATTCTAACTTTCTCTCCAATGACAAGTTGTTTTTTAACGTTCAAGTGTTTAGATTTCTTTTAGAAAAATGGAAATGATTCTTTAATACCTTCGAATTTTGGTCCAGATAGTCTAGGAAGAAAGAGATTATAAGTAACATCTCAATTTTGGGCACCTCATTAGTCAGGGGGATTGGGTTTCTGATGACTGCTCTTCTAATTGACTAGCAGTGGACTGTTGCTCTCTGGGGTGTTGGAGAATTCCATGAATCCTGCTTCCAGCCCTCCAGAGTTTACAGAGACTGCAGTCTTTCACTGCCTGCAGTATCCCTGAGCCTCAAGAAATCATGGGAGGCAGTGGGCCTCTGCCACTTTACCTATGCTGTAATCTGAAGTGAGTTATTTATCCCCTCAGACACTCCACTTTCTCGAGGTATAAAATGAATAAAACACTACCTGCCCAAAAATTTGATGGGAGAATGAGAGGTACAATATGTACTGTTCCAGGGCTGGGCACAGAGTCAGTGCCCAAACAAAATTGTTTATTTGTTTATTCAACCAAAAGTTAAGCACAAGAGTGAGTGCACAATATACAGGCTCTGCTTTCCTGTCTGTTATGGTCTGGTAGATAAAACAGGTATGAGTCAAATAATTACTCAATTTAATTTTTAAAAGGAGATAAAACAATAAAAAAGGAGAATTTAAAGCAGAGGAACTGCTAGTTAGGTGGGGATAGGGACAGGGAAAGGGAAGGGGAGGGGGAGGGGTGAGTTAGGGAAGATTGAGGAAGTAACACTAGAACCAAGATATGAAAGATGGGGGTGCTGAGAGGGAGCCTGTGGGGGTCAGAATCAGGGAAGGAGGACCTCAGAGAGAACAAGGAGGAAGCATGGCAGAGATGGGGCTGAAACTAGTCACAGGCAATTTCACATAAATTATTACCATGCTTTCTTCAGTGAAGCCTTTGATTTAAATGACAAAATTTTACAAGTATGTCTTAGGAACAAACTTTTAACCTTGTTATGAAATAATTTATTGACAGGAATACTTCATGATCCATTTCACTAATTTCTCTGAAAAACTGCCTAATTTATGTGAAAGAGAAAAAAGGGGGAAACTATACAGCTACATGATTACATGCAGTAGAAAGATAATACAAAATCAATGCATTATAATTTATCATAAATTATAAGGAGTGGACTTGGAGTTGATGAATGATCTGAGATAGAGGCTCACTGCTGGTTGTGTTAGCCTAAGCAAGTCATTTACAGTTGTCCCTTGGTATCAATAGGAGATTGGTTCCAGGACCTCCCCAATCCCCATATCAAAATCCAAGGATGCTCAACCCCTGACATAAAATGGCACAGTATTTGCGGATATCCTACACACATCCTCCCGTACACTTTAAATTATCTCTAAATTACTTATAATACCTAGTACAATGTAAATGCTATATAAACAGCTGTAAATAAAATACAAATGCTATGTAAATTCAAGTTTTGCTTTTGGGAACTTTCTGGAATTTTTTTTTCAAATATTTTTGATCCGTAGTTGGTTGAATCCGAGGATTTGGAACCTGTGGATATGGAGGGCGACTGTACTTAGGGTTTTCTCTGTGCCAGACACTGTGCTAAGTGCTTACATGACATGTATCATTGAATTTTCACAACCCAGTAAGCTACCAAATGTCCTCCTCCTCCTCATCATTATCATCATCTGCCCTTTACAGAAGGAGAGACAAGCTTAGAAAAATGAACTAGCATGCCCAATATTACATAGGTAGTAAATAACAAAGTTCATATTTTAATCCTAGCAACTAGCTCCCAAGTCTGCACTCTTAAAACCGCAGTACAAATCATTTGCTCTGTCTAGACTGGAAGGTGGTTGTGAAGATGAAACAGTCATGAACATCCTTTGTAAAAAACACCCACAAACCCCCACACCAAGGTAAGAGACCACTGGGATGAACACCTCTGCTCTCTTGCCGTGAAACCCAGACCCTTTCAGGTTCACTCCAACTTTATTCCAACTGTCCAGGCTGGGACTTCAGAAGACTTTTTCTTAGCAGGGTGCTTCACCTGAGCCCAGGGGCCCATGGGTCCACTGAAACTGTTTGCAAAGTATTACATGCATATCCACATGTGTATTTTTCATATGGTTGGTTACCCAAAATGTTTATGAACTTCTGGGAAGAGGAACATTCTCACTAAATTCCGATTTAATGAAGTTGATTCAGGACAATAAAGGACTGGGAGTTAAGAAGAGATTTTTAATTCTCTCCTGGAATCACCTGCTCTCTAAATACTTGAGGTGGGCCTATAATGTGTGAATCCAGAGGTCTAGCCATAGTGGGGCTCCTTTAAAAATTACTCTTGTTTACTCACTTTCCAAAAAAAGTCCTTACTTCTCTATATAAATTTGCATATTTAGGAGTTAAGTAAACTTGCAAGAAAAAAAAGTCTGAAACACATTAAACTCTGAACTATCTAAATCCTTCAAAATTCTGCACAGTCTGTGCCACTGTATATTAAAATTACTTTAGCAGAGTTGCAATCATACATTCCCCTGTGCACTGGGTTTCCCCAGTGCTATTTCACATAAACATTTTCCTGTATTGGCATAGCCCACACACTTGTGATTTTAATAACGTGAGAGAATCCCATTCTATTAACATATATTGAAAGCATTTAAATTTTAAAAAGAAAGAAACCCTCAATTTTAGATTCGCAAATCTCTGATTTTCACTTTAAGATTAAAAAAACTGATATAGAAAATGCTAGTAATGTATAATGTAATGATTTCAGAGTATGGGCTTTGGAATCCAATAGACCTGTATTGGAATCCCATTTCTGCCTCTTACAAGCTATGTGACCTTGAGTGAGTCACTTAAGCTCTCTGAGCCCCAGTTTCCTCATTGTAAAATGGGGATAATAGCAATATCTCCCTCTTCAAAACTGTTGCAAGATTAAGCTACATAATATACTTAAAGTGCTTTACAGAGTGCCTGGTACATGCTAAAAGATTGGTAAGTGATAGCTACGGGCATAATAGACAGAAAATAGAGAACAGGACCCACCCAGAGCATTTTCTTTAGGAGGGGTGAATACATATTTTTCCAAGGTCATACGGAAAGAAAATCTCGGGAAATAAGAAAGAGATGAATTGGCCACATGTTGCTATAGATTTACTGGGCTATTCCAAGTTTGGGTGCCTGAAACGAACATTTTCAGCCCTAAAATAAGGATGGCAACTTAGGGCTGGTGAGCATGAATAAACATAGCCAGAGAATAAATATACCCAGCGTGTCCCTGGCACAGTGCCTCTGTTCAGCCTCACTGCTCCCCACCTCCCTACAAAGCAAAACCTTCCAAGCCAAGCCATCCCTCCACCATCAAGGAAGGTTTTCGGACACTTCCCCTGACCAAATGCTAGAATATTCAAGCTAAACAGAACCATGGCAATTCTCTCTTGTCCAACTCACCCACTTTACAGATCAGAAAATGGGGGACTCAGGCATGGGAAATGAATTTCCAAGGTTGCATAACTCCTGAAGGGCAGAGCTGGTATAGAACTCAGTCCCAAACCATCAGCCCAAGGATTTTCTAGTCAGTCATTTGTGTTCCACCTTCGTGATATTTTATTTTACTGTGGAGCTCCTATACTCCTATAAAAATTTACTTAATTTTTAATTATCTCTTTCAGGGAGACCTTCAAGACAGTGGAGGAGTAAGACGTGGAGATCACCTTTCTCCCCACAAATACATCAAGAATACATCTACATGTGGAACAACTCCTACAGAACACCTACTGAATGCTGGCAGGAGACCTCCGACTTCCAAAACGGCAAGAAACTCCCCACGTAACTGGGTAGGGCAAAAAAAAAAAAGAAAGAAAAGAGACAAAGGAATCGGGACAGGACCTGCCCCTCTGGGAGGGAGCTGTGAAGGAGAAAAAGTTTCCACACACTAGGAAGCCCCCTCAGTGGTGGGGACGTGGCGGGGAAGCTTCGGAGCCACGGAGAAGAGCGCAGCAACTGGGGTGCAGAAGGCAAAATGAAGAGATTCCTGCACGGAGGATCGGCACTGACCAGCACCCACCAGCCTGAGACACTTGTCTGCTTGCCCGCCCGGATGGGTGGGGGCTGGGAGCTGAGGCTCGGGCTTCAGAGGTCAGATCCCAGGGAGAGGACTGGGGTTGGCTGCGTGAGGACAGCCTTGGGGGGGCCAGTGTGCCACAGCTAGCCAGGAGGGAGTCCGGGAAAAAGCCTAGGCCTGTCAGAGAGGCAGGAGACCTCTGTTGCAGGGTGCCTCGGGGAAGCACAGGAGCTTCCTGTCCTGTGCGCTCACAGATGGCAGGGCAACACCTACGGGAGCACGAGCGCAAGCCGCAGCTGTTATCTTGAACCCCAGAGGCTGCCCCCGCTGCCATCAAGGGTCCTGTGTGCAAGGCAGGTCACTGTCCACACCCTCCCAGCAGCCTGTGCAGCAGTCCCCCACTGCTGAGGGTCCCGTGATCCAGGGCCAACCTCCCTGGGAGAATGCACACCGTGCCTCAGGCTCTTGCAACTTCACACTGGCCTCTGTTGCCACAGGCTCTCCCCAAACATCCCAGTTGTGACTGCCATATCCCTCCCTCCCCCCGGCCTGAGTGAGCAAGTGAGCCATAATCAGCCGCTGCTTTCACCCCCTCTTGCCTGGGCAAGGCACAGATGCCTGAAGGCAGCCCACACACAGAGGCGGGGCCAAAACCAAAGCTGAACCCCAAGGGCTGTGCGGCCAAAGAAGAGAAAGGGAAATATCCCCATGCAGCCACAGGAGTAGCAGATTAAATCCCCGCAGTCAGCTTGGTAAACCCTGCATCTGTGGAATACTTGAATAGACAACGAGTGCTCCCACAATAGAAGCTGTGGACTTCGGGGGCAGCTGTGGACTCTGGGGGCAAATACACACAGGACTAAGGCCAGATCAGAGTCTGAGCTGGCCCCAGAGTGCCCACAGCAGGTCCAGAGACTACCTAGAAGTACTGGAGGACTTCCTGGGCAGGCAGGGATTGGCCATGGCTCACTGTGTGGGCAAGGACACTGAAAAATATCACTAATTCTTTTGATGCGGTTCTGTTGTTCTTTTTTATTGTTCTTTTAATTTTCATTTACTTTTTCTTTTCTTTTTTATGCTTTTATTTTTAATACATTTTAATTTTTTTTCCTATTTCTACTGTACTTTTTCATTATATTGTGTTTTTTCCTTGTGTTTGCTTTTTTCTGGTTTTTGTTTTCATTTTATTTTTAACTATATTTTATATTTTTCTATTTTTACTTTACTACTTTGTTGTTTTGTATTTTTTCCTTTTGTTTTCATCTTTGTCTTTACATTTTTTTGATCATTTTTGTGTGTCTGTTTTACGCTTTCATTGCCTTTTTTTAGTTTGCTTTCTGCATTTAATTTGTTTCCGGTTTTATTTTTTTGTTAGTTTAGTTTCTAGTGTTTGTTTTCGTTTTTGGGTTTGTTTATTGGTTTGGTTGCTCTCTTCTTCTTTGTTTTCTCTTTTTTTTCCTTTTCTTTTTGTGAGTGCATGTGTGTACATTTCTTTGTGTGATTTTGTCTGTTTAGTTTTGCTTTTACCAGTTGTCTTGGGGTTTTGTCTATTCATTTTTTGTTTGTTTGTTTTTGTTTTTTTGGTTTTGTTTTTCTTCTTCCTTTTCTTCCATGCCGTGTGGCTTTCAGGGTCTTGGTGCTCCGGCTGGGGGTTGGGCCTGAGCCTCCGACATGGGAGAGCCAAGTCCAGGACGCTGACCACCAGACAACTCCCGGCCCCATGGAGTAATAATCAGCGAGAGCTCTCCCAGAGGTCTCCATCTCAACACTAACACCCAGCTCCACCGTACAGCCAGCAAGCTCCAGTGCTGGACACCTCATGCCAAACAACTAGCAAGACAGGAACACAACCATACCCATTAGCAGACAGGCTGCCTAAAATCATATTAAGATCACAGACACCCCAAAACACACCACCGGACGTGGCCCTGCCCATCAGAGGGACACTATCCAGCTCCACCCACCAGAACACAGGCACCAGTCCTCCCCACCAGGAAGCCTACACAAGCCACTGGCCCAACCTCACCCACTGGGGACAGACAACAGAAGTAAGAGGAACTACAACCCTGCTGCCTGTAGAAAGGAGACCCCAAACACAGTAAGTTAAACAAAATGACAAGGCAGAGAAATATGCAGCAGACAAAGGAGCAAGGTAAAAACCCACAAGACCAAACAAATGAAGAGACAGGCAGTCTACCTAAAAAAGAATTCAGAGCAATGATAGTAAAGATGATCCAAAATCTCGGAAACAGAATGGAGAAAATACAAGAAACGTTTAACAAGGACCTAGAAGAACTAAAGAGCAAACAGTTTTTTGTTGTTTTTTACAAAATATATTTATTTATTTATTTATTTTGGCTGCATTGGGTCTTTGTTTCTGCGCAGGCTTTCTCTAGTTGCAGCGAATGGGGGCTACTCTTCGTTGCGGGGCATGAGCTTCTCATTGCAGTGGCTTCTCTTGTTGCAGAGCACTGGCTCTAGGTGCACGGGCTTCAGTAGTTGTAGCATGTGGGCTCAGTAGTTGTGGCTCACAAGCTCTAGAGTGCAGGCTCAGTAGTTGTGGCACAGGGGCTTAGTTGCTCCGTGGCATATGAGATCTTCCCGGACCAGGGCTCGAACCCGTATCCCCTGCATTGGCAGGCAGATTTTTAACCACTGTGCCACCAGGGAAGCCCAAACAAACAGTTTTAAACAACACAATAACTGAAATTAAAAATACTCCAGAAGGAATCAATAGCAGAATAACTGAGGCAGAAGAAGGGATAAGTGAGCTAGAAGATAGAATGGTGGAAATAACTGCCACAGAGCAGAATAAAGAAAAAAGAATACAAAGAATTGAAGACAGTCTCAGAGACCTCTGGGATAACATTAAACGTACCAATGTACGAATTATAGGGGTCACAGAAGAAGAAGAGAAAAAGGAAGGGTCTGAGAAAATATTTAAAGACATTATAGGGAAAAGGAAATAGTTAATCAAGTTCAGGAAGCGCAGAGAGTTCCATACAGGATAAACCCAAGGAGAAACATGCTGAGACACATATTAATCAAACTATCAAAAATTAAATACAAAGAAAAAATATTAAAAGCAGCAAGGGAAGAGTAACAAATAACATACAAGGGAATCCCCATAAGGTTACCAGCTGATTTTTCAGCAGAAATTCTGCAGGCCAGAAGGGAGTGGCAGGATATATATTAAATGATGAAAGGGCAAAACCTACAACCCAGATGACTCTACCCAGAAAGGATCTCATTCAGATTCAACAGAGAAATCAAAAGCTTTACAGGCAATCAAAAACTAAGAGGATTCAGCACCACCAAACCAGCCCTACAACAAATGCTTAAGGAACTTCTCTAAGTGGAAAACGCATAAGAATAAAAGGATCTACAAAAACAAACCCCAAAGAATTAAGAAAATGGTAATAGGAATATACATATCAATAATTATCTTAAATGTGAATCAATTAAATGCTCCAACCATAAGAAACAGACTGGACCCACTTCAGACCTAGGGACATATACAGACTGAAAGTGAGGGGATGGAAAAGATATTCCATGCAAATGGAAATCAAAAGAAAGCTGGTGTAGCAATTCTCATATCAGACAAAACAGACTTTAAAATAAAGACTATTACAAGAGATAAGGAAGGATACTACATAATGATCAAGGGATCAATCCAAGAAGAAGATATAACAATTGTAAATATTTATGCGCCCAACATAGGAGCACCTCAGTACATAAGGTGAAAGCTAACAGCCATAAAAGGGGAAATTGATAGTAACACAATAATAGTAGGGGACTTTAACACCCCACTTACAGCAATGGACAGATCATCCAAACAGAAAATAAATAAGGAAACACAAGTTTTAAATGACACGTTAGACCAGATGCACTTAATTGATATTTATAGGACATTCCATCCAAAAACAACAGAATACACTTTCTTATCAAGTGCACACAGAACATTTCCAGGATAGATCATATCTTGGGTCACAAATCAAACCTCAGTAAATTTAAGAAAATTGAAATCATATCAAGCATCTTTTCTGACCACAACGCTATGGTACTAGATATCAATTACAGGAAAAAATCTGTAAAAGATACAAACACATGGAGGCTAAACAATACACTACTAAATAACAAAGAGATCACTAAAGAAATCAAAGAGGAAATCAAAACATACCTAGAAACAAATGACAATGAAAACATGATGACCCAAAACCTACGGGATGCAGCAAAAGCAGTTCTAAGAGGGAAGTTTATAGCAATACAATCGTACCTAAAGAAACAAGAAAAATCTCAAATAAAGAATCTAACCTTACACCTAAAGCAATTAGAGAAAGAAGAACAAAAAAAACCCTCAAAGTTAGTGGAAGAAAAGAAATCATAAAGATCAAATCAGAAATAAATGAAAAGGAAATGAAGGAAACAATAGCAAAGATCAATAAAACTAAAAGCTGGTTCTTTGAGAAGATAAACAAAATTGATAAACCATTAGCCAGACTCCTCAAGAAAAAAAGGGAGAAGATTCAAATCAACAGAATTAGAAATGAAAATGGAGAAGTAACAACTGACACTGCAGAAATACAAGGATCATGAGAGACTACTACAAGCAACTATATGACAATAAAATGGACAACCTGGAAGAAATGGACAAATTCTTAGAAATGCACAACCTTCCGAGACTGAACCAGGAAGAAATACAAAATATGAACAGACCAATCACAAGCACTGAAATTGAAACTGTGATTAAAAATCTCCCAACAAACAAAAGCCCAGGACCAGATGGCTTCACAGGGAATTCTATCAAACATTTAGAGAAGAGCTAACACCTATCCTTCTTAAACTCTTCCAAAATATAGCAGAGGGAGGAACACTCCCAAGTTCATTCTAGGAGGCCACCATCACTCTGATACCAAAACCAGACAAAGACGTCACAAGAAAAGAAAACTACAGGCCAATATCACTGATGAACATAGATGCAAAAAGCCTCAACAAAATACTAGCGAACAGAATCCAACAGCACATTAAAGGGATCATACACCATGATCAAGTGGGGTTTATGCCAGGAATGCAAGAATTCTTCAATATACACAAATCAATCAATATGATACACCATAATAACAAACTGAAGGATATAAACTATATGATAATCTCAATAGATGCAGAAAAAGCTTTTGACAAAATTCAACACCCATCTATGATAAAAACTCTCCAGAAAGTGGGCATAGAGGGAACCTACCTCAACATAATAAAGGCCATATATGACAAACCCACAGCAAACATCATTCTCAATGGTGAAAAACTGAAAACATTTCCTCTAAGATCAGGAATAAGACAAGGGTGCCCACTCTCATCACTATTATTCAACACAGTTTTGGAAGTGTTAGCCATGGCAATCAGAAAACAAAAAGAAAGAAAAGGAATGCAAATTGGAAAAGAATAAGTAAAACTGTCACTGTTTGCAGATGACATGATACTGTACATAGAGAATCTTAAAGATGCCACCAGAAAACTACTGGAGCTAATCAATGAATTTGGTAAAGTTGCAGGATACAAAATTAATGCACAGAAATCCCTTACATTCCTATACACTAACAACAAAAAATCAGAAAGAGAAATTAAGAAAGCAGTCCCATTTATCATTGCAACAAAAAGAATAAAATACCTAGGACTAAAGCCACCTAAGGAAGCAAAAGACCTGTATGCAGAAAACTGTAAGACACTGATGAAAGAAATCAAAGATGATACAAACAGATGGAGAGATATACCATGTTCTTGGATTGGAAGAATCAACATTGTAAAAATGACTATACTACTTAAAGCAATCTACAGATTCAATGCAATCCCTATCAAATTACCAATGGCATTTTTCACAAAAGTAGAACAAAAAATTTTACAATTTGTATGGAAACACAAAAGACCCTGAATAGCCAAAGCAATCTTGAGAAAGAAAAACGGAGCTGGAGGAATCGGGCTCCCTGACTTCAGACTATACTACAAAGCTACAGTCATCAAAACAGTATGGTACCAGCACAAAAACAAATATAGATCAATGGAACAGGAGAGAAAGCCCAGAGATAAACCCACACACATATGGTCACCTTATCTTTGATAAAGGAGGCAAAAATATACAATGGAGAAAAGACAGCCTCTTCAATAAGTGGTGTTGGGAAAAGTGGACAGCTACATGTAAAAGAATAAAATTAGAACACTCCTTAACACCATACACAAAAATAAACTCAAAATGGATTAAAGACCTAAATGTAAGGCCAGACACTATAAAACTCTTAGAGGAAAACATAGGCAGAACACTCTATGCCATCAATCACAGCAAGATCCTTTTGACCCACCTCTTAGAGTAATGGAAATAAAAACAAAAATAAACAAATGGGACCTAATGAAATTTAAAAGCTTTTGCACAGCAAAGGAAACCATAAACAAGACAAAAAGACAACCCTCAGAATGGGAGAAAATATTTGCAAACAAAGCAACTGACAAAGGCTTGATCTCCAAAATTTACAAGCAGCTCATGCAGCTCAATATCAAAAAACCAAACAACCCAATCCAAAAATGGGCGGAAAACCTAAATAGACATTTCTCTAAAGAAGACATACAGATTGCCAACAAACACATGAAAAGATGCTCAACATCACTGATCATTAGAGAAATGCAAATCAAAACCACAATGAGGTATCACCTCACATGAGTCAGAATGGCCATTATCAAAAAATCTAGAAACAATAAATACTGGAGAGGGCGTGGAGAAATGGGAACCCTCTTGCACTGTTGGTGGGAATGTAAGTTGATACAGCCACTGGAGAACAGTATGGAGATTCCTTAAAAAACTAAAAATAGAACTATCATATGACCCAGCAATCCCATTACTGGGCATATACCCTGAGAAAACCATAATTCAAAAAGAGTCATGTACCACAATGTTCACTGCAGCTCTGTTTACAATAGCCAGGACATGGAAGCAACCTAAGTGTCCATCGACAGATGAATGCATAAAGAAGATGTGGCACATATATACAATGGAATATTACTCAGCCATAAAAAGGAACGAAACTGAGTTATCTGTTGTGAGGTGGATGGATGTAGAGTCTGTCATACAGAGTGAAGTAAGTCAGAAAGAGAAAAACAAATACCGTATGCTAACTCATATATATGGAATCTAGAAAAATGGTACTGATGGACCTGGTGGTAGGGCAGGAATAAAGACACAGACATAGAGAACAGACTTGAGGACACAGCGGGGGAAGGGGAGGCTGGGACATAGTGAGAGTGTAGCACTGACATAAACACACTACCAAATGTAAAATGGATGGCTAGTGGGAAGCTGCTGCATAGCACAGGGAGATCAGCTCAATGCTTTGTGATGACCTAGGGGTGTGGGATAGGGAGGGTGGAAGGGAGGCTCAAGAGGGAGGGGATACGGGGATATATGTATACATATAGCAGATTTACTTTGTTGTAAAGCAGAAACTAACACAACATTGTGAAGCAATTATACTCCAATAAAGATGTATAAAAATCTATCTTTCTTTTTTGCTAAAAAAAAAAAAAAGGAAACTTTATATTATGTGTACTATTAATGGTAAAAACAGTATTACTTAATTTAAATAAAAGATAGTCATAGGGACTTCCCCAGTGGTCCCGTGGTAAAGAATCCGCCTTCCAATGCAGGGGATGCGGGTTCGATCCCTGGTCAGAGAACTAAGATCCCACATGCCACGGGGCAACTAAGCCCGCATGCCGCAACTACTGAGCCTGCGCGCCTCAACGAGAGAGCCCGCGTGCCACAAACTACAGAGCCCATGCACTCTGGACCCTGCGCGCTATAACTACAGAGCCCTGGGTCCTGGAGCCCAGGCGCCACAACTGGAGAGAGAAAACCCTCATGCCACAACTAGAGAGAACCCCACGCACCGCAACGAAAAAGGTCCCACATGCCTCAACGAAGACCCCACATGCTGCAACTAAGACCTGACACAGCCAAAAAATAATGAAAATAAAGAAAAAAAAATAAAAATAGGGCTATTATTTTAAAAAAAGATAGTCATAAAACTTATTAGCAGAATAATGATATTGAATTCCAGCTAAAAATATACAATATTCTATCAAAGGATTACAGCCCGAGGTACAGGCTCCTCTTTACAAAAAAAAGGAGATTAGCAAGGGTTCAAGTGGAGCCAAACAAGGACCACCAAACTGATTCTATCAAATGAAAATTCCATCACACTTTTCTCTCTGAGAATGGAAAAAGAGTGAAAAGGGAATAACTACACTGACGTGGTATGAGGGCTGCGAATTTGAGAAATACCGGTCTGCTCTATCCTGCTTTGTTTTACACACACTATCTTTCATCTATCTCTCACTTTGGAATGGTCCCTGGAGGCCTTTTGTATTTTGAGGTTGATTCTAAGCTCCAATAAACTAAGCTCCATCAACTTCTTTGCTTCCTTTTACAATGGGAAGCCCTAGTCAAACCCTCAATATTCCTGCACAGTTAAATTGTTCATGTTCTCATTTGCAGCTAATCTTGGCTGTGGGTTAGCCTTGTGTATATTCATTATCTTTTTCAGTCTTCATCAACACCTTTTTAAGTGGGCTCTACTAAAATTCACATTTTACAAACGGGAAAATTTAGGCACAGAGAAATTACTGAACCTGTCTAAGTCCTTAGCTGGTAACTTAGAAACCTGATTCCACAGTCTATGCTCTTAAAGGCTGTGATACAGTGCTTTTCAGTCTAACTTCTGTTCATTTAATTTGCTTCAAAAATATTTTCTGAATATTTCCGAAAAATGGTGGGAGCAGCTGGCAGCTCAATTTCGGGTTTTGTGGAAGTGCTTTTAAACGGACATTGTGCTAATCTCATCATCTTCTATAAAAAATTTAGACTGTTTACTTTGTGATGACTTTACACGTTCACTGAGATATATTAGAAAGTAGTAGGAATAATAAAAACAACAAAAACCATAATATCAAGCCCTTGGCTCAAAAATGTCCTCCAAGCAGACTCATGCAAAAAGACCAGGGCAGGTGAAGCGGATCATTTTGAAATTGAAGGTAGTTTAAAGGAGCAAATCAACAGTTCTAGAATTTGTGTACAGAGTCTAAAGGCATGACCTGGGAGGGAAGTTAGGCTTGTTTTGGCAGGAGGTGTGTGATCATGGGGCTGAACCTAGCTGGGACCAGAGCTGTGTGCCCTCAATCTCACGAATCACCTCTGGTGAGCTTCAGTGGATATACAAAATATGTATTTTTGTTGCACAGCAAAGGAAACGATAAACAAGATGAAAAGACACCTATAGACTGGGAGAAAATATTTGCAAATGATGAGACCGACAAGGGATTAATTTCCAAAATATACAAATGGCTTATATACCTCAATATCAAAACAAACAAACAAACAACACAATCAAAAAATGGGTAGAAGGTCTAAATAGCCATTTCTCCAAAGAAGACATACAGATGGCCAACAGGCACATGAAAAGATGCTCAACATCACTAATTATTAGAGAAATGCAAATCAAAACCATAATGAGGTACCACCTCACTTTGGTCAGAATGGCCATCATCAAGAAGTCTACAAATAATAAATGCTAGAGAGAGTGTGGTGAAAAGGGAACCCTCCTACACTGTTGGTGGGAATGTAAATTGGTGCAGCCACTATGGAGAGCAGTATGGAGGTTCCTTAAAAAACTAAAAATAGAGCTACCATTATGATCCAGCAATCCCACTGCTGGGCATATATCCAGAGAAAAGTCTAATTCAAAAAGAAACATGCACCCCAATGTTCATAGCAGCACTATTTACAACAGCCAAGGCATGGAAACAACCTAAATGTCCATTGACAGATGAATGGATAAAGATGTGGTATATATATACACAATGGAATACTACTCAGCCATCAAAAAGAATGAAATAATGCTATTTGCAGCAACATGGATGGGCCTAGAGATTATCATACTAAGTGAAATAAGGCAGGCAGAGAAAGATATATATAATATCGTTTATATGTGGAATCTAAAAAAGAATAAGAATGAATTATTTACAAAACAGAAACAGACTCACAGACTTGGAAAACAAACTTATGGTTACCAAAGGGGAAGGGGGAGGATAAATTGGGAATTTGGGTTTAACAGATACACACTATTTTATATAAAATAGATAAACAAGGACCTACTGCATAGCACAAGGAACTACGTTTAATATCTTATAATAACCTATAATGGAAAAGAATCTGTAAAAGAATAAATATATAGAACTGAATCACTTTGCTGTACATTTGAAACATTGTAAATCAATTATATTTCAATAAAAAAAAGTCTACACAATTATTCAGCCTTACAAAGGAAGAAAATTCTGATACATGCTGCAACATGGATGAACCTTGAAGACATATGCCAAGTGAAATAAACCAATCACAAAAGGAAAAAACAAAATTAAAAAATCCAAAACACAAACAAACAAACAAAAATATTTTCTAAATGTTTCTTATGATCCCATCAATGGACTCAATATAGTGGGGGCTAGCAAAGAAGGATATAATTCAGTCCTTGTCCTTAAGTTTTACATATCATTCATTATATTCAACAAGTACTTGGAGGCCTATTTTCAAGTTGTAATCTTGTTGAAGAACCAAGACATATACATATTAAAAAGTTCAAGAATAAATAATATAATCAAATACCAAAGTATAGAGTAATTGGTAAGAGTTATAGGCAGGCCAGGAAGGAGGTGTAGCACTGTGGTCTGGCATTATTGGGGAAGGCTTCTTGGAAGACAGGACTGTTGAAAGGAGGGAGGGCATTCCAGGCAAAAGGATGGAGGTAAGCAAAGGGACCAACATGGCACCAAGCATCAGGGCAACAGGAAGCTCCTTTTGTTAATATCTGATAAACTAACAACAGGACAAACAAACAACCCAGCCACAGGACAGCAGGGGCTTATACATCTTAGCTATAATTTTCAGGAATCAACTTTGATAAATTCTACGAGAAAAAAGTTCCTCCACTCTTAAGAGTGTCATTGAATCAAGGGGGAGGTTTCCCAAGGATGCTTTAGTCTTCAACTGTGTTCCTGACTAAGGTCTGCTATAGGCATGGCCTAGAATATCAACTCAGGGGCAGGAAGCTTTCAGTCAGCCTGAATGCTGCAGAGGGAGGGAAAAAAACCTACTCATTAGGATTGTTCACCTCGGAAGCCTTGAGGTACACTGGCAAGGCAAGAGCTTAAGAAATAAGACTTGCTCCTTACAGCTAAGTGCCAAGTGCTGTCAATAACTTAGGGCTGGCTCATTATGGACCTATTTCAGCTAATCCTCTACAGGCAACAATCCTCCTCTTTCCAGGGACTATAGAAGCCTGGGGGAAGGCTATTCCTTTTTCAGTCAGGTGTGAGGGCAAAGAGCCACCCATCTTTAATAAATCTCCAGGCTCACTGCATTCTTCTTATTGTAGATAGTGAAGAATTTGCAGGTCTCTGAAATGTTCAACATCCATTCTGCCCCTTCCTGATTAAAGAACAACAATAACCTATTTATTAGACATCCTATCTATCCTATTAGATGGTGAGCTTCTAGAAGTGTCATCCATATATTCACTTACCTGTGCATTAATTCAATCAAAAACTGAATGTCTCCATTCTATGCACCTCCATTTTAGCATCTAAACACTAGACTGCACTGATTTCCTCTTGGGGTCTAGTCCATATCTCCATCTCCGGCCTCATCTCCCACTACCCTGTGCCTAAAACTCTAGGCTCTATCCACAATGACTCTGCTTCCTGGTCTGTGAGCTGGGCCTCCTCGTTCGCATCATAAGGCTTTCACATATGCTTATCATGCCAATCTTAGCTCAAGTCTCACTTTGCTTGTCCCCCTCCAACTCTCAGACTAGGTCAGCTTCTTGAGTTACAGGCAACTGAATATCTGTTTCCTCACTAGTCTCTAAGCTCCATGATGCAAGGATCTTGTCTGGTTTTGTTTTGTTTTGTTTTGTTTTAATAAATTTATTTATTTATTTTTGGCTGCATTGGGTCTTTGTTGCTGTGCACAGGCTTTCTCTAGCTGCAGTGAGCGGGGGCTATTCTTTGTTGGGATACGCGGGCTTCTCATTGCTGTGGCTTCTCTTGTTGTGGAGCATGGGCTCTAGGCACGCAGGCTTCAGTAGCTGTGGCTCATGGGCTCTAGAGCTCAGGCTCAGTGGTTGTGGCGCACGGACTTAGTTGTTCCGCGGCATGTGGGATCTTCCTGGACCAGGGCTCGAACCCGTGTCCCCTGCATTGGCAGGCGGATTCTTAACCACTGCGCCACCAGGGAAGTCCCTCTTGTCTGTTTTTGCTTCCCGGCACCTAGCACAGTGCCTGGCCCCCTGTAAGCATTCAACATAAGTCTGTTGTTTGAGAGACTGAATGCATGAACAAATGTGGTCCTTTCTTTCTCCCAGGGTGCTGTCACACCCTTGAAGGCAATGATGGCATCTCATGGTCCTAGTGCCTAGCACAGAGCCTGGCATATGAGCACTTAGTAAATGTGTGTTGAAATGAATGAATGAAACTTCTGTGTGCAAGCCACCACTTTAAAGTACTGTGAAGAACAAAAAACAAACATTAAAATGACAGACATATAAATACATGGTCCCAAACCTCAAGGAGCTTTCAGCAAAAGAGAGGAAAGGGGGCACGCACACAAATAACCATAATACATGGTGAAGAGAAATAGGTGGCTCAAAAGGAGTGCAGACCAAGAGGCTCAGAAGTTCAGAGTCAGGGAAGACAACATCCAAGGAAGGGGTAGGAGAAGGGGGAGCACACAGCACAGGAAAATGAACAGAGAGGTTTTAGGAAAGGAGCAGCCCTGAGCTTAGTGGAACCATATGTCCAGTGCTCTGTTGTGCAGGGCTATTCTTGGTCTAACCAGGGTGGAGGGGGTACCCTCTACCACCACCCCACTTCTGAGGCCTTTCTCTATTTATGAAGACGCAAAACAGGGCGGACTATTTAAAAACCTACAGGAGCCAGGAAGCTAAGAGAATCAAAAGATATAGGTTGGCTGTAAAACTCTGGCCGATTTTCAAAGCACATCCCCTGCCGGACAAGCAGAGGCAGTTGCCTCTCAACAACTGCCAGTTGTTGTCAGGTGTGAATAAGGGTTCTGTGTAGTGATGTCATCTCATTTTTCTCTCAAGAAAAGAAACCAGAAATCCAGATTCTTAAGTGAAATCTTCCAATTTTCAAATGTTGGCAACTAATTCAATTTTTTGATTCAAAAACACCCTTCGGTCAAACACAACACATCCGTGGATGGCATCCAGACCGCAGGCCTCATTCAGCCATGCACAGCTGGTTGGCGACCTCTGGCCTAAACAGATGGGACTCATGAAAATTGAAACCACCATTTTGCACCCACGAGATTAGTAAATGTTAAGAAATCTGTTCAAATCAAATGTTGCCAAGGAACTGGAGCAACAGGAACACTCAGACACAGCTACTGGGAGTGATGATTGCCAACAGCCACTCTGGGAAATAAATGGTGTTATCTTGTAAAGATAAAGATATGCATATCCTATTACTTAGCAGTTCCACTGCTAGGCATATGCTCTAGGGAAATCGTTGCAAATGTGCACAAAGAAACATACATAGGAATGTTGATACCTGCATTGTTTACTATAGCAAGAAACCGGAAACAAACCAAATGCCAATTGCCAGAAGAATAAATAAGCTGCAGCATACTCATAGAATAGACTGAAGAAAACAAAAGTGCTATCAAGTAACATGGATCTGGTATTAGGTCCACATAACCTCCAAGGTCTTTCTATCTCTAAAGTGAAACATTCCTGGATTTAACTAACTTACTGTTATAATATCTTACTTACTTACTGTAACTTTTATTCATCCAGCAACTATAAGCATCCACATGCCTGGCACTCTGCTGGGTGCTAGGAAAGCAGTGGTGAACCAAACAGATACTGTCTCTGCCCTCACAGTAAACAACCAAACAGGCAAACAGAGAATCACAAATGGTGAAAGAGCAGGGTGCCATGAGCAAGCTCAATGGAGGAAGAACACAGTGCAGATGGAATGGGGAGGAGTACAGAGAGTTAGGGACATCTTCTCTGTGGAAAGGATATTAAAACTGAGACCTGAGAAGTTAGCCAGGACAAGAGAGCAGAATAAAATGTACCAGACAGGGGGAACAGCCCTGCAAAGGCCCTGAGCCTGGGAAGAGCTTAGATGCTCGGGGAACGGAGCAGCTCAGTGTGGCAGGAACATGGAGCACTAACACTTGAAGGCTTGCTAGCAATGAGGAATAATCTGTGTTCATCCTTCTACCCAATTTTCAAGATGGGTGACAAGCCAGAATGATGCACGAAATCTCAATGACAGAACAAAACTAACTGGATTTAATCCACAGGCTCTTGCTGCATTAACATGAAATTCTACTAAACTACCCACTGGCTAGAAGGAAAAGAAGACTAAGTTCCGATTTCTCCCTTCTGCTCACACTGAGGGTTCAAGATAAGGTTAAGCCCAGACACTCAGAGGATCAGAATTCATTACCCAAAATAGTTTCAGATATTGAAGACAGACAAATTCATGTGAGATACTCAGCTCCATGTAAGGAAGGTATTACAATCATTCAGTGGTTGCTTTTCTCATGGTTTCTAATTCACAGATTGTTGCATCTCTATGCCATTTCCAGTTTTTTTTTTTTAATTTTTATCTTCTAGGTTAATTATAAACAGGACAACAACAGGGAACCTTGCAGCAGACCACCCAGGGCCTCACAGTGCACACCACCACTTTTTAGGAACAGGCAGGCGGTCTTTTAATCTCAGTAGTGGCTTTTGCCAAAAGCCATCCATAACTAATTTTGCAGTCAGATCCCACAAGACCTATTCAGTTTGGCTAAATCTCATGAAACATCTCATTTCATTTCAATTTTTCATTAGTTTGAATTAAAAATAAAAAAAGCTAACAAGCATGGCTTGCATGGATATTTGTAAGTTAAAACACAGCAGCATTCTCATTCATTCTGTTGTTTACAGGGCCAACTCCCACTCCCTTTTCTCCCCCAGTCTGAAACCACTCCATATCCAGAGCTAGTTTTGCAATGACCTCTCTGCGCTCTCAAAGAGCATGACCCGATCTTGTTCCAAGCAAAAGATGTGGAGAATGACTTCTTTCCTTTCACATAATTCTTTGATAGTTCACATAATTCTAGGTGCATTGGGCATTTGCATCCTAAGCTCACACCCAACAGCTCCTGTTTCTAAGAGATCCAAATGGAACTAGCAATCAAGGAAGGGTGGTGTTCAGGGAGGATGCAGAGTAGAAGTGTCCTGGAACTGTGGGCAAATGAATTTCTCTTGCAGGATCCACACCTGAGTCAGGCGTCTGTGAAACTTTCCATGAAAAAAGATAGTCCACTTATATGTGCAATCCACTTAAATGAGCTCACTGGATTCGTAAAGTCTATTGTTTTCTGCTCTCAGATTCTTTTTGAAATTGTGAGGTCACATCTTCCTTGAGTTTCTGAACAATGCCTATCCTTTGATCTTCTCCTACCTTTCTGATTATGTTCAAGCATTCATTCATTCAACAAATATTTTTGAGCTCCTGCTAGGTGCCAGGGATTGTACTAAGCACGAGGGTTACTTTGGTGGGAGGGGTAAGTTGTGGTTTGCAATCTTTCACCCTCACCCACATCTCTGTAAGAGGGTTACACATTCACTCAGAGCAATGTAACTTGCTGTGCTTCCTGGAGGTTGCTTTTGGCTTGGCCATGTATCAAGCCCTAGCCAAAGGAATGGGAGCAGGCGTGACATACACCACATCCAGGCAGAAGCTTTCAGAGCTATCACCAATTTCTGCAGACCTCTTGCTCCTCCTCTCCTTCCTAATAACAGCATGTCCCAGATAAAGACTGTTCTCTCCACTGAATCCTGGCACGAGAAAGTACATGGAGCAGATGGCTGCCTGGAACAGAGCTACTGTTGACCAACAGCAGAACATGAGTATTACAAAAGTGAAAAAGAAGTGTTTGTTGCTGAAAGCCACTGAGATTATGGGGTAGTTTGTTACTGTAGGAAACCTGATTAATGTACTTATTAATGCAGCAAAACCAGATTTGATCATTGCTCTTACGGATCTAAAGTCTAGTCAGGGAAGCCAGACAGTAAGCATATGAACCAACTAATAATTATGTAACTATTTAATAACATCTCTTTATTCTACACCAGCTTCTCTTCCTCACCCAACCAAATGTGGCTCTGGGCCCTCCTCTATTCTGGCTACTTTATCACCCTTAACAACTTATCTATTCCCACAACTTCAGAGCTTCACATCTCTTCCATTAACACTTCAATCTAATTCCCTAGTCTGGCCTTTACTTATAAATGCCAAATCCATATTCCTCACAGACAGCTGGATATCATGTCTGCAGGATCCTTTTGTATACTCAACATGACTGGAACCAAATATACCTATTATTTGTCATAGTTTCTGTGGGTCAGAAATTCAGAAAGGGCTTAGCTGGGTGGTTCTTCCCTGGTGTCTCTTAATAGTGCTAGAACAGTGAGGGGCCGGCTGCACCTGCTGGGTCCATTCAAGCATCTCTCTCTTTCTCTCTGAGTGTGGTCTTGGGGTCTCTTTGCGGTCTTTCCATGGGGACAAGTTTGGGCTTTCTTAGAGCATGGCAACCTCTGAGTAGTCAGGCTGTTTACAAGGTGACTGAAGATATCAAGGGTAAAATTATTCCAGACAGCATGGCAGAAGTTGGGTCACTTTTTATGACTTCCCATCAGAAGTCTTGTATGTCACTTCCACCATATTGTTTTGGTTGCAACTGAATGATAAGCCCACTCAGATTCAAGAATAGGGGAATTAGGCTTTATTTTTGATGTGGTGGGAAAGAAGATACTGTTGTGGCCATCTTTGGAAAATACAATTTGCCCCACAATCCCTCAGATCCTCTTCCCAACTTCTTTTCTGAGACTGGTACCAAATCTGCCATTTTACTTCCACAGCTGTTCTCCGCTTTCTATTCTAATAACACTGTCTTCACGATCAGGCTCCAATAACTTTCAATATGCGTTAATAGTGATGTTAGCTGACTCTCTACTCCAATGTCTCTTCTTTCTCTCCACTGCTACCCAGTCTCTCTTTCTAAAGCACAGCCCTGATCATGTCACACATCTGCAGAGTGAATGACACAGAGTTGGTGCTCATTAAATATTGAGTTTTCCTTAAATTTTCTGAGGACCCTCCATTATCTGTTGAGCTGGGTACAAAGCCCTTGGTCTGACTTTGAAAGCCTTCCATAATATTCATTAATTTATTCAACAATACTTACTGAGCATTCACTCTGCCAGACACTGCTCTATGAGTTGGGGATAAAACGGAGACCAAGAACATGTTGCTGCCTTCGTGGGGTTTCTGTGTAGTGGGGGAATGGGGTAAACATTCATTCATTCATTCAAAAACATTTAACGTTTTGAAGATACAGCTGTTTACCAAACAGACATGGTCCTAGGTGGAATGACATTAGTATAATATTAATGTGGCCACATTTTGTCATATTTGACACAACGAACTGAATTTTCTGATACATGCCCTTTTGAAATACCTGCTCTGAAAAATCTGGACTTTCCATTTATTCCCCTTTTGTGTCCAGAAAATTTCCATTTCTACATTTTAGTTCATGTTGGTCTCTTTCTCTGGAATTGTTCTTGTTCCTCCCCAATCTTCAAATTCTACCTCAAATCCTATATACTATAGGAAATGTCGGGCTTCCCTGGTGGCGCAGTGGTTAAGAATCCGCCTGCCAATGCAGGGGACACGGGTTCAAGCCCTGGTCCGGGAAGATCCCACATGCTGCGGAGCAACTAAGCCCATGCGCCACAGCTACTGAGCCTGTGCTCTAGAGCCCGCGAGCCACAACTACTGAGCCCGAGTGCCACAGCTACTGAAGCCCACGCGCCTAGAGCCCATGCTCCGCAACAAGAGAAGCCACCACAATGAGAAGCCCGTGCACCACAATGAAGAGTAGCCCCCGCTCACTGCAACTAGAGAAAAGCCTGCGCGCAGCAACGAAGACCCAACGCAGCCAAAAATAAAAATTAATTAATTAATTAAAAAAAAAAAAAGAAATGTCTTACTCTACTCTCCAACTGAGTGTGGACTCTTCCTCCTTTACACCTCCACAGCATACTGTTTGCATATCCCCCAGGCCACTTTTACCTTCTACTTTGTATGTTAGACACTTAAGTATGAGTCTTCGCTCCCCTGCTAGACTAGTAGGCAACTGAAGGCAAGGGCTGTGTCCTGCTCATCTTTATCGGTCTTTGTTACCTATACTTATGGTAGATACTCAATATTTATCTAAGTAATGGATAGTCTAGGAACAAACTTGAGAAAATACCAATCTATTGGTATATTAGGAGTATTGCAGAATTGTTTATAAATTCTCAGAAATCCAACTCAAACTGGCTTCAATGAAAAATGAAAGTACTGGCTGATATCATTAAGTCCACGGATTGTCACTGTGTTGCTTTGTTCTCTGACAGGATCTCAGGTTGCCCACCAGGCTTATATCCTATGAGCTTAGCAACTCCTTAGGAAAGAGAATAAACCTTTGCTAAGTCCCAAGAGTGAGTGTCATTGACTCAGATGAGGTCACATGCACAACCCCAGACCCATCACTGTGGCCTAGGGATGTGGTCCTCTACACCACCACATCCTAGGGGAGAGGAAGGACTGTTGAGGCTCTGGAGAAGAGAAGGGATGAACTGTCAGGCAGAGTTGTGAGAAAAACAGTCTGATGGGAAAGTGAAGGGTGGACTGATGACAATGACAGATGAAAGACAGGAGTCAGAAATGACATTTTAACTCCAAGACTGGGACCTCAATTCTCCCTTTGCAGGAAAGATCAGCCAAAGCACAGGAGCAGGAAGCATCCTAAGAGACCTAACTTGAAAGGCCACGGGCAGCAGCTGGACAGGACTTACCATCAGGACCACACAGCAGTGAGGGAATCATGGATTGACAACAGAACAGGAGTCAGGACACTTGAGTGGTCTCCCTGGCTCTGCCTCTGACTCTCTACATGATCTTAGGCAAATCACTTAACCTTTCTGGACCTCAGTTTCCTCATTTCTAAAATAAGTCGGGAGGACTGTGCGGTCACTGACTTCCTTTTCCACTCTGACATTCTGCACTGTTATTTCTGGAGATGAGCAGAGCTCATCCTTCCTCATAATAGCTCTGGAATTCATTTCTCCCTGCCTAGTGGCCCAAGTCTTCATAGAGTCACTGAGAGTGTGACTTCTTCCACTCACCAGCTGAAGGATCGTGGGCGAATCACCCCATCTCTCTTTGCCTCAGTTTCTTTATCTACAAAACAGGGATAATAACAACCTTTTGGGTTGTTCTGAGGATTAAACTACGTGAATATGTGTAAAGTGCTTAGGATAGAATAAGGCATATTTTAAGTGCAACATAACTGTTAGCTATTATCGAAGTTACTATGTTGTTTCCTGACTTCTTAGAATGAAGGCTCTTGAAGCCAGGACATGGGACGATGGACAGTGTCTGATAGATACATCCCCTTGGTCATGCTTATAACTCAGAAGTGGCCACAATGACAGTCTCCTCTGGGCTTGAAGGAGGAAAGCAGTGCATTATGGGTATGGTGGCCATAGTTTTGAAGCCCCAAATTAGATCATATGTATTTCACAATTTTGATTTTGCTAATTGGGGAAGTGAGAAAGATCATCTGAAACAAAAACTGTCCTACATTCCTGCGATAATTATGAGTAGATTTCATTAGTCTGAATCCACAGCCCTGTCTCTTCAACAAACACTTTAATAGCCCAAGAAGAAATACCAATTGCATTAGACACAGACCCAGTCATACTGTGCTCTTGCTCCCTGAGAACTGCTTTCCAGATGCTTCAGTGACAGAACAGAACTTAGGAACATAAATCAATTTCCCTCTCTCTCTCTCTCTCTCTCTCTCTCTCACACACACACACGCACGCACACACACACACGCACACACACACACACCCCTCCTTTTTTTCTCCCAAAGGCTGAAGTTCTACCAATTTCAGGCACTTCCAGCAAATTCCAGATGAGTCATTTTCCAAAATGACTCTTGTCAGTACTGCCTCTTACTGCCAACCTCCTATGTGCAGAAAATAAAAATAAAACACAATAAAATAAGAAGACCTGAAATTGATGGGCTTTGGTTGGCTTCTGAAAACAGCTCTATTTCATTTACAATGGTTACTAGGAACTGTTTTCAAAACCCAGGCCCCTTCTACTACAAAGATGTCTTGAGGCTGAGGGCAGAGGAGGAGAGACCCTGATTGGCCCTGAAAGCTAAGGGCCTTGGTCAGAACAGCAATTCGCATCTGTGTTTTTATTTCCAAGGGCTACAGTGTCTATTATTATACCCATTTCTCACAACAACCCTGTAGGTAAGTACTATCATTTTACAGACATGGCTACTGAGGCTTAGAAAAATGAAATGACTTTAAAAAAAAAAGTTCATGTTTCAACTGGACCAAAAATCTGTCTCCCCTCAGGCTTTTACTTCAGTGATTTTTCTCAAGAATAACAAATAGGATTTTCTTCATATGCCATTTCTACTCTATTGAGGGTGGCTGACCAGATATCTATCATTGAAAAGGATTCTAAAGTCATGCCTGGGGTTGTGATTGATTAGCAATGTCCGGCATGGCATGGATAAGAAACTGGTAGCAAATGTGCCAGCTATTTGCCATCTTAGGCTATGTGATGGTATCTATACTCTCACCTTATCCCTGTGTTTCAGCAATTGATAGATAGATCATTGCATCTCAGAAGTACCTCTTTTCATTGCAAGTAAGCTCAAATAGACTTAAGCCAAAAAGGACATTTTATTAAAAGAACATGGAGTTGCATCTTAGAACCAAATGATTGGAAATGCTGACAGGCCTCTCCATGGACTGAAAACAAGAACCAAACTGTCATCAGGAACCCAGGCAGACTTTTCCTGTTACTTTCTTTGTCTCTGTCTGATTCTCTGTCTCTGACTCTTTCTGGCCCACCCCCAGCCCCACCCCTTCTTCTCTCCCCCTCCCTCCCCTCTCTCCCTCTCTTCCCCTCTCCCTCAATCTCTCTCTCTCCTTCTGGAGCCATATGTTCATCTGTATCTGCATCTCTCTGAGCATTTGCTTCATTCTTATTTCCCTATGGATCAGTTTTCTCTCTTTCTCCAGGAACATGTGAAAAGATCAAGAGTAGCAATTTCCAAGAGAAATACAATGTGAGTCACAAACGTAATTTTAAAAATTTTAGTAGACACATTAAGAAATCAGTTTAAAAGTAAAATTATTTCTTAAATATAGCTTTCATCAATATATTCAAAACACAATTCAACATGTGATCAATATAAAAATTTTTAATGAGATAGTCTAAATTTTTTCTTCATGTCAAGTCTTTGAAATCTAATGTGTAGTTTACACTTACAGAATATCTCAATTTGTACTGGCCACGTTTCAAATGACCAATGCTTAGTGGCAGAAACTAGACAACAGAGATCCAGAGCTCCTATGTCTTTGATTCTAGCAACCAATTGGAAATGGATGGCATCTCTGGATCTTCATTTCAATCTTTCAGGACAGAGAACTTGTTTGGCCCACACTGACTCAGGTGTCCATACCTCATCCTGTCAGCCTTGGCCAGGAAGGCAAGGATCACATCCTATAAACATGGCAGCCAAAGGGAAGGCAGCTCTCAGAGAAGAGGATGGAGGGCTGGCCTGGGTCTCAAGGATACATAACACAACATTTACAGAGGACTTGTTCGGAAGCAACATCTAGTGTCACCTGAATTCTCTGGAAGATTCCAGAAGTTCTCAGTAATCTTGCATTTGGGGGATATAAGACAGAGACGCTCCCCACGGCAAGAACAGCACAAGAAGAAAAGTCTGCTGCCACCTGGGGAAGATGAACCGACGGTGCATCCCTAGTTCAAGAGTGACCCAGAGCTGCTCAGAGAGAAGGCACGGCCATGCAGGATAAACTCAGTGCTGGATCAAAAGTCTGAGGCAGAGGCTGGGAAACAGGCATGATTATGATCACTTCCTCAGGTTCACGATTCATCTTCAAGAACAACATTAATCCAGAAGAACAATCCCTTGCAGCTTGGGAATCTGCCCTGGCCCTCTGGCCCCCCAGGCCTCTGGATCATGCCATTCGCCAACACCAAGAGCCCCCCTTTTACAGACGCCTTTCAATTACACAATTTTCGTGGGAACATCCAATAATCTCTGGTTTTGTTTATGGAAACTCTTTAATATGAAGAAGGCTTAAGTCCTTAATGAGCACAGAGGAAACAGCTGTTCTTTCTCTCTTCAGGACACCAGGGACTTGCCCCTTACTTAATCAGCTACAACCATTTTATGAGGTGACTGTGTCAACTGTTTGTCACGGCTCCTCAGCCAAATGTGTCCACTTAGCCCCCAGGTAATAACAGTGACAGAGAAAGATGACCACCACTGCATATGGCAGCTACCCTGAGAAGAGCAAATGATGGGGACAGGGTGGGAAGGTGATAAGGTGAGTTTCCCAGGAGCCTGTTTCTTTGGCTAAGGCCAAGCCACACTATCAGTGTTTCTCAAAGTGTAGTCTAAGGATAATGGCTTTCTGCTGCTTCAATACTTTCTAAAGCTTCACACTGCTCTTAGGATAAAATCCAAACTCACTATCGTGGCCTACAAGGTGTTATATGATCCGGCACCTGCCTCTCTCTCTGACCTCATCTTGTAGCTCATGTTAGTCCAATCTTGGTCTCCTTTTTGTTCCTTGAACACAGCAATCCCACAGAACCTTTACCTAGAACCTTCTTCCCCAGCTCTGTGTATGGCTGGTTCATTCTCACACTTCAAGAATCAACTCAAATGTCAGTTCTTCACAGAGGCCTCACCTGACGCCAACGTATAAAGTAATCCCTCACCCCTCCCTGCAGGCCATTCTTCAACCCTACTTTATAACATTCCTACTTCATAACATTCTTCCCAATTTGGAATGATCTTACTCATCTTTATCTTCTCTGATAGAGATTACGCTGGGATGTAAGCTCCTTACAGGTAAGGACATGTCTAGCTTATTAACTGCTGAACCCCAGTTTCCAAAACAGTGACTGGCACATAGTAGGATCTCAAGAAATATTTGTTGAGTAAATGAATCAATGATCTTGAGTGCTCCAGACCCACTAAATCATATCCTCTGGAAGCAGTGTCTGGAATCATCATTTTTCACAAGTACCTAAGATGATTTGTATATACCCTAGGGTTTGAGAGAAACTGCATTATTTTTTCTTGCCTAGTCAACAGCTCACTTTTCCCCCTTATTCTCAACCTAAAGGCTCTGTCTTGCCTGAGACTCTGAGGCATGTTAGAATTTAAGGCTCCTCCAGCTCTGTGGCTCAATTTGTCCTTCCTGTGACTATTCATTGCACAATGATGCATTAGGGGTGTGGGATAACGAGCTTGATTCAAACAAGAGACAGGTGGGTCTTCTTCATTGCTTATCCCCACACTTAGCAGAGTGTCTGACATACAGAGGGCCTACAGTAAATATTAAACAATAAATATCAATCAGTAAACAAAGTAATGAGCACTAATATGAGTTCCAGGCAATGTGCTGGACACCAAATGTAACAGATCTGCATGTAACCAAGTTGCTCAAAGTCTAGAGAGAAGACAAAAATGAAAATTTATAATTAGAATATAAGTTATACATACAAGATGCTGTGGGCTTCATAGTGAAGGTAAACTTTAGCTACACAATGTTTTATTTTTTTCTGCATCCCCTGGATAACCTCTCATATCAATTAAAAGTAGGTAAGATATTTTAGTTTTCTCGAGATATAGTAGAGAATAGTAACTTGTTTCGTGGCTCCATCATTTTCCTACTAACTGTGCAAAATTAAGCAAACCTTGCTAGGCCTCAATTTCCTCATGTACCAACTTCATAGGGCTGAGGTGAGAATTAGATAAATTAATACACATGAAAAGTTTAGCCCAGTACCTGAGACACACTAAGCCCTCAGAATATATCAGCTATTATTATTATGTAGTTTTAACTCCCTCTAAACCCCATGTCCAGGCTTCCACTTCATGCATATGGAAGAAACAAATCCATTTTTACAAATCCATTTACCAATAGCTAAAGCAAAAGGGAAGACCAGTCCCAGCCTCTGCCAAATTTAACACAAATCCCAGGTTAGCAGAGTCTGAAATTAATTGGCTTTCTTCTCCTTGTGACATCGTAATTTAGAATGAAAGTCTTTTCTCCCGAGGTGGGAGAGGAATTTTCTGTTACATCACACAGAACAGTATCCCCATGGCTTGCTGAAGCTTTTACAAATAAAAATTCTAATATAATAAAGTCACAAGTACAAACCAAAATCTTTTGTTAGGTGAAACTCTGACGTAAGAAAGAACTCTTACATAGGTAGATTATTGCCCATGCCTTGGAGAGGCTTTGAACCCCATGACATGTGGGGGCAATGGGTTTGTTAATATCTCTTCAGTAGCCAGTAAATTCCTGGACAATAGGATCTGGGCTTTGTGGTTACAGAAACCACACGTCCTGGCTTACCAGGGATAGTTTCAGTTTATACCCATCATTACTGTTTAATTAATAACAGTACTTTCTTGCACTCTCAAAATTGTCTCAGCTTAGGTGACAATTATTTGGTCACCCTAGTCATGGTTCTTTATATCTTCCCAGTGGAGAACCCAAGGTCCGATGTGAAGAAATAATGATGAAAAACCGCATGTGCAAAGCCCTTGCTATGTGCTGGGCACTATGCTGATCACTCACCATGCATTACTTCATTCACTCCTCCCAACGGGGTTGAGATAAGACTTCCAGAAGACTTGGGCACAGGAAAAATGACAGTGCACCCCCTCAACTATATTCAACGTAAAGATAACTACACGTGGCAAAACAAATTTTAAAAGCCTGCATGCATTTTGAAATTAAAATAGCTTCTTTCTTGATGTGTCTTTGCAAAATTCGGAATTCATTCATCAAAGCTGAACTTCTCACATTTCTTGTCCTTCTTCCCTGGTACCTTGAGAACATACTCAATCTGCCTGTGCTCACAAATCTAGACCTGCTCACAATAACCTGGCAAGGTAGGGGTCCCTGCACCCATTTTGTAGATAACATACCTGAGGTTTGGAGAAATTGCCCCACTGTCACACCCTATACCCTTGATTCCAAAACACCATGTTTATTCACCCTCACATTTTAACATCTCTGGAATAAAGATAATCTCGTAACTGATGTACATTTTTGGTATAGTGTATTTCCCCGACCCATTTTTATTACCTTAATGATATTTCTAATAACTGATAAGTTCTTAGGTTCCAGGATATATAATGAATGGGGGAACTGACATTCAAATCTGTTCCATCTGATTCCTTACCCTAACCACTGTGCAACACTGCATTTAATGAATATTTATTTAATGTCATTATAAGTGAAGAGAAAAATTATTAATAACACCTAGCTGGCTATGCATGGTAGTCCAAAAGTACAAGAATCCCCACTTCCACAGTTTCCAGCCTTTAAAATTCTCCTTTCTATCAATAATATTCTGTGTAACCAATGGGGGTGGGGATGGGGAGATACAGGTGGGGGGTGGTGAGAAGGTAATAATACCAAAAGGGTGAGGAGAGGCGCCTAGAAAAAAACAAGGCATGAAAACAAGAGTCCCCAAGTTAGGCTTTCTGATCTCATATTTTGCAGGGAACAGACACTGCAAACTGTTAGTAGATCAGGTCCTACCTGACTGTGACCCTGGTTAATCATTCTGTGCCTCAGTTTCATCATCTGTGAAATGGATATGATAAGCGTTGTTGTGAGCATTAAGGAATTACTACAGGCAAAGCACTTAGAACATGGCCTGGCACACTATAAGTCCTCAAGAAGTATCATCTATTCTTATTAGTCATCTCTTCAACCTCATTTGGGGCCACTTCTCCACCGACACCCCCCCCCCACACACACACACACACTCCCCAGCCATGTTGGTTTTTTTCCAGTTATTCCAACAAGCCAAGTTCTTTGACCTCTTCAGAGTCTACACACACACTGTTCCTTCTTCCTGGAATGTCCTTCCTCTCCTTTTTGAAGGGCCAATTCATGCTCACGCTATAAGCCTTACCTAAATTATCATCTCTTCAAAGAGGCCTTCCCTGACCTCTTCAAATTACAGTCTCACTCTGTCTCTTCCTATTATATTTCTCTGCTTATTTCCTTCTTAGCCCTCGACGGAATCTAAAATGGTCTTATTTACTCATTTGTTAGTTTATGTACTTATTATGTCCTGCCACCTCCCCTCCCAGAGATGTTAACTGTCTTGCTAGTCTTGGGTCCCTGCACCTACCACAGTGCCTGGCATGATGGATGCTCAATAAAGATTTGTTGAATTGCATTTCCCAAACTCAGTAAGTGAAAACTTCAGATTCTAAATCCAGGTCAGGTTACAGCCAGAGGCCCCACATGGAAAGGGAAATGGTTTGTTGTACAAACAGATTTCTCTCTCATAGGAACCCCAGTCAAGGTCAAGAGCTCTGAGTCAATGACTCCGCATTCCGTCCCAGGCACCCCCTCCCATTTATCTCCTGGCATGCATGCCCGGATAGTAGAGTTAGATTGCCACGTTCATGCATTTGATGATTTGGGTCCATTTCTGACATCCTGAGGGGAAGCAGGAGTCTTCCAACGTACATTCGCTTAGAAAGCAATGAAAGCTGACTCAAAAAACTCTCATTATTTGTGCTGTTTGGGGAGCAACAGCTTTATTGAAGGCCTCACCACATGGCTTCTTAAGTAAAACATTTTCAAACCGATGCCTGTGGGTTTTGGAGAACTCAGAATTAGGTTGGGGATTTTTCCTGTCCTTGACAGAGACAGAGTGCAGGGTCATCAACTTTCTTGCGCATAAGAGTCACCTACAGATCTCAGTTAAAAATGCACATCCCCAGCGTCCCACTCCCTGAGAGTGTGAATCAATGGAACTTTTGTTATTTGTAGTATTCAGATATATAGATATACAGATAGGGCTACACCTTTTATAACTGCTAACACGCTAGGCGGTGTGGCAAGCAGTCTTCTATACGTTATTTGGTTTAATCCAGCTAACAACCCTATGATGTACGCACTTCTTTCTCCCTCTTTATAAAGAACATGGGGCTGAGAAAAATTAAGTACTTTTCCCTAGGTCACATAGCTCATGAATGGAGCTAGGAAGCCTAGCAACTCAAAGTGTGGTCTGTGGACCAGAAGTTTCAGCCTCACCTGGAATTTTGCAAGAAATGTAGACTCTCGGGCCCCACCTCAGACCTCCTGAATCTGAATTTGCATTTTTAACAAGATCCTCGACTAACTAAAGTGCACATTCAAATTTGAGAACCCTGCTCTGGTTTATCTGACCCAAAGCTGGCATTCTTTTTCATCTCTTCCCTTCTCCAGTAGTTCTCAAACATGAGTTGCCATAGGATTCATCTGGAATCCTTATTAAACAGGTAGTTATCCAGGCTCCACATCCAGAAGTTCTGACTCAGTGGGTGGGTTGAAGCCCAGGCATCTGTACTTCTAACAGCAGCCCAGGTAGTTCTGAAGTGGGTGGTCTGAGGATCACACTTAGAGAAACACATGTAGAAAAGGCCATAAACTTCCCTTCCTTCTGCTCAGCCATCAAAAAGAATGAAATTTAGCCATTTGCAGCAACATGGATGGATCTGGAAGGGTGTTATGCTAAGTGAAGTAAGTCAGACAGAGAAAGACAAATGCTGTATGATATCACTTACATGTGGAACCTGAAAAATACAATGAACTAGTGGATATAGCAGAAAAGAAGCCGACTCACAGATATAGAGAACAAACTAGTGGTTACCAGTGGGGAGAGGGAGGTGGGAAAGGGGCAGCATACAAGTTGGGGAGTAAGAGGTACAAACTATTAGGTATAAAATAAGCTACAAGGCTATATTGTACAACACAGGGACTATAGCCAATACTTTCATAATAACTGCAAATGGAGTATAACCTTTAAAAATTGTGAACCACTATTGTACACCTGCAATTTATATAACATTGTACAGCAACTACACTTCAATTTAAAAAAAAAAAAAGGCTGGGGGGGAAAAAAAGGCATCAGCCTCCCTTTCCTTTTCTGTTAAGAGTGAAATAGGAACATTTTTAAAATGAGCTTCCAGCTATAAAGACTACGCTATTAAGATGGGTTCCCATATTTGTGATAAGGAGAGAGGGCAGACCCCTCAAAACATTGAAACTTGAAGGTAGAAGAACTTTAGAGATCATGGGGTCAAAGCCCTTCCCTTTTTTTTTTTTTTGTGGAAAACCTTTCTTTATAAAGTCATAAAATGAGTTTTACAAGAAGTCAGTTCCTCATGCCCCTTTTTAAACAAACATCGAAGGCTACAACACCCTTATCCCATGCACATAGATCCAGGACAACAGGATTCTAAATAGTCCCTGACTGGGCTGTGAACCTGCAGTTGCTCAAAATGATGCCAGCTGCCAGCTTGAGTGTTTCATACTGTCAAGACCAAATGCACTGAATAAATTCAAAGCCCTTCCTTTTGCAGGTGAGAAAACTGAGGTTCAAGGGTGACAGATAACCTGCCCATGGTCACATGGCTCTTGGGGGCAGACCTAACCCAGAGCCCAGGACTCCTGATTCTTTTCACTGAAACACAGATCACCAAACACATCCCTCAGCAGCAAGAGCAACATAAGGACGATTATAATGCTCTTAGCATGGAGCAGGCATAGTTCTAAGTGCTTTTATAAATGAACTCAACAACTCACGAGGTAGGCACTATTATCCCCAGTATACTGATGAAAAAACGAGGCACAGAGAAGGGAAGTCACCTGCTCAGCTAGTAAGCGGTAGAGCCAGGATTCAAACCCATGCAGTCTGGCTTTAGAGTCCAGACTCTTAAGGCACTGAATAAGCAGAGAATGAATGAAAGAATGGCTGAGCTAATTAGTTAAATATCAAGTGCCTTCAAATTGTTCCAGAATACACCCTTTCTGTTTTATCCTTCTCTTTGTCCCCAAACAAATGAACTCATAAACAGGTTAGAATGGAAATGCATCAACACCTCGTGAGCATCTGAGGAAGAGCATGGGAGTGGGAACTACAGATCTGAATTTAAACCCAGCTTTCCTGCTCATTAGCTGTGTAACTTAGGGAGTCACAAAACCTACTTAAATCTTAGTTTCCAGATAGACAAAACAGAAGTGTTTAATAACAGTTACAATCTCCAAAGGTTGAGGTAATGAAAACAAGACAATGCTATTAAAATACATTACTGTTTTAAGCACTGACACACATTTTTACAGCCCATGTTTGGTTTTTAAATGAACTTGAAGTTGTTTTTAATTGTTCTAAAGCCCCCTGAGGATAAAGGACTGCTCCATGAACTTCCTTATCATTGCCACGGTCCCCAACTGGATGTATTCCTGAGCCCTTGCTCGGTGATAAGGAGCAGCCCCAGTCATGTTACTATGTTTACATACCAAGGGAGGGAAGAAACTCTCTTCAAGGCATAGTTTCCCTGACCCTTCCCTCACCCAGCTTCTCTTTTTACAGAGAGAATGCAGGAATGTACAGAGAAACTTCTACCAACTACAGAAGATGAACTTTGTTTTAGAGAAAAGTTACCTTGAAAAAGACTCGGGCTGGGCATCACCAGCAGACTTTTCCCATCCTGGTCTGTACCCTTAAGCAAATCACTTGCTCTCTCTAGGTCTCTAGTTCTCTCCCCCCAAAATAAGCAGGATAGTTGCTGAGCTCTCTCAGGGCTCTTGCCAGTATTAACATTCTAATTCTTTGAATATTTATGCAATGACTCAAATTGCCCATCCACCCCTCTTAAGCTTCACTGTAGGATACAGATAGGGAATGACAGGGTGTCATCAAATGGGAGGTGCATAAAAATTAAATACAGAATCTTTAGAACCATTAAAGCTACTACACATTGAGCATCTACTATGTGTCACATGCTGTGCTGGTACTTAACACACATATGTAACTTTCACAACAACCCTTGAAGGTGGATATTATTGCTCTGATTTTACAGATGAGAAACTGAGGCTCAGACAGCATAAGATACATGCCCAAGGTGATGTAAGAGGCACAGGTGGGATTTGAACCCAGTTTTTTTTGTGATTCAGGATACATTATCAAGTGTATAAAATGATAAAAAGTATGTATAATATACTATAATTTATGTGAGTGTGGATACAACTTCAACACAGGAAATATTATTTATCTATCTATATCTATATCAGTATCTATGCAACAGAAAGATAAATCATAAAATTTTAAGTGGTTACTTATAGCAAGAAGGAGGGAAATGGGTGGAAGTGGCAGGGACTTTTTAAAAACTATATCTTGGGCTTCCCTGGTGGCGCAGTGGTTGAGAATCTGCCTGCCAATGCAGGGGACGCGGGTTCGAACCCGGGTCTGGGAAGATCCCACATGCCGCGGAGCAACTGGGCCCGTGAGCCACAACTACTGAGCCTGCGCGTCTGGAGCCTGTGCTCCGCAACAAGAGAGGCCGCGACAGTGAGAGGCCCGCGCACTGCGATGAAGAGTGGCCCCCGCTCGCCACAACTAGAGAAAGCCCTCGCACAGAAACAAAGACACAACACAGCCAAAAATAAAATAAAATAAATAAATAAATAAATAATTTGAAAAAAAATAGTAAATATATATTAAAAAAAAAAGAAAAGAAGATACTTTACAATAAATAAATAAATAAATAAAAACTATTCCTTGTTGTACAAAGCACAAAATTCAAGGTAAAATGAAGCAAAGAAACTTAAATGTATAACCAGTTGTTGGCAAAGCCACAGAGAGAAGAACTATTCAAAGTGACTTTAAAGCATAGTTAGGGACCTCCCTGGTGGTGCAGTGGTTAAGAATCTACCTGCCAATGCAGGGGACACGGGTTTGAGCCCTGGTCCGGGAAGATCCCACATGCCGTGGAGCAACTAAGCCCGTGCACCACAACTACTGAGCCTGTGCTCTAGAGCCCACGAGCCACAACTACTGAAGCCCGCGTGCCTAGAGACCATGCTCCGCAACAAGAGAAGCCACTGCAATGAGAAGCCCTTGCTCACCGCAACTAGAGAAAGCTCACGTGCAGCACAAAAGACCCAACGCAGCCAAAAAATAAATAAATAAATAAAATTAAAAATTAAAAAAAAAAAGCATAGTTAACTGACTGCACATCCCCACTGAGACATATCCTAAAGACAAAAGGAACTGGGGGAAAAGAAGCTGTTTTTAGTAATTGTATTGATGCCAGTAGTGTTGGTATTGTTATACTGAGACTGTTGTGGGAGGAGTCAAATCAATAATTTTGTATCATGGAAAACCAAGATTTTCAACATGGGAGAAAGGAAAGATGGGTGTAAGATAGATGCTAGTGAGTAAAAGTCCTGTAATTCTGAATTTGAGGGGTAGGATAGGGAGGATGGGAGGGAGGCTCACGAGGGAGGGGATATGGGGACATGTGTATGCATATGGCTGATCTGCTTTGTTGTGTAACAGAAACTAACACGGTATTGTGAAGCAATTATACTCCAATAAAGATCTATTTAAAAAAAAAACTATCTGTATGATATATATCAGTATGATACATATTTCCTAGTTCTAGCCCCAGAAAAGGCCTAAAACCAACAATCCAGAAGCACTGAGCACTTCTGTGCCTAAACTGTTATCTCTAAACACCATTTCTCACTAAAAGAAACCAAGGTTCCTCAGAGAAATGACTGATTTCATGTCTGGGGCAGGAAATGTACAAAATGAGACTGGAAATTTTGTCATACCAGAAAGCAAAGAAGCTATCAAAGATTATAACAATTATATCAAAAAGACTGAGGAGCCAACTTGAAGAGACTCCCATCAGCCAAAGATGGAATAATTTGAGCATCTAACCAACACATCTAATATATTTAAATTCATGATATGTAAAACACTCATTAATCACCCATAGAGGTTGCTGTGGTACCAACATATTATTTATAAAACTGATAAATTAAGGAAAATAACTGAGTATTAATTATATTTTCCTATAAGAACTATGCCTCACCATAACCAAATAGTTGAAGTTTCTCTGCATAGAGGTATTCTAGCTAATAAAAAAAAGATGAAATATACAATTAGTCCATGCAGAGACTGGTTCAAGATGGCGGACTAGAAGGACGTGCTCTCACTCCCTCTTTCGAGAGCACCGGAATCACAACTAACTGCTGAACAATTATCAACAGGAAGACACTGGAACTCACCAAAATAGATACCCCACATCCAAAGACAAAGGAGAAGCCACAATGAGACGGTAGGAGGGGCGCAATCACAATAAAATCAAATCCTATAACTGCTGGGTGGGTGACCCACAAACTGGAGAACACTTATACCACAGAAATCCACCCACTGGAGTGAAGGTTCTGAGCCCCACGTCAGGCTCCCAAACCTGGGGGTCCAGCAATGGGAGGAGGAATTCCTAGAGAATCAGACATTGAAGGCTAGCGGGATTTGACTGCAGGACTTCAACAGGACTGGGGGAAACAGAGACTCCATTCTTGGAGGGCACACACAAAGTAGTGTGTGCATTGGGACCCAGGGGAAGGAGCATTGACCCCATAAGAGACTAAACCAGACCTACCTGCTACTGTTGGAGGGTCTCCTGCAGAGGCGGGGGGTGGCTGTGCCTCACCATGAGGACAAGGAAACAGGCAACAAAAGTTCTGGGAAGTACTCCTTGGTGTAAGCCCTCCCAGAGTCCGCCATTAGCTCCACCAAAGAGCCCAGGTAGGCTCCAGTGCTGGGTCGCCTGAGGCCAAACAACCAACAGGGAAGGAACCCAGCCCCACCCATCTGCAGACAAATGGATTAAAGTTTTACTGATCTCTGCCCACCAGAGCAACAGCCAGCTCACCCACCACCAATCCCTCCCATCAGGAAACTTCCACAAGCCACTTAGATAGCCTCATCCACCAGAGGGCAGACAGCAGAAGCAAGAAGAACTACAATCCTGCAGCCTGTGGAACAAAAACCACATTCACAGAAAGACAGACAAGATGAAAAGACAGAGGGCTATGTACCAGACGAAGGAACAAGATAAAACCCCAGAAAAACAACTAAATGAAGTGGAGATAGGCAAACCTCCAGAAAAAGAGTTCAGAATAATGATAGTGAAGATGATCCAGGACCTCGGAAAAAGAATGGAGGCAAAGATCGAGAAGATGCAAGAAATATTTAACAAAGACCTAGAAGAATTAAAGAACAAACAAACAGAGATAACCAATACAATAACTGAAATGAAAACTACACTAGAAGGAATCAATAGCAGAATAACTGAGGCAGAAGAACGGATAAGTGACCTGGAAGACAGAATGGTGGAATTCACTGCTGCGGAACAGAATAAAGAAAAAAGAATGAAAAGAAATGAAGACAGCCTAAGAGACCTCTGGGACAACATTAAACGCAACAACATTCGCATTATGGGGGTCCCAGAAGGAGAAGAGAGAGAGAAAGGACCAGAGAAAATATTTGAAGAGATTATACTCGAAAACTTCCCTAACATGGGAAAGGAAATAGCCACCCAAGTCCAGGAAGCGCAGAGAGTCCCATACAGGATAAACCCAAGGAGAAACAAGCCGAGACACACAGTAATCAAATTGGCAAAAATTAAAGACAAAGAAAAATTATTGAAAGCAGCAAGGGAAAAACAACAAATAACATACAAGGGAACTCCCATAAGGATAACAGCTGATTTCTCAGCAGAAACTCTACAAGCCAGAAGGGAGTGGCATGATCTACCTAAAGTGATGAAAGAGAAGAACCTACAACCAAGATTACTCTACCCAGCAAGGATCTCATTTAGATTTGATGGAGAAATCAGAAGCTTTACAGACAAGCGAAAGCTAAGAGAATTCAGCACCACCAAACCAGCTCTACAACAAACGCTAAAGGAACTTCTCTAAGTGGGAAACACAAGAGAAGAAAAGGACCTACAAAAACAAACCCAAAACAATTAAGAAAATGGTCATAGGAACATACATATCGATAATTACCTTAAAAGTGAATGGATTAAATGTTCCAACCAAAAGACACAGGGTCGCTGAATGGATACAAAACAAGACCCATATATATGCTGTCTACAAGAGACCCACTTCTGACCTAGGGACACATACAGACTGAAAGTGAGGGGATGGAAAAAGATATTCCATGCAAATGGAAATCAAAAGAAAGCTGGAGTAGCTATACTCATATCAGATAAAATAGACTTTAAAATAAAGAATGTTACAAGAGACAAGGAAAGACACTACATAATGATCAAGGGATCAATCCAAGAAGAAGATATAACAATTACAAATATACATGTACCCAACATAGGAGCACTTCAATACATAAGGCAACTGCTAACAGCTATAAAAGAGAATATCGACAGTAACACAATAATATTGGGGGACTTTAACACCTCAGTTACACCAAAGGACAGATCATCCAAACAGAAAATTAATAAGGAAACACAAGCTTTATTTTAATTAATTAATTTATTTATTTTTGGCTGTGTTGGGTCGTTTCTGTGCGAGGGCTTTCTCCAGTTGTGGCAAGTGGGGGCCACTCTTCATCACGGTGCGCGGGCCTCTCACTATCGCACCCTCTCTCGTTGCGGAGCACAGGCTCCAGACACACTCAGTAGCTGTGGCTCACGGGCCTAGTTGCTCCGCGGCATATGGGATCCTCCCAGACCAGGGCTCGAACCCGCGTCCCCTGCACTAGCAGGCAGACTCTCAACCACTGCGCCACCAGGGAAGCCCAAGGAAACACAAGCTTTAGATGACACAATAGAACAGATAGATTTAATTGATATTTATAGGACATTCCATCCAAAAACAGCAGATTACACTTTCTTCTCAAGTGCGCACGGAACATTCTCCAGGACAGATCACATCTTGGGTCACAAATCAAGCCTCAGTAAATTTAAGAAAACTGAAATCTTACCAAGCATCTTTTCTGACCACAATGCTACGAAATTAGAAATCAATTATAGGGAAAAAAGCATAAAAAACAGAAACACATGGAGGCTAAACAATATGTTACTAAATAAACAAGAGATCACTGAAGAAATCAAAGAGGAAATCAAAAAATACCTAGAGACAAATGACAATGAAAACACGATGATCCAAAACCTATGGGATGCAGCAAAAGAAGTTCTCAGAGGGAAGTTTATAGCTATACAAGCCTACCTCAAGAAACAAGAAAAATCTCAAGCAAACAATCTAACCTTACACCTAAAGGAACTAGAGAAAGAAGAACAAACAACACCCAAAGTTAGCAGAAGGAAAGAAATCATAAAGATCAGAGTAGAAATAAATGAAATAGAAACAAAGAAAACAGTAGCAAAGATCAATAAAACTAAAAGCTGATTCTTTAAGAAGATAAACAAACTTGATAAACCTTTAGCCAGACTCATCAAGAAAAAAAGGGAGAGGACTCAAATCAATAATATTAGAAATGAAAAAGGAGAAGTTACAACGGACACCACAGAAATACAAAGCATCCTAAGAGACTACTACAAGCAACTCTATGCCAATAAAATGGACAACGTGGAAGACGTGGACAAATTCTTAGAAAGGTAGAACGTTCCAAGACTGAACCAGGAAGAAATAGAAAATATGAACAGACCAATCACAAGTAATGAAATAGAAACTGTGATTAAAAATCTTCCAACAAACAAAAGTCCACGACCAGATGGCTTCACAGGTGAATTCTATCAAACATTTAGAGAAGAGCTAACACCCATCCTTCTCAAACTCTTCCAAAAAATTGTAGAGGAAAGAACACTCCCAAACTCATTCTATGAGGCCACCATCACCCTGATACCAAAACCAGACAAAGATACTACAAAAAAAGAAAATTACAGACCAATATCACTGATGAATACAGATGCAAAAATCCTCAACAAAATACTAGCAAACAGAATCCAACAACACATTAAAAGGATCGTACACCATGATCAAGTGGGATTTATCCCAGAGATGCAAGGATTCTTCAATATACGCAAATCAATCAATGTGATACACCATATTAACAAATTGAAGAATGAAAACCATATGATCATCTCAATAGATGCAGAAAAAGCTTTTGACAAAATTCAATACCCATCTATGATAAAAACTCTCCAGAAAGTGGGCACAGAGGGAACCTACTTCAACGTAATAAAGGCCATATACGACAAACCCACAGCAAACATCATTCTCAATGGTGAAAAACTGAAAGCATTTCCTCTAAGATCAGGAAGAAGACAAGGATGTCCAATCTCACCACTATTATTCAACATAGTTTTGGAAGTCCTAGCCATGGCAATCAGAGAAGATAAAGAAATTAAAGGAATACAAATTGGAAAAGAAGAAGTAAAACTGTCACTGTTTGCAGATGACATGATACTATACATAGAGAATCCTAAACATGCCACCAGAAAACTACTAGAGCTAATCAATGAATTTGGTAAAGTTGCAGGATACAAAACTAAGGCACAGAAATCTCTTGCATTCCCATACACTAATGATGAAAAATCTGAAAGAGAAATTAAGGAAACACTCCCATTTACCATTGCAACAAAAAGAATAAAATACCTAGGAATAAAGAGACAAAAGACCTGTATGCAGAAAACTATAAGACACTGATGAAAGAAATTAAAGATGATACCAACAGATGGAGAGATATACCATGTTCTTGGATTGGAAGAATCAATCTTGTGAAAATGACTATACTACCCAAAGCAATCTACAGATTCAATGCAATCCCTATCAAATTACCAATGGCATTTTTTACAGAACTAGAACAAAAAATCTTAAAATTTGTATGGGGACACAAAAGACCCTAAATTGGCAAAGCAGTCTTGAGGGGAAAAAAACGGACCTGGAAGAATCAGACTCCCTGACTTCAGACTATACTACAAAGCTACAGTAATCAAGACAGTATGGTACTGGCACAAAAACAGAAATACAGATCAATGGAACAAGATAGAAAGCCCAGAGGTAAACCCACGCACCTATGGTCAGCTAATCTATGACAAAGGAGGCCAGGATATACAATGGAGAAAAGACAGTCTCTTCAATAAGCGGTGCTGGGAAAACTGGACAGCTACACATAAAGAATGAAATTAGAACACTCCCTAACACAATACACAAAAATAAACTCAAAATGGATTAGAGACCTAAATGTAAGACCAGACACTATAAAACTCTCAGAGGAAAACATAGGAAGGACACTCTTTGACATAAATCACAGCAAGATATTTTTTGATCCACCTCCTAGAGTAATGGAAATAAAAACAAAAATAAACAAATGGGACCTAATGAAACTTAAAAGCTTTTTCACAGGAAAGGAAAACATACACAAGACAAAAAGACAACCCTCAGAATGGGAGACAATATTTGGAAATGAATCATCAGACAAAGGATTAATCTCTAAAATACATAAACAGCTCATGCAGCTCAATAGTAAAAAAACAAACAACCCAATCCAAAAATGGGCAGAAGACCTAAATAGACATTTCTCCAATGAAGACATACAGATGGCTAAGAAGCACATGAAAAGCTGCTCATCATCACTAATTATTAGAGAAATGTGAATCAAAACTACAACAAGGTATCACGTCACACCAGTTAGAATGGGTATCATCAGAAAATCTACAAACAACAAATGCTGGAGAGGGTGTGGAGAAAAGGGAACCCTCTTGCACTGTTGGTGGGAATGTAAATTGATACAGCCACTATGGAGAACAGTATGGAGGCTCCTTAAAAACTAAAAATAGAATTACCATATAACCCAGCAATCCCATTACTGGGCATATACCCAGAGAAAACCATAATTCAAAAAGACACATGCACCCCAATGTTCATTGCAGCACTATTTACAATAGCCAGGTCATAGAAGCAACCTAAATGCCCACTGACAGACGAATGGATAAAGAAGATGTGGTACATATATACAATGGAATATTACTCAGCCATAAAAAGGAACGAAATTGGGTCATTTGTAGAGACGTGGATGGACCTAGAGACTGTCAATAGAGTGAAGTAAGTCAGAAAGAGAAAAACAAATATCGTATATTAATGCATATATGTGGAGCCTAGAAAATGGTACAGATGAACCAGTTTGCAGGGCAGAAATTGAGACAAAGAAGTAGAGAACAAACGTATGTACACCAAGGGGGGAAAGCGGCGGGGGGTGGTGGTGGTGGGGGTGTGATGAATTGGGAGATTGGGATTGACATGTATACACTGATGTGTATAAAATGGATGACTAATAAGAACCTGTTGTATAAAAAATAAATAAAAAATAAAAAAACAAAAAGATATTCCCAATGTTGGGATGTTGGGATTATATACATATATACTAATATGTATAAAATAGATAACTAATAAGAACCTGCTGTATAAAAAATAAATAAAATTCAAAAAAAAAGAAAAATAGAAGTAAAAAATTTTAAGTGAACAATTAAAGAAAAAAAAGAATTAGTCCATGCCACTTTGTAATATGAATGAATGGATCTAAGCAATGATCAATGACCGCTCATATTGCAGAGACAATCAGACACTGTGTGCCTCCTGACAGAAGAACAGTGCACCACCAATGAAGCAGCATTGCCAAAAAAACCTGACTGTGAATGTATTCAAAATTCAACATCCAACTACCAATTTACAGTAGCACAAGGGACAAGGAATCTGTTAAATGCCACCAGAGAGATGTCATCCATAAGATCAAGGGGGGAGAGACTCTACCGGACACCCCACCCAGTTTCTTCTACAAAAGTCTTGAAAGAAAAAAATTTAAAAAGAGAGCAATGGAAGGAAAACCTATAGATTACCAGGGACCTAAAAGGCATAATAGTCAATCACAGTGTATGAACTTTATTTGGATTCTGATTCAAGTGAACAAATTAAACAGCAGAAACTTTTAAAATAAAACAATTAGGGAAAAGTGCACAAACATCTGTTAATTATTTGATGATATCAAAGAATCGCCTTAATGCATAACATTGTATCATGATTACAAATATATTTCCGACTGTTAATGTTTCTAAGCTTATTTTTTAAATTAAAGAGTCCCTACATTTTAAAACATAAGATATTTACAGATGAAATTAAATGCTGTCTAGAATTTGCTTCCAAGTGATACAGGGGAGAGAGGCCATGAGCTGCTCATTGTTGGAGCTTATGATGGGCTTCATGATACTATTCTTTTTTTTGAATAAGTTTGAAACTTTCCACAATAAAAAAGTTAAAAGCAACACTCTCACCATGCCGCTGATGGAGAATCCTAGATGTGTGGCCCTTGTTTCTGTGGCTCCTGTGTCTCAGGGAGTTGACAGTGACTCATGCACCGCCTTAGAACAGCATACACGTGAGTAAAGAACCCTGCTCTCCTCGAGCTCATCCTGTTCACAGCCATCGATCTCCACAGCCATGGTCTCGCTGCCCCCAGGTAAGAGCAGGATAAGAGGAGAGACTTGTAAGTGAAAATAAATGCCCCAATTAGAGTCTCAGCTGCAGAAATCAATATTCCTCTTCAGAACCTGAGGTGAAAGAAGGCACCCCAGCCTGAACTACAGCTCTGGGGGTGAAAACAAGTTGTGTTTGCCTCTCCTGTGACTTTCTCTGAGATTGCCACAAGCTGCCTTCCAGGGCTCAGAGCCTTTTGGTTGGTCCAGACTACCTGTGTGTTCCACAGGCTCCCAGGGCAGTAGGAGCTGACAGAAGAGGAACTGGCCACCAGTTCAAAGCCGTTTCCTTCCCACAGTCTTGACAGAGCTCCTCAGAGTTTTCTCTAACTTTACATCCATCATTTGGTCACCACACTGCCACCAGTTGCCTGGACTACTGTATAGCATCCTAACTATCCTCCCTCTATCCCTCATCTCTGCTCCTCCCACTTACCACCTACCACTCCAAACCATCTGATTCTCCATATTACAATTAGAGTGACCTTCTCAAAGCCCAAACCTTATTAGATCAACTTGTCCTGGCTTAAAACCCATCACTCTGAAGCTGAAGACCCAAGCCCTCAACACGGCTTCAAGGGTCTACAACGGGCTGTCCTCCTTTGGCCTTCTCTCATACCACACCCTCCATTTCTCCACTCTCTAGCCAAACTGGTTTTCCTGCCACAGAGATTTTGCACGTGCCCATCACTCTTTTTTTATAAGTTTTTTTTTTTTTTAACTTTCCGTTTATTTATTTATTTATTTATTTATTTATTTATTTATGGCTGTGTTGGGTCTTCGTTTCTGTGTGAGGGCTTTCTCTAGTTGCGGCAAGTGGGGGCCACTCTTCATCGCGGTGCGCGGGCCTCTCACTGTCGCGGCCTCTCTTGTTGCAGAGCACAGGCTCCAGACGCACAGGCTCAGTAATTGTGGCTCACGGGCCCAGGTGCTCCGCGGCATGTGGGATCCTCCCAGACCAGGGCTCGAACCCGTGTCCCCTGCATTGGCAGGCAGATTCTCAACCACTGCGCCACCAGGGAAGCCCCCACTCTTTTATTTATTAATTCATTCATTCAACAAATATTAGTTAAGGAGCTACCATATGTAGACATACAAACAACTTAAATGCCTTCACTGATTCCCCAGATCTCAGCTTGAGTACTAATTTTCAGGTTAAGTCTTCTCTGACTTTCTTTGTTATGACTTTGTTCTCTGTTTTTATGCTCTTATAACATCAAACGCCTCCCTAACTAGCCCTTTGATTCATCCAAGTACCTGTGTGGCTAACTGATTTCTTTCTCCTGCCACTAGACTATAAACTCACAAGGAGTAAAGATTATGTCTGATTTTGCTCACCATTAATATCCCCAAGAACCTAGCACTGTGCCTTGAACATAGTAGGTTTTGGTGAAGTGAAGATGGCCATAAATTCTCTGCAATTTATCATCAAAAAATTGACTCTATTTAACCTTCCCTTAAATCTGGACTAGCCCCACGATTTGTTTTGACCACAAGAATACTGCTGAAATGAGACTGTGTAACTCCTGAGGCTGTGCCTTAAAAAAGACCCACAGCTTCTGCCTTGGTCACTTAGAGGCCTTCTTTTAGGAATCTAGCAGCCATGCTGTGAGAGAGTCCAAGCAGCCATATGGAAGGGATAAACAGTCCCTCGTGACCTACTGGCATCTGAGTGCCCTAGCCAACACCATGTGAAGCAGAAGAACCTACTCATCAACCCATAAGATCTTGAGAAATACTCAGTTATTGTTGTTTTAGGCCACTAAGGTTTGGCATGGTTTGTTAACAACAAAAGATAACCAAAAAAACAGGGGTTCAGCAAACACTTGTAAAAATTACTGAATAGTCTCTTGTTCTCAAGTCTTATTCTTTAAGTCCAATAAGTGTTACATGTTCCATCTGTTGCTAGATGAGGTTAGAGTCCTGCTATAGCTTAGAAGTCTCTAATGAAGGAGTGGGTAAACTTCTCAGTCAAGAGCCCAGAACTGAAGAGACCCCAAGCACTGGGAAAACAAGGTCAAAGAGGCAAGGCAGCCCAACTTGGCATCGCAAAGTTCTATGGGAAAGCCTGAGCTCAGCAACACCATACCCACGTCTCCCTGGGGTCTCTTCAGGCCCCTCCAAGCTACCCTCGACACCCCTGAGACATGAAATAACCTCCATGAGGGAGCAATCATCCCCATGTAGGGGTTATTTGCTCAAACTCTGCAATTAGCTGATCAGGGTTCATATCCCACTTCTGTCACCACTCTTTGAGAGAATACTACACTTTGTCATTCAAACTTTACCAAGGATGGCTCACTATTTCAGAAAATCAGTTCACTCTCAGCATCACTGGTCACAGTATTTACTTCATTCCTTCAACACAGAGATATAAGTCTGCATCTATAGCTGTTGCATTCAAGGTGATTCTACATATACGTACAACCATCAACTACTTCCTAATGCTTCTAGAATAGTAAGGTCTGAGCATTTCCACTTTGAAATATGTATTACTCTATTATAAATTATGTTTGTTTTATTTTTATTTATATTACAGGTGGGCATTATATTGTTTTTTAAAATTATGTATCTAAATGAATATCATGTTTGAATTTCATTTCACAATAATATAGGAGGATTAAAAATATTTGTTAGGAAAGGGTGCTCTGGATCTGATGGGGCCAAGAGCAAGCTCTCTGTATCAGAATTTCAGCTGCATGGCTTTGAGTTACTCACCCTCCCTGGGCCTCAAATTTCATATCTACACAACAACAGGTGCAATATCAGTACCTACTTCATAGGTTTACTGTGAGGATTAAATAATAGTAATAGGTTTGTTTGTTTGTTTGTTTTTAGTAATAGGTTTAATGAATGTAATTATGATGATGATTACAATTATTATTATTAACTAATTACATAAAATTTCTCTTCACAGCTTTATCTACTTGAAACTGGGCCTTAGCTTAGTACATAAGGTCTTTGTGACCTGACCCCACCCAAAACACACCACCATGAACCATGTGGTCCAACTGCACATAAAAACTAGCAATCCCCTGAGTGATTTGTGCAGTTCCAAGGCTCCAGCCATGTGCATACTGTTCTCTCTTCCTAGAAGACCCTTTCTGTGACTCCACCCTTCCCAGTCTTCTCTCAAGACTCAATTCAACTATCACCTCTTCCAGGAAGCCTTCTCCCACTAACACATCTGATGTCACTGTTTCTCTTTTACACTCCAAGCACCATGCTTCCTCCTGCACCTCCCATAGCTATATTATAATAAATAGTTGGTTTACCCATCTTTCATATTAGACTATGAATCCCTTGAGAGCATAGAGGGTTTTTTGTGTCTTTGAAGTTTGATGCATGCGTTGGTGCTCAATAAATGTTTGTGGATTGACTGAATGAATAAATAAGTGAACGAATGAATGAATGAACAGTACCATTTTCCCCAGAAACCCTCACAAAGGCTGATAAGTAACAGAATCAGGCCTGAAATCTAGGTCTTTAAACATCCAGTCTAGGGTGCCTTCTTGTAGTAACCCAGCTCGCCACAGCGGTTTGGCTTGATCAGCACTACAGAACAAATGTTTTCCCTCCTGGGAAACTTTACTTCCAATTACAGGATTCCCAGGTGTCTTGAACAAAGTGCTACTTTCAAAACGATGAAGAGGAGCGATATGAAAATGAGAGGGCCTGGAAGGTGCAAGGGCTCTCAGGAATCAAACACCCAATGGGTTTCTAGTATACCATTCAGTTCTTCTTAGATTTTCTCCTGAGGGTTTGCCCTGGTGAGGATGCCAGCTTTCCCAGCACAGCCCCGTTATTCCAGGCAATTCTGTCTCCTCAGGAGGTACGTGATGGACCATAAAGGTACTCACTTAAGATTCTAACTTGACAACCACCATAAATTACCAGGCCCAACCAAGACTTGGGAAAACACCAGCAGTTTTGCTTTTCTCAAATCTGTGGCTGTTAGGTGACTTCTCAGTAGCAACCAGCTCCTTAGTGAAGAGGATCAGAGTCCAGCGTCCCAAACCGGGGACCACTGGCAGAGTGGACCTGGACATTGGCTTCCCCAGGTCCAGATGCTCCTTTTAAGCATTCATATTCTAGTGTGTCTGGCACCTGTTTTATATTCTTGCCTTGCTTCCTTCCTGGGGAAGTAGAAAGAGTGCTGAACTGGTAATAGTGGTTCTGCCACTAACCAGCTGTGTGACCTTGGGGAAGTCACACAACCAGTCAGGGCTCCAGGTGTCTTATTTGTAAAAGGATTGGATTCAAATTTATCTCTAAGGTTGCTTCTAGTTTTAAGCACTCTACAACCTTGCTACACTGTGTTGTCCACAGACCAGCAGCATCAGCATCTCCTGGGAGCTTGTCAGAACTGCAGGGTCTCAGGCCCCACCCAGCTCTCCTGAATTAGCATCTGCATTTTACCAAGACCCCCCAGGAGATTCCTATACTCTCAAAGTTTAGGAAGCACTGCTCTATGAGACCACACATGTAACAGCTGGGCCCTCTGGAAAGAGTTTCCCCTTTTTCCAGAAAAATACTTTTGAATTTGCACAAGAGCCGTGTCTAGTAGGAGATTAATGCCACTCAGAGAAGGAGGAAGGATGGCATTTTGAACAGGGTTTGTTCAACCCATACTACCTAAGTAAACTGTAAACCAGATTCCTTCTCTCCCTCTTTCCTTTCTTCCTTCCTCCCCTTCTTCCCTTCTCTCCTTCCTTCCTTCTTTTCTTTCCTACTTGGAAAATGGAGAGAAGAAGAAAGGTCCTATTATCTTCCAACAAAAGAATTATCCAACTTCCATTTCCCCAGGAGCGCTGGTCCCCTCTGGGATAATCCCTGCCCTAGAAGGCAGCCCCCTGGAGCATCCAGCTGAGGAGGCAGAAGAGAGGCCCTGGCAATGAGAAAATCAGAAGCAGGAAAGAGGAGCGGAGAGGGCTCTGCAGGGAGCCAGGCCCCACTGAGTGAGCTTCTAAAAACAAGCACTCTGGATGGCTTTTCTCTACTTTTGCCAATATTTCCCTTCTGGGAATGAGGCGACAAGGACCCTCTGTGGCCCCATCCTCAGGCAGCCTCAGAGCAGATTCAGAGACCAAAGCTACCCCCTGCTGCGTGCTTCGGGTATGCCCAGCCCCTGATAGAAGATGAATTTCCACTCGTCTGAGGAGTAGACAAAAATGAACATAGTGAGTGTTCCCAGTCCTCTCCCTATCCATGAAAGAGGAGTCCGGCTTTGCCTGTTTAATTTGTTCCTCTCAGGGAACAAACGCTTTCAGGAGGCCAGATGCATTCTCTGGCACTTGCACATGGCAGGAAAAGGGAAAGGGGGAAAGAGGTATAAGGTTTAGGGATCATAAAAGAAGATGGGTTTCTAGGTGAGTTTTAAGGACAGATCCTGAGAACAGTTAAGTGATGTAAGGGTCGTTGATGGGAGAGAAAAAAATTGATAAAGTGTCCTTTAAACCAGTGGTTCTCAAAGTGTGGTACTAAGACCAATAGCATCAGCATCATTTAGGAACTTGCTAGAAATGCAAATTCTCAGGCCCCATCTCAGACCTACTGAATCAGATACTCTGGGGATAGGGCCCAGCAATCTTTTTAAAATGCTTTCCAGGTGATCCTGATGCCTGCTCAAGTTCAAGAACTGTCATAAATTGTGTGTTATTTCCATAGTAAATGAGAATTGGAAGTAAAAAACTTGAGTTTATTTGAAATTTTTACATTCTTTCTTTGGCCATACACTTTGGCTGTAAGATTGACATGACGGGTTACACTTTTCTTCCTGATACTCATTGCATAGAAGAGTGGTTTGATGCCATGTATTCTTCATTATGCTCTTACGCAGAATCACCCTACAGTCAACAGACCTCTTTCTTGTCCCTGCACGGGCCAGTACGCCTGCTTGGAAAATAACTCATAGGATGTAGTCAAAGGACTGCTCTTTCATCCTTGGGGTATTGTGCTCAAGAACTGACATCTGCAAAACCCTCTTTTCATTCAGTAATGGATGGCACATTTAACTTCTGCCCCAAACTACAATCCTACCTAAAACTGTAACCAGAACTGGCCAGAAGTTGGGGGGCTGGAGATAAAGCATATATATCACTGTGATCCAAGTTTTCCTATCTGCCACCAGTCTGTAAGTACAGAGGAGTTTCAACACTAACCCAGACATTTCACTGTTTTTGTTCTACTTTGTTCACAGAAGACCTCAGCTTCCCAAGCCTCCCACCAGTATCTCATGTGACGTCATAAATCAGGCTGGCATTGCTACATGTCATCTGGCCCACGCAGAGATGTCCTCTCCTGGGCCCCACCCTAACCAGTAAGTTCACACTCATATGGAACACAGACATGTAAATAGGCTATTATGCTATAGGGAGATTTCTGTAAACCTTTTCAAAAAAATAAAATGAAGACATGCAAATCATTTTTTTAAAAACATGAATATGGGCTTCCCTGGTGGCGCAGTGGTTAAGAATCCACCTGCCAATGCAGGGGACACAGGTTCGAGCCCTGGTCCGGGAAGATCCCACATGCCGCGGAGCAACTAAGCCCGTGTGCCACAACTACTGAGCCTGCGCTCTAGAGCCCGTGAGCCACAACTACTGAGCCTGCGCTCTAGAGTCCACGAGCCACAACTGCTGAGCCTGCGTGCCACAACTACTGAAGCCCGTGAGCCTAGAGCCCGTGCTCTGCAACAACAGAAGCCACCACGATGAGAAGCCTGTGCACTGCAACGAAGAGTAGCCCCCGCTCGCCGCAACTAGAGAAAAGCCTGCACGCAGCAACAAAGACCCAAAGCAGCCAAAATTAAATAAATTAATTAATTAATTAAAAAAAAAAATGTTTAAAAACATGAACATAACAGAAGTGTAGGAAACAAAAAGTAAAATTGTTTTCTCTCACTCCTTACTACCCCATTCTCAACATTTTTTTGTGTCAATCTTTCCAGAAGTGTTTTATGCATACATTAGCATATATATTCTTTTTTATTCACACAAATGGGACCATTTTGTGCATACTGTTCTACAATTTGCTTTTCTCCTCTAAGAGTTTAGGAATGGCTTAGCACATTCTTTTTTTTTTTTTTTTTAAACAGAGACAATTTCTTTTTTTTTTTTTTTTAATTTTATTTATTTATTTATTTATGGCTGTGTTGGGTCTTCGTTTCTGTGCGAGGGCTTTCTCTAGTTGTGGCAAGTGGAGGCCACTCTTCATCGCGGTGCGCGGGCCTCTCACTATCGCGGCCTCTCTTTTGTTGTGGAGCACAGGCTCCAGATGCGCAGGCTCAGCAACTGTGGCTCATGGGCCTAGTCGCTCCACGGCATGTGGGATCTTCCCAGACCAGGGCTCGAACCCATGTCTCCTGCATTGGCAGGCAGATTCTCAACCACTGAGCCACCAGGGAAGCCCCTTAGCACATTCTTTTTAATGGCTGCATAATATTCCATTACATGAATATGCCATAACTGGAATAACCAACCCTATTTATGGCCTTTTCCAATTTTTCCCTTTTACAAACAATGTTGCAAGGAACATTCTTGTAGCTATAATCTGGTATATTTTGTGAATGTATGTGTGGATTAAACTCTTGCCCATGGATCAAAGGGTATATGCATTTACAATTAGGATTAATATTGTCCAAATGCCCAACTAAAATAGTACATCCAATAACATGCTCATCGACTGTGAATGAGTCTCTGTTTCTTTATTCACTCAACAATACTGGGTATTACCAAACTTTTTAGATTGTTGCCAATCTGATACATGAAAAATGGCATCTCGTTGTTGTTTAGATTTGCATGTCTTTAATTAGAAGAAAGTTGAACATCTCTTTATACATTTATTGGCTATTTGCATTTGCTGTTGTGTAAACTGCCTTTCATATCCTTTGCCCATTTCTTGGTTGGTTTGTTCATATTTATTCTTATTGATCTGTATGAGCTTTTTGTAAAATAAGGGAATTACCTCTTAGTCTACTGTATGTGTTGCAAATATTGTGTACCATTTTATTGTTGTTTCTTGACTTTGTGGAATTTGCTTCCATAAAGACATCAGAATTTTTATGTAGTCAAATTTATTAATTTTTTGCTCTATGGAAACTGATGTGATGGGGGACGAGTAGGCAAAGAATAGGCATTTACTTGGGCAGTTTGTCCTTTCTGGTGCCAGAGTCTTGGAGTTGATTTGAGGCTGAAAGAAGGGTGGATGGAAGGTTGTGGGTTGTGTTTCCACCTGTTGTAAGTGCCAGGAATGATGCTGGGTCAGCCTCTCCCACAGACCCAGAATGACACCCCTTTTGTGTCTCACCTTTGATGCAAAATACAGCCCATCTATTCGATCCTCCTTCACACTCACAGAGAATTCTCTTTCTGGGGCCTCATCGCCCTTTGCAATCTGACTATGGTGAGGTTACTACAGGCCATTGGGCAAATTTCAAACTCTGAGTCTCCAAGAGATTCAGGTGGCGTTTCTATGTCTTTGTCCCGGGGGGGCGGGGGGCACTGTGCTCCTAACCATATAAGGACAAAGAGCTCAGCCATCTTAAGAAAGAAATCAAGGCTTCTTCATACTAATGGAGGAGTAGGTAATGAGTCCCAGATTCAACCAAAATGTCCTGTTACAAAATTAATGAACCAACTGATCGCCCCTCAAGCCTTCCAGAGGAATATGTCAACATAATTGAATCTTTCATTGGTGGCATTTTAAGAAATATAAAAAGAGAGGTAAATAACATACAGGTTCTATGGGAAAGGATACTTGTGGGCAGGGTAGAGGGAGGCATGGGCACCTCTGACCAGGCATCACCAGCAAAGCCCATTAAAAATTCCTGGGGAATAAAAATAGAATCCATGTAATAAAATAGTCTAATCTGTGCGTGTGTAAATGTGTGAATTGGGCAGATCAATTTCACTGTCATGCCAAGAGCATCAGGCAACTTCAGGTATCTCTCGATACTAGTGGACATGTTTTCAGGGTGGGTAGAAGTATTCCCTGCTAGGACTGAAATGGCAGCCAAAGTGGCTGAAGTATTACTAAAAGAGATAATGCCCAGGTTTGGACTCCCAGGATCCCTACAAAGTGATAATGGCCCAGCATTTGTGTCTCAAATGACAAAAAGGATAACAAGTTCCCTAGGAATAAAACGGACCTTACACTCTTACACTCAGCCTGGAGACCCTAATCAACAGGGAAAGTAAAGAGATCCAATTAGACCTTAAAATGAACCGTAGCCAAGCTGCACCAGGAGACTCAAGAAAATTGGATTAAGTTTACTCCCAATTGCCCTGCTCTACATGAGGTTAGTTAGCTCCAACAGATAAGTTAAAGGTAACTGCGTTTGAACTCATGTATGGCAGACCCATTCCCCAAGCCTGAGAGAAGGGACACCCTTGAAATGGAACAACTCAAGTATGCCTCTAGGTAGGAGAAACCATGAAAGCCCTCACAGAATATGGTAACCAGGTGCTGCCAGCACCCACGGACCTGGCCTTCCACTCCTTCTGGCCAGGTGGCTGGGTGAACCTAAAAACCTGGAAAACCGGCAGCCCACATGACCAACTCACTCCTAAGTGGAACGGACCCTACTTGGTGATCCTAACCACTCACTCTGCCCTGAAGTTGCAGAGGATGACTCCGTGGGGACATCATACTCAAGTGAAGAGGCCCCCCCAAGCCCCAAACTCCAGAAAGACATACTGCGGCAATGGACCCCCTTGACTACTCGTAGGAACCTCTCCCTGACCTGAAGCTTCTCTTCCAAACAACAGCAAAAGTGCGACCAGGGATACTGAAGGACAGAACTTCACTGATCTGTCACACCCAACCTGAAACAGGAAAGGACTACTAATTGCAGGAATCACTGCACTCATAGGGGTGCTAGTGACCTTGGCCAGGGGAACCATATATAACACTGTCACCATAAAAAAAGGTAACAGCCACTGTGGCAATGGTGGCAAACAAGACCAGCCTTACCTTCAAACTATTCAGCATAATTTGGAGCGGGGGGAAACAGGCCCTCCTAGCATCGCTTGGTTTTTACCTTTCCTGGGCCCCTTAATGACCACCCACTAACTTCCTGCTAATATTTGAGCCACGCATCCTAAACTGTATGGTATCCTTTGTCTCCAAAAGTTAGAACCTATAAAACTTCAAATGGTGGTCGTTCAGGGCTACAAACAGGGCTGAGGCCTGGCGACAATGAAACACATCTAAAGGCTGCTGGGGAGAAGCTCTGCTCCTCTACCTGGGGTTACGACGACACCCGAAATCAGCAGGAAACATTTACAGAGGTGGACCATTGCCCCTCAGCGCCCCTCAAGAATGAGGAGCGGGACAGAGGAGGGATTTGTCACCAGAAAAACCCATTAACAATTCCCGCGGAATAAAACAGAATCCGGTAATAAAACAAAAGTCTAACCTTTTTTTTTTTCTTGTCCTTTGTGCTTAGTCTGGTTTCACTGGCTCCCAACTGGCTGCGTGAGGAGGCCTTGCACCCGGCACTTCGGACCAGAGTTCCTAGCGCTAAATGGCTGCACCTGACACCTCAATCCAAAATGGCGGCGGCAGGCGGCTGCCTGCAGAGACGCTGTGCCCCGCCCCGCAAACTGGAGCGGGAGCAGCACAGCTGTGCCGGCCCCGCGAGCACTCCGGCCCCTCCCCTCCCCGCTGACGAAAGCCCTATAAAGCAGCCCCGCCCACTGCCTGTTGCGGAGAACGCGTGCTCTAGAGTGCGAGCTCGCCTCGCTTCTGCTCTAGAGTGGGCACTCGCCTCGTTTCTGCTCTAGGGTGCGAGCTCGCCTCGTTTCTCCATTTTTTTTTTTTTAACATCTTTATTGGAGTATAATTGCTTTACAATGGTGTGTTACTTTCTGCTTTATAACAAAGTGAATCAGCCATACGTATACATATATCCCCATATCCCCTCCCTCTTGCGTCTCCCTCCCACCCTCCCTATCCCACCCCTCTAGGTGGTCACAAACCACGGAGCTGATCTCCCTGTGCCATGCGGCTGCTTCCCACTAGTTATGGGTTTTACATTTGGTAGTGTATATATGTCCATGCCACCCTCTCACTTTGTCCCAGCTCCATTTTTAAATCAAAGAATAAAGCCTTCCTTTGTTGAAGCTTTACTCCCCCAGTCCCTCAAAACGTGACTGTATTCAGAGATAGTACCTTTGAAGAGGTAAATAAAATAAGGCCATTAGGTTGGGACTTTATCCAGTCTGACTGGTGCCCTTGTAAGAAGCGGAGATCAGGAGACACACACACACACACACACACACAGAAGACCATATGAAGACACAGGGAGAAGACAGCCATCTACAAGCCAAGGAGAGAGTCCTCAGAAGAAACCAACCCTGCTGACACCTTAATCTTGGACTTCTAGCCTCCAGAACTGTGAGAAATAAATTTCTGTTGTTTAAGACTCCCACCCTGTGGTATTTTGTTACGACAGCCCTAGCAAATTAATACAATTGGTGACTCACTTCTAATGAGTAGAATGCTGTTTGAGTGATGCTGCAGAACTTCCCAGGCTAGGTTAGAAAAGGCGACACAGCTCTGCCTGGCTTTCACTCCCACAGTGCTCACCCTTGGAACCTGGCCACTATGTGGTGAAGAGGAAGCCCAGGCCACAGGAAGAGGTGTAGGTGTGCTGGCTGGCAGCCCCAGACAGGGCCCCAAGAGGGCAGCCAGCATGAATTGCCAGGCATAAAAATGAACAAACCATGAGAGGATTCCAGCCACCCCAGCTGAGTGGAGAGAGAAACACACTGTTCCCACCCAATCCTGGCCAAACTACCAATCCATGAGCAAAACAAACGTTGTTGTTCTACGTCACCAAGTTTTGGAATGTTTCTTTAAGCGGCAATAGATTTAAAAAGAAAAAAAAAAATCTTGAGGTATCAGCAGCTTCTTCTGCCTCTCTCTAGTCTGAAGAAATACTCCCTGTCTCCTCCTCCCCATTTCCAAAGAGTCCATATAATCTCCTTCAATTTGACTTTAGCTAAACAATGTTGCTTCTATTTCCAAGGAGTAAGGGTGGGAGGAGGAGAGGTTTATGCCAACCAGCTTTTCTTATTAATTCACACTAATACAGCAATCTGAGTACTTTCTGCATACCACTTTTTAAATCTCATGTGGAGGGTGAGATCTATATAATTAAGCAAGTAACTGCATCTTTATACAATAGTGATCAATACATGCAGGGTTCCCTTTGACTGCCTCTGCTCTTGCTTAACGCCAGCCTTGATTTTACATTCGTACTCTGCCACATTCCCCAAAACAAACCCAATTCCCCATACCTTGGAGATGAATGCAGGTGAGTTCAATTGGGGAAGGTTTATGTCACACACTACACAGGAAATCTGTTAGTCTACCACAGCATCACTACTTTCTCTCTCCAGTCTTCCCACAGTCTATTCCCTCTCCCCAGGCACCACGTCACTAGGGCTCTTGTCTCCACCCCTACCCCCGTCATTGAAATTCTACCTCCCTTCTGTTAGTGTATTACACCCAGCAGAATAAAAAACCCTGGGCAGCCAAGATGGAACAGCGATGTTCCTGAAGCATGCCCCTAAGGCTTTCAGCTCATTCCAACACACCCCCAATCTCATTTTCATGTTGTTACTCATGTTACTTGTTTCTTTCCCTTGGAGCGCGAGGAAATTGGCAAGAGTTGCACTGTTTTCTCTTCTCTTTGCTGCTCTGAGGAATGCAACCATGGCAGCCCTCCACCAAAGTCCTGAATGCCAAAGTCAACAATGGGGTGGAGAACCCAGAGCCAGTTACCCTGCATGTGGCATCCCAGTCCTGCTATGGCAGCGGCCTCACCTGCAAAAGGTACACAGCACACAGTTCCGAAATAGCAAGGAGCCAAGGCAGACGCAAGAGAAAATGCTCCCAGTGCGTCCATCTTTATTTTATTTGCCAGATACTGAGTACTGGAGTCTTGTCCTTACGCCAGAGGTAGGCAAACTGTAGCAATCATGCCAGTGGGGGGCACCATAGATGGTGGTTGGTGAAAGCCAACCACCTCCCAGACAGACACAAGACATAACAATTATAACAGGAACTCACAGCTACCATTATTTCAGCACTTATTATGTGACAGGCATCATGCCAAGCACTTTATGCACTATCTCAATGAATACACAGAACCTAGAGGCAGGTACTATTATTACTCCCATTTCACAGATGACAAAACTGAGGCTCAGAAGATGTTAAGTGGCTTATCCAAGACTACATAGCTAATGAAGTCAGGTAACTAATGAGCAAATGAGGACAGGTCCCTTGTCTCCTAGTCAATATCAAAGGAATCTGGTCCAAGAGGGCAGGGACCATCATGCTCCCCATAAGGAGAGTTACTATTCCTGAGTACACATGTGTGCTGACCCTTGAAGGTGAGGTCTCTCCTTTATTGCTCACATCAACCCTAGGAGGAAGGTGTGCTCACCATCCTCATCTTACTGATGAGGATTTTAAACAAGGAAGTGATGTGACCTGATTTATATTGTCAAAGGTCCTCTCCAGGTCTTTGCCCAGATCCCTAAAGTCACTTCCTCCTGTGTGGATAAAGGATCCACAGACACAAAAGCAGAAGCAAGGAAAGCAGTTACAGTGTTTGTAATTGTACAGGTTATGAAGTGAGTAGCAAGGAGAAGACAAGGGACTGATGAGAGATGCATGGTGGAGGTGGAAAACACAGGAATTCTGATCACTTGGATGGGGGTTAGGAAAATGAAGAAGTTGAGGATGTCTCCTGGGTTTCTGAACTGAGCACATGTGGAGCCAACTGCAATGGGTTCAATGGGTGGGATGGAATCAAGAAGGCAGGTGTGGGCAGGTAAGGTCGAGAGGTCTGTGAGTCATCCAGATGGGCTTGCAGGTAGTTTTTTAAGGTCTCCAGTTTTCAGGGGTCACTCTTTCATTTCAATGAACAGCAGTCTGAAACATTCCTCCTCCACTTGACCACACACACATGGATGAGTCATCTTCAATTTCTTTCCCTTGTTTTAATGCCACTCCCTGAAGAATGCTTACTGATTTGTCTAAATCCCTACAGGTCAATTCTTATCATCTTTAGACATTAGTTTATCTTGCTTTGCCTCCAGTGGAACTTTCTACAGCATTTAATGCGGAACATCAAAGTTTGCTTTCCCAGAGTTGACACCATGTTCCATCCCATCATTGGTGCATGAGAACCAGGCTCACCTCCTTGTAAGACAATAAGGTGCCCCCGCCACTGTGTGAATGCAGCAAGCCCTGATGAGAAGGCCCATCTACCATTTCACCACAAGCTCACCAGCACTGGGTATTAACATCTTCGCCAAGTGAAAAGTGAATTATATTTTAATTGGCATTGCAAAATATATCTTTTACAATGCAAAGCACAGTATAAACTCAAGTTCAACACATAAAGTCAGCTGACTTGCACACAGTCTACATGATGACAATGTTTAGGACTGTAGGGATAAAGTGACATTCACTGGGCACTTGCAAAGTACCAGGTACTCTGATAAACACTTTATATACCTCAGTTAGTCCTCAGAGTCACCCTCTGAAGTAGCTGCTGTTATTGTCCTTTTCCAGACAAGGAAGCAAAGGATGAGAGAGATGAAGAAACTTGCTCTTGGACTTATAGCTACCAGTAACAGAGCCAGGATTGCCCCACTGCTAAGGCTGGCACTTAGACTCTCGGTCCCTCTTCTTCCACTCACATTAGTGTGACGTAGGCATGAGATGTCCTTTCTACTCATCTGTAAAAGGTTGGAAACACACAAGGTTGGGAGAGGGAGGAGGGAAAGATGAAGAGGGAAGCAAAGAAGGAAAGAAGAAGGTGAAAGCCCTTGATTAACAGTGAGCTGTGTAAATATTTCATATTCTGATTATTTTCACTGAAGACACTTCTTCAAGTGAATTCTGGGCAAGGCAGTCACTCACTGTGGGTATGGAACCTAAGCCTGATCACTTCCCACTCCTTGGAAGTCTTTGTAAAAAAAACGAGACTGGTCATCCCTTAAGAGCCCATGGAGCTAAATGATGCGTCATGTTTGGGGTCAGTGTTTAGCCCCTACTCTCCTGATTCCCCCTTCCCTTGTCCTGTCCCTGTCACCAGCCAGGCACCAGGTCAGCAGGTCGCTGCAGCAACAACCTGCTGCATCTCCGAGCAGAAAACCCTGTGGCTGCTCAGGGTGAAGGCTCAGCAGCCAACAGTGGAACTTCACTGAAGTTGGGGCAAGGTCTTTGGTTTTCTTTAGATCTTGAGTCTGTGTTTATTAACCAATCTCATGCACCAGGGAGTAGAATTCTCAGGGAATGACCACTCTATTACCTGTTCCGCAAAAAAACAGCAGGGAATTTTGCACAATTCTCTCATCGATTCATTTAGGATTGATCTTAATTTCAGATGGAGTGGGCAATGGCTTCTGTTTTATTTCAAGAGTAGTAGGAAAGCATTCCTTCTTCCCCCACACAATTCTTTCTTCCCCAAACCCATCAAAGAAGATTAACTTGCTCCCATCATCAACTCATTTCTTCAGAGTTAGCTCTGACCTCTTTATGAAGACCACTATGAAAATACAAACCCAATGATGGAGATAATCCATTAAATCTCTACATCCTTCTGTGATCGACCATCAGACTGCTAATTTTTTTTTTAATGACTTATTTATTTATTTATTTATTTACGGCTGTGTTGGGTCTTCGTTTCTGTGCGAGGGTTTTCTCTAGTTGCGGCAAGCGGGTGCCACTCTTCATCGCGGTGCGCGGGCCTCTCACTATCGCGGCCTCTCTTGTTGCGGAGCACAGGCTCCAGACGCGCAGGCTCAGTAATTGTGGCTCACGGGCCCAGTTGCTCCGCGGCATGTGGGATCTTCCCAGACCAGGGCTTGAACCCGTGTCCCCTGCATTGGCAGGCAGATTCTCAACCACTGCTCCACCAGGGAAGCCCCAGACTGCTAATTTTAATTATTCAATCAATCAGGAGGAAATCACCTTGACTCTCTGTGACTCCATTTTCTCAGCTGGGAGTGGGAATAGCAGTTGTTGTAAAGATTAGATGGCACACCCCACATGCAGGGCCCCATGCCTGGTACAAAGTCAACACTGAATCAGTGGCAGGTGGTGATGCTGGTAGGAATGCCAGTAGCAGCAGCAGCAGTAGAAGGAGTTCGTATTGTCTATGTCAGAAGAGATGAGGAAAGATCAGCCCACACTGTACCTGGAAGGGAAAGGTGTGTTCAAAGGAAAGGTAGAAGACAAAGTCACCAACTGGGCCATTTTGCTGAGAGTGATCCTTGTGACCATGTGGTAAACAGAAGGAATGATAATGATACCAACCACCAGCTTAGTATGTGCCAGGTCCCAGGCACCTTGCTTCACACATTGAATTCATGCTCTTTGGATCCTCCTAAGAACTCAGTGAGGTAAGTTCTACTAATATCCTCCATTTATGATTGAGGAAACTGAGGCTCAGAGAATGAGGCAACAGAGCCAGGAGCCAAACCATCCTTGTCTGTCCCCAAAGCCCGGGTAGTGAACCCTGCACTGCCCCCCTGGGAAGCATATTGGTTTTGAGCAGCCCATTCTGCACCCCCTTCACATAGAGGAGGCTGAGAGGTGGGGGAAGCGGAGCACACTCAGCTCTTCTCTTTTCAAGGTCTGGAGATCATGGCCTTGCAGCAAGCAGACAAGCCCCAGGCCAGGCAGAGCCAGCCCTGCTATCTCCTTTATTTCATCAGGCTGCCGGCAGCCAAGCACAGGAAATTAAAAGCAACTCATAGATCACAGAGCGAGGCACCAAGTGATCTCAGACAGAATCTGTCCCCCTTCCCTCCCCCTTCTCTTTCCTGCAAGAAGTTGGCTCTTAGCAATTGGCTGCTGAACTTCTGCAGGGAGCCAAACTGTTCTAGTTGTCAGTACCCCAGAGGCAAATAAGGAGGCTCTGCCCTCAGAGGGCTCAGAGTCTGGGGAGCAGGCCCTCACAGTGGCAGCTGTTTGTGTGTGTGTGTGTGTGTGTGTGTGTGTGTGTGTGTGTGTGTGTTGTGCAAGGAGACACAGGAAAGAGTGGTGGCTTCTATGGGACAAACTGAGCTCAGAGGTGAAGGGAAGCCCAACTGTATCTTCACACCTTCTTGCATGGTTAAACTTTGTACCAGGTGCTTGTGTTAAGTATTTTCACAAACAATACATAGAGCAGCAACATCTCCTAGCTGAGGTACCCTGTGAGTGTGGACATTTGCTATTTCTGCTTGCCCAGCATCCCTTCCTCTGAGTTTTGGCTAAAGCACCCCCTTTCCTTTCTTTGAAAAGTCTCCTCTTATTCTCTCAGAAGATGGTCAATGATGACGATCAATGACTCCATGTTACTGCAGCCAAGTAGGGGGATGGGTGGTAGCACATGTGACCCAGACTCCTCCATAGGACTTCCTCTCTCTGAGGTCTGATCTTGGTGGGAACCTCACTAGCATGGCAAAAAGCTGGGCTGACTCACCTCCATGGGGATGCCTGAAGAGGTATCCTCTACTTCCTACTCAGTGTGACCTGACTATACAATTTTCTCTTCAGTTCTGTGAGCTACCCAGAATCCACCTAATAAAGTCCTTTAGTTGTTTTTTAGCCAAAATCCATTTCTGTTACTTAAAACCAAAGAACCCTAGTGAATGCTGCTGTTCTTTGAAGGTCAAATAAAAAATTGGTGTGAAATCCCATCCTACACGTGATGCACGATACTCATTCCTACCCACCCTTCTGAGGATATCTATTACCTCTTGTCTTAATCACCTGCTTCCATTGAATTATTTTAGTTTATAGATAATCTCACCATCCTGTGTGAGTTGTTTGTGCCAATACGAACAAGAAACTCAGCAATTTTTCTGCAATTTCTTTCTTTTCTCCCCCCACCAAGACCCACTTATACAGGGGTGTGTGTGTGTATGTGTGTGTCTTTACTGAAGACAGAAAATTTACAACACTCATACACAAAAAACGTGCAGTCAAAAATTACACATCCTGGGCTCTCCTGGTGGCACGGTGGTTGACAGTCCGCCTGCCAATGCAGGGGACACAGGTTCGAGCCCTGGTCCGGGAGGATCCCACATGCCGCGGAGCAACTAGGCCTGTGTGCTGCAACTGCTGAGCCTGCGCTCTGGAGCCTGCGAGCCACAACTACTGAGCCCATGTGCCGCAACTACTGAGGCCCACACGCCTAGAGCCTGAGCTCCCAAACAGGAGAGGCCACCGCAATGAGAGGCCCGCGCACTGCAGCGAAGAGAAGCCCCTGCTCGCCACAGCTAGAGAAGGCTCACGAGCAGCAACGAAGACCCAACAACGAAGACCCAATGCAGCCAAAAATAAATAAATAAATAAATAAATAAAATTACACATCCCTGTTCTTAAAATTTCCACTAATGCAAATTTCAAGTTCCACTATTCCCCTGCTGGGTCCTCGCCCTTCTATTTCCTCTCTTCTTTCAAATTCCCTCATGCAAACTCCCTATTATTTTTATGCAAAAAAATCAGTTCTCTCTTCATCACTTTGTCTCCTGCCAACTTTGTCCTCAGGGTCCCAAGATAGTTTTCCTCCAAAAGAGAATTCTGTGGCCAGGTGTTAACATAGTTCTACCCTATTACAATGATTTCTACAAACAGAATATTAGAATCAGGACAAATGACCTGTTCTAGCTCCTTCCAATAGTAAGAGCAATGATTCTGGGCTCAGGAAGGGTCACAATCCTTCTTTCTACTTTATTTCATGTTGAATTAGATTGGGCAATCATCTTTGCAAGAACTCAGGGCTCTTTCACAGGCCACATTCATTTCTACCCAGAGGCAGAGAGCCCTCTGAGGGAGGGAAGCTGTGGGAATCAGAGCCACAGGGGGGCTGAGGGTGTGGCCAGGGACCAGCAGTGATTCTGGACAGGGTAAGTGTCTGGTTGGTGCCTGACTTCTCTCTCTGCTGACTGTTTCCCATGTTAGTTTGTAAGCATAAGCCGATCACTAGACACTCAGCATCCTGAGGATGTAAGATCAACATGGTATTTACTCACCATGGTGCCCACTCGAGCAATGATCTTGGTGGTATCCGCATGGTGGGTGCTTGATCAACACCTGCAGAATTAGCATATTCATTCCCCAGAACTCATCCTTCTCACTAATCACTCATTCAATAAACATGTATTAAATTCCTTCTCTGTACCCAGCAATGGGGACAAAAGCAAAATAAAACCCAGCTCCTGTCTACAAGCGTCTAAAAATCTATTGGGGGATCTATAGGGACGAAACAGGCAGTTATTCAAAAGTAGGTAGGTTCTGGGTCATGCGTCCACTTTTCAAATAGCTGTTGAGCATCTTCGATATATCAGGCTTTGTCAATTACTTGAGATTCAAGGGAAATAAGACACATCTCTGAAAAAAAATCTGTGAGTTTTAGTATGTGTTGGGTACCTGGAGGGCAGGGAGAGTGGGTAGGAAAAAATTCACAAGCACCTAACACAATGCCAAACACACAGAATCACCCAGTAAATATTCATTAAATGAATGGTGAATAAAACATAATTACAGAATATGATACATGCCACAGCAGAAGCAAAAGGGTATTGTGGTTAATAGCTTGGAAATCAGAGAACATCTTTAAAAATGTGATGGCACCTGAATCTTGCCTGAGCAGGAATGTGTGTGGAGTGGAGCATGAGTTTGGTGGGGGTGATGGGGAAAAGAGAGGGATGAAGTTGAAAAAGAAGTCTGGGACTGCATTGCTGATGGCTTTGTATGACATACTAACAACTGAGAAACAATCAGGCCTGTCTTCTAGGCAGGGCTCTGAGCCTCTATGTATCTATGTTTTCACAGCAGAAAGTGGAAGGCACCACTCATCCACTTGATAACAGAGTAGACAAGAACATAGGGTTTAGAAGCAAGCAGACCTGGCTTCAAATCCCAGCTTTGCCACCTTTTTAATAGTGAGATGCTGGGCAAGTAACTTAACCTCTCTGAACGTCAATAGTTTCATCCCCAAAACAGGAATCATAACACCCACCCCAGAGGAGTGTTGTAAAAGATCAATAAGCTAATGTACCATAAAACAGAGTGCCTGGTTTAGAGTACGTATTTTTTAAATGGCTGTTTTGTTATCACTATTATAACAATTATTACTACTGTCATTATGTTTGGAATAATGTTGCTTCTCATCCATCCTCTACTGCCTACAAAGAAAGTTAACTGTGAGGCCTATCTTTTCCAGATTGGTCATCTCAACAGAGCAAATGAATTTAGACCAATCGTTTGATGGGAGGTGTAATTACTCACCAAGAGAAATCCTCCAAGAGCATGTGACCCAAGTTCCCTCAATGTACCATAAGGAGACTGAGGCTTGGCCCTGGTCCCACAACTGTTTAGAGAGAACTGGGTGAATCCCTGAGTCTCCAGACCTCTATCCGGTACCTCTCTGGGTACAGTTCACTGCCTCCCAGTTTACTCTGTTGCTGTGGAGACAGGGCCAAGATTAAAATCAGCTTCAAATGCCAACCCTCCAATTCCAAGACTTCCTCACCAAGCCCGCTCTGTAGGGGCTGCTTTCCTCACACTCTCTGCAGCCCGTACAGGCAGCTGCTCTGTGTCTGAGAACAGACTCTGCCCCTGAGCCCTCCTGACCCCTTGAGGAAGACGTGAGAGGCCCCGCTCCACCAGTGTCAGCTTACAGTGGGAACAAGGCCTGGGGACACGGCCGGAGACAGGCCGCCACCAGCAGCGTTACTGCTTCCCCAGGCTCTCATCCCCAGCAGAGACGGCTGCTGCGCTGGCTGGCTGGCCTCCCCACGGCATGGGCTTGTTTCTCACCGGCAGGCCTCAGCAGGTCCCTCTGGAGTCAGCCATCCTCTGGCAGGTGCTCAGGCTCCCGTGGCTTCACAGAACTCCCCCCTTGGTCTGGGGTCACTGCTCTCCTCTGGATGAGAAGCCCAAGGGGAGACCCTCAGCAGGACAGGAATAGCTCAGCTTTTCCTGGAGCTCCCCCAGTAGTTCTCCAAACCCTTCCCTGAGGGCTCAAATGGCCTGGACAAGCCAAGCTAAGTGTCAGGCTGCTATTCTGTCCCCTTTGTGAAACTCAAGAACTTGCTATCCCACAGTCAAATTAAACAATTCCTTATGCAAAAGAGGTTATTTTCTGCATCACAGATCCCTACCCACAACTGGCCTGACTTACTGATAGCCAAGCTGTAGACTGGCCAAGGCCCCGTGGGAGTCAGCGGCCTAGCCAATGGGACTCTCCTGGACTAGATGGTGACTGGCCAGCTGAACCAATCAGATCCTCCTTCATGCCCTGCTTTATTCCTATATACATATTGGGACCTTCTATGTTCCAGGAACTAGGCAGGGTTCCAGTGACACAAATGTAAAAGGGGCTTTGTAGATCCTTTTGCCCTTAGTAGGAACTCAATATATGACTCTATGCCTTATCAGTAACTTTGACTGGCTGTCAGATTTTGTGGTGACATATACACGTCTCATTTATAAGGTAGCCGTTACTTTAAACAGACCGATAAATTTATCAGGGTGCCTGACTTCAAGAGGAGCAGAAACCAAACCCAATCTGGCTTAAGGAAAAACCAGAATTCGCTGGCTCATATCTTAGAAGGTCAGGACTAGTATGTCCTCAGGAAATCAAATGATGAAATCATCTCTCTCACCCTTCCCCCTCCCTCCTCACCCCGTATCTCAGCTCCCTGCTTCTCTCCATGTGTTGGATTCATTCTCTCCTAAGATGGAAGAGCTTTATCCACACAGCAGGAGACCAGGCAGAAGCAGCTCCAGGCTTCATCAATCCAGATTAGCAACGCCCAAGGAGAAAGAAGATTTCTCTCTCCCAGAACCCACAAGTAAAATTTCAGGAGAAGGACACCAATAAACCAAACTTGGATCACGTGGCCACCACTGAGCCAACTGCTATGGCAAGGGAATGAGACACTACGATTGGTCGAGCTTTGGTCACATGACTCTCCTTAGCCCCCCCCCCCCCCCCCCCCCCCGCCACCAAGGACCAGAGGCTGTGAAAGAGGAACAGTTCCTGAAAGAAGGGAGTGTGCCCTTTCCACGGGAGAACGGAACAGATGCTGAACAGGATGGAGGGGAGAGGGCAAGGGAGAAATGTCTGTACACCAGAAAGAATAAAAGAAAAAGGCCGTGCTATATAGAAGAAAAAGTAGGGAAGGCTTAACCAAAGAGTAGTTAGCTTTAAGTTTGTTTCTAATGGCCAGCTGCTTTAGAATACAGAAAGCATGAATATATTTAAAAATATATAACAGATTGGCAACTTTTATAGGACATATAAATGTGGTGATTCATCACAGAGCTTATTCCCAAGGGGACAGAGGACAAACCAAATATCTTTTGGGGGGAGTTGGAGAATCCACATCTTTTGAGTATCTGCTGGGGTGCTGGGCCCTGTGCCTCCACATTACTCATGAAGCTACCGGGCCATCCTACGAGGCAGGTGCTATTGTTACCCTCCATTTACAGGAGAGGATAACTGATGCTCAAAGAAGTTTGAAAAAAAAACATCTCACTGGAGGCCCCACAGCAAGTAAGCAGTAAGAGCTGGGATGCGAACCCAAGTTTATCTAATTCCAAAGCTTGTGCTCTTTCCACAAGTCCGTTCTGCCAGCCAAAGGCAAAATATAGCCAGATGAAAGGTGGAGGGGCAAACAATGAGTCCCTCTTCTATTTATAGATAGAGAACAAAACGAGACAGCCCCAAAAGGCAGAAGTGCCAAGTAGAGAAACAGCTTTTCCAGGTCCTTCATGAGGACATTCTTTGCTCCCAAAATGGAGATGGCACTCAAAAGTAAGATTACACGTTATGAAGTGTTGGCAACGGCCAGGAGAACGTGCCCAAGAAGGAACAATGGATTCGGCGGCCCAGGGATCACGAGTGGCCTGCAAGAGGTTGCTTCAGTGGGGGAGTGTGTCTGGACCCCATATATAAAAGGAATTAGAGCAAGTAACTGGTCTAGACATGGAGGCTTCAAAGGCTGACCTCATCATTTGAGAAATGTGGCAATACATGTGAAGATATCTGCATATTTTAAAATTACAGGGAAGCAATGACTGAAGGAGAAGGGTTAAAAATTCAGATTTTGATGAAAACAAGTGTTTACCTTACTTACAGACAGAAAAGTACTACAAAGAATATGACATTAACAACAGAAATAAAAACCCAAATTAATGTGACTAGCTGAAATCCTAGGCCAGGAACACAGTGAGTCTGAACACAGTTCTCTGTTGGTTTGTCTTCCTGACACTATTTTCCAGTCCTTTCCTGTGGGTGCCAGGTGCAGCCTGTTACCACATAAGGTGCCATAGAAAGGGTCCAGCCTCTCTTACACTTTATTCCACTAGATGCAGTAGTTGATTGATTTGGTGTGACTCAAGCCAAGTGAGCCAGTCCCTCTCTAGGACTGACATATGGACGTTAGGGAGAACAGTCCTCTCTCTCCACGAGGTTAAGCTGGGATCACACAGCAAGAGACAGCTACAGGCAGCTCCCAGCCTCATCAACCCAGATTAGCTGGGCCCAAGACAAAAGAGGACTTTGCTCACCCAGTATTCACACGTAAAATCCAAGAGAAGGCAGGGACCTTGTGAAGGGAGCCCATTTTTAAGAGAATGAGGCCAGCCCAGAGAAGGAGAGAGACAGACAGACAGACAGACAACATCCTTCAAAACTCTGAATTCAACCATATTTCCTCTCCATCCTAGACTCTTTCCCTTTTTTTTAATAGAGTTTGAATTGAGCTTCTGTAGCAACCAAAGTAAAGCTCACTAACATAACTCTCATCCAAGCATCAATTAACAGGATGGGGTGTTCTGTGAATAGAAATGAAAATTATGACCTGCCAGAGCCACTGAGAATGAATATAATTAAAAAAAAAAAAAAAGACACGGGTCCCTGTCCTCAAGGACTTCACAGTAGTGGCAAGTTCTTTTGCTCTCCTGCTATAAGTAGGAAACCTCTCAGAAATGTGGGTACTATCAGCGTGTGTGTGGTCGGGGGGATGACAGGAAGAGTCTTATATAGTTGCAATCCTCTTCCAAAAGAAAAATAATAATAGCCAAGCTAATGATTGAACTTGACAAATACACAGAGAAACCAGGGGGTGGTACACAGAGCTTTGTATTTGAGACACCTCAGTGCCCACGGAGCCCCTCAAGGGGCTTCCAGAAGTCTCTTCTCTCTCACCTATCTGCTGCTCTTTCCTGGGGCTCCCTTGTCCTCTTGGCTGTGAGGGCCCCTCTGCCCTCCTTCCTGAGCTCCCAGAAAACCAGTTCCATTCATTCCCATGAGCAGCTGGAGGGAATCGAATCAGATTCCCTTGAGGAAGAGGCTTCGGGTCCCTTCATCAGAAGCCTAACAAATTTTTCTCTACCTGATAATGCCATCTCTCCTCTTGTAGCACCTCTTCCAGGAGATATTGCTTTACTTTACCAAAAACATTCTTCCAAAGAAGAGGGTTAGAAAAAGAAGAGAATTGGAGAGGGATGAATACTCAGGATAGTCCTTAGAAGTCAGCCCCCTGAGAAGACCACAAAGTGAAGAATTCTGGTCAGTCCCCCCTCCCTGTCACCACAAAACAATGCCAGCTCTTATGCTTGGCACACTGCTTTCAAATGATAAAACCACACTTTACACCTAATAGATATCATTTTTTAAAATCCTACTATAAAAGATTTTTTAACATACATAAAAGACCTACAATAAGGAGAGGTTTTAAATTGATAGATTTCATTGGGTTATAGAATTATTTTCAAACTCAAAGATCCCCTGCTCTGTCACACATACGTCTCACATAATAAGGATAAAACCTTTCTGGTGGGCCATTTGGCAATGTGTTTCAAAAGCCTTGAAAATGTTCATGTTTTTTGATCCCGCAATTTTAATTCCAGAGCATGGCCTCTCTGAGCCTCAGTTTCCTCATCTCTAAAATGGGGGTGATAATAGTAGCTACCTGATAGGCTGGTTGTGAAGATTAAATGAAATATATGTAATGCCTTAGAATAGTGTCCAGCATATGGTTATATATGTGTTAGCTAAGTAAGTGATCACAGATAGGAATAGAAATACATCTCAGTATTATTTCAATAAGCAAAATTTTAGAAAAATGTCTAATAATAGGTAATAGGCTAAAAATAATTATGGTGCATGCATAAGATGGAAAACTACATAGCCACTTTTAAAAATCATGTCAGAGAAGAATATTAATGATTTGGGAAGATGTTCATACATATTGTTAGGCCAAAGAAAACAAAATCAGGTTCCTTTTTTTTTGGGGGGGGGGTGGGGTGGGCCGTGCTGTGCAGCTTGTGGGATCTTAGTTCCCTGACCAGGGATCGAACCCACACCCTCAGCAGTGAAAGCGTGAAGTCCTAACCACTGGACCGCCAGGGAATTCCCAAAATCAGGTTTCAAATGGTATATACAGTATGATCCAAATATAAAAATAAAAAATACAGGAAATACTTCAAAGTGCTACTGGCAAGTATCTCTAAGTTGATTGTTCAGGCTTGCCTGCACACTGGAATCACCTCTGAAATTTAAAAAAGCACTAATGATACAGGACCCCATCCATAGTAATGCTGATTTAATTGGCCTGGGATGTTGTTGCCTGGGCCTCAGGATTTTTATTTTCTTCTGCGTGCTTGCTTTTCTTCTGCAAATTTTTTTCCCGAAATTTTCTAATATAAACATGTATCCCTTTTATAATTAGAAATTAAAACCATAAATGCTATCTAAAAATATTTCAATTACTCCCGTGAGTAGCTGACTAAGCAGCTATGCCAGTCCCTGGTTTACCAGGTTGTTTTCTTCCAGGGAGGGCTGGGATGGGAAAGCTAGTGGAGCTGGAGTTGGCAGAAGACTGAGAGGAGGCAGATTCAGAGCATGAGTCACTGCCCTGCAGAACAGACCTGGGAGGGGGCACTCGATGGCGGTGGTGGGGGGCCCCAAGATGAGGATGCTGGACACTTGAGGGGCCGGAGCAGGAGACAAAGAGCCCGTGGCCAGCTTCGCTAGCTGAGCGACTGTGCGCAGACGGCTCTGTAATTTATGGCCCTTCCTGTCTGAGGCCTTGCTCGGTGCCCATCGTGATACTGGGGTTTCATTTATGTATGTCAGAATCATGCTTTCTCTTTTTGAGCCTAGGCTCTTGGTAAGCGCTGAAAGGAGAGGGCACAACAAGGAGAGAGGAAGCGAAGGAAGGTCCACAGCTGCTAAAAAAAATGAAACTGACAAAAAGTCCAGGGCTACTGGTATTTTTTTCTCTCTGTGTCTAATAATAAATGTTTTGGGTCTGATGATTGAGCTTCTTCAGCCAGTATAGCATTTATTTATTTTTTCCATTCATTCAGCAAGTCCTTATTGAACTCTTACTATGTGCCAAGCCCTGTGCCAAGTACTTTTCATCATGTAATTCTTATCTAGAGCTTTAAACAAATGACCCAGGTGCTGTGGTTAGCTTGCCTTGTACAGATGAAGGATTTGAAGCTCAGGGAAGTTAACGGCCTAAAATCGCCCAGCCAATGTTACTCATCACCGTCATCATCAGAATGGATGGCTACCATTTACTGAGCGCCTCCTATGTGCCAGGCACTGTACTAAGATCTTTATACTCATTTTTCATTAACCAGCCCACTCCCTTACCCCATTCCACCTCCACCCCGCCCCCCAACAATAGCCCTATGAGACAGTGGTTATTACTATCCCCAATTTACAGGAAAGTAGGCACATAGAGGGAAATTTACACAGCTTTTAGGCAACAGCAAAGGATTTATATCCAAAAGTGTCAAACTCCTGGGCTCTTATTCTTAAGCCCTAAGTTATGCTGCTTCCACAATTTAGTGACCAAGCTTCAGAAGTCAGGCCAGGCTTGATGCCCTTAGTAGGCAGTATATTAAATGTCCATCGACAGATGAATGGATAAAGAAGATGTGGCACATACATACAATGGAATATGACGCAGCCATAAAAAGAAATGAAACTGAGTTATTTGTAGTGAGGTAGATGGACCTAGAGTCTGTCATACAGAGTGAAGTAAGTCAGAAAGAGAAAAACAAATACCGTATGCTAACTCATGTATATGGAATCTTAAAAAAAAAAAAAAATGGTACTGATGAATCTAGTGGCAGGGCAGGAATAAAGACGTAGACATAGAGAATGGACTTGAGGACACGGCGGGGAGGGGGAAGCTGGGGTGAAGTGAGAGTAGCATCAACATATATACACTACCAAATGTAAAATAGTTAGCTAGTGGGAAGCAGCCACATAGCACAGGGAGATCAGCTCGGTGCTTTGCTAGGACCAGAGGGATGGGATAGGGAGGGGGGAGGGAGGCTCAAGAGGGAGGGGATATGGGGACATGTGCATGCATATGGCTGATTCACTTTGTTGTACAACAGAAACTAACACAGTATTGTGAAGCAATTATACTCCAATAAAGATCTATTAAAAAATAAATAAATAAAGATACATCAATTAAAGATGTTCACCTGTCTTGGCCTGTTCTCAGTACCTGAGACTGCTACATCCTACAAGCAAATAGTGTGAGAAGCTGGAAATCTACTCCAATCTAACTTGCTTTTTTTAAAAAAAAAAAACTCTAATTCTCCTTTTAACTACTATTTCAGGCATGTGCCCATTATCATCCAAAAAGCCGTGGCAGAAGAGAATTATGGGAAGATGAAAGAGAAGGCAAGAAAAGGGCACCTGCTGGTTGCCACGGTGAAATGTTCACAGGAAGCAGAAGACAGCCATTAGCATTCAGTTTAATGGTGTGTTTAGCCCCATCCATAACTGGAAGTGTGTTTACTGCTTCATATTTCCTCTGTGAGAGGGAGCCACAAATCTCATTCTCCATATTGAGAGCAAGTTGATGGTTCGAATTATGCATCCACTCACACTGTTCCTCAGCCAAAGGATGGGGCAATCAGAGTTCCCCGGTTACCCCAGGCTGTGCAAGCAGATACCTCGAATCCTGGTCCCCAGTGGTTATTGCTGATCCAGAACTGCTAGAGATGTGGCCCAGAGTACCACCACACTGAAACTGAAATGGGGTCACGTCAAAGCCCCAGGAACACTTCATCCCAATGCTTTCCATTTAAGTGGCACTTTACAAGCTGTTTATCTACCCAGCACCCTGCAGTGTTCTCAAGCTCCATTGCCCACACACTGCAAATGGGGATACTGAGATAAAGGTATACCACCTGAAATATGAATCAGCCCCTTCCAAGGAAGAAGTGGAAAGGTTCCTAACCATGAGGAATTTGCTAACCCCCTCCTGACCTTCTTCTGCTGCTCCGGTGGTCCTCAAGCTTGGAAACCTATCAGAACCACCTGTGAAGCTCCACCTCCATCCAAGATCAAGAGCATCAGAGTCTTTGGGGGTCAGACCAGGCACCTCTAGCTCATGAATGCTCCTCAGGTGATTCAGATGTGCAGCAGGGAGTAAGAACCACAGGTCCCATCCCTCCATGGTCTCCACTGCCCCTGACTTATACATCTGGCATTTCACTCCCTCTGCCAAACAGACATCTTCATCAAGCCAGAGTTTCCGGAAGACAGTGTGGTTTGGTGGTAAGCATGTTGCTGCTGAGGCCCGGCTGGCCTGGGTTTGAATCCCAGCTCTGCCACGACCTGGCTATGGGCAAGTAACTCAAACATACTGGGCTGTAATCGTCTCATCTGCAGAACCAGGATGGGAATAGTGGCTGCCTTAGAGGGCTGTCAGGAGCATAAAGTTCCAGCACACATTTAGTGTTCAGTAAATGACAGCCGTCACCACAGGTAACCGCCATCTAAGCCATTTCTTATGGAAAATGAGGGGAAGGAGGGTTGTCCTGGCCCAGTGGGTTTCCATTGTGGGCAAATGAAGCAACGCCCAACTTTATATTCTCAAAGCAGTTTTCAGCACCCAGTGGGAGGATGGATTTTCCCCTTGTTTAGAGAAGAGGCCTGACAGCAGCAACAAGGACCTCAGACTGTGTATTTGAACACAGTCTGAACAGCCCTGCCCTTCTCTTTTCAGGTCCTGAAAATACTGAGGCTGGGTATTCAAAACACCCAGACGTAAACTAGGGGAAAAAACAAACAAAAATGAAAAACCACCAATTACCTGGTTTGGGGCAACACAGATAGATTCAGATAACTGCCCTGATTTTCCAGTTTCTACATAGGCATATAGGTTCCTCCTAACAAATATGCATTGAGTGCTTGCTGTATACCAGAGCCAAATTGTTCCCTTCCACACGTTGTCTCATTTAATTCTCACGATAGGCCCCTAAGACAGATGCTATTTTAAGTAAGCGACCAAGGCTCAAAGAGGTTATATGATTTATCCAAGGTTACACAGTAAGTGGCAACTTGAGACCTAAAATCTACATGCCCCAATCTTAAACCATATACTGTACCCCCTCCCAGGTTTCTGTTGGGCAGAGTAAATACATGGTGATCACTCCATGACCAGTGGGCTGCAAAGGCTTACCTGCAACCAGGTGCCAATCCCCAAAATCCAGCTCAGCAGCCTGACTGTCACCTACCTCCCCACACTCCCTGCTCCTTTGTTCACTGAAGGGCCTTTGGGAAATAATAACAGCACATTTGCACAGAGTTATTGGAGTCCCACAGAAATATCACATTACCTGAGGACCCCCCCATCATCACGATGTCAGCTTATGAAGCAATATCTCAACCTCTGCTTGCAAGACCCTTCAAAGCTAGCTCCTACCTCTGATTACATTCTATCCTCCAAACAATCCTGTAGGTAGCTGTGTTCCCATTGCAAAGAAAAGACAAATGCAAGAAGGAGTGAAAAACTAGGGACAGAAAAGAAGCCAAGCACTCTGCCTCCTAGTTGTTCTCTCTCTCTTCTTTTTTTTCTTTGCCTCTGTTGTACATCTTTAGGGAGGTGATATCATATATTGTAAGAATGGCAAAGAGACAGCACATGTACCACTACCACTAGACATCCCACCTCACCCCTTGCAGACACTACTAACTGATCTCAGCACTCTTCCCACTAAGTCAGGAAACTGCTTCAAAATTCTTCTAGCTAAAGGGCTCCTGGAAGCAACCGCCAATCAATTAATGCTGGCACTGCAGATAAAGCATATTCTATTCCTGGCATAGTGATTAAGAGCCTATATACTTTGTCAAACCCATATTAGAATCCCCGCTCTGACTGTGTGACCAGGAACATGTTGCTTAACCAGTCTGAGCTTTAGTTTTCTTATCAGTAAAATAAAGATTGTCATACTTCCTTGAGAGAACTGTCATTAAGAGGAGAAATGCCTATCCATCTCTGGGCTCCTCGCCTGGCGCAGAGAGAGTCCTCGGTAGATGTTATATATCCATCCCCTTCCTTAATGAACATTTTTTGGGCATTACCATGTACTACCCTGCCAGGAGCTGGAACTACAGGAATGAACAAGTTAGATAAGGTTCCTGATCTCATGGCACATTCTAGTGGAAAGAGCAGGGTTTTTTGTAAATAATTGCTTATCAAATAATTTCAGCTTGTGACAAGTGGTATGAAAGAATAGGGCTGAGTGATGAGATAAAGAACATCAGGATGGGGTGGGCAGCAACATGGGGGGAGTCTCAGACACTACAGAAAGTTTCACCACTCTCAAGTGCCAGCCCTTGAGTCCCTGGCAGAGGGGGAAAAAAGTGGAAATGGGACCAAGTGGTATTTTGAAGCACTGTGATGGTAAAGGAGGCAGGTTAATCATGGTGCCTCTCCCCCGCCCTCCGGCCCTCTCCTGTTTGATTAACTCTAGCCCCAGGATGAGAGAAATAGAACACTCAGTGCTGTATTCATGTGCTCTGATGAGGTCCCTTTTAAGTCCCGGCTAATCTGTTGCAATCAGCCTGCAATCTGCAGTGCAGACCCAGCTACCCCAGCAAATCAGCCCTGGCCCCCAGGAAGCCAGCCTGGAACATGACCCCCTTCCTCTCTCATCCCCCCTCCCCCTTCCCTGCTCCCACCTCTACAAGTTCCTCTCTCCACTTTCTCTTACCCTCCTCCTCTACTTCCCCATGCCTGTGGGTGCGCAGCTCTCTGAGGCTCTGCAGCCCCCTTGACAACTACTCGCTGCAGGACTGGATTTCATTCCCAGGTATGGGCTCGACAGCCCGAGACAGAGATAAGAATCAATGCCCAAGAAAGGGACATCTTAGGGAGACGTAGGTCTGGGGGCCACCAAAGGATGACCCTAAAGATATGTGTTCATTCAAAGGAAGGCATAACCAGATAATAATCACCTGCATGTGTGTGACACTTGACAAGTCGTTTTCATAGTATCTTTCTTCCAGCAACCTTGAGAGGCTTTAGGCAGGTGGGGAAACTAGAAGCTTAACAGTACCAAGTCTTGCTCAGAGCTTTTCAGCTGGTCAGTGGAAGAGCCAGGACCAAAACCTGTTTTGTTTTGTTTTTTAAACAATCCCTTCCCCAACACACACACACTCAAAGATCCAGAGTTTTCTCCCGCTGCATCAGTCAGGGTTCTCAAGGAATTAGTTCACATGATTGTGGAGGCTGGCAGGTACAAAATCTCTAGGGCAAGCCGGCAGGCTGGAAATTTAGGTAAGAGCTGATGTTATAGTCTTGACTTTGACATCCATAAGGCAGGCCACGCAGATTAGAAACTCGGGGAGGATTTCTATGTTACAGTCTTGAGGCAGAATTCCTTCTTCTCTGGAGAACTTCAACTGATTGGCTAAGGTTTGCTCATATTATGGAGGGTAGTCTGCTTTCCTTAAAGTCAACTGATTGTAACTGGTAATCACATCTACAAAATACCTTCACAGCAGCAACATCTAGACTGGTGTTTGACCAAACAACCGGGCGTCATAGCCTAGCCAAATTTACCATAAAAAATTCCCCATCACATTCTCGTTGGATCATTTTCATGCATCATTTCACTTAATCCTCACACTAACCTATGAGGGGGCTGCTTTCCATTTTACAGATGAGGAAACCAAAGAGATATCTCTTTATCTCAAAGAAACAAAGTCACTTACCAGGTCTCTCACACAGCTCAGGTGACTAAGCCAGGAGACCACCTCCCATTACAGAGACTTCTCAGGATCCCAATTTATCCCTAAGGAAGGCAACAGTTTATACCTAATGTCAGATAACTATAAAATAATGAGACTTGTGTTTGGCATAAACATATCAGAATTTATACACAATGTAGTGAAGTGATCCTGAAAGGCATTCAAGCAATGCTTCACTTATTTATAGATGCCTCTCTGGGCCTTCTTCAAGACATTTAAGGGATACACAGAGACTATCTGGAAGAATACATACAAAACCTGGAAGGAGAGCTGGGTGGCCGGGGGACAAGGATGGGAAACTGGCTTTTCACCGCTTATCCTATAGTGCCCTTTGAAATGTGAACCACGCAAATGTGTTGGTTACTCAATTAATGAAATTAAAAATAAATAAGTAAAAAACACAACAAAAAATTTTTAAATGAGCCTACAAGGACCTCAGCCTCATGACTGCATACTTGCACTTTGCTCTAGACACAGAAAAAAGCATGAGGCAGGCAGCTGTGCCAGCCAGCCTGTTCAACACTCAGCTCTCAATGACTCTGGCTTCTTCCAAAAATCAGAACCACTCTTAAAGAATGAGGATTTGCCACCAGTGAGGATATTCAAAGAATCTGCTTCAGGCTCTGAAAACAATTCCAAGAGGAGTTTGAAAATCCTTTTGAGCAAAAGCAGTATCGTTGGAAAAAGTGTGCATCACCCCCAAGGTGATGCTTTGAAGGACAAGAATTCACTGGGCTATGTAAATTCAAGTTCCATTCTTTTTCTTTTCTTTTTTTTCTTCTTCTTTTTTTTTTTTTTTATCTGTCACACTACAGTCTTCAAGTACCTGATCAAGTACCACATGAAAGAATTAGACCAGAATTGCAAAATCAAATCCCTTCAGGCAGGAGGTATAAACATTTGAAGCTCTCAGGGAATATGAAAACAGGGACTTGTGGAGACCACAGGGAAAAGACCGTGCCTGCCCGCCTGAAGCACACACGATCGACTGTATTTAAAACAGTGTGCTGGGCAATGATCTCATCTTGGACCAGATTTGGCCATAGTCTACCATTTTACCTCCAGTGAACTAAGGATTTCTCTTTATGGACACGAGAGAACTGAAGCCAGCAGAGAGTTACAAGGAGGAAGATTTCAGATCGCTGTAAGGACTAATAAGTTTAAAAAGGAGACAGCAGGCCCAAAATGGAGCCACTTATGCTAATCCGAAGTCACCAAATGGAGACATAATACCTAACTTAATTACAGTTTCAACCTCTTCCAGGAGTGGGATCTTAAACCAGTCAACTTGGAATTACCTGATTAGCACTAATGAGTTAATCTGCCTGATAGACTCTTGCTGTCCCATAAAGGAAGGTGATTTTGCCACAAACAATCCACTCTTTGCTAGTAACTTGTCCTGCCCCCTTCTGCCTATAAAAGTCTTTCATTTTGTACAGCTCTTCAGAGCTCCTCTCTTTGTGCTCGATGGGAAGCTGCTCAATTCATGAATCACAAATAAAGCCAATAAGATTTAAAAAATTTATTCAGTTGAATTCCTGCTTAAGGATTGGATCATGTGATCCAGGCCTGTGCAATCATTGTAATTTTATCCCAGGGGGCCGCAGTGATTGGTTCAGGGATGTGCACATGACATAAGGTGGTGCAATCAGAGTGAGTACAGATACCTGTATGGTAGTTTCAGGAAAACAACCCTCTTTTCCACTAGACTTGGACATGGAAGATGTAGACATAGAGATGCTGGCAGCCATTTTGCCACCATATTGAGCCTAAAAATGAAGAATACCGGGAGGACAGAGAATGTAAGAGATGGAGAGATACTGGGTCTAGAGCCTCCAGATCAAACTTTCTCTGGATTTTTCTGTTTTGTAAGATAATATACTATTTTGCTAAAGTCATCTTGAGTTCTGTTTTCTGTCATTTATCACCAAAATAGTTCTAATGAATATATGTGCCAGTAGTAATGTGTTCCTTTGGGTTTGAGAATTGAGAGATTCTAAATCTTCCAAAATTCCCCATGAAGACGCAAACACTTTGGGGAGGGAGACTGATAGAAGGGGAAGAATCTAAGATTTATAAAGATGGCAGGGGCTTCAGGAATTTCCTTTTCAAAAAGCCCAGTGATTTTCAAGTTTTATTTCAACAACAAAATGCTTTTTCAGAGAATGTCATGCACAGAATCCTAGATAGACATGAAGCTATTTTTTCCTGCTTATTCCACTCTGGTTGCACAAGTTCAGTGGGAGTGCCATTAGGCCTTTCCACATGCTATTTCTACTATCTAAATACCTTTCCTACTCACCATTTTCCCCCACTCACCCTAAGCCAGTTCACTAAATAAACTATCAACCTCTGGATAATTCAGATTAAACGTCACGTCCACTGAGATGCCTTCTCTGAAGTGTAAGGTTGGGCACCCTGCTAACATGCTCCCATATCACCCTTTACACCCCACTATAGCACATAGAACATGGTGAGTTGCAAACTCACATCTTTATCTGCATGCCCACCTGGAATTTGGCTCTGAGGGTACAGATTGTGTCTTGCACACTTCCATGTATGACATATATCATGCCCAGAGGTATTTGATAAATGGATGAGTGAATAAATGGATGAATGTGATCTTGTGCCCCCAGGAAGCAGTAGCCATCTTCTTCAGATCCAAGCTCATGTTTTAACCTCAGCTCAGAGGCTGAGTTACAGAAGTCACAATTAAGAGCAGTCTTCCCTACCTGCCCACAAACTGTCCTTCCCCACACTGTTTTTGACAATTCTACTTGAAAGTTTCATTTCTTTGAGTTAAGGGATAGCAGTCTCTTCTCTAAGCGCAAGCATCCTTTGGATGAGTGACATCAAATCCCGTTAGGATGTAAGCTCCATGAAAGCAGGGATTTGCTTGTCTCTGTTTTGTACAGTGAATAGTGTCTGCCCATAATAGGGGCTCTATAAACCTTTGTTAATAAATACATGAATCAGAGAGTATTCAATTTTGAGGGAACTTAGAGAACAGATTGTTCAATGATTTCCAAAAGACTGTTCAATTTTAAAGATTCACAGTGCACATTAAATAGTAAAAGCTGGGCTTCCCTGGTGGCACAGTGGTTAAGAGTCCGCCTGCCAATGCAGGGGACACGGGTTCGAGCCCTGGTCTGGGAGGATCCCACATGCTGCGGAGCAACTAAGCCCGTGTGCCACAACTACTGAGCTTGTGCTCTAGAGCCCGCGAGCCACAACTACTGAAGCCCGCCCCCGCTCACCGCAACTAGAGAAAGCCTGTGTGCAGCAACGAAGACCCAATGCAGCCAAAAATAAATAAATAAATAAATTTATTTTGTAAAAAAATAGTAAAAGCTAATAATTCCTGTGGTAATGATGCCTATTTAAGTTTGTTCAGCCCAGAGTTTTCTAAATTTATTTCACCAGAGAACATTTTTTTGTTTGTTTGATGGCTTTAGTGCAATACCTATTGACATCCCATGAAACTAATGTTCCAAGCAACACACTTTGGGAAATGCTACCCTAGTCCAATTTGCTCATTTTTCAGTGGAGTCAAAATGGTTTACATCTATACAATGTTTGTTTGTTTTTTTAAGTTTCAAAGGCTTGCTTTGGTACTATCTCTTTTAAGCCTCACAAAATTCTGAGAGATCACTGAGATAATATCCCTGTTTTGAAGATAAGGAAATAGAGGTACAGAGGTTAGGGATTTGCTCAAGGTCACACAGCTAGTTAGTGACAGAGATGAGAAGATAACCCAAGTCTCATATAAATCCAGTTATCACCAATGAACACCTTAGCAGGTGTCTAGCTAATCTTTTTCCATAACAGGAAAGCATGTTGAAAGCAACATCTTTCTCAAAGAAACCTGGAATGGATCATTTTTGCTTGAGGAAGACAGAAATATTCAAGAATATCAGAATTCTTGAAAAGAATTTGGATTGATTTTCCTCCTTGCTGACAACCTCAAAATATTCAGGATGACCCCAAGAATCCTGCTTACCCTTACGGTCTGTCACATGCATTCTTCAAGCCCAGAGCTGGCACCTTCATGGCATACATGCCATCCCAGCCCCTCCCTTGACCTAATTCAGTACCAGCCACTAAGGCTGGGCATGGCCTGAGATTTTCTGAATCAAGCACTTCAGGCAGCCACTATGGACAGATCAGAGTTGGCCCCAAGTTGAAGTCTATTTGGCATCTTTGATTCTTCCTTCTATACTGCCTCCTCAGGCCAATGAACTCTGCAAATGTACTCCTCAAAGTGTCAAGCAGGGTTTCCTTTTTATTTGCCTGGAGTATACATCTTTCAAATTTCAAGCACTGACGCTTATTCTTTTAAGAATAAAGTGATACATATATACGAATACATATATAAATGAAAGAGCTTTGGAACCAGAGAATTATACTATTAAAGGCATTATTATTATGGTTATTGCTCTTTTGATTCATCTGTATAGACTAGTGCCAGCACACTTTATCTTCCTACTTCCTACTTCTAATTTAGGTCCATGTGTTCTAACTATTAGATGCTCCATCCCAAGTAGCCTCAAATAATTTTTAAAAATCAAAACTAAATTGAGCATCATTTTAAATAGGCCCTTGATTAGTGTAGCATTTATAAATGTTTACTTAAAGTAAAGGGTAACTAGATACAAGTTGAAGAGCAAACAACACTCAGTTTAATTCCAACTATCATTGGATTTAGCACCTCCTTTAGACCTGGACAAGAGGGGCCCTGCCCAGGCCCCTGCACTTTAGAGAGCCCTGTCTGCTCCCTCCTCTGACCACACCTCTCCCCATGGAGTGAGGACTCCCAGGGCCCAAGGGAACTTGTCTACCTGGCTCCTGCACCCACCTCTTTCTTGCCTAAATGGCTCTGAGTTCACTTCTGGGACCATGCAGACCTCTTGCCCAGGGTCCACTTTCCTGAGAGGGTACGGATGTTGCTTGGTGTGGGGCTGGGTGTGCAATCACCTGCACTCAAGGCCCCTTGTGGTGCAGGATGGAGAGTGGAAGAGAAGGAGGGGCACCCAAGTCAGACTCTCCTTACCCCGCCATGTTCTACGGGGGAACTCCTCTGAGGTGTTCAAGAATTCTCAATTCAAAGCCGGCCTTCCAGAGCATTATGAAGGTCTACTTATCAAGGTAGGAGGATGGAATATATTTTATTTAGCAGTCTCCTGGCTTGGTTTACACATTTTAAATATTCATACATATGTAAGTGAACCTCTATTTGCAGGTACTCTCACTCTGGGCCCAGAAAATCTTAAATGTGGACCTGATTGGAACTTTTTGTACCTTTTAGTTCTCAAAACAGCCTTACCTGATTTTTTTAAATGTGAGCTGTCACTCAAGGTCAATCTGATGTATAATCCTAACTCTAAAGGGAACATGCAATGGTAGTTCTGTCTCAACATGGCACTCAAACAGGCATTCATTTATTTACTGAACACCCAGAAGATTCTTCAGCTTTATGAAGGATTTAAAATTTATCAGATGGTTTACTTTTTTTTCAATCAAATGCTATAACATAGGTAGAAATCCTTGTAAACTGCAAAGTGCTATTCAAAGGTAAGGGATTTTTATTTCTATCTTTCAAAAAAAAGATCTTACAGAGAGGACATGCTGTGATTTCCTTTATCATTATATGACTGGGGTTGTTAGAGATTTCATTTGTGATTCTAATCAGAAGCATGGAAAAATGAATGATTTTAAAAACTACCCTGGTTTTCCCATGTCCTTCTCATAAATGTGTTTATTTGGGGGTCCTCATCACTGAGGAAAGACACTTGCTTAAGTTAAATGATTTTAATTTCACATCCCGCAGGAGAATGTATAGAAAGCCACAAGCAGTACTAGCAAATGTATGGCCTTTGTATGTTTCCAAGTTTCTAGATTATCTCCAAACATCCGGGCAGGTGCTCAACTTTCCCTGAAGCCTGGAGGCATATCAAGGCTGAGGAGAGCGCATCACTGCAGAGCAAATCAATCAAAACTGACTGAGAGCCCATGTGAGTTTCCAGGGGGCAGCAGACTTTGCAGACTAGGAGAGCCCAGGATAGAAGGAAAGAACTTCGCTAAAGAGTTGCTTCTCAATTATCCAGGCAGTGAAGCATAGGAAAAATAGAAACCTGGGGAGGACACAAGTTTTATTCCAGTCGAGAGTTCCTGCCCTCTTCTCCCACTAAACCCTTCTAACTCAGACACTGACAAGCAGGCCGTAGACTTGAGAAATTGCATTTCGCAGAACCAGTTGCTGTCTATTGATCTCTTAGGGCTCTTGGTTGGCAGAGATTTACTATTCTATATATTTTTATTCAGCAGCTACTATGTACCAGGTTCTATTCTGAGCACTGGGAATAATGGTGAATAAGATGAATATGGTCCCAGCTCTCATGGAACTTTTTTACTCTTTAAAGAGTGGCCTCGGGCTTGCCTGGTGGTGCAGTGGTTAAGAATCCGTCTGCCAATGCAGGGGACACGGGTTCGAGCCCTGGTCTGGGAAGATCCCATATGCCGCGGAGCAACTAAGCCCATGTGCCACAACTACTGAACCTGCGCCCTAGAGCCCGCGAGCCACAACTACTGATCCCGCGCGTCAACTATTGAAGCCCATGCGCCTAGAGCCCATGCTCTGCAACAAGAAAAGCCGCCGCAATAAGAAGCCCGTGCACCGCAGTGAAGAGTAGCCCCCGCTCGCCACAACTAGAGAAAGCCCGCATGCAGCAATGAAGACCCAATGCAGCCAAAAATAAATAAATTTATTAAAAAAAAAAAAAAAAGAGTGGCCTCTTTGAGATTCCTTCTCTAAAACTTCACTTCTCCACACTTATCTCCTACCCCCCGGCAAAAAAAAATTTTTTTTGGGCAGATACCAGAGTGCTACCAAGGAAATAAACCAGGAGGTGTAATAAAGAGTTGACTGGAGGGGGCACTGTATTAGTCTAGGTGGTCAGAGAAGGCATTTCTGAGGATGTAAGCTCTGAACCGACACTTGGATAAAAGGAATAGGCAGGCAGCCCTCTGGGGTGGAAGCCCTTTCAGAGTGGCTGAATCCTGCCTACCCTCCACTGTGCCTACCCAGCCCATGGGAAACACATTCATCCTGTCCCACAAATGACACAGGACCGCTGCTGCCACTGCTCCCCTCCCTCCTGGCTCCACCATCGCAGACAGTTCCAGCCAGCCTCCTGCCTGCAGAGTCTTCTAGGCTAGGGGATGCACCCTCAGTACCTCCAGATATTCATTCCAGAGTTCTCTTATTTGTCTGGAAGTGGTAGTGGTGGTGGGGGAAACCAAAGTGCTCTCCTAAGACATCCCCTCTGTTAACCCCATCTTCTCCAATTTCTGGTCTTCCTCTTATGTAGGCTGGAAGTAAGCAATAGACAGCAGGCACCATTTTTGCTGACTCTTAGTAATCCTCCATGGATGAGTCTAGTGTCTAGCACCTTTTTTTCCCCAGAAATCATGAGTACTTATCACTCACTGCCCTCAACTCTGGGGACTTAGTTAAGCCTCTGAGAATACAATGAAAATCAATTTAACATCCTGGTACATTGGTTGATGAGCTTAGAAGCACTCGATTTTGTTCCATTAGTCATATCCAAGAAGTAACAGGATCTCTTTTCCTCTCCAAGAGAGGTGACTTCCCATATGGACAAAGTGGTTGACACCTTGGGGCAGGGAGAGAGATTAGGTTCTTCCTTTGATGCCTGACTGGTGGTCTCAGCAGGAAAGAATGCCGTCTTCCATTAGTGATGTCTGCTCCGGGTTTGGGAGAGAGAGTTGAGGTTCAAGTACCATGTATTTGCTATCCTTGGACTAGGGTCTTATACTTGTAAAAACCTCATGTATTGATAGAAACAGCCTCAGTAAATGCTAACCTCTGCTGGACCATAATGAAGTCCCTTCCAGACTAGCATGAGAATATGAACCACTCCATCACTGTATATTTTTCTGCACCATTCATGTTAATGAGATTTGCTTAAATAGACAGATATAAATGTGCATACATTTTCAGTCTTTCTCCAGGGGAAATGTGTTTGGGGGCATTTTATCTGCAGAATTGGATCTGATCCAATTCTGGACCTTGCCAGGTAGTTACTTAGGGAAAATTGAAAACAATTCTGTGCTATGTAAACTATTCAATGAGCTCAACATCCCCTCACAGAAAGGTTACCCCTGCCCACTGTCCCATGAATGTGCACCATCGCCCGGACCTGAGGCCACATGGCCATGACAGCATCCAACCAATCAGAGCTTGGCACCAACCTGGCTGCCTGCCAAGCAGACACCCACTGACGGTTGTTCATGTCAGTGATCCAAAATCTCTAGTCCAGACTTATCTCTAGTCCTCGTGAACGGAATATTTAATAAGCCACATAAGCCCATTTTAAAAAGTGACTCACCCATGGTTAATGACCAACAATAAAATAATACAGTTATAATCCATTGCATAAATGTCTACAAGTAGGAAAGAACTTGACAAGGGCAGAACATTAGAATCAAATTATGCAAATAGAGGAAAAAAGTGGCTTTCTCTGCAAGAATTTAGTTTGCTTTATGCCTGACTTTTGGCTAGTCTTGCAGGCCCCAGAGAAGCTTCTGAGCCCAAGGATAAGGGGAAAAGACACGTGTTTACTGATTCAGTTACTTCCTATCTGACAGCAAAGTGAAAGATATGGTTTGAGTACCACTGCCATTTGAAGTCAAACAATGTTGAAAAATCCAAAGTGAGTAACTTTAGAATCTTTGGCTATCAGAAGAGAAATTCCCCTTAAGATCCTATGGCCCACTCCCTGGTGAAATCCAGAGGTGTAAGTGGCTTCTCTAACACCACACAGCTAGTTGATGGCAAAGTAGGACTAGCATTCTGGGGCCCCGACTTCTCATTAAGTGCTTCTTCCTGGACCCCACTTGCATTCTCTTGATGAAAGCCCAGGTCCTAACATTCTTCATGCCTTTCAATTTCTTGCTAAAAAACATGTTCTTCTAAGTTGATAGAAGAGTCATGAAATATTTCATCACCTCTCTGGGTTTCATATTCATCCCAGTTTAAGGGCTGCTGGACTTAGATCACTGCCATGGCTCTCTGAAAGTACCTACTTCTGGAGATGTGCACTCCCCTGTTGCCAGGAGGTCTGAGAGGAAGATGCCCAGGACAGCATCAGCAACAGCCTCAGAACCTCACCTGCAGAATTCAGTCCTCTGTTATATCAGACGCACTCACTGCTTTGTAAACACTTCCCTTCCAGAATGGAAAAAAGAAACAGCTTCTCTACAGCATATTAAAAGCAGCAGCCCCTGAATTAATCAAATTAATGGGGAAGAAAATCAATAAAGGTAATTATTTCAAATAAACTCAAGAAAATAAACAACTTATTTACTGAATTGTTTGCTGTGCCACTAGGTGCTTTGACTTCAAAATGTAATTTTAAAGAGGTACAGGCTGAATATATGAGTACAGACTAGAAAGGAGTGAACATGAAGGTTCCCAAAAACGATAATGCTCAACGTGGGGCACAGAAAATGGGCGCACTCATACACACCACACTTCAAGAGTGAGTTTAAATTGATACAACTTTTCAGAAAAGTAACTTGGCAATAGGTATCAAGATACTTAAAAATGTTCACACTCTTTTATTCAGAAATTCCATTTCTAGGGGATGTATTTTAAGGAGGTAATCAGAGAGATGTTCAACGATTTTGTAGAACATTCAATAGTTTTATAATACAAAGGAAAAAGGAAACAACTAACAATAAACATCCAACAATAAGGAGGTACTGGATATTCCTGGGGGTTTTCTGCTAGCCATATCCTAATGCCTTTCCTGTTTGGGGAAAGGCCCTATTGGCTGAGTCTTGATGGGACACAGGGCCCCACTTCTTACTGTAAGTCTGTTCCCTTGTAGGTAGGGTGGGACTTACTTTCTAGGCTTGGCCAGAAAGATGCTCCTTCTCAGAACACTGACACCTAAGTATCAATAAATGCTAAAGGCATTGTTTCTGTGGTCAACCCTAAATACAGTTCCCAGTGCTGGGTCTATCTTGATTTCTGCTCTTGTTCTTAGCTTATTTTCCCAGCCCTTCCATAGATTCTATGGCTACGTAATATTATTCCAGTACATTCCTCTTCCACTTAATTTAGCCTGGGTTGAGTTTTGTGGCTTGGAAACAAAAACTCTGATGAACCCAAAGAGAATGATCAAATACATTATGAAACATCTACACAATACAGTATTATTCATCTATCAAAATCCATGTTTTCAATACATATTTAAAAGCATGGAAAAGACAGCAATGAAAGATACATAGAGATTATGATCACAGTTCTATAAACCTATGTATATCTGTATAATCATTATTATTACCATTTCTATATATCTACCTACCTGTCTGTGTATAGAAAAAAAAAAACCACTAGAATAAAACACACATAAATGTTAACAGTTCTTTTATCTGAGAAGGATTGTAGGTGATATAGGATGCTTCTGCACCACCCAAGCCATTTTATCTTCAGAACTAGACTGTCACCGCTTCCAGAAAGCCTTTGCCAACCAAGGTTAGGCCTCCTCTTTAGTGCTTTGAGAGCACCTAATTCATCCTGGTATCATACCACCAAATTGTGATTACCTGTGTCCCTCACCATTTTTTATTGCTCACTCTCTAACCCTTATGCTCACATACTGCCTGTTCATGGGAGACATTCAGCAAAATTGGTAGAATAGATACATGCAAGAATTATTATAATTTTAAAAATGATGGTATTAAAAAGAAAGGGCTAGGAACAGAAGATATTTAGGTGAGTAGTAAAGAGAGACAGAAAACTATTACTGTATAATGAGTAAATTACATGTGACAGTAAATTGACTATTTTGGACCCAGTGAAACAGACAGATGTCATGTTTTCTAGTATATTAGACTGCTGTAGACAGATACACCATGGCTTTTTTTCTTGGTCTAAATCACTGCAATAACTGCCTCCCCTCTCCGTTTTTTCTTTGCTCCCAGAGATACTGCCTGTTCATCCAGCGGCTTCTGTCCTCATCTCTCATATTCTGAGATTACCATCAGCTAAATATTGCATTGTCTTTGGATGATTTTCCTACATTGTAACTCCCCATCACATTTTCAATGCTTTTCTAGTTCCAGACATGCTACAGACTGTGAATTTACCCTTGCCTTTGCCTTGCCCAAGGAAATTGAAAATAAACTTTAATTTCCTAGTTGAGGGTTATGAGTGCTTTGTGTAGTTCAGAGAAAAGAATAATTACTGTTTGATGGAATTAGGGAATATTATGAGAGTTTCTGAAGTTAGTGAAGTTATATAGTATTTGATCACTTGTCCACATATTTGGAGTTCACTCCAATGAGCAGAGGTTTTGTCAATATCTGAGGTCTGTTTGATACCTGGCCTTGATCTGTCAATCACTCAGTAACCATATCCATAGACTTCAGATATGAATTTTGAATTCCATCAAAAGCTTTCAGCTGGCCTTGGAGATGCTATTGAAGCCATTCTTGTAGTTAGTTACCTCTCTGACTACACAAAATGAAAGAAAAACTTTCTTTGGGGCAAGTCAACAATCTCTGGAAGAATAATAAACAAGGGTGCTTTCAGAATTTCAGAAGCCCAAGCCTGAGCATCTGGAAGTAAAAGAAGAGTGAATAAGTCTTTATTGATAAATGTGACTGCCTGGAAGAATTTAACAGATGTCTTTGGAGTTATTCAGTGAAGTCCTAGAATGAGTCTAAGTGTAATGCAAAGCTGACTGGAGAAAGCAGAACAAATTGTTATTTCTGCAAACACATTAATTTTTGGCAGTTTGGATTTTTTGTTTTAGTTTTTATTTCTTCTTTGGGGAACTATTTTATTGTAAAAATGTATAAAGCTAGCAATAAAATAGTCAACAGGTATTTACTGTACCTGCTTTGTGATAGGAACTGGGTTCTATACACTAATGAACATGAAAGAAATGGCCCCCACATGCACACAAATATGTATTTATTATATGTCTTTTTTATGCCTATTTGCGATCATTTCTTGCATATAAATGTTTCCTTTTTCCTCAGCATTAGTATGTCCCACATTTTCCTGTGTTTCTCCATGATCTTCATGGTCAACAATTTAATTCTGACAAGTGACCATTACCCTACTGTAGGACGAATTGCTGCTACAGTAAATGAGAGCAAGAAGAACACTTCTGAGGCATACAGCATTTTTTTCTTCCATTGTAATTGTTTTCTGGGATAACACCTTGGAAATTAGATTCTTGCATCCTTGAAGAAGACAAATATAGTGGATGTATACCACCATGCTCCATCTTGATGACACTGGAATGCTTCCCTGTATCCATTATAGCACTGCTTCTGGCTGAGTCCAGACACTGCTTCAGAATCCTTCTTAACACAACACTCCAAGCACCCTTTAACATTCAGCCTCAGTAACCACACCTGGCAAACAAATTTATGATTTTGATATGTACTGCCACACCAAAATATTACCTGGGTGATACGTCAGGGGACAACGTCACTTTTATTTACTTCCCTCTCCTAGGAAATCAGCAGATTTCCTTTCAGCTGACCCCATCTTCCCTGTGGTTCTTGTGGTTACTCTTGTGTCTCTAAATATTCACTATTCACTGTTCATGGGTTCCATCAGACCCCAATGTGCCAAGATGCCAACTGTCTTTCTGGATGCAATGAATTTCTCCAGGGTTTAAACAAAAGAACTAAATTTCCTTAATGTAAACTGGCAGCCTTCCTGACAGCTCAATGACCACCAGCAATGGGAAAGAAACCTCCTAAAGCAGTGAGAAAGAGATCCTGACATCTTTGTTATTTAAGTTAGAGAAAATAAGTTTAAACCAAGAAGCCACCAAGGGTCAGTATGGTGCTCCCTCCAGCCAGGGATAGTCTGCTGACCTTTATGTAGGAAGAGGTGTGACTGGCTCTTGCAGTCACTTTTCCAGCAATGTCAGGGCCTGGCCAATGTCTTACCAACTTCCTCTCCATCCACACCTAAAGCCTCTAGCACCCTAAAGAAATCTTTAGGTATTGCCATCTACTTCAGAATTTCTCCACGTTCTGCCAAACCTTACTGCTCATTTTTTTCTTATTTCCCTAGTGTGGGAGACATCTGCTACTTTGCTTTATCTAATCTCTCTCTCCTCTGGTTCATTGGATAACAGCCTCCCCCCACACACACCTCCATTCATGGCATTGCTGCTGCTTCACTAGGCTTCCCTTGTTAGTCTGGTGGGACTGCCAATCCAGTTCCATGCCCATCCCTCCGAAATAATTAGTATATGGCCCATCCCCATTTCCCTGGCTGGAGAGACTGGTTCAAAGACAGGGCAAGGGACCCAAGACAGAGTAATAGAGTCTTTTCCGTTGTTCTAAGTCTTCTGAACTCTAAGTCCTCTGTTTTTCTCCCGAGGTTGCTAGGTTTGGTGACTGTGCACTTGGAGGTGACTGTGGCCATGCCCCTAGGTCCTCTGTCACATGGTAGAAGCCCAGCCACAGCAGAAGAGAAGGAGGCCTGCCTACAGAGATGGGGGGAGGGTTCTGTTGGCAAATGTGGGGCTCTGCATCTGGTGGCCAAGGGAAAGGCATAGATTCTAAGTGCCTCCTTTATCCCAAAGCACTCAGAGCCTTCCCTTGCCCCAGCAACAAAAGTGCGAGGTTGGCATGACCACTCTGAGAAAGAACTAGGTCACTGGTATAGACTTGTTGACTGGGTGGGGTGAAAGGAGCATGGTACGAGGTAGGGCCAGCTGGTCTTCTTAGTGTTTAAAATGCTGGCTTCTGTGTGGAGGTTCCTCAGAAAACTAAAAACAGAATTACCATATGATCCAGCAATCCCACTGGTGGGCATGTACCCAGACAGAACTATAATTCAAAAAGATACATGCACCCCTATGTTCATAGCAGCACTATTCACAATAGCCAAAACATGGAAACAACCTAAATGTCCATCAAGAGATGAATGGATAAAGAAGATACAATAGAACACTACTCAGCCACAAAAAGAATGAAATAATGCCATATGCAGCAACATGGATGCAACTAGAGATGATCATACTCAGTGAAGTAAGTCAGAAAGAGAAAGACAAATACCATATGATATCACTTATATGTGGAATCTAAAATATGGCACAAATGAACCTATCTACAAAACAGAAACAGACTCACAGACATAGAGAACAGACTGGTGGGTGCCAAGGGGAAGACGGAGGAGGGAAGGACTGGGAGTTTGGGATTAGCAGATGCAAACTATTATATATAGGATGGTTAAAGAACAAGGTCCTTTAAAAAACTAAAAATAGAACTACCATAAGATCCAGCAATCCCACTACTGGGCATATACCCTGAGAAAACTGTAATTCAAAAAGAGTCATGTACCACAATGTTCACTGCAGCTCTATTTACAATAGCCAGTACATGGAAGAAACCTAAATGTCCATCGACAGATGAATGGATAAAGAAGATGTGGCACATATATACAATGGAATATTACTCAGCCATAAAAAGAAATGAAACTGAGTTATTCGTAGTGAGGTGGATGGACCTAGAGTCTGTCATACAGAGTGAAGTAAGGCAGAAAGAGAAAAACAAATACCGTATGCTAACACATATATATGGAATCTAAAAAAAAAGAAAATAAATGGTCATGAAGAACCTAGGGGCAAGACGGGAATAAAGACACAGACCTACTAGAGAATGGACTTGAGGATACGGGGAGGGGGAAGGGTAAGCTGGGACAAAGTGATAGAGTGGCATGGACATATATACACTACCAGACGTAAAATAGATAGCTAGTGGGAAGCAGCGCATAGCACAGGGAGATCAGCTCGGTGCTTTGTGACCACCTAGAGGGGTGGGATAGGGAGGGTGGGAGGGAGGGAGACGTAAGAGGGAAGAGATATGGGGACATATGTATATGTATAACTGATTCACTTTGTTATAAAGCAGAAACTAACACACCATTGTAAAGCAATTATACTCCAATAAAGATGTTTAAAAAAAAGAACAAGGCCCTACTGTATAGCACAGGGAACTATACTCAATATCCTGTGATAAACCATAATGGAAAAGAATATAAAAAAGAGAATGTCTCTATGTGTGTAACTGAGTCACTTTGCTGTACAGCAGGGATTGCCACAACATTGTAAATCAACTATACTTCAATTTTTTAATTAATTAATCAGTTAATTAATTAATCAATTAAAATAAAATGCTGGCTTCTTAGCAGAGGCCTGAACTGAGCAGGTCAGCCCCAACATTGTTTCTCACAGGCACACAGGGGCACACTTGTTGGTCATGCACAGTTTTTAGGAATATCCCCTAAGTACCTGTAAATTCTTGTCAATAACCTTCTGCCCCTAAGAAGGCAGTTTCTCTGGGATACCAGCATCAAATGCTTCCTTTAGACAGAGCGGCGGAGAGATTAATGAGCAGATTAGCTCATCCGCCAATTGGGTGTGCTCGCCACCCCCTGGATGTTTCTTGTCCAGCTTTTCTCCGTACTCAGTTCTCTCACTCAATGTGCTTCCTCCTTCCTGCCATTGATTCCAGGGACATTCAAGATTTTCCAGTTGCGCCACTTGTCATCCAAAATCCATGTGTGGGTGTGGGCTGGCTGCTGGAGTGATTTACTGATCAGAATGGTGGGTGAGAGACTCCACAATTGGTATATGACTTTTGGATATGATTCAGTTGTTAGTCAAGGGTACATGGAAGCTTTATTGACATTTATTTTTCTTTTTGTCAGTAATCCTGCAGAAGGTCCAAGTTTTATGAGGTAATTTTAGTGGGGTGAAATTTAAGGACATCTAGATCGTATCACTTATTTATATTCAACTTCAATGACAATTACTAATGGATCCAAAAGTTCCAGCCAACACCCAACCAAACTGATGACAGATAATTTTGCTCCCATGGCCATAGACCTCCATAGCTACTCAGGGAGACATTTTAATTATACAATCTCAGATGAGCTATGCTCCAGTCTCAGGCCACAGAGGGATGGGGAAGATGACTCTAGGTGACCCTCCTCCATGAAGCCTTCTCTGAGCTCCTCTTCGTCTTGTGTTTCTCATTAGCTTCTGATCATTTGCTGCTTCTCATTCATAAACATTCACTGAGCAGACACCAAGTGCCAGACACTCTGTTAGGTACTGTGCGGCATCCTTTCCCCTTCTCCCTCCTGGAAGGACATGCTTCTGTCCCCCTCTCCATCCCCTACCTACTCCTCCACACAGGAAGAGGGGAGGATAATCCACCTGACCATCCCTTGACATTTACTGTGAGCAGTGTTACACCTGATGGTTTTGCTGGCCCATCCCGGCTGGATAGTGGAGGCAAGCTTGCCATCTCGGTCCACGCTGCAGGTTGGGCAAATAGATGTAGGATCCGCTGCATGTCTCCCACTGCTTGTCAGCATGCCTGAGTATGTGGTCCCCGGATTTAGATTCAGGATGCAAAGAAGAGGCCTAATTAGCCTTGAGCCTGAGCCGTATATTCTACTCCAGCTTTAACCAGAGCTTTTGCACATGGATATTGGGCACTCACTTGGCTGCCATGACTGCGACTCCCATCTAGATATTGAGACTTGCATGTCTGTCCTCCCTGGGTTAGGCAGACACATGTGTTGAGTGGCAGATCTCCAACTGCCAATCCCAGGCAGTACCGGTAATTGCACCCTTTCTTGTTAGGGTGACAGGTGAGCTTAAGAAAGACTAAGTCACCCAGAGTTTAGGAAAGGTACCCATCTCAAACTATTTTGTGATAGTCTTGTCTGGGCCACAGGACCTGACCAAAATTCCTTGAAGAGGATGGGGTTCACCCTGAAGAGAAATAGCATTCCCACCGCCAGTACTCCTGGAAAGAGGCCAGTCCTTATACAGGCATGAGAAGAAATACTTTCTGCTCTCTGGGATTCGAAAGACACCTAGAGCACTTCCAGAAAAGAGGAGGTCAGAAGTGGGAAGTCGCTACTCCAGGTAACACAGAGGTAGGCTGTGAGCAAGGCAGATCTGCCCTAGACCCAGAGGCAGTTCTATCCTGTGCGGTATTGCTCTTGCATGTGTGTTCCTCTTCCACTGTCCCCAGCCATCGCCATGTTCCCCTTAGAAGTTGTCTCCTGGCTTCTTGGCGCTGTGGGAATTGAGGGACCAGGTTTCTGCTCAGCCCAAAGATGGAGATGTACGGGGAGAGCAGATACCCCATCCTTAGAGCCAGAGAGGGTGTAGCAAGAACAGGCAGCAGTGGATGACAGCACAGTGACAAGACAAGGGGGCCGGGAGGAAGAGCAGGGATGTGGTGCTAACACAGCACACCACCATGAATAGCATCTCTTCATTTTTGTGTTACTCTCAAGAGTCAAAGCTCTGGGCAGAGGGGTGTCAAGCCTGGAGCATGTGCCCATGCCCTTGCTGTCTGGGGTTGGGGGAAAACAGAGAGGAGTTCCACAGGGAGGGCAGAGCACTACCTTGCACAATGGGGAAGTCCATCTTCTAGAACAAGAAGCAGGGTTAGGAAACTATTTATACTGGAAATTCTCTACACAAAAACAATCCCTTCTACTTTCTGTGAAAGCACCTGGAATTTTCTCATTACTAGCTCATTCTTAAAGTTATATGCTTGTTATTTAATCTTCAGGAGTTATCCATTAAATTGCAAATATGTCTGGGAGGAGCCATAATTTATTAAACCCTCATTGATTAATACCTGAATAGGAGTTTGGACAAATGACACCCAATGGTGAGCCAGCTGAAGGGAAGGCCCAGAGCAAACAGGGCCCTGAGGGCTGGCTCTCCCACTCACAGGTAGTGTTCTTTCTCCAAAGTATAAGGTTGTAGTTGTGATTACTGAAACATACATTCAATAAAAAGTACTACTATTAACCTCTCTAACGTGGAAAAAGTATTGAAGATACAAGTGAAAAAGAAAATGGAAGACAAATTGCATTAAGACAACTATCCAAAGATGGGAAAATTAAAAATTATATTTTTTATAGTATGCATAGAAAACAAAGGCCAAAAGAATATTCACCAAACTACTGACAATTAATATGTAGAAGGTGAGATTAGAAGATCCTTTTTTCTTTTGTTAAATTTAAGTTTCGATTTATCAGAGCAATTACTATAAAACCTTTAAAAAGTCAAATACTTCCACAGGGCCTTTGCCAGAAAAACAAGAGTTCCCTTTATCAGTCTTTGTACCCCTGATTCCCTCTCTAAGGCCAGTGACTTTCAGCTCTTTGAAATGTTTCTCCAGATATTTATTTTCATATATGAAAATAAAATTCATGAACCAGTATTTCTTGAATGTTCCATTTTAGGCATTATCTATAGACTTCCCACTGTGGCCTTGACCTTCTTCCACGGTTGCCCTCCCCATATGCGCCCGTCCTCTCTCTCCACTCGCCTAACATATTCTGATCACGATTTTGCTAACCATAATCTAGCACTTAAAATAATATAACTGTGTGTGTATTGCTCATAGAAGTGGTCATGCTATGACTTCATTTTCTTTCTTCCACAAGTTTTTGATTTTCCTGCAGTTGTCTTGCCTTATTTTTGTTGTGATTGTGACTGAGATTATTGTTTGCTTAGCTTTCTATGTGCCTGTTACTAATTTATCCCCAGACATTCCCATGGAATTCTAAGAATTTCTCTCAGCATACCCAAATCCATTGGCAATCTCTCAAGGACATTTTTGCTTAGGGACACCCATCCTGCAACCCTCCATCCTTTAGTTCCAACCTGTACTGGGTGCTCTCTAGACCAGCTAAGCAGCTGTCATTTTGGAACCTCTTTCATCATCTGCCTGGGAATTCCCTTCAGCTCTCATCTGTGTTGGATCCCCTATTTCCTGTATTCCATGAATTTCTCTTTCTTATTGTACTTCTTCAATAGGGTAGAAAACAAACTGAGAAAGGCTGCTATGGGATGTAAAATTTTTCAGATCATACATGTCTTTTTTCATTCCTCACAACTGATTCACAGCTTGTCTGGGAAATCAATTCCAGAATGAATGCTGTTTTCTCTCAACAATGTAAAGACACTTTTCCCCTAACTTCCAGCTTCCAATGTAGCTGTTAAGAAGCCCAATGCCATTCTGATTTCTCTCCTTCGTACATGACCTGTTTCTTCTCTCTGGAAGCTTTAAGGTCTCTGTTTCTGGCATTCTGGAATTTAACAATGATGCACCCTGTGAGGGTCCTATTGCTGTCTTTGTTTTGAACACTTTGGCGGACACTTTGCATCTAGAAACTTAGGTCCTTCAGTTACAGGAAATATTATTTCTTTGACATTATCTTTTCCTTTAGTTTCCTTTTCCCCTTTTCTAGAATTCCTATTAACTGATGTTTGACTTCCAAGATAGATCCTCTATTCTCTCCCTGTCTTCTCTCTTTTCTCTCCTTTCCACCAACTTTCAGGGAGATTTCCTCTACTTTATCACAGTATTTTTTATTGAAACTTTTACTCCAGTTAACATATATTTAACTGTCAGAAAGTTGAGTACTTTTTACAACATCTTATTCTTGTCTCGTAGATATAACTTCTTAGCTCTCTGAAGATACTAATTTTTTAAGCCATTCTTTATCACTGCATTGTCTTGGTTTCCTCCATATTTTGTTTTCCCCATTATTTTCTTTCAGTTTCTGTGTTTCCGTTTAGAAGCTATCCTCAGTACTTGGCTATAATGAGAGGAGGCTGCTATGGTCTGAATGTCTGTGCCCCCCACAAAATTCATATGTTGAAATCCTAATGCCTGATGTGATAGGATTAGGAGGTGGGACCTTTGGGAGGTGCTTAGGTCATAAGGATGGAACCCCTCATGGGTAGGATTAATGCTCTTATAAAGAGACCCCACAAAGGGTTGAGTCCCCTTCAACCATGTGAGGACACAGCAAAAAGGTCCTAGCTATGAACCCAGAAGAGGGCCCTCACCAAACCACTTCCCAGCCTCCTGAACTGTAAGAAATAAATTTCTATTGTTTATAAACTACCCAGTCTATGGTATTTTGTTAAATCAGCCCAAACAGACTAAAAGGCTTTGACTGTTCATTCACTTACAAGGGGAGCACTGACCAGGAAGGACCCAGTAGCTGTAGGATTGTTTCTTGCGTTGGTCCAGTCGCCCTGAGAACCACCATCCATCTTACCTGTGTAGAGGTGTGAGGCTGACCACTGCATTCTGGGAGCTGAGTGATGAAAGGAAGCGGAGGCTCTCAACGAAGAGCCTTTCACTTAATACCCATTTCCAATGAAGCACATCACCTCTATGCTCAGCTGTGTCCCAAGCCCAGAACCTCTCAAGTTCAACCTCTCCAGAGAAGACACATTCTGTCTTCAGCTGGGATGAGGAAGGGAGAGTTGCCCAGCTGCTCAGACTGGGAGCGGGGCCCTGGGGTCTAACTGCTCCTTAATCAGGTTTTAAACTCATCCTGTGTTCGGGACACCTGCACCCTGGCTTGCAGAGGAGCCCAGTGCCTCCAATTCCTGAATCTCTAGACATTTTGTGGGGTGAGTCAACACGCTTTTTACAGCCCCCCACCTTAAAGGTTCCTAGGTCTCAGCTTCCCTAACTCTTTATGAAGCCCCTTATCACTCCTACCTCCCATCTTCCAGCCTGCTGACTTCTCTCATTTTCTTTCTTTGTCTTTATGGGTTTTACCATCTTCAGTTAATTAACGTCATTTTAGCTGCGTTTGGGGAGGAAACCCAGACTAATAGAGCTGTTCACTCTACCACACTTAAATGGAAGTATTCAGGGTACCTTAATTTTTTATGTTAAAGCACCTTTTTAATGTTATTTATTTTATGTTCAAATAAATACATTTTATTTCCTATTATAATTAGGAATGAATTAGCACCTTAAAGAGCTTTTCTGAAATCTGATTAGCTTTGGCCATATATTTTCTCAAATAAAACAAAACAAAAAACACACAGAAGGTACAGTAAAAGTACCATCTCTGCCCATGACAGCTTCTTTACATTAAAAAACACAGCCCGGCATGGACATATATACACTGCCAAACGTAAAATAGATAGCTAGTGGGAAGCAGCCGCATAGCACAGGGAGATCAGCTGGGTGCTGTGTGACCACCTAGAGGGATGGGATAGGGAGGGTGGGAGGGAGACGCAAGAGGGAGGAGAGATGGGGATACATGTATATGTATAGCTGATTCACTTTGTTATACAGCACAAACTAACACACCATGGTAAAGCAATTATACTCTAATAAAGATGTTTAAAAAAAAGGTGTTAAATAAATAGATAGATAGATAAATAAATAAATAACACAGCCCGGGCCCCGGAAAGGGCTGGAGTTCCCTGGCCTGTAGGGCCAGTTCAGGTTGGAGAAAGAGGGAGAGCTGAGTGTGAGGAGCAGCGGAGGGAAAATACAAAGCGCAGGGGGCCTGGAGGGGACAGAGAGCGGGGAAGAGTGACTCAAACCAATCCCACCACCTTCACAGTCGTTCCTGGGGTCAGGGCCTGCCCAGGAGAACAAATACCATCTTAACGAAAGTCTCTCCAAAACAAAAAGAGTTTGAAAGCCCAGCTGACGCTGAGCCCAACACAAATCAATACCCCAAAATCCCAATAGAACTCAAGAATTAGGGCAGCCCCTGGTAATTTGTTGTGACGGGCTGTGACCCGCCCGTGTACCTGGCTTGGCTGGCAGGGAGGGCCGGCTCACTGGACCCGGGCCAAGGAAGCCATGGTTGTCTCACCTCCCTCCCTACACCCTCCCTGTTTCTCTGAGGAAATTTAATTTTCCTGTTTGGTTTTTTTTTTCCCTGACAGTATCCATTATTCTTGGTGAGGCCACAAAGAGCTTCACCTCATTTCTTTTTGCTTGGGTTCCCTGCTTTCACGTGCTTAGGCAGAAGCCGTATCTGAAATCCAGTTACCGTTATTCATTTGACTATTGTTTGAAAAGGCAAATAGATAGATCCTGAACCCTATTACGTCCTGTCTATGTCTCCTCTGGCCTCGGGTCTGCTGGAATGCTCCGTATCACCTCGCAGGATGACTTCCTATTAATATTTACTAGACGCCGTTCTCTGTCTAATCCTCTTACCCTCCAACGCATTTTAGCCACTTGCTGCAGCGTGAAAACACACCACGGTAACTATGTACTTACGAGCCTGTGTTCTTGGCCCTTGATTCTGAACCAGAGAGGAAACCAAATAATGATCAACTCATAAAATGAAATGCCCAAATTAGATTTTGTTCTTCCCGAAGCCCAGCCCCCAGGATTACGGGGACTAATGCAGCAAACGGAGTGAAGCACAGAGATTTTAGGCCCTTGGGGAGAGCCCGGCCTTGGCAGCAAGTCAGATGGTCATAGACCCAAGGAGGGGGTCAGCTTGGAGGGGTTCTGCCCTGAGCTAAAGCCATATGGGGATGTCTGGAAAGCACGAAAGTGGTTTTCTCATCCAATTCCATCTTAAAACTGCTGGAGGAAAGCCACAATAGGTGGTTTTCTAGCCTATACTTGCTCCTAGAAATGGTGGCTCAATTCCTATGGTGCTAGCCCCATGCAGCCCCAGCTTCACACTTTAGCAGAGTTAGAAATCAAGACAGTGGTTATGGTGGCCAGGAGGGGCAGGGGTATGATAGGAAGGGGTTGAGAAGCACCTTCTGGGGTCCTGTTTTTTGATTTGGGTGCTGGTTACTTAGGGATATTCAGATTGTGCAAATGCAGCAAGTTGTGCACTCATAATATGTGCACTTTTCTATATGTATATTATTCTTCAATAAAGTGAATTAAAATTACATCAGTGACTTGTACCTTTCTGGAGTCACAGAGCCCTTTGAGAATCCAATAAAGGATGTGGGCCCTCTCCCAGGGAAACTTGCAAACACTCTAAATTTTGCATCTAATCTTAGGAGTGTCTTTGATGACCTGAGTCACAGACAGAGGAGAGCCCCAGGTTAAGAGGCCCTGCCTTCCACGGTTCTCTGCTGACTCCCTCGTTTCTATTTAACTGCTGAGTTCCAGCCATTGCTCCTAGAGACAGACTGCCTGTCTCCATTGCCACACTGCCAGCCTGGCCCAGCTCTGGCCTCCACTGTCCCTAATCCATATTGAGCACTACTGTTTTCATCACAAAAAGGTTTCCATTCAAAAGCCTACATTGCCTTCTCTCAGCTAACTGGAACAAATAGAAATATCTTATCCCAGATCTGTAGACCCTCCATCAGTCACCCTTTTCTTACCTACCCAACCCCATCTCATACTCTTCTCCAATCATAACCTGCAATTTCAGTGAAGTTCCCAATGTGTCAACTCATTCCTGCCTTTGAACTTTCCATTTTCCTCAGCCAGTAGTTTCTCCCCTTTTGTTGAGGTTACAAAATACTACAATTACAATCCTGCCTTCCCCAAGAACCCTCCTTGACTACATCAACAAAGAGCTCTCCCTCCTTTGAACTCTATGGCAGTCTTCTCTCTACTTTGATTTCATTACATGATCCTGTATCACTCGTTCATTTATTCATTCATTTATTCTGTCTGGAATATCTTTTATTTTGTTTGAAGTCTATTAATTTTCTATTGCTGTTATAACTATCACAAACATAGTGGCTTGAAACAACACAAATTTATTATCCTACAGTTCTGTAGGTCAGAAGTCCAAAATAAGTCTCACTGGGCTAAAATCAAATTATCAGCAGGGCTGCATTCCTTTCTAGAGGCTCTAGGAGAGAATCTATTTCCTTGACTTTTCTACCTTCTAGAGGATGCCTGTGTTCCTTGGCTCATGGTCCCCTTCCTCCATCTTCAAGCCAGCAACAGTGAGTTGAGTATTTTACCCATCACATCATTCTGACATCCTCTTCTGCCTCTGTCTTCTCCTTTTAAGAACTCTTATGATTACATTGGGCATACCCAGATAATCCAAGATAATCTCCTTATTCTAAGGTCAGCTGATTAACAACCTTAATTCCATCTACAACTTAAATTCCTCTTTGCTATGTAAGGTAATATCTATTCATAGGTTCCAGGGATTAGGATGGGGACATCTTGGAGTGGGGGCATTATTCTGCCCTGCCACAAATTCTATAGCACTTTCCTCTCAATATCTGATTTTATTACTTGGTCCTATATAATTTATTCATTCACCCATTTGTTCATTGTATAGTGAACATCTATTGTTTTGTGGTCCAGCATCCAAAACCCCTCTTCTAATACAGTACCCCAAATTTCCCCTTGGGAATCACTACCTCTCTTACTCTCAGTCTATATGCTGCAGGAGAGGAAACCTATATCTCAACTTCACTCCTGGCCATAATGACTCTTTCAAGAATGAAATGGTGATAATAATATTGATAACTACCTTGAAGGATGGTTTTGAGGATTAAATAACACATATAAAGTACTTAGGATAGTGTCTGATATATGGTAAGGACACAAAAAGTGTTAGCATTTATTGGTACTGTTCTTATGCTGATTGTTATTATAATTATAATGCCACTCTAAAGCTAGATAGGTAAAATCCCCACCTGCCATTGAAGAAAAGGAAAATCTGGGCCTGAATTACCTCAGAGATTAGGACAGCTATTAGTCAGTCAGCAAGGTTTCTGGGGAGCAAGTCCTCTGTACTAGGTGTTGTTTACAATCTAGGAAGATTTAAAAGCTTGAGGAGCTTATGTTCTGGTTGTAGAGGCAAGACTTACACTTGGAAAACAAGCAGAGAGCCTTTTGCCTCCTAACCTTTGCACATACTCTTCCTTCTGTCTGCAACACCATTTATCATTACCTCACCCCATTCCCATTGACAACGATTAGGAACATGAGGCACAATTATAGACGGTAAGACGTGAAGAGAAGTCTGCTAGGAATCCTTGCTGACCAAAACAAGATACAGGAGAGGCACTCCCTTATCTGCCCCTGGACATTGTCACCTGCATGCGGTACCTAGAATTGGGGCTGCCATCTGGGGGCCATGAGGGGAGCCACCTAAAAGAACAGGCTGACAGACTAACAATGGCAGTGTGGAAAGATGAAAAGAACCCGTGTCCCTAACAATGTTGCTGAGTTGCTGAATTAGCCAACCCTGGCACTGCCCTCCCTCTGGCCTTCTTGTGATAGGATAAGCTGCATTTCTTCTAATCTAAGAGGCCATCAGTTGTAAGATGCACCACTGTGTTGTGTCCAACTAGAAAGAAAAAAATCCTGCCAAGTAAACTATGACACTATACTCTGATCATTTAGAATTTTTATATTATACTTGGTGAAAGAGTGCATTTAGACTTACTTATTCCTAGATTTTTTCTACCACTTATCACTCTTATACATTGATTAAAATATATATATGAAATAAATTAGTCAAGGTATTCCTAAATCTGCTTTACACTTAACGTCTAATCTCTCCTGAATCACTTCTGCATTGAGTCATCAATGTTCAAGTTTTTCCATATATGATTATCCTGTTCCATCAAGAGCTTTGGTGATACAGTGTTTCTCAAGAGGGTGTCTCTCTGTAATCTTTTAGTTTGGTTTCTGTTATTTGCAGCCAAAAGCAGCCCTTCTGATTCACTAAGGTCACCAGTATCATATGTGGCAGAGCTCACGTTCGAACCCAGTCATTCTGACTCCAGAATCACTACTCATCACTGTGCTGAACAACTTTTGTTTCAGCCAAAGTGACAAATCTGATTTATTGATAGCAACTCCCTGGAACGTTGTGTTGAGAGGGATTCTGAGGCCATGATCTATTATCTACGACTGCCATGGGACCCTGTATGGTGAGTTGTATTGTATAAGCCACATATTTACCTTTCCTAGATAATTATCTCAACTCTCAACTTTTATCCAAAGCCAAGATTCCTTCAGCTGAAATAGGACAAGCTTCAGCCTAAACACCTCAGGACTAATAGGCCAGACTGCCACAAAGGGCCATGCAGGTTGTGTATTATGCAGCTCCAAAGAATGCTTATTCACACATTCACTGTGGTGTAAATGGCAGCCCCTGGTTTTGTGCAGTATACAACCTGCACAATTGTACCTGGAAGCTATTCATTTAAACACCATGAATACAACCTTCACAGCTGATTACAATTGTTTACTCTGGAATTTTATACCCAGTATAAAGGTCAGGTTATTTTTATGGCTAATTAAATTTCTCCTGTTTAAAATTAAATTCTCTTCCTGAATGACACAGACTTAAGAATAATACAAAGCATTTAGTCTGGCTCTGTAGGGGCTCAATATTCATCAAACATAAGTGAATCATTAAAAATCCTTCATATATTTGAAGGCAATAATTAAGTCTCCTGTTCTCATTAGCTTCTCCAAGCTAAACAAACCCAATTTACTTAACAAGCTATTATCATGTGCCGGGAACTATGCTCAGCACTTTAGTTCATAATGTCATTTCATCCTCACTATAACCCTCTGAGGTAGATAGGTCATTACTCCCATTTTACAGATGAAGACTGTAGTGACTGGGAAAGCAGGTGCTGAAGTTATACTACCTGGACCCATGTGACCTTGGGTAAGTCACCTATGCCCTCTGTGCTCCAGTTCCCTCACTATGAAATGGAGATAATGGCAATGCCTACTTCATAGGATTGACTCAATATTTACAGAATTTAGCATTATGTCTCACCATCAGTAAATAACCAACATTATTTTGCTGCTGTTGTTATACATATTTCCAACATCCCAGTAAAGGAAGGGACTGAGCACGAAATTGAACTCCAGGATGTCTCCCCCCATCCCCCACCTTTCTAACTCTATCACAGATTTGAAAAGGACCTTGAGGCTGTGTCATCACCTCCTCATTTTGCAGACAAGGGACTTAAGGTCCATCGTGGATCATTATCATCCACTTTGCTAACTGGGAGAATCTGACTCTCAGTATAGTCACTCCTCTCTGCCACCTGCTACCTATCTTAATGCTTTGAACCTGATCTCAAGGGCCAAGTTTTTAGCCTCCCATTGTGATAAACAGAGAAATTTTTGAGAAAAAATTAGCCAACTCATAAGGGACCACTTGGAGTCATGTTCCGTTTTGTGGCACTGAGAGAGATAATCCTTCCACCACGCCAGGCTGGTCAAGGTTCCAGGGAGTTCCCAGGCCTGGCACCTCCACGCAGACCTGGTACCTCGCCCAGCCCAGGAGCCAGCACATACTTGGACACTGCAGAGACCCACAATAATTACAGTGCACCACTCATTTGCCCCGGGGACTTCTTGTATGAATTAGCATCTCCTATTAAAAATGAAATCCGGCCCCCTGGTGGCGCAGTGGTTGAGAATCTGCCTGCCAATGCAGGGGACACGGGTTCGAGCCCTGGTCTGGGAAGATCCCACATGCCGCGGAGCAACTAGGCCTGTGAGCCACAACTACTGAGCCTGCGTGTCTGGAGCCTGTGCTCTGCAACAAGAGAGGCCACGATAGTGAGAGGCCCTCGCACCGCGATGAAGAGTGGCCCCCGCTTGCCGCAACTAGAGAAAGCCCTCACACAGAAACGAAAACCCAACATAGCCAAATAAATAAATAAACAAATAAATAAATTTAGAAAATAACCCAGTGATATAAGCCAAAATGAAATCGCCTTTATTAAAAAAAAAAAAATTAAATCCAAGGGACTTCCCTGGTGGCGCAGTGGTTAAGAATCCACCTGCCAATGCGGGGGACATGGGTTCGAGCTCCGGTCCAGGAAGATCCCACATGCCGCGGAGCAACTAAACCCGGGCACCACAACTACTGAGCCTGTGCTCTAGAGCCCGCGAGCCACAACTACTGAATCCCATGTGCCTAGATCCCATGCTCCACAACAAGAGAAGCCACCGCAATGAGAACCCCATGCACCATAATGAAGAGTAGCTCCCGCTCTCCGCAACTAAAGCCCACGAGCAGCGACGGAGACCCAACGCAGCCAAGAATAAATAAAATTTAACAAAAACTGAAATCCAAGATAATAAATTGTCCTTAAGGGCGCAGATGTCTTTAATCATGGTTTTATCTTCTCCCCCAGGCCCAGTGACTTCTAATGAGTTCCAGCTCACATCCTGGATGAATTATTGCTGGAGGAGTGTGTGCACTCGGTGAAAATAAACCAGCAGTGAGACTAGTGTTTGCTCTTTAATTCACTCTATCCAAAAATAGTTGCCTTTTTAAAGAACATTTTTCAAATAGAGATGTGAATACTGATTAACCCTTTGTGCTTCGTACCAAAAAAGAAAGGGAGAGAGACATATACCCACTGTTGGATTTATGACTGTTGATTGATGGAGTAATGTGAACTTCAAACATCTGGGACTTTGACAAGTTTCTTCACATCCCGGGCCTCGTTTTACTCATCTACAGAATGAGGACAATAATACCTACCTCTTACAGATCTTGTGAGGATGCATGCAAGTAAACTATCAAGTTCGTTATATAAAGTAAATGTTAGGTTTTTGCAAAAGCTATTATTTTATAATGCTATGCAAAGTTGCATATACATTAAATTTGGGAAGTCCATCCTGCTTTCCCATTGATTTACATAATTTCAGAGGTACTTCATCTTTTTTCTTCATTCCTCCTGGATCTATAGCAGACAATGTCTCCTAACTATTTTTCTGCTTCTCTCTGCCTTCCATCCAATAGTCATGATCTATAAGCAAATTCCTAAATGCCTAGGGAGCAACTGCTCAAAGGAATCCCAGGCTGAAGCAAAGCAGTTGCCTATAAAGTGCATAATCAGCTCTTAATTGATCTGGTTTGTTAATTGGTATATTGAGTTTCTGTAAGTTGAACCCACACCGTGTAGGTCACCCCATTTCAATGTCCTCGGCACCCTCATTTGGTGCAAAAGAAATTAATTGGAATTGCTTATACTCCCAGGAAGGGAGTAGGTTTTTTTGGTTTTGTTGTTTTTTCCATAATTCCTTCCTCTTCCCGCCTTTGGAAGAGGCAAGGGCCTTAGGGCAGGGTCATTGCTAGCTGTTGTGGTGAGGAGAGGTTTTGTATGTGAGTGTGTGAATCTAAGAGTGGGTGTTGGAGAAGGGAGCTGAACTTCTGAGCTGGAGCCTGGGTCTGAGTCAAGATGGAGCCCCTGACAGGAAGAGCCCCTTGTTCAAAATAGCCACCACCTCTCTCCCAGCACCTCCTGCCCCTTCCCTTGTGCCCTCCTCACTGGGCCACCTTGACCCTACCTGGAAGGAACCAGAAGCCAGAGGGACTCTAGTCAAAGGCATCATGTCTTCCCCCTCAGCTTTGAAGGGTGAGTCATCCTCTAATTTCTCCATGATTAAAAGATGAATATGAATACATGTTCCCTCGGGGAAACCATGGAGTCAACACATGAAGCCTCAGCCATCATTCATAGGTTTAATATCTACTTGGTCCTGGCAGGCACTTCAGATTATGAGGAGGCTCTCTGAGAGGAAAGCCAAGAGTAGAAGACTAGAAAAGGAAATATTTGAGGATGTTTTTACCTAAATTCCTCTTGTGGATATAAACTTCTCAATCACAATTTTGCAACCACTCTTCCTGCAAATGGTGAATAAAACTCTTAATCTTTCCACATTAAGATAACGCCAACACTTGTCTGGCCAAAGCCCATCTCTTTGGGGTAATTTATTCCATTGAACTGAAAGTTCTTCCCTCTCTCTCTCCTTCTTGTCTCCCTGGAGGGGGAAGCTAAATTCCCAGGAGGATTTTTCCCACCCTCCTGGCTTCATGGGAAGGTCATCTGTTCCAGATAAAGCCTGTCATCCTGGCAGGTCCAGGTACCACCCAACATCATGGCTGGCCTCCACTGAGATACTTCATCACTCTGGGCTTGGGTGTTGGCTTCTCCCTTGTCATACCCACTTCTAAAGTGTTCACAGCTGATGTAATAGTGGCACAGTAAATGCAGGTTGTTCTCCGTGTGACTCAGCATCTCCTTGGCTCTGTTGATCCTGAGGCCCCAACTATGGCTCATCCATACAAAGACTCTGCCATGACATCACCTCAAACCACATCACAGTGACCCCATGGCTGGCATCTGGCTCTGACTTTTTAACTTCCTCTCCCCTATCAAGGGACATGGGGACATTTTTAGATCTCATCTACCCCTCTGGGCTTGAAAGAGACTCAGAGGCAAGGTGTGGGAGAGATATCTCAGGCCTCTGCCACCCAAAAATGCTGCCATTTCTGCTCTACTGAAGTCACCCCATGTTGGCAAAGGGCACCCCACCAACAAGTGGTCTCTTCCCAGAATTTCAGACCCTGAATTTAGATTTCCAACCCTCTCCCTTCCCTCGTGGATTCAACACGAAGCAGGAGGTAGGGGGTGGGGTGGAGGATATAAAGTTTAATTATTCTATCTTCCACCTGTCTCAGAGTGTTGATGTAAATCCTCAGAGGAGAAAAATTATGTATGGCATTAAGCACAGGGCTTGGCACAGAGAAAGTGCTCTATCAGTCTTACAAAGATGAAGATACCCCCATTAGCTAACTGACTCAAACATTGAGTCAGTTACTTAACTGATTTAATAGCTCTGTGTTCTCATCACCCATACCACCATAGTACTTTATACATAATAAGGGCTCAGAAATCATTTGCTGAATTCATTCATTTTAAGGGATGAAATCTAAACTGCTTGAAGACAAATCCTTTCCTTTCCACTGGACTGGGAGAAAAGGGGGTACTGATAGCTCATTTGGGGATGCTAAAGGGACCAGGACATGAGCTGGTAAAAAAAGGGGCAAGTATGTATGGGGCTTTCCCACCCACAGTAGTCCTACTTCATGTTCTTCTCTCTTAATTATTTGTCAGGGCTCCCCTTGAAAGCAAGGGGCTGAGTCGAGATTAGGAAATGGTTTTGAAATTGATGGGTTCTGGGAAGTCCCCTTGAGTGAAAACCTAAAGAAAGTGAGTATTGCTGAGCAAAGGAGCTCATCTTGACTCAGGATGGGAAGAAGTTGTGGGAAGGGACACAGGATCAAGCGGTTCAAACTCAGCATGGTGCCTAGCACACAGCAGGCACTCAGTTGAATAAATGAATGAGTGAATACTTGATTCCACATAGGCATTCTAAACTTTGCTTTTTATCCCGCTCTTTTTCAGAGAGTGACCACAATCCATGTTTACTAGACCACATCTTGGCCATCTTCACTCTGAAAACCAATGTGGACAAAATAGCAAACGACCCAAAGAATGTGATTCATTATTGCACATATGTGGATAAATCTCTGGAGTACCATATCCCCAGCCGCACTAGCAACTTAAACAACAGTTGGCTGCCTCACCATACCCTACAGTCTATTAAACAGGAGCCTCTACTATGTGTAAGAACCAGTAATGAAAGCTTTGAGGCAGGGATGCAGGAATAAAACATAATTTCTGCCCTCAAGAAATTTATAAGCTTATTGAGAGAAAAAATAAACACAGAGATATAAATTTAGTCATACCAGGAAACATATGTTAAATTACATTTGAGTAATATAGTCAGTTTCGTGCTACAGTTTTCAAAAGAGCAGGTGATGCCTTTGAGGACCAGAGAGGTGAGGGAAGACTTTGTCTAGGAGCTGAGATTGCCGCACTATGAGACATGAGTCAGATGCACACGGGCGGGGGCGGGGGGAGTCCCAGGACAGTGAGGAGCCTAAGTCTCCACTGGCCACTTTGCTGGGGGATCCTCCTCGGGGAAGACATTGGAAAGAGTCTCAGTTGGTAATGATAGTTACACGTCAGGCAATGGGCCAAGAGTTTGACATTTCTCAGGGAATCCTCTCAACAATCCCCAAGAGAATGTGGCAGATATGCTGGGGTCTCCCCCTCTTGCGTCCTCACAGGACCTCAGTTTTGTTTGAGGCAACAACATGTCCAGTTAAAATACTTGATATCCCAGGTTCCTTTGCAGGTAGCGTTGGTCATCCCAGCATAGCTGTGGCCGATGAAGGGTAAGATGGAGTCACTAAGTTGGGCTCTCCAGAAAGCTCTCCAAAGTGGGACAGACACAGTTGGCCTCTTGCCACTTTGCCTGGAACTGGAATAGCTACCTTGTGGCCCTGGATGCTGGGGCAGCAAGACCCTGGGTCCTTGAGGAGTCCCTTGAGCACTGGTACCAACTCCAGATTGCCCACCTCTGAACCACTTGTTGCATGAGAAATGTAAGTTTTTATTTGGTTAAGCCACTGCCATCTGACCTTTGTTATTTGCAGCAGAATGCAATCTTAGCACATACAGAGAGGTGATATTAATATCCTGTTACAGACTAGGAAACCAGCCTAGGAGAGTGTCACTACTCTTAAGTAGTAAATCCCACAGTCAAATCCAGACGGATACAGAACAAGGCTGGCTGACTACAAAAACTACACTGAGAGTGTATGAAAATACTCCAGAATCCCATAAAAAATAAGTTAAAAAAAGAAAGCAACCTTTAGCAACTTTTTAACCTCTCAGGTAGCCCTTATCACAGTCTACCTTTTATTGGATCCTGGTACGTGTCTCTCTCTCCCCTAGCACATCACTGTGGAATCTCCTGGAAGGCAGGACCAGGACATAATCATGCTGAGAGCACCTCCTCTCTCTTGCGCCCTCAATGCTTGGCTCAGGCTAACTAGACACCCCCAAAAGGCTGGTTGGGTTGAGTTTTAACAAACCACTCAGGATAATAACTGCTCCTGAGAAAGCCCATACCTTTGTGCACAGACGTATATGGTTGTGCTGGTGTGTACTTGAGGGGCACGTGTCTGCGTGTCTGAGAGGGAGGGCCAGAGGAGGAATTTTTTTATTGCTGTCAAAACCCATCCTCCTCCGTCTTGAATCCTACAGCCCTGCAGTGACAGCACCGATGATTATATTAGTGATAACTAAACTTTTGTGCATGACCTGAAAATTTAATTTCCTTGTGGAAAGCTATAGAGAACTAAGCTTATTTAGAGCCAAGAACCCATGAACCTCGCAGAAAAAGAAGAGTAAATACCAGATACAGCCATTGGCCTCTAGATTTTCTTGAAAAATTAAAAAGGCACCAGCTCATTTTTTAATGCTTCCTTTAGAAATAGCTCTAGATCCTTTTCTCTCTACACCCACCCTACAGCAGAGTGGGTGGGAAGATACAAGTAACCCTTGAGAAATGTCTAATTCATTCCAATTTATTCCATGATTGTGATTTTCTTTTCTCCATTGTTTAAAGAATTATAACTCCATCAATTATTTTTTCTCAAGTTGCTTGGATGGTCAAGACCCCGATGATATTTACTGAGTGTTCACCATGTGCCAGGCACATACTTTTGCATGCTTTAACTCATGGAATCCTCCCATTTTAAAGATTAAGAAACTGAGGCACAGAGAAGACAAGTAACTTGCCTAAAGTCACACAGCTAAGAAGTGGCAGAGCTGGGATTCAAATCAAGCAGTACAGCTACAAAGCTCAAGACCTTAACCACATCACCATATGGCCTGATAAGTCTGGAATCCTCCTCCTGGTGTTCAAGTGTATCCGTTTTTGAATGCATTCAACAAACACTACCTCTGATCAACTTAAGAAAAAAAAAAGGTAGAAGGCAAGGAGAGGGGTACATTTCCCATCGTTGGTGGATTTGAGAGGCTGATTCCCAGGGAGAGTCTGATCATCTCAGCCTGGGTTACAGCTCATTCCTCAGCTAGGGTTGAGGTAAGCATCCCTAGTCTGCTTCCAAGGAAATGGAGGGGATGCTACCAGATCAAGGTGGTGTGGATACAGGGTGGGAGAAGATGACTCAGGTATAAGCTCCCGTGTCTCTCAGGAAGGAACAGGTCTTGCTAAATTTAATGAATTTGGGGTTGAATCCTAACATAAACTTGGCACCATGGGATTTTCTAGGTGCCCCATCCTTAGAATTCATCCATTCACACAGTTGCACAGATATTCATTCACCAGATAGTTCCTTTTATGTGCAATCATGGTGCTGGGAGATTCACTGTTCCCAAAGACATTTATGGCCCATGAGAGGACATCAGACATATCCACCCACTCATTTCCCAAGCTCTATTGCACACCATTGCAAAGCAGGCACAGTGGTAGGCACCGGGAATACAGCAGTGAACAAGTTGGACACAATCCTTACCACATGCTTAATCTCCCAATAGATACAATAAATTAGAATGAGTATTATGATGGGGAAATGCAGTCGTCTGGAGTGGCAAACAGCGGAGGTACCTAGTTTGGGACGTGCTGGATATTTTCCATTTGCCGCTCCCAGATCCATTTTCCATCTCTTTCCATCCTTTGTGCCCTCGGGAGGCTAACATGTATGGATTGTTTCAACAGGATCTCTTGTCCTCTGGCTTCCAGTTAGATTCAGCCAATCAAGGCACTGGCAGGAGACTGGAGAGGCGGAGAGAATGAGGGCGAGATATTTACTTTCCCAGCTCCTTCCCTGGTGGGCTAGCTGGCCCCCTCTACCTGAGGTCACAGGTTCTGCCAGGCACCCTCTACACAATCCCTACAACTCCCACCACTTTCTCCTGGCCCCAAAAGCTGCTCCCACCCCTGCCTATTCAAGTCCAGCAGAGGTAAGGCTGCCAGCTCTTGCTAGCTCCAAGGAGGCATCAACTTTCCTTGTTGGAGTCCCTTAACTCTGCCCTCACCTTTGGAAAAGCACCCTTCATTTACCTTGTTTGAGTGAAGGGAACATCGTTTCCTATAGGGGATCAAGTAAGGTTTACCGAAGAAGTGACATTTAAGCTGATACATCCCATTTTAAGCAACAACACCAGACAATGATGCTTTAGGTGACCTGTAGAGTGACTGGCCCCAAAAGGAACTACCACGTTGATCCTGCTAAAGAACTTTTATCCTGAGATTTATTAATTCAGTATTTTAAATGATGTGTTAAATTTGGGGGATTTGCCAAAGAAGTACCCTAACATGAACGTGATGAACCTCTATAATGTGCATTTTGGGGTGATCTGCCCAACCTTCACAGCCAATTGTCTGAAGACATGCATGTACAGGTGAGCCTGCCTCCTGCAACAGCTGACTGAAGCACAGACAGGCAGACACCTGGCCCAGACTGGACCGATAAGTTTCTTTCTCTCGGGGGCTAGGACTCAGGAACGTTGATTCTTCTCTGTGGCTGCTTCTGAGGATAACTGGAGGCATCCTTGCAGTCACAGCACACAACTCTACAAGTGGTTCACTAAACAACTCTAGAGGGGACATTAACATTTGTGGTCCTCCCTTATTTGTGTGTTTTTAAGACAGTCCTCAGTAGACAGTTTCTGTGAAATGGCAGCTTTTCTAATTGGTACAAAAGCACCATTTGAGCTAGAGGCAGCACTGGGGATCCACATGTCATATGCCCACCGCAGCCATGAAAGCCAGTCCTGAGAGAGAGGAGTCAAGTAGACATTCCTCCACTCTCACCACTATTACTCAACATAGTTTTGGAAGTTTTAGCCACAGCAATCAGAGAAGAAAAAGAAATAAAAGGAATCCAAATCAGAAAAGAAGTAAAGCTGTCACTGTTTGCAGATGACATGATACTATATATAAAGAATCCTAAAGATGCTACCAAAAAACTACTAGAGCTAATCAATGAATCTGGTAAAGTAGCAGGATACAAAATTAATGTACAGAAATCTCTTGCATTCCTAAGTGGTGCTGGGAAAAGTAGACAGCTACCTGGAAAGGAATGAAATTAGAACACTTCCTAACACCATACACAAAAATAAACTCAAAATGGATTAAAGACCTAAATGTAAGGCCAGACACTATAATTCTTAGAGGAAAATATAGGCAGAACACTCTATGACATCAATCACAGCAAGATCCTTTTTGACCCACCTCCTAGAGAAATGGAAATAAAAACAATAATAAACAAATGGGACCTAATGAAACTTAAAAGCTTTTGCACAGCAAAGAAAACCATAAACAAGACAGACAACCCTCAGAACAGGAGAAAATATTTGCAAATGAAGCAACTGACAAAGGATTAATCTCCAAAATTTACAAGCAGCTCATGCAGGTCAATATCAAAAAAAAAACAAACAACCCCATCCAAAAATGGGCAGAAGACCTAAAGAGACATTTCTCCAAAGAAGATATACAGATTGCCAACAAACACGTGAAAGGATGCTCAAAATCACTAATCATTAGAGAAATGCAAATCAAAACTACAATGAGGTATCACCTCACACTGGTCAGAATGGCCATCATCAAAAAATCTACAAACAATAAATGCTGGAGAGGGTGTGGAGAAAAGGGAACCCTCTTGCACTGTTGGTGGGAATGTAAATTGATTCCCACCAACAGCCACTATGGAGAACAGTATGGAGGTTCCTTAAAAAACTAAAAATAGAACTACCATACAACCCAGCAATCCCACTACTGGGCATATACCCTGAGAAAACCATAATTCAAAATGAGTCATGGACCACAATGTTCATTGCAGCTCTATTTACAATAGCCAGGACATGGAAGCAACCTAAGTGTCCATCGACAGATGAATGGATAAAGAAGATATGGTACATATATACAATGGAATATTGCTCAGCCATAAAAACAAACGAAATTGAGTTATTTGTAGTGAGGTGGATGGACCTAGAGACTGTCATACAGAGTGAAGTAAGTCAGAAAGAGAAAAATAAATACCGTATGCTAACACATATATATAGAATCTAAAAAAAAAAGTTCTGAAGAACCTAGGGGCAGGACAGGAATAAAGACACAGATGTAGAGAAGGGACTTGAGGATACGGGAAGGGGGAAGGGTAAGCTGGGACTAAGTGAGAGAGTGGCATGGACATATATACACTACCAAATGTAAAATAGATAGCTAGTGGGAAGCAGCTGAATAGCACACGGAGACCAGCTCGGTGCTTTGTGATCACCTAGAGGGGTGGGATAGGGAGGGTGGGAGGGAGATGCAAGAGGGAGGAGATATGGGGATATATGTATATGCATAGCTGATTCACTTTGTTATAAAGCAGAAACTAACACACCACTCTAAAGCAATTACACTTCAATAAAGATGTCAAAAAAAGAAAGTAGACATTCCGAGAGGGGCAGAGATGAGAGACTGCGGCACCCAACACAGTGACAACGGTGAGAGCGCCTTCCTCCAAGCTTCCGATGCTGCCCGGCTCCTGAGCCCCGTCCTTTGTGACACATTTCTACCCCTGCCCTCCCTAAACTTCACTCTTACCATAAACTCCCCTAATTTGCTCAGACTGGCTTGACGAAGTTTCTATAACCTGTGTAGTGGGATTACATTTCTAAAACATGCACCGATGTGCTTTTTAATTCTGGCATATCCTCATACCCCTGTGCCTCTCTCCTGTTTTGGTCAGCCCGGCAGTCTGCATTCCTTCCCTCAAGGAAGCGATGGCATAAAAGAAAGCAGAGGAAAAGAGAAAAGTTAATGACTAACTTCGAGCTTCAAAAGCCTAGGCACAGGAGAATAAGAAGGGCTTGTGCATAGACAATATATTTGAGAGAATATAAGTAAGGGTGAAGCTACCTCTTCCCAGAATAGAAAGGTGTCCCTAGACTAGGGACTGAGGTGGGGGAAGAACGGGGACCAATTAGGACATAACTTGCAGGATCCAAGGACAAGGTGGAAAAGCATCTGGGGGTGGCTCAGCCTCCACTTGAGTCAGCACTGTCTTTTGATACCGCGCGGGAGTTACGCAGAGAGCTGTAGACATACCAGAGTCCATCTGCCGTGTGCCATATGTCACCTGAGCAAAGGCACCTGGTGGATATCCCCTCACAGCACTTGGCATCTCACCACCAACTGCAAAAGTGATGCCCATTGGGCTCTGGGACTGGGTTCCATCCACTCTGACCCACCCACCCACTGTGGGGTCCAGAGACAACCACCCAGTGACCATCTGAGCAAGCACCATACACAGCGTTGCTAGACTAGTAGGATCAAGCAATGTGGCCACTTAGAGAATTTGTAGTTCAGCAAGAAATTAGACATGACAAAAATATCATTTCATCCTTGTGGGCAAGCTGGGAAAATGTGGGTTAGATGGCAGTACATTTAGAGAGCTAGGGAGCCACCTAAACAACCAATATTCTAGACGCCTGATTAATTATGCCAGTGTCCTCTTAGAACACCGTCTCTGTTCTATTCAGGAGACAGCTGATCAAAGTTGAGGCCATATCCAGACTCAGCAGGAAAAAGACTCGTGATCAACTGCAATGCCAGCCACGGGCTTGGACGTGGGATGTGGGACGTGGCACAAGCTCCCAGTGTTTGCCTTCTCCACACTCTACCACTCATGACATCCGTGCCACACCTCCTTCCTTCCTACCTGTGGACTGCCCAGAAGTCAGTCCACGGCTTACTTTTTTGGCTGCAGGTAACAGCAAACCACTCAAACTAACTTAAGAGAAAAGGGAGGGTATATTAGAAGCATAGAGGGTATCTCCAGGTACCCAGGAAGGAGGAGCTCATCTGGGTTCTTTCTCAAGCAGGAGACACCAACAGGCAAAACCTAACAAACTACACAATGCTGTAGTCAGATTTGTTAAATCTCCAACTGCACCAATCCTAGATGGGTAGGAAAGCAGCTTGATGCTAGCACCTGTGGTAAGAACACTTAGGATTTGACTCAGGATGAGTCAATGGTGTGATGTGACTGCCAAAAAAACCAATGAAATCTTGGGCTGCACTAACAAAGGAGGAGGTGATGGTGCTGCCTTCAGTTCAGGAATCGTGTATTCAAGGCACAGTGAACAGAGAAGGGTGGCCAAGATGGACTCAAAAATTAGGCTCTCCGGGAAATGGTGGGAGTACCTGGGATATTGCTATCTGGCGTCCTTTTGGGGGATTGGTGGGAATTTCCAGGACTTGGGCTCACCAGTGTGGAGTCTGGAGTTAGACTACCTGATTGAAACCCCAATTCAGCCACTTCCTAGCTTTTCCCTACCTGCTAGTAATGTCCTAAACACTTCACATGAAATATCTAAATTAATCCTCACCACAACCCTCTAAAGGAGTGCCATCTTTATCCCTGCTTTACAGATGAAAAAACTGAGGCACAGAGAAGTTAAGTAGTTTGCCTAAGGTCACACAGCTAGCAAGTTGAAGAACTAGGCTTTGAAAGCAAGGAGAATATACTTTCTTTGCTCTGCCCCTAACCAAATGTATGTCCTTGAATCTTGTCACCTCCCCTTATTGTGCCTCAGTTTGCCCAGCTAGCGTATGGAGTAAATAATCCCTGTCCTACTCCATCCTGGAGGCATATGATGTGGCTGAAATGAGATTATTGATATGGAAGTGTTGGGAAAAGTTTAAAATGATGTAACAAAGGATGCCTTATTACCTTAGCCTACAGAGGGCTCGCAGGGAAGAGATGAGGGATGAACACCCCTTCCTAGGCTGCCACATACAGGACTTTCATCCTGGTTGTCCCTCATTTGCACAGTCCAAACCTTCCGGTCTCAGATGATCCAATTAGCCTTTATTGCCACTCATTAACTCCCAAACAGCCAATAGGAGTTGATACACTTTTTGGACACACTCAAAGGTCTGGGGGCTGGAAGAGCTGGGGCTCTACCTCTGAGGGGTCTCCCCACATGCTCTCTCCAGCATGGAGGCCACAGGGTAACCACACAACTTACATGTTGGCTCATGGCTCCCTGGGCATGTGTCTCAAGACAGAGTGAGAGAGCCAGGCACACACTTTTATGACCTAGACTCAGAGGTCACCTAGCATCACTTCCATCATACCCTGTTTGCCAAGGTGATTACCAAGGTACATCCTGGTTCAAGTGGAGGGAATCTAAACGCAATGGTCAATGCAAAAGTGTCACCATCACATGAGAAAAGGAGCCTGTGGGATGGAATAGATATTGTCATGGCCATCTCTGGGCAGTACCATCTGCCACGGACACTTACTATGTTCCAAGCATGGAGCTAATTATGCCTCATTATCCTTAAACTCACTCCAAAGTCCTGTTCCAGTGGGAGCTATTTTCTCATTTTACAAAAGAAGGAAGACTGAGATACAGAGAGGTAAGCAACTTGCCCAAGTCATATGCCAGCCCGTGGGAGGGAGCTAGGAATGAGCCCCGAGTGTGTTTGTGAGGCCAGGGAAACAGGGGAGGCAAAGATCTGCCTTCCACGAAGGAACACAGTGGGCAGCAGCCCTGTGACAAGGTGGGAGGCTTGACATCAGCCTGCTGGGGTTCACATCCCGGCCCCTCTACTTCAAACCACACAACCTCGCACAAGCTCCTTCCCTCTCCGAGCTTCCGTGTGTTCATTAGCAAAATGGGCACAACTACAGTGTCCAGCTGTGAGGATGAATTGGCAGCGCAAGTGAAATGCTTTGCACGTCGGCTGGCATCCAATGAGGACTCTATACATGTCAACTGTTATTATTTTAAAAGCAGCCCAAGAAAGACATCTTAAAAATACGAATGTGCTATGACTACCAAAATTATGTCATGTACCCTCAAAGCCCAGCAAATGCTTTTTGTTCACTGGCATCATTACTGACCCCGTGTAGACCAGACACTGCATCTCACTGGCCTGGGAGTCACACCCCCGCCCTCCCACCCCTCTGATAAACAAGGCAGGTGGTTCTCCAAGAGCCACTTGGAACCCTTCCCAGGAGGGGGACCTGGGCTGACTCAGCTAGGAGGGCGTCCAGTGACTCATTAAGTCGCAAGAGCTGATTCCTCTCGGGCCTCAGGAAGGGAGCTAACACCCAGGAGACCCAGTGACTCCTCAGACAGGAGATCTCTCCTCACCCCAGGCCCCCAGTGACTCCTCAGACAGGAGAACATGGGCATGAAAATTAGCAGGGTTTCCATATCAGCAGAGCATTAGTCATTCTGGGCACACACATCTCCAGCTTTAACAAGAAGAGTTTTCAGCTCACTTCCAAATATTCAAACTTATGGCCAGTATCCCTCCTTCCTCCATTCCCATGGCTTCAATTACCCCCCAGAGCTAATGAGTCCCAAATCCATGTCTCAATCCAGATTTCTTTCCAGAGCTGGAGACCAGCCTGCACTCAGTCAGATGTCCCACCGGCCCCTCAAAGTCAGCATGTCCCCACCACCACCTTGGACCCATCTCCGCCCCCCTCACCTGGACCAAGCTCTCCTCCAGGACTCTCAGTGACGATTTCCACGGTGCAACCAGGAGTCCAAACCAGAAATCTAACTCACCTTGCCCGCCTCACCCCCAGGTGACCCATCACAAGTTGTTGTTTCTACCCCCTGCACCTCCCCTCTGCCAGGTTCTCTTAGAGAGCATCCCCAGCACTTCTGAACCCATCCCTGTCCTTCTCCAAGTCTTCCCCCTCGCTGCTTCTATAAGAACTCTGTAAAATGCAAACATGACCATCATCACTCTGTGCGAGACTCCCTCTTGCCTTCAGAGGAAGTCCACACTCCTTCACACAGCTCCCGGGCCTTTCTTGATCTAGCCACTGCCCATCTGCTGTAGGCTGAATTGTGTCCCCTGCCAAATTTATATGTTGAAGCCTAGCCCCCAGTAACTCAGAATGGGACTATATCGCCAAAAGAAAGCCATTGTCTCATAAATCTGTGTTTCTTGGGCCTCCATATGGACTGTGAAAATAGGAGATGCTTGTGGGCCCTAAATAGAAGGTGACTGATGCTGATTTGGTTCAGGCACCAGAGCCCCGTTTAACATGTAGCAACGTGATGGGCTTATAGCCACATTCTGGGTTTATAGCCTCGCGTCAGGGAAAACCAAGCCCCAGAATTCCCCGCCATGTTAGCTGCCTGGCCAACTCCACAACATCCAGCAAGAAGCCCTCTGTCTCTCTGGGGCACCAGGACACGTGTCCATTCTGCGCTTTAGCACTGAGATCCACTAACAGAAGTACTGTTCCCACCCGCACCATTTGAGGGGGGGGCCAGCTTCCTGGGCGCACCCCCTGCACCCTGTCAGCTCAGCTCTGGGCACTGGCCCCATATGGAGCAGAGAACAGTTTCACCCTTAAGTCCCTCTTTGGCTCTGAGTGTCCCCTGCCAAATACTGGACTTGCCTGCATTTTACCTAAATGGAGTGGATCTGGGTTCTCTGAATAGTGACCTGCCTGATTAGAAGAAAGAGAACCTGATTCTAGCTCCATCTGGAACTAGAAAGAGGGTCCATATGCAGACAGAATCCAACCCACCAGCTCTCCCTGCCCCCCTTCCCCTGTTTGTTTTCATCCATGTCACTTGTCACCGTCATCTAATTTACTACGTATTTGCTTTATTTGCTCACCCCTGCCCCCCTCATTTCCAGCAGAATGGGGGAGGGGGACCATGAGGGCAAGGATTTTATCTGTTTTATTCCCTGCTGTTTCTGTAGCACCTTCAACACTGCCTGGCACAGAATAGGTGTTCGATGCGTGAATGCTGAGTGAATGGATGAATAACTGACACGGAGGTGGGTCTCCACCCTCCCCACTACCTTGGGAATCCCCTCAGGCGCCCCTCATACCTCACCTTCTTCTAAAAGAGATTTCCATTTGCGCCTAGTCCCTCTGTGGCTATGCCCCTGCCCTACAAATGTCCCTCCAGGGTCAAGGCAGTTTCTGGTCACAGATGTGAAACGAGTCAGGATTCCATGGATCCTAAAACCCACATAAACAGATCTGCCAGTGGCCTGGGGTTCCTGCCCCCTTAGGCAGAGTTCTCAGGTGACAAGAGCCTGAGGCCAGGATCTGTGGTGGTGTTGGGGACATTCAGGGCCCATGGGCGACTGCCGCCTGAGGACAGACAGGAGGGAGCGGTAGTGCCTAAAGGCTCTGAGGGCTGGAGGGCAGGGGCAACAGAGAGAGCACTGGGCCAGGGGTCAGGATCCGGCCTCCCAGGCTGCTCAGCAGTCTCAAGCCCCGCAAGCCAGTCAGACTCCCTGAGCCTCAAGGACCTTTCTGGAGCTGTTGTGACACCAGGAAGAGAACCACCAGGGAGGGAAGCAGGAGAGTGGTGGCTGCACTTGAATCTTCTACGTGACCCACAGGTTTCTAAACCAACTTCCACCTCTTACCTCATTATTATATCAGGGTCAGCATGTGGTTAATGAGCTATTATTATTATTATTCAGTGTAAAAGAATGCAAGAGAGTAACCAGATGCCAAGGCAGAGGAAAAGAAAGGCAGGTGTGGTGCAAAGGTACAGTCTTACTATAGTTGTCCTGCTCCCCAGTATTCTCCAGTATTCTCCCCTCTCCTGGCCCCCACCCACTTCTAGGTGGGGCACACATTGGTGGGCTGCCTTGGGTGTGGCTGTGCTTCTGGGCCTGGAATCCTCCCAGAAGCTGCAGTCTCTTAGTGACTGAGTTGAGATCATATGTGATCTCCACCTTAAAGAGGTTCTAGAGTCAGTCAAATGCCAGGTCTACCACTTAGCTGTGTGACCTTAGCCAAGTTAATTACCCTCTCTGTGCCTCACTTTCCTCCTCCATAAAATGCAAATCATGATAGGTAGCACCAGCCTCATACGGTGATGCATTACTGAACACATCCATGTCCCCAAAACAAACCTCATGCTTGCCAGCCTCTCTGCCTTTGGTCTTGTTGATTCCTTCACCTGTAAAGCCCTCTTCCCTCCTCATCTCTGCCTGCGGGAACCTGACCTAATCCGCAGGGCACTGCTCAAATGGCACCACCCCCATCAAGTTTTTCTGGGTCTCTGTCACATGTGCCCTCTCCTTCCCTTCAACTTCCCTGACACGCTACACCTCTCTATGACGTCAACGTGGAGTGGCATGAATGACGCCGCACGTATTTTATTCCCAGCCCCCTTCTCAACGGCAAGCTTTGGAGTCAGACCTGAGTTTGACTCCAGCTTTGCCACCTAATAGCTGTGTGATCTCAGCCCAAGTTTCTTAAATTCTCTGATCCTCCATTTCCCCATCTGTAAAAAGAACAGAATAAAACACCTACCTCACAGGGTTTGTAATGAGAATTAAAGAAGATAATGCCTATAGGACATTTAGCACAGTGCAGACCATATCATATGTGCCAGGAAATGTTATTATAATTATAATGATTATTAGCACTAAGTTGTAAAGGTCACCATTTGAAATTCTTTCCTCTGGGTCCCTCTCCCAATTCAGGTATCTCCTAAAACACAAATCTTGGGGTGAGTTAGTGGTAGCCCCAGGGAGGAGCAACTAGTTAATTCTCACTGAAGACTCAGCTGTTCTTTTGACAACAGAACTTTTTGTGCCTCATGCAAAAGGAGAAGAGAGAAGGGGAAGGAGCAGAAGCTAGAAGGAGTTCCCAAGGAGACTTGTGCCTACTTCTTGGTCTTGACCTTGGTCCCAAGCAAAAGGGGTGTAACATGAAAGATGGCTCCCATGTGCTAAGGGGTCTGCCTGAGGCACCAAGCTGGGACCTTTCCACGTGTTCTCTTTGAACCCCCATGACAAACCTGCAGTATCATTCCTCTCCCTCTTTACCAGTTGATGACTCTGACCTCCAAGAACATAAGTGGCACACAACCAGTGGCAACATAGCCCAGATTCAAAGCCAGCTCTATCTTACTCCAGGGCTTACTGGACAGGAGAGGGGGTGGGTGGAGTAAGGGGAAAGAATGTTCATCCACCGAGAGCACACAGCCCCCATGATAGGGCAGAAAAAGCAATCTGTGAAAATATATGGTTTTATTTACGGAAAATGAATTCAGCATACAACTTATCATAATACCATTTCTCGAAACATTAACTCCCATCAATGTTGTAAAAGCCTGGGAAGCTACAAAACATCTTTTTTAAAAAACTCCCTGTTATCTATAAACATCCACTTTTCAGGCCAACCAAGATGTCGACCCCCCCCCCCCCGCCTTGATCTGTTGATTTTAAATCTAGAAAGGTCAGGGGTGGCCACACGTGTTCCTGTGGTTTTGAAAAAGGTTCTCAGAGGCCTGCAAGCCCAGGGGAAAGCATTGCTCACTTTAATTGCTCTGTGAATTAGAGCCTCCCCTTTTGGTTGAAATCCACACCACAAACTTATTATTTTCTCCAGTCCTAGAAACAGTGGTGAAGCTACTGTTTTCTCTTGTCCGATCCCGCCCTCTAGCGGTCCCAACCTAATTGAAAAATAGAGAAAGTAACCCCACCAGAGAGACAAGTGTGCCACCCAGGCCCCTTCACTCCCTTACTCTCTCACCCACCCACCCAGCCAGCCAGCCAGCCAGCCAGCCAGCCAGCCATCCCTATGGCTACTCATTTAGGCATCATTGCTTGAGAACCTACTATGCGCCAAATGCAAGCAACAAAGATTCTGGATGCCCTAGGTACTCAGTGATTCATTTGCTAATGTGGAACTTAAGGGTCTGGGGGAAATAGGCCAGATCTGGAGTCCAGAAACCAGGGTTGGAAGCCCAGCTCTGCCCCTTAAAGCCTGAGTGACCCTAGGGACGAAGGTCAGTTCCCTGCTGGACTTGTTTCCTCCCCATGGGGGTAGTAATACCAACTTGCCCATCTTCAAAATAGTATTACATGCACCCCCTTAATCTTTATTTAATTTTCACAACCAACCTGTCCCTCTATTCCTGGAGCACACTTGGGTTTTCATCACAGAGGAAAGGCAGGGGAGCCCATGGGTAAGCCCAGACCACGGCTTCAGAAGCCCTGGGTTCAAATCCCAGTTCTGCCAGTTACCTGCCTTGTTACTTTGCACAAACTACTTAACCTCTCTTAGTCTCTTTTTTTTCTTGTCTGTAAAATGGGCATAAACATAGGGTTCAACAAGATAATTCACGTTCTCACATTTTAGTGTCAGCAAAAGCCCCTGGGGATTTTGCTAACAGGACAGCCCCTTCTCAAACTTACTGGTCCAGAATCTCTGAAGATGGCCCCAGGCATCTGAGCCAAGCTGCCCAGGTGATTCCGATGTACAGCAGCCTTTGACAACAAATGGAATACAGCTGGCCCCCTGGTCGTCAAGCTTGGCCTCACGTTGGAATCTTTAAAAATACCTCCCTCTCTAGATTCTGATAGAATGGGTGCGGGGTGGAGCCTGGCACTGGGATTTTTAAGAATTCCTGGAGTGATTCTCATTTGTAGCCGACGTTGAAAACCACTGCCTTAGTCCCGTGCCTGACACGGAGCAAATCCTTAACACATGTTAAAAGAAACCCTACCAACACATCCGGGTCATGACTCAAAACACTGTGCCTTTATTCAACAACAACACACAGTGAGCCTCTGTCAGGGGCTAGGCACTGGCAATAGAGCAGTCATCCAAACGAAACAGACAAAACTCTGTCCTCAGGGGGGTCACAATAATGCAGGGGCCAGTGTGTCATCTTGTACTGGGCCCCCAAGATTATGTAGCCCACCCAGGGAGTGGGGACTGCATTTCACACAGGGCCTTGTGGGTCACGGTAAGAACTTTTTCTCTTTGAGATGGGAAGTAGTCACACCTCCCACAGTTATCTGCCTTGGTAAAGACCAGATTTCGAGATGCCATTTCACCTTCAAAAAATGTGACCATCCGATAGCAAGATTTCCGTCGGTGGGGGGACCTGGTCGGGGGGAGACACATGGGTGCAGTGAGGCCTACTCTGACTTACCCTGTCCTGTGTGTCTGTCTGTTCCGCTTCGAGTAAGGCAGTCTGAGCAGGAGATGGACGACCATAGCCTGGAGCTTTCCCGGCCTCTGCTGCTCGCCGTCCTGCAGCCCGCAGCCTCCTTCCTCCCAGCAGACGCAACCGGTCAGATGTTTCCAGCTGTACAGGCAGATGGGAATACTGACTCGTAATCAGGATTTGAGCTTTGCACCTGCTCCCCTTGGCAGGGGCTGAGCCTGTTTCAGAGGCCAGAGGGTGGAGGGGAAACCCTTTTTTAATCCCTGCGGCTATTCAGCTAACCCCCAGCTGCTCGTTAGCATCCATGAGTGAGGCCAGGGAAGCCCCGTGAAATCTTGTTAAATCACTGAGAGCGTGCCAGGGAGGGAGGGTGGAGAGGCCTCTCCAGGTCTTCCAACTAAAATAACTGACTCAGTCACTCACTCTCCTCTCCCTGCATTATCTTTATTCATAGTGCCTATCACAAGCTGACACCTTATGTTTGTTGACTTCTCATAGTCTGCCTCTCCCCCTGGAATGTAAATTCTGTGTTCATCACCACAGTGTCCGCAGCACCAAGGGGAGGTTTGTTGAATGAATGAATGACTCGTTTTCAGCTGACTCCAGTTAATACCAACTTTGCTGCTACTAAATGCTCCAGGGAGGAGAACGGGGCTGGGGGAGAACTAACTGACAACAGCAGTTCTGTGTAAGCAGGACAGGAGACTGTCTTCCCCTCATAAAGAGAGAGGATTCGTTAGTTGAGTTTGCAGGGCTTTTTCCCTAGGAGGAGGAGGGGGAAGGGAAGGGATCAAATGGGATCACAAATGGGAATCCCAAGTACAGCCATCAGAAGTCCTGTTGGACCTGCGGGGTTTTTTTGTTTTTGTTTTTTGTTTTTCCTCCAAAAGCATGGTTCTACATTAGAAACCCAGCCTCCCTGGAAAAGCCTGCTGGCAACGATGGAGCCCCGTTCCTGCAGGGGACCAGCAGCCTGCTGCTGTGGAGCCACTGCCCCTTTACCCGGGCAGGGCTCTCCAGGATGCCCCCTCTGAGCTGCCTACTCCTCACATTCCCTGCCTGGCTCCAGGGCCCTGTATCGCGGGCCTCTCCTGCTTCTGCCCTTCTGGCTTTGCTCCTGATCTGGGCCTGGGGGCTTCCTTGCCCACTCCCAGTCACTGAACCCAGATTGTGCTGGGCAGTGGACTTCACCGGGTGCTCTGCCCTCCCATGGCTGCCAGGCACGGTGCAGCCTTCTAGACCTGCCTGCAGAGCTGCAGCCCTGAGCAGCCAAGGTCACCTGGGGGACGCCCAGCATCGCTCCTATGTAACCACAGGGCCAGCCAAGGGGGATTATTCTTTTTCCTTCCCTCATGTGGGAATTTGGCCACCAGAGTGATTTTATTCAGGTCACCTTCCCCAGCTCAGAAACCATCAGTCCCCTCCCCCTTTTTGCTTAGCCTGGTAGACATAAACCCCCAGCCTTCATGATCTCTGGCCCCCTCTCCCCTTTATCCCCCCACCTTAAGTATTTCTCAACCAATCTCATTCCTTTTCATTTCTTTCTGTGGCCTCAATCCTCCAGCCCTGCAAATCGACTCAACTGTCTCTGGCACGCAGCCTGTTCCTTCTTGTTATTAACAAGGCTGAGAAGAACGGATAATAAATAAGACCTTGCTTTCAAAGTGCTTTCACACCACCAACCCACAGTATCCCATGACCCATACAAGGTAGATACTGACAGGCAGAGTTTAACTGACTTGTCTACAATCAGCAGCTAGTTGGTGGTGGAGCCAATTACTTATGTCTTATCAGGAAATTATCATTTTAAAAAATAAGTGAGGGACTTCCCTGGTGGTGCAGTGGTTAAGAATCCGCCTGCCAATGCAGGGGACACAGGTTCGTGCCCTGGTCCAGGAAGATCCCACATGCCGCGGAGCAACTAAGCCCGTGTGCCACAACTACTGAGCCTGCGCTCTAGAGCCCGCGAGCCAAAACTACTGAAGCCCACGTGCCACAACTACTGAAGCCCACGTGCCTAGAGCCCATGCTCCACAACAAGGGAAGCCAGCGAGATGAGAAGCCCACGCACCGCAACGAAGAGTAGCCCCTGCTTGCCGCAACTAGAGAAAGCCTGGGCGAAGCAACGAAGTCTCAACGCAGCCAAAAGTAAATAAATTAATTAATTAAAAAAAAAAAATAAGTGAGTGGAAGAGACAGTCCAGATTTTAAAATATGACTTTATTATATTTCAAGGGCAAGATTTATTCCCCCTCCTTAGTACTGTAATTAAAGTAAATGGAATAAGATTTGGTATTATATTTGCCTTTCAAACAACTTTTCAGAGGCGCCTGCATTGCTCTGCAAAAGGAAAGCCATCTGCTCATTTATTCACTGCGTTAAACACCTGCTCATTCACTCAGTCAACAATTTTGTGTTGCACTCTTACTGTGTGCCAGGCCCTGGGCTTGACACGAAGCATGCACTGGCGAGCAAAACAGGCCCAGCCCTGTCCTCACGCACTTAAGAGTCCAGTGGTGAAGTCAGGTGTTAAACCAAGATTCACACCAAGAGTGTATGATCAGATAGAACCACCATATGATCTAGCAATTCTACTCCTGGGTATATATTTGAAGAAAATGAAAACACTAATTCAAAAAGATATGTGCACCCCAATGTTCATAGCAGCACTATTTACAATAGCCAAGATATGGAGGCAACCTAAATGTCCATCAACAGATGAATGGATAAAGAAGATGTGGTACATATATACAATGGAATATTACTCAGCCATAAAAAAGAATGAAATTTTGCCATTAGCAACAACATGGATGGACTTGGAGGGTTAAATGCTTAGTGAAGTAAGTCTAACAGAGAAAGACAAATACTGTATGTTATCACTCATATGTGGAATCTAAAATATAAAACAAATGACATATAATAAAACAGAAACAGACATAGCTACAGAGAACAAACTAGTAGTTACCAGTGGGAAAGGGTTGTGGGGAGAGGCAAGATAGGGGAAGGGGATTCAGAGGTACAACCTACTAGGTATAAAATAAATAATGGGAAGATGCCACATACCGCGGAGCAACTGGGCCCGTGAGCCACGATTACTGAGCCTGCGCGTCTGGAGCCTGTGCTCCGCAACAAGAGAGGCCGTGACAGTGAGAGGCCTGCGCACCGCGATGAAGAGTGGCCCCCGCTTGCCACAACTAGAGAAAGCCCTCACACAGAAACGAAGACCCAACACAGCCAAAAAAAAAAAAAACCCTTTAAAAAAAAAAAATGTATTGTACAGCACAGGGAATATAACCAATATTTTACAATAATTTTAAATGGAGTATAATCTATAAAAATATTCAATCACTAAGTTATACACCTGAAACTAATATAACACTGTAAATCAACTATACTTCTCCAACACTATGTTAGTTTGAGCATCCATTTGTCTCACCTGGACTACTGTAGTCACCTCCTAACTGGTCTTTCAGCTCCACCCTTGCCCCCGTACAGTCTATGCTCCACATAGCAGTCAAGGGGCAAGTGTTCAGTTTGTGCACATAGAGTCTGACCTGGGTTCAGACTCTTAGGCTCAACCCTGGGGCAAGCCACTTAAACTCTCAGCTTCCCCATCTCTCAACCAGGAGTGATAAAACCGATGTCACAGTATTGTTTGAGCATTCGGTGGATGGTGTGTGTACCACACTCAGCCTGACTCCTGGTTCATAACGAGTGCTCCATAAACGTGAGTTATTGTCACACTGATCCGGGATTCCCTCAAGGCCAGCTCTGCATGTTGAGCATCAGTTGATGCTGATGCTGGTCAGGAAACCAGGCAATGCCTGATTCATTATATGCCAGCCTCTCAGTTCTTCCCCGGCCTTTGGTGGCCACTGAACAACGATTCCAGCTCCATCACTTGGTGTCTGTTACTCATCAGGGATGCACACCGATACCATCGCCTTGAAGCAGAATTTTGAAATGTGACATGCGATGGGGTTTGGACAGAAGTTTTCTGCACTCAGAATGAAACCACTTCCTGAAACACCTATTCCCCAGACCCAGAGGGGAGCCCTGACTTTTGCAGGCTCCAACTCTGAGGCAAGATTTTGCTGTCACATCCTGAAAGCAGTCTTGGCCAAGAGCGGAGGTGGGTGTAGCTGGGGCAGAGCCATTGCTCATGATGTTTGTGTCCTACTGTGGGATTTCCAAACCATGAAAACAAAACTCATCCTTTTGAAGACACTAGACCCAAACATCACAGGCTGGGGAACACCTGCCCTGTGGTGAGGGATTCCAAGCCGGGCCCCTATACTTACCTTTTCTTATCTTTTCTCACTCCTTCCCCTTCCTGTGAGACAGGGTTCAGGATGCAGAGTCTGATGGACGTGAGTTCAAGTCCCAGCTCTGCCACTCGCTGGCTGTGTGACCTGGGGCAGCTGTGAATGCTCTTTGAACCTTGGTTTCTTCATCTATGAAATGGGAAATAATAATAGGAGCTATGATCATTGCAAAAATAATAAACATCATATCTGAAAATGGAGAAGCAGCAGAGGACAGCAGTTAAGAGGATGGGCTCTGGAGTTTGAATCCCCCTCTTCCACTCACTGGCTGACCCTTGAACAAGTTACTTAATCTCTCTGATTGTCTCACCTGTAAAATGGGAATAACAACTGTTCTTCCCTCAATGACACACGGTGGGAACTAAAGGTGTTAACACAGGTAAAGAGCCTTGAACAGAGGCTGACACTTAGAAAGTGCCCACCCTTGCTGTTATTTCCACCCAATTCCTATAGCCCTCAGAGGACTGTGTGAGGAACTTGGGTGGAAGGGAGGTCCCGAGATCAGGTGTAAACCCATCACTCTCTCCACTACAAGGAGGATTCATTGCAATCTTCCTTGTTTCCCAGAATGCTTTGCAAATGGTCGTGAACTGACTCCTGAAAAAGAGGCAGCTGGGACCTGCCCGGGACAAGCCTTCCCGTGGATCTGTCAGGGAAGACACAGAGGCAGGCACAGTCTCTGAAGGGACAATGGACTAACACAGACACGTGGAAGATGGACATGTCTCCTGCAGTGGTGCCAGCATACGTGGTTTGCGGCCTCTCTGTGAGGTTCTGCTCTCTAGGACTACGTAGCATCCGAGGTCCAGCAGGACAGGAAGGGATGTCTCATCGGAGGGCATGGTGAAGGTGGCTCCCTGCCCCGGATGGTCACTTGCCTGCTCGCTCATTGCCACATCACAGGCACAGAAGGTGAGCCAGCCTATGGGTGGCCCAGTCATCTGGTGAAGAAGATGCACAGAGAGGGCATGGCTGGATGCAGAGACAATACGTGGCCAGATGCTTTGCGGTACTACACACAGACGATAGGTTCCCCAGAACCCCGAGAACTGGGACATCGGCTGTCTGGGGCTGCTCTGGGGCCTCAGGACAGAAGGGACCTGGGGCAGGATCACTCTTGTTGCGGTCCTCCTCCCTATCCTCTATGTCATATTGGTGTCTTATCTGACAGACCTGGGTACGAATCTAGCTAAGTAATCCTGGGGGCAAGACTTATCCTGTCTGAGGTTTAATTTCCCCCATCTGTCAAATGGAGTTGATGGTGGGACTGATGTCATAGGGTTGTGAGAATTAAATGACTCACTCCAGATACCTGCTGAGAACAACACCAGGCATGTTTTTCTGTATTCAGTGATTTGCTTCCAGTAAGTGGTTACTGCCATTGTGGTTGGAAATACTCTGACCGTTTTTATTCTCCAAATTCTACCACACATCCAGCCTCTCAATTCCCTGGCACAAAGTAGCATCCAATCTCTCTATAAGCCTCAGAGAAATTGAGGGACTGCCCAGAGAGATAAAGCAAGGTAAAAGTGAGGTTCAACCTATGTTTACAGGGAACAGATAAGCAGATGCAGAGGAGGACTGGATTTGGTTATTTGTGTATTTATTCATTCATTCAATTATCCAACAGCTATGAATTGAGGGACCATTGTGTGTCAGGTCCTGTTCTGGCTCCTGGGACCTGAAGTGAACAGGACAGAGATAGCCCCTGCCTTCAAGGAATTCACATTCTAGAGCAGTGTTGTCTGATAGAAATGTCATGTGAGCACATATGTGACTTTAATTTTCTTATAGCCACTTTTTTTTAAAGGTGTAATGAATTTTAATGATATATTTTATTTAGCCCATTATATGCAAAACATAATCATTTCAGTAAAGTCAGTATTAAAAATTATTGATGAGATATTTTACATCCTTATTGCACTAGGTCTTCTAAACCCGGTGTGTATTTTACACATACAGCCATGTGAGTTCAGACTGGAGACATTTCAGGTGCTCAGTAGCCACGTGGCTAGTGGCTACCACACTGGACAGCACAGCTCTCGAGTGTGTGCGTGGAGTCAGCTAGATTGGATCAGAAAGACTGTGACGGCTTTGGGGAGAGAGGACCAAATTGCGTCCATCTCTGCACCCTCGTATCTAGCATCTAGCACAGAGGGGGCATTTTATCAACCTCAGGTGAATGAATGCAGGGTGGACGCAAAGACCACAGGCTGAGCGGACAAGGTTTCAACCCCACTGCCTGTGACATTAAGCAAGTTATTTAACCTCTCTGCCTCTTGTTCTTATTTGGAAGATGGGAATTATAAAAGTTGCTCATTACAAGGTTTGGTGAGGATCAAATAAACATACAGCACTCAGAACAGCATTCACTGAGTAGAATGTCCTCAGTAACTGTTGGCTCTCACCATCATCAACATCACCATCTCACCTCTGTCTCATTTTACAGGTTTCATTTGCATCTTGTACCTCTGCTCAGGCTCGTCCCTCTCCCTAGGGCTGCCGTAACAAAGTGCCACAAAGCGGGTGGCTTAAAACAACAGAAATTTTTTCTCTCGCTTTATTCTTCTGGAGGCTGGAAGTCCAAGTTTATCTTCAGGGCCATGCTCTCTCTAGAGGCTCTAGGGGGGAATCTGCCCCATGCCTTTTTCTCAGCTTCTGGTGTTGTCAGCACTCCTTGGCACTCCTTGGCTTGCTAGATGCATCCCTCTAATCTCTGCCCCGTCATTACGTGGCTTTCTTCTCTCTACGTGTGACTGTCTCTGTGTCTCTTCTCTTAAGGACAAGAGTCATATTGGATTAAGGGCAGCCCTACACCGGTACGACTTTGTCTTCATTTACATCTTGATGACATCTGCATAGACCCTATTTCCAAATAGGGTCACATTCACAGATACCAGGGGTTAGGACTTCAACATAACTTCGGGTGGGGGAGACACAATGCAACCCACAACCCAGGGTTACTGTGAGGATGAGACACTCCAGTGCATGTAAACACCCTGGCACCTCACAGATGCACCTCCTCTAGGTTACGTTGATCTCCTCTGCCAGCACCATGGCCACCAGTGTTCACCAGTGAGACTCAGACTCAGAGAAATTGCCAGCTGCGGGGCCTGTGACTTGAACTAAAAATGCATGAGAGTTAACTCCCCCCAGGGTGAACTTTAGCCACTGGGGGACCAGAAATAGGAAAGAACCAGAAGAAATAGTTCCTCTCCATCCCCCACACAGGATACTGCAGGGACAGAGCTCCATAAGGCCTCTCGGAGGATGCCCAGACCGATGGAGCAATCAGCCAGCTCGTTTCCGTTTCTCTCCACACACTCACCTCTTCCTCACGCCTGCTTCCCTGGGGCTGCACTTCTCCATAGTATCAGCGCATAATCCCTCAGACTTGCTCTTGCAGAGAACCTGGACTAAGATACTCAACAGATGGCAGTTCCACTGCCTTTTACAGATTCAACCCAAATGATGTCACCTCCTCTAAGGAAGCTCTGATGTGCCCCCCACTCCTACCCCAGTTCCCCCATGCACCCACAGTGCTCTGAACACTCACATCTATATAGCACTGACCAGATCGTATTACCGTTACTTGCTTCCTTGCCTGTCTCCCCACCCAAACTGTGACTCCCTCCATGGACCGCAGTCTACTCATCACTGTGTCCCCAGCACTCAGCATCCAGATATTTGATAACTGAATTTTTCTGATTCAAGTAGTTAGCATCTACGGACATGATGTCACTGGGGACGGGGGTGTCTATAAAATCTCTCCATGCACTTCTACCCTGCTCCTGAGAAAACGCCTCTTCTATCTACTCACTGATGCTAAAAATGACTTTTCCAGGTGTCAAAAATCACAATGAGAGCTAAGATGTAAAATGCAAGTATCTCTGAGAGAGAAAACTTAAGTCCTTAAATTCTCACTAAAATGTAAATGACTGATAGGGTGTTTCTTTTCTGATAGAGGCAACAGAGATGACCAGCCTAAGGCATTTTATTCCACATAGAGCCAACACCATGCATAGAGCAAAGAGCTTTGGGGTAGTCTGAGGGGTGAAAGGGTGAGGGGGTAATTTAACTCCCTCAAGTTAGCTCTGCCAATCTGCTATGGTGCCCCAAACTCCTACTCCCCCATGGACAGAGCCTGTGAGGCAGTAAAGGAAACTAGCCCAGAAGCCAGAAGACATGGTTCTTTCACTGACGTTTCTGCCTGCTGGCTATGGGATCTTGGACAAAGCCCTTACTCTGTCAATTCCTTTAAACAGAAAATTAAGATGCTCACGATAATGAAGATGATGATTCAGCCTCTGGTTTTCTACAGGGCTATTGGGAAAATCAACTAAGTAACATATAGGAACCTGCTTCCCAATATGTGAAGCAATTTACGTATGTGAGGAACTTACTATTTTTAAATTTGTCATAAAGACCTTCTTGACAGAAGGACCTTCTTTCGCAGAAACAGAGCTCTCAGGGGAAAGTCAAGAGGGAAAAATTCAGTTCCCTGTGTGACTCTCAGCCACACACCTGTCGGTGTTCTCCTGCCTTTAGGGCTCAGGCTACCAGGAGTCTGCTGGCCTCTTCGGCTCAGGGGAGCTACCATCATCCCGGGCGCATCCTCACGCACACTCCCATCCCCTCTGAGCTCCCAGACGAGGATCTGGCCTCCAGGCCTTTCTCCTGGCGTCACTGGGCTCTTCACTAAGGACTAAAGCTCCACCTGAGTTGGAATGTATGAAGCACCCAGGTCTAATCTCAGGTTTAACCCGAGGGGGTATTAGCTAGATATGTTTTTTCCTTTTGGTGGAAAGTTTAAATGAAGAACCTTGAGAAATGAAAAGGACTACAAAGTGAAATCAGAATAAAAAAAACAAAAACAAAAAACACTGCATGTCTCCTCCCAGGGATGTTTCTGTTCTCTCTAGGAAATACCCCAAAATGTAGACTTTTCCTCTCTAACTCTGGATTCATGCTCACACATCATCATTGCTGCCAAGTTTGGTTAGTCGAGATAGTTACAAAGGTCTGCCCAGGTGTGAGGGGAGAGAAAGCGGACCCTCCCCCACCCCAACTTCAATGGAGATGTGTCACATTATAAAAATGTCCCATCAAAGAGCAGCATGTAGGATGGGATATACGTTACTGTGGCTATCTTTGGAAAACTTTATCTGCCACACTAGCTTTTTAATGAAAGAGGAAAAGCTTTCATTAAGAATTACTAAATCAGGCTGAAAAATAAAATGTAAAGCAGTGAATTATTATAGGCATTAATATTGCAAGAAAACAGCATGCTTACCAAAGCATCCCCTTAGAATATAGTTTGACAATAATGATACTTATGATGCTTCTCAGCCTGTACAGTGTCTCCATATCATGCTCTCCTTTAATCCAGCAATGCTGTCAAGCAGGGGCACCCACTTCCAAGCGAGGGAGACTGAGGTTGCCAGCAACAGGTGCCTTGCCCTGGGTCACACACTGTGTAGTGACAATATTAGGGCTTGAACCCAGGGCTTCTGACTTAAATTGTGGTGTCCTTTCCACATCTGACCAGCATCCAGTTTGAGTGATATTTAGCCCCCATTTTAGAGAGCTCAAAAACCCATAAGACATTTTCAGTCTAGTAATCGGGTTCTAGACGTGGCTTTGCTACAGTTTGAGTCTGAGCAAATCACTTTCCTCTCTGAGACTCAGTCTCTGCATCTGTAAATGCAGGGGATTGCACTGGAGGAGTTTAAACTTTTTCTTTAAAAAAAAGAAAAATTTAAGCAACCACACCCTTTCCCCAAGTGAAACCTTATGAGGATTCCCCATTCTATGCAACATCTATTCAAAAGCAAAGCTGCTCTACCCACCAGAGCTAAACATGCAGCGACCCCACTATACGTCCATGAGTATACACTCGACAGAAATGCGTTCATTTGTCCACCACAAGACTTGTGCGTGAATGTTCATGGCAGCTATGTTCATAATACCAAAACCTGGAAACAACGCCAATGTTCATCAACAGTGGAAAAGATCAATAAATCGCGGTGTAGTCATACAATTCCACACAGCAACAAAAAAGGACAGGCTACTGTTACACACAAAAACATGGATGAAACTCTCAGATATAATTTTGAGCAAAAGAAGCCAGACACAAAAGAGGATAAACTTTGTAATTCCATTTACATGAAGTCCAAAAACAGGGAAGATCAAGTAGGTGGTTACCTTTGGGAGGGGACAGCACAGAGCCTGCCCAGGGGTGCAGAAAGTGTTCTTTATCTTGATCTGGGTAGTGGCTACACAGATGTATACATGTATAAAAACTCATCAAGCTTTATCTTTGAGATTCCTGTGCTTTATGTCATGTAAGTTGTACCTCAAAAGAAAAAAAGAAAAAATTGGAATTCCTGTGGCTGAAGTAAACAAGAGGGTTTTGAAGATCCATTTGTTAAGCCTTCACCCCACAATCTCCATCCACCCACCCCTTGGGGGACTCTAAGGGACCAGCAGACTAGACCATCTCTAAGGAAAGAGTAGATCCAATAGATTCAGTTTGGGAATTCAGCTTCAGTTGCTTTACCTCAACATCATCTTACAGGTGACAGCTGCTTCAAACACCCAACTCCCCATTCCATGGGTTTCTTGTCTTACCCTTGTTCTTGTCACCTTCTTCCCCGCCCTGCAATGCCCAAAGCCCACGCGCTGCCCCCAGGACCAAAGCCCCCTATATACCCTCCCTAATTATCACCACCTCCTTCCAATTTCCCAAGAAGGCCCATGCAAGCTTACCTCCTGGTGGTGAGCACAAGCACCCAGGTCCATCCACTGAGGTTCAATTCCTGGCTCCTCTACTTGTAGCTGGATGTGCTTTTTCTTTGTGCACTGAGGTTGTTAACTGTACAGACCTCATTAAATTGTTAGGAGAACGAATGAAGATAGTACATGGAGAGGACTTAGCACAGTGTCCAATCCATCCTGGGTGCTCAGTAAGTGTTAGTTACCGTTCTGATCACTGTTTTCTATTCTTCTGTTCTGTCATTGCTTGTTCATGACTAGAGAATATATAGCTTTAAAAAATTAAAATAGCCTTGTGAAATATTTACCACATGCTTTGTTGGACTTCATCCTCACAGCCTAGACTCCTTTTGAGTAGACTGAGGCTAGGTTTCCAAAGTCACACAACTGATCAATCAGTGATGGAGTCAAGACTCAAACCCACTCCCTCCTGCCCCCAAAGTCCATCACAGTCTGAGCTCTTGGCTACTTGCTTAGTGAACCATGTAACAGAGTTTACACAGAAGGCACCCAATCCTAAAAGAGTGAATATATACTGGGCCCACTGGTGTGATAGAGTTTGGAATCAAACAAATCCAGGTTCTAATCCTGGGCTGTGTGGTTTACCAGCTGTATGAACTTGCTCTAATTGTTTTATTTCTCCCTGCCTCAATTAGCTCATCTGTAAACTGAGACACAGCAGTGGAATGCATTAAATGAGATTCCTAACTCTACCAAAAGGAAAGAAAAGTTAACCCCGGGGATTTCCATCATCATGGGATACTGAGGAGGAGTGATTTGGGGAAGAGACCCTATATTTCATCCATGTTCACCCAGTTCAGAACAGAACCACTTATCTAGGGACAACCCCTCCTAAGACTAGGGAGTTTTTTAATGATCAAATGATTCTGAAGTATGAAATGTTAACTTTGTCTGTGGTCCTGGTCTTTTTTCCTCTGTTGTTAGTTTTAAAAAACAGTTACTAAAAACTAACCTCCCCTCTCAGTCTATCTTCCTCTTCCTGTTTCCAAGACAGAGCCTATAATAGGCAGTTTTGGTTTTCAAATAGCCCATCTTTCTAATTCTCTGTTCCTGATTTATCAGCCATGATATTACTTTCATTCTACTCTAAAGGGACAGCTATGCCTTGAGAGGAATTAGGGTGACATCCTAGACCCCATTATTTTAGGACTTCCAGGTTGCTGTGAGAAGCAGGTGGCTGGAACAGTGACTTAGAGTCGGAAGGGAAGGATTTGGCAATAAACATGGGTTTAAAAGGTCTGACATTCATACACACTCACTTCACAACTTTTCATCACCCCCAAGAGGTAAGTGGGGTAGTCATGCTCTCCCACTCACTTCCACACAAATTACTGAGGCTGCATTTTCTTCTGTTGACAGTCCCCCTTCTTCCCCTGTAGCACTGCCTTTGATGGCCAATGGATCAAGATTGCACCTCTCCAGGCCTGACAGAACATCATCATGTGAAGTGGGCATATTCAAGCAGCTGGCGGGAGTCCAGTCTACCTGGAAGGGCACTTGGCCATCAGAATTGAGTCTTTAAAAGGCTGATACCCAATAACTCCAATTATACCCAATTTATTAAGGAGCCTCAGATTGCCAGGGTTTCAGACACAAACATCACCAATTGTGTGCTCTCAAACCCTGTTTAACAATGCTTAAAATCATCTTGGTCCAATTGTATTATAGGTTATTCAGTCCCATTTTATTTCTATAGAGCTCTGTAGAACTGGATGTTTTTGCTGAGGGAGGATCACAGAGAGTTATAATGATCAGACGTCAATGAGAAGTAAACCCCCCAAAGGATCTAAAAACCTGAGAAGAGAAAACAGAAAGGTTAGAACGGGAGGCTAAGAAGTGACAAGAATTTCCAGAAGGAGTTCAATTAATGCTGTCATCCTGGGTGAGGAGCAGTCCTGGGCTGCCCTCCTTCTCAGGATGCAGAAGGCAGGCAGGCAATGGTTAGGAACACTCTCTCTGACCTGGGGTGTGATTCCCAGCTATGTCATTTGGACAAGTTACTTAATTTTCCTTGGCCTCAGTTTCCTCATCCATTATATGAGAGATGATAATAACAGGTACCACATTTGGGATGCTATGGGGATTAAAAGAGGTATCACGACTGCAGTGCCTGGCACACTGAGGGATTTCAACAAATGGTAGCCACTGTTATTATCTGCACCCTGAAATTTCTGAATAATTAATCGTGATTGTGAGCACTTGAATGATTCTGTGTATTGCAATTTACACAGAGAGAGTGCTTTATTGTTTAAAAGCACATCTTTGCAATACAAATTGAAACGTGTCACCATCTATCACCTATCAAATTGGCAAATAATACTGCCCGATGTTGGTGAGAATGTGGGGAAATAGGCCTTTGCTGTTGATGGGAAGAGCTTTTTGGCACTATGTATCAGGTCCCTTAAATGTGTCCACGCTGGGACCAAGCAGGATGAGGAGAGAAGTCATGTGGTAGCGAACGGTTGGGCAGAGATGGGAGCAGGATGTCTGGTGGAGGCAAAATGTAGAATCTAGGATGGATCCATGGAATTCACAGATCTTCTTTAGAGTCCCAGACATTCCAGGGAAGAGATATAAAATGTGTGGTCAAGCAAATCAAGTCTCACGAGATTGTTGTTTGGGTGTTAGAGAGAATGCTAACCCTTTAAGACTGGAGACACACAAAGAATATATCTCCAGCTGCCAACTGCACGTCCCCACCTGGAGGTGTCACAGGCATCTTCGCCTCAGCACACCCATGTTGGACCAACTGACTGCCCACACTCCCCACACTCCCCACCCAAAACTAGCATTCCAGTCTCAACAAACAACGTAAAAGATACCACAACCTACTGGCTGTTCAAGCCCCAGCCTGAGTGGTCATCCTCAATTTCTGCTTTCCCTTCACCTAGTACCACCACCAGCACCACCCCAAATGCCTACGTCTAATCGCTCAACAGGTCCTGTTTCTTCTGCTTCCAAAATATATCCTGAATCCAGTGACTTCTCTCAGTCTCCATGGCTACTGTCTGATCTAGACCACCATTATTTCCCACCTGGACAAGCCTTGTTGATTATCTTACTTCTACTCTTAATCCCTCCAAGTCATTCTCCAGGTAACAGCCTGGATGCTCTTTTAAAAATATAAACCAGATTGAGTCACTGGATTGCCCAGATGAAAACTCATCAATTTCATGTTGTCAACCTCTTCATCTTTGTCTACCATCCATCTTCCCCTCACCCACCACCCTGCAGACACACACACCTTCCCTCTGTACCTCGAACAGTGCACACTCATGGCCTTTGCCCCTTGCTCTTCCCTTAGCCAGAAGGCTCCGTCGGTGGCTCTTCTCATCCTTCAGGTCTCTCCTCAAAGAGGTCTTCCCTTGCTAGACCAGCCAAAAGAGCCTCTCTAGTCATTATCACAATACCTTGTTCAATTTTGTTCACAGCACTTATCTCCAGTTGAAATTCTTTTATTTGTTGACTTGTACATTATGTTCCCCACCATCTCATACCACTAGAATGTGAGCTCTGTGAGGGCAGAAGCCTGCTTACGTCGTTCATTGTTTATCCTCAGCATCCAGTGCATGGGAAGTGGTCAATAATTAGTGGGAAAACAAATCAGTGAATGAATATCGGGGTCACGCAAAGTTGTGGCACCTCCCACTCCAGGGTCCTCTGGTCATTTATGACTTTGATGTTGGTGGTGGGAGAAAGGGGCAGAGAAGTGACAGAATAACAGGTCACCGGTTCTGATGGAAGGACAAGGATGAGTGCTTCTTGTTTAACCAAGGGGAAAACCAGAGGAGAGCTCAGGATTTGGTCCACATTACAGAGCAAGTTGACAGCAGGAGGAGAAGCTAAAGTTTCTGGATCCTTGGCAATTGTCCAGTTGATTGCTCCAGGTGTGTCTTGTCACTATCTCTATGGGGCTAGTTCACAATGGTATACAATGGATGAGAATTAACTCCATCCCAAAGGAAATTCTCTTGGGACATCTGGTCACAGGATATGTAGGAAGTTGATCAATGAATAAACATTCAAATGATGAAATGCTGAAACATCACTAGCTGGTACATGGCACAACAGAGATCCCTTACATTAGTATTCAAGGCACACCACTCTTCAGCTTCTTTCCAGATCTGGGGTCTCTTTTGACCTCGATTTCCCCATCAATGGGAAATACAATGAGAAGCAAATAATCAGCAAAGTCCCTTCCAGCCCTGATATTTTAGAATGCTTCTCTTGGACATGAGTTCCTTCCTCAAGCCAAACTGATTTACTTACTGTCCTCCCTGTCCCCTACCTACATGTAAACCTAAAAATACTTGCTTTTGTCTATACTGGCCCTCTATTAATAATGCTGCCATGTCCTCTCTGCTCTTTGAAATACTGTGTAGCCTTCAATGATCAATGGAATTTCTACTCCCACTCTTCTTTCTTATTTGTCCCAGCTGAAAATATTTTCCTTTTATAATCTCTTGGGCATTTACTGTCGAACCCAGGAGTTAGTAAACTACAGCCTGCAGGCCAAATCCAGGCCATGGGCCAAATCTGTTTGTTTTGTAAATAAAGTTTTATTGGAACACAGCCATCCAATTCATTTGTATATTGTCTATGGCTGCTCTTGATACACTACAAGACAGGGTTGAGTATTTGTAACAGAAACAGTATGGCTCACAAAGCCTAAATGTTTATTGTCTGGCTCTTTACAAAAAAAAAAAATGTTTGCCAACTCCTGGCTAATCCATGCTTCTCAAACTTGAGTACACAAAGCTCCAGGCTGGTATCCACACATAAGATATCCAAAGTCACTGGTCAACACAGGGTATCTTCTTGGAGCATCGATTTTACTAGAAGACTGGGGAGAAAAAATGGTTAATAGAATGTAAATGTGGACATTAAAGCAACATATTTATATTAAGAAGTGGATTCCAGCATTTGCATGAAATAGTATGTGAAAATCCCAAATGTGACCAAAATTCCAAGCTTGGGAAGGGCTGCTTCACATTGTTGCTGTTCCTCCACTGTTACAAATATTTTGATATAAAATTTTGGCAGGTACCCATCCATGCCATTTAATTTGAGGTGAAAGTACGTATCTTATATGGTTTTGTATCCTAACCACTTCTGACACAATGCTTGACTATAACAACTCCAGAAGGTCTGAAGTCATTTATCTAGATAAATCGTAAAAGGTCCTCACCTGTCAGGATGGTTAATGGGGTCCTGCCTAATGGCAGAGGAATGGACCAGAGGACTTGACCAGCAGAGGTCTCCTTCGCTATGGGGGGCAGGGCAAGGGGCTTATTAGTGCTTTGACTGTCTCTATGGCAACAAAAAATCTAATAACATTCTGTTACCTTAACAATATTTGCAACAATACCATCACCGATTCAAACCACTAATTAGTTCCTTCCTGAGCTGAAGGCAGAACCTATCTTATGATGACCTAGTTGCTTTTTGTTTATATTTGCCTTTTCTTTTCCTATTTACCTATTTTGGAGGAGAAGGGAGAGGAGATACTAGAAAGTTTACTCCGGCCCTGGCTGCCAACACCACCACTGTTAGCGTTTCTGCCAACCATTCCCCTCACCCCAAAGCATCTCTCTCTGACTTCTGAGGGCAGAATAATCCCTATTGCATAAAATGGTGACCACTCAGTTTGTTGTTGAATGTTGTTGCTTATCTTTGCTTTGTTTTTTAAAGGCAGATGTCCCTAGGAAAGGATAACACATAAAGTTACTAACCTTTTAGAATCGGGAGGTGTTTTTGGCACTGGGCGAGGGGGTAGATAGGCAGCCAGACTCCCAGTCAGGGTGGGAAGATCTGAGGTCAACCCCAATTCTGCCCCAAATCTGCTGGGCCAACTACCTGCCATTTTTGCACCTTCAGTTTTCTTTCTTGTAATGTGAAAGTTGAGAGCTGGGTAATCCCAAGGAGTGTTTTCAGTTGTAAGATCCTACAGTTCAAGGCAGCATAATTAATGGAAAGATTAAGGTCATGACCACATGGATAGGCCTCGAAAACATAAAGCAAACTGGAAAAGGTTAGTGGCAGAATGACATGTACTGTATGACACCACTCTAACTTTTTAATTTAATTTTTGGAATAGGTAACATAGTCCATCCACACTGTTCAAAAAAATCTTTAAGGAATTCATTTAAATATCTTCCTTCCCTCCTCTCACCCCTCTTTCCTCCCACACGCAAAATTGTTTTTAGTTTTTTGTATGTAAACTTTCAGACTTTCTTTATGCACATACAAAAACCAGTGGATAAGCAGGCTCATTTTCCCCTTTGCTGCACAAAAGGTAGCATACTATACACATTCTTCTGCACTTTTTTTGTTTTCACTTAATATGTATTAGAGAAATTTCCATATTATCATAGAGAGTGTCTTCATTCTTTTTTAGAACTGCAGAGGATTCCATTAAGGGGATGCCCCATAATTTATTCAGCCAGTCCCCTATTGATAGATATGTGGATTTTTTCTAGTCTTTTTTATTACAAGTAATACTTCAATGAATAACCTTAAACACATGTGCTTTCGAACAAGCACAAATGTATCTAAAGACAAATTCCCAGAAATGGAATTTCCTTTGTAATTTTCTGCATTTGCTTTAATGATAGAGATTGTCAAATTACCATTTATAGAGATTATACCAATTCACTCACGCACGATCAGTCTGAGTGCCCCTTTCCCCACAACCTCTTCTATGCAGTTTTACCAAATCTTGAGTGCCTGTACTGACCAACTTGACAGGTTTAAAAAATATCTCAATGTGATTTAATTTGTATTGCTCTTTTGATGAATGAGACAGTGAATCTCTTCTTATAGTTAATAGCCATTTGTATTTCTTTCTGTGTAAATAAATACTTTTAGCCCTTTTTCATATACGTAAAATTTTAAAACACACCATACTATATAACATTTATGGCCATGGACATACATAATGAAGGACTGAAGTGACATTCACTAAGGTCAGTTGAGAGGTTGCCTCTAGATAGGAAGGCAGGGGGATGAGACAGGGGAGGGACACAAAGGGAACTCCACTAAGTGTGTGACATTTTTTTTCTTTTAAAAGAAGATATGAAGCAAGCATGGCAAAAAGAAAATAGAAGAGGAAGAAAGGAAAGGAGGGAGAGAGGGAGGGAGGGAAGAGGGAGAGAGGGAAGGAAGGAAGGGAGGGAGGGAGGGAGGGAGGAAGGAAGGAAGGAAGGAAGGAAGGGGAAAATAAACTTTAAAATCAATGAACCTGAACTTGAATCTCAGCCCCACCACACATGCTCTGTGGTCTTTGACATTTCTCCTAATCTCTCTCTTTCCCAACTTCGATATCTGCAGGATATAGATAATGCCTACCTTGCAGAGTTAGTGTAATGACTAAAGATAATCCATGTAAAACCATGATTAGCACATAACTGTGCCTCAACAGTCATATTATAATTCTTAATATTAATTTGGTTATTATGATTCAAATATATAAAATACCTCAAGCCGAAGAAAGTTCTAGTAGCTTTTCTTGGCTCCACTATCTCTTTTTCCTTTGGGTTTCCCAAGGAGTATGCTTGAAGACACCACAGCAATGGTTTCAACCCCTCTAATGCCTTTGCCAAATGTCCTGCCCAGAGCTGCCTCTGCTGGAATGATTTGTGTGACTGGGTGAGAGAAGCCAGGGTGTGGTCAGGGAAGGAGGGGGGAGTTTCCTCTGTGTCACAACCTCTGTTCCCAAGAGCTGTGACCTCTGTTAACACTCGATGAGACTCTGGCTTCCCACTGTGCAGCATCTAGAAGGTCCAAGCCCAACACATACCTTCTCTGGGAACAAACTGTGAGCAAGAATCTCCCCACCATACCTCTCCAGGACGACATGTGGGAGAATGACAACCGCACTTTACCTGAAATCTATAACCACCTGTGGCCTCAGAAGTGGCCATTTCCTCCCTCTGGCCTTAGTTTGCATTACATCAACAGGCAGCAAACTGCCACCCACTCCCCAAGGCAGTGGTACTTCAGCCTCTTATTGCCTCATTCCCCCAGAGAGAACCAGGAAATATATTCCTTTGCTGTAAATTCCTTTTATCAGAACAGGGAAGATTACAGCAGTAAACTTTGTTTTTTGGGGGGGAAATTATGCTCAGAGTCTGAGACTGTCTTGTCAATATTTAATACAGGTTCACTGCAGGAATTATAATAATTTCACAAGCTAATAGCATACAGGATAATGTCTCTTAATAAGCCAATAAAGAAATAACATACTCCAAATCAATAATAGATTAATTACACTATTGTTCCAGGCAAGAGGAAATGAAAGGAATGAAGTCCCAATTTAATTGAGGTGTGCCTTTCTACATGAGTTGGTTCCTGGGAGAGTCAGCTTAACCAACTGAGAGCCTGACATCCAGCTACCAGCAAAACGCAAGTTCCCTGTTGCTGGAGCACGTTGCTAGGGAACCAAGACGCCGGTGTTGACAAGCAACATGATCTCCTGAGAGAGGCGCTGCACCGCTTTCCCCACTGCCCTTACCCCGTTACGCACACAGTAACTAATGCCCCAAGGTCTTCAGAGAGCTGCTTAGGTCAGCAAAGGGTCACCCTGCCCAGACCTAAATTCTCAGATTGTCCTCACAAACTCTGGGTATTTATAGTCTAAAGGTCCCCTGGCCATAGATGCTTCTTCATATTATTGCTAAGCCCCCAGTGGCGCCCCTGGGCAGCTGAGCTACTGAGGGCTTATCGGCAGCCACAGATGTCGAGAGATGTCATCCTGATGCAGCTTCTTCATATCAAAACAACTTTACTTATAAAGACAACTTCATTCTTATATCAAAACAACTTCCCTCTTAAAAACAATTTCATTTTTGTCATAAGCAAGTGGATTTGATATCATATCCAACCACCGCACAACAACTTTGCACACTCTTTTTTTTTTATGGTTTTTTTTTTTTAATGTGATGATCCATTTATTTATATTTGGCTGTGTTGGGTCTTCGTTTCTGTGCGAGGGCTTTCTCTAGTTACGGCAAACGGGGGCCACTCTTCATCGTGGTGCGTGGGCCTCTCACTGTCGCGGCCTCTCTTGTTGCGGAGCACAAGCTCCAGACGTGCGGGCTCAGCAATTGTGGCTCATGGGCTTAGTTGCTCCGTGGCATGTGGGATCTTCCCAGACCAGGGCTCGAACCCGTGTCCCCTGCATTGGCAGGCAGACGCTCAACCACTGCGCCACCAGGGAAGCCCACTTCTTTTTTTTTTAATAAATTTATTTGTTTATTTATTTATTTTTGGCTGTGTTGGGTCTTTGTTGCTGTGTGCAGGCTTTCTCTAGCTGCGGTGAGCAGGGGCTACTCTTCGTTGCGGTGCGCGGGCTTCTCATTGTCGTGGCTTCTGTTGCTGCGGAGCACGGGCTCTAGGCACTCAGGCTTCAGTAGTTGTGGCTTCCAGGCTCTAGAGCTCAGGCTCAGTAGTTGTGGCGTACGGGCTTAGTTGCTCCGCAGCATGTGGGATCTTCCTGGTCCAGGGCTCGAACCTATGTCATTTGCATTGGCAGGCGGATTCTTAACCACTGCGAAGGGAAGCCCCTGCACAGTCCTTCTTACACCTTTGGATTATTTCCTGAGTTGAATTGGTTCCTGTTCTTTTCCATTATTTTGATCCTAAAACAACAGAAAACTAGAAAGAAAAGAATAGAGGAAGGAGGGAGAAAGGAGGATGGCAAAGAGACAGAAAGAAAGAAAAAGAAAAAGACTCGAAACAGACAGCATCTTAGCAAAATAACTTACTGGACTCTGTGGAGAGGAAGATCCAGAAATGACGTAAAGGTCCGTGTCACACACCACCAGGTCCTTGATTAGTGGCTGAACCCACTATAGGAGCCATGACAGCATTCAGAGCCAATGCCATGAGCTGGGTGAGCCAAAGTCATGCCTGTTCTGATAACATCTGGAAGCTTCACCAAGCCAGCAAAGAAAACATCCTTCAATTATTGGTAGCAATGAACCAATAACAACCCATCAATCAACGAATTAAAATCATGGGGCAAGGTACTAATGGTTATTCATGGCAGGTGAAGATTACTTCCTCCTTGGCAGAACAGATCAGAATCAGAAAGGAAACTATAAGACACACAAAGTTTAACTTTCTGGCATTTGTTAAGTATTTCTTTCTTCTTTGAGCAACCTGGCTTCCATGAAGCCAAGAACCTCTTTCTGTAGCATCCCTCGCAGGCCTGCTAACACATTTATGGTCAATGCCTCATCTCTCTTCCCTTTATCCAAAATTCCCTTCCACTGGCCTCATTTCCCATAGCTCTTTGCTGAGAGAAAATTACCTGCTCTGAGAAGCCAATCCTTCCAAAGTGATACTGGATGCAGTGGTAGACAGAGTAATAACTCTCCAAAGATATTCATGACTTAACCCCAGAATCTTTCAATTTTTCCAGGGGATTTCATGAGTGGGATTAAGGTTAAGGACCTTGAGATGGGAGGAGTAGCCTGGATTATCCAGGTGAACCTAATCTAATTACTTGGCTCCTTAAAGATGGAGAACCTTTCTGTGCTGGGTCAGAAAGATGAGAGGGAAGAAGAAGAGTTGCTGACTTTCAAGATGGAGGAAGTGGACACAAGTCAAGGAATGTGAGTGGCTCTAGAAGCTGGGAATAGTCCTCAATGACAGCCAGCAAGGAAACAGCATCTCAGTCCTACAACCACAAGAAACTGAATTTTGCAAACAATCCAAATGTGCAAGGTAACAGATCCTTCCCCTAGAACCTCCAGTAATGAACACAGCTCTGCTGACACCTTGATTTTACCCTGCTGAGACCCATGTCAAAAGTCTGACCTACAGAACTGTAAGGTAATAAATTGGTGTTGTTTAAACTGCTATATTTGTGGAAGTTATTTTCTAGCAATAGAAAACTAATACAGATGTTAATATGAGACTCAGTCAGCAGGGCTTTCAGTTAGTTTGCTTTCTGAAGCAACTATTATGGTACCAGATAAGAAAAAAAAAATCTCTCATATATTTTGGAACAGGCAGATTGTTTTACAATTCGTGGCCAGATGTGTCATCCACTTTGTTCATTCACCTGTTCCATAAATATTTATGGAATGCCAACTAGGTACCAGGTACATAGTTCCCTACACATATGGCTCCTTCTAGATCATGTCTACTACACAAGCGGATCCAGTCAGCAAGTCAATCAACAAATGTTCATTGAGCATCTACTGTGTATTAGGTACAAGGGCAACTCAATCAAGATTCACTGAAAGGGTCTTTTAGCTGCCTGGGAAGGCTGGGAAGCCTGAGATACCAAATTGTGCAGTGGAATATTGGAATAGACAGCATCTGAGCCTGTCTACACAAGAGCTAGGAGGTATTACTGTCACCCTTTTACATATGCAAAAACTGAGGCTCAGAGAGATTAACAGCCAAATCACACTGCCTGTATGTGATGGAGCTGGAACTTAAAACCTTTTTTTTTTTTTTAAAAACCTTTTTTAAATTATAGTAAAACACAGATAACATAAAATTTACTATCTTTTACCATTTTTAAGTATACAGTTCAGCAGTATCAAGTACATGCACATTACTGTGCAGCCAATCTCCAGAATTCTTTTCATCTTGCAAAACTGAAACTCCATGCCCATTAAACAACTCCCCATTCCCACCTCTTCCTAGCCCTTGGCAACCACCGTTCTACTTTCCGTCTCTCTGAATCTGACTATTTTAGGTACCTCATGTAAGTGGAACTTTAAAGTATTTGTTTTTTTGTATCTGGCTTATTGCACTTAGCATAATACCCACAAGGGTCATCCATATTGTAACATGGGTCAGAATTTCCTTCCTTAACATGTGTCAGAATTTCCTTCCTTTTTCAAGTCTGAATAATATTCCATTGTATTTATATACTACGTTTTGTTTATCCACTCATTCATGAATGGACATTTGGGTTGTTTCCATCTCGTGGCTATTGTGAATAATGTTGCTATGAACATGGACATACAAATATCTCTTCGAGACTCCACTTTCACTTCTTTTGGATATATACCAATGGAGCTGGAATTTGAACACAGATCTCTCTGACTCTGCTGTTCATTCTCTCCTGGGGTGCCACACAGCCTAGGGTGAAGTTACGGCTTTCTGTGCTGTAGCTAACCAGATACATGAAGTTTTCTGCTCACAGTCCATTCTACATAGAGCTAGTTTTATTCTATGATTTTCCAGTGATTAAAATACAACCAGATATTCTGCACTAAGAATAAAACTCAAACTCCTTGACCCTATATGATCTGGCCCCTGCCTATATGTCTAACCTCATTTCCAACCACTTGCTGTACTTTAGTCATACTGTCTCTGTTTCTACTCTTCAAACACAAAGAGCTGTTCCTGCCTCAGGGTCTTTGCATTTGCTGTACATTCTCCCTGGGACTTTGCATAACTGGCTCCTTCTTATCATTCAGGTCTCAGCTCAAACGTGACCTCTTCAAAGAGACCTTCCCCTGCCACACTTTATAAAGTAGCACCTCCTATCACTATCTAGCACATTGTTCTCCTTTATTTTCTTCATAACTAGCTAAAATTTATTTTGTTGTTGTTGTTTTCTCGTTTATTATCTATCTCCCTCACAAGAATGTATTTTCCACACAGTTATCTTATCTATCTTATTCCTCCAGTATCCCCAGGGCATAGAACCATACCTTGTACATAACAGGTGCTTATCAAATATTTGTTGAATAAAGGAATGTATGAGGAACTTCACTGCAGTATTGTTTATCATATCCAAAAAATGGAAACAGAGTGATTTGAATCAAACTGATTTTATAATTTATCACCTAGTACAGGTCACTTAGAGAATGAAAGAGGTTATTGTTAATTATTATACCAGATCTATAGGCAAAACCAGGACTGCATGACGGCTCTACCTTAATCATTTATTCCAATCTCCTCAATTAGCAGATGAGGACACTTAGGAGACCCAGAGAGGGAAAGTCACTTGATGAAGGTTGCACAGCAAGTTAGGTGCAGAGGTGGAAAAAGCCTCAACTGCTGACACTCAGGCTGGGGCCCTTGATTCTTCACTGCTTGGTTGCTCTGAAGCTCAGTAAAACATGCCCCCCATCTGCCACTGTGCCCTCACATGACTCTGGGAGAAAACAGAGCTCATTTTTCTGTCCCAAGAAGCATGCGGTTTGGAGCTCTTCTCTTTCTCTTACTTTTTCTTCCCCCTTTTTGTGGTCGTATACTGGGCTGGCTGGAGGGGAAGCACTTAGGTATCGTGGGATTTCACTGCTGTTCCATTACATAAGTGAAAGCCCTACCAAGGGGAGAATGAAATGCAAAGCAGGGCCATCTGACCACTTCCTTGGCTGGTCCCGGGACTGCCTGGGTCACCCCAGGGCTTGGTTCTGGGAAATGCTCATTCAGTACATTCCTCATCCAACAACTATTTCTTGAGCATCTTCTAGGTTCCAGGCTATACTGTGCTATACACATGGTATATAAGAATGGATCAGCAAGACATGATCGCTGCCCTCATGGGGAGCCCATTATGGAAAAGGGTGAGTGTTGGATAATAAACATATACAGACAAATTAATTACAGACATGGTTAGTTCTAGAAAGGAAATAGAGCACTCTGATGAACAGTAATAATAGCTGACACCTATTGAAGTCATCTTTGTCTCTACTTTGTGAGATAAATATTATTATGATCATCATCTTATACATGTGGAAACAGAAGCACAAGAAGTTTGGGTGACTGCCCAAGGTCACACAGCTGGTATGTGTCAGAGCTGAACTTGAACCCCAGAGACTTGCTTCAGAGCCTGAGTCCTTAACCACAAGCTATCTTGGGCAGGAGAGGGTCAGAGGGGAGTGCATGCTTTCAATAGGGCAGGGAAGGCCTTTCTGAGGAAGTGGCATATAAACTGAGATGAACTGTAGAAAGAACTGGCAGAAGAATGTTCTAGGCAGAAAAAGGAACATGTGGACAAAGGTGGGAAAGAGGCTGGTGTGTCCTATAATCCGTCAGAAGGCCTGGGAGATTGAGGCGGAGGTTGGATTTTATTCAAGGTGCCCCTCACAAAGTGTCTTTGCAGACGTATATTTTCTCATTTGATCAAACAGCCTGGTCAGGCCAGTCGAGCAAGTGTTATCATCCATGTTTTACAGAACACTGTATGTTGTTTCTGGGAACTTGGGGTCAGAGGTGGCCCCAAGACTTTGAACTTGTGTCAAGAGCTCTTTCTACTCAACCTCCCTGCTGAGTCCCCAGCTGGCCCTTCGCTGTCCCTATCGTCCCTTAACTATAATGTACCCCTGTCTCCCCAGCACCTCCTCCTCCTCTCACCTCAGAATTTACCTCTTCAGCTGCCTTAACACCTTAATTTCTAGGGGAATCTGATAAACAAATCTGTTCTTATCTGCTAATGGGGAATAAAGCCCTGTAGAAACCTAGCGTGAACTTGTTTTTCTATCCCTATGAAAACCTACAACAGCCTTCCTTTCTTCCAGTCATAAGATCAGCCTCCAGCTATTAGCATTCCCTTTCTGCCAAAGTGGCCGTCATTATTTGATTCATGGCCTATTCCCAGAGGAGCCTGGCAGAGTTTGAGCCTTGGGCCTTTGGTTAACAGGTAGCAGCTGACAGATGCCAATAATCCAAGCACTGTTCAGATCAGCTAATTCCCTGCCTGTGAATGTGATCGCATCCACTCTCAGAAACCATCCCCAGGAGATGGGGCGGCAGGGCTGTGGGCTCCTCATCATGGCACACAAGCTGTCCAAGTCCCAAACACTGCCTTCCTCTCCACCTCAGCCTGTCCTGCTTCCTACCTTGACCTTGGGGCCCAGACTCACCAGACGTTTCTCACCATGAGCTCTGAGCACACACCACGAGCTTTCACACCTGCGTGCCGCTCCCTCTGCTTGTGACACCCTCCCCACCTTCTTTACCGGCTCCCCCCTTGGCCTGAATACAACCCAGATACCGCTCGCCCGGGAAGCCTCTTCCGACTGCACCTCGCTGAGCCTCACACTCCCCTCCTCCGTGCTTCCAATCTTAATGAGCAGCATTCTTTGAGTACCTGTAATACACCACACACTCTGTTAAGCTCGTTACACAGATCATCGCAATATGAGAGCATTTTAAAGAGGCAGATTCTCTCATCCTACTATTTTACCATTGAAGAAACTGAATCATAGTAATGCACCCACGGCTGAGCAGAAAGTGCTGCAGGTGGGATACAACCCAGGTAGACTGCGTTCAGGATGTGGATCATCACCATCTGCTGTGTTCACCATCACAACTAACACTTACTGGGCACTTACAGTATACCTCCATAGCTCTAGGACATTGACATACACCTTCTCATTGAACTTTCATAAGTCCTATAAAATTTAGTCACTACAAGGTAGGTGTTATTATGTCCATTTTAAAGGTGAGAAAACTGAGGCCTAGAGTGTTTTCATTATTTAGCTAAACCACACATTGAGCAGAATGCATGGAATGCACCACCACGCACTGAAATTGCCCAGATTAGCTGAGGCTGCTAGTGATCTACCCAACACCCCTTCTCCTCCTCTTTCGTAATATCAAAGACTGTATTGTCAGAGATAACAATGTGTCCAATTTAAGAAAACAAATAAGGTAAACAAAACCTCTCCCAGACACCTCTGCAGATAGGGTAGCTGAGGAAACGTAAGTCAATACCTTGGTGTGGGGTTTCCAGGAAATCATTCAAAGAGGGTATACTCTGCTATTATGTACCATTTGCATTTGGTCCTTTCTCCTTCTTCCTGTTTGAGACACGCAGACTGGATCTCCAACAGCCATCTTTTGACCATGAAGCAATCCTACAGAAAAAAAAAAAAAAAAAGGATCAGAAGAAAAGAAGGAACCTGGGATCATGGTGACACCATGTTGACAGAGCAACCAGACCAGCCTTGGGCCATCCAGCTCCAAACTTCACGGAATGTGGAAGAAAAAAAAGAGTTGTTTAAACTCTGTTGTTTGATTCTCTGTTACTTGAAGCCAAATGCAATTCCTAACTCACTTACTTTGCTATGTGGCTGACCAACCATCCCACGGAGCTGTGTGGTCCTCAAGAGTGAACTCAAAGTACCACTTGCCTCTGTACCAATGTCAGGAGCACAGCACCTGGGTCATTGTATTGACCTCGACCAACTCTGACTTTCTTGCCATTTTACTCAGCCTCCTTGGAGGCAAAAGAGATGAAGTTAGGAAACAGACATTTCTTTCTTTTTATTTATTTATTTATTTTGCGTGTTGGGTCTTCATTTCTGTGCGAGGGCTTTCTCTAGTTGCGGCGAGCGGGGGCCACTCTTCATCGCGGTGCGCGGGCCTCTCACTATCGCGGCCTCTCTTGTTGCAGAGCACAGGCTCCAGACGCGCAGGCTCAGTAGTTGTGGCTCACGGGTCTAGTTGCTCCGTGGCATGTGGGATCTTCCCAGACCAGGGCTCGAACCCGTGTCCCCTGCATTGGCAGGCAGATTCTCAACCACTGCGCCACCAGGGAAGCCCCGGAAACAGACATTTCTGATTCCATGGCACAGAATTAAGGGAAGGGCGAAGGAAAGCGTGAAGAGAAGTTGGCTCCAGCATGTGAAGCGCAGACACTGGGGAGAACCGACCCAGCCTCCAACCTGCTCAGGTGTGGGAGGGCAATGCTGTCTGAGTGCCAGGAGCTCCACTTGCTCCTCTGCTTCAAGCAGTGATGGTGCCATTTCCATGCCTGGGAAACCCAGGGCCAGGAGCCAATTTAAACCTGGTAAGTGAAGTCAGGAGAGTACCTGAACCAGAGCTGGCTGTCAGCTTGTGCAAAATAACCAGCCTCTCCAAGTACTGCAATTTGAGGAATTATCTTACATCTCCACCCTCTCCTCACCACACCTGAAATCCAACCACAAGACTGTTGGTGCCAATGAGGTGTAAGGCTTGCCATGCCAATACCCCTAAGACAATGAGTGCACTGGCTGTTGGGAAAGTCAATCTCTGGGAACCTCAGTTTCCTCATCTGTACAGTGGAAATAATACTGCCTACCTCTGTTTCCATATGGGGAGTTGGTAAGAGGATCAAATATCATGATGAACAGGAAAGCCCTTTTGTAAACAGTAAAACATTATACAAACCCAAGATAGTGCATGTATTCATTTTTCTGGGGCCTCAGCTTCCACAATTATGGAAAATTCCTTCCAGATCCCTCATTCTATATTTATTACAATGTTTTCTACACTCAAGTGTACACAGCATAAAAAAGTTGTTGAGAGAGTAAATCCTAAGAGTTCTCATCACAAGGAGAAATTTTTTTCCTTTACTCTTTTCTTCTTTCTTTTCTTTTTATTGTATCTGTATGAGAAGATAGATCTTAGCTGAACCTACTGTGGTAATCATTTCACAATCTATGTAAACTGAACTATCATGCTGTGCACCTTAAACTTACACAGTGATGTATGTCAATTATTTCTCAATAAAACTGGGGAAAAATGACTTTAAAATTGTCATGGTTCCCCCACCCCTGCCACCTCCCACCTCCTATGGGGCCACCACATAATACGGAAACCAGAGTTTTTTGTCCAATCATTAGGCTCTGGCCATTTTATTGATGCCATAATTGCAGGGAAAGAAAGCTGGGTCACATGTCAGTTCCTGTCCAGCCCTGTGCTGGGTGCTGTTCCCAGGGTGTAGTTGCAGGGATTCTGGGTATAGAAGTGTGAATTCCCACCATTTGTCAGTCCCCCAGCTCAAGATCAGAAGGGAGGTGCTTTAATCCAATTTTGGCATTAAGTCATGGGAAGAGTTGCCCATTAGCTAGTTTGCCCACAGTAGAGATTAGCTTATCTGATTAGCTCATTACCACCACCCACTTCTACCAACAGAAAGCAGAGCCTGAAGAGAACAGAAAAAGAATATGCTAGTTTTGATGGGAGGCAAAAAAAATTAAACGTTGGAACTCAAAAGGACCTAAGAGATGATCTAGTCAGGATGCTGTAAACTGAAAAACTGGCTTTATTGATCCTGTTCACCAGTGTAACGGTGTGTTTTCCTCACACCTGAATGCTTTTATATGCACTTTTCGTTTATCACTCTCCTCTCCCTGTTATCCTTTTCCTGATTGCCACCCATAGCCATGTTATCTGCTTGGCCCATGGAGTGGCCCTGCCAGGGCTAGTCTCCAGCCTTTTGGTACCTATCCTGGTGCCCTTTGGTTAGGGCTAAGCATCTATAAGGATACAGGCACTTAAAGCAGAAGGGAATGGAAAAAAGAGTGGAAGAATTGGACAGACAATACAATCTCTCCAAATCTTAGAAACCTCTGAATATCTCTTATAAAATGGAGTTAATACTGCCTATCCTTAAAAAAAATCTGATCAGAGAAGGCATGTGAATTGCCTGGGATACAGTATGTCCTCACTGAATGTTTCTTTCCTTTTCTTCCCAGAAGACTCAAGATGCTTTCCAACACTCTTGCCTTGTGACTCTACATCCCTTACCTAAAGAAGTAGGTAAGGAGCTCATGTGATTATGGTGCTTCAGAAGGGTGAACGGAGGCAGAGAATCAGGAAGTGATCTGCCCCTCATCACTCAAGGCAGGCACTTGCACTACAACTGTCACCCAGTTACCCAGCCAACTCCTAACAGCAGTAGGAGCTATGCCGCCAATGCTACCCATGACCTGGGTGCTGCATGGTGTCAATACTACTGCTTTTGGCCACTGATTCCACACAAGTGAAGCAGCCAATGGCAGAGACCAGTAACAACAAACAAGCTAAGAGGTTTCTCACTGGTTTCTTTTCCCTGCTTTATTCCTCTGAAGAACAATGCATCCCCCAGTCAGATTCGTGTCTTTTGGGTTGTCCCCTGGGTCAGCTCACTGTCAGCCCACGGAGCCCAACCCAGCCAGTCATCTCAGCAACCTGGCTAAAACTTCAGTCAACAGGGGCAAAATGATCCTTTGACATCATGGAAAGTCACCACCAAGGCGCTGGGCACTGTCTGGCCTCATGAGCTGGGTGCCCAAAAGGACTGCCCAGCTCCAATTAGCTGGTCCATTGGTGGGACTCCTGTGCCCTGGGCCAGTCTCCTGATCTGTTTGTTCGTGACCATTAACCCGACTTTCAATGACACCATTAACTTGACTTTCAATGACTAAGTCAATCAGATCACAATAGAAACCAGGGGGGTCCAGCCCTGGCTGAAATCTTGGCATTTTGGTCACTAGTAAGCAGTGACCTTACAGCTGAACCCCACCTCCTCTTTCTCTCTCTCCTCGTGGTATTATCTTTCTTTGGATTTTCCATGTAGTTTCATTGCTTAGCAGCTGGCTCCCTGGGTTTTATCATCACTAATTTCCTCTTTGTCTAAGTCCTACTCTCCCTCTGCCTCTGCCTCCCTCCACATTACTCTTTCTTCCTCCTTCTCCTCCTCCCTGTCTCCTTTCTGTAAACATTCCTGGAAATGCTTGTGCTCCTGATGAGAACTGAAGAAATCTGTCGAAGAGAGAGAGCTAGGAGAATTTACTGGTTAAAAGCAGAAGCTCTGAGGACCTCCCTGGCAGTCCAGTGGTTAAGACTCCACGGTCCCATCACAGAGGACATGGGTTAGATCCCTGTTCGGGGAACTGGGATCCCACATGCCACGCTGCATGGCCAAAAAATAAAAAGCAGAATCTTTGGTATCAGCTTTCAGTTTGAAGCCAAGACTTGCCACTTAGCAACTGTGTAAGTTTGGCCATATGATCTAGCCACCCTGAACCTCAGTTTCCTCATCTTGACAACAGGTGTAACAATACTCATTTCATGGGGTCAAGGGTAACACTGTGTTATGTAAACTGTTTTGTTAGCAACTTGCCTAGCATATGATATACTCTAAATAAAATTTAAATTAACACAGTCTTTGTTCTGTATCGTGGTTTAAAACAGTAAGGTTCCAGCTGGGTTCCTTGAAGGTCTGAGGCTCTAAGACTTGCCAGGGATGGAGAGGTGTGTGGTGGATGGCAACAGGTTGAGCCCTACTTACTCTCCCACTTTCAAAACAGATCCTATTTTTTCTCTTTTTCATGTTGGGTCTCTGAAGAATATTCTGAAAAAAGGATTCCATTGTCGTGAAAAAAATTCTGGAACTGGCTTAAACTGATTTTTCACCTGTCCTTTTCCTAGTATTTTCCTCTTTGCGTTCATTCCAAAGGCACTTAGAACCTACGAAATCATCGTTCCACTCCCCGTTGCTTCCTTGAACTTGAACCTCCCTCTCTCCATGAAAAATTGTAACTGACATTTCTATTCTGTAAAGAAGATATCGAGGAGTTTAGCCCACCCAGCAGACTTTCTTGGGAGTTTGTTTCACAGGCCTATCAGATAGTGAAAGACAGTTATCAGGTGCTTGGTTTCATTTGAAAAAAGCTGATTGCCCATTTTCTTTACCATTTGAGAAATGTGGTTACACCCTGAATTTCACACGAGAGCCTGTGGTTGTGAATTACATCTGAAAAAGCGCTCTCCATACTAGGCAATGTTGTTTCACTACCTTAAAAAAATTCTCTAAAAAAAAAAAAAAAAAAGACCTTATTGAAAACAAAACAGACCAGAAAGAAAAGTCATCTTTATGATCTGTAATTCCCTCCATGTTCCCCTGGAGGTAGAGGTCCGGGTAACCTGATGCTCACAAACGCATTCAGGCTTCCAGGAGGTTCTAGGCTTCTGGCACGTAAGCTCAGAGGCCTCCTTCTCCAGCCTTATCCGTTTTGCATGCCCCCATTTGCATCCCTTGTGTTTTGCCAAGAGAGGTAGGATGTTGCGGGTGCCTACAGAGGAAAGAATTCTACGTGGTTACTCGCCCCGGTGGTGAGCCCATATGAAGATGCGTGTGGTTGAGATGAACCACTCTAGGATTAATGTTCACTAAAGATCATGTGTACAGACAGCACTGTGTGAGGACCCAGGAAACCAAGAGGCACATTTGATTGAAAGTTCAATGGTAGCAAAGTTCATGACAATATCATATATCAGTGTAGTCCCAGGGCCTAACACATTGCTGACACATAACAGACACTCAAGAAAGAGCCACTGAATGATGAATGAATGAATAAATAAGAAAAAACAGCTTAAGAAAGAGCCATTCTCCCTTACCTCCCCTGCCTATTCCACAGGAGTTCACAGTGGGGCTGATGGCCTTTCTGCTTCCCCTCCAATCCATCCTTCCATGCTGCAGCAAGAGTGAGTCAGCTGAAATATAAATAAAGTCTTGTCACTCCTGTGCTTCAAACCCTCCACCTAGGACTTAAAATATAACCAAAATCTTTGCCTTGGCCTACCAAGCCTGTGTGGTATGGTTCCTGGCTAGCTCAGTGACCTCATCTCCTTTCCTCCTATCCCCTTAATCTCTGAGCCACTCTGACCTATTGCATGTTGCCTGGACAAGCCAAGCTCAATCCTGCCTCAGGGCCTTTGTACTTGCTATTTCACTAGCCTGAAACACTCTTCCTCTAGATTTTTAAATGAAAAGATATTTTCTTGTCATTCAAACCTCATGTCAAATGATACTCCTCAGAGTGGCCTTTCTTGAGCACTCAATCTAAAGTAGCCACCTGTTGGGACTTCCCTGGTGGCGCAGTGGTTAAGAATCTGCCTGCCAATTCAGGGGACATGGGTTTGATCCCTGGTCCAGGAAGATCCCATGTGCCGCAGAGCAACTAAGCCCATGTGCCACAACTACTGAGCCTGCGCTCTAGAGCCCACAAGCCGCAACTACTGAGCCTGTGTGCCACAACTACTGAAGCCCGCTTGCCTAGAGCCCGTGCTCCACAACAAAGAGTAGCCCCCCCTCACCGCAACTAGAGAAAGCCTGCGTGCAGCAACAAAGACCCAACGCAGCCAAAAATAGATAAATAAATAAATATTTTTTAAATTAAAAAAATTTTTAAAGTAAAAAATAAAAAATAAATAAAGTAGCCACCTGTTCATTCTCTATCACATCACCATTTTCTTTTTCTTCATAGCAATAAGCACTTGGAAATAGTTTCACTCATTTCTTTGTTTTCACAATTATTGTCAGTCTTGTGCTCTAAAATGCAAGCTCCTTCTATTGTGTGCACCACTGATAACTCTCCAATGCCTGGAACAGAATTGCACCTGCAGGCCTTGATGGATATTTTGGATGAATTAATAAATGCAGCCTTGGCATCCTGAGGGTTCTGGGCAACACCAAGTGAATTCTCCCAGGGGGCCAATGCATCAGAAACAGAAGATAGATGCCTCAAATAGAAGGGTCAAGAAGGAAGAATTATAAATGATAATAGCTAACATTTGTAGAGCACTTACTATATGTTAGATATTTTTCCAAGCCCTCAATATTTATCTTTTATAATTCTCACAACCATCCTTGGAGGTAGGTCAAATTATTCCTATTTTATAGTTAAGTAACTGGTACAAAGAGAGTAAACAACATATCCTCTGACAAAGGTGGAAAATGGAAGATCAAAGAAGCAAACCAAACTATGAACCACTACGCTACAATGCTTCTCTCAAACTGTCTTCCTCAGAGCATACATGGGCTAACAGCCACCCTTGGGGAGAGACTGTAGGAGGCAGGTAGAAATATGGAGCAAGTCATAACATCACTAATCATTAGAGAAATGCAAATCAAAACCACAATGAGGTATCACTTCACACTGGTCAGAATGGCCATCACCAATATGTCTACAAATTTGATTATGCTGTAGAGGGTGTGGAGAAAATGGAACCCTCCTACACTGTTGGGAATGTAAATTGGTGCAGCCACTATGGAAAACAGTATGGAGATTCCTCAAAAAACTAAAAATAGAGTCACCATATGATCCAGCAATCCCCCTCCTGGGCACATATCCAGAAAAGATGAAAGCTATAATTCTAAAAGATACATGCACCCCAATGTTCATAGCAGCATTATTTACAAATAGCCAAGATATGGAAACAACCTATGTATCCATCAACAGATGAATGGATAAAGAAGATGTGGTATATATACACAATGGAATACTACTCAGCCATAAAAAAGAATGAAATAATGCCATTTGCAGCAACATGGATGCACCTAGAGATTATCATACTAAGGGAAGTAAGTCAGACGGAGAAAGACAAATATCATATGCTATCACTTATATGTGGAATCTAAAAAAAATGATACAAATGAACTTATTTATAAAACAGAAACAGACTCACAGACATAGAAAACAAACTTATGGTTACCAAAGGGGAAAGGCAGGGGAGGAATAAATTAGGAGCTTGGGATTAACAGATACACACCATTATATTAAAAATAGATAAACAATAAGGTCCTACCATATAGCACAGGGAACTATATTGAATATCTTGTAATAATCTATAATGGAAGAGAATCTGAAAAAGAATGTACACATATGTGTGTGTGTGTATACATATATATATATATATATATATATATATATATATATATATAACTGAATCACTTGCTGTACACCTGAAACTAACACAACATTCTAAATCAACTATACTTCAATTTAAAAAAAAGAATTTGCCAATGAAAAAGAAAGAAAAATGAAATATGGAGTAAGGCAGGTATTGATATCAAAGTAAACACAGATGTACCTCCAGGCTGGCAAAGTCTAAAGCCATGAGTAAACCTAATGAATGGTCTCATGTTGATAGAAAATGCTCTGGAGTCTGCCATTTAGCCCTGTGACCAAAAACATGTCTGGTAAAACTGCATGTCCACAGCTGTAGCAGTACCTGGGCAGTCTCTCTGCCACCACCCAGGCTTGTGTGGCCTATAGGCTGACAGCCTACAGACAAGTTTTGCTTAATCCTCATGGTATGACCTAAATAAACATTTTTAAAAATTATACCTGTGGCCAACCTTTAAAATCAGGATACTTCACATTTAAGTTCAGATTTCTGGCTTCCATCAAAACATCACAAGAACTGGTAACACTAATCTTGGTTTTGCACTTGGCACGGTCAGCCAGAACTGAGTCACAGCTGTCTTTCTGGAAAGGAGCATGTGCATCCAGTTCACCACGGTCCCCATCACTCCCTAGTTTGTCTTTAATACTGAGCCATATATTTCTACCTACGTGTATTCACTTACATGAGTCGTGTATACTCTGAGCGTTTGAGTTAATGATCCCTGGTGGGCATTTAACACCACACCCTGCACTGCTGAGACAGCTCTGACTGGCCTCCCAGCCTCCAGTCTTTACCGCTCCACAGCCATGCTTCCCAGTGCCACCAGATCCCACATAACAGTTAGGAAAGGGATCAGCCACATAGCCATAATTCAAAACCAAGTTCATCCCTGGCACTGTGTTGCTGTCCTCCCCTCCCCACACTTTCCTCACCTTTAAAATAGGAGAATAATAACACCCCCCTTGGATGGCCAAAAAGCATTTTAAATACTAACAAATTCCATGGCACATATGCCATTCTGGGCATCATATATTATTTATCTCTGTCTCTATTGTTCTTTTACCCAGAATGTTCAGCACTTTATTGAAAATAATAAGAGACACAAAGAAGCAAGAAAAAAAAAATACTCTCCTGTCAAGAGATAAAATATGCAACAGAACCAGACCCAGAAATAACCTAGATGTTAGAAGCATCAGACAGGGACATTTTAACTACTCTAATGAATACGTTAAAGGACTTAGTATTAAAAAGGTGGACGAAATGTATGAATCATAGGGAATTTCAGCAAAGAGATGGAAGCTATTAAAAAAGGGTCAGATGGAAATGCTAAACATGAAAACACAACATCAGAGATGAAGAACTGCCCAGGCAGGCTTGTCAACAAATGGGACACAGCAGAAGAAAGGATAAGTGAATTTGAAGATAGAGGTTATTTTTACAAATATGAAAAGAGAAGAATAATCAGTGGAAAAACACCCAGGAGCTGTGAGACCATATCAAATTGCCCGACATAAATGAAACTGAGTGCCAGAAGAAGAGAGAGAATGGGGCAGATGAAGTATGTGAACAGATCATGGCCAATAAGAGAAATAGACAAATCAACAATTATAGTTGGAGATTTCAACTTTTTTCTTGTCAATAATTGATAGAAAAATTAGACAAAAATTATTAAATATATAGATAACTTGAACAATACTGTCAAGCAACTTGACCTAATGTATAGAATACTTCATCTCAGAGAATTTACTTTCTTTTCAAATGTTCATGAAATATTCAAAAGTAGTCCATATTCTGGGGCATACAACTAATCTCAATAAATTTAAAAGGATTAAAAACACAGAAAGGTATATTTTCTGATGACAATGGTGTTCAACTATAAATCAGCAACAGAATGACACCAAGAAAATTCTTAAATATGTGGGTAATAAACAGAACACTTCTAAATAATCTACAGGTCAAAGAAGAAATAACAAGGGAAATTAAACATATGTTTAAATTGAAATGATAAGAAATCTTAAAATTTGTAGGATCCAGCTAAAGCAGTGTTTAAAGAGGAACTGATGGTATTAAATGCTCATATTAGAAAAGAAGAAAGGTCTAAAATCAATTATCTAAGTTTCCACCTTATGAAACTAAAAAATTAAGAGCAAATTAAACCCAAAGTAAATAAAAGGAAGGAGATAATAAAGATAAGAGCAGAAAACATTGAAATAGAAAACAGAAATTAGTAAGCAAAACAATGAAACCAAAAGCTGGTGCTTTGGAAAGATCAATAAAATTGGTAAACCTCTATATATACAGATCAAGAAAAAAGGACAGAGACCCAAATTACCAATGTTATGAATGAAAGAAGGACTGTCACAGCAGATCTATCAGATGTTAGGAAGGATAATGTTATTTTATGAACAACTTCCTGACAATAAATTTGATAACATAGATGAAATAAACAAATTCCTTACTAAAACTCATTCAAGAATAAAGGGGAAACTTGGGTGGCCTTATATCTATTAAAGAGATTGTATTCATAGTTAAAGTCCTTCCCACAAAGAAGAACTCCAGTTTTACCAGGGGATTCTACCTAACATTTAAAGAAGATACAGTATCAATTCTACATGAACTCTTTCAAAAAATAAAAGAGGAGAAAACACTTTCCAACTTGTTTTACCAGGCTGGCATTACCCTGACATTAACCACACAACCCAGCAATTCTATTCTGAGGAATTTACCCAAGGGAAATGAAAACATACGTCCTCCCAAAGATTCATACAGGAATGTTTATGGTATCTTTATTCCTAATAGCCCCAAACTGGAAAAAACACAAACGTCCATCAGTTGGTGAGTGGATAAACAAATTGTGGCATATAGTGGAATACTACTCAGCAATAAAAAGGAACAAAACAGTGATTCATTCAGAAACATGGATGAATCTCAAAAGCAATATTCTAAGTGAATAAAAAGACACAAAAGACTACATACTGTATGATTCCATTTAAAAGACAGTCTAGAAAAGGCAAAAGTATAGGGACAGAAAACAGATGAGTGGTTTCTAGGGGCTGGGAATGGGGAGAGGGGGTTAACTGCAAAGAGGCATGAAGAAACTTCTTGGGATGATAGAAATGTTCTATCTTTTGATTGTGATAGCAGTTACTCAGCTGTATATATTTGTCAAAGCTCATCAAACTGTACACTTTAAAAGAGTGATTTTTATCATATCTAAATTATACCTCAGCAAATTTTAAATCTCTTTAAGAATGTTACCATTAGGGGAGACTGGGTAAAAAGTACACAGGATTTTTCTGTAGCATTTTGTACAGATGTATGTGAATCTATAACTATAACAAAATAAAAATTTTTTAAATAATAAAAATTTTTAAATTATAAGAGACTTTAAAATCTCTTTAAGAGAAGGATGGAGCAGAAAACGTTACTTCTATTCATTAAAATAAGAAGAAAAAGGTTTACACGATAAATCAGGGCTCAGAAAGAATGTAGATTACACCCCTAGGTAAAGAGTTCAAGGTAATTTACCCAAAGTCATATTCGTGTGAGAGAGGGCGATGGCTTCTCCCCCTGAGCTTGCTCAAGTTGCCATCAGAAAGCCACTGCCAGTTATGATTCAAAATGTTCCCAAAGATTAGAAGGAATCCTGCAATCCTCAACAACAAACTTCAGCTTGCGATCTTACCAAAAAAGCTCATGGTGACAGTCGTGCCAAGAATCAAAGTCAAACAGCAACCATTCCAAATCTCCCAGCCGTACTTTCCACCAGTAGAGAAGGCCAAGACAGGACAAGTGACCTTTGCCTAATGAGAGACTGGTGAGCCACAAAAATACTTCCCCAAAAGTCCACGGGGGCATGAAGTGCTAGAGCTGTCCACAGCAGTTGGTGAAGTTCCTCTTTTGGGTTCCACATCTGCCTGGCAGACTTCCTCCATTTGGTCTGGCAGACCAGGTTCCAATGACCACAGGCTGGCATCACTATGGACCAAGCAGGGGATGAGGCATTCTGGGAGGAAGCAAAGGGGCAAATGGTCAAAGAGGGTCTGAACTTTGGTTTAGGGACAAGGCCCTCCATGCATTCCTCTAGAAGCTGGAACTTGACTTTCAGCAGAGGACTTGAGGTTCATCCTGGTTTGGTTATTGTGGGACCTTGTGCAAATTCTTTAACCTCAGAATTCTCAACACTGATGGTCATAATATTTCATAAGAGAGATATTAAGATGTAATGAGGTCATGGTTATTCAAATGTTGGATTTCTCTTTTTCCCTAATCCAGTGTTTCCCAAGGTGTAGCACCAAGGGGGTACATCAGAAAATTTTGGGTTATAATAGACTTTTAAATTTTAATACTTATAAACTTAATTTAAAGGGTATTAGAAAAGTAGAACTAGCCCATCTACCTTGCTAAGAAGAAATTAAGTTTAAAATGGAATCCAAGGGACTTCCCTGGTGGCACAGTGGTTAAGAATCCACCTGCCAACGCAGGGGAAATGGGTTCCGGCCTTGGCCCGGGAAGATCCCACATGCCGTGGAGCAACTAAGCCCATGCGCCACAACCACTGAGCCTGTGCTCTAGAGCCCGCAAGCCACAACTACTGAGCCAACGTGCTGCAACTACTGAAGCCCACGCACCTAGAGCCCATGCTCCACAACAAGAGAAGCCACCGCAATGAGAAGTCCACGCACCGCAACGAAGAGTAGCCCCCGCTCACCGCAACTAGAGAAAGCCCGCGTGCAGCTACAAAGACCCAACGCAGCCAAAAATAAATAAATAAATAAATAAGTTTATAAAAATAAAAAAATAAAATAAAATGGAATCCAAGTGAAACCTATGTTAGAAATATATTAGGTTAATAATTTTTTAAATGTAGTAAGTAGATATAGCAGAAATTATAAAGATGATTAAAATTTGAGAAATAATACTGCCAGGGCTGTGAATATCATCCTTGGGTCTCCTGGAAGGAGCACTCAAGGTCTTTTACATTATATAACACAGTACTGTCTTTGTAAGAACCCAGGGACACATTGTTTTTGGTCACAGGATCAGATGCAGTTGTACTTCTCCCAAGGATTTGCTTTGGTTTATCTCATGAACATTGCAAACTGTGTAATCAATTAGGTTTCCCTGTTTGCACTGATAAGAAAGCTTAAAGCCTAAATTGGGGACCAGTTATCACATAATGTGTAGGACTGTATCATATTCATTGTTTATGAGCCTCACTCCTAACTCTTATTGTCATTTATTTTTTCAGTTCTCTTCTATGTTTAACTTATTGTCTTCCTATATTTTCATATCCTTTTAAACCACCTTAAATCTTCTTTGAAATAAAAGAGGAGATAAATTGTTAAATGTCCTAAGTTCTTTTTCTTTTCTTTACTTAAAGACAGCATAAGCAAAGTTTGTCCTTAAACTCCAGGGATTGTTCTTTCTGAATCTCTTGGTGTCCCTAGGTTAATATAGATTCAAGCGTGCTTTGAGAAGAGTGAGACAATCAGCATTCAGTTTCATTTTGAAATCAGCCCTTGTCAAAAGCCATCCTTGTCAGTGTTACATCCCTGAGGTACAGAGAGTTATGACTGACTTCACACCTGGGTAACCCCACGGACCTTAAGTAAAATGGGAAATAGGTGCTGTGGTAGAATTGGGTTTCCTCCTTTTCCCTCAAAAGCCAAGCTTTTGCTGACAAAAAAACAAAAAACGAAAAACGCAAGCTAAAATGATATCAAAATTTGGCATCAGAGCACTCAGAATACCCACAGCAATGGAAAGCTACTTTATTCATAGTCTATACACTGAGTCTCCTAAACTAGCAGACTTTTCCTGCCTGCATCTCCCTGTACCTACCAGTGTTTTCTCCAGTGTGAGAAGTTTTGGATCAACTTCTCATATTTTACAGTGTCTTCATTACATTATATTTTCTGAGCCTCATTTTCTTCTCTATGAAATAAAGATAATCTCTACTCTACCTATTTCAACATGAAGTTACAATAAAACAAAATACAATACAATATTCGCCAGGACTCTCTAAGTTGCATATGACAAAAATTCAACTCAGACTAGCTAAGGGCAAAAGATAGATGGGGGGTCGGGGGGTGGAGTGGGGGAGGAGATTATTTAGAAATTATTCATATGAAGATTGAATAACCAAATCAGTGCATAATGGTGGATCTCAGAGACCTCTGGAATCAGAAACTTAAATGCCACCAACACCCTCTCTGTGTGTCTCATGTGTTTCATTCTGTAGGTCAACTTTATTCTTTCTTGAACTATACTCATAGCTTCCGTATCTCAAATCTCACAATGCACAAACCCACAGAGGAACTGAGACTTACTTTCTCTAGTCCCAAACTCAAAAATCCTACAAACGGATCTAACTGGCTAATCTTGGGTCAGCTACCCACCACTGAACTCATCAACTATGACTGTAAGTTTGGGTATTAGGACTGGCTCATATCAGATCAAGTGTCTATCTGTGAGCCATTAAACACTATCTAGGACAAAGATCTTTAAAAAGATGAAGCTCCCACTCAAGTCACATTTTTTAACTTAGTGTAGAGAAAGAAGAGAAGAGAATATGGAGAAAGATAGACTGTTATGGGCAGAAAAAAAATGAGAGAATTACTAAAGAGTGTTTAGGAAATCAGGATTATGAGACAAACATATGGTTTTCAAGTCACCCAGGACTTCAAGACTCATATCAAGTGCCACCTACTCCAAGAAACCTCTGCTGATAATTACTGCCAATTATGAAACCCTTCCCTCACTGGTCTACCCATTATGTTTATGTGAAATATAACTTCCACTAATTATATTTAATTTCTCATTTGAGTATATACTACATTAAATTGCCTTCTAGCACATTGACTATTTTAAGTTTTGTCTTCTCTGCTTGATTATTCCCTGATGATAGAAATTGGCTGTTTCTTGCTGATGTAGTCATAATGATTGGTGTTAACTTATTATTGCTCCCAGGAAAGATATTTGCATTTTAACTCGGGTCTGCTACATGCAAAGTCTGAACCCAAAGGAGTAATTATAATGTTGGGAATGTTACACGTACAACAGGACATCTTTGGCAGTCTAACTTAGAGCCCAAATGCTGTCAAATCAAATATAACCACCACCATATGACTACATTTATCATCATCATGTCGTCATCATCAATTTTGGTTTGTTGATAAACTTAACGGCAGTTATACATCCAGGACGTACACTATCTGGAGATGGGGAGGGGTGGGCAGCACTGAATTATGGTTAAGATCATGGCCTCTGGAGCCAAGCAGACCTGAATTTGGTCTAAGTTCTGCCACTTAGTTGTGTGATTAAAGTCAAATTACTTCACACTGCTGAACATCGGTTCCTCACTATAAAGTGCGTACAGCAAGAGTACCTACCTCAAGGAGTTGTTTTCAGAATTATAATAAATGAGATAAGATGTCTAAAGCCCCTGGTACCTGGGAGTGTACCTGGTACATAGGAAGTGCTCAATAAATGGTAGCATTTTGTTAAAGTTCTAATTCAAATAATGTGTCCCATTCCCGCATAAACATATATATTCATCAAGATACACCACACACACACATACACACACACACAAAAGATATATGACACAACTTTTAGTTGGAGAATGCAATAATTGCATCTAAACTCTATGTGGAAGGGGCTACAGAATCACAATAGTATATTCAAGTATATTCCTACATAAACTCTAAAATCTTCTGCCAGGACATAGGACTGCAATTATCTTATAAAACTTTATTAAATTTATTAAAGTTGTTTAATTAAGACTTCCTACTAAGTCCCACACACAGACATATATAATAACACAACTATTCCTGCCTCCATCCCCTGGAGGGTAGCATGGACTCACAGCATACTTTATATGGACAAGAAACTAACCTTTTCTTGGTCACACTACTGAAATTATGAGGTGGTTTCTTTATTGTAGCATAACCTATCCTTACCTGACTAATAAAAGACTTCTTAATTTTTTCCCCAGTGTGCACTTAAAACTGCCCTTCCAGAACTTCCTCTCCCCATGCTTCAGATCTTTACTTGCTGCTTTCTCCATTGAAACACACCTCTCCTATATCCCATGCCTTCAGGGACAATGAATTCTATGTGAATTCCTGCTGACTTGTTAAAGGCTACAGAAGCATAAAAATGTTATCCTTTCAAGAAACATACTTATAATTTAGCTAGAGCCAAATGCAACAAAAGGTCTTATCCCAAAGGAGTGAATTTTTAACAGCATGGAAGTCCAAAGAGAAAGAAATTTAAACATGTTAAGACATTTCTGACTAGCATATTAAAAATGTCTCATTATAATTTTATACTTCATAAGGAACTTGTATATTCAGTATCTCAGGGCAACATTATTATCCCCATTATGCAAATAAAGGAACTGGGGCTAAGAAAGTTTCATTTGATTGCTCAAGTTCACATGGCTGATAAATGATAGATTCAGAAATATTTAATCCAGATCTTTTAATCCAGATCTACTCCAAGCACAGAGTCCATTCATTCAATGAATAATTGTATATTATCTACTATATTCCAGACACTGTTCTAGACTTTGGAGATACAGCAGTAAATAAAACAGAAAAAAAAAATCTCCAATCTCACAGAGCTTACATTCTAGAGAGGGGAGATGAGGAGAGCCAAACAAAACAAAACAAAAAAACACATAAATTTATTTGGTGTCAGTTGGCAAAAGGCATAATGAAGAAAAATAAACAATGGTAAAGAGGACAGAGTATGCTAGAGGGTGCTATCTTATATAGGTAGTCACAGAAGGCCTTTATGAAAAGGTACATTTTAACAGAGACCCGAATGAAGGAAAGCAGCAAGCCATGCATCTATTTGAAGTATAGGCTTTCCAGATATGGGTGGCAGCAAGTGCAAAGGCCCTGAGACAAGAGTGTATCTGATGTTTCCAAGGAACAGCAGGAGGGCCAATCTGGGATGGATACAGGAGTGAGTAAACAATAGGAGATGAAACCAATGAGGAAGCAGAGGCAGATCACGGAGGGACAAGTGGGCCAATGCAAGGATTCTGGCTTTCTCCTGAATGAAATAAGAAGCCTTTGGAATACTTTGAACATAGGGGAGACTGGGCACTCTGATAGGAACTGGTGATGTAACAATAGATAACCAATAATAATTAATTAATTTGGGGGCACCAATTAAGATCATGCTTATAGGGAAACTTACAATCTTAAGACCCTTATATTAAGAAAGAAGAAAGACTGAAAAAAGTCAATGATCTATGCTTCCATCTCAAGAAGTTAGACATGAAATAACAAATTAAACCCAAAGAAAGTGGGAGGAAAAAAAATGGTAAGAGTAGAAAGTAATTAAATAAAAAACTTATCCCTAGTGAGAAAAATTGAGATCAAAGAGAAGACACAAATAACCAATATCAGAAATGAAAAGGGCATCACTCTAGATATTTTAGACATTAAAAAGATCATAAGGGACAATATATTGAAACATATTTCTAAATTCCAAATTTTTGAAGAAATAATCAAATTCCTAAAAAAATATAAATTATCAGAACTGACAAGAAGAAAGAGAAAATTAAAATAATACTGTAACCATAAAATAAATTAATTACATAATTTAAAATCTTCCCAAAAGAAAACTGTAGGCCCAGATAGCATTACTGATGAGTTTTACCAAACACATAAAGAAGAAATCATGTCAGACTTTACAATAAATAAAATGGAACTCTCATCCACTGGTTTTGAGGCCACCATAGCCTTGACACCAAAAACTGAGGAGGGTATTCTGAGGAAGGAAAATTATGGACTAATCTTATGCATGAACACTGATACATTAAAGCCAGCAATATGTAAAGAACAACGTATCACAATCAAGTAGAGTTTATTCCAGGAATGTAAAGTTGAGTTGACATTTATAAACCTATACATGTAATTTACCATATTAAAAGAGTAAGCAGAAAAATCATGATTATCTCAAGAAAGAAGGGAAATATGTCGAGTACTTCGAAGAGGAGAAAAATGTTCATTCATCATATTTTTCATATGGGTAATGTCACCTATTTCATTTCTAATTTTATTTATTTGAGTCCTCATTGTTTTTCTTGGTAAATCTAGCTAACGGTTTTCTCTATTTTATCTTTTAAAAAAAACACTCTTAGTTTCATTTATCTTTTCTATTGTCTTTTTAGTCTCTCACTTATTTCCACTCAGATCTTTGTTATTTCATTCCTTCTGCAAACTTTGGGCTTAGTTTGCTCTTCTTTTTCTAGTTTCTTAAGGTGTAAAGTAAGATTATTTCTTTGAGATTTTTCTTTTTACTTAATGTAGGTGTCTATCACTATATACCTCCATCTTAGAGCTTTAGCAAAAGCAACAAAAGAAAAAATCGATAAATTGAACTTTATCAAAATTTAAAACTTTTGTGCCTTGAAGGACACCATCAAGAAAGTAAAAAGACAGCCCACAGAATGAGAAAAATATTCACAAATCACATACCTGATAAGGAACTAATATCTAGAATACATAAAGAACACATATATCTACATAATAGAAAGACAAATAACCCAATTAACAAATGGGCAAAGGATTTGAATAGACATTTCTACAAGAAAGGTATTAAATGGCCAATAAACACATGAAAAGACACTCCATATCATTAGTCATCGGGGAAATGCAAATCAAAACCACAATGAGATACCACATCACACCCACTAAAGATGGCCAGAATCAAAAAGTCGGGTAAACAACAAGTGTTGGTAAGACTGTAGAGAAATTGGAACCCTCATACACGGCTGATGGGGATGTAAAATGGTATAGCCACTTTGGAAAACAGTCTGGCAGTTCCTCAAATGATCAAGCATAGAGTTACCATATGACCCAGCCATTCCAACCCTAGGTAACAACCCCAAGAGATATTAAAACGTATGTCCACACAGAAACTTGGATACAAATGTCATAGCAGAATTATTCATAGTAGCAAAAAGGTGGAAACAACCCAAATATCCATCAACAGACAAATGGATAAACCAAATGTGATACAGTCATACAATGGACTATTATTTGTGCATAAGAAGGAATGAAGCACTGACATTTGCTATATATGGATGAAGCTTGTAAACAAAAGAAGAAAAGAAGCTAGTCACAAAAGACCACATATTATATGTTTCCATTTGTATGAAATGTCCAGAATTGAAACCTATAGAAACAGAAAGTAGATGAGTGTTTGCGTAGGGAAGCAACCAGGTTATTAGGAGCATAACAGCTAAAGAATATGGGGTTCATCTCAAGGTGATGAAAAGATTCTAAACTTGACTATGGAAATGGTTGCACATATGTGAATATACTAAAAATCATTTAATTGTACACTTTAAATGGGAGAATTGTATGGTATGCAAATTACAGTTCAATAGAGCTATGTCTTAAAAAAGGAAAAAACATTAGATTTCAAGGACTGAGTACAAAAAGGAATGTAAGGTATCTCATTAATTAATTTTTGTTTTTGGCTGCATCGGGTCTTCGTTGCTGCGCACGGGCTTTCTCTAGTTGTGGCAAGAGGGGGCTACTCTTCGTTGCAGTGCGCGCTCTTCTCATTGTGGTGGTTTCTCTTGTTGCAGAGCACAGGCTTTAGGCGTGTGGGTTTCAGTAGTTGTGGCACGCAGGCTCAGTAGTTGTGGCTCACGAGCTCTAGAGCGCAGGCTCAGTAGTTGTGGCGCACGGGCTTAGTTACTCTGTGGCATGTAGGATCTTCCCGGACCAGGGCTCGACCCCGTGTCCCCTGCATTGGCAGGTGGATTCTTAACCACTGTGCCACCAGGGAAGTCCCTCATTAATTAATTTTAACATTGATTATATTTTGAGATGATAATGTTCCAAGTTGATAAAATATATTATTAAAACTAATTTCACTTGTTTCTTTTCACTTTTTTTAAACATAACTACTTGAAAATTCAAAATGACATATGTGACCCACATTATATTTCTATTGGATGGTGCTGTTTTAGAGATCTTACTTAAAAGATAAACTCTCTGAGCCTCAATTTCCTCATTCTTTATGAAGCAGTTATAATAGTACTGACCTCACAGGGCTGTGGCAGGGATTAAATGAGATAATGGTTTTAGAGAATTTAGCATGTGAACCTTAGCTCTTATTATAAATGCTGGGTCTTATTATCAAGGAAGCCCCTGGGTATCACCGAATACAGCCATCATATCAAAAACCTCTAGCAGAAACTCTGAATTTATTTTACTATCATAAACTTATTTTTAGAACTGAAAGGGATCTTAGAAACTACCGCATCCAAGAATCGCCAACTGTCATCTTGCAGATTTATTGTTTAGACCACACCATGGTTTTTAGAAATTGGATCTGAATATTTTTATTGTGAGACTGTGCTCTCCACTTGGCCACAGGCCCAACCACTCCCAATTCGCTTGGCAGAGCCTTACATTTGGGTCACCTCTTTGGTGCTGAAGGCATTTGAGTTTGGACTTCGTCTTCAACTGGTCCAAGCCCCTCACTTATCTGCTGAAGAAACGGCAGCCCATGGAGGAGGACACTCAGCTGGTAGGTGCAGAACCAGGACTATAATTCAGTCTGCAGAGAGCCAGGCCAGCACCTCCTCCATACACACCAACGTCTGGAAGATCCTGACTGAGGGGGCAGGAACACAAGATGTCCAGCTGTTGTTATAACATGCAACCCTTGGAGGCCTTGGTGGGACTGTGAGTTGCTCTTTAGTTTACCACTGGAGCAAATCAATCATTACTGTAGGTAATTACTGTAGGTTATGATAACTTTACTGGAGACCAGTGGGTCATCCTGGTGGGGAGAGAGAGAAGATGGTACCTGGAAATCAGTACTTCCAAATAGCCTGGTCTAAGATGCCCCAAATCCAGCCCTCAGTAAATCTGCCAATTAGCCCTCCCTGCAGCACTATTTCCTTCCTCACATTTGTTTAGCAAATCAAACTTAACAAAGCTCAATCATTTGATTCCCAGAGTAAACCCACTGAGAAAAAGGTGACCTGGAATAATTATTTCCATTTTATTTTTGAGGAGACTGGACCGACAAGAGGTCAGAAATTGTAGCACGAAGCAAGGACCCAAAGATTTCCCAAAGTTCACTCCATGCATATTTTGTTTCGAACATATCCAAATGCCACCTGCACTATTCCATTTTGTGGGATTTTCTTAAAAATGGGCACTTACTAATTTTCTTAAGTCAATTGATACTGAGAATAAATTTTACTTCATTACCTGAAATAGAAAACCAGCATCACTTGCCAAAAATAGATTAATAAATACAATGTAAAATTCTAATTAGAAACTGTTGCCTGGAGAGCTTTGAAAAGTCCCAATGCCCAGGCCATACCCCTGGACCTACTAAAGCAGTATTCCGGCGGAGGGAGGAGGAGACCAGACAAAAGTAATTTTTAAAGCTCTTTTCAAGAAATAGCAGTGTGAGCCAAGGATGAGACCCTCTAGAATTGATACTTCTGCCTTCTAAAACCTCTGCACGTGAGGCCCACTCTCTGTTAAAGAGATCAACAAGTGGTGGAGAGGCGTTAAAGACACATCTAGCCCCAAACTGAGACCTCCGCCTCGATGCCTTCAGAAAAACTTTGAAATGGAAAAAAGTTCTCATTTGTGATTTGTAACTGTTTAATGGGTTGTTCCCTTACAGTCTAAAATCACCTCACATAGCACTTGCCCTTTGGAAAACACGGGACCAGAAGACCCCAGGTGGTCTGGTTTCTATTTCTGTGCACATTCCACTCCCACTTCCCAGCCAAAGACTCCATCAAGGTAATTCTGGAGAACCCCTACTCACCTCTGTGTGTTCTCCAGGAGGGACTCCAAATGATTGCACTTACATCACACTTTCAGGCCCATCTTTCTATTTCAAAATGAATCCGTCCAGCGTTTCACATTAGAAAATCTTAAGGCAAAACCACATCTCCGTCTTCTTTCATTTCCTCCCAAGAAGCCCCTCATTTTCACCCAGGAATGTCTGGCCCTGGAGATGGTTTAAGCCAGCTGTGCCCTTTTGAATCTTAAACGGAAGTATCAGCAAGAGAGATGGTGCAGAAAGCCACATGACTTGCAGAGGGGCTTCTGCTATTCAGTTTCTTTTTCTCCCTTCATCCCTGAGCACACACAAGCACTCAGTGACAGCCTATCCTGATCAAGGGATGGGTCTAGAATGAAAGCTGGACTTTTGAGTGGAGACTCCTGATCTCCAAGACGTTTCCTCTTCTGGCCTGGGCATCACCCCTAGAACTGGGTACCTGGCTGCATGGACTCAGGTTTGCAGAGCTGCCCCCGGAGGACAGCATGGCCTCAAGAGCAGGCAGCTTGGTTCACAAACAGAAAATTGAACAAAGCTCTGATCTCCTCACTGCCTATATTTAAAACTCAAATGCTGACACACTGTCTACCACCAGCTGAACCCTTCTCTCCTGTTTCCCTTAGAGCCTATGATCCAGCCTCCAGGTCTCCTCCCTGATTCTCTATCCCAAAGCTGCAAAGCTCCTGCTATGCCCCTAAGTCTAAAATGTCCTTCTGCTCCATCCCCACCTGTCCAAAGCCTACCCACCCTCAAGGTTGATTGCAAATGTCACCTCCTCCATTAAGCCTGAGATGACTTCTCCAGCCAAATAATAATAATAAGAATAGAATTAATAATAATAAAGTTAACATTAATAGCTAGCATTTATCAAGCACTTGCTATTGGCAGGCACTAAGCTAAGAGCTCACATGTTTGATCTTGACCAAATCATACACTAGACAGTATCTCATTATCCCTGCCCTGCCATTTTCTATCTCTGTGACCTCTGTCAAGTTACTTTTTCTCTCTATGCCTCATTTTCCTCAGACATCAGTGGGGATTATAATGCATCTTCCTCATAAGGTTGTTGTAACAATAAAATAAATTAATGCACATAAAGCATGACACATGGTTTTTACTCAGTAATTAGCATTAGTTCTTGTAAGAACATTACAAGAAGTAAATAATAATGCGTTAGTATTATCCTCATTTTACAGGTGAGGAAACAAAGGCACAGAGAGTTTAGGGTAAACAGCCCATGTTCAGTGAAGAGCAAGAATTTTACTTCTCTCTCTGGTCCTAAATTGGGCTTTGCTCATAGTGCTCAACCGTTCTTGTCAATTATTTGCATACCTGTCTGCTGTCATCTTTCCAGCTTCATTGTTTCACTTTTCCTCCTGTGGACACTAAACTCCAGGGTAGAACAAATGGGTGTCTCCTGGACACTGGGCCCCTGCATTTTCCTAGCTCCTTTTCCTAGCCCTCCCCGACTGACCCTCTTCTTGTAACAATACAGCCTCTCCTTCAAATCTACTGTGACTCCTCCTCCTTCATGTAATCTTGCCTTCAACCTCCCAAGTGGGCGTGGTCTCTCCACCCCTTCTGTTCCCCTAGCAGTTCATTTGGACTTTGAGCCTTCTCTCATCCTGCCCTGTTTAATAGCCATGTGAGCCCTTGGCTTATTTCCACCGCTAAACTGTAAACTCCTTATGAAAAGGGATTAGGGACTTCCCTGGTGGTGCAGTGGTTAAGACTCCATGATCCCAATGCAGGGGGCCAGCCAGGGGTCGATCCCTGGTCAGGGAACTAGATCTCACATGTATGCCACAACTAAGAGTTCACATGCCACAACTAAGGAGCCAGTTAGCCGCAACTAAGGAGCCCACCTGCCGCAACTAAGACCCAGCACAACCAAATAAATAAATAAATAAATAAATAAATATTTTTTAAAAAAGAAAAAGAAAAGGGATTCACTCTCAACCAAACAATACACTAGGAATTCAATAAAAGTGTGATGGATGAAGGAATGGCTGAATAAATAAATAAATAAATAAATAAATAAATAAATAAATAAATGCACTTGTTTTCATGTTTCCTTGGAGAGGATCCCTAGCTTCCTGGATGTGTTTAGTATCTGCATTGCATAGAAAACACTTATATCCTGAGCATTTTGAAGAGGAGATAACTATTCATTCATCGTATCTTTCATGTGGACCGAGGAGATATTAAGAGAAGTTATATTCACTATGACTCCTAGTGTAGAATTCTGAGCTGTATTATACCTCGGCAAGTTTTACGCACCCTTTCCAGAGGTTACAATCAGTCAGTACAGTCAAATTCCACCCATAGACATGTTTGTTGTAGTGATCAAAATATTGTTTTCAAAACTGAATTGAGGTATAGCCACTTTGGAAGACAGTTTGACAGTTTCTCATAAAACTAAACATACTCTTACTATACAAGCCAGCAATCATGCTCCTTGGTATCTACCCAAAGGAGTTGAAAACTTATGTCCACACAAAAACCTGCACATGGTTTTTATAAAGTTTATAGCAGCTTTATTCATAGTTGCCAAAGATGTCTTTCAGTAGATTAATAGATAAACTATGGTATATCCAGACAATGGAATATTATTCAGCACTAAAAAGCAATGAACTATCAAATCATGAAAAGACACAAAGGAACTTTAAATGCATATTTACAAAGTGAAAGAAGCCAGCCTGAAAAGGCTACGTACTGTATGATTTCAACTACATAACATTCTGGTAAAAGCAAAATTATGAAGACAGTAAAAAGATCAGTGGTTGCCAGGAGTTGAGGAGGGGAGGGATGAATAGGTAGAGTGCAGAGGATTTTTAGGACAGTGAAAATACTCCATATGATACCACAATGATAGATACATGTCATTATAGATTCGTCTAAGCCCACAGAATGTACAATGCCAAGAGTGAACTCTAAGGTAAATTATGGGCGCTGAATGATAATGACATGTCAACGTAGGTTCATCAGTTTTAACAGAGGTAGCACTCTGATGGGGATGTTGATAATGGGGGAGGCTGTGCCTGTGTGGGGGGCAGGGGGTTTATGAGAAACCTCTGTACCTTCCCCTCAATTTTGCTGTAAACCTTAAACTGATATTAAAAATAAAGTGTAAATTTTGAAAAATTGAATTCGAATGCATTTAGATGGGACATGACTGTCCTAGTGTTCTGATGTCTCCAGGACCATCCAGAAGCATATACACGGCACCCTTCGCTTATTTACCTTTTCTACCTGGCTCCTAAAAGCCCTAGATTTTGTCATCCTGCAAGTTTAGGCTAATAATGGGTCTTTACTTCAAGCCTTAGCTCCAAAATTTCCAATAGAACAATGAGATAATCTCAACAAAGACAGAATACAATATTCAGGACTTCCCTGGTGGTCCGATGGTTAAGAATTGGTCTTGCAATGCAGGGGATGCTGGTTCGATCCCTGGTCTGGGAACTAAGATCCTGCATGCTGCGGAGCAACTAAGCCTGCGCACTGCAACTACTGAGCCTGCGCACTCTGGAGCCCGTGTGCCACAACTAGAGAGAAGCCCACATACCACAATGAAGAGCCCACGCACTACAAAGAAAGATGTCGCGTGGGGCAACTAAGACCCGACGCAGCCAAAAAATAAATAAATATTTAAAAATAAATAAATACAATATTCAAGTGGATATTGAAGAAAATGAGATATGAGCATCTGGAACTGTAATCAAGGACTATCTTGGTGTGTTTCTTAGTTTTATGACCAAGTACCCTGAGAACTCTTGCAGCTTTCAGAAGTGCCTGAGTATTCACTGGGAAATATTTTTATAAGTTATTAATCAACAGCACCAATTTTGTGCTCAACATTGTTCTAAAGATTGAAAGACATACAAGAGAAAGAGAAAATAGGCATCTTGACTCAAAGAACCTCATAATCTATTTATCTAGCCCTGGATGACAGGAGTCTCAAAAAAAAAAGAAAAAAAACAATTACTGAATGTCTGTTGTAAGCCAGGTCCTGTTCATAGAGCATATGAATCCTCTTTGTGCAGTATCTCCTTCAATCTTCACAACAGCCCTTTGTGGTAGGTACTAGAAAAACCATCCCCATTGTAACATGAGGAAAGTACAGCACAGAAAGATCGAGTACCCTTCCCAATGCCATATAAACAATAAATGGTAGTCGGTGTTTAAGCATGTGGGCTCTTAGAGACCATTACATTTAACTATGCCCTACATTCCACCTCAGAAGGTAGCACGAGCTGACTTTAAATGTAATATGTAGTGAGGAAAGGTGGCTCCAGTTCAGGTCATCCATGTTCAAAGGGATATATTGCTATTTTCCATCCCCACTCCCAGCCCCCAATAAAGCCATGCTTTTTTAATTTTGTTAATTAACCACTCTCCATGTGGCAAACCGTGACAAGTCAGTGGATCCAGGAGGGAACTCAGATGACTACACCTTGCAAAGAGAACTTGGACCCTTCAATAGGCCAACAAGTGCAAAATTTCCAAGGCTAGGGATTTCCCCCAGGGAAGTATCTCTCTCTCTGTCTCTCTGATCATCTACCAGATAGAAGGAGATGGCCTAAGCCAACCTAAGAGCGCCTCTTCATTCAGAGTGGATTTTCTCATGCCTAAAGTGTTGACCAATGAGGACACATTTCACCTCTGAGTGATACTGTGGATTCTCCAGCTGATTTCCTGGGTCCAGCCATCACAAGGATGATATAAGGTTATCTCCATGCAAACTGGTTTCATCAGTGTCTCAACCAGCCTGGAAAATTTGCATATATGATGTCATGCAGAAAGAGAAAGTTAAACTGCCTTAAAGTCAACTGGTTCTACTGGCTACTGTTCATTGAAACAACATGGTGCTTATACTGCATCAAGGTTCCGGGGCATTCCAAAGACAGGTCTGCTCATCTGCTCACTAATCCTCACACTTCTCTCAGTCACCAAGAATGGCATCCAGCTAAAGAAACAGATGAGAGCAACCAAAGGAATGTGTTGGTAGAGCTGGGTGTTGAATTGCTTTTCTGCATGTTCTATAATCGTCTTCTGGCAGGATATTCCTGATTATGAGGGACAACGCCCCGAGGCTTAGCCAGCTTAACTGCAGGTTCTGACAACAACCAACCCTTCAGAATCCTGGCATTTATTGCTTCATCAGGGGCCCCCAAATCTCTATTGCACATTGCATACTCATTTCCTCTGTTCAACAGCACATGCTTTCATGCTATTGCTGAAGATCTGTACTCATTTCTCACCTTTTCCCTCCTCTCCTCTATCCATAGCAGCCAGGCTGGCTTAGCACTCTGGGGCCACCTCTATTGATTTATGCGCAAATAGGACACAATTTCCAGAAAGGTGGCGATTTTCCTTCCTGGAATCCTCACACATAATGTTACTATGTGCTCAAATATGGATTTGAGAAAGGATTTAGCGGCAAAGGAATATCTTCGTTCCATAGTCTGAAAGTAATATGTCTATTTCTGTGGTCCCCCAACTGTATACCAAGTCACCCCAGGGCAACATATAAATTCACAGAAGTGCTGGGAGATACTTGAAATTCCCTAAGGGAAACGTGAAATACTCAGCATCTGTTGAACACTGCACCAATTTAGGGTTGTTCAGTGTCAACATTAGATCATGCTGCATTCCTTTCAATGATGGCATATCTTTGCAAAATCATGTTTTGTGCAGTAACTGTGATAAAACAAACAAACAAAAAGTCCCATAAGGAAATCTGTGGAACAGGAAATGAAGGTGGCAGCGTCCAATCTGATTCCAAAGTTTGAGTTGTTGCCCAGTGCCCAACAGGCATGTGCATCCCATTAGTAACCAGGTGATTTAACAGTGCAATAAAAATAGGATTATTTTCTTTCAATTTATGAGTATCATTTTTTCAAACGACTGCTAAAAAGTTGTTAGGACATAAAGACATTACATTGTTTGGACCTAACTACTTAATAAATGGAACCATTATGTATTTCTTTTGGCCTAAGGGCATCATGAAAAAAATCACTGGGGTACTAAGGGCTCCATAAACTGAGACGCTTTGGAAACCTCTGGTCCAGTCAATAATGCTTTGCAGCTCTCGGGGACCTCATTTGTACCTGATCTTGGTTTGGATGTTGGGGCTGCTTCAGCTCAGTGGCTTTTCTACCTTTTGGTGCTCAAGGTGCCAGTACACAAGGTCTTTGTGATATAGCATCTAGCCCAGGCCTGTCTCAGCCTTGCTGGGCATCCCTCCTCTCTGTCCTCCATGCTCTGCTCACATTGACCTCCTTTCAGTTCCTCACACACAGCAAGCCCTTTCCCATGATGGGGATGTCTTGCTGGCACGTCTTGCTGCCTCTTATCCTGGTTTACTCTCAGGTCCCATCTTAAATTCCACCTCATCAGAAAGGCCTCCCCTGACCTTTTTTTTTTTGGCCACACTGTGCAGCATGTGTGTGGGATCCTAGTTCCCTAATAAGGGATTGAACCCGCGCCCCCAAGATCTGAAGCACGGAGTCTTAAACAATGGACCACAAGCCTCCCCTGACCTATTACAGTGAGGTCTCCCTGTTATCCTGTCTCACCCACAGTTCATTTCCCTCATATGATTTTATCCTTTGCACATATGTGTTTACCTCTGTGGGGACAGTCTGTCTGCTCACAGCTGTGTCCACTGAACTTAGCACAGTGACTTAGCACATAACTGTCATTCAAGAAATCGCTGTGGGGGCTTCCCTGGTGGTGCAGTGGTTGGGAATCCGCCTGCCAATGCAGGGGACACGGGTTCGAGCCCTGGTCCAGGAAGATCCCACATGCCGCGGAGCAACAAAGCCTGCGAGCCACAACTACTGAGCCTGCGCTCTAGAGCCCGAGAGCCACAACTACTGAAGCCCATGCGCCTAGAGCCCGTGCTCCACAACAAGAGAAGCCACTGCAATGAGAAGCCTGCGCACCGCAACGAAGAGTAGTAGCCCCTGCTCGCCACAACTAGAGAAAGCCCGCAAGCAGCAACGAAGACCCAATGCAGCCAAAAATAAATAAATAAATAATTTTTTTAAAAAAAAGAAAGAAATCGCTGTGAAGTAAACAAATGCCAGGATTTTGACTATGGCCCTGTCAAGCCCAAAGTGTTCAGGAGGCTTTTCTGGCAAACAGTCCTTCAAATAAAAATGAGGGCCAACTGTATCACCATCCCTGGGCAGAGGCGGTCCAGGGCAGTGTTTGAGATCATGAATCCCAGCTCCACCACCCCCTTGCTGGCAGACACTGGGCAAGTTACTCATTCTATCTCTCTACCCTCAGTGACTTTCTCGTAAAAGGGTTGTTATGAGGACTAACTGCAAAGCTCTCAATTGGTGTCTGGCAAGAAGCAAGTGTTCTAAATAAATGTTTGCTGCCATTATGAGGACAGCATTCAAGGACTCCCCATGGAGCCCCACGAATCATTCTTAGGGGAAGTTTCTGCCTCAGAAACTGATGGGTCCAAGTGACTCTTGCTCATTTTAGAATACACAGATCAGTGCAAAAAGTGATACATAAGCAAGCAGTTAATTCCTAGACCCATCAGTGCTCCTGGCTCAGCTCACGATTGGAACCAAAAGGAATTTGTATGGAACTTTGATTATCCACTTGGATGACAGAAATGGAAAGTAGCAGCTGGGTTATTGCTAATTTGTCTATACTTGGCCTGAGCTGTGGCCCCAAGCACTGAGTGTGTTTGCTTGATCCTCCCAACCCTTTGCTTGTTCCCTCTTAACCAGCCCTCTTCATGTTCTAGGCTTAAAAGTAAGCCCAGTGTACCCCAGTGTCTGCCCAGTGGTACCTGTGGAGCCCACCATCACAGAGCAGATATGTCATGTGGCTCCCCTCCTTGCAGGGGGAGGAAGCATGAGGCCATCTTCATCCATTCACACTGGATTGCTGCGCACTCTCTCTCCTGAGCCTTCTGCCCCAGTCTCTCCCCACCCAACCCTCATATCTGGATGCATCATTCTCAGAAACCACTGGAATCATATCCCTGTCCTCCTCAAGAGCTCTCTGCACCTCCTATTGCACGTGTATCCACCTCTCAGAAGACCATTTACCCCTTTGGCCTCCCATATATGTATGGCTTAGGTGAGGATAATGCCTTTCCTGCTAACCTGAATTGTCCTCACTGTATAAACATAACATAGGGTGGCCTTTCATGACGGGTGAGACCAATGAACTCAAACACGTGATGTGTTTTGATCCCAGTTTCTCCACTTACTAGCTACATTTTTTTAATATAAATTTATTTATTTTTGGCTGCGGTGGGTCTTCGTTGCTGCATGTGGGCTTTCTTTAGTTGTGGCGAGCGGGGGCTACTCTTCGTCGTGGTGCGCAGGCTTCTCATTGCAGTGGCTTCTCTTGTTGCAGAGCATGGGCTCTAGGCGTGCAGGCTTCAGTAGTTGTGGCTTGCGGGCTCTAGAACGCAGGCTCAGTAGTTGTGGCGCACGGGCTTAGTTGCTCTGCAGCATGTGGGATCTTCCCGGACCAGGGATCGAACCTGTGTCCCCTGCATTGGCAGGTGGATTCTTACCCACTGCACCACCAGGGAAGTCCCACTAGCTACATTTTCTATGGCAAGTGAACTATTACATCTATGAGCTTCTGTTTCCTCATCTGTAAAGTGGGCAGGATAGTACTTACCTCATAGTTTTGTTCTGAGTACTAGATAAGAAAACACAAGTGAAACACCCAGCCCTATACTTAGTAGACAGGAGTGCATTCAAAAAGTTAGCTGTTATTGTTTCTCTTACAAACGCCTCATTCTTCAGTTCTCAGCTTAGATATCACGTCTCCTGGGAAGCCTTCCCCGACCACCACCCCAAAAATGTGGGTGCTTCTAAAGCACCCTGCCCCAATCACCATAGTAAGATGCGTTACACTGCAGTGTCCTTGCCTCTTGGCTTTTTGGCTGCCCGCTAAGGTCCTATGACACATCACTAGCAGGGACAGTGTTCCTCCTGCACTGACATAGCATCTGGCACAAAGTAGGTACCCAGTAAAAGTGTGGCCAAATAAAAAGTAATTAATTAAATAAACAACCAAATAAAGAGAAAATAATTGTTAAAACTTTGCTGTGTCATCTGACCTAACGATCACTCCATTGTAAGACCCGAGGCTTGTCTGACAACCAACCACATTCCTTTTTTATATTATTTAATTTTGTTTTGTTTTGTTTTGCTTTGCTTTGTTTTGTTTTTTGGCCTCGCCCTGTGGCATGCGGGATCTTAGTTCCCCGACCGGGGATCAAACCCATGCACCCTGCAGTGGAACCACGGAATCCTAACCACTGGACCGCCAGGGAATTCCCTATATTATTTAATTTTAATAGGAGTTACCATCTATTGATCCACCTTGTACACAAAACATAATTCGATCCTGATAGCTCCTCTGAGGTAGGTACTATGAGCAGTGCCATCTTCCTCAGATGAGGACACAGAGGCTCAGAGAGTTGAAGGAATTTGCCCAAGATCATCCAGCTAGTAGAACAGAGCTGAGGCCAAAACCCAAGACTGTTCAACTCCAGGGTCTGTTTGCTGTGCTGCTTCTTGCTATACTTGAGGATGCTGTTTTTCCTTTTTGCTAAATTTCTCTGGCCTCTCAAAGCCTACAGAGTGGTGTTTCATCACCACTGGTGCTTACACCACAAACATGATAATGCCTTAGGCATCAATTCATTTGGTTACTAATCACCCATTCAGTGCCTTGCCACATTTTTGTCTTGGCATCATATAACTTTCATGCCTTATCAAGTCTACTCAACATGAGCATAACCTGTTGGTGGCAGTGCCCAAGTCTTACAATTCTATCTCCCAAGGCCTAAAAGAACATGTTTCACATGGTAAAAAAACATAAATAAAATTAAGTTTCTGTCTATTTGTTTGTAACATATTCAAGTACAATGACTAAGAGATTATCCCCAAATGTGAAGGGTAAGTTTAGCACAGCCTCACTTGGCTGTGGTATAAACAATTTTCCCACTGGGGAGTCCAGGAGGCACCTCAAGAAAGTAAACACATTTAATAACCTTTGTACTATTTGATTTTTTTAAACCAGAAGCATGAGTTATTTTTTTAAAGCACCATCAAAAATAAAGATAGATAAATAGACAGGATTTTTAAACCCAAACATTCGCGAGAAAATGACAGGGCAAGAGACTAGGGTCAATAGTTATCTTCCTGAGCAGACTTCCAGAGCAAGATATAATAATAGCCTAGAAGAATATAAATTCCTATGAATAGAGAAATGAATGTAGCCTCAAATGGGAGTTCCAAACCAACAGTCACAATGGAAGTTGCACCAAATCACGGGCCCTGATTTTTGGTCATGTTACTTCTTGGTTAGAGGATTCTATGTGCACCAGGATGAGTAGCAACAGGAATATGCTTTATTAAATGGTGGTTTAACAATTCATCCTACAAATGCAGGGGTGGCCAGCTGATATGCAATGATTGTCTTTTGGTTTGAGTTGATGTAGAAAGGGACCATCAGACAGTAGATGGTAGGGCTTTGCCCCAGATGCCTGCCCCCTCCACCTTTGTCCCACTTTGCCTTGTTCTACCTGTCTCTGCTAACTGCAAGACCAGACCAACTGTTCCCACTCCTTTCTAGCATAAGCATTTAAACACCTCAGCAATTCTACAGCCCAGGACACACCCACTTCCTTCCAGTTGTCCACACACCCATTCCTTTCACTGGGATTAACATAAAATTGCACTTAGAGAGGAAGAGAAAAAGATTTCCATATGCAAATTGAAAAATCAGTTTCAGAGTGGACTATTTGACTTACTTTGCAGTCAGTCCAGTAGAGCAGGTCAAAGATGCCCACTTGGATGATGAACTTCAGAAGTGACTACATCTGACACATGCTGCCTTCAAAGCACAGGCCAGGGAGAGAAGGATGACACCACAGAAACGTGATCAGAGTCATTGCCGAAGGGGAGGTGGCTGGTGAAGACATCTTAGCCTCTGTAAAAATGAAGCTGACTTTAGGGATCTTTTACAAAGCACTAAAACAAAAAATAGGCATTTGAAGGACACTTGAAATAATTGAATGAGATTACTTCAGGCAGTCTTCTGCCTCTAGGAAACATCATACCTAGGACAGACGCCTCTCCATCACTACCCATAAAGCATAGCACTTCACAGTGACTTGGCAACTTTCATCCCAGGAGAAGGTTATAATCCAGGAGCACATTCAATTATATTGGACATACGGATCATGTTCTAACCCAGGTCTGTCTGGCTGTAGAAGGCAAATTCCTAACCACTAAACATTCTGCCTTTTTTGTATATTTCATTCATCTCTTTTTTCAATGACATTTTTCCAATTAGAAAAGTAATACAAGTTCATTGTGGACATACTGGCATATTTAGGAAATCACAAAGAAGAAGACAAAAATCACGTACGGTCATTACCACTCAGATATATCAATATACGGTTAAATTTTTGTCTATAAAATCTTCCAGTCTTTTTTCTGCAAGAGCACACATTTCTGAGATGGCAGGTGGGAATGACTGCCAATGCCTTTAAACTCCAAGTGTCCCTTCAAAAGCAGCTGACCATTTGGGGGAAGAAGACTTGGTCCTCATGAGCTACAAAATGGCCATATTTCTTCACTTCACTGGCAGCACTAACCAGTCGGGCTCACCTAAGAGACACATTTGACTCTTGCTGCACTGCCATTTCCACCTCATTGGAGTATCCACTCCTGTGGGATCTCGATCCTCTAACAGCTCAGGGGCAAACCTGACTTGGCTAACACTTTCATTGTAAGCCCATCCTCCTTCTCAATGATTGACTCAAGGGGACCAAGCAGACAAAGAGAAGGCCATGGGAGCTTCTGGGACAAATTCTTTGCTCTTAAGAGAGACACACCAGAAAAGACAGTCTTTTATTATCCCAGATGCTGCCCTGTGTGGATTAATGCCTGGAACTGAAGAGCCATTTTAGGAGCCTGAGAGAAGCTGGCTGGGGAACAAAACCTGAAGCGATAGAATATTCTAGATGACCTGTAGGAAGACACAGGAGGCCGCCGGACACAAAACAGACTATCACAAGGAAAGAGCAATTTGTGGAAGAATATGTACAGTATGATCCCATTTAGATAAGGAAGGAAGGAAGGAAGGGAGGGAGGGAGGGAGGAAGAGGAATGAAAGGCATAGAAAAGAGCCAAGAGTAGACTCTGGAGGAATATACACCAAAGTGTTGGCACTGGTGACCTCTGGGAGCCATGTGAACCAGGGTCTCAACTTTTTATTCTATCTTTATTTGTATGGTTTGAAGTTTTTACAATAGCACGCATACATGTATTGCTCGCGTAATTTTCTAAAAATATTTCAATTTTAAAGAGTATATGTGGCTTCCCCTTTATTTGAAACTTTAGAAGTTCAGAGCATTCTTCTAGAAAAAAAAAAAGGTTTGTGGTAAAAAATTCTTCAAGTTATTTTCAGTTTCTAGGGGGATCCTCTCTATCTTACAGCTCAGCACTCCTGCTGTTTGTCAGCATAGCTTCCTTTCCCACAGGAAAAGCCACTGGGAGATCATGAGCTTTGGTTCAGTTTGCCTGGGGTCAGTGTCTGAATGGTGAAGTGGGACAGGATGATAAAACTCTTCTGTGAAATCAGGACATGGGCATTTGGCTGACATCACCAGAGTGCTGGCTGGCCTTGTAGGGTGTCCAGAGATGAGTAAGGCATGGGATGTATCTCCAGGCACTACAGCACGAGGGTTGTGTAGCATGTCTCAAAGTGTGGGCCACAGTCCCCACGTCAGAGTCACCTGCAAACTTGTTAAAATGCAAATTCCTGCACCCCACTCCAGATCTACTGAGTCACCATCTCTGAGGGTGGGTCCCCCAAACCTGAATATTTTTCTTATCTGTAAATAAAGTATGAGAACTACTTTCCTCAGTGGGTGAAGTGGCCTCATCAGAATAGGTAGTCAGTCCTCTGGGGCAGAGGTGGCGCAAGTACAGGTTCTTCTTTCTCATCCTGGCTACCTGGATGCTCAGAGCCAAAGTAATGGCCCAACTGTAGTTATGTGGTTTCACGGCATGAGGACGATTAGGAGCCCTAATCCTGGTTCCTCATATTAATTCCCTGACTTCTTTCATTCCTCTTGCCATCTTCGATGTCCCCCAGTGAGTTACCTGGGACAAGCAGGGTAAATGAATAAATGAGTAAGAGCAGTGCTTTATTAAGCACTAAGCCAGATGCTGTGCTAAGTGCATTGCATCATACCTCATTTAATCTTCACAACAAACCTAAGACCAGGTACTATTATTAATCACACTTTAGAGATGTGGGAACTGAGGCTTAGAGAAGTTAGGTAATTTTTAGAGCAGGTACTGGAATCCAGGTCTCTAATTCTAAAGCCTATGTTCTTAAACACCTACTACTTGCCCTTGGCATTGGTGAACAGTGGTGGTCCCACACTTTTCATATAAGACTCGCCCTGGGGCTGCAATCTCAGCGGAAAAGGGGGGCCAAGGCTAACCTTGAAGGTTTTTTTGCATAACTAGCACACTATTTTTACTTAGATTTTATGTTTCAGACCAATTTTTTAAAATTTTGAAGATGTTTTTATGAACACATTTTTTAAATGTTTTGTCTCATTTTACGTATGTATATATTTACGGAGGGTCACAAAAGGGCTCATCTGTAGTGGTGCTGCCATTGTAAATGAGTTAGTGTTAACTATTTCATGTCAAATTCATTTTAAATTTTCTGTTCAGTAACCGTTGATGATTTGCAGGGGGAAATGAAAGCATTTTTACAGGAAGAACCTCCCCCCAACTTGGTACATATTTTAATACATATTTAATACGTCTGTGTATCATATAACAACAACAGCAACAACAGAAAGTCAAACTGTGAAAAGGTCCCATCACCTCCTAGCTGTACTCCTCAGGGACACCCACTGTAAAAAGCGCATGCGCTCGCTCTCTCTTTTTTTCTCTCTCTCTCTCTCTCACACACACACACACACACACACACACACACACACACACAGGATCATACCACCAACATGCAATGCAACCTACTTTGTTCACATAACCATATATCTTAGATATATGACATTTGCTTTGTTGTTTAACTTGAGAAGAACTTCCGTTCCTCCTTCAAGCCTAGAGGGCAGAGGAGACAGGAGAAGGCCCTCTGAGCTGGAGGTAACGTCTCTCCGCCCAAGCCAGAGCTCAAGGCCGGATAACCAGTGGGACTGCCAGCTAAGCAGGCCCCCGCCCTCCCACGGCCCGGACAAATGGCGGGAGGGAGGAAGTGTGCAGCTGGGAAGCTCCGCCGCTCTCGCCCGGGTTCCCCGTTTTCCCCGACTGAGACTGCGAGGAAAGTTAGTGCGGAAATCTGCACCCACCTTAAACCCGGACGGTCCCAGGAACTTCCCCCGCCGCTGGGACCAGAGGCCGGGATAGAGAAGTCACCAGAGGGTGCGCTCCCGGACCCGGGTGACCGCGCGGGGACCGCCTCGCTGCAGCGCCCTCTGTCGGCAGCGTACGTATTTGAGTACGGCCCGCATCTCTCTGCCTGTGGTACTTGGTGTAGGTGTTCGTGTTTATGTTCCTGTTCGTGTGCAGATGGGTGTCGGGGTGTCTAACGCCGGTGTACACCTTTGCACCCCTATTAGCAATGTTAAATTCCGCTGGAAATTTCTAGATAGTTCTGCTAACTCTGTGCATCTGTGTAGAGCTCCTAGGGACATAGATTTGTGTGAAAATGAGTCTGGGCACCCAAAGTGGTGTTCCTTGAGTGTGGCATCAGTTGTATATATGCCTGTGGATATTTCACTTTCTGCTCCCATCCATCTATGAGTGAGTACCTATGAGCATAGGCAGTATTCCTACAGATTTGAATGTTATTAGTAATACACACATTTATCATCTTCCCAGGGCCGTGTCTGTATGAATGTGCGTGCGTGTGTGTGTGTGTGTGTGTGTGTGGCGCATGAAGCACAAGGGGTGGTAAGAGTGTGTTTCTGAAATCCAGATGTTAAAGGAGTTAGGTTGGGGGAGGATGCTCCGGACATACTAAATCTTTTGCACTTCATCTCATCCTCTTTAACCTCAGGAGAACCACAGATTTTGCTTTTGGACCCTCTAGCATACAACTGCTGGACCCTGACCTGAACTCATCCTCCTGTGTGACCTCTCCTTGGCCTTCCTTCTTCTGTAGTCTGTGGAGCCCAGGGAGGCTGCCTGTTACTGTCTCTAAGCACTTTGGTCATGATGTCAACCCAAAGAAGTGAGCATCCCATCTACTTCCTTTTTCCCCACCCAAAAGTCATTTCCTCTTAGTTCATTACCTGGGATTTTGATGCCTGTGTTCCCTCTGCCTTATTGATACACACAAAGAAAAAAAAAAAAAAGGAACTTCTTGAAATTCCCCAGATGGTTGTGAGAGTTCTTTTCAGTGTTGCAACTTGGAACAAGTCAGTTTCTAGTTTAAGTTTCCATCAGAAAACTTGGTAGGAGTAGGGTATATAAGCTCCAATAGTAGCAGCAGCAGAAGAAGAAACAAACGGTTTCAGACCCAGGGAACACTGCAGCCTGACCAGAAGCAAGGTAAGCACTTGCCTAGGCCCTGCCACCCCTTCCACAGGCCCACAGGCTGTCCAAGGGTAGACACCATTCATGTGCTACCCCTGTACCAGGCATTGTGGAGTGGGTGAATTCCTGGAAGCATTCCTGGTGACTTACCTGCTGGGACACTAGTGAAAAGTCAGTGCTTTGGGGATTAATATATAAAGTATTCATTTTAAAAGTCAACTAATAATAGTTGTATATTAAGGTCTGTGAACAAATGTACATTTTATAGAAAGGTTTGTCTTGTTTTAAAGTGGTATGTATATAAAAGTGTGTTCCTCAATATTAATACTCATCAGTTAAAGGATTGTATAAAGTGAGTGGTGCTTCCCTTATTATTGTAAACTTTTTAAAAGCCTTTTATTCAGTAAGTAATAATGAATCCAGTAAGTAATTGAATTCATTCTTATACCTCATAATTGAATGTTATAAGCATAGTTGGTCCCATATTTCTCGTGGGCTTGTGACAGTCAACTAGATTGACAGTTAAGTTATCCAGATCTTTTGGATTAACTAATCACTTAAAAAATGGAAAGCAACACCAATGTTTAAAACTACTTTCTGAAGTTTAAAATCTGTGAGAAGGAAAAAAAAGATAATCTTTACTGTGTCTTATAGTTGCCTAGGTAAATCGTGTGCAATAATTTTCAGGTTAAAAAAATAATGGTCAGTTTAAAATATCATTTTAACAAAGAGATTACTAAACCTGAGCTGATGGCCCACTTTTTTCAAATAAGGAATTTCAAGGTATTAGAAAGAATTTGGGCAGCCTCTTAGAGTTCACTTTACTGGGGTCTGAAATTTTATTATTTCTGTCCATTCATTCATTCTTCTAATAATTAATGAAATCCCTCTGAGCTAGACTCTCTCTGCTAGACTCCAGGGACATAGTGTGGAATAAGACAGACATGATCACTGCCATCAGAGAGCTCAGTGTGGTGGGGAAGACAAACATGAAAGAAGTAACTATATGATTGCAATTGTGTTATATAAGCGCTGTCAAAGGAGGAATGGGGCTCTGAGAGGAACCAGCCAGGAGTCCTGACTTCATCAGGGCACCATGCTGGATACTTTATGTGAATTATTTCATTACCTCTTCATCACAGCAGGGTTCCCATTTTACAGATTAAGAGTGTGAGGCTCAAAGACTCGTCCAGAGTCACACACCTAACAAGTGGCAGAGCTGAGATGCCAACACAGCACTGCCTGTCTCTAGAACTGGGACCCTTTGCATGTGCTACACAAGCCTTCTGTGACTATGTTTTTTTATTTTTAAATAATAATTCTCTTTTCTAATTAAAAAGAAATGAACAAAATAAAACTTGAAAAAGAGATGCCTAGCCAATTGTCACTGGCATGCCCATGTTGGCACCAGAGTTAGGGAGCCTTAACACACCACAGGACCTGGGGTCCCTGGGTCCCTCATACAAGGGTTTCAAGAGTTTAGAAAACCTATGAAATTCCATTTTAAAATGTTTAATCCTTAAAACTCTCAAATTTAGCAGGCCGAGAAAATGTGATCTGTGGGATACAACCAAACAACCCTTTGAGATGGGTATTATGTCCATTTTACAGCTGAGGAGACTGAGGCTTAGAAAGTAATTTGGCCAATATCATATGATTAGTGAGTGGTCAAATCGGAATCCAAGCCCTTGGTATCAGATGATCTAGAGAACAACAGGGTAACTGCATGCTGCCCCTTATTGGTTTCCCCTGGGTTTGATTAAGAAAATGACCCACCACCATCTCTACCTTCTGCCAGTGTCCTGTGGTTTAAAATGTAGGTGATACAAAAATGGGAGCTGTTTCTTAGAACCATCACCAGGGCTCCCTTGACCCTGAAGTGTTGTTCACCTGAAGTTCTCAGATGCATCTGAGGCCCAGAGGGGAAGGGCTGGGCACTTAGCCAAAGGGAAAATCCCAGTGTTAAGAGAGCATAAAGGATTCACCAGGAGGTGCCAGGAATCTCTACCATTTCCATTCCCAGAGTGCTAACATCCGAGGTTTATAGGCCTGTGTAATTGCAGTACCTCTGTGGGCATTTCCCTACAGCCAGGCATGACTTTTTTGTTTATCCATCACAGACAACACAGAGAGAAATCAAATTTTTCCTTTATCTCTTCTGCTGGGTACAAGCTAACACATTTGGTTGGCTTCTATAATATGTCATCTCATTGCATTCTCCCAACAACCCTTTGAGATGGGTATTACACCCATTTTGTAGATGAGGAGACTGAGGCTCAGAGAGTAATTTGGCCAATCTCACACAACTAATGAGTGGTGCAACCAGAATTCAAGTCCATCCTGCTGGTCTCCAAGCCTACAAATGTACTAACTGGTGCTCCATGGCAACTAGAACTTTGCTACAGTCATAACTTGGACTAAACTGATAGATGTGCCCTTGAAAGTTGCCTGCTGCAGTGACAAGAGTGCTGACAGTGTACGGGAAGGCCTGACTTCTGCTCCTGACTCTGCCACTCAGAACCTGTATGATATAAGGGAATAAAATACGTGGCAAAGTTCCCCTAGGATTAGCAGCAGTTCTGACAAAGCCACGATTTGTCAGTATTCTGTTACCCCAACCAAGGGGTGCTTATTTTTAAGGTATTTCACAGAAAACTTTGAGTCTTGTTCTTCATATGGCCCAGTGGTTTCTGAAACCATGTTCCTACAGAACACTGGTGCTCTCCAAGATGGATGGAGGTGTGTCAGACTGAAAATAAATAATAATCATCTCCACCTAATTCACAGGTGGGGTGTAATTGTCAGTCTGAAGATTTTCATAAACCCTGGATACTAATCTAGACTGAGTTTCATTATAAGTGAAACTAATTTAGCACAAAAGTATGCATTTCATTATTTCATATTGAATATATTCTATGGTCTTCTCCCAAAGAACATCTTGATTTGCAGGGGCTCTGAACCCTGAACATGGATTAAACCAATGGATCTCAAAGAGTAGTCCTCAGACCAGCAATATCAGCTTCCCCTGGAAACGTGCAGGAATGCAGATTCTCAGGCCCCCCCAGACCTGCTGAATCAGACATTCTAGGGTCAGGGTGGGAATGGGGGCCAGCAATCTGTGCTTTAGCAAGGCTTCCAGGTTATTCTGACATATGCTCAAGTTTGAGAACTACTGGTTACCTTATGTGGGAAGAAGTAATCTTTGTGTTTGGAACAGTTACAGTCTTAAGCAGGGAGAGAAAGGAAACCTCACCAACAAGGGCTGGACTCATTGCCAGAAATTGAAAGATCACTTCAGTATTACTCCCCCTGCCCCCCAACCCAAGTCCTTTAGTCCTGGGTGTCACCGCACATACTGCCTTGTGCTGCTGTAATACGGGTATGTAGCTTATCTCCCCAACTGGAGGGTAGGCATTTAACACACTGACTTAAGAAATATTTGTTGAATGAAAGTATTTGCTCCTAGAAGTCGGGTCCAGGTAAAAATCATTTTTCACTCTCAGCTGCTCTAGCTCAGTGCCCTTTACACAGGAAGTACCAAGTAAATAATGACTGAATGTTGATCTAGACAAGTCACATTCCTCCTCTGAGCCTTAGGTTTCTCATCTTAAAAATAAGAGGAGCATATCAGATAGCTGGCCTTAAGGATCGTTCAGCTGCAGATCGTCTGCGGTTCTCTATTTGGAGATGCTCTTACCCAGAGACTGGCAGAGGGCTCCTGGAATTCACTGAGTATTAACCTGACAGTGTAGAGAAGAAAGAGGAAGATAAAGATTAACGACAATGTACATAGAATGTGAATATGGTTTCCAAAGGAGATTGCCTAACTACTGACATTCTCTCTTCTCTTATCCCTCCTCTTCTTTCTCTTTTCCTCCATCTCCTCCTCTGCTTCTCCCCCTCCTGCAGATGCACCCTCAGCAGTTGGTTGTCTCCTGGTTTTCCCTGGTTTTGCTGGCATCTCCCATCACGGCTATATGGGAACTGGAGAAAAATGGTAACCAGCCTTTCCTGATTCTCTATGAAGGCCCCAGGATCTAAGACAGGACTGTCAGGCAGCCCCTGATGGGAAATCAGACTGAAATGGGCAGTCCTTGGGGCTTCCTAGTGAAAGCCATCACTCTGGGATAACACGGGCCCTATGTCCTTGTTCCACCTTTGAGGGTATCTATTATTGTATGGCTTGAGGGTATCTATACTGTTTGGCTTTCACGTTAGATGCCAGAGAAGAAGCTTTTTATGGACTATGGTGGGAAAAGAGAGATGGATTTTGCCAGTATTACTAAAAACCAGCTGTGTCATATGATTAAGATTCCAAAGTGAAAGATTAGAAAAGTATAAGAACTATGCTCTAACATCTTCCACTCCACCACGCAATACTACCCCCTCAGTTGGCACCGAGATGACTTACCTCTGACCAAGCACTTTGGGGAAAGCATGGAATTTAGACCCACACTGACTTGGGTTCAAGGCTGATTCTGCCACTTATTGGTTATGTGACCTTGAGCTGGGTCACCTCTGAGCCTGAGTTCCCTCGACTGTAAACTGAGGATTACAAAGTGATATCTACTACATAGATTATTAAATGTACTAGTGAATGCAGAAGACAACTCAACAGATGATGAAGTGACAGTAAATGTTAGCTAGTATTATTGTTTTGGTTATTTAAAATAATGTCTCTGATGATTCAAGAGAACCTGTTTATTTTCCCAGTGATCAATAAAAATTATTAGTAGAATAATAGATAGGTATTATCAGAATAAGGGGTTCCCTCTGTCCTTCTAGTATCTCACACACGGTAAGTATGTATTAACTGATTGTTAGTTGTTCCTGAAAGACGCTCAGATATTTCTCATTGAAGGCAACATAATAATGTTGGCAATTACTCTCTTTAATAATAAAATAATAATAATAGTTGATATTTATTGAGGCCAGCATCTCATTTAATTCTCACCACAACCATAAGCGATAGGGACTGTGTGTACCCCATTTTACAGATATTAAAAATAGAGGCTACAGAGATTAACTAACTTACCCAATTTCACATACCTGGTAAGGGTGGAACAGGAACTTGATCCCAATTCTGTCTCACTTCAACACTTATGAACTTAAGTATTTGAAGAAGGTTTTACCAGAAGGACATGAAGCAATTGTTTCCTCTGTCCTTGGACAGCTGAGCAAGAGGAAATAGGCATACATTTAAAATGAAGACATTGCAGCTGATGATGAGAAATGATCTTTCAATAGTGAGGAGAATACAACACTAAAATGGGTCCCTGAAAGAAATTTGGGGCTCTTCCTCCATTCTTAAGAATTTCTGGAAGATGACAGTCCAGCCATCCCTGCTCTGCCCCAGGAGGTTCTGAGTGTTTTAGACCCTCCCTTGAATAAAGACAAAGCCCTGAGCCAGATGATTATGCCAGATTCCTTCCAACCCTGGGATTTTTAGTGAGCTCAGGAGCTTTGGCCCTTTCATAGTACACCGTTACTTACTTCTGATTTGGTAAACCACAGAAATTCCAGAAAGTCAATGTGAGAAACACTGAGAGAGCATGCAGCTTTGGAGACAAGATGAGATGCAGCTAAGCATTAGGTTCTAGATGTGCCTCATCAGGCTGCCCCCTGCAGCTGTTTCCCCTACTCTTGGGCAAGGGTCTTCGGCTTCTGAATCTTAGTTGTGACAGGAAAATAGCCATGCTGGTCAGTCACCAGTGGGACAGAGAGAAACCAGAGAAAGCCAAAGGTGCCACATGGTTTTATGTCATCACAGCTGACCATTTTCCAAGAGTTGGGGCCCAGATGCTTTTTACCTCTCGTCTCTGTTACCCATTCAGTAGTTTTAAATCCCTTTGATGTCAAGTGGGAACTTTATATTCCACAACAGCTTTACATTTGGACACCAGTCACAAGAGCCAGCAGTTACAGCTCATTTAAGGGCACTGTGTCAAGCTCTTATATGAATTAGCTTATGTGATCCACATCTCCACCTTCTGGATCAAGTACTATAATATGTTGCTTATTTTAAAGATAATGACACTGAAGCTTAGAGTAATTGAATGCCTTGCCCAAGGCCACAGGCCAGTGTAAGAGATAGAGCTGAATCCTAACTCAGACCTGTGTGATTCCAACATCCAGGCTTTTCACCACTGTGGCTCTCAAACTAGAGTGGGTTTCAGAATCACCTGGAGAGGTTAAAAACAGGTCACTGGGCCTGTCTCAAAGTTCTTGATTCAGCGACTGAGAATTTGCAACGCTGAGTCTCACGTGCTGCTGGTAGTAGTTGGATGATCATGCTTTGAGAAGTACTGCGTTAAACAATTCTATTTAATTAATAATTGATGCATGAATGAATGAATGAAGATTTGATGTGAAATACACTTTGAAATACTATATTAGGCCATTCCTCAAGTGCCAGTTTAGATACTGGTAGTAAAGGTTCAATGCAGGGAATTCCCTGGTGGTCCAGTGGTTAGGACTCTGCACTCTCACTAGCAAGGGCCCGGGTTCGATCCCTGGTCAGGGAACTAAGATCCTGCATGCTGCGCGGTGCAGCCAAAAAAAGATCCAATGCAAAGCTGCAGAGACAGAAGTTCTGAGATATAACTCTTGTGCTTCTCACTTGATGTAACCTTGCTTAACCTCTTGGTCTCAGTACCCTTCTCTACAAAATGGAAAGATTAAGATCTACTGAACTGCCTCGTAAGAAGGTAAAATAGCTTTTAAAAACACAGAGAGAATGAAAATCTCCATTGGTGAGTTTCACGCAGTCGGAAATAAATCCTTCAATCCCCGTGGAAAATTGGAAGGCAGTTTCTCATGCAGTTGTCTGAACTTTGGTGTGTGAATAACAATAACAACCAATGCTGAGTGACAGGTTCTGTGCTAAGTGTTTTACATGCTTTTTTCATTTAATCCTCACAGCCAAACCTACAAGGCAGATACTATTATTATTGTCATTTTACAGACAAGGAAACTGAGGCTCATGGTAATTAAGTATCTTTCTCCAAATTCCCCAGCCAGCTACTGGGGACAGGATCTCAGTCCTGGTCAGTCTTTCTCAACACTTATTCTCTATGAATGTGAACTGTGCTGGAAGTTTCTTACATCCACCAGGCCTTCGGGAAAGAATATTGTGCTGTTTGCATTTTTCAGTATATCAAGGTTTTCCTCATCTGCCAGCTAATTAGAGGTTAATTATTCATGGCAGCCTGGCAGTTAACAAGTCGATGGCAGCTATTAAACTCTTTGCTTCTCTCTTCTACAACCTTGAACTCAAGTGGTGCCCAAAAACCTGAGATCATCTTAGCAAGCATTTGCTGTTATGAGCAAGGTTGTGCTGCTTTAGCCATCCAGATACCGGGTGATCCAAAAAACACAGTCTGATTCTCCAACCCCTGTGCTCTCCAGTTTATGTTGTAGAATTGGATTGGTATCCTGACGCCCCTGGAGAAATGGTGGTCCTCACCTGTGATACCCCTGAAGAAGACGGCATCACCTGGACCTCAGACCAGAGCAATGAGGTCTTGGGTTCTGGCAAAACCTTGACCATCCAAGTCAAAGAGTTTGGAGATGCTGGGCAGTACACCTGTCACAAAGGAGGCGAGGTTCTGAGCCATTCGCTCCTCCTGCTTCACAAAAAGGAAGACGGAATTTGGTCCACTGATATCTTAAAGGACCAGAAAGGTAATTCCATTCCCTTGGGTAGCATCAATTTTCTCTTTTGCTCCATAAGAGATAAAAAAATTAAAAATTTAAAAGGCAAGACATGATTAGTATAGTTAATGAAGTAATACCACGTCCCTTACTGAAACCACCCCAAACCTACATTTTCCTTTGTTTTTCATTTGCCGGACACTTTGGGTTATCAACCATCAAAATCTCCTGTTGAGTTTCATGGGAAGTCTAGATGCTTTTCCTGAGATTCTTTTTAAATAACAGTGATATTATTGGATGGCTAATGGGAGTTAGTTAATGTGCATAGTGCGTAACTCAGCACTGGGCTGATAGCCTTGAAAAATATTAATACCTCCTTGCGATATGTTGGGTGTGTGGCACACAGAATCAGCATCCTATTGGGACATTCCCAGTCCTCGCTGACTGTCTGCCTGGGGAACAGCAGATTTTCCAAGGAAATAAATGAAAGATCTTCACTCTTGTACCATTTGTTGGCCTGTGATTCATCGCAATAAAAATCTTTGCAATTTTAAAAGAAAGAAACCCCCTAAATATTGAATTCTTGTTCTTTTCAAATCCAGAACCCAAAAATAAGAGCTTTCTAAAATGTGAGGCAAAGAATTATTCCGGACATTTCACCTGCTGGTGGCTGACAGCAATCAGTACTGATTTGAAATTCAGTGTCAAAAGCAGCACAGGGTAAGTGAAACCACTCGGGTTTCTCAGCATTTTGCTAAAACTTTCTCATTAAGAAAATAAGGGCAACCTAGCAATGGCCTTTCAGTTAATGATAAGGGAGAAAATAAAGCCAATCCTATATTTTTAACCCCCCATCCACACACACACACCCTTGCCTAAATTAGGGAAAGGACATGGAGATTTAAGCTAATTGCCTGAACAAATGTATGCATTAGAACAGGATATTATTGGGGCCTGGGAAGAGCCTCTGCTGTATTTGAACCCACTCATCCAAATTGTCTGGCGATGCCTCATTAAGGCTCATAGCACCACGGCAGGGGTGGGTAGTGGTGATAAGAGGGGAAATTGAAGCTGTGAAGGACTTGTCGAAATTGCACCTCGAGTTGAAAATAGAAACAAGAGCTCTAGGGCATCGATCTTGCAAGCCCTGAGGCTGACTCCAAAACTCTGTGAGGCCTCTAGAAATTTTCCCTGGGCCACTTCAATTCCTTTCTCTTCTGCTGACACCACCAATCTGAAGTTCACTGTTTGTCCTATGCAGTTGGGCTTACCCCAAGAAACCAATTCCCTTGGTACAGAACCTACATTAACACTCTGTGTGACTTCCTTCCCTCTCATCAAAGTTCCCAAACAGTGTAGGATAACAGAGTAAACCCTAGGTGATCATCCTGACCTGGCCACTATTTAACTGAGTAAATTAACCTTTGGGGACTTACTATTCCATCTTTAAAATGAAAATGCTTGCTAAAGAAATGCTTATACAAGTGCACAGAGACATAGATGCAAGAGTTCATCGTGGTGTTCTTGGTGATCAGCAGGGCAAATGTTAAGTAAAGTGTAGTACATTATACCCCAGCTTAATGTGCAGTCCTCAAAATGAATAACCCAATCCATGTGGTCTGTCATGGAGCACTCCCCATAATATGTTCAGAAGGGGGAAAGATGGTTGCAGAATTATGTATACCAAATTTTATATATAATATATATATATATATAATTTGATATTATTTCATAAAAATAAAATCTATGTGTGTATATATAAATATGTGTGTATGCATATATATTGATACATGTGGATATATGATTGCTTTGAGTATTCACAGAATAATGTCTGGAGAGATACAACAAGCCAGGAATAGTATTTATATCTAGGGAGTGACATTAGGGTTAAAAAGGGGATTAGGGTTAAAAGAGGCATACACATTTCATTTATACACCATCTTTATCTTTTTAATTTTTTAAAATTGGTATGTACTGATTTTGTCGTTAAAATCCAGAAAATGAGTTAAAAATTTTAATAAGGAGATTTAATCAGGAGCTTTGGATCTAAAAGTTTTCAGATTCATTTAGGCCAGAGGCAAACATCTGTATTGGGTTGGCCAAAAAGTTCATTAGGGTTTTTCCGTAAGATCTTATGGAAAAACCTGAACGAACTTTTAGGCCAACCCAATTATTACCTCTCAAAGCAAAGCTTGTTCTCATGGGGAGGGCAGCTTCTTATCCCCTTGAGAGAAATCAAACCAGTTGGAGAAATTGTGTCCTCAGACAGCTGTCTGGTTACAACAGCTAGGGATGCACCTGCAATCATGTGACACAGGATAATATCTGTCTTTGATTTCAGCTCCTCTGACCCCCGAGGGGTGACGTGTGGAGCAGCGACGCTCTCAGCAGAGAGGGTCAGAGTGGACCACAGGGAGTATAAGAAGTACACAGTGGAGTGTCAGGAGGGCAGCGCCTGCCCAGCCGCCGAGGAGAGCCTGCCCATTGAGGTCGTGGTGGAAGCTGTTCACAAGCTCAAGTATGAAAACTACACCAGCAGCTTCTTCATCAGGGACATCAGTGAGTTTGCTTGATTATATGTGCTTAAAAAGGATAGATGCCGTTCATCATGTTACAATGCCCCATGCACTGGGGTTAGGGGTTTATATGCATTATCTCTTTTATTCTGTACCCTGCCCCGAAAAATAATTATAATGTAGATACAATTGTCTGCATTTTAAGGAAGTGGAAATTAAGTCCTAGCTAGGTTAAACAACTTGCCCCAGATCTCACACGTAGCAATTCAGACCTGGATCTGCCCCTCTAGAAAAAGCAGGCTCTTGGCTACACTTCTATTCTGCTGCTCAGGCACCTTCCATGCTGAATTCAAGAGCAGCCCCTCAAGCATAACATTCATATGCAGAACCAGAGCTTCCCCTACTAACTGCAATTATTCCCAACCAATCTTTCTCTAGCATTTGAAAAAGAGACTTCTTTATTGGAATATAAACCCCTCCAAAATGGATGTCTGTTTTTTTCAGTTGGAAGATGGAGATTTTTGCCATTTGTCATTTCCTTTACCATTTATCCAATGTACATGCATCATGAAATAAAAAGTGATAGAATCACAGAACCTGCTCAAGCATTTGTGGGGAGATTGCCTTTGGTGGAAAGGAGAGGGTGGGGTCTTGTTCACATAGGGTACCAGGGAAGGTCTCTATGAGGAGGTGGCATTTAGCTGAGTCCTAAAGGAAAGAAAATGCCATTGTGTTGAGAAGAGGAAAGAATATTTGTGCAGCATCTGCTAGGAGCCTTGGTCTTTGTGTGGAGAGGTGCTAGATCCAGAGAGCCCAAGCCCATTCCATGGACTCTCTCCCCTCCCCTTCCCCTCCTAGAAAAAGGTACACTACTTGAGGACAGAGTCTGACACTCACTGTTGTGCTTTCCATGCACTGTCCAGTGGCTGGCACATAATGGGGGCTTTTTATTGAATGAATGAGTGACTGAGCACAGAGACAATTTGGCTGTAACTGCCTCAGGACAGGTCAGTGTCAGATTCCACGAAAGGGCTAAAGAAAGAGCACTAAGTGGAAAATCTCTCATCTGGTCCCCAGCAAGAGGCTCAGCCCAATTCTGAGTCTGGTGCAGAGGGGGATTGATTACAGAGAGGGTGGTCCTTCACTGCAGGCCCAGATGTAAGCATCTTGTTGTCTCTAAGAACTTTCCTCTGAGCATCACACAGAGGTGGTTCCACCACCAGGCCCCTGTGACTGCACAGGGATGAGAAGGATTCTGAGCCTCTCTCAGGTTCAGCCGTAGAGGAGGCAGCAGTTGGTGAGGGCTGCCTTGTACAGGCACCAGCGTGAACGCCAGCCGCAGGGGTGCCTCACATCTGCCAACCAGGCGCTCAGAGAAGTTAAGTAACTATGATATGGACTCAGAGCTGGTCAAAGGCGAAAGTGAGACCAGAAGCCAGAACTACCTTACCCCAAAGCTCCATTAGCAAAATAAAGAGTGTTTCTCTCTCTTCCACAGTCAAACCAGACCCACCCAAGAACCTGCAGCTGAAGCCATTAAAGAATTCCCGGCATGTGGAGGTCAGCTGGGAGTACCCTGACACCTGGAGCACCCCACATTCCTACTTCTCCCTGACATTTTGTGTTCAGGTCCAGGGCAAGAACAAGAGAGAAAGGGTAAGATGTGATTCAGGTGCCGTCTATTCTGTAGTCAGGTTTATGTAGGCCCACATCAAGGAGATTAATGATGATAATAACAGCGAATGTTTATTTGGCACTTTCTATGTGCCTGAAACTGTGCTAAGGGTTTTCCCTGCGTATCTCACTTAATTCTCACAGTAACCCTAGAAAGGCAGGCAGTGTTACTCGTACCACTTCACTAGTGAAGATTTTGAAGCTCAGAGAAGTTAAGTGACTTGCCCAAGGTCACCCAGCTAGAAAGTGGCAGAACCAGGACACAAAGGCCATGCACCTAACACCCTACTGCCAGCATGGTTGATCATTATCTTGCTCTCAGAATTGGTCCTCGGCTTCCCTGGTGGTGCAGTTGAGAATCTGCCTGCCAATGCAGGGGACACGGGTTTGAGCCCTGGTCTGGGAAGATCCCACATGCCGCGGAGCAACGAGGCCCGTGAGCCACAATTACTGAGCCTGCGCGTCTGGAGCCTGTGCTCCGCAACAAGAGAGGCCGCGATAGTGAGAGGCCCGCGAACCATGATGAAGAGTGGCCCCTGCTTGCCACAACCAGAGAAAGCCCTCGCACAGAAACGAAGACCCAACACAGCCAAAAATAAATAAATAAAATTTAAAAAAAAAGAATTGGTCCTGATATAGGAAATCTGGGCTCTAGGAGCCTAAAAATGTTTCAAATTGATGAATATAATGGGTGGTAGAACATTCATGCTATATCTCATCCAAAATAGATAATTCCCGGCTGTTCCACATATTGTGAAATTATCTTATTGAACAGAATGTTGGCTAAGACAATGGCTTTCAAACTTTCTTGCCTGAGCATCATAATCCCAAGGTCCTAGAGGCCCTCTTATAGAGCCTGAGACTCCTTGGACGCCAGTTTTAGAAATCACTAAACAAAGGCCTTATTCGGCATAGTGTTTAGCACGTGGTAGAAATTCAGTGATTCAGGTACTCCCTGAGAATTTTTTTGTGGAAGGGAAGGGCTATTCTGGAGTAGATTTTACCTAAAAATTATTTAAAATCTTGATATGTACTTCCCAATATAAGATCTATATTATTAATAGGCAGTATTTATAGAGCACTTTCTACATGGTTAAATACCTTGCTACTTTAACTCTGTGAGGGAGTGAGTATTATTATCCCTCTCTTACAAGTGAGGAACTGAGAAACAGAGAGTCTAAGATATTCTCCTGTGGCCACATAGCTAATAAATAGCAATGCCTGGGCTTGAACACAGATTTTATTCTGATAAAAGGATCAGGATATGGAATTTCAGAATATCCAGGGGACAGCTAGAGCAAATCTGTCTCAGTCCCACCATTGACCTGCGGTGAGCGCACATGGGGCCTTCATGCAAGGCAACTGTGCTAGAAAGATGAAAACTGGACCAAACAATTTCTCCCTCAGGGCTTTGGGCTTATAAAGTAGAAAAGCCGCATCTGTGTTGAGAGCTTCCGTCAGCAGGTGGCACAAGTTCTACACACACCCCTATGAATTGCAAGTGTGGTGCCCTGAGACCAAGGTGTGGCTGTTTTGGGAGACTGTACTTTGCCAAAATATGCCCAGCCCACCTTGTGATTGCATTGCCAAAAATTTCCCTCTCCTTTGCAGAAAGATAAACTCTTCATGGACAAAACCTCAGCCAAGGTCACGTGCCACAAAGATGCCAACGTCCGCGTGCAAGCCCGGGACCGCTACTACAGCTCATCCTGGAGCGAATGGGCATCTGTATCCTGCAGTTAGGTGAGCAAGCCTGCAAAGCCCAGCCCAGACCTGCACACTCAGTGTACCCAGGTGCAGGACAATGGTGGGGGCTGTGTGGGACAGGAAAGAGGGGGTGGGATGCCCAACACGCAGTCACCAGAGGCAGAAACATACATTTGTTCATTAACAGATACTGATTGATGCCCATAGTATTCCAAGCACTATGCTGGGCACAGGGACACTGCAGTAAAGAAAGCAGGCACAGGTCCTGCCCTTCCAGGAGGGTAGGCAGTGGGAGAGAGAAGTAGCCAAGAGTCAGAGCACAGGTGTCCTGCAAGCTGTTTCCAGGAATTAGAATCTTATCTGGAGACCACTGGGGGCCACTGAAGGGCTTTAAGCAAGGAAATGACATGATCAGATATTCTTTTAAGAAAACTCTCGAGACTTCCCTGGCGGTCCAGCAGTTAAGACTCCGTGCTCCCAATGCAGGGGGTACGGGTTCGATCCCTGGTTGGGGAACTAAGATCCCACATGCCTCAAGGCACAGCCAAAAAAAAACAACGAAAAGAAAAGAAAACTCTCAAGACAGCCTCTGGTAAGCATGGTATCAGCAAAATCCTAGGCCACATAAGAAAGGGCTGGACCCTTCTGACGAGGAACCCCCAAAATCCAACTGCCCCAGATAATGTGTTGTGCGAAATAAGAAGGGTTTGCTACTGAATTTCAAATCCACATAGACACTCGCCATTCTTTTTCAGGTTCTAATCTCAGGATGAAACTTTGGAAGAAAAGTGGAAGACATTATGCTAAATTTTTAAAAGATGCAGTGGAACAGGACCCTCCCCCTAAAGATATTTTCTACCAATTTGCTTTTTTTTTTTTTTTAGGATTATAAAGATGTCTTTGCTGTATTTTTATATTGAAATGCTAAATGCCCATCGAAACAATCAGCTAATTTATTTATACAGTTTCCAGCTAGCAGGTCAAGCTGACTTTTATGTTATTTACATATTTAAGTAATTTATGTATTTATTAATTTATTACTGTTATTTAACATTTGTGTGCCAAGATATATGTTTCATATACTCATGACCTGATTTATAAGGAATGGGCCCTATTATGCAAAATGTGAATTTATGTGTTATTTATACTGACAACTTTTCAATCGAGGCTGCAAGTGCATCAGTTTTATGGCAACCAGTAAGAACACAGTGTTCTGATGCCAGCGCCATAATATATTTGTGATGGATTAGAACACAAGAGATAGTTAAATAGACATGGAGACACAAACTCTTTGAGGAGGTCCTGGAGAGCAGATATTAGTTCCCGTGTCCATGAAGACTTCCTTGAAGTAGTGGTGATAATTCAGAGCTGTTTGCACCTCTAAGCAAGTTTAGTCTTTGGATGCCTGAAATTAGAAAGAGCTAAAAATGATGATTGGAATTGAAATTCAGCTTCAGCCTTCCTGGCAGCCCCCTTCTATCTGTAAGATGAAGGAGAATGACATGGAGATATCGTAAGTGTCTGGAAAGTAAAAAGATCTTATGATTCAAGAGAGAAGACAAGCATAGTTATGGCTAAGGACAAAATTGTCAGAATTGCCGGTTGTTCCTTAATAGGCACACAAAGAAGCAGACAGATGCGGAGAAAACAGCCATGAATCTCTTACTTGTCAGCATGAGGGAACATGACAAGCAGATATGACTAGAAAGTGCCGAGCCATTAAAATGCTACTTTTAAGTAATGAATGTGCTTTCTGTAAAATGATTCCATTTATTTTCTGTTTACTTATTTATTTTTATATTCTGATGGTGAACTAATAAAAACATAACTCTTCTTTGCAATAATATTTTGGGCTTTCTCAGTTGACTGGGTATCCTGTTCCCACGCTTACCAGGGCTGTGTTATTTTTCCCTTACCATTGAAGGATTGCCCCACCGTGAAGCAATTTCATTTCTGGTTTTGCACAATGGGCCCTTTCCCTTTATAGGAAAGTCAGTGTCTTGCCAAGCTCAGGAAATGTCCCTGTGATCTGACCACGGAGGACTCTGCAAGGGCACTAAACTGCATTATGCCCCTTCAGGGGTTGGATACTCTTGCTTCTGTCACCTTCTAAGCTGGAATCAACTCTACTGGTTTCCAAAACATCATGAAACAAATTTCTCACCTGGTAGAGCCATGGGCAGCCCATCCTATAGGTCCAGCTCCAGTGTTCATGGAGGGTTTGCCATCTGTCTGGCCAACTGCTAGGCCCTGGGGTTGAGGAGTTCCAAAACACCTTGGGTTTGCCACCCCGAAACAGTGCCCACTCGTGGCAAAGCCTATAAGACTGGGATGAAAAGTTAACTTCAATACCACTAAATGTGAAAATATTCAGTGTATATGGTGCATATGGTGCCCTGGGGTAAGAATGAAGAAGGATCAGTAATAACCTGGAGTCACCCAGGAAGACTCGATAGAGAAGGGGAGGTGCCCACTTTGGGCTCAAAGGATGGCCAGGGCCTGCCAGTTCCGAGGAACTGGCAGGCCCTGGCCACGGAAAAAACAAGTGGTGGGATCAGAGAGAATGGTGTCCATTCTCTGCTATCTTCAAAAGCCAAGTGCACACATCTGGCTTCCTTGCAATGGCAAGGTAATTATAATAGGGATGTTTGTTTACATTCCTTATTTTAAGTGTCACCTGGACCCCTTATTGCACTCTACTCCTGGCCTGGAGGTATAGTGTAAAGTTTCTATCATCCTAATCCAACATTTGAAACGTATCATCTTGTGTTAATAAACCCACACTTGATAGCACGTGGTTGGTTAATAACAACTATGCATTCTTCTAAGGGCCTTTCATCTAGAGATACCAAAACACTTACTGGGCACTTAATGAACAAAACTAACCAAGAAAAACATAATCACATTTCATAAGCACAGAGACCTGGGTACATTTCCCAAAACTTCCGGCAAGCCTGGGGCACCGCTCAGGTGTCCTGGCTCCACCAAGGCCCAGTGCTTTCCTAACACAGCCTCTTAGCAGTTGATTAATTTCAGTTACATGTAAGCAATGGAGAGTTTTTCTCTTTGAAAAATATTCTCCAGGACAGTCCTTTCTATTGGGAAACTAGCCACTACAAATGCATCAAATGTCCTAGCAAAAGAGCTCAGGACGGGGCACTGGGAGCCTGGGCCCTGGGCCTACCCAGCCCTGCTATGTGACCAGTAACCTTCGGCAGGGCACTGGACCCCATCAGTTCTCCCAACTGCCTTCTCCCCTGATGTCCCTCCTCAGCTCAAAGGTTGGGAAGCTAAGTAATCACTTTTCCAGTTGCTCTTGCTGCCCAGCAAGGTCATGAGACCCAGTTCTGGCTCATGAGATATAAGAAAATTCTTCTGGGGGTTTTCCTGTTAAAAGACAGAGCTATGGCTTACATCTCCCTTCCCCTCCTTCTTCCTTTCTTCAGCAGATGAAATTTAAGAAGTCTCAGAGGATGCCTTGCACCCAGGATAGAAGCCATCATGCTAAGACAGGAAAGATAAAAAGACTCTGGGACCCTAGTGAAATCATCAAGGAACTGAACCAACCCCTGTAAGTACCTACCCCAGACATCTTGTTGTGTTAGAAAAGCAGACTCATATTTGTGGTTTTTTAATTGTGGTAAAATATACACAACATAAAATTTACCATTTTAACCATTTTTAGGTATAGAGCTCAGTGATATTAACTACAGCCACATTGGTGTACAACAATCACTACCATCCATCTCCAGAACTTACTCTTCTTCCCAGACTCTGTACCCATTAAACAACAACTCTCTGTTTTTAAAATAGAAAATGAATAAACTGAAAATTGAATAAAGACATTCTCCTAAACATTCAGATCCTCATCTATGAGAGGCTGTCGGCCAAGTCAGAAAAAGGAGCCAGGCCAGCACAGGAAGGAACTGACATCAGAAAATCTGGTTCTGCCCCTTACAGCTGGCACAACGCTGGGGAAGGCCTGGAGTACTTGATTTCCAACGATGCCAGGTTGGGTCCTGGTGATACCCTGCCTGCCTGCAGAGAGGTAGCCATGGTCAGGAAGCCTGCCGCAAGGGCAGCCTGAGTGTCAGGAGGATTCACATGTCTTGGTGTGTGTGTGTTGGGGGGTGGTCTGGGCAAGTAGCTCCCATAGGGCAGACACCTTTGCTGTTCCTTCATTCACTCCACAAACATTGTTTATCACTCTGCCCCTGGCACCATCCTCTATTTTCTGGATACAGGGGTGAAAAAGACCTTGCCCTCACATGGTTTCCAAAGGCTTAAGCTTTAAATTCTAAGCACTGGAGGTCACTTCCTGAGGGTTAAGAGCACTATGAAATGAGATCACCGGTTTAATGGGATTGGCACGATTCCTGGTCCACAGTAAGTACCCAGAAAATGGTAGCTATTTCCACTGACTAGCTCTGTGATTTTGAGCAACCCAAGCCCCAGTTTCCTCATGTGTAAAATGGGATAATAACATTTCCTATTTCACAGGGTAGTTGTGAGGATTAAATGGAATAACACTTAGAAAATGCTTAGAAAAATACCTGATCCAGGCCTTCCCTGGTGGCGCAGTGGTTAAGAATCCGCCTGCCAATGCAGGGGACACAGGTTCCAGCCCTGGTCCTGGAAGATCCCACATGCCGTGGAGCAACTAAGCCCGCAAGCCACAACTACTGAAGCCCGCACGCCTAGAGCCCGTGCTCCGCAACAAGAGAAGCCACGAAAAAGAGAAGCTTGCACACCGCAAGGGAGAGTAGCCCCCGCTCGCCGCAACAAGAGAGAGCCTGAGCACAGCAACGAAGACCCTACAGAGCCAAAAATAAAAACAAATTAATTAATTAATTTTTAAAAAATACCTGATCCATAGAAGTACTCAATAAAAGCTTGGTGTTAATATTCTTACCATACTACTTATCGCCTGAAAGAAGCATAACTCTAGACCCTGTGTTTTTGGGGGCTGGGGAGATGAAGGAGTCATTGTTAGGAGGCCCCGATGTCTCTAAGAACTAGGTTGGGAAGGAGGCAGTATTAATCAGCCAATGGGGAAGAAAGAGACAGCTCAGTCCCTTGAGAGTAAAAAACCTCTGCAGTGTAGAATCCCTTTCTTATAAATAAAATTGCCCAAGATGCAATGAACCCAGTTCTTGCCTTCGGGGATTGTACAGTCTAGAGAGAGAGAAAAAGGGGACAAACATGGTAGAATATATTAAAATATAGCCTGGCTGGCATAAGAGCACGTGCACCCTAAATATTTCTTTTTATAAAGGTTTCCAGCTCCTAGGAAGAGGCTGTCATTCCCTTTCACCTTCCTGGATGCAATAATTTGGCATAAATCTACCAATTCACCTTACCTATAAATCAGATCTTAATCATCTCTTTCCATTTCATTTCAGTACGGCCCCTCTACCAGGACAGAATCTGTGAGCAAAATGTATTTGGACAAGATTACTCCAGAGGCTCATATTATACCAAGGAAATGAATTCCCTCTCTCAAGCTCATAAAATGCAAAAATAAAATCAGCATTCGGGCCAAAGAGGGAGAAGACCAGGTACGCATACTGAAAAGCCTCCTTCTGCAGGAAGCAGAATTGATTCGCATTTTCCTCCACGCAGGCCTGGGTCCCGGGGCCTGCGGTCGTGCTCATGCTCTCACCTGGTGGGTGCCCGTGCAGGATGGGCCGCAGGGCTCTGCAGCTGCTCGCTAATCTCCCATCTCCTTTCCTGAGGAGCACAAACCGGCTCTCCCCTGCCCTTCACTCCAGCCCACCTGGCGTCTTCCCTGGCTGCTTGCTAACCTGAGCAACGGGGGCTCCAGGGAACTGAGCATTCTGCCCATGGCCCTGGAGTTTGAGGGAGAGGGAAAGTCAGGGGGACAAATCTTAGACAAACCACAGTGTCCAGTCAGCTGTCCTTCCCACACCCACCACCCAACACTCAAACAGGTGGGATGGAGTTAAGATGGCAGCAGGCAGTGCCTGGACATAGGGCAGAGTGGGGGGGGAGGGGGGTGTGCATCTGGCCCTGGGCTCAAATCCCCACACCCTACTAACCAGTGATGTGCCCCTAGGCAATTCCTTAATCTCTTCCTGCCTCAGTTTCCTCACCTCTAAAACAAGTATGCTGGCAGTGCCATCACCTCCCAGGGATGCTGTGAGGGCTACCCGAGACCAGGCTCGGAGCACCCAGCACCCAGCAAGTATACAACAAATGTTAGTTGCAGTTGCTGTTTTTCTAAAGTCAGGCCAAAAATAAGCAGTCCTAATGCCACCTCATCTTCCCTCCCCATGGAAATGAGGGCAGGTTTGGGACATGTACACAAGCCTTCCCATTCTAACTCATAAATCTATGTCCTCCCCCCCACCAGCCCTCTCCTGGGTACACTGCCAGTACACAGCAGTGACATTGCCCCCAAATTACAGCACCCAGAGCAACACTGCATTTCAACAAACCATTGCATGGGTTTCCACTCAACCTTGTGGAACATTCTCCAGCAGTGGCTTGCCCTTTTCTCTGAAATCCCTCTTTTTTGCACTTTTGGGGTCCTTAGAGGCTAACCAGACCAGTGGTTCCCTAACTTGTTTGAGCCAGGATCTCTTTGTTCAAACGGAAATCTTAAATGAATTTCCAACATACAAGGGGACTGGGGAGGATGGGTACCAAAGGGGCTTTAATTGTGTCTGCAGTGTTCTAATTCCTTACAGGAAGGATATATTAGTAGATTTCCTGCATAATTAAAAATTAATTTTTTTATAAAGTCCTACATGTAAAGCAAACAAAAGCAGAACTGCTCTGACTGAAGCTTCCTACCCACTCAGTCCCACCTCCCTATTCACCATTGAGAGCCCTGGGGTGCCACCTCAACATACCTAAACTCTGCAGGATACAGTTTGAGAACCTCTAATTTTATAGGTGAGGAAACTGAAGGCCAGAGAAGGTTGCTGCCTTACCCAAGCACTCAGAGCCTGATTAATGCCAGAGCTCACGCTTGAATTTGGGTCTCCTGACTCCCATTTTGGCAGTTCCTGTTATATTAAGTTATAATTTCCAGAAGAATGGTATTAAAATGACCAGCCTATTGCCAGAGAAGGGCTGTACATTAAAACCTGGGAGCTCCACAAGCACTTTAGTACTAATCAGTTTCTCAAAATAGTCACTGCGCTCCTTGGAACATGGTGTCCAGGACCCAAAGAGCATCCTCTGCTTCACTCCTTGGGAGAGTGGAAAACAAACGGCAAGGGCGTGTACCCTATCAGAAAAGAAAAGTCAGAATTTAGGCTGCCACAGTACTGCTACTAGCCTAGAGCACCTTACTGCTAATAAGAAAAAACGTGTCCTTTCCCCTGGGCAGGCACGGCCCCATGCCAGGATGCTGGCTTACCAAGTGGAGAACAGGCTAGATTTCAGCCCTTATTTGCCCCCTAGACCAGGGACCCTTGTGCAGGACACAGCCTGCCCAACCATACATGGCAGCCCTTGTCATAGTGAGAGTGCTTGGAGTAGAGGATATTGAAGGAGAGGGAGAGCTTTCACTCATTCATTCATTCAGCCAATAATTGCTAGGTGTTTACTGTGCCAGGTGCATAGGTGCAGGAGAGAGTACATGAGCAAGGTGGGCAGGTCGACTAAAAAGCGGCTTGAGCAATAACGAACAATTAGGGCAACCTAAGAAAAAGCCTGGAGGTAAGTTGTGGTGGGACGTAACTCAGTAATTCAATGGTGTCATCAAGAACTCAGACTCCTCTCAACTCTCTTCTCCACTAGCTCCAGTGTGCTGGCTTTTGTCCTCACGTGTGCCCCTCGAGATGGCTTCTGCAGCCCCCAACATCATGTCCTCATAGCACCATGCCTGAAGATCAGAAAGGCCGTTCTCCTCTAAGTTTTTTTTTTAATCAGAGAAGACATCTTTCCCAGAGTCCTCCGGCAGATGTGCCCATGCCCTACCTACAAGAGAGGCTGGGAAAGCAAAAACCTGGCATTTTCACCCTCTAAAGTGAGAGGCAGGCTCTGATAGCAGGAAAGTAGCTGAGAGTGGGAAATACTTATTGGTGAGGCAACCAGCAGTGCCTGCCACTGGAGCAAAAGGGAGGGACACAGAACCTAGATTTGAAGGTGGGCATCTGTGATAGGCAAAATAATGCCCCCCCCCCCAAAGATGTCCATGCCCTAGTTCTTAGCACCTGTGGCTATGATGAGATTATCCCAAATTATCCAGGTGGAACAAGTGTAATCACATGAGCCCTTGAAAGTCAAAAAGATGGCACTAGAGGGAGAAGTCACAGACTTTTGAAGAATGAGAAGGGTTTGACCTGCCATTGCTGGCTTAAATATGGAGGGGCCACATTTCCAGGAAAGGGGAACCTCACTCCTACAACCACAAGGAACTAAATTCTGCCAAAAACCTGAATGAGTTTGGAAGCAGACTGTTCCCCAGAGCTTCCACAAAGGAATGCAGCCCTGCCTTGTGAGACACTAAGCAGAGAACCCAGCCAAAACTACCTAGACCTGTGACCTTCAGATCTGCACGATAATAAATGGGTATTACTGCAAGCAGCTAAATATAGGCCATTTGTTGCAGCAGCAATAGAAACTAAAACAAGATCCCAAAGTACCCAGGCTGTGGCTTTAAGTATTAAGAGGAATTGCCAGGTGAAGCGACTAACATGAGCACAAGTCTGGAAGAGGGAAAGACATGTTTGGAAACCCGCAGAAAACTCATTTTAGCTGAAGCAAAGTAGGGGAGGAGGAGAAGGAAAGGAGAAAGATGAAAAATAAGGATAGGGAGATAAGTAGGAACTAAATTAAGTGGGTCCTCAAATATCAAGCTTGGGCTTCATCACGATGACAACAGAAAGTCATTGAAGGGTTTTAGGCAGAGAAGTGATGGGGTCAGATTTCTGTTTTTACCAGTTCACTCAAGTTGCTACATGGAGAACAGATTGGGAGGTGGCAAGAGAGAAGCCAAGAGGACCAGGTAAAGGTCACAGTAGTGGTCCGGGTGAGAGATTGTGACAGTTTGGACTGGGAAAATGCTGGTAAGGGATGGAGACGAGAGGACTACTTTGAAAGAAATGATGGAGAGAAATGACAGGGCCTATGGGTTGGACATGAGTGCTAAGAGAGAGAAGAATCAAGGATGCAAGAATGAAGCCCATTCATTCATTCGCTCATCAGGTCGTTATTAGTACCTTCCACAGTACATGGTCCAAGACTGAGCTAGACACAGAATGTTGCCTCAGAATAAACAAACAGTCCTTACTTACTGTTTCTGAGAGGTTTCTGACTTGATCAATTTGGTCACTGGTGGTACCATTCACTGAGAGGGGAGGAGGAGGATTGAGTGGGGAAGGAACAAAGTTGAGGGAATAAAGATGATGAGTTCCACTTTACATCTGTGGACATATATATGGGACAACCAATTGGAGCATCCAATAAACTTTGGATATATGGATCTGGAGCCTGTAAGTGAAATTTGGACTGGAGATAGGGAGCTGGGGATCACCAGCATATAATACAAGAAAATTAGCTTCAGTCGTTCAGAAAACAATGCCTATGAGGAGATGGGTTACGAATTGGGAAACGGTGATTTGCTTTCAAAAGCTTTCACCTCCACCTTTTTTGCCTTGGGACCAACCCTGAATGAGAGACTAACTGAAAGCTAGGACTATCTTCTTCGTCAATTTATGCTGGCTGAGCCCGGCACCAAGAAGCCCAGGGGTGCTCAACAAAGGTTAATTGAATGAAGGAATGACTCAAGAAGGCAAACAAATGAAACCCAGTGGGCAATTCTCAGATTCTTTGCTCTAAAATAGAGAAAATGTTTGCTCTCCACTTTTTTTTAAGTAGCTCCACTGCCCCAGAGTGCAGTCTCCCATGTATCTAAATGACTGAGTTTAATCCCAAATATTTGCTTAAATTAGTTGCTCACTTTCAAAATGGAATATCTCCTTAATGACTAACACTCCTTTCTTGGGAGAACTCGGACATAGGAAGTTCAGTGTTTCCAAGGAGGCAGACATTTGATTCCACCAGACTGGGGTGGTTGTGGAGGAATGGGTGGTAAGGAAACAGGGTAGGGTACCCACGTGTGCACTTGACTATTTTTCATCTCTGGAATTTATATATGATGTATAGAGAGAAATTAATCAAAGGTAACCATTTCACATCTCATAAGAAATCTTTGTCATTGGAATCCAGAAGTGTGTGCAGTGGATAGGAACATGCTGGTGTCAGACTATAGAGGTTTTAACCCACCCCGCCATTTGCTAGCTGTGTGACCCAGGGCAAGTTACTTACCCACTCTATGCATCAATCCTCTCAGCTATAAATTGGAAGCAGTAATAACACCTTCTGCAAAGGGATGGGGTGAAGATGAAATGAGATAATGCATGTGAAGAGCTCAACGTTCTAAGTTCTCAAGAAATGCTAACTAGTGTATTAGTTTGTTAGGGCTAATGTAACAAAGTACCACAAACCAGGTGGCTTAAGCAACAGAAATTTACTGCCTCACAGTTCTAGAGGCTCGAAGTCCAAGATGAAGCTGTCGGCAAGATTGATTTCTTCTGGGGGCTGCAAGGGAGAATCTGTTCCATGCCTCTCTCCTAGCTTTTGGTGGTTTGCTGGCAATCTTTGGCGTTCCTTGACTTCTGCTACATCACCCCAATCTCTGCCTTAATCTCCACATGGTGTTCTCCCTGTGTGCCTGCCTGTGTCCAAATTTCCCCTTTTTGTAAGGACATATTGGATTAGGGGGACACCCATCTCCAGTATGACCTCACCTTAATTACATCTGCAGTGACCCTATCTCTAAATAAGGTGACATTCCTGAGAGTATTAGAACTTCAACCTGTGAATTGGAGTGGGGGACAAAATGCAACCCATAACAGCTAGTATTACTACTGTTAACATTATTACCATGCTCAGTTCAGATTACCAAGTAAATATACCTATCTTTTTTTGAGTTTTTATTTTGAATTCATTTCATAGAAAAAAACTGCAAAAATAGTATAAGAGTTGCCTTATAACTATGACCCAGCTTCTCCTAATGTTAGCTTCATCCATAATCTTAGTACAAGTATTTAAACCAGGAAATTAACATTGATACAAGACTATTAACTAATCCATAGATGTTATTCAAATTTTGCTAATTGTCCCACCGATGTCCTTTTTCTGGCCCAGGATCTAAACCAGGATCCAACATGGCATGTAATTTCAAGTCCCCATCATCACCTCAAATCCAAATTCCTTGGTCTTCCTTAATCATTCATTATCAGTACATTTTTGAAGAGCAGCTATCAGTTATTTTGTAAAATGTCCCTCAGTTTGGGTTTGCCTGATATTTCCTCGTGATTAAATGTGGATTCTTGGACTTCCCTGGCAGTCCAGTGGTTAAGACTCCACGCTTCCAATGCAGGGGGCATGGGTTCAATCCCTGCTTGGGGAACTAAGCTCCCACATGTTGTGGGGCATGGCCAAAAAAAAAAAAAATGTGCATTCTGCATTTTTGCCAAGGATCCCACACAGTGATATTGTGCCTTCTCAGTGAATCACATCAGGTGGTCCTCAGAGTTGATGTACCAGATCCTCAGGACTAGTGATGTTAACTTCAATCACCTGGTGTAGGTGGTATCTCCCATGCTTCTCCACTGTGAAGGTTCTGTTTTTCCCTTGAGAATTAATATAGCTATCTTGTGGAGAGATACTTTGAGGCTGTGTTAATATCCTCTTTCTCATAACACTTTCACCCACTAATTTTAGCATACAGTGATGACATCTGCCTGCAGCAATAGTTTTGCCTAATGGTGATTTTCTATTTCCATCATTCTTTATACATTAATTTGAATTCTACCATAAAGAAGGCTTTCCCTTCTTCCTATATTCTTTTTAATAAATTTGAGGTTATCAGAGGCCACTGAGTTAACTTCCCAGGATCCTTAGAATCTGATTCTTGGGTCTACCCATTTCTGAGGTATTCACTTGCGTGCCTGCATAAAGAAAAAAAATCTCCTTTATTTTGCATTTCAACCTCATGATTTCAGTTCCCATTAATAAAATCTTTGAAGGAAGAGTGTGCTAAATGCCTTGTAGGGTGAAGAGGATGTTTAAATTATTCAAGAGAACTGCTTTTATACAATTTGGATATACCCATTTACACATAAAAATTAATGCTAATTAGATATAATTTTCATCTATTCATTAAAAGAAATCCCAAGGCATTCCAGAAATCCTTAGTTAGCCTAATGTCATTCTAGGTACTTGAAAACAAAATTGCTTTTCTTAAAAAACGAAAAATCATGACTTTGTCTTTTATGAAAACATTTATTAGCACCAATGGTGGGGCCTGCTGGCTCCTCTTTCCAAGTACCCACCTCCTTTCCTTCTCCTAATCAATCAGGCATTCATTCAACAACCACACACTGAGAACCTACTGTGTGCCAGCCTCTTCTCTAAGTGCTGGGACCAAAGTGGTGAATAAAAAGACCTGAACCCCTGCCCTACAGAGCTTCCAGTTTCATGGGGGAGATAAACTACAAACAAAATAACAAATCCTGTAAGTGGTAGCTGCTTCAAAGAAACATAAAGCCGAGAGGGAAGAGAGAATAACAGGGGCAAGGGAACCTCTATTCAGATGGTGTCAATGAACAGGATGACCTCTCAGATGAGGTAGAGGAGGTAAGACTTGACAGAGACTGAAAGAAGTGAGGGAGAAGCCCGGGGTGGGGGAGTGGGGGGATGGAGAACATTGTAGGAAAAGGAGACGCAAGTGCCCTAGGTCTCAGTTCTGTCTTAGGAGCCATGATTGGGCTGCATTTGCTAGTGGGAGTGGTTGTTGTGTGTCCATCCCCAAACTGGTCCATTTTTGCTATATATAAAACAGTCTTCTTCTGCTAAGTCTTAAGCTTTTTGTGCCTTCCAATTTACCCCCCACTTAATTTTTTTAACATGTAGTTTTGAGTATCTTTCCTCATCTGGAAGAATACTTTATATAACTAGATAGATAGATAGATAGATAGATATTAATATATACAGATACACACATACATAGAGAGAGGTCCTTTTTTTGTTGATTGACAACCGACAGCTTTTAAGCCTTGCCTCTCCCTCTTACCTCTGCCCCACACGCACATCTGGGCAAGCTGGTAAGAGAGCCTGAGTGCTCCCTCCTTTGGTACAACATCGGAACCAAATTTTGAGTGAAGGTTCACAGAGTGCACGCGCGCACACACAGCCCTGAACTGATCAATATTACAGGCACTGACCACACGTGGCTACTGAGCACTTGGAATGTGGTGAGATGTACTATACATGCAAAATACGCACTAGGCTTCAAATATGGTATGAAAGAATGTAAAATATCCCATTAATAATTTTAATGGTGATCATCTGTTGATATGATATTTTGTATATATTAAGTTAAAGTACTATTTAAATTCATTTCACCTGTTTCTTTTAACCTTTTTTAACGTGGTACTAGAAATTTTAAGATTACAAGCACAGCTCATATTTGTAGTTCATCTTCTCTTTTTGTTGGACAGCACTAATATATACTAAAGTGATAACAGTGGGTATATCTTTTTTTAAAAAATATCCTTCTTTCGACTTCTCTGTATTTTTCGAACATGTATTTAAAAATTAAAAGACACTTTCATGCAGTTGTTATCAGTGGAGTTAGTGGGGGCCGCTTAGGGGCTTGGAGGAGGAGTGATTGCCCTGCTCAAAAAGTCCAGAAAGTAAAAATATTTTCCAATCAGCCATAATCCAAAACTGAAGTCCATCCTCTGTCCACACAAGCTCTGTGAGGGACAGGCAGCCTCTCTGTAAGCTTTGGAGGACGTGACTTTCTAATGGTGATTCTAGAGTCTGCAAATGCATTGATGTGCCCTGGCCTATAAGCCCTGGGTCCTTAGAGGCAGAACCTGCTAGCGCTAATGCGCTGCTGTCATAGGAAATGTGAGGCATGGCTGTCCCACTTCCCTGTGCGCATCCCTGGCGTGGCCATTTGTGTTTGATCCAGTCCATGGTCAACTCCATACAAGCCTTCAGTATTCAGATCCTTGTTCACAAACCATGAGGACCAAGCTTGGGATGCTGTCTAGGCACAGACCATCCTGCTTTGCAAGGTAATGTTTTGGAACAAACTGTGCAGACTTAATCATGCAAAAATGTTATTGTATTGAAGAGGTCAGAATTCAAAACATGCTTGCCTGGCCCAGCAACTGAATATATTGCTACCAACTCTCACCCCAGCCACTTGTACTTAGACAGGCTGCTCTTTCTACCGGAAGAATGGATAATAAGAGAAGATGGAGCAGGGGAAAAAAGTGTAACCAAGCAGGACCCTTTGGGGCCTTCCCCCATATCCTCTGCTTTAGCTCCTCTCTGAAGTACCTAGATAACAGTATCTAATGCACATTTGAAATCGCTAGGTGGCATTTAGGGGGCTCAAAGAAGCTCCGGTCCTTTATGTCTCAGTGCAGAAAGAATTCAGTGAGAGGCAAAGTGATAGATAAGAAGTGATTTATTAGAATAGGACGCTTTTGGGCTCTCCTGGTGATGCAGTGGTTAAGAATCCGCCTGCCAATGCAGGGGACACGGGTTCAAGCCCCGGTCCGGGAAGATCCCACATGCCGTGGAACAACTAAGCCCGTGTGCCACAACTACTAAGCCTGAGCTCTAGAGCCCGTGAGCCACAACTACTGAGCCCACACGCCACAACTACCGAAGCCCGCATGCCTAGAGCCCGTGCTCTGCAACAAGAGAAGCCACTGCAATGAGAAGCCTGCGCACCGCAACAAAGAGTAGCCCCCGCTTGCCACAACTAGAGAAAGCCTGCACGCAGCAAAGAAGACCCAACTCAGCCAAAAACATAAATAAATAGGACACCTTTCACAAGTGGGAGGGTGAGAGGGTGCCGTGCCCTGAGAACTTAGTGGGCTACAGTTTTATAATCAAAGGAAAAGTAGGGAGAAGGCCACCTTCTTCCTCATTCTTGAGTAGATGTCACGCTTCCATCATCAGCTCCTCCTCCACGTCAGGCAGGGGAGTTTTCTTTTCCTTACATGGTCAAGCTGGGACTGTCATGGCACAATTGAAATAAGCAAAAAGGCAACAACATACGTTAAAAATGGCAAGTCATCTCAGGTTTTAGTATACTGTCACCTTTTCCTTATATTTTTTTCTGGTGTGCGCAGAGGAGCATGTCCTAGGAATCGTTAACTTACTAGCTCACTGGGCAGGATGTGGGTCTCATGCCACCATTGTTTTATTCTTTTGGGGCATGTCTCATGCTTCTGTTGCATGGTTTTGTTGCTAAGCAAGACTGCTTGGTTTTGTGGTTAAGCTTTTTTCAGTAATCATTAATTTACAGGGGTCTCCCATACTTTTTTCTTTAATTACAATCCCTTAGGTGGGATTAACTATTTAATCACCTACTTTTTCCCTTTACTCTGTCCCTATCATATTCACTGAGTTGTTTTACAGATGTTAAAACCCCACCAAATGAAAGAAATTAACTACTTGATGACCATGAACACGTAGCCCCCAGACCTACTGGAGCGTAAGGATTGATAATGTTAACCCCTGTGACACCACCCTGTTACCTCACCATCAACCAGTCAGAGAATTGTGTACAAGCTGATCGCATACCCTGGGACACCCCTCCTTCACCCTGCCTTTAAAAATGCTTTGCTGAAACCCATTGAGGAGTTTAGATCACTAGCTGCCCTGGACTCCTTGCTTGGCACCATGCAATAACCACAGCACTTTCCTTCACACAACCTGGTGTCAGTAGATTGGCTTTACTGAGCAAGCAAGCAGACCTAAATTTGGTTCAGTAATAAAACAAAATGGATTTAACTGGATCATGACATGAAAACTGCAAATGTTGTATCACTTTTCAGAAAAATTCACTACCTGCCTTCAAATGCTTTTGCTTTGTATATTTTCTGTACATAAATAAATTCTGAAAATTAAATCTGAGTAATTTCAATTTTGTAAATTTTGAAACTGAAACCGAGCAGGACCCTGTGGGACCCTCCCAGGTACGAGTCCTTTCTGTGTCCTCCATTTCTCGTTTGTAGGAAATAGGCTTCATTCAGCCTCCTAGACTTTCCCTTAGTTCCAAAAAGCAGATTCAAACAGTTGCTAATCGGGAAAGTGAGGGAATGCAGAAACAAAGGAGGTGCAATCAAGAAACAGTAATGCAGCTGTTAAAGCAGGGTCCTGGTTCCTCCTCAAGGGATATACATAAGAATATCTTTAAATTCTTCTGCAGGAACTAAGGCCTCCACCCTGGTGGAAGATGGTAACTATACATGCTGAGACTCCAGACTGGTTGAAACCAGAAAGCTGATGATTGACAATCCTGGAACACCCCCTATTACCTCACCAGCAACCAATCAGAACACAGTTACACACCCTCCAGCCCTCACCCCAAATTTTGCCTATAAAATCTTCTCCCTGAGGGCTTCCCTGGTGGTGCAGTGGTTAAGAGTCCGCCTGCCAATGCAGGGGACACGGGTTCGAGCCCTGGTCCGGGAAGATCCCACATGCCGCGGAGCGGCTGGGCCCGTGTGCCACAACTACTGACCCTGCGCTCTGGAGCCCGTGAGCCGCAACTACTGAGCCCACGTGCCACAACTACTGAAGCCCGTGTGCCTGGAGCGTGTGCTCCGCAACAACAGAGGCCACTGCAATGAGAGGCCCGTGCACCGCAACGAAGAGTAGCCCCTGCTCGCCGCAACTAGAGAAAGCCCGCGCACAGCAACAAAGACCCAACGCAGCCAATAAGTAAATAAATAAATAAATAAATTCTTTAAAAAAAAAAAAAATCTTCTCCCTGAAAACCATTGGGGAGTTCGGGTTTTCTGAGTGTGAGCCACTGGTTCTCCTTGCTTGGCCCTGCAATAAACCTTTTGTAACAGGGAAGAGCAAATTCTGACTCCGTGTTGGTTCTGTTTCTTTTACTTTAACCTTTGCTTTTCGTTGCTTTTTATTATAATCACTGTCTATAGCCATAAGCATACATAATGGCCTGCCACAGGGAACCCTGCCCCTCTGCCTGACTGTTAAACTAAAAGGCCTTTGTTCAGCTCACAGAGAGACATTCTGACCCTGCCCACCTGTGAATGGCTGCAGAAAAGAAGAAATTAATACATCCCCTCCCCAATGAGGGCCAAGTGAGGAGATATTTTGCAAGATAAATGGCCTTCTTACTTTACTTCCTCACCTCCTCCCCCTCTCTGTTCTATAAAAGAAACGGGCATCCAGACCCCAATAAGATGGTTTTTTGGGTACACTAGTCTACCATCTTCTCGGTCTGCCAGCTTTCTGAATAAAGTCGCTATGCCTTGCCTCAACACCTCGTCTCCGGATTTATTGGTCTGTCGTGTGGTGACCAGAGTGAACTTGGACTCAGTAACACTTTCTCTGCCCCAAACTCTGGCATTTCAGTTTGTTTGGCCTCACTGTGTGTCAGGCACACAAACTAGTGTTCGGTAATAAAACTTCATTGGGTAAGAGAAATACTGAGTACTGGCCCCCAAAAGGCTAATATATACCAATAAGGAATTTGTGAGTTTACATTCAGCCCTAGATCTACAAAAAAGAAAACATTTCACTTTTAAATAATGAAAAAGTTATTCAAATACATAGAAACAAACTCTCATATTAGGCTTCACTTTTCTAACTCTATAAACTGAAGCTACTACAATTTAAATATCAAGGGTTTTTTTTTTAACAGCTATAAGGAGTATAATTTACACACTATGTAACTGACCACTTAAAGCATACAATTCAATGGCTTTTAGCATATTCAGAGTTATGCATCCATCACCATAATCAATTTTAGAATATTTCCAATACTCCAGAAAGAAACCCAGCACCGCTTAGCCATCAGCCCCAATCCCATTTCTCTCCTCCCCTGGCAGCCCTAGGCAACTACTAATCTACTTTCTGCCTCTGTGGGTTTGCTTATTCTATTTCATATAAATGGAATTATATGATAAGCAGTTTTTGTGACTTCCTTCTTTTCCTTAGCATAATGTTTTCAAGGCTCAAACATGTTATAGCATGTATCAGTATGGATTCTTTTCATTGCATTGCACTGATATGTCACATTATGTTTATCTATTCATCAGCTGATGGACATTTGGGTTGTTTCCACTCTCTGGCTATTTATGAGTAATGCTGCTATGAATATTCATGTACCTAATTTTAAACTTAAGTAATTCTTGCTTTAGGGCTTGGATGCATCCAAGGAAAGTGAGTATAAAACAAAATTTGCTTTATCAGTGATTGCCACTCATAAATCATCTTTTCCCAAGGAAAACATTCCCTAACAGCCTGATTTGAAGGCATCAAGAAAGTGCCTCTGAAAACTGTTTGATCCTTTAACAGATTCAAATACACACATATTTATTGCATGGCTACCGGAAGCAACATACCGTTTATGATGGACTGATAAATTTGAAATATTAAACATCCCCCCCCCCCCACCGCCCCAGTATTTCTTTGCACTTCTTGCTCTTCTCCCTCATTCAGCCATTCATTGCCTTGGGGAATGGATACCTCAGAGAAGAGCAGAGAACAAAGTAATTGGCTTTGGGCTTTTGAATCTCAAAAGCCATGCAACAAACTTGGGAACATAGGTGATGAATTAGATCAAAGCTTCCTCCCAAGAAGATTAGGTTCTTTGGAATTGAGGAAGAGGGAGTGTATGAGGAAAAATGAGCCCAGGAGGGGAACATGGAGAACTCCATGAAGGTTCTTGAGATCAGAGAGCAAAGTGAATGCATGCCTCACTTCTCAGGTAGTGCCCACTAGGGGTACCATGATCTCAGAGAAGAAATGTCCATGTGGTGTGCCTAGGCAGAGAGAACCTAGACAGCCTCCCAGAGTCTTCCCTTGGCTCAGCTTCCTCTTCTGTGAAGGGAGAAGGCTGACATTATGAAGTCTGCTGAGAGTGGCTCTGGGGTAGCACAGGGTTTTAGCTTCACAAAGTGATTCAAGGCTGAGGAAACGCAGGAATTCTGTGCATTCAGCAGAAATACGGAGCATAGCAAGGAACATCCCTGGACCTGACTTGGAACAAGGGTTGAGGTAGCAATGACCCATGTGGACCAGTGACCAAGGTCCAGAGTAGATTTCTGAGACTTTAGCAGTTACCAGTGTGGCTAAGTGACAACCAAAGACCAGACCCCTCCCCATCTTAATCCCATGCCCCAGGAATGTTGTCAAAATCCTTATTCCCTGGGTCACAAGATTGTATCCCTTTTCTGGAGATGGCCTATCTGTTTTCACTGGCCCCTCCAAATTTGGCTACCTTCCTGTCCTCGCATCTGACCTCACCTTGAGAGGGGAAGGAAGGGAGAAGGGTGCAACCATTAAAAGAACGACAGAGCTATTAAGAAAAACAGGATACAACAAAAACTGGTTAGAACCAACTAGACCCAAGACGGCAGAAGATGTGACTTCCAGTAGACTTTGAGCCTCATTATATGCTCATTGTAATACATTAGCATGCTAAATGACACACCCACCAGAGTCATGACAGTTCTGAGGCTGACCATAAAAGGCCAAAAAGTGGGCAGTGGCCCAATTCCTGGAAATCCCTACTCCTTCCCTCAAATAATTAGGATATTCCTCTCTCTCATTAGCATATGAAATTAACCAGCTCATAAAAACTAACAACCCCATATCCCAGGGCTGCTCTCGCTTTCTGAGACAGACCACATTCTGCCTATGGAATGTGTATCTCTCTAAATAAACTTGCTTCCACTTTGTTTTGGCGTGCTCTTGAATTCTTTCCTGGGCAAAGCCAAGGACCCTCACATGGCACCCATTCTAGGGACTCACCCAAGACAAGCGACATGACCATTCTCTCGCTCCCCCTTGTCCTGCAACATACTCACCCTCCTCCCTACTATATTAGGTCCTCCTATAACACACACCCCATACTTGGAATTATTTGTTTAATGCCTGTAATCTTTGACTATGAAGACCATGAGGGAAGGTAGCATATCTGTCTTATTTACTCAGCACTTAGCACAATGTCCGATATGATACATAGTAAGCTGTCAATTAATGGTTGAATAACTTTTTCCTACAGGAACACACAAATGTACAGAATATACACAGAAGGCTGTTGATTGCAGCACTGTTGGTAATAATATAGATTCAAATTAAATGTCCATCAATAGGGAAGGAGTTAAGTAAATTAGAGTAATTAGACTTCCTCTGTAATATGGAATAATTTGCCTAAGCAAAAATAATCAGAAAGAAAAAAAAAAACCTTAAAGTTTATTTCAAAGTCAAGTTAGATATTATTCCTGAATTTTGTACTGCCTTAGATAATCAATGCCATCACCATCCTCCCCATATCACATAGACAACTGACTTGACGCTCTCCTTTGAAAAACACAAGTTCAAAACTTGAAATTCTGTATACTCTCATGAGTTCTTACAAGGGTCCCCATGATTGAGGAAGATTGTAAGCATTTGTCAGGATAGCCATTGGTTATCACCAATGATTGTCACCATCATCATCACTGACATTTACTGAATGCTTACTATGTGTCAGGCACCCATGCAAATACTTGCTATATGTTATCTTATTTTGAATCCACATAACCACCCTTATTTTTATACCAACTTTACAGATTAGGCTCAGGGACTGTGGCAGAGACACCATAAAATAACTCAACGATTCTACCTCCTGGTGTTCACACATTTGTGTAATCTCCTCCCCTGAATGTGGGAGGGACCTGTCACTTGGCTCTAACAGAACATGGCAAATGTGGTGGGGTGTCACTGCCGTGATTACCTCATGTCACATAAGACAAATCTGTTTTAGCAGGCTGCACTCAGAGACTCTCCCTGCAGGTTTGATGAGGTAAGCAGCCATATGGGAGAAGCTCATGTGGCAAAGAATTTCGGGAAGCCTCTAGAACCTGAGGGCAGTTGACAAGCACCAAAAAGTGGGGGACTTCAGTCATATATTCAGTCATACAGCCTCAAGGAAATGAATTCTGACAACAACCTGAATGAATTTGGAAGCAGATTCTTCCCCAGTACAGCTTCCAAATAAAATCCAGCCTGTCAGATACCTTGTGGCAGCTTCGTGAGACCCTGAACAGAGAGGATTCAACTAAGCCACGCTCAGACTCCTAACATCATGAGGCACTAAACATGTGTGGTTTTAAGCCACTAAGTTTGCCGTAATTTGTTATGCAGCAATAGGAAATAAATACAGAAAGGTTACGTTTCTTACCTTAGACCCCACATAAGTTGTGGGACTGGATATCCTACCTGGGTCTGTCGACTCCCCTGTTCGTCAGGGCCAAGCCCTGCCCCGCTGCATCTACGTGGTGCTTTCAAGATTGTTTCAGATCCAAGAATGGGGATCATCAGAAAATCTACAAACAACAAATGCTAGAGAGGGTGTGGAGAAAAGGGAACCCTCTTGCACTGTTGGTGGGAATGTAAATTGATACAGCCACTATGGAGAACAGTATGGAGGTTCCTGAAAAAACTAAACATAGAACTACCATACATACGACCCAGAAACCCCACAACTGGGCATATACCCTGAGAAAACCCTAATTCAAAAAGTCATGTACCATAATGTTCATTGCAGCTCTATTTACAATAGCCAGGACATGGAAGCAACCTAAGTGTCCAGTGACAGATGAATGGATAAAGAAGATGTGGCACATATATACAATGGAATATTACTCAGCCATAAAAAGAAACGAAGTTGAGTTATTTGTAGTAAGGTGGATAGACCTAGAGTCTGTCATACAGAGTGAAGTAAGTAAGAAAGAGAAAAATAAATACCATATGCTAACACATATATATGGAATTAAAAAAAAAAAAGGTTCTGAAGAACCTAGGGGCAGGACAGGAATAAAGACGCAGACGAAGAGAATGGACTTGAGGACACGGGGAGGGGGAAGGGTAAGCTGGGATGAAGTGAGAGAGTGGCATGGACATATATACACTACCAAATGTAAAATAGATAGCTAGTGGGAAGCAGCCGCAAAGCACAGGGAGATCAGCTCAGTGCTTTGTGACCACCTAGAGGGGTGGGATAGGGAGGGCGGGAGGGAGACGCCAGAGGGAGGGGATATGGGGATATATGTATACGTATAGCTGATTCACTTTGTTATACAGAAACTAACACAACATTGTAAAGCAATTATACTCCAATAAAGATGTTAAAAAAAGTTGTATCACCTTTGGACATCATCTAGAAGTCATTCTTCTTCACCATTTGAATAAAGGTCACCTTTGTCTTCCATGAGAAAAAAAAATGTAATCTTTAAAAAAAATAAATAAATAAAATATATAACCAACAAGGGGAAAAAAAAAAGTTGTTTCAGATCCAAGCCTGCACTCCAAAACATGACTCAGCTGAGTTCCTCTAATCACTCAGACCTTCCCTGTCTTGGATCACCCAGCAGACCTCACTACTTTCTCATGCAGGCTACAGCTGCGTGATGGAGCAATAATAATACGGGCCCATCTTGGGCCCTGTTTGATAAGTGTCAGTGATTAGTGGCCCTGGAAGGACTTCCTAGAGATGTGGGCTCCCATGCACATTCCCTTGGCCCCACAGTGGGGCTGGATGTGGGGATGCTTAGTTACTCAGTGAACTGGACGGCAGCAGGCATATTGTAGCACTTTGCTTTTGATGATTTGCTGCTCAGTGGCATTAGTATGATACCTATCAGTGTCCTGTTAATCAGAACAATCATCTAGTCTTGAGCTCCCAGAATTCCCTAAGAATATCAACTTATGAGAAAGGATTATGGCATTTAGATATGGTACTGTGCACTTCTATTATTGTCTGGTGAAAGCATTTGTAAACTACATGAATCAGTTTACTACTACACTAAACAATGTACCTAAGAAACAAATGAAACTCTCTCTCGTATATCATGAGCCATAAAACTATAGCAGTTCAACCATCCAACATCACATCAGTAACTAGAACTTACAAATTTCTTCTTTACAATAAGCTTTCATGAAAATATTTTCCTTATATCAATATATCCTCCTATAAAGGTAGATGGAAAAAATCAATATGCAGGGCTGCAAAAAGAAAAGGGAAATAATACATATCTTGTATTGTCATGAGTCTCGTTACAGTTGGAAGCATTTAAAGAAGCAAATGTTTAAAATAATGACATTATGTAAGTGCATAGTTTATGGCTTGTTTACACATTCATTAGTTTAACTCGCATTTGTCATATATCCACCAAGTTCAGATGCCTACTATGTACCTGGAAAGAATTCAAAAGAAAAAGAAATATGGTCTCTGCTTCCAGAGGCTTTCTAACTATATGGATCTGAAAATAACCACATGGGCTAATTCAAGCACAGAGAGCCACTGAGGCATATCTTGCCATTCTTGTACATGTATTTCACCAGTACACATGAACATAGAGAAAAGCTTGGAAGTACATCACAGTGTTAATCGTGGCTATGTTTAGGTGGTGAGATTTAATGTAATCTTTAAAAATTATATTTATTTCCTAAATAAAACAGCCCTTAAAAATAAAAATAATCATGCATAGCTATTAAAGATCTTTTAAACTACTAGGTCTAGGGAATTCCCTGGTGGTCCAGTGGTTAGGACTCAGCGCTTTCACTGCCGTGGCCCGGGTTCAATCCCTGGTCCGGGAACTAAGATCCAACAAGCCTCGAGGCCAAAAAAAAAAAAAAAAAAACATTAACCACTAGGCCTAACATTAACTAAACAAATCCTCCAAAACAATGATGCATATCCATTCCTCTCTGAGCAAAGAACCATTTAGGGGAAAAGAAAGAATATTAACAGTCTCATATTCTTTTTAAAAAAAAATATGTCTTGGGAATTCCCTGGAGGTCCAGTGGTTAGGACTTCGCACTCTCACTGCCAAGGGGAAAAAAAACAAAAAAAAATAACAGACCAAAAAAATGTCTTAAAGTTGAGTGATATATACAATAGTGCTTAAGTGTTCCTTCATTAATCCCCTCAGTAGGGGGGAATAAGTTCTGGCTTATTTTTTCTGTTTTTGCTTTGACTAAAACTTCAAAAACTTTATAGAAGTGCATGTTCTGAAAGATCTGATCGTAACGCAGCACCTCTGAATCAGTTTGCAGGAGATGAGCCCCAAGAAGGCTGGAGGAAGGGGTTCCAGGGATTGGGAGTTAAGGAAATATCTGGCAGAAGTCAGCCACAGATTTAGGGCACACACTGTAACTCCATTAGATACTGGGAAGAAGTGGCAGTATATTGAGCACGAAAGCAAAATACTCTGTAAATGATTTTCTTGGCTGCCTGTGTATGAAATGGCTAGAAGGGGATGTTCTCGCTGCGACTCCCCAGAGAAACAGAAGGGGCCTCTGATCTATCTTGCTGAGCACTCTCCCGACACTGTCACAGGCCACTCACACTCATGCTGGACACTCCATCCTGGGTCCACTTCTGGACAGCACAGAGGGCTTTTTCACTGTGGGTGGCGGGTGAAATGAGAAGGGCTCTTTATATGTTGACTTTGATATGTGAGTTCTCTATTCTTCAAATGAAATCTCTTAGCAAGTGGTGAAGCCCAGAGGGCTGAGTTTGCTATATGTTACCTCATTTTGAATCCACATAACCACCCTGTGAAATAGGTTATTTTTATACCAACTTTACAGATTAGGCTCAGGGACTGTGGCAGAGACCATAAAATAACTCAATGATTCTACCTCCTGGTGTTCACACATTTGTGTAATCTCCTCCCCTGAGTGTGGGAGGGACCTGTCACTTGACTCTAACAGAACATGGCAAACGTGGTGGGGTGTCACTGCCGTGATTACCTCATGTCCCATAAGACAAGTCTGTTTCAGCAGGCTGGACTCAGAGACTCTCCCTGCAAGTGTGGTGAGATCAGCAGCCTCATCAAACCTGCGAGGAGACACACAGTCCATGCACTGCTGCGTGCTCCACAGGGCGGGAGGGATCACAGCTAACATCATCTTCATCACTGGAGACCTGGTTCCTGGCATAGGGCCCAGCACAATACAGGGGCTCAATAGGTAGTTGGGAAGTGAGGCAATGAAGGAGTGAAAAAATGCCAACTTTCCTTCGGTCACTTTGAAAATCTCTCACCTGGGTAACATCAGTAGCCTCCTGATCTTGTCCTTTATACTTTCACCCCTGTATAATCCATTCTCCACACAAGAGCCAGGATGATCTTTTAAACAACAAATCAGGTTCTAAAATTAGATCGTGGTGATTGTTGCACAACTCCATAAATGTTAGAAACCACTGAATTGCACATTGAATTCAAATGGGTGAATCTTAAGAGTATGTAAATTATATCTCAGATTGTTTAAAAATTGTCATTCCCTTAAAACCTTTCACTTGTTCCCATTTCACTTAGAATAGTCACTCAGAATTCACCAGGTTACTTACAATGACCTACAGAATCCTACCTATCCCATGGGCTCTGCCTCCCTCTCCATTCTCAGCTCTCATTACCGCTTGCCTTCCACTAGTCCCTGAATCTGCCCATCTTGTTCCTGCCTTAAGGTCTCGCACTTGCTCTTAGCTTTGTCCAAGACTCTTCTTCATCATATTCTGAGTGATGCCTCTTACCGTTCAGGTTGTCCCACGTTAGCCCATGCTATTGTCAATCACCACTCTACAACTCCACCACTCCACACACTTTCTATCATATTACTATTTATAGCACTTCTTGCTCTTTGAAAAAAATTTTTTTAATTGTTTTCCGTACTGGAATATACACTCTTTGAGGGTAGAGAATCTTGGTGCTTACCTCTGAAGAACATGTCTGAAACATACAGTAGGTACTAACAAATACAAGTTAAACGTTGATTGCCTGGTTCCTGCATAGACAGTTTATTCTGCCAAGACTGTCGGGGAAAAAACTAGTATCTACCTTAGTGTATCTTTCTAAGAAAAAAAGATGTTTTAGAAAATTCATTGCTTTGGAACGATTTGTTATTTTTTACATGGCATGGCAAAATTAGCAAGCTTCTAATTTCAGTGAACAGATTAAAATAATGTTCAGTGAACAGATTAAAATAATGTTAATATTCCACTATACAAGATGTATTATAACACTGTGAAATTTTCAAACATATACACCCCTATGGGGGGGTGGGGTGGCAGCAGATCTTCCATCCAGACCATTATTAAGTGGCATTTGCAGACTTAAAAGCATTTGGATATTTACAAAAACATCTAGATCATAAGAAGAGTTTCCTCATTCTACTTTCCTTGATTGTTTAGAACTCTTAGAAAGCCAAGGTAATATTTGTAAAAAATATACTTAAGAAAACTTTTCCTTTTAATACTACACTCCTGTTAATTATAATTTCAATGATATAGTTCAATCATAGCCACATGCTCTGAACTACTTTTAATAACATCTAATTCACACAAGCCTTTGCTGCTTCAAAGTGCTTACACACTGTCTCATTTGACCTTTGCAACAGCCTATGGGTTATATCATTAGCACTTTCGTGAAGAAGGAAAAGTTCAAAGAGTTAGAGACACTTACCCAAGGTACCACCACTCGTAAGGAGGGATTCTCCCCAAGTGTTTTTCTGACAAATCACTTGCCCTTTCTTCTTAAGGCCTCATCTGGGAAATCATCACTGTTCTCCTTACAAATTATACAACAAGAAGTGATAGCAATCTAAAGTACTCTAGGTAATTAAGAACTGGGAATAGTAAATAATGCAACTATGAACACTGGGGTGCACGTATCTTTTCGAAGCAACCTAAGTGTCCATCAACAGATGAATGGGTAAAGATGGAATATACAATGAATGATGAATGGATATACAATGCAATACTACTCAGTCATTAAAAAGAAGGAAATTTTGCCATTTGCAACGACATGGATGGACTTGGAGGGCATTATGCTAAGTGAAACAAGTCAGACAGAAAAACACAAATAGTTTATGATATCACATATGTGTAAGCTAAGAAATACAACAAATTAGTAAATATAACAACAAAAAAAGCAGACTCAGAGATACAGAGAACAAACTAGTGGTTACCAGTAGGGAGAGGGAAGTGGGGAGGGCAATATAAGGGTAGGGGAGTAAGAGTTACAAACAATTAAGTATAAAATAAGCTACAAGGATATATTATACAACACAGGGAATACAGCCAATATTTCATAACTATAAATGGGGTATAACCTTTAAAAATTGTGAATCACTATATTGTATACCTGCAACTCATAAAATATTGTACAGCAACTCTACTTCAAATAAAAAAATCTCAAAGACATTATAATGAGTGAAAGAAAAGAAAGAACTGTAAATAGAATTAAGTGATTGGCATTCAATCAAAAATTACTTCATTTTGATAATCTATATATTCCTGAAAAGTCATCAATTTGGCCTTTAGCATCACAAATTATACACAATCTAATATGTTTGTTGTGGCAATATTGACTTATGGAAATATCTTTGTTTTTGGTATTTTTAAAGACTGGTTTCCCATAGTTTATATCAATACAAACTATAGGTTCAACTTTTAAAGCTTTTCAGAAGGAAATCAGTGTTTTAGTAAGTAACACTGTATATCAGGAAATATCCTTATACTAGCATTTAAGAAGTGCCTGCCTACATCCAGAGTTTTAAAAAATCATTAGCGTGGGAGGTTTTTAAGATTTTACGTTCTACATGGAACCTCGTTGACATTAAATGATTGACACCCTTTTCTAAATCTACGGGATGCCTGATACTGACTTCTGTTTCAATTGTTAAAATGCATTAGTTTCTCAGAAGTCTTTGATAAATCTATCCAACTAATCTTCAAGGATTTCTCCTTAAGCTCTATATACTTAGCATTCCCACACAGACCCACACAGTTTTTCCAAAGCAATTCTAAAAACCAGTATATCGGGCTTCCCTGGTGGCGCAGTGGTTAAGAATCCACCTGCCAATGCAGGGGACACGGGTTTGAGCCCTGGTCCGGGAAGATCCCACATGCCACGGAGCAACTAAGCCCGTGCACCACAACTACTGAAGCCCGTGCGCCTAGAGCCCATGTTCCGCAACAAGAGAAGCCACCACAATGAGAAGCCCGCGCACCACAAGGAAGAGTAGCCCCCGCTCTCTGCAACTAGAGAAAGCCTGAGCGCAGCAACAAAGACCCAACACAGCCAAAAATAAAATTAAAACCAGCATATCCTTACATAAATATCTAAGCACTTAATCTCTAGAGACACCACTTGGACTGCTATTCCAGCTAATAAGATTAATAATTTTTTTTTTTTTAGTTTTATTTATTTGGGGCTGCATTGGGTCTTTGTTGCTGCACGCGGGCTTTCTCTAGTTGCAGTGCGCAGGGGCTACTCTTTGTTGCGGTGCGTGGGCTTCTAACTGCGGTGGCTTCTCTTGTTGCGGAGCACGGGCTCTAGGTGCATGGGCTTCAGTAGTTGTGGCACACGGGCTCAGTAGTTGAGGCGCACGGGCTTATTTGCTCCGTGGAATGTGGGATCTTCCCGGACCAGGGCTCAAACCCGTGTCCCCTGCATTGGCAGGCAGATTCTTAACCACTGTGCCACCAGGGAAGCCCAGATTAATACATTTTGATGTATCAATACTTTAGGGAAAACTAACAATTTGTTCCTCGAGAGAGTTGTTGATTGCTTGGGATGAGAAAAATCCTCAACCAGTTTATTCACTATTCACATATTTTATTACTATTCTTGGCAACTGTCATTTAAAAACCAAGAAATACCCTACATAATTTGCCTTTTCCCATGTGTTGTTGTTTTGCATACCCTTCTTTACCAACCCCTATTCCCACACAGCTTTACCTCCTCCCCGCAAAAGACAACCATTTTCCTTTCTATGAATGAAGATCATGTTGCAGTTCCTTACTGTAATGACCTGCTTATCCTTTACCTTTAAAACTGAGTAAGTCCTACAGGTATCATTAATCCAATAACCTGATTTTCATAAAGGACCTGAGGGGCCACCAGGTCTCAAACTGCCTTCTAAATCAAAGATTTAATGATGTTCTGCAGTTTTTAGATTAAATATACTTTATTAGGCACTAATTGTTTGAAAGTCTGGAACATGTATATCATAAAACTAATTTGCTGTTTCACTAGAACATGAATCTGAATTAAGTCATCTCCTGGTTCTGCTGTGTACGCCACATACATAGAAATACAGAGATAGATCTGTTCAATAAATTATGAGACGCACAAGACACACTAAAACTCTCACACTCTATGAATGTATTAACCACACAAGCACATGTGATTTCAATAAGCTGACAATGACAATGTTCTCCCAGGACTGCTTAATTTAGCATACCAGCTAATAAACTTTGGTTTGGGCACCACCTAATGGCAGAAAATATTTTTTTTTAGAACCTACTTTGCTTTGCTTCCTGAGGCTTGCTAATTTTTGTAGTTCAGTTTACACTGATTTAGAAAATGTTTGCTCTTCATCAACCTATATAAATAGTTTTAAGTGTTCAGTTTTTTTAAAAAGATAAAGCCTTACCTTGGAATAATAAACTACTTTTCACACTGGGAAAATGTGCCAATTAAATGCTTTAAAAAATTGTATTCGATCCTTAAATATTTAAATTGAGCCTCATAATTAAGACGTTCTCATTGAATCATCTTAATTAGGGGTTCCCAAACTTTTAAACCATACACATTTAATTTTTTTCAAGAGATGCCTGCCCGAACCTAGTGTTTGTTTCATGATTCAACAAAGAGGCAAAATATTTGGGATAATATAGAGCAGATAACTGATGTTTTAAGAAAAGGAATTTATTATTTACACCACTGAAATAGTCCCCCGTAAGAACAATACATACCATGTTTATTTGAAAGAATCAGATTCCTTTCAAATAGAAGAACTGTATAAAGCAATACTGTCAACACAAAACAGTGATCACATTACATATCTGCAGGCATAAGCATTGCAAATAAATTTTTTTAAAAATCTTATGGCTAGATATTTTCACTGCAACACAGTGTTTGCACTTAGAGAAGACAGAGCTGGAACAGAACAAAAACTTTTTGTTCATGCTTTTTAGGACTGAACCAGTGATACGTCCCATTTTAAAATGTACTGCTTTTAACTTCTTTTAGGACAACGGTTTTAGGCAGGAGTGCTTCTACTTGGCCACCACAAAGAAACACACTCTTGTTCCTTCGTTTCATTCCTCAATCTCATGTTTTCTATTTGTCACACTATGACATATCTGTATCAGAGCAGACGTTTTCCAGTTTTACTCAAAGAACACTGACACACATACACACCAAACTGAGACAGCTCAGAATTTAGAGATGTAAGTAGTGGAGTAATAAGAGAAATTGTGTTTATGACAAAGGAATAAGAAAAACTCTCGGTGGTTTTAAGCACACTAAACTAGGTTCCTTACTAAAAACTTTTCTTTTTTTTTGGTTTTAAAAACAGCAGTTTCAAGGTGAGTTTGGGCTTAGACAACAACACAGTGAGACAAAAACACAAGACATACTTATTTCCAAAGTCACAAAATGACATTGTTAAGCATACATTTTTGTCCACTTTTTGTGTGTGTGTGGGGAATAAAATTTAGTACACTATGCTGGAGAAAATATTTTTCAAGAGTTACAGTATATTCATAGAGGGGGAAAAAGGTTTTTTTTTTTTTTTTTTTTTTTGGCGTATTGCTATGATCTTCAAAAAATATAAAATTAAATTTACAAAAAACTGGAAGACCAAGTATAAGCAGTCTGATATTTGCTGCAGTGTCCAGCACTATCATAATGATCTTTAGCATAAAAGCAAAAAGAAGTTCATGGATCTCAAGTATCTTCAATAACTGGCAGTATAGCTTGTAACTACTGTCCTTGCTTCTTTGAGAGATACCTGCAAGAAATAAAATAAGATGTCTAAGCTGTATCACATTAAATTTAAGTTAACAATCTAACTCTCCTACCCAAAGAAAGTTGTTTATTTTAATAACAAAACTTTTCAAGATAAGTAATAACTGTTAATAATCGCTAACACGTGTTGTTTATGTGCCAAGCACTGTTCTAAGTACATGCATTAATTCATTTAGTCCTCACAACAGTTCTATGAGTGTTCAGTGAGAACTTATTTCTATTTTACAGTCACAAAGAGGTTAAGCAATTTGTCCAAGTTCATACAGCAAGAAAGTGGCAGAGTTCAGATTGAAAACAAGGCTCTGGAGGCTACATGCTATCACTCCACACTGCCTTACTTCCAAATGTGAAAGCAATATATTAACTAGTATTATAATTTCCCCCCAAAACTCAAAGTCCATTTGAAGATCTTCTTGCATAAAGGTAGTGAGCCAAAGCTGCTAAAGAACTCTGATCAAGAGTGTAAAGATGCAAAGATGTTAATTCACCAAGCAAATTTTTCTTCATATTATTTTATACGAGTCTACCAATAAATTAAAATGTTTACATCTCTATTTCTCACATTTATGAATTACTATACTCAGAGCTATGGGGGTGGGGAAAGAGTTCTTAAAATCAGGAGACCTGGACAAGTTTTGATGGTAAAACTTGCTCACACTGTGGCATTTACTATCTCTGACTTAGTTACACCATCTACAGGAAATGTGGATAAAAATGCCAGCCTTACCCTAATAGGATTATGAGACTCTAATAAGAAGTATATAAATAAGTATTATGTAAGTATATAAGTACATAAGTATATGAGTGATCTGAAAAGCCAAAAGTGTAATTTGAAAAGCCAAAGTGTTATATTACATGAAGTTTCTTTTGTTGCTGTATTGGTGAAGTCAGCTCTTCAAAGATCTACTTCCAAGAAAGTACTTGCAGTACCTAATAATCCTGTTCACTTCTCCAGAGGTTTTTCCTGCCTCAAAATCTTGACGTTTATATGCAGTCCATATGTAGATTTGTACTTATGTTTGTGCTCAGAAAAAAGACTAGAAGACTAGACACCAAGCTGGTAACAGTGGTTATCTTTCATAATCACAAGTAATTGTTTCCCTAAAGGAATAAATTTTCTAATTTTTCTGATACACAGAGGTTACTTGTAATTTTTAACAGAAAACTTTTTAGTACATTTTATTTTATCCTGACATTATTTTACAGTATGAGAACAGATTCATAAAAGAGTAACCCATTTAATGTCACAAAATAATTAACAGGTAGCATCACAAACATGTACTAGTCTCTCAAATCCTCTCTACTAGAGAAGTATTAAAGATCTTAAGAGATGTGGGTTTATGGACAAGTTAGAGGTTAAGAGAAAGGGAAAAATCTTCCAGGGGAGATGTCACTGGATTAGAAAATGGCTTTAGAATTCACCCATTTTAAACAAAAAATAAGAGTTATGTGTATACCAGAGCTGCCAGACAATTTTTTCATTCATTAATATAAAGAAGAAATGAATAAGCAATTAGCACTTACCTTTCCCAATATTTGTGATTTAGGTCCAAAAAGTCATCTAACTTTGCTATTTCCTTGAGGTACTGGGTTAATTTTAAAAGTTCTTTGTCTTTATCTCGATTTAGGTGTGCTTTCATAAAAGGTCTTATCTATTAGAAAACAAACATTATCCAACACTTCACATTGTAGTAAGAAAACTAGTACAAATCTACACTATTCTATCACTTAAATTACAGTTGAGATTAAAATATTACCAAGGCTGTCAATACTAAGAATTACTTTTACATTATCTCACTGACAGTCATGGTATGTTTATAGTAGAAGTTCTTCCACTTAATTTACCTTCTGTTATCTCTTCAGTCTGAACCTCACAACACCAGCTATCTTATAGCACTTGAACCTTATGTGGCTTCTCTACTTTGCAAAACTGCTTAGACGTTTCCCCCTTCTATCAATTCAGTTGCTTCTTACTAATTAAATAATCTCATTCACGTCACTTTATTCATAAAAAGGTACCCAATACAAGCTTGATCTACAGGGGAGTGAGATAAATTTTAACACTGATGATTTTCACATCAGTATTTTCTATGAAATTTTTATATAGCTAAAATATTACACATTTGTATAACCTATTTTCACTCACATTTTATCATAAGCATTTTTATCAGTAAAGTCTCCATTAAAATATTTTTAATTATATGAGTTTTCCCATAAAAAACAGCCATATTTTCTAAATTTTTAAGTTCAATATATTTTATGATAAAAAGTATTCATTTCAAAAGCATAAAAGTCAGGATGGTGGACAGGGTTGAAGACTATAATTAGTAAGGGATTTTACATCTTGACTTGAATGGTAGTTACATATGTTCTTTATAAAACAATTTGTTAAACTGCACATTTTATGCACTTTTCTTTATGTTACACTTCCAATAAAGAGTTCTACTTTTTTAAAGACACCAGCTCATCTATACAGCACTCAAGACAGCATTTCAAAAACTTTTAACTAATTTTAGATGAAATAATGTATCTGGGATTTGCTTCAAAATGCAGGTAAGGTATAGAGCAAACATCCATGAATTAACAAGTTGTTTAAACAGGATAATGCATACATGGGGGTTAGTTTATACAATTCAATGTAGTTCTTTTTATGTTTGAACTTTTCCATTATAAAAAAATATCTTTTAAAAATCACACATACTCCTGTAAGGACTGAATAAATCATTTTAGTAAAGCATTAATATATCCTTATTGTGATTGGGAGAAAATGCAAACCGGTCAATTTTACATAGTGACATTTAAAAACAGATGACATTTAATCATTGTCACCTGTTGAGAACAATGAGCCCATAGGAGTCGTTACCATATCTATCAAGGGTAGAGGTTTTAAATTTTTTTTTAATATACTTCTCTGTCATTGGAAAAACACACCACCAGCTTGAAACAGTAAGAAGAAAATTTTCCCATACGTTCCAGGTTCTATTCACATCAGAACAGTTTAGGGCCAGGGACCTCCACAGCTGTTAGTCAGCTGGGCTCTGGCTGAAGGGCACCAATAAGAGCTTTCAGAGTCTGCACAGAAGCAAACTCTTGTAGGAGATCCTAATTCCAAACAGGCAGCGTGGGCAGTGCTGCTTCACAGCAGCAGCAGTGACTGCAGGAGATCAAGAAAATTCTCTGCAGGGACCTGCTTAAGCCCTACAGTTAGGTGTAAATAGGCATGATATCAGAATGTAGTGAAATGAGTTTCAGCATAATCCTGGGCAATACTGTAATGTTTTAAAGTACTCCCTCATTTAAAAAGATTGTAAAGGCAACATATTGACTTCTAAACTATTAATATACAATGTACCAAAGTGATTCCAAGTATAGAAGCAGGAAGGGGTTGAGACTGAAAGAGAAAGTACAGAGTCAGTGGCTGGTAAGTAAGATTTTCAACCCAAGGCCCTGCTAAGTTACTTTTACTTTCTAAACATTTGGTCTTAAGCACTATTAAGTAACAAAACTAAAATACCCCAAAAATTCTGGATCTAAAAGTTAAACTAGTTAAGTGGAAAAAATTCACCTAACTGACTTCAACTGTTTTAGTATAATCACTGTTCCATTCTTCAAGAATGATCAAAGTGATCACTAGAAGGGCAGGCAACATATATTACCACCGCTGCTCATATCAAAAAACATTTTTAGAGTCCTCGGGAAGATGGCGGAAGAGTAAGACGCGGAGATCACTTTCCTTCCCACAGATACAGTAGAAATACATCTACACGTGGAACTGCTCCTACAGAACACCCACTGAACGCTGGCAGAAAACGTCCGACCTCCAAAAAGGCAAGAAACTCCCCCCGTACTTGGGTAGGGCAAAAGAAAAAAGAAATAACAGAGACAAAAGAATAGGGACGGCACCTGCACTAGTGGGAGGGAGCCGTGAAGGAGGAAAGATTTCCACGCACTAGGAAGCCCCTTCGCGGGCGGAGACTGCGGGTGGCAGAGGGGGGAAGCTTCGGAGCCACGGAGGAGAGCGCAGCCACAGGGGTGCGGAGGGCAAAGCGGAGAGACTCCCGCACGGAGGCTCGGCGCCGAGCAGCACTCTCCAGCCCGAGAGGCTTGTCTGCTCACCCGCCGGGGCGGGCGGGGCTGGGAGCTGAGGCTCGGGCTTCGGTCGGATCGCAGGGAGAGGACTGGGGTTGGCGGCGTGAACACAGACTGAAGGCGTTAGTGCACCACAGCTAGCCAAGAGGGAGTCCGGGAAAAAGTCTGCAGCTGCCGAAGAGGCAAGAGACTTTTTCTTCCCTCTTTGTTTCCTGGTGCGCGAGGAGAGGGGATTCAGAGCGCCACCTAAACGAACTTCAGAGACGGGCGCGAGCCGCAGCTACCAGCGCGGATCCCACAGCAACAGGGGCGCAGAGGGAAAAACGGAGAGATTCCCGCACAGAGGCTCGGCGCCGAGCAGCACTCTCCACCCCGAGAGGCTTGTCTGCTCCCCCGCCGGGGCGGGCGGGGCTGGGAGCTGAGGCTCGGCTTCGGTCGGATCGCAGGGAGAGGACTGAGGCTGGCGGCGTGAACACAGCCTGAAGGGATTAGCGCACAACAGCTGGCTGGGAGGGAGACCGGGAAAAAGTCTGCAGCTGCCGAAGAGGCAAGAGACTTTTTCTTGCCTCTTTGTTTCGCGGCGCGCAAGGAGAGGGGATTCAGAGCGCCGCCTAAACGAACTCCAGAGAAGGGCGCGAGCCGCGGCGATCACCGCAGACCCCACAGCAACAGGGGCGCAGAGGAAAAAAACGGAGAGACTCCCGCACAGAGGCTCGGCGCGGAGCAGCACTCACCAGCCCGAGAGGCCTGTCTGCTCGGCGGGCGGGGCTGGGAGCTGAGGCTCGGGTTTCGGTTTCGGTTGGATTGCAGGGAGAGGACTGGGGCTGGCGGCGTGAACACAGCCTGAAGGGGTTAGCGCACCACAGCTGGCTGGTAGGGAGTCCGGGAAAAAGTCTGCAGCTGCCGAAGAGGCAAGAGACTTTTTCTTGCCTCTTTGTTTCGCGGCGCGCAAGGAGAGGGGATTCAGAGTGCCGCCTAAACGAACTCCAGAGAAAGGCGTGAGCCGCGGCGATCAGCACGGACCCCAGAGACGGGCGTGAGACGCTGGGGCTGCTGCTGCCGCCTCCAAAAAGCCTGTGTGTGAGCACAAGTCACTCTCCACATCGCCCCTCCCGGGAGCCTGTGCAGCCCGCCACTGCCAGGGTCCCGTGATCCGGGGACAAGTTCCCCGGGAGAACGCACTGCCCGCCTCAGGCTGGTGCAACGTCACGCCGGCCTCGGCCGCCGCAGGCTCACCCCGCCTCCTCTGTACACCTCCCTCCCCGCGGCCTGAGGGAGCCAGAGCCCCCGAAGCAGCTGCTCCTTTAACCCCGTCCTGTCTGGGCGGGGAAGAGACGCCCTCAGGCGACCTACACGCAGAGGCAGGTCCAAATCCAAAGCTGAACCCCAGGAACTGTGCGAACAGGGAAGATAAGGGGAAATCTCTCCCAGCAACCTTAGAAGCAGCGGATTAAAACTCCACAAACAACTTGATGTGCCTGCATCTGGTGAATACCTGAATAGACAACGAATCATCCCAAATTCAGGAGGTGGACTTTGGGAGCAGGATATATTAATTTTTCCCCTTTTCCTTTATTTGTGAGTGTATATGTATATGCTTCTGGGTGCGATTTTGTCTGTATAGCTTTGCTTTACAATAGCTTTATTTTACTTCACTATATTATAGCCTCTTTCTTTCTTTCTTTCTTTCTTTCTTTCTTTCTTTCTTTCTTTCTATTTTTTCTCCCTTTTACTCTGAGCCGTGTGGACGAAAGGCTCTTGGTACTCCAGCCAGGCATCAGGGCCGTGCCTCTGAAGTGGGAGAGCCAACTTCAGGACACTGGTCCACAAGAGACCTCCCAGCTTCACGTAATACCAAACGGCAAAAATCTCTCAGAGATCTCCATCTCAACATCAAGACCCAGCTTCACTCAACGACCAACAAGCTACAGTGCTGGACACCATATGCCAAACAACTAGCAAGACAGGAACACAGCCCCATCCATTAGCAGAGAGGCTGCCTAAAATCATAATAAGGCCACAGACACCCCAAAATACACCACCAGACGTGGACGTGCCCACCAGAAAGACAAGAGCCAACCTCATCCACCAGAGCTCAGGCACTAGTTCCCTCCACCAGGAAGCCTACACAACCCACTGAACCAACCTTAGCCACTGGGGACAGATACCAAAAACAACAGGAACTACGAACCTGCAGCCTGTGAAAAGGAGACCCCAAACACAGTAAGATAAGCAAAATGAGACGACAGAAAAACACACAGCAGATGAAGGAGCAGGGTCAGAACATACCAGACTTAACAAATGAAGAGGAAATAGGTAGTCTACCTGAAAAAGAATTCAGAATAATGATAGTAAGGATGATCCAAAATCTTGGAAATAGAATAGACAAAATGCAAGAAACATTTAACAAGGACGTAGAAGAACTAAAGAGGAACCAAGCAATGATGAAAACCACAATAAATGAAATTAAAAATACTCTAGATGGGATCAATAGCAGAATAACTGAGGCAGAAGAAAGGATAAGGGACCTGGAAGATAAAATGGTGGAAATAACTACTGCAGAGCAGGATAAAGAAAAAAGAATGAAAAGAACTGAGGACAGTCTCAGAGACCTCTGGGACAACATTAAACGCGCCAACATTCGAATTATAGGGGTCCCAGAAGAAGAAGAGAAAAAGAAAGGGACTGAGAAGATATTTGAAGAGATTATAGTTGAAAACTTCCCTAATATGGGAAAGGAAATAGTTAATCAAGTCCTGGAAGCACAGAGAGTCCCATACAGGATAAACCCAAGGAGAAACACACCAAGACACATATTAATCAAACTATCAAAAATTAAATATAAGGAAAACATATTAAAGGCAGCAAGGGAAAAAAAACAAATAACACACAAGGGAATCCCCATAAGGTTAACATCTGATCTTTCAGCAGAAACTCTGCAAGCCAGAAGGGAGTGGCAGGATATACTTAAAGTGATGAAGGAGAAAAACCTGCAACCAAGATTACACTACCCAGCAAGGATCTCATTCAGATTCGATGGAGAAATTAAAACCTTTACAGACAAGCAAAAGCTGAGAGAGTTCAGCACCACCAAACCAGCTTTACAACAAATGCTAAAGGAACTTCTCTAGGCAAGAAACACAAGAGAAGGAAAACACCTACAATAACAAACCCAAAACATTTAAGAAAATGGGAATAGGAACATACATATCGATAATTACCTTGAATGTAAATGGATTAAATGCTCCCACCAAAAGACACAGGCTGGCTGAATGGATACAAAAACAAGACCCATATATATGCTGTCTACAAGAGACCCACTTCAGACCTAGAGACACATATAGACTGAAAGTGAGGGGATGGAAAAAGATATTCCATGCAAATGGAAATCAAAAGAAAGCTGGAGTAGCAATTCTCATATCAGACAAAATAGACTTTAAAATAAAGACTATTACAAGAGACAAAGAAGGACACTATATAATGATCAAGGGATCGATACAAGAGGAAGGTATAACAATTGTAAATATTTATGCACCCAACATAGGAGCACCTCAATACATAAGGCAAATACTAACAGCCATAAAAGGGGAAATCGACAGCAACACAATCATAGTAGGGGACTTTAACACCCCACTCTCACCAATGGACAGATCATCCAAAATGAAAATAAATAAGGAAACACAAGCTTTAAATGATACATTAAACAAGATAGACTTAATTGATATTTATAGGACATTCCATCCAAAAACAACAGAATACACATTTTTCTCAAGTGCTCATGGAACATTCTCCAGGATAGATCATATCTTGGGTCACAAATCAAGCCTTGGTAAATTTAAGAAAATTGAAATCGTATCAAGTATCTTTTCCGACCACAACGCTATGAGACTAGATATCAATTACAGGAAAAGACCTGTAAAAAATACAAACACATGGAGGCTACACAATACATTACTTAATAACGAAGTGATCACTGAAGAAATCAAAGGGGAAATCAAAAAATACCTAGAAACAAATGACAATGGAGATACGACGACCCAAAACCTATGGGACGCAGCAAAAGCAGTGCTAAGAGGGAAGTTTATAGCAATACAAGCCTACCTCAAGAAACAGGAAACATCTCGAATAAACAACCTAACCTTGCACCTAAAGCAATTAGAGAAAGAAGAACAAAAAAACCCCAAAGCCAGCAGAAGGAAAGAAATTATAAAGATCAGGTCAGAAATAAATGAAAAAGAAATGAAGGAAACAATAGCAAAAATCAATGAAACTAAAAGCTGGTTCTTTGAGAAGATAAACAAAATTGATAAACCATTAGCCAGACTCATCAAGAGAAAAAGGGAGAAGACTCAGATCAATAGAATTAGAAATGAAAAAGGAGAAGTAACCACTGACACTGCAGAAATACAAAAGATCATGAGAGATTACTACAAGCAACTCTATGCCAATAAAATGGACAACCTGGAAGAAATGGACAGATTCTTAGAAAGGCACAAACTGCCGAGACTGAACCAGGAAGAAATAGAAAATATGAACAGACCAATCACAAGCACTGAAATTGAAACTGTGATTAAAAACCTTCCAACAAACAAAAGCCCAGGACCAGATGGCTTCACAGGTGAATTCTATCAAACATTTAGAGAAGAGCTAACACCTATCCTTCTCAAACTCTTCCAAAATATTGCAGAGGGAGGAACACTCCCAAACTCATTCTACGAGGCCACCATCACCCTGATACCAAAACCAGACAAAGATGTCACAAAGAAAGAAAACTACAGGCCAATATCACTGATGAACATAGATGCAAAAATCCTCAACAAAATACTAGCAAACAGAATCCAACAGCACATTAAAAGGATCATACACCATGATCAAGTGGGGTTTATCCCAGGAATGCAAGGATTCTTCAATATACGCAAATCAATCAATGTGATACATCATATTAACAAACTGAAGGAGAAAAACCATATGATCATCTCAATAGATGCAGAGAAAGCTTTCGACAAAATTCAACACCCATTTATGATAAAAGCCCTGCAGAAAGTAGGCATAGAGGGAACTTTCCTCAACATAATAAAGGCCATATATGACAAACCCACAGCCAACATTGTCCTCAATGGTGAAAAACTGAAACCATTTCCACTAAGATCAGGAACAAGACAAGGTTGCCCACTCTCACCACTATTATTCAACATAGTTTTGGAAGTGTTAGCCACAGCAATCAGAGAAGACAAAGAAATAAAAGGAATCCAAATCGGAAAAGAAGAAGTAAAGCTGTCACTATTTGCAGATGACATGATACTATACATAGAGAATCCTAAAGATGCTACCAGAAAACTCCTAGAGCTAATCAATGAATTTGGTAAAGTAGCAGGATACAAAATTAATGCACAGAAATCTCTTGCATTTCTATACACTAATGACGAAAAATCTGAAAGTGAAATTAAGAAAACACTCCCATTTACCATTGCAACAAAAAGAATAAAATATCTAGGAATAAACCTACCTAAGGAGACAAAAGACCTGTATGCAGAAAATTATAAGACACTGATGAAAGAAATTAAAGATGATACAAATAGATGGAGAGATATACCATGTTCCTGGATTGGAAGAATCAACATTGTGAAAATGACTCTACTACCCAAAGCAATCTACAGATTCAATGCAATCCCTATCAAACTACCACTGGCATTTTTCACAGAACTAGAACAAAAAATTTCACAATTTGTATGGAAACACAAAAGACCCCGAATAGCCAAAGCAATCTTGAGAACGAAAAATGGAGCTGGGGGAATCAGGCTCCCTGACTTCAGACTATATTACAAAGCTTCAGTAATCAAGACAGTTTGGTACTGGCACAAAAACAGAAATATAGATCAATGGAACAGGATAGAAAGCCCAGAGATAAACCCACACACATATGGGCACCTTATTTTTGATAAAGGAGGCAAGCATATACAGTGGAGAAAAGACAGCCTCTTCAATAAGTGGTGCTGGGAAAATTGGACAGGTACATGTAAAAGTATGAAAATAGAACACTCCCTGACACCATGCACAAAAATAAACTCAAAATGGATTAAAGACCTAAGTGTAAGGGCAGACACTATCAAACTCTTAGAGGAAAACATAGGCAGAACACTCTATGACATACATCACAGCAAGATTCTTTTTGACCCAGCTCCCAGAGAAATGGAAATAAGAACACAAATAAACAAATGGGACCTAATGAAACTTAAAAGCTTTTGCACAGCAAAGGAAACCATAAACAAGACCAAAAGACAACCATCAGAATGGGAGAAAATATTTGCAAATGAAGCAACTGACAAAGGATTAATCTCCAAGATTTACAAGCAGCTCATGCAGCTCAATAACAAAAAAACGAATAACCCAATCCAAAAATGGGCCGAAGACCTAAATAGACATTTCTCCAAAGAAGATATACAGATGGCCTACAGACACATGAAAGAATGCTCAACATCATTAATCATTAGAGAAATGCAAATCAAAACTACAATGAGATATCATCTCACACCGGTCAGAATGGCCATCATCAAAAAATCTAGAAACAATAAATGCTGGAGAGGGTGTGGAGGAAAGGGAACACTCTTGCACTGTTGGTGGGAATGTAAACTGATACAGCCACTATGGAGAACAGTATGGAGGTTCCTTAAAAAACTACAAATAGAACTACCATACGACCCAGCAATCCCACTACTGGGCATATACCCTGAGAAAACCATAGGTCAAAAAGAGTCATGTACCAAAATGTTCATTGCAGCTCTATTTACAATAGCCAGGACATGGAAGCAATCTAAATGTCCATCGACAGATGAATGGATAAAGAAGATGTGGCACATATATACAATGGAATATTACTCAGCCATAAAAAGAAATGAAATGGAGGTATTTGTAATGAGGTGGATGGAGTTAGAGTCTGTCATACAGAGTGAAGTAAGTCAGAAAGAGAAAAACAAATACAGTATGCTAACACATATATACGGAATCTAAGGGGAAAAAAAAAAAAAAAAAAAAAAAGAGGCCATGAAGAACCTAGTGGCAAGACGGGAATAAAGACACAGACCTACTAGAGAATGGACTTGAGGATATGGGGAGGGGGTGGGGTGAGATGTGACAGGGTGAGAGAGTGTCATGGACATATATACACCACCAAATGTAAAATAGATAACTAGTGGGAAGCAGCCGCATAGCACAGGGAGATCAGCTCGGTGCTTTGTGACCATCTAGAGGGATGGGATGGGGAGGGTGGGAGGGAGGGAGATGCAAGAGGGAAGAGAAATGGGAACATATTGTATATGTATAACTGATTCACTTTGTTATAAAGCAGAAGCTAACACACCATTGTAAGGCAATTATACTTCAATAAAGATGTTAAAAAAAAAAAAAAAAAAACATTTTTAGGAAATTAAGAATGTTTAGATTATCCGCATTCTCTTAAATCACCATTTCCTTATATAAATAATAAAAGTGAAGTTCAGAGTAACTACTGATTAATCCATGACCAAAATTCAAGTTCCTTTAGTTCAGTACTATATTCATAATTGACAAAGCCTCCTATGTTATATATTTCAAACCTTAAGATTAGCAAGCTTATATTAGAAGCTAACTATTTTAAAAATAAGCAGTCTTTAAGATATCTGTGAAATCTCTGAGATTTCTACCAGAAACACTATGGAACTGTGCTAACAAAACAGAATTTAGAATATTTCACAATTTCAAAACCACTTCTGTGTCAACGTGGGCAGATCATTAATTACTATCTTCTTAAAAGAGGCTTTCAAAAGGAGACATGCGAGAGATTACCTGTAGAATGCTTAAAAATACCTCTCCTGAATTAGAATTTTTGGAGGCAGAAACTTACATATTTTTAGGAATTCCTTCAATGATTCTACTGAGTACTCTGCTAAAAAACAAACAAACAACTTGCTCTAAAGTAACATAAAGAACTAGAAGTTTATATCATCATCTCTCTGCATCCAGAGATGAGGAGGGCCCAAACGTTGGCTGGGAAAATAATGTTTCTTCTAAAAACACACATGAAACTAATATATATATTTTTTAAGTTAAAGCTCTTCTCAAAAACCATTCCCTGTCTCACTTATATGTAGAATCTAAAACAAAAACAAAAACAAAACACATACATAAAGCCAAGCTCATACACACAGAGAACAGAAAGAACATACTGGTGGTTGCCAGAGATGGGTGGGTGGGAGAAATGGGTAAAGGGAGTCAAAAGGTACATACCTCCAGTTATAAAATAAATAAGTCATGGGGATGTAAGGTATAGCACAGCAACTATAGTTAACAATACCATACTGCATATTTGAAAGTTGCTAAGAGAGCAGATCTTAAATGTTTTCATCAGAAGAAAACATTCTGTAACTATGTATGGTGACAGATGTTAGTTAACTAGACTTATTGTGGTGATCATTTCACAATATAAACAAATATCAAATCATAAATTATGTTGTATACCTGAAACTAATATTATACCTCAGTTAAAAAAAATTTAATCATTCCTTAAATACCATGACTTTACCTCCTTTCCAGTACAGACACTATTAGTTTCATACAAAATTTGGCTTAGATCAATTGAATCTTTCCTCAAGACTGAAGAACGTACTTTTGTACCTTATACCTCATAAACTACACACAGGGAAAGCACTTCTCCTAAAGCCTCAAACAGAAATCATTTTTAAAGGACAGCATAACCACCAGTCTACACCAAGTACTTTTCTTCCAAGTCAACAGCTTTTATATTTGTGGCAATTCACTACCTAGATTAATATTCAGTCCCTAAACTATCCTCATTGTACACTAAAGACCACATCAACAGTCTGTACGGAGAGCTTCAAAAATCTACCTTCTTCAAGTTTTTCTCTCTTGTCTTTTAAAGTCATCAAGAATTCAGCTGGTGGGGACTTCCCTGGTGGCACAGTGGTTAAGAATCTGCCTGCCAATGCAGGGGACACAGGTTCAAGCCCTGGTCCGGGAAGATCCCACATGCCGCGGAGCAACTAGGCCCGTGCGCCACAACTACTGAGCCTGTGCTCTTGAGCCTGCGAGCCACAACTACTGAGCCCACATGCCACAACTACTGACGCCCACGCACCTAGAGCCCGTGCTCTGCAACAACAGAAGCCACTGTGATGAGAAGCCTGCGCACCGCTACAAAGAGTAGCCCCCGCTCACTGCAACTAGAGAAAGCCCGCGCTCAGCAACGAAGACCCAACGCAGCCAAAATAAGTAAATTAATTTAAAAAAAAAAAACAAAACATTAAAAAAAAGAATTCAGCTGGTGGAAAAGTTCAGGACTGAGATTAAAAGTATCTTAGTGTCAGGACTTACACTTCAAATGGAGACTCCATTTGCATTGTACCATAATACAGAGCTATCTTTTCCATTTTCATATTGTATTTACACATAGGCAACCACAGGTACCAGGCTCTAGCCTGCGCTCTAGAGCCCACAAGCCACAACTACGGAGCCCACATGTCACAACTACTGAAGCCTGTGCGCCTAGAGCCGGTGCTCCACAACAAGAGAAGCCCCCGCTTGCCACAACTAGAGAAAGCCCACACGCAGCAACAAACACCCAACACAGCCAAAAATAAATAAATAAAATAAATTTATGTAAAAAAAAAAATTAGAAAAACAAAACAAAACAAACCATCTGGATGAGTTGGTTAACTAAGGAGATACCAAGCAAAAAAAGAGAATGCTCAATTTTATATGAATTTTTCTAAACACTTAAGCTTTTCTTGCCAGGATAATACACTACTTCCAAAAATTTATAAAATTCAATAGTACTAACGTTCTACTACATAATCCAGCATATGTGAGAACAGCAAGTAAAATTATGTCTTACCTTTAGTCCATTCTGTGGGTTCATTAGAAAATTTCTTCCTATGTCATCAAACATGATGGTGTTTTTTTTGCTGTAAAACTCCGAAAACTTTCCCCATATAACACCAAGAGGCTTTACCTTAGAATAAAAGTTTAGATTTAACTCAAATTTCATCAATAGTTCATCCTTTCTTAAAAGCAGAAATACTGCAAAATGCTCTGCAGAACTATGCCAGAGCGTTCCTTTACCATGAGACAGTGATGGCTGGCTGTGTGAACAGAACAGAACCAAGATGCAACACACTGTAAGGGACAATATATCTCTCAATGTCAACTTCTGAAAGGTCTGTTCGTGTCTAATGGAACTAAGCCCATTATAAGACTTCCTATAATTTCAATATGAAGATTTGGGATCAAAAAAAGTATTTAATTTTTAAAAAATCTAGTATTTGTTTAGATGTCTGCTGAGCATTCACATGTCCCCTCAGGGCTTGAGGTTTCACATGGGGTCTGTTTTCAAAACTAGAAAACCTTAATGACAATGTACCTCGTTCTTTTATTACAATATTTATATATTTTGTAAAGGAAAAATGGACTTTCTCCTTAGTTCAGTGGTATAGGTGCACAATTTCTAGGGCATCTGATTATTTAACTTCAAAACACTGTAATTTGTAAATTCTTGCTTTTATTTCTGAATTCTTAAAATGAGCCTTCAAAAAGGTAATTCCTCAGTTATTCATATCTATTGATACCTGCATAAATTCTCTGTAAGATCACACAAGAAATAATAGTGATTGCTTGAAGGAAGGAAAGTTAAGTGGCTGGAGGGTCCAGGAGGGAGGAATACTTTTCACTATACACTTTATTTGTGAATCATGTGAATATATTTTACACACTCACAAAAATATTTTAAATACATTAACTTTTAGAAGAAAAAGTACTTTTTGCTGAAGGCAGTAGTCTCATTGATGGTAATGTGAGATTATATGATGATAATAATAATTATATGAGATTAAATGGTAGTAAATAAATGGTGACAAGGGTTGTCATTAATTTTAAAATGTTTTTTCTCCTCTATAATTTCTTTTAATATGGAGAAAACCTTTTATTTTCCTTAGTGTCCTCATTACTGCAAAAAATGTTATTCAAATATTTTAATTTCACTAAAATTTTATTTGCTGTATTTGTCTGCACTATTTGTTTACTACTGAAACAACCCCCCCAAATACTTGAAGCCAAATATATAGAAACTGACACAATAAACCAGATTCTTGGTTTTCTTAGCCAACATAAAGCCTCAAAAAATATAAGAGCTTTATGACACCAAGGGTTAGAAATCCTACATCTTCTTAAATAGTGCTGTCATTTTGCAATTAGGGCAAGCACCATATGTTCTCCAAAACATGAGCTACCTTGTTTTCAATTAGAGAAGTAATATTGCTGACTGTAGAAAAAAATCTGAAAACACAAAAAAGCACAAAGGAAAATATTTAATTACCTATAATCCAGTTAGTACCAAAGAATGCAACTAGATATTCTGATATATTTCTCCGGTCTTTCTGATAAACAGCAGCAACCTCAAAGAGTTCACAGATCTTTTGTTAAGCTAAGGGAACCCCTGAACCAAACAACGGTTAAAAACTATTTTCTAACAGTTTGCAAATACTGCTAAAATACTTCTTTCACTTTAATAATGTATCATGAAAAATTTCTGAAGTACTAAATACTGCATCAAATAATTAGCTGCATTCCATTAAATGGATGAACAAAAATGTGTACAACCAACTCACTACTGCTGTAGGGATTTGTTATTGAGGATTTCTTTTTGTTCCTTTAATTTTTCATTATTATAAACACTCCTGTTTAACACTTCCCAAACTTCTTTTTACTGTTTAGACTTTGTACATGTACCACTTTAGTAGGTAATAAATTATATTTTTCCTTGATGTACGCAGTATTTCCTTTATTGAAAACTCCACACACACATAAACAATTCTATTTATGACTTTTATGACTTTGACAATTTTAATACTGTCTTCCCTAAGCATTCCTAGTTTGCTAAGTTCTCCCCAATTCCTATTAGTCTGTGTTTCCAAAAGGTATGGACCATGTCTCCTCATCTCTTTATTCCCAACAGTGCCCATTACAGGGCCTTGCAGATCATAGAAGTTCATAATATGACTAGTTACTTGACAAGTAAACAAAGTGAAGAACCTTAATCTTTTTAGCCCAACTCTTTCCTGATGGTTCTTATTGCTTTCTCTAGGGCTTCATGTACATCACCCCAAAGTACATGCATCATGATATATCTGCTTTTATTTATCAGTTTCATAGAGGGCAGGGCAAGTGTGTCCTGGTCTGTTTCTAGTATCTTCCTTGACAACATTCAGTATTTTTTCACACCTACTCTGTCTTTAGCAACACTGTGCTGTTATCATCACAGGACAATTAACCATGACCTTTCTTGACAGTCCTTCCTCAAGATCCTTAACTTTGTCACTAAAATTCAAATCTGTTAACCTGAAATACATCTTCCTATGTCAAAACTCAACTGATATTTTATTATCCACTCAGATATATTTCTAAACTCTGTGTAGTTTATTCCATCAATATAAATATAAAAGTACACCAGAAAACAAGCAAATCTTTCAATAAAAAGTAAAATGACTTCTTACATCTATTAATCCTCTCCTTGGAGTATGCACTGTTATCATAGCAGCACTGTCCAACATGAAGGTTATCTTGTAATTTGCATTTGTACTCACTCCCAGCTCCTATAAATACAAATATTCATGTGGTTAAAATACAATAATGTGGAAAATTCCAGGCTTTATGAAAAGTCCAGCTATAATTTCCCATAATGCCAACTTTCTACCCCCCTGGCTACCACACCTTGCTCAACAACTAGCAAGCATTTTAGTTTCACGAAGCGAAATCGATAAATGGTAGTCCAAAGAACCCTAGTCTATTTAGCTCCAAAATGAGGGGCCCTTTTCAATGTACTACCAGAAACAGGTTACTTCTCAATTTAATATTTTAGAAGAGCATCACTCCTTTAAGTATCACATACCAGAGAAAAGAAGGAAAAGAAAGTATTAGCGTAAAATGGGAGAAAGAGGAGAGGAAGCTTTGCTGTACTTTTTCTTGAAAAAGACATAGGTAATCAATGCAAACCACCATTAAGCAGACTTTAAACACACCTCTAACTCCTGATACTGGCATTTGTTTTGCTACTAAATGCCTTCCAATGACAATGAAATTAATTCAATTCGGAACTTTCTAAAAAGACAAATGCAGTTTCAAAACGTTCTTAAATGGATTGTTTTCTAACACTTACTTTCATTTTAGCTTCAATCCACTTCATATTTGTTGCAGCTAAAACATGAGGAATGATAACACAATATGTATGAAAAGCTTGAATTTCATTTAAAAAATCTTTCTTCTGTATAAATCAGTTAAGTTTTCTAAGCAAGACTAAAAGTTCAAATACATCACAAATAATCCCTAGCATATTTATGGTAATTTCCTTTTAACTATTTATAAAAATAAACTTATTTTGGTATGTCTTCAAGACAATAACATTGAAACAACTTTTATCTAAAAGATAAGGTAACCAATGCTCAAAAGAACTCTGAACCTAGGAAATTCATATATCAAGACCTAACCACCCTTTTAAAAACAGCCCTAATACTGTTCTCTATTAGTTCTAAACTTGAATTTAGGGTGCCTGGATCTCCATTTTCTTCTGCGTTCCTACTGCCAGGCAACACACAGGTATATATGTCAACATAAGCAGATTAATGTTATGTGTCAAAAGTTTTTGCTGAAGACTGCTAGGCTGAAGACTGTCAAAAAATGCTAATGAAAATTAGCATTTTGCCAGGCTCAGCAAACTTAGTGCTCATTGAGTCCAGCAGCTTTTAACAAGAAGTCTGAGGCAACTAAATTCACAAACCCTATCTATGTTACGTGCCTGCTCACTGTCAGACACCAACCACTTCTGAGATCACTGATAAAAATTCAAACTTCAGTTTTATGTGCCCTACTCATCTCAAGTTATTGGACTAAACTATATAGGTATTACAAAGTAAAATGTTTAAAAATGGAAAAAGGAGTTCAATTATTTAAAGTGTGTATATGAGTGTGTGTATATTATTTAAGGGCAAAGAGGTAGCTGAGTCCTCAAAATAAAAATCTTTAGCACACATACAAGAACCAAAATCACCTTACATGCAAAACTGGTCAGTTGAACTAAAATTTTAGAGATTGATGTATCTACAATGACAACAATCAGGCGATAGGGAAAAACAATTTTTTTAATTCAGAATATACTTTAGGACTATAATCCCCAGATGAAAAACAGAAAGATTTACAGCTAATAAAAAGAGTTTCTAATTATTAAGAAACCATTACATGTCAGACATGTTACTAGTTGCTATACCAACATTTTATTCTTACAACTACCCTGTAATATAGATTTATTTATCTTCATTTCTCAGATGAGGAAGCTAAGGCTCACAGCAATTAACTGACCTGTCTAGTGTCACAAAGTGAGGTCAGAGCCAGGATTAAAACCCTATTCTATTTAGCTCCAAAATGAGGTGCTCTTTTCAACGTACTACCATGAAATTCATTTTTTTTAAAAAATTTATTTTAAACATGATTGTAAAAAGTTCTCAAAGTCCCTAAGTCTACTCTAACATTTAGAGGATAAACTTTTTTCTCAAAGGTCATCTCAGATGTCAGAGTTGCTGAACAAAAAACTGCTTCCCAGAAAGCTTTCTTCTCTGTATCTTAAAAACCAGAAAATTACGTATTTAACTACGTACTGAATTGTAATGGCTATGCACTCATAGTAACACTAAACTATTGAGATACTCTGATTATAAAAGAAAATACAAAGGAAATTTACAAACTGCAGAACAACTATGTGGCCTCTCATCAAAAACCTAGTACGATTACCATCTTTAGGGATTTTATTTAATTCCCAATTAGGATAGCTCTTTTCTGCTTATGACATTGCCAAGAGGTAACTTTAAATGTCTGTGGGAAGGTGAGATGTAAATCAATACACTCCCCTTCCCTTTTCAGAAAGTCGTGCCACAAAAAGATTGTCACCTGAACTAAACAGTGTGCTCAGTAATGTAGTAAATTTACTTTTTGGAGCAAACTCACTGTTACCACAGACCTGTAAGTTCCTGGAATGGCAGACCACAAGCTGAGTAACATTGCTTTAGCCCATTTATTGATTTTCCTTGAGTAAATTCATATTGCCTTTATTTCTGAACTACATCACTGTAAAATTTTTTTTAATACTTATCTTTCTCCAAGTGTTTTGAGACTAGAGTGACGAAGAAAGGAGAAAGCAACAATATACTAAAGCATCAAAGATTCTATAGTAAAGATCAGAAAGAAAAGATCCTAATCAAGGTGGGGTCTTGTGAAAATAAGGCCATTTTTTTTTCCACACCATAATCTACTCTCTTCCTATATTTAATTATTTCAGTGGTATTTGGCAAATACACATAAGTTTATATTGTGATGCAAGAAAGTCAAACATGCTTCATCAGAAATTTGCAAAATATAAAATTTAAGTCACATTTTATAAAGCAGAGTAATATAAGGAACAACCTTATTTTCATGGAAATCTGAACAAGAAATATAGCTTACACCAAATAACAATGTCATAATCCTCATATGCAGACGTTAGGAATTCATGAAGATATGGCCGCATTAATTCTACCCCAGTCTCTGCACAAGACCTATGGTCTAAAAGAAAATCAGTTAGAGATGATGATTAGTTTATTATCATGGACAAGCACCTAATATCAATTAAACTTCTGAAATGTAACAGAAACACTCAAATACAAACTACTTCAGACTAACTTACATCAGCTGACAAAGGGATGTCTTCAAAGCACACAATTCAGTATTCTTGCAATCCAATTTTAATTGATCAATTCTGTTCAATTTGCAAAGACCGATACCCAGAATTCAGGTTTATATAATAAACAGTAAATTTTTTTCTCATCTAATCTCTAAAACGTAGATGTTATTTTAGGATATGAAAAACTAGGGCCACATATACTCACTTTTTAGCCATTTACCTACCAAATATAATCACATTTCACCAAAATAACAGGTTTGATTAACTTAATAATCAAATTTTTAAAAAAATTTACGCTAACTTATGACATGTACTTAAAGTTAAGGATTAGAGGTAAATAAATTCATTCTAATATCAAGAGTTAACTAATCATTTCTGGCAATATTAGAGGATGAAAGAACAAATTTCTTTTTTTGTTGACATGAAATTTTAAATTCAAGAATCTGCCTTGAACATAATTAAATAGAAAACCAGGAATAAAATATCAAAAATGATTTTTAAATAATCATAAAATGTTAAGTGTTAATCAATAGGGAATCACTTGATTAAATCATCACACATCCATAAACTAGAAAAGCGCCTGACCAAAAAATACACATATTTAACTCACAATGAATGTTAAATGACTGCAATGTTCAATATATCATTAAGTAAGCATAAAAAGGACATACATACAAACACCCTGGAAGATGCACATAAAAATATGAGTAGTCATCTTTGGATCTTGGGATTACAGATGACTTCTTTTTTTCTCTTACAATAAAATGATTTACTTTTAAAATAAAAGGAAAAGCTTTCAAATATTTCATATTGCAAGGGAAAAACAAAGAAATAAAAGGGGAAAATGCCATTGTGGATAACAGAAGATGGAGCACAGTTTTAGCTGACTTACCAAATAATGTATAATCAACATCTAGTACCAAAAGTTTTTTCCCTTCCCTGGGAGGATTCAAAATTTCCACTTTGTACTCTTTTACTCTGCGGGAAATTTTCAGTAGGTTTTCCTCCCTAACGAAAAATAAAATCAGATGAAATATTCACTTTTTCTCAAATTACAACCAATTTCCTTTGATGATGAAAAGCACTCACCTATTTTCTACTTCAACTACTTCATCTTCAATATCAAAGTCGTTAATAACATCATCATTGTCAGGAGGTGGACCTAAGACATCTTCCTATTAAGATGAAAAATAGTTTTGTTTGACCATATTATCATTAACATAACAAATACATTCATAGCATAAAAAACAAATAAGAGGTACAATTTGAGTCCAAGAGTCTTGCAAGCACACACTACGGGAAAACGTCCACATTTTATATTTTGTTATATATGTTCACTGGGCAGATTTACCATGTTAAATTTGACCATTAGCACTACTACTACACTTACAGCTAGCTATACACTAACAAATTTCCCAGTATTTGCTTTCTGCTGAGTTAATAACACATTCATTGTGCAGCTTTTACTTTTCATTGACTGCTAAACTGACAATTTTACCACAATTAAAACTATGATACAACAGTGTGATATAAACCATAATATCTTCAAAGGGACAAATGGTAACAAAAGTAAACATTTACCAAGCTCTCCTCACGAGTTCCCATCATCATGATTTTAGTATTTGGTTTCAGTTTGAGAGCTCCAAGCTTAACATCATTTTCTGCAGGTTTGCCTACAATACAAGCAAATGACTGTTTTCTCACTAAAGTTCAGGTGCTGGTTTCACTATCCCATTACACAAAACCCTAACATTAAAAGGTTTGGTACAGGTTCCACAGCAAGTTTTTTTCCTTAAATTAACAAACTGTTACTGCTGAATTAGTAATTTCTAACACACTAAGAAGTAGTAATTAACACAAGGTTGGAATTTTTCCCAAACTCTTAGAGGAACACCTTTAATTCAACTAACTAAACAAAATAAATTCATGTTTTATTCTGTTGTTCAAGATGAAGATGACTGTTTTCCAGAAAGTCCTGAAAATTGAGTGCCTGAGATTACTGTACATTTACTGCTACTCAGAACTCACTGTTCAATGATAAGACAAACACCTTGAAAGTGCCTTTTAACTGAATGTGAACACTGCCTATAATTTTCAAATCATTATTACTTTCGAAACAGAAAAGATAATTTGGGGAGAGTAAAAGGCCCAAGCTGTAATGAAAAGGCTGTGCTAAAAGACACATACTAGAAATTACACTGGGGACTTCCCTGGTGGTCCAGTGGTAAAGAATCCGCCTTACAAAGCAGGGGACGCGGGTTCGATCCCTGGTCAGGGAAATAAGATCCCACATGCCGCGGGGCAACTAAGCCCGCGCGCCACAACGACTGAGCTTGTGTGCCTCAACTAGAGCCCGCATGCTACAAACTACAGAGCCCATGCACTCTGGAGCCTGCGTGCCACAACTAAAGAAAACCCGTACACCACAACTAGAAAGAAGCCCACACGCCACAAAGAAAGATCCCGCATGCCTCAATGAAGATCCCAAGTGCCGCAATTAAGACCCACCCCGACATAGCCAAAAAAAAAAATTAAATAAATAATATATAAGTCTTAAAAAAAAGAAAGAAATTACACTGTTTACCTGGGACTTCCATGTCACAGGTTTAACAAGCAAACATCAACTGTCAGAGGAAATCAAAAGTAATCTTAATAGTGGTGGTATTTTCAGGTATCCTTAAATATTCTTACTTGCACCATCAAAAAAATTTTAGGGATATCCCTATCAAAGAAATCTCCAAGAGGAAAGACTTACTAAAGTGAACAGATAATAGCTATTATAAAGATTCATAAATATATCAATGCAATAAATGTGAAGAAGGGAGAAAATTACCTTTAACTTTGAGTCCAAGTAACTTCTGGCGTTCTGGTAACACTCCCGTAAGGGTCTTGAGAAACTGTTTGAGATCTAGCACAGTATCATCTTCTGAAAGTGTGGTCACTGAATATTCCTGTCCACCCCATTTTACAATGATAGGAAGAGCCATCCTTGAAACATACGATGAGGCAGCTTTTGTTCAGAAAAAGATACCTAGAAAGAAAGGCATATACAATTTAAAATAGATATATCAAAGATGTATGTAAACTTGTAACTTTAAATTTTATAAACTGTGTCATTTGAGTCCTATTTTACAACTTGATGGTAGAGAAACAGGATTTTCTACTTACAGAAATGTTATCAGAATGCCAAAAGTTATCAGGAGTCAAAGTTAAAATTCTCCCACCCTCTCAATTTTTGGCTTAAAGTTACAACTTCCTAATATTCTATCAGATTCTCCCTGTTCAAGTGGAAAGTTGCAATAAATGAGCTAACTATTCCTCCCTCTCTGATCAGGTTTATGCTACTGGCAAGTTCCTCCATGATGGACCGTCCATGTTCATTTACCATTTGCAAGGTAGGACAGTGAGTTGTTAAGAGCATAAACTCTAGAGACAGATTACCTGGGTTCAGAGCTCAGCTCTCCCACTTATTAACTATTTAACCTTGGAAAGCTAACTGACTCTTAGTGCCTAGGTTTCCTCATCTGTAAAATAGGGATGCTAATACTACCTACTTCTCAGGGTTCTTAAGAGGAATAAATTAATTTTTGTAAGTCACATACTACCTGGCACATAGTAAGCTCTAAACAAGTAAGTACTGGTTACATAAATTGTTTTAAAAACTAGAACTGAAGTGTTCCAGGCACTGCGCTAAATAAATAGTAAGTGGCCATTATTTGTTTCATATTTAATACACTGGACAGTTTTTACTCAATCTCCTTTAACAAGGTTGTTTGATAAGAACTGTCCCTCTTTTACAATTAAGGAAATAGGAGTTCAGAGAGGTTATGTAATCTGCTCATGGGCACACAGCTGATAACAGAACAAGTCTTCTGACTAAATCTCATGTTTCTTCCCTTACACAACTGTCTCTCTTGAATTGCATCTACAGGAGTTAAGGCACCAAAGATCAGTAAATACAAAACCTACAGGCACAGATATAAGTACACAAAGATTATATAGCAGCTGCCACTCATCAACAATAGCATGTAGGTCTCCTCCCCCTATAAAGCTTTCTACCAGTTTTCATAGGTTTGTTCCCCCAACAGGTCAGAGAACTAGATTTTCTAATCTCAAAGTAGTGGTATTTCCAAATGCTGTCATATATTTAATACATTTGACTTCACTCTTCAAGTATTACAACCAACTGCAAGAAAGAAGGCAAATTATAAATCTTAACATGCAAACGTAATTTGGAAATTTAAGGTGTCTTCAACATGCCCATTAGAAAAGAGCACCGTAAATTCACTTACATTTATTCTATGTTTACAACCTGCTCTACTAAAACTTTAAAGAAGATGTGTTACTTTAGGGCAGTGTATTCTATTTGGAGAGAACTTGCTCTAACAAACGTTTTAATCCTCAATAAAAAGCCAAATGGCCCTTTTGAGTCAAATTGAAATATCATTTAAATATTATTTTTCTGTGAGAAGTGGAAATAAAACTGAAAATTTACAAGAGCTAGGAATGCAAGTAGCACTAATACAGCATATTGTGTTGGGCAGAGCAGAACATGTGAAGTGAGATCACCTGAACTCTAGGTGAGCGTGGACAAGTCACTGCACCTCTAGACCAGTGTTCTCAAAGTGTGGTCCCCAGACCATCCAACAGCACTGACCCCGCTTGGTAACTTGTTGGGAATGTAACTGGGTCTGGTGAGAAGAGACCTAGCAAATCTGTGTTTTAACAATCTCTGTCTTCCCCTCTCCCATCTCTGAGGCATGCTAAAGTTTGAGAGCCAGTGCTCTAGGCTCTTCAGTTTTCTCAGCCTTAAAAAAAAAAATGTGCCAGATGGCATGGGCTCTATGTGCTTAATAAAACAGTATACAAACGTCATCACCCATGCCACAAGTGGGATCTCCAAGTTGACAATTGCTCTAAAGGACCAAGCACAACAAAACAAACACCATAAAAAATTTTACCGCATAAAGTCCTTAAAACTGTTTTTCAAAGTTACTGAACCTCATTCCTTCAATATTTAGATCATTAACAACAATGGAGCAATGCAATGCAAATGCATGAGTCATTTTATGTTTTCACATTTAGCCTTCTTTCTTACACAATTTTAATGTTTTGTATCACTGCAGACCCTATCAGATTTATAAACTGAAGAATGATTTTAGGGGTAAATGTGGCAATCAAACCCGAAAAAGTAAGCAAGGAGCACACCTTTATGGTGAAACTACAGTCAAGAACGGCTGTTTGGGTAAATTCTTCTAACATACAGTGGTGACTTGCCTAGTCAAGGCAGGAATGTTTACTTGACAAGAATAGTGTTAATCCCTGCGATAACAGCCGTGACATCACTTTGTATACTATAAAAAGCAATACGAATGGTGGTGAAGATAGGAAAATGATAACATGCTCAACAACTTAATTGAATAATCTCATTTAATCTTCACAATCCTAAACTGACAACTACTGTCTTCATTATACAACTAAAAAATTGAAAAAGAGGAAAAACAAATTGCCCGAGACCACACAACTAAAAAGTAGCAAAGGCAGTTAATTTGAAAGTAACAGCAGCAAAAGTTAACACCTTGGGAATTGAGGGGAGGGAGTTAAATTTAAACACGCCCAGTAAAGGGTAACTGTTGAAGTACCGTCAACTCCTCCTCGGGAGAGCAGGGCAGCAGCAACTGCGAGGGAGTGCAGAGAAGAGAGCTGTGGGAAGTGACTGGTATGAGACAGCACAGAAGGCAGGCAAAGACCCCAAAACCCGAGAGGGCCGGGATACATTCAACAGGGAGGAGGGAGAGACGGACAAACCCCAGAAGAGGGAGGAATAAAGGTTTGGGGACGCAAAATACACTGAGGCGCCGGAAGCCCTCCACCTAGGCGACGAGGCTGGATGGGAGGGCGTCGGCCCCTGTGAAGAGCCGGCCGGGGCCGGAGGCCTGGGCCGCGAACCTGGGCAGCCGCGGGCGGGGCCCCCACGAGCAGCCACCAGCCCGCCCGCCCGGCCACAGTGGAGGCCGGGTCGCGAGGACAGCAAAGCTGCGTCCCCCAGCCCCACGGCGCGCCGTGGTGCCCCGCATCCCCTCACCTGGAGCGCGGCGGAACCGGCAGCAGTGAACGCAGAAACCGACCGCAGCGGAATCCAAGGCGACCGGAAGTGAGAGGCGGGGACCGGAACCGGCTAACGAACCGGAAGTTAGGGTTTGAAACGGAAGCGCGCCGGAGAGTGGAAGGTCGCTTCCCTTGTTTCTCTTCGGGCAGTGATGTTACATAGTCGTTGCCAGGGAGTTCCTCACCGCGACGAGGGAACCAGGCCTTTCCGAGAATGTGACCGCTGTACGGATGCCTGCGAGTCCCGGATGGCTTCCGCCCCCCTCGCCCGTTCTGCGCATGCGTCCGCTGGCGGGCTTTGAGTTGGGCAGGCCCTGCGGGGGTATGAAGTCTCTGGTATTGCTTCGCCAAACTCGGAGCTGGAGTCGGTGCGCTGGCTTCCCTAGGTGTGCTGAGATCTTCCTGGGACTCGGGCCTAAGACTTGTGTGGCTTTGTCATGTTCCGAATGAGGCCTGAAAGGTGATGTTTGAGGACTGAAAACTTGAGAAGTCTACCTGGCACTAGGGGCCACCAACACTAGTAATTTCAGGAGTTCAGAAGTCTACCCGTTTTACCCAATCGAAGAGGAAACTGAGGATCGTCAGGGAAGGGGCAAGCCCAAGTCTCAGAGAACCAAGGAAGCAAATCTCATGAGAGCTGCATCGAGATTACTGTAGTCTTGTATCGAATTAGTCTCCACCCGCCCATTCCCAGGTCCATTCCATCTTCCCGCAGAATGCTAAGAAAGCCAATTACAAACCCTGACAAAAGAATTCCAGGGTTTAATGGAAATTCGGAGCAGCCGCTGTCTGGTACAGCGAACTCCCAACGTGCATCACTTTATGATAGGCAAGAAAAAGAAGTTAATAATTGCCCACTAGATTCTTGTATGTGGCGGCAAACAAAACTTAGGTTTTGAAAAGGAAGGGAAAGGGAGAAAATAATATTGGCCCCAAGTATGCACTAGTCCTTGAATTACTTGTATTTTTCCTTCTACTTGACAGCAGTGTCACTGATCCATGTTTCCCTTTTGGCTGTCATGGAACGGAAGCAAAGAGCCAAGATTTGTGTCTTAACAGTTTTTTAGTCAAGACACACAAACTATTTTACATTTTCCTTCCCTCTTCTGGTAATTTTTATTGCACTAGTAATGTATGAGTATCTGCTCATTTTTAAAAATGAAACATATTTTCAGTAACAAGTATTCCTGCTATCCTTCAAAAAATGGGAAACGGAAAACCCAAAGTTAAAAGAATTTGTACAAAAGTCACACATTAGCAGTCTAGCCAAAGAGATGGCCAAAAGACAAGGGACTGGACTCCAGAATGAATTTTCTTTCAACCTAATCTCTTTTTTGCTTTGTTCACGTGCCAAACAGCTTCTTGGCGACTTTATATTTTTGCTGTTGTGGTTAGAGAAACTTGTTTTTGTTAACGTAACGGTGAACTAAAACATTTTTAAGCTTCACTAATTCTAAACAACAGGATACATAAGGAGGTTCCTTTTAATCATGGAATAGCCATTGTGCAGAGTCTGATAAGTCTGGTATTACTAGAGTGTAAATAATTTAATAATTACAAATTATCTAGCCAAGTGTTGAACAGTAGTATTTCTCAGAGAATAATGGTAGCAGAGATTTACCAGATGATTTTAAGTTATGCCCAAATCTCAGTTCCTCCAAGTCCATTTATAGACTTGGTCCATTTACCAGATGATTTTAAGTTATCTTATGCCCATATCTCAGTTCCTCCAAGTCCATTTATATTTAGCTAAACATTCATTAAATCAAAAATAATGTTAAGGGCTTCCCTGGTGGCGCAGTGGTTGAGAATCTGCCTGCTAATTCAGGGGACACGGGTTCGAGCCCTGGTCTGGGAAGATCCCACATGCTGCGCAGCAACTAAGCCTGTGAGCCACAACTGCTGAGCCTGCGCATCTGGAGCCTGCGCCCCGCAACGGGAGGGGCCGCGATAGTGAGAGGCCCGCGCACCGCGATGAAGAGTGGCCCCCGCTCGCCGCAACTAGAGAAAGCCCTCGCACAGAAACGAAGACCCAACACAGCTAAATAAATAAATAAATAAATAAATAAATAAATAAATAAAGTAGCTATTAAGTAAATAATAATAATAATAATAATGTTAAGAAAACACTTGGAGTGGATTGAAAGATAACATTGAATAAAAGAACTGGACTCGTGGTAACTAGGAATGTATATAAAGTGGACCTAAAAAGGGGCTCACAGCCACTCACAACTTCCAATAAGAAGAGAAAAATTAAACGTCTGCCTCCTGTTGCTCACTAGAACCTTCTTCTAATGTGTGGAGGATGATATACTTGTGCCTCACTCATACTTCTCTGCAGCAACTAAAGATGCCTGGGAATTCCTGCATAGGGTTGTTTTTTTTTTTTATAAACATCTCTATTGGAGTATAATTGCTTTTACAATGGTGTGTTAGTTTCTGCTTTATAACAAAGTGAATCAGTTATACATATACATATGTTCCCATATCTCTTCCCTCTTGCGTCTCCCTCCCTCCCACCCTCCCTATCTCACCCCCTAGGTGGTCACAAAGCACCGAGCTGATCTCCCTGTGCTGCGTAGGGTTTTGATAGGTTGTCAGGCCTAAGTGATTAAAAGAAATGTGGAACAATTTCAAAAAATCAGATGGTAAACTACTGATACCACTGTGCCCATGTTTGGATTGGAAGACAAAAGGACATTCCTGCACCCCAGACAGAAAGCTACCACCCCTCTGCATGTATCTCCATCTTCCCCTGACTTCTTTACTTCATTCCCTTTCTCAGGCCGTTTTCTTCCTCTCCTTCCAGTTGAAAAACAATCCTCTTTCTAATTTCTTTTTTTTTCATTTAGTGCACTACAGCACTTTGTTTCTCTCTTTTAATGTTTATACCCTTGTTTTTTCCCTGACTGCAATTAGTGAGCTGAAATGGTTAGAATCTGCCCAATAGAACAGATTCTGCAGGCCCTTAACTCACCCTGGCAAGTGAACTACTGCCTTTCTCTATTCATCTTGCTTTCTCAAACGACTACTTAAAACGTCAACTCTCTTCCAACCTCAGATCTTCCAGTTTACATCCTTGCTCTTGGCAGATGACTTTGTCTCATATTTTGTTAAGAAAATAGAAAGTCTCAAAGAGGAATTGCCTGAACTTCAGACCTCCAGATCTACAAACTAAGTTATATCTGCACTTGTCCTCACTTCTTTTGCTTGTTTCAATGTGGCAATTTTCTTCTACCCGAAGTCAACCCTTATATTTGTGCTCTGGCTACTTCCCTCTCAGGAAACTTTATATAAATCCAGTATCCCTCTCTCTTGCTCTTGTATTTTTAACCTCTCTCTCTCTACAGGCTCATTTCCATCAATGATAAACATGCTACAGGATCTTGCCGTCATAACTACTATCCTTTCTTTTCACAGTTGGGCATTTCAAAGCATTGTTTGCATTTGTCTAAACTTGACATAATCCGTAACTGTGTATTTCAGACAATTTGTTTAGTGACAATCTTTTACTATACTGTAAGCTTTGTGAGGAAACAGACCATGTCTGCTCTATTCACCACTGTATCCTCAGAGCATAGCATGATGTTGGCTAAAGCAGGTACTCAATACATATTTGCAAATGGATGAATAATGAATAGAATGTCAAGTAATGAAAGATTATATAATAATACATATTATACATATAATAACATATATCAGTGATTTATAATGATTATAATTTGTAATTGACTCTGGATGCACAGGGAAGTTCTGAAATACACACCAAATGTTAACAGTTCATGGCACCGTAGGATGCACTCAGTAAGTATTTGTTAAATGAATGAAAGAAATTATCTCTCGATGGCATCATAGAGCAGGTGAGTTTCACCTTGTTTATATTTTTCTGTATTTGCATTTTTTACAATAATTTTGCATTCTTTTTCTCTTTTATTAAAAATAGTACAAGGGGGCTTCCTGGTGGCGCAGTGGTTAAGAATCCGCCTGCCAATGCAGGGGACACGGGTTTGAGCCCTGGTCCGGGAAGATCCCACATGCCACGGAGCAACTAAGCCTGTGCGCCACAACTACTGAGCCTGCACTCTAGAGCCCATGAGCCACAACTACTGAGCCCACGTGCCACGACTACTGAAGCCCACGCGCCTAGAGCCCGTGCTCCTCAACAAGAGAAGCCACCACAATGAGAAGCCTGCGCACCACAACAAAGAGTAGCCCTCGCTCGCCGCAACTAGAGAAAGCCCGTGCACAGCAACAAAGACCCAACGCAGCCAAAAAATAATAATAATTAAAAAAAAATAGTACAAGACTTCCCTGGTGATCCAGTGGTTAAGACTCTCGCTTCCACTGCAGGGGGCACAGGTTCGATCCCTGATCAGGGAACTAAAATCCCACATGCTGTGTGGCATGGCCAAAAACAACAACAACAAAAATAATACAAACATATCCTTACCACTATTAATTTTTAGGCCTATCCTTGAAAATCTTTTCTGTGCTTTAGATATATACACGTGTATACAGTTTATACATATTTTAAAGTAATTATGTATACACAGGAGGTTGCAAAAAGAGATTATGTGTACACTTCACTCAGTTTTTTCTAATGATCTCATCTTATGTAATTATAGTACAATACCAAAACCAGGATATTGACATTGGTACAATGTGTGTGCATATAATTGTATGCCATTTTATCACATGTAGATTCATATAGCCATCACTGCAATCAAGGTACAGAACTCTTCCATCACCACAAAGATACGCCTTGTGCTCCCTCTTTATACTCACACCCACCCCCATTTCTGTCACCATTCCTAACCCTTTGTCACTAATCTGGTTTCCATCTCTATGATTTCGTCATTTCCAGATGTTATGTAAACGGAAATATATGGTATATGCTTTTGAGATTGGCCTTTTTCACTCAGAATAAGGCCTGTGAGATTTATTCAAGCTATTGTGTGTATCAGTAGTCCATTTCCTCTTATGGCTGAGAAGGATTCCCTGGTATGGATTTATCACAGTTTGTCTAACCACCTGTTGGACATTGTGGTTGTTTCCACTTTTTGGCTTTTACAAATAAAATAGACCGTTTGTATGTAATGCAATTATTGATATTTTAAGGCTTCAGGCTGCCACTTTATTGTTTTCTGGTTTTTGTTTTTCTATTTTCTTTTTCCTGTCTTTCTGTTGGTTACTCAAACATGAGTTAAGAATTCCATTTTGATTTGTCTGTATTGTTTTAAAGTGTATCTCTTTGTATACATTTTTAGTGATTGCTCTGAGTATTATATATACATAACTTAGCAGTCTACTGGTGGTAATATTTTACTAGTTCCAGTGACGTATAAAAACCTTGACCGCTAATTAAGTTCCTTTACTGTCTCTAGTTTATAATTGTCTTAAATATTTCCTCTACGTACATTGAGAACCATATCGAACAACGTTATAATTTTTGCTTCAATCATCAGATACAACCTAGAAATTTCAAGGAGAAGGAAAGTCTGTTGTATTTACCCATATTTTTATTCTTTCCATTGTTCTTTCTTCCTAATGTCCCAAGATTCCTCTTTGTTTAGAGAACTTCTTTTAGTCATTCTCTTAGGATAGGTTTGCTAGCAACAAATTCTTTCAGGCTTGCTTCATTTGAGAATGTCTTGACCTCTCCTTTATTACTAAAGCATATTCTCACTGCTTATAGAATCTGGATTGACAGTTCTTTTCTTTTGGCACTTGAAAAATGTGCCACTTCCTTCTGGCCTCCATAGTTTTAGAAGAGAAATCTGTCAATAAAATTGTTTTTCCTGCTGTTTATAAGCTATTGTTTCTTTCTTGCTGCTTTCAAGAATTTTTTTCTTTGTCTTTAGTTTTCAGAAGTTTGACTATGCTGTGTCTTGGTGGAGATTTATTTAGGTTTATTCTATTTGAGATTCACTCAACCTTTTTATTCTATATGTTTATGTCTTTTGCCAGTTTGGGAATTTTTAGACATTATTTCTTCAGATACTTTTCGTGGTTGGGGTAGAAGTCCAAGCTCCTCATTAGGCCTCCTTTGACACCCCATGTGGGCAGGAAAGGGCAACCCATTACTCTTGTACAGGGGTGAGGGTTCAGGTTCTCCACCAGCCTCCAGTGATACCACCCGAGTTGGGAGGTAGAGGGGTGCTTCATCACTACACCCCACATGGCCTCCACAGGAAGACAGTAAAAGTTCTGGCTTCCCACTCAGTCTTCTCTGACACCATCCTGGAAGGGAGTTGGAGTACCTCATTATAGCCTGGCAAGGGTGAAAGGCTAGACTTCCCACTGGGCTAATGCTGACAGAGGTGGTGGAACTACCACTTTTTCTTGTGATATTTGGTTGGAGTATGGCAATGTGTCAGGGGTCTCCAAGAACACTCCTTTGTTCAATGATTCACCAGGAGGACTCACAGGACTCAATTTATTGTTGTATTCACAGTTGAGATTTACGGCAGAAGTTTACAAAGCAAAATCAGCAAAGGGAAAAGCTTCAAGGAATGAAGTCTAGAGGAAACAAAGCACAAGATTCTTCTAAGAGTTCTCTCTCAGTGGAATGGCCCAGGGTGTGCTCAGTTTTTCAATCAGTGAATTGTGACAACACATATGAAGTGTTTTCTCCTGGGAAGCTCTTTAGAGATTCAGCACCCCAGGTTTTTGGAGGTCTGGTCATGTAGGTACTCACTTCCTAATATCAATTTCAGACTCCCAAAAGGAAAGCAGGTGAGCAGCATAAACCACGTGGTTTCCATGAACAATCTAGGCACAGTGAGACACTCTTCTCATTTAGGGAAGGTTTAATATCAGTGCAGGAAAATATCAGTGAAGTTCCCAGATGCCAGCCAAGGGCCAACCTCGCAAACAGGACTTTTTGGCGACAACAGGCTCAGGCCTCCCACGTTGACTCCTTTCTGCACAAGTGGTTATTTTACTTTATTTTTTTAACATCTTTATTGGAGTATAATTGCTTTACAATGGTGTGTTAGTTTCTGCCTTATAACAAAGTGAATCAGTTATACACATACATATGTTCCCATATCTCTTCCTTCTTGCGTCTCCCACCCTCCCACCCTTCCTATCCCACCCCTCTAGGTGGTCACTCAGTGGTTTGTGACCATAAGTGGTTATTAACTAAATATTTTCTCATTTGCTAGGCTGTGGCTTTCCTGGTTCTTTGTCTAGAGAGAACAGGCTTTTTGTCTGAGCCCACTGACATTTCCAGGTTGCCAGTATCTCTAGTACCCCAACTATGAAGTAAAAAGAAAACTCAGAGAACTCACTGCCTTGTCTTTCCAGGTAACTAGAGAACTCACTGCCTTGTCTTTCCAGATAACTAGCCAATCTGCCTTCTCTCCACCTTTCAGTCTTCTTATATTTGTTTTATAGCATCCAGGGTTTTTAGCTATACTTGGCAGAAGGAATGGGGAGAAATGCAACTGCTCTGTCTCATCCCGGAACAGGAAGTCTCTGTATTACTCTTAAAATTAAGAAAAAAGTGATTTTTAAAATTTTCATTTTGAAAACAGAGTATATATATATATATATATATATATATATATATATATACATATATAAACAAAACATACACACATATATATACACATACATATATATATTAAAAATAGGCTTAATTTTTAAAATTGGATTTAGAACACAACGTGGGATATATCCTCTTAAAAAAAATTCTAGATATACAGTATAGTATCCCTGCAGGCAGTTACACATGCAGAGTGTTAACTGTAAAACCTGTGCTTCTGGTTTATATCCAAAGTCATGTGCATAGGAGACAATATCTTCTTAATCATGGGGGAAATAATTACAAATGTCCCTACTCACACATTCTAGACTAATGAACTATTCCTGAGATGAAAAATTTAGTATGATATACTGCCACCTAATCAACATTCAATTTGAAATCTTAAACAAGAACATCAAATTGTTATTATGTTGCAGTATTTCACATTATGAGGGAAATTTCATTTATTTGGTTTTTATATCTACAGAGACTCATAAGTGAACAAATTAATGTCTCCCAACTTCAATAAATATTAATGAAATGTCTAGACTGTTAGAATCTAAACATTTACAATGTGACAAAGCAAGTTTTGATCACCAATAAGCTATCTGTAATGACTAGTTTACCATTGTTTTATTCATTATACTTCTAATTGTCAGGAAACATTTCTTTAACAATGTGTTAATGTCCAAAAAGCATTAGATGGGGTTCTAGAGGCAGCCTTGCCTAAAATTATCCTCCTGACTTTGAGGTAATCAATTTCCCCTGACCTCAATACCTGTTTATAAAAATGAGCTAATCGAATAACCAAAAGATGCTTTTAAATTCTATATTTTAAATCTCTAGGGCTTCCCTGGTGGCACAGTGGTTAAGAATCTGCCTGCCAATGCAGGGGACATGGGTTCAAGCCCTGGTCCAGGAAGATCCCCCATGCCACGGAGCAACTAAGCCTGTGCGCCACAACTACTGAGCCTGCACTCTAGAGCCCGCGAGCCACAACTACTGAGCCCACATGCCACAACTACTGAAGCCCGTGTGCCTAGAGCCAATGCTCTGCAACAAGAGAAGCCACCGCAATGAGAAGCCTATGCACCACAACGAAGAGTAGCCCCCGCTCGCCGCTACTAGAGAAAGTCCGCGTGCAGCAACGAAGACCCAGTGCAGCCTAATATAAATAAATAAATAAATTTATTTTTTTAAAAAAGAAATCTCTAGGGGACTTCCCTGGCAGTCCGGTGCTTAAGACTTTGCCTTCCAATGTAGGGGGTGCGGGTTTGATCCCTGGTGGGGGAGCTAAGATTCCACATCCCTCGAGGCCAAAAAAACAAAAAACAGAAGCAATATTGTAACAAATTCAATAAAGACTTTAAAAAAAACTGGTTCACATAAAAAAAAAATCATTAAAAAAAATCTCTAGGTTTTAGTTCAATAGTTCTCAAACAACAGCCTATAGACCTATTTGTGTCATGGTTTCCATCAATCTTTCACTTTCAAAATTAGAAATATAAACATCAGGTAGTGCATTTTCATAAAGCCAAATGGAAAAATCATGTTCTTTTTCATTGATAGTTTTTATTACTTCTCTCATGTCTGTGTTTATCCTTCCTGGAATTTCCAGAGCTTCATTATTCATAGTGAAATAAACTTCATAGAGAATTTACATTTAGTATTTAAGATTTCATTGATAACATCAAAGTGGTACATTTTTTTCTTGATGCTGTATAAGTATTACCTCAAGTGATTTGTTTTGAAATATTATTTATGGTGTTAACTAACAGAAACTTAATCAGGCTAGCTTGTGCTAAAAAAGTGGGGACTGGGGTGGGGAAGAAGGGAAGTATTACAAGGGCACAGTACCTGACAGAGGGTATTAATTAAATGTTGCTGAACCAGGTACCAAGACAAGTCTAAGATCTTTCACAATAAATCCACAGACCTTATCCTTAGAGTACTGCTATTAATATGACCCTGATTCCCAGTCTCTGTATCACTCAACTTCAAATCCCCAAATCCTGGGATCAGATATTGTGGTGGCGTAACTTAGGTGACATGTCTGTCTCTGAACCAGTCAACTCCTGCAAGGGCATCAGGTTCTGCCTAAGCCTGCCTTGGCTACTGGGAAGAGTTCTCAGGGAAGAAGGCCTCCCTGTAGGTCAAACAGCCACTCCTGAAGTATCTTCTATACTGATAGTTAAGGGTATTAATTCTCTTCCTGACAGGTCTCAACATTATTCTTTTTCTCTTCTTAACATTCTAGTTAATTCAATATTTATTTATCCACTCTATTCTTTAGTAATAGTCACTTTTTTTTTTTTTTTTTTTTTTTTTAGTAATAGTCACATTTTATCTGTAAGCAAATCATTCATTTTCATCCTCTCCATCCATATCTCAGCTCTTTGGATGTACACTAAGTTTATTTTATTTTGTTTGAACGAATATTTATTTTGCGTTTTCTTAACACCATAAAATTCACCATTTTAAACTGTACAATTCAGTGGATTTTCGTATATTCACAACCGTCATCACTATCTAACCTCGCAAATTTCCGTCACCCTGCGAAGTGATCCAATATTTGTGAGGTGTTCCATTTCCCCCTTCCTCTAGCCCTTGGCAACCGCTAATTTGCTTTCTGTCTCAACCGGTTTGCCTACAATGGACATTTAATATAAATGGAATCATACAGTGTGTGGATTTACGTCTGGCTTCTTTCACTTAACATAGTGTTGTGGGGTTCTTTTAAATTTTATTTATTTATTTATTTATGGCTGTGTTGGGTCTTCGTTGCTGCGCATGGACTTTTTCTAGTTGCGGCAAGCGGGGGCTACTCTTCGTTGCGGTGCGCGGGCTTCTCATTGCGGTGGCTTCTCTTGTTGCAGAGCACGGGATCTAGGCGTGCGGGCTTCAGTAGCTGTGGCTCTTGGGCTCTAGAGCGCAGGCTCAGTAGTTGTGGCGCACGGGCTAGGTTGCTCCGCGACATGTTAGCCACCAGGGAAGCCCATCGTAGTGTTTTAAAGGTTGATCCATATTCTCATCTGTATTAGTATTTTGTTCCTTTTTATGGTTCTATTGTGTGGCTATGCCACATTTTGTTTATTCATTCATCAGTTGATGGACATTTGTGTTGTTTCCACTTTTTGGCCATTATAGATATGCTGCTATAGACATTTGTGTACAAGTTGTGTGGACATACATTTTCAATTCATTTGGGTAGATGCCCAGAAGTGGAATTTCTGGGTCATATGGTAACTCTCTTGTTTAACTTTTTGAGGACCTGCCAAACTGGATTTACACAAATTTTAAATTCTACCACCTACAAATGTATTTTATGCTATCATTGCTACTAACATATGAAAAAATATTAAATAGTTCCAAATTAGTTCATGGTTCTCAAATACTGAAATTTTTTATATTTTAACTTAACACAAAGACTTCCCTGGTGGTGCAGTGCTTGGGAGTCCACCTGCCAGTGCGGGGTACTTGGGTTCGAGCCCTGGTCTGGGAGGATCCCACATGCCGCGGAGCAACTAAGCCCGTGCACCACAAGTACTGAGCCTGCTTTAGAGCCCGCGAGCGACAACTACTGAAGCCCGTGCCCTTAGAGCCCATGCTCCGCAACGAGAAGCCACTGCAGTGAGAAGCCCACTCACCGCAAAGAAGACCCAACGCAGCCAAAAATATATATAAATAAATAAAATTTTAAAAAAATGAACACAAATCTCTCCATTATTTTTTTCTTAGAATTGCCCCCTCAGAATTTGATTACATTTGAATAACTCTGATTTTGACATGAGTCACAGTTACTATTCCCTTTTTGGTATAGTGAATCTAAGTGTAACTTCTTTTTCATTACTTTCCCCTAATAATATTCCTAATTAACAATGACAATGATAACAGCTATTGTTTATTCATGTAAGCACCTTAGATGTATTATTTCATTTAATTCTCATAACAAACTAAAGAGCAAACTATATATTCTGCATTTTACTCATTGTTTGAGAAAATCACGGGCAGCTGTCTGTTTAAAAGCACAATTTGTGGGCTTCCCTGGTGGCGCAGTGGTTGAGAATCGGCCTGCCAATGCAGGGGACACGGGTTCGAGCCCTGGTCTGGGAAGATCCCACATGCTGCAGAGTAACTAGGCCCGTGAGCCACAACTACTGAGCCTGCGCGTCTGGAGCCTGTGCTCCACAACAAGAGAGGCCGCGAGAGTGAGAGGCCCGCGCACCGCGATGAAGAGTGGCCCCCACTTGCCGCAACTAGAGAAAGCCCTTGCACAGAAACGAAGACCCAACACAGCCATAAATAAATAAATTAATTAATTAATTAAAATAGCTTTACAAAAAAAAAGCAAAATCATTAAAAAAAAAAAGTACAATTTGTTACTTGCTGTTCTACTTTTAACCTTGGTTTAATTCAGTTTCTGATCCCTCAACAAGGCTGGAGAATGCAACCTTAGGACTCCAATAAACAGTGACAGACATATCATTGGCACTGCTTTTTAGTCGTACTGGTTATTATTTCTAATCAATGGTCAGCACATCTGATATCTGGTACTATTCCCTCCAGATGTCTTCTGTATCAACTGATTTGGACATGGTGCTTTTATGATCATGAGAAATGGAACTTCAAACATTACTTAATTAGGTGCCTGTTTGCCTTCTGTTTTTGTTTGTTTGTTTCAATAAGCTGCTCCAGTGATACTTCCATTTCTGAGCTATATCCCACTTCCAATTCTGTTTTCTGAACTGCTCACTCTTTGATCTTTCTGCTGGTTCGCTTATTATTAAGTTACTAACCACTGACACATGCCCATATCAACATGTCCAAGAAATGCCTTTAACAGGTTAAGTATTATCATTACACCCATTGTGCAGATAAGGAAACTGAGACATAGTGAAGTGCTTAAGTCACACTAAGGAGTTAGTGGAAGATTTGCACCCAGGTAGTTTGACTGCAGAGCAAAATTATCCAATAGAAACATAATTTGAACCACATATGTATAATTTTACATTTTCCAGTAGTCACATAAAACAAGTAAAGACAGGAAATATCCATTTTAATAATATTTTTATTCAACCCAATATATCCAAAATATTATAATTTCAACATGTAATTAATATAAAATATTAATGAGATATTTCATCTGCTTTTCTTCATACTAAGTCTTTGAAATCCATTGTGTCTTTTCATTTCTCCAAAGAAGACATACAGATGGCCAACAAATGCATGAAAAGATGCTCAACATCACTAATCATTAGAGAAGTGCACATCAAAGCCACAATGAGGTATCACCTCACACAGGTAAGAATGGCCATCATCAAAAAGTCTACAAACAATAAATGCTGGAGAGGGTGTGGAGAAAAGGGAAGCCTCTTGCACTGTTGGTAGGAATGTAAATTGATAGAGTCACTATGGAGAACAGTTTGGAGGTTCCTTAAAAAACTAAAAATAGAACTACCATATGACCCAGCAATCCCACTACTGGGCATATACCCTGAGAAAACCATAATTCAAAAAGATACGTGTACTGCAATGTTCATCGCAACATTATTTACAATAGCCAGGACATGGAAGCAAACTAAACATCCATCAACAGATGATTGGATAAAGAAGATGTGGCACATACATACAATGGAATATTACTCAGCCATAAAAAGTAATGAAAATGAGTTATTTGTAGTGAGGTGGATGGACCTAGAATCTGTCATATAGAGTGAAGTAAGTCAGAAAGAGAAAAACAAACACCATATACTAACGCATATATATGGAATTTTAAAAAACGGTACTGATGAACCTAGTGGCAGGGCAGGAATAAAGACACAGACGTAGAGAACAGACTTGAGGACACGGGGTGGGGGAAGGGGAAGCTGGGATGAAGTGAAAGAGTAGCATTGACATATATATACTACCAAATGTAAAATGGATGGCTAGTGGGAAGCTGCTGCATAGCACAGGGAGGTCAGCTCAGTGCTTTGTGACCTCCTAGAGGGGTGGGATAGGGAGGGTGGGAGGGACGCTCAAGAGGGAGGGGTTATGGGGATATATGTATACATATAGTTGATTCACTTTGTTGTATAGCAGAAACTAACACAACATTGTAAAGCATTTATACTCCAGTAAAGATGTGAAAAAAAAAAAAAAGAAATCCATTGTGTCTTTTATACTCAGAGCACATCTCAGTTCATACTAGCCATATTTCAAGTGCTCAGTAACCACACGTGGCTGGTGGCTACTGTACTGGGTAACGTAGCTTTAGAGTATGCCTTTTTAACCCTTTATTCTGCCTCCCCCAGTACTTCTCTATACTATTATATCTTCATTATGATTTTGTAAAAGTTTCTTTGCCTTTCCCCAAATTTTATCGTATTGGAATTGAAATAATCCATAACTTGCCCATGGAAATTTTTACAATCACACCACTCAAAAGGAAAAATTTAAACACCCCTTCCAAATGCTTAGAATGCTATTATTGCATTCATAATTCATTTGTGGGGGAAAATGAAGTTGTTGGTATTCTTTAGTCTTTAAAACATCATAAAAAAATAACTATAATTAGTATCTGTGGGTTCAAACTGGAATTTAACTCACTCAACATTTGTTGTGCACCTGCAGTGACAGAAACTACCAGCTGGCAGAAGGAAGGAAAGATGCCCTGAAGGAGGGAAAGTATATGGGAGAGATGAGATCTGAGTGTAAACACATCTGTTACCTGCTTTTCCCGTCTCCTCCCTAGGGAAATTCCAATCTTAATTGTCAGTGTGCACTGTAAGTCTTTTTTATTTTCTTTTTACGTTTTATACCTAATTTCTCATATAACAATAGTGTTATATACTGAATTTACTTATAGTACCAAGACAATCTTGGCATTTTGTAAATACTTTCTTTTTTTTTTAATTTTCTAATTTTATTTTATTTATTTTTTTATACAGCAGGTTCTTATTAGTCATAAATTTTACACACATCAGTGTATACATGTCAATCCCAATTGTCCAATTCAGCACACCACCACTCCCAAACCCCCGTGGCTTTCGCCATATGTTTGTTCTCTACATCTGTGTCTCAATTTCTGCCCTGTGAATGGGTTCATCTGCACCATTTTTCTAGGTTCGACATATATGCATTAATATACGATATTTGTTTTTCTCTTTCTGACTTACTTCACTCTGTATGACAGTCTCTACATCCACCCACGTCTCAACAAATGACCCAATTTCATTCCTTTTTATGGCTGAGTAATATTCCATTGTATATATGTACCACATCTTCTGGATCCATTCGTCTGTCGATGGGCATTTAGGTTGCTTCCATGACCTGGCTATTGTAAATAGTGCTGCAGTGAACATTGGGGTGCACATGTCTTTTTGAATTATGGTTTTCTCAGGGTATATGCCCAGTAGTGGGATTGCTGGGTCATATGGTAGTTCTATTTTTAGTTTTATAAGGGACCTCCATACTGTTCTCCATAGTGGCTGAATCAATTTACATTCCCACCAACAGTGCAAGAGGGTTCCCTTTTCCCCACACCCTCTCCAGCATTTGTTGTTTGTAGATTTTCTCATGATACCCATTCTAACTGGTGTGAGGTGATACCTCATTGTAGTTTTGATTTGCATTTCTCTAATAATTAGTGATGTTGAGCATCTTTTCATGTGCTTCTTGGCCATCTGTATGTCTTCTTTGGAGAAATGTCTATTTAGGTATTCTGCCCATTTTTGGATTGGGTTGTTTGTCTTTTTAATATTGAGCTGCATGAGCTGTTTATATATTTTGGAGATAAATCCTTTGTCCGTTGATTCATTTCCAAATATTGTCTCCCATTCTGAGGGTTGTCTTTTAGTCTTGTTTATGTTTTCCTTTGCTGTGCAAAAGCTTTGCAGTTTCATTAGGTCCCATTTGTTTATTTTTGTTTTTATTTCCATTACTCTAGGAGATGGATCCAAAAAGATCTTGCTGTGATTTATGTCAAAGAGTATTCTTCCTATGTTTTCCACTAAGAGTTTTACAGTGTCCGGTCTTACATTTAGGTCTCGAATACATTTTGAGTTTATTTTTGTGTATGGTGTTAGGGAGTCTTCTAATTTCATTCTTTTACATGTAGCTGTCCAATTTTCCCAGCTCCACTTATTGAAGAGACTGTCTTTTCTCCATTTTATATCCTTGCCTCCTTTGTCATAGATTAGTTGACCATAGGTGCATGGGTTTATCTCTGGGCTTTCTATCTTGTTCCATTGATCTATGTTTCCGTTTTTGTGCCAGTACCATATTGTCTTAATTACTGCAGTTTTGTAGTATAGTCTGAAGTTAGGGAGTCAGATTCCTCCAGCTCCGTTTTTTTCCCTCAAGACTGCTTTGGCTATTTGGGGTCTTTTGTGTCTCCATACACATATTAAGACCTTTTGTTCTAGTTCTGTAAAAAATGCCATTGGTAATTTGATAGGGATTGCATTGAACCTGTAGATTGCTTTGGGTAGTATAGTCATTTTCACAATATTGATTCTTCCAATCTGAGAACATGGTATACCTCTCCATCCGTTGGTATCATCTTTAATTTCTTTCATCAGTGTCTTATAGTTTTCTGCATACAGGTCTTTTATCTCCCTAGGTAGGTTTATTCCTAGGTATTTTATTCTTTTTGTTGCAATGGTAAATGGGAGTGTTTCCTTCATTTCTCTTTCAGATTTTTCATCATTAGTGTATAGGAATACAAGAGATTTCTGTGCATTAATTTTGTATCCTGCAACTTTACCAAATTCATTGATTAGCTCTAGTAGCTTTCCAGTGGCATGTTTAGGATTCTCTATGTATAGTATCATGTCATCTGTAAACAGTGACCGTTTTACTTCTTCTTTCCCAATTTGTATTCCTTTTATTCCTTTTTCTTCTCTGATTGCTGTGGCTAGGACTTCCAAAACTATGTTGAATAATAGGGGTGAGATTGGACATCCTTGTCTTATTCCTGATCTTAGAGGAAATGCTTTCAGTTTTTCACCGTTGAGAATGATGTTTGCTGTGGGTTTGTCATATATGGCCTTTATTATGTTGAGGTAGGTTCCCTCTATGTCCACTTTCTGGAGAGTTTTTATCATAAATGGGTGTTGAATTTTGTCAAAAGCTTTTTCTGCATCTATTGTGATGATCATATGGTTTTTATTCTTCAGTATGTTAATATGGTGTATCACATTGATTGATTTGCATATACTGAAGAATCCTTGCGTCCCTGGGATAAATCCCACTTGATCATGGTGTATGATCCTTTTAATGTGTTGTTGGATTCTGTTTGCTAGTATTTTGTTGAGGATTTTTGCGTCTATATTCATTAGTGATATTGGTCTGTAATTTTCTCTTTTTGTAGTATCTTTGTCTGGTTTTGGTATCAGGGTGATGGTGGCCTCATAGAATGAGTTTGGGAGTGTTCCTTCCTCTGCAATTTTTTGGAAGAGTTTGAGAAGGATAGGTATTAGCTCTTCTCTAAATGTTTGATAGAATTCACCTGTGAAGCCATCTGGTCCTGGACTTTTGTTTGTTGGAACATTTTTAATCACAGTTTCAATTTCATTACTTGTGATTGGTCTGTTCATATTTTCTATTTCTTCCTGGTTCAGTCTTGGAAGGTTCTACCTTTCTAAGAATTTGTCCATTTCTTCCAGGTTGTCCATTTTATTGGCATAGAGTTGCTTGCAGTAGTCTCCTAGGATGCTTTGTATTTCTGCGGTGTCTGGTGTAACTTCTCCTTTTTCATTTCTAATTTTATTGATTTGAGTGCTCTCCCTCTTTTTCTTGATGAGTCTGGCTAATGGTTTATCAACTTTGTTTATCTTCTCAAAGAACCAGCTTTTGGTTTTATTGATCTTTGCTATTGTTTTCTTTGTTTCTATGATTTCTTTCCTTCTGCTAACTTTGGGTTTTGTTTGTTCTTCTTTCTCTAGTTCCTTTAGGTGTAAGGTTAGATTGTTTATTTGAGATTTTTCTTGTTTCTTGAGGTAGGCTTGTATAGCTATAAACTTCCCTCTTAGAACTGCTTTTGCTGCATCCCATAGGTTTTTGGATCATCGTGTTTTCATTGTCATTTGTCTCTAGTTACTTTTTGATTTCCTCTGATTTCTTCAGAGATCTCTTGGTTATTTTGTAACGTATTGTTTAACCTCCATGTGTTTGTGTTTTTTACGTTTTTTTCGCTGTAATTCATTTCTAATCTCATAGCGTTGGGGTCAGAAAAGATGCTTGATATGATTTCAATTTTCTTAAATTTACTAAGGTTTGATTTGTGACCCTAGATGTGATCTATCCTGGAGAATGTTCTGTGCGCACTTAAGAAAGTGTAACCTGCTGTTTTTGGATGGAATGTCCTATAAATATCAATTAAATCTATCTGGTCTATTGTGTCATTTAAAGCTTCTCTTTCCTTATTTATTTTCATTTTGGATGATCTGTCCATTGGTGTAAGTGAGGTGTTAAAGTCCCCCACTATTACTGTGCTACTGTCGATTTCCTGTTTTATAGCTGTTAGCATTTGCCTTATGTATTGAGGTGCTCTTATGTTGGGTGCATATATATTTATAATTGTAATATCTTCTTCTTGGATTGACCCCTTGATCATTATGTAGTGTCCTTCCTTGTCTCTTGTAACTTTCTTTATTTTAAAGTCTATTTTATCTGATATGAGTATAGCTACTCCAGCTTTCTTTTGATTTCCATTTGCATGGAATATCTTTTTCCATCCCCTCACTTTCAGTCTGTATGTGTCCCTAGGTCTGAAGTGGGTCTCTTGTAGACAGCATATATATGGGTCTTGTTTTTGTATCCATTCAGCAAGCCTGTGTCTTTTGGTTGCAGCATTTAATCCATTCACGTTTAAGGTAATTATTGATATGTATGTTCCTATGGCCATTTTCTTAATTGTTTTGGGTTTGTTTTTGTAGGTCTTTTTCTTCTCTTGTGTTTCCCACTTAGAGAAGTTCCTTTAGCATTTGTTGTAGAGCTGGTTTGGTGGTGCTGAATTCTCTTAGCTTTTGCTTGTCTGTAAAGCTTTTGATTTCTCCGTCGAATCTGAATGAAATCCTTGCCGGGTAGAGTAATCTTGGTTGTAGGTTCTTCCCTTTCATCACTTTAAGTATATAATGGCACTCCCTTCTGGCTTGTAAAGTTTCTGTTGAGAAATCAGCTGTTAACCTTATGGGAGTTCCCTTGTATGTTATTTGTCATTTTTCCCTTGCTGCTTTCAATAATGTTTCTTTGCCTTTAATTTTTGCCAATTTGATTACTATGTGTCTCGGAGTGTTTCTCCTTGGGTTTATCCTGTATGGGACTCGCTGAGCTTCCTGGACTTGGGTGGCTATTTCCTTTCCCATGTTAGGGAAGTTTTCAACTCTAATCTCTTCAAATATTTTCTCTGGTCCTTTCTCTCTCTCTTATCCTTCTGGGACCCCTATAATGTGAATGTTGTTGTGTTTTTTTTTATTTTATAAATTTATTTATTTATTTATTTATTTATTTATTTATGGTTGTGTTGGGTCTTCGTTTCTGTGCGAGGGCTTTCTCTAGTTGCGGCGAGCGGGGGCCACTCTTCATCGCGGTGCGTGGGCCTCTCACTATCGCGGCCTCTCCCGTTGCGGAGCACAGGCTCCAGATGCGCAGGCTCCGTAGTTGTGGCTCACGGGCCCATTTGCTCCGTGGCATGTGGGATCTTCCCAGAACAGGGCTCGAACCCGTGTCCCCTGCATTGGCAGACAGATTCTCAACCACTGCACCACCAGGGAAGCCCTGTTGTTGTGTTTAATGTTGTCCCAGTGGTATCTTAGGCTGTCTTCATTACTTTTCATTCTTTTTTCTTTATTCTGTTCCGTGGCAGTGAATTCCACCATTCTGTCTTCCAGGTCACTTATCCATTCTTCTGCCTCAGTTATTCTGCTATTGATTCCTTCTAGTGTAGTTTTCATTTCAGTTATTGTATTGTTCATCTCTGTTTGTTTGTTTTTTAATTCTTCTAGGTCTTTGTTAAACATTTCTTGCATCTTCTCGATCTTTGCCTCCATTCTTTTTCCGAGGTCCTGGATCATCTTCTCTATCATTATTCTAAATTCTTTTTCTGGAAGGTTGCTTATCTCCACTTCATTTAGTTGTTTTTCTGGGGTTTTATCTTGTTCCTTCATCCGGTACATAGTCCTCTGCCTTTTCATCTTGTCTATCTTTCTGTGAATGTGGGTTCTGTTCCACAGGATGCAGGATTGAAGTTCTTCTTGCTTCTGCTGTCTCTGTAAGTCTTTAAAGTACATTATAGGCAGACTTTTCCCCTTTATTTTAAAGATATATTTTGTCTTTAATTGGTATAAGGTTGTAATGGTAAAAGAAAACCCAGATCCCCAAGAATCCATATAGCATGATTGACGTAAGAAAATTAAGAATGTAGCTTTTTCCTAGATTGCCTCTTATAAGTCATACAGAAGAGGAAATTATTTTAACACAGCTTTTTTTTTAAGCTAAAATTTGTTTTGATAAAGACATTAGCCTTTAATTAGAGTAAATTCAGCCTCTGGTATAAAGAACTAGACTTTGAATTTCAAATGTCTCTATGTGTTATAATTACTCATGTAAAACTCTTACTACAACTACAGTTCATGTTATTGAGGACTTTAAAGTAAACACCAACAATTGAAATACTGTCTTCGTACTGTCTACATATAGAAGAAAATGACATTCACTTTTACATAAATTTATAAACACTATTTTTAAAATTACAGTTCTATTGAGCTTTCATTTGAGCAACTGTGTAATCACATAACTACAGCAGAAAAACTAAAGAAGAGAACGCTGAAAAATACCTTAAGAGAAAAAATTACTGTGTTTTCCTCGATCAATAGACTTGTTAAATAGCAACATCAAAAAATAGTATATGTAGATATTGAATAAAATGGAAGCAATTTACTAATAAAACTCCCATTCATATAATGTATATGTGTAAAACATCCTGAGAATATTTCTATCATGCTTCCATTTGAGCACTTTTATATCACTTAACTAATAGCAATGAAACTAAAAGAGAAAATAATCAAAATTATTTTAGAAGACAAAATTCTTACTGTGTTTCTGGATTATTTTAGTGGATGTGTCAACAACAAAAATACTGTAATTACTCTACCTACAAATATAATAAAATGGAAACAATTTACTTTTAAGATTCACATTTAAATAGTCTACAGTTGTAAAACAGTGTCTTAAGAATTATAATTCTATCTTCCATTTGAGGCTTGGAATGATCGCTTAATAGGAATGAAGCCAAGAGAGAAAATATCCAAATTACTTTAGTAGAAAACAAAGATGTATTTTTCCTATGATTGTGATCTTCAGAAATAGGCTCGTTAGAAGCTGCATCACTTCTGTTTTCAGGTTGTGTGGACAAAAACCAAAATCCAGCACTTGTCTAGAGATGTTTACTGTTGAAGTGAAGGATGTGCTGGGCCATGCTGTGAATGTAGTAAAAGACATTGAACTGTAAACTTTAAAATGGTTACTATGGTGAATTTTATGTTATTTGAATTTCACCTCAATAAAAAAATTTTGTTAATAGTCTATGAAATGTCCACTGTCTGAAACATTCATTATATCCAATTCCAAGATCCCATCCATGTTCCTTTCTCCAATAACAGCAGTCCATTCTCCCATCTTCTCCAACTTTTTCTGTTTATTAAGTTCACTCATTCTTTCTTTCTAGGATTCTGTCCTTGGTCCTCTTTCTATCTCATGTTACTGGGTGACTTTAGTGGGTGATTTCATGACTTTCAACTTCCACTTAAGTAGTGATGATTCACAAATTTGTGTCTTTCTTAAACTCCAGACCCACACATATAGCTATTCATTAGACCTTTCCACTTGTTGGTTCTGTAATGCCTCAGATTCAGTTTATCTAAAACGTAACTCATCACCAACCAGATTCACTCTCCCAGTATATTTTTCCTGAATTTTACTTAGTTGCTCATGGACAGTATTTAGAAATCACCCAAGACATTCCTTTCCTCTGATCCCTTTCCCAATTATAATAAGTCATCCCAAGTCCTGTCACTGCTACCTCATTTAAATCTCTCAAAGATGCACTCTAAAATTTTATTAAACGTATATAAAAAGTATTAAAGATATGATATGAGTTGAATTGTGTCCCTTCAATTCATATGTGGGAGTCCTCACATCTAATACCTCGATGTCACCATATTTGGAAATAGGGTCATTATAGATGAGGTCATACTGGAATAGGGTGGCCCCCTAATCCAATATGACTTGCAACCTTATAAAAAGGGGAAATTTGGACCTGAACAGGCACACAGGGAGAGTGCCATGTGGAGAAAAAGGCTGAGATGGGGGTGATGCAGCAGAAGGCAAGGAACGCCAGAGGTTGCCAGCAAACCACCAGAAGCTAGGAGAGAGGCATGGAACAGATTCTCCTTATGGTCCCCAGAAGAAATCAACCCTGCCAACAGGTTCGTCTTGGACTTCAGGCCTCCAGAACTATGAGACAATAAATTCCTCTTGTTTAAACCACCCAGGTGTGATACTTTGTTTCATCAGCCCTAGAAAATTAATGTAGTATGTGTGCTCTTTGACCAGAGTATTCACAACTAGTAATTAATCATATGAAAATAATTGCACAACTGAATAAAGGACAACAACAGTGTTTATAATTGTATAACAGGGGAAACAACCTAAGTGTCTTACAGTGGAGACAAAGTTCGTAAATTATGGCATATTCAAACAATGGAATGTCATGTAGCTCTTAAAATTGATGATGTGCATATAAAGCGTAAGACAGAAAGAAATTCATAATATAGTTAAGTTGCTTGAATGGGACTACAAAAGTGTATATATTACGAGGCCATTTTTTGTCATTTATATTTTGTGTGTTATAAATAGGAAAAAGTCTGAAAGTATATCAACATGTTTACAGTAGTGGAATTTCAGATAATTTAGTTTCCTCTTTTGCTTATCCATATTTTCTTAGGAGATGTGGTTAAGAAATTAACCTTTAAGTTTTTCTAGTTTTCTCTTTCCCCACTATCTTCTCATAAAGATGCTGCTCTCTTTGCCTGAGTAGATTCACAATTCTTCTCTACCTTGGGAGGGAGGCATGAAGAAAAAGAGAAAGAGGAGGAGGGGAAGAAGGAAAGGGAAGTTAAATCGATCTACTAAAAAACTAAGAAATAAAGATTAGGGAATTTAGAAAGCAAATTATCTAGTGCAAACTGTAGGAGAAAACGTTTTGGGGAGGTAGAGAGGTATGAGCAGAATGTGGAAGAGAGAAAAGGGCAGAGGAAGAATGTTCCTGGGGGGTTAGAAGATTTTTGAGCAGTGCAAGCTAAAGCTCAGAATTTCATTTGCATTGTTCTTAGCTGTTTGGATTGTACTTCTTTGAATGCAATGTCATAGAGTGAAAAGATCCAATGAGTCTTGGATTTACAAAGTTTACGCTGTTTTTTTCTATAATAATGAACATACGGATTCCAGTGCACAAACTGAAGTATGTAAGAAATGTGACTTTATTTTTCTATATCTGGACCTTAATTTTATTTTTTGTTATTATTCCACCCAGGGACAAAAACTTATCCTTAGATAATGTGAGTTTTTCTGAGATAATATTTAAGTGGAGGCAGGGTGGGGGGCACAGGCTTAAGTAATGTTGAGTCACATGTGGGGCACATCTGGGCTTCAGCTCTTAGAAAAATGGCATCTTCTGAGATGTGGCTCATCCCACCTGGTCTTTGGTCATCCGTGCACCTAGGATCCTGACTTTTCTGGTCTGGTGAGTCTCTTTGGTGGGCACATGCTGTTTTTAAGGCAAGGGACACACTCACTGGGCTCCTGAGCCATACTGGTCCATGCCCACTTTATTCCCTTACACCCTGGGCTGTGGGTAAACTCTGGGATCTTGTCACCTTCCGGGCTCAATATAGGACTTGGGTAGGGAAAACATAGATCCACTTAAGCCATACAATGAGAGTCTGTAATTCTCAAATGCTTCTAGGGTTTTTGCCATTGTATTCCCAACCTTCTAGCCACCTCCCAATACAGATACCGCGAGTTTGACCTCTTTCCTCAAGGACACTTACTGATATTTAACTCTTTGGAATTATCTCAGATTCTGTCTCTCCCCTTGGTCCTGGGAAATCTTGCCACAGTTTTGTGCTATCTAGATTCTTCTTAGGTCTCTGAGCATCCCTTCACTGTCTCTTTCTTGGACTTTTGTTCCATCTTTTGCCCATGAAGTATTCAGCTTCCCAGTGTTCCTTCTTCGGCCCATTGTCTCTCTCAGTTTTCCCAGGTTACCTCTTCCATTCCCAAAGATTTAACCACCACCTCTAGGCTAATGACTCCCGAATCTGCAGTTCCAGTGCAAAATCTATGTCCAGTTGCTATATATCTCCTCTTGATCTCCCACAAGCCAATAACAACTCAACTAATCCCAAACTCTATATATCTTCTGGAAACCTTTCTCCTGCATTTTCTTTCTCTCTCCTTCATTTGGTAGATACGATTATAAACTGCTAAAGTTACTAAGGAAAAGTGTTTAGTGCTCTGAGGATGTTCACTGGAGGTGCTCTTCATCTGTCTCGGATGGCGAGTAGGGATAAAACAAAAGGTTCTCTCACTGACATGTTACTGCCACCAGGATCTCTGTATCTGCACGGGTCAGGAAGCTGATTATGTCACTTCCTTGCCCCAGATCTTCAGGAAAAACATGCAGTGGTGCATTCAGTGGGGTGGCCACCTTGAAAGAGAGGAGTATTTTATTATTGTTTAGAATTGTTGGCAATTTATTCATAATTGCTTTCAAATACCCCACAGATAGTGCACCCCCTTTTTGCCTGCACCTGGGGCGAACCACTCCAGTTGCCCTCTCCTTGGTATACCATTGAAAATTTGAAAGTCTCCAACCTCCTCACTTATGCCATCTGCCTTTCAGGTAAGGATCTAAAGCTGCATCACTCTGTCATTTCTCACTTCTGTGTCTTTTGGCATGCTCTCCTCTCTGCCTGGAATTTTCTCACTCCATACACACACTTCATCTGTTTAAGATGAAGTTTAAGATTCAGATTGACATCATCTCCCCAAGAAGCCGCCTCTGTTCCTCCAACACTGAGTTGTGTGCACTGCTTGGGTTTCCATAGTATCTTCTAAATACTGAATTCCTGCATTGTCCACATTGTACTCTAGTCTGTTTATGACTCTATCTTCCCCAATTAGTGTGCCCAAATTATTCATTTTCCTATCGCCAGGATCTAGGGAACTACTTGTCACATGGAAGCCTTCAACAAAGGTTTGCTGAAAGAATTAAGAAATAATAAAATCATTATCACTTTATTTTATTTCGTTATTTTGGTTTTTTTCCAGTTCTATTGAGATATAATTGACATACAGTACTGTATAAGTTTAAGGTGTACAGCATGATGATTTGACTTACATACATCATGAAAAGATGACCACAAGAGGTTTAGTGAACATCCATCATCTAAAATAGATACAAAATAAAAGAAAAAAACATTTTTCCTTGTGATGGGAACTCAGGATTTACTCTCTTATCAACTTTCATATATAACATACAGCAGTGTTAATTATATTAATAACCTTGTACATCCCTAGTACTTATTTATCTTATAACTGGAAGTTTGTACCTTTTGACCACCTTCATCCAATTTCCCCTCACCCCCACCTCTGGTAACCACAAACTTGATCTCTTTTTCTGCGAGTTTGTTTCTTTGTTTTTGAAGTATACTTGATCCACAGCACTGTGTTAGTTCCTGATGTACAACACAGTGATTTGATATTTCTATACATTACAAAATGATCACCGTGATAAGTCTTGTTACCATCTGTCACCATACAAAGATAGTACATTATTATTGACTATATCTCCCATGCTGTACATTTCATCCCTGTGACTCATTTTTGTAACTGGAAGTTTGTATCTCTTAATTTCCCTCACCTATTTCCCTAGTTCCCCTCATTCCCCTCTCCTCTGGCTACTACCTGTTTGTTCTCTGTATCAATGACTGTTTCTGTTTTGTTATGTTTGTTCATTTGTTTTGTAGACTCCACATATAAGTGAAATAATATGGTATTTGTCTTTCTCTGTCTGACTTATTTTACTTAGCATAATACTCTCTAGATCCATCCATATTGTTCCAACTGACAAGATTTCATTCTTTTTTATAGCTGAGTAATATTCCATTGTGTGTATATTATATGTGTGTGTGTATATATACATATAAATATATTATATATGTATAAAATCTCACATCTTATTTAACCATTCATCTGTTGATGGGCAGTTAGCTTGCTTCCATATCTTGGCTATTGTGAATAATGGTGCAATGAACACAGGGGTGCATATATCTTTTAGAATTAGTGATTTTATTTTCTTTGGATAAATACCCAGGACTGGAATTGCTAGATTGTATAGTGGTTCTATTTTTAATTTTTTGAGGAACCTCCAACTGTTTTCCATACTGGCTGCACCAATGTACATTCTTACCAACAGTGTAAGAGGATTTCCTTTTCTCCACATCCTCACCAACACTTATTTGTTGTCTTTTTGATAATAGCCATTCTGACAGGTATAAGGTGATATTTCATTGTGGTTTTGATTTGCATTTCCCTGATGATGAATGATGTTGAGCATCTGTTGGTCATCTGTATGTCTTCTTTGGAAAAATGTCTCTTCAGGTCCTTTGCCCATTTTTTAATTGGGTTGTTTGGGTTTTTTGGTGTGTTGTATGAGTTCTTTATATATTTTAGATATTAACCCCTCTTATGAGGTATATCATTTGCAAATATCTTCTCCCATTCAGTAGGCTGCTTTTTCATTTTGTGGATAGCTTCCTTCACTGTGTAAAAGCTTTTTAGTTTGATGTAGTCCCATATGTTTATTTTTGCTTTTGTTGCCCTTTTCTGAGAAGACATACCCCAGAAAAGTATTGATAAGACTGATACTGAAGAATGTACTGCCTATGTTTTCTTTTAGTTTTATGGTTTCAGGTTTTACATTTAAAGTCTTTAATCCATTTTGAGTTTGTTTTTTAATGTATTTTATATATTTATATGTTTTTATGTAATTATATTTTTAATATTAATTAGGAGTTAACACATTTAGTACCTCTGAAATGCTGCATGTATGAGTTTATGATAAAAGGTGTTTAGTATTATTCTTGAGACATAAGATTTCAATTCTACAAAATACTTATTTTCATGTAAAAAAATGTTTGGAGCAATCCCTTAGTATCTCCTTCTACTTCCTTGGCTGATGCCCTTTAGAAGCCCTTATGTGAACTTTCCACACATCTATTTAAAGCCAGGGTTTGTCTCCACCCATGCTGCCTTGATTCTGCGACATCACAAAGTGGAAGATGTTTTTGAGTTTTAAAGAATGTTCTTCTCCAGATCTCTGCAGAGCTTTTGTTTTGGCAAAACAGTTACACTCAGTGACTTAAAGTTTGGGATTCAATTATTATTCCATTCATTTAATTCCACCAGTAAATGGTGATAGAATTCAGAACTCTGAGCTACAATAATGTGGAATTTTAAAAAGGTACTTGAAATCCTTGACAGCTGAAGCAGGAACATTTTAAATACATATGACAGGGAACCAAATTGTGTAATATTCTCTCTGTTATCTTCACCAGAGAGATGGGCTCTGGAAATGATTCCTTATTCCAGGTGATAAAATACAATCTGTTCCTCTCTTCCCATTGCCACCATTTATAAACCATCAAATCTTACAGAATTTTTTCTTCCCAGTGTCTCTCATAATTACCTCTTTCATTTTAACTATAGCAGCCTTGTGAATGTTCCATAACTTCATACCATATCTTATGCACTGATTCTATAAATAGTATTCTAGTGTTGAAATATCAAAAAGAGCTGGGAGGAGTGGTGTGCTGGTAAATGTATCACAACCAATTCTCTGGAGAAAGAAGCTCCGTTTGTAGCACTTGCCAATTTCCATGGTTTAAATACCCCTACCAAGACAGATTTCAGACTATTAACTTGGTGTCACTGAATGAGGAATTAAGGAGAAGTACAGACAATTAGCTTTTATGAGCCAGTGTGTGCTGCTACAGATCAGCTCCGGCCTGCCACTGGCTGGAAGATTAATTTTTCAAAGCACATTTAAATCATGTTGCTCTCAAATTTAGGAATCTACCTGAGCTTCTACTGCCTACCATGGAAACAGCAAATATGATCTGTCCAATTTTCCCTATCACAAATATTATGCTAGACCACTTGATTGAAGACTGCATTAACCATTTAAATGAGCTCCCTGCTTCCACTCTGGCCCTATAATTCTTTTCCACACAGTACCCAGAGTGTTCTTTTAAAAACCCTAATTTGACTGTGTCACCTGCAGGGAGGCAATGTGCCACACTAGGGACTTTGTCAGCAGTGTCCCATTGAGTGGTACAGTGCCCATACTCAGCACCTAAGGCCTTTTTTAAAATCCTCAGTGGTTTTCCGTTACACTTAGGAATTTGTATAGTATTTGTATTTGTGTAATAGATGACTTAACATGACTCTGAAGGTCTGTATGACCAGGTCCAAACTCCCTCTCCATCCAGCCCCATCTGTGTTTCTTTCCCTCTGATTCATTTTGTTCCAGGTACACTGGACTTGTTCAGTTCCTCCACCCCACCAAACTCTTTCCAGGATCCCACCTGGAACTCCCCTCTCCTTGTTCTTCCCCTGGTAATCCTTTTTTCTGAGGTTTCTGCTCACAACACATTTTCTTAGAGAAGCCTTCCTTGAACCCCTAACCTAAATTAAACTCCTTCAGTTACTCTCTTTCATGGCATCATACTCTTTGCCTTCAAGGCACTGTAGTGGGTTCTGTCAGTATGAGCTTTTTGGTGGCAGTTTTTGTGTCTAGAAAAGATTAGCAATGATTAGTTTGATTTTAAAATTTAATGCTCCACTTAAGGTTATAATGTCAAAAATCTATTCATCTTTAAGCCTGTTGACTGAAGAAAAATGAGCAACCTAAAATTTGCAAGTTATGTTTTATTTGGGGATCTTACTAAGGACTTTAGCCCGGGAGACAGCCTCTCAAATAGCTCTGAGGAACTGCTCATAAGATGTAAGGGAGGAACCAGGATATATAGGAGTTCTGGCTGAAAAAAAAAATAGTTGTCAAACATGAAAAGATTGTTGTTGCTAATCTTAAAAAAAACAGACATTTCAAGTTAATGATTTTAGTGCTTCTCTAAGTATGTGAAGATGCAAAAGTCTGAGCTCACTGAAATCATTCCTTAGATATGCATCTTAACTATCTAGGGCTGGCATCCTGTTTTCTCCATCATGAATTCCCTTCAGGGTGTACCGTTGGAGACAGCTGCAGTGGCTGATGGCTTGATTGTGGGCAACATCTGTAGTTTACTGGAATGGCAGGCAACATTCTTTGTTTACTGAAATGGCAGGCAGTATTTTTTGTCCACAAGCCTCTAAATTCAAAATAAAAATACATTGCTCTATTTATAAGTAAACAAGACTTTTTTTTCCATAAATAAATTTATTTATTTATTTTTAGCTGCGTTGGGTGTTAGTTGCTGCGCGCGGGCTTTCTCTCGTTGTGGTGAGCATGGGCTACACTTCGTTGCGGTGCCAGCTTCTCATTGCGGTGGCTTCTCTTGTTAAGGAGCACGGACTCTAGGCGCGCAGGCGTCAGTAGTCGTGGCACGTGGGCTCGGTAGTTGTGGCTCCTGGGCTCTAGAGCACAGGCTCAGTAGTTGTGGCGCACGGGCTTAGCTGTGCCACGGCGTGTGGGATCTTCCCGGACCAGAGCTCGAACCTGTGTGCCCTGCATTGGCAGGCGGATTCTTAACCACTGTGCCACCAGGGAAGCCACTAGACAAGACTTTTTGCATTCACTTTTAAGGAGACCTTCATTAATGTGTGAGGCCATTTACGAACTTAATTTTAGTTTCTCAAACATTTTAAATTACATTTATAAATGTAGTGTAATTGTTGTTATTTTGTCATTCAATTGTCTAACAAAAATAATTTAAGTAACTAATATATTAAACACATAAATATGGTGAATATTAGATTCTCTTAAATATTTCAGTACTGTCTTTAAATTTAGTAAAATATTCTTATTAACTGAACTTAAAATCACAAATCAAATGATTGTTCAATTTATACTACAATTTGAAATCACAGGCAATTCTGTTTGATTTGCTAATATACAAAATTCTCCAAAACATTACAAGTATTCTAAACAGCAAGCATACCCCTATTATTCCTCTACTTACCACAGTATATCAATATAATAAGCTTGACTTAATCAGTTATCATCATTTACTCCATTATCTCTAATTGCAATTCTAAACCTTCCTGGAATTACTTAGAGAACGAACTTGTGGTTACCAGGGGCAAAGTGTGGCAGGAAAGGATAGTTAGGGAATTTGGGATTGACATGTACACACTGATATATTTTAAATGGATAACCAACAAGGACGTACTGTATAGCACAGGGAACTCTGCTCAATATTCTGTAACAACCTACAAATTCTTTTAAGAAAGAATTTGAAAAAGAATAGATACATGTATATGTATAACTGAATCACTTTGTTGTACACCTGAAACTAACACAACAATGTTAACCAACTATACTCCAATATAAAGTAAAAAGTTTTAAAAAAAATATGACAGTTCAGAATGCACCCATACTTTTATAAATATAAGACAGTCATAGTGTTTTCATAGTCTGGTTAGGGATCCAAGAGATCCTTATATATAGTTACCCTGCAATTAAAAATCTCATCTTACTTGTTAAAAAAAAAAATCTTCCTGGAATTAAAATGGACAGATGAAGCAGACAGTTACACTAAACCAAGCAATTTGGGGTTATCTTTCAGGCAGAATGGCAATTAGGATACAAATTGACCCATGATTGTCTGGGACTTAGGATTTTGTGTTCTCCCAGCACACTGAGGCCTGTTTGTTCATTATAACAGGGATTCCATAGCCAGAAAAGGTCCCATATCCACTTCCCTAATTCTAACCAGATTTGAGTCTATAATCCCTCACCTAGGTTGTTTCACTTTATAATTGAATTTATTTAATCTCTTAAATTATCTTCTAAGTTAAATTATTTCTAAATTAGCTTTTTCTTCCTAGCTGGTCCAGCTTATCTCTTATTGATATTTAAATAGCATACAATTGGATTTTCACATATCTCGTATAGTTTCTACAGCCCTGTTTAAAGACAGAGATGGATCTCAATCTACAAACTCAGTTCTGCAAAAACTCTTACTTTTTAAAAATATAACTGACCTTAATTAATAATTTGAGCCTCCATTCAACCAGAAATTAAAAACAATATTAGAATCATTACTCACCCTCCTTTTCTTCCTGGGGTCCCAGGGACTTATTTAGCGCCACGACATTAGGGGAGGGGGAATATGGTCCTTGATTGTCATTCATTCAAGCTGATGACTGCTGTGAAGTCCCTTGTCGCCTCAGTTTCTCAGTAACAGCCTACACTGGTCTCTTCTGTCACCTTCTGGCTCCCACCTATAGGACTCTCCAGGTACAGCTCTGCCTGGCTTCTTCCATTTATCCCTTAGGGGTGGGGCAATCCATTCTGCTGCTCCAGCACCACGCTAAGTTTTGGAAAATTCTCTGTGTGTATTATAATAAAAAATATATATATATTTGGTTTTTGTTCCTGGTTCCTGGCAGAGAACTCCTGAAACCCTGGGAATTTCCAATAGGAATGTCTTTTGTTATTCATAACAAGCTCCTTTCCTGCATACCTGAAATTATGCTCATGAGGTGATTCTTGGCTTCTAGATAGCTTCAGGGTGGGGGCTGGTCATTAGAGGAACCAACCACATGATTAGAAGGTTGGAACTTTCAGCCACACCTCCAACCTTGGGGAGGGGAGAGGGGACATAGATTGAGTTCAGTCACCAGTGGTCAGTGATTTTATCAATCATGCCTATGTAATGAAGCTTTAATAAAATCTTTGGAACAACGAGGTTTGGGGATCTTCCAGGGTGGTGAACAAACACATCCATGTGCTAGGAGGATGGCGCACCCAAGGAGGACATAGAAGCTCTCTATGTACGCCTCACCCCACCCCCCACCCCTTGCCTCATGCATCTCTTCCATTTGGCTGTTTCTGAGTTGTATCTTTATAATAAAACTGTAATGGTAGGTATAGAGCTTTCCTGAGTTCTATGAGTTGTTCTAGTGAGTTATTGAACCTGGGGAGAGGGGAATAGTGGGAATTCCCAAATGCGTAATCAGCTGGGCAGGTGTGAGTAGCTTGGGGATCCCATTTGTGGCTGGCATGCGAAGTAGGGGCATTTTTGTTGGACTGAGCCACAAACTCCCTTAACTTATGTGTAGGCACTAATTCCACGTAGTTAGGATCAGAATTGAATCGAATTGTTGGATACCCTGTTGGTATCAGAGAATTAGAGAATTGGTTGTTGTTGGAAAATGACAGGCTTGCTGTCAGCAAAACAATACTAAGCTCTTTTTGAGTTTTATTCCTCTGTGCCCTTGGATCACTTTGCTTTCTGCACCAAAGAGAAGCACTGGCGACTATGTGAGGCTTCAAAAGTCAAGTGCCTAGACCTATCACAAAGCCATTTCTACTCTGAGGTTGGTCGGCTTGCTAGGCTCCATGTGAGAAGGGGACCACCATTCTCTTCTGGTTTCATGCACCACAAACCTACCTTGGATTTCTGTCATTCACCAGATCATGGGCTGGCAATGAGATAGGATAGAGGCTCCTTTTCCCAGAGATCCAGCAACATCTAAGCTCTAATCACTTCCCTTCTGATTCTCCTCTTCTCCAACCTGGAAATGTGCTAGTCTTTGGGCCAGGAAGATTTGCTCTGACTCATCAAGTATTTTCCAAAATCACTCTTCATGCCAGAGTTATATTCTTTGCCTCCTGAAGACTGGAATTTTAAAGACAAAAGCTGGGACCAGGTTCCTGTTAGTTATATATTGGGTTCTGCTGTGTCATACCTTTTCTGAGTCATTACATACAGAATACTAAGCTGAGTAAATGAGTAAGGACCAAAGGGGAACAGAAAACACATTGATTAATGTTATCAAAATATTAACCCAGCATACACTTTGGTGGTTTGTTTGGCAATTGCAAATGTTTATGGAATATTATTATTTGATGTCAATCTTCCACTAGATTGTAAACACCATGAGGACAGAGATTATATCTCTCTTGCTCATTATTGTATAAAAAGCACCTAGATGGTACCTAGCACCCAGCAGAAACTCAATAAATATCTGTTGAAGGCATAAATGAATTTAAACTCCTTAAGTTGACATTCAATATGATTAACCAAATGATGATGACTCCCTGCTCTGATAAACTAATTTTACTTGGGTATTGACCAACTTTCCACATCACCTGAATTAGTATGGTTACTAGCCTCTGTTTGTCACTTATTCAAGACTGGATCACTTCTTTGAATATCTTCTTTGCTAAAAATGTCCTTTCTCCACTCTAATAATTCATCATCTTCCCTACTTTCAGACTATGATTTAAAACTGACCTCCAGGACTTCCCATTCGCCGTCGACCGGCGCGCGTCAGTGACGTCCCCTCGCCTGCCGCCGGGAAGTGCGTGTGGCGATGACGGCGCAGCGGGGCCGGTGCGTGGTTGGTGACTTTCTCTCCAGATGCTAAGGTGCCTGGATCCCTGGCGCAGGCAGTTGCTGAGCTGCAGCTGGAGTAGACTGTGCCTTCTGAAGCACTCTCTGTTTACAATGAAGTTGCAATCTCCAGAGTTCCAGTCACTTTTCACAGAAGGCTTGAAGAGTCTGACAGGTATAAGTGCTTTGTGAAACAACTGAAGGTAGAAGGAAGTGGGAGTTACGTCCATTTGTGCACATGCAAAGCTTATCTGGAAGGACCACAGGAAACAACTTGAAATTATTCATCAAAGAAAATCATGAGTTAAGAATAGCAGGAGGAGCAGTGAGGGATTTATTAAGTGGAGTAAAGCCACAGGATGTGGATTTTGCTACCACTGCTACCCCTGCTCAAATGAAGGAGCTGTTTCAGTCGGTTGGCGTTCGTATGATCAACAACAAAGGAGAAAAGCACGGGACGATCACTGCCAGGCTTCATGAAGAAAATTTTGAAATTACTACACTACGGATTGACGTTGCCACTGATGGAAGACATGCTGAGGTTGAATTCACAACTGACTGGCAGAAAGATGCTGAACGCAGAGATCTCACTATAAATTCTATGTTTTTAGGTTTCGATGGTACTTTATTTGACTACTTTAATGGTTATGAAGATTTAAAAAATAAGAAAGTTAGATTTGTTGGACAAGCTAAACAGAGGATACAAGAAGATTATCTTCGAATTTTAAGATATTTCAGGTTTTATGGGAAAATTGTAGATACACCTGGTGACCACGATCCTGAGACTTTGGAAGCAATTGCAGAAAATGCAAAAGGCTTGGCTGGAATATCAGGAGAGAGGATTTGGGTGGAACTGAAAAAAATTCTTACTAGTAACCACGTACATCATTTGATTCACCTCATCTATGACCTTGATGTGGCTCCTTACATAGGCTTACCTGCTAATGCAAGTTTAGAAGAATTTAACAAAGTCAGTAAAAATGTTGAAGGTTTTTCCCCAAAGCCAATGACTCTCTTGACCTCACTGTTCAAAGTACAGGATGATGTCACAAAATTGGATCTGAGGTTGAAGATTTCAAAAGAAGAGAAGAATCTCGGTTTATTTATAGTTAAAAACAGGAAAGATTTAATTAAAACAACAGATAGTTCAGAACCTTTGAAACCCTATCAAGACTTCATTATAGATTCTAGAGAATCTGATGCAACTGCTCGTGTGTGTGAACTCCTCAAGTACCAAGGAGAGCACGGTCTTCTGAAGGAGATGCAGCAGTGGTCCATTCCTCCATTTCCTGTAAGTGGCCATGACATCAGAAAAGTGGGCATTTCTTCTGGAAAAGAAATTGGGGCTCTCTTACAGCAGTTGAGAGAACAGTGGAAGAAAAGTGGTTACCAAATGGAAAAAGATGAACTGCTAAGTTACATAAAGAAGACCTAAAATTGATGAGAGCTGGCTACTAAAACAGCAGAAACGTTTTGGTAAGACTAGTTTTTTCCCCTCCACCCTTAGTGAGATTTAAGAGACTGGAATAGTGAGATTTAAGAGACTGGAATAGTGAGATTTAAGAGACTGGAATAAAAGCCAGCTTAGAGGATTTCTTCAGAAGAATAAAGGTCTTACTTTGTGAAATACAATTATATTTCAGGCACTAAAGGAAAGTCTACGTCCTCTTAATCTGATTTATATCACTGAACCTTGTAATTCTTTTGGAATAGTTCCTACTGAGGAAAAAAAAGAGTTGGCTTCGCTTAATCTGTCTAGGTTTTTTTAAAAAAGTGGGTTTTTTGGTTTGTTTTTGCACAGGGCAGTACTAAGATTAATCCTAACACGTGGTAATAACTGTTTTGAAAAAGATGTTTCTTAGTATTTGCAATTGAAATACCTGGTTTAATTTTCTACAACAATTGTGTATGATAAGTGTCAGTTTTTATCTGAATTCCAGAATAAACCTGTGCTTGAAAATAGCTGACAAAAAAAAATAAAAAATAAAAAATAAAACTGACCTCCAAACAGCCTTCCGTGATTGACCTCACTCATACATTCACTCATTTTCATTCATTCACCCATTTAAAAATATATACAGAACAGTTGTTATGCATTGGACACCATTCTAGGCATTGAGGATATAACTGTAATTAAGACAGAGAACGTCTCTATTCAAATAAACAAATATATAAATACGGTATTTTCAAATAGTGATAAATGCTATTAAAACACAAACATAGGGCGATGTGATAGAGAGTGATTGGGGAACAAAATTAAACAAGGGTTCAGAAAAGGACTCTGAGCTGAGACCTGCATAGTGGGAAGATGATATTAGGGTAGAGCATTTATGACAGCATTTCCAGCTTGAAGGTGAACAGGTACAAAGGACCTGGTACAGACACAAGGTTAGGGTGTTCTGGAAAAGCAGGGGTGAGGGCGTGCCTGGAGCTACATGAGCAAAAAAGAGAGTGGTAAGAGTGAGGGCAGAGAGGTGAGCAGGGCCAGATCAAGCAGGGATTTGTAGGCTAAGAACAAGAGTGTGCATTTTATTCCAAATGTAAGCAGGTACTTTGGAGGCTTTGACACTTGGGTGTGTCATTCTGATTTATGTTTCAAAAAACTAATTTAGCTGCTGGATTACAGATAGACTACAAAAGTGAAAGCAGAAAGACCAGGTAGAAGGTAATTGCAGTAACTCGAGAGATGATGATAACTCAGTGTGAACTGGAATGGTAGTGAAAATGTAGAGAAATGGACAGATCAGGGATTGATTGATTGATTGATTGATTGATTGGCTCACTGATGGATTCGTTGGGGGTGGTAATGGAGGAAAGGGTGGATGGGGAAAGAGCAGAATCAAATTTGATTTCTACACATTTTAATTTGAGCAACTGGGTGTTGGTGGTGCCATATACTGAGATGTGGAAACAGGGAAGGAAAGATTAAGGTGGTAGTTTAAGATTAAGGGGCATTCTATTTAGTTCGTGTCTAAGATGTCTATTAGACATCTAGGCGCAGATGTCAAGTGTGTAGTTGAATATGTGAGCCTGGAGCCCAGTAGAAAGCCAGAGTATATAGTGGTCAAGAGAGAAGACTTTGGACCCAATTTACCTAGTTTCAAATCCTGGCTTCTCCTTGCTATGTGGGCTTGAACAATTTACTTAACCCCTTTGTGCTTCAGTTTCTTCATCTATGAATTAGGGATAAAAAGAGTACTCAACCCATAAGTTTGTTTTAAGGATTAAATGAGTTAATACATGTAAAGCACTTACTATAGGACCTGGCACATGGTAAGTATTCAACAAATGTTAACTACTATTATCAATATGTGGCTGGGATTTGGATATAGATGAGGGCTGGAGCATAAATTTGGGAGTCATCAGTGGAATTTCAAAATCATGGTATTAGATGATATTCCCTCAGGAGAGAGTGCATTTAGAGAAGGCAAGGGGACCCTGGGCCAAGCCTTGGGTGGTCGCAACATTTTGAGCTGAGGCGGGGGAAACAAAGTTACTACCAAAGAAGAGCAAGTAGGAGCCAGCCAGGAAGTAGGAGGAAAGCCAGCAGACTGCGCAGTCACAGAACATGTACTGGGTTGAATAGTGTGTGTGTGTGTGTGTGTGTGTGTGTGTGTGTGTGTCCCCGTCCCCCCACCCCTGCAGAATTCATGTCTATCTGGAATCTCAGAATGTGACCATACTTGGAAATAAAGTTTTTGCACATATAATTAGTTAAGTTCAGATGAGCTCTTTACTAGATTATGGTGTGCCCTGGATCTAAAGACTGATATCCTGTACAAAGGCCATGTGATGATGGATACATCATCTATAAGCCAAGGGACACCAAGGATTTCTAGGGGCTGCCAGAAGCTAGGAAGAGGCAAGGCGTGAGTCTTCCCTAGAGCCTTCAGAGGGAGCATGGCGCTGTCAATACCTTGATTTTGGACTCTCAGACTCCAAAACTGTTAGGAAATAAATTTCTGTTGTTTTAAGGCACCCATTGGTGGTTAATATGTTACAGCAGCCCTGGAAATTCAATGCAGAAATCAAGAAATGGAAGTGTTTTCCAAAGAAGGATTGATGGACCCATGGGATGCTGCTGAGAAGTAGAATAAGATGAGGACTGACAAGGGATCATTGGATATGACAATGAGGAAGTCTTTGATGCCCTTGCTTGGAACAGTTTCAGCTGAATATTTGGGATGGAATTCTGACTGGAGCTGATTGAGGGGAGAATGGGGAGTAAGGAAGTTGAGACAGTAGCTATAGACAGCTTTTCAGAACATGTTCACAGTGGGGATGATGGTAGTGGGGCATGAAGTCAGGAAAACGTTTTTTTAAAGATTGCCATCCCAAGTATGCTTATATGCTAGTGGCAATCATCCAGTAGGGAGAAAAGTTGACGGCACAGAGGAGAAAGGGAATTACTGCAGATTTTTAAGTCCTTAGAAAGCCAGAGAGGCTGAGATTCAGATCACTGGTAGAGATCTGGTCTTTGATAGGAGCAGGGAACTTTCTCCCACTGTACAAGAAGGAAGGCCCAGAACATCATTCTAAAGCTGGTAGATTCCCGGTGGAAGGATGAGGAGCTTGATAGATTGTTTCTATTTTCTCAGCTACTCACTCAGCTGAAAGTGAGCGGAGGAGACAGAGGGCAGGTGGTATTGGAGGTTTGAGTACAAAGTAGAGTGAGCCACTCTGGGGAATGAAGAAAAACTTATCAGGACAATGCAGTGAGTTTGTGGAGCAGTGCTGAGGGCTAAGCTTTGAGATTAGTGATCCAGTTGTGCGGTTTATCCAGCAATATCAGCCTCTCAGGTGCAGAGCTGATAGAGGGGAGAGAAAGTTAAGAACATTTACAGGCAAGAATTTAAATGGTAGACTATAGAATTTACGGTGGGTAGAGAGAGATGTAAAGACCTAAGAGGGGTATATAAAGAGTTGGTTGGCTCAGTGGATTGGAAGCTTGATGCTGAGAAGAACACGAGTGTAAGCACTATAAAAAGCAGAATCAGAATGTTTGTAGGAGTGACCAGAGAGAAAGATGCTTGAAATAGAGGTTTTCGAAGTTGATGTTAAAGACAGTTTGAGAGGTAACTATGGGTGTAGGTGGGTTGGAGAAAAAGATCATTTAAGTGGGAGGGTTAAACTAGGAGATTGGGCAGGGGGGAATGGGAAACAATTGCTTAATAAGTACGGGGTTTCCTTTTGGGGTGATGAAAATGTTTCGGAACTAGGTAGAGGTGGTAGTTGTACAACATCGTGAATGTACTAAATGTCATTGAATTTTTCACTTTAAAATGGTTGATTTCATCATATGTAAATTTCACCTCAATAATAATAATAAAAAGAATAAAATACACATGGATTATCTGTGTGGTTGTTGAAGTCACCAAGAATGAGGACATAAGCAGAGACAGAGAGGAACTCAGTGAGCCAGGTGTAAAGTTATCAGTGAATGGGGGAGAGAGACTAAGCATGAAGTCATTCCATTTATACTGTCCCAGCGGTGTGTAATCCTATAAATTTGTTCCTCATTTGCTTCATGTTCACTCAACCACATTTTAAAAGACTTAGCTATATACAATATCCTAAACAGAAGGGAAAGAAGGTGAGAGATTCAAAAGAAAAATAAACATTGGTTCACACCATGAAAGAGTTTATAATCAAGCAAAGGCGAAAATACACACAAAGCAGCTTTAAATCAAGGCATCATAAGTAGTCCATCCATCTAACATCAATAAGAGGCTTGAAGGCAGGAATTATCTGTTTCATTTATATCATACTTAACATCTGCAGGAATTGTGTGTTCTGATTCATTTATATCCTATCTAGCATCTAACAAATGCTATGAATGTGCTTAATAAATATTGACTGACATTTAGTATCTTTACTATCTTTGAATAGTGAAGTTATTAGCATGATGAGCCAAAATAGAAACAACAATAATAACAATAACAATAGTTAATGCTGCTTTTCTTGTGCTAGGCACTGTTCTAAGCAATATATGTATAGTGCGTGTGTATAAAATTTAATCTACAAGGTAGGGGTTATTACATGGGAAATTAGGCACAGGAAGGTTGAGTAACTTGCTCAGACTCACACAACTAGGAAGTGGCAGAACCAGGTTGTGAATCCAGGTGGAGTAACTCCCAACTCCACTCTCTTAACCACCATCTCTATTTCCTATTTAAGAAAAGGCAATTTTCCACACTGTACTCTGAAGTCTATGGCCCAAAGCAAACTTTCTCAATTTGTGCAATCTTGTACAGACATCAAAGAGTGCTCACAGGGAATACTCCTGAAGTGTTACTCTCCTTCCTGTTTATATAGGTAGTTTAGGGAAAACTAATACCAAGGTATTCATTACCAAAGGGAGACCAGTGGAGTTTGTGTTCTAGACTCTGAAATGTGCCTCGTGAACAAACTCATTAGCTCTCTGGTACAGTCAGTCCGACAGAGGGCAGAGTACAGTGTGGTCAGGGACACAACACAACCAACCCAGATGCATCTGCGTTTAATCTGAGCTCTGCTCTTGACTAGTTAGTTGTGTGACATCAGGCAAGTTACTTGACCTCTCTCTACCTCAGTTCCCTCACTTTAAGGATGGAGATAATTATCCTATCTACTTCCTAGGATATTTGTGAGATTAAGTGTGATAATTCATGTAAACCACCTAGTACAGAACCTAGAGCAGAGTGAATGTCCAATACAAACTACTCTCCTGCACAAACTCCTCAGCGGTGCTCCATTTCCCGTTAAAGTCCAAACTCCTTAGTATGGCTTGGAAAGTCTTTCCTCAACTCCCAAACAGACCCCAGCTTACCTTATCTCTCCCCACTTTCCCTCTGTAAATCTAAGATCCTGTCATAATTGTATGCTTGTCATTTCTTGCATGCACTTCACTTTCTGGGCATACCTAGCAATATTCGTGATGTAGTCAAAGCACAACCCAATTTTGTCACCCACTAGCCCTTAGCATTTTTATTCAGAAGAGCTAATTTTGCCCTGCCCTCCAGTGCAAACTTGGGCAAATCCCAAGACATCTTAATTAATGGACAGTGCTACTCATTTTAAGTCACAAATAACAGTCTTGATTCATAATTAGAATGTGTCTAGTTAAGAGATTAGTTAAATACCTCCATCTCTGTTCAAAAAGTGACAGTTCTCTCCATGTGTGAAGGCCTGTGGTCAACCAGCAGCTACATCAGACCCCACCTGGGTGGAAGCCACCTGAAGCTTTTTATTGAAAAGGATATATGGACATATAACAGAAAGTGATATAATTGATAGAAGAGGACCCACAGTATCACTGATTCTCTAATCGCTCTGGGAAACTACTGCATACAGTGACTAGAATAGGGTCCTGGTTGCAGAGTGCACAGGCTGCTTCCACACTGGTTACTAGTTATTTTGTAGGATCTGAACAATCAGCAACCTACTGCTACTGCTACTTCAAGTAGAGGAAGCTAGCTGGCTTTTTTTGTTTTGTTTTGTTTTTTAATTGACATATAGTTGATTTACAATGTCATGTTAGTTTCAGGTGTATAGCAAAGTGATTCAAATATGTATATAGATTCCATATATATGTGTTAGCATACAGTATTGGTTTTTCTCTTTCTCACTTACTTCACTCTGTGTGACAAACTGTAGGTCCATCCACCTCACTACAAATAACTCAATTTCGTTTCTTTTTATGGCTGAGTAATATTCCATTGTATATATGTGCCACATCTTTATCCATTTATCTGTTGCTGGACACTTAGGTTGCTTCCATGTCCTGGCTATTGTAAATAGAGCTGCAATGAACATTGTGGTACATGACTCATTTTGAATTATGGTTTTCTCAGGTTATATGCCCAGTAGTGGGATTGCTGGGTTGTATGGTAGTTCTATTTTTAGTTTTCTCAGGAACCTTCATACTGTTCTCCATAGTGGCTGTATCAATTTACATTTCCACCAACAGTGCAAGAGGGTTCCCTTTTCTCCACACCCTCTCCAGCATTTATTGTTTGTAGATTTTTTAATGATGGCCATTCTGACTGGTGTGAGGTGATACTTCATTGTAGTTTTGATTTGCATTTCTCTAATGATTAGTGATGTTGAGCATTGAGGAGTCTTGGAACTAGTTTACTCACATTCCTTTTATAAATTATGGCCATGGGGGAATTTGCCTTATACTTTTGCTAGTCTCTGAATCTGTTGTTTTGGCACCTCATTTGTCACTGAGGTAGGAAGTGTTCCATCTTACCATTCTGAAATGTGTGTGTGAAGTATGTCTTCTCCTCCCCCTCTATTTGCCTTACCTTTTACTCACCTAGCTGACCCTTGTCTATTTTCAACACTTAGAATGTCTCTCCCTTCCTCCCACCCCATGACCCCATAGAATGGGCTAATCTCTTTTATTTGTATTTCCATGGTAACCTTTGCCTACCTGTCATAACCAATCCAGTCCACTTCATATTAAAGCCATGTCTGTGTTTGTCCCTAACCCCATGAGACTGGAAGTTCTGGAAGGCAGGGACTCTTGAGATGTACTGTTATATCTTCAAAGTCTAACAAAATACAATTTAAATTACCATTGGTGATAGCATAAAAATCCTCAAATAACTTAGGAATTTATGTAATAAAAGATATGCAAGACCTCTATGTTGAAAACTTAAAATCTCAGTGGTGTCTTGGAAAACTCAACAAGCCAAAATTCCAAATTTGACTCCAAAATTGATAAGAAAATGCAAAGAGCCAAGATCCTCTTGAAGAAAACAAAACAGAAGAAAGGAAACCTGGTGCGAAGACTTGTTCTTCCACATATCAAGTCTTCTTCTTTAGCCAGAGTAATTGAAACTGTTGGTATTGGCACAAGCATAGACAAACAAATCAGTTGTTTGGAATAGAAAGTTCAGAAACAGAGCTCCTCAGATATGTACATTTGATTTATGATAGGGAAGGCTCTATGGAGCAGGAGGAAAACACGCTTAAAACAAGTATTAAACATAAAAATATTAAATTTAAATGAAGAAATTATGTTCATCAAAAAAAAATAGCACTTAGAGAATGAAAAGGGAAGCTACAGAACAAAAGAAGATTTTTGCAGCGTATATAATTAACAAGGCGTTTGCATTCAGAATATACAAAGGATTACAAAACAAAAAGCAAAAGATAAATAACCCAGGAGAAAATTGGGTAACAGACTTGAACAATTCACAAAAGAGGAAATATAAAAGGCCACCAAATATATGAAAACATACTTGACCTCATCAGCAATTAGGGAAATGCAAGCTAAAAACTCCACTAGAATGGCTAAAATTAACAGGACTGACAATCTTAATTGCAGGCTAGAATATAGAGTAATAGGAACCCTGACAGATTGCTGTTGAGAGTGTAAATTGGTAGAAACATCTTGGAAGACAGTTTGGAGTTATCTAAGAAAGTTGAACACCTGCGGACCCTTGGGCCAGCAGTTCTCTTCAAGAGAAATGTGTGCACGTGTGCACCAGGAGACAACTGCAGAAGTGTTGATATCAGCATCATTCATAGTAGCATCAAACTGGAATTTGGGTGTTCCTGAATCCAAATGTTCATAAATAGCAGAATGAATAAATAATAGTGTTATATTCATAAGATAGAATTCTATACTGAAGTGAAAATTAATGAACTGCAGTTTCACACAAGAATATAACTGAATCTCAAACACAACGTAAAGCAGAAAAAGCTTGTCACAAAACAACAGTTACCATATTATTTCATGTATAAAAAATTCAACAACAGGCAAAGGAAACTACAGTATTTAGGGATTCATACTTAGGTGGTCAAACAAAGAAAAGGAAGTCACTATATTACATCAGAAAAATGGTTACCTTTGTGGTTAGTGAGACCGTTTTGAATAGGAAAGAATATGTGGGAGACTTCTGAGTATTAGCAAGCTTCTATTTCTGGATAGTAGTTAAATGGCTGTGTTTCTCAATAACTTGTTCAGTTGTACGATTGTGTTTCTTTGTACTTAATCATCATCATTTTTTGTAGTTACTTCCTTATCTTCATAACAGCATATTATACTGACTAGCAAATTAAAAGGATTGAAGGCCTTGGGACTCTTTTCACTACAGATAACAGAAAACACAACCCAAACTGGTTTAAGCAAAAAAGATAATTTATTGACTAATATAATTAAAGAATAGGGGGTGGACATGCTGGCTGCAGATGAGGCTTAGATCAGGGCTTATACACTGTGACCAGGTCCTGGTTTCTTTTTACGCCTCGGGTTCTTTTACTTCCTTTGGCAAATTTTCAGATTGGCTCTTCCCTTTTGGATCCAGGATGGCTGCCTGTAGTCCATGAAATTATAGGATTCCTTCTTTAGGTCTAGCAGGAAAGAGAAACTTTACTCTCTCAATAGTTCAGTCATAAGCCCTATTGTGTCTTCCCTGATTGGATTGACTTGGGTCATGGGTCCTTCCCTGGACTAATCACTATGGGAGATAGGATAAACTGATTGATCCATCCATGGCCAATAGCCAATAGACTACATGGCTAGAACATTCAAGGTAGTATTAAAAAAAAAGAGAGAGAGAGAGAAATAGATATTGAGGAGGCAAAATAAGTAATGTCTATGACAATCAATATCCATTCTGTTTAGTTGGATGTCATCATGCTTGAAAAGCAACACACAGTTTTATGCTATTAACCATCTCAGGCTTACTTAGAATCAAGACAAAGAAGGTGGCTGGGTAGGATAGAGGTACACCAGCTGAGCTTAAATCTGAAAACAACAACAAAACATTTTTTTCTCTGCTGATGTTAGAGATTCAAAACAGTCACAAGCTCTCAGACTGATTAAAAGCAAAGCTGGCTTGTAAGACATAGCAATAAGGCAATGAGTGAAACTTGATTGGATCTAGATTAGAAAAGATCTTGATTGGATCTTTGTTCTAGTTATCTGTAAAAGATATTTCAAGGAGAACTTGGAAAAACTGAGTATTGGCTGGACAGTAAAAGATTTAGGGAAATTATACTTCATCTTATTAAGTGTGGTAATGGCATTTGGTAATATTGGAAAAAGCTCTTATTATTAGAAGAGGCAGGCTAGAGCATTTAGGGGTGCAATGTGTTGATGTATACAACTTACTCTCAAATAGCTTAACAAAAGACACACACATATAGATAAAGCAAATGCTCAAAACTTTAACAGTTGTTGATTCTAGATGGTGAGTGTATGAGTGATGATTGTAATATTCTTTTAATTCTTCTGTATATTTGAAACTCTTCAAAATAAAAAGTTGGGGAAATAAAAAAATGTTTGAGGGAAAAGCTAAAAAATCTTGACCAAACAAAAAGCTGACGTGTTTCTATGCTTTTTCCTCCTGCAGTCTAGGTCTTAGTTCCACAAGAGGTAGAAAAAAATAAATTTATTTTGGTATTAAAACAATATACAAGTGCTATTGCTTTTCCAATTATCCATGAAAAATATTTATTCAGCACCAACTATGTGTATGCATCTCATTGTTAATAGGGAGTTATAATTTTATCTCTATCTGATTTTATTACAGAATAAATGCTGCCAACCAAATACCAAAGGCAGAAGGAAGGGAACTAATAACATTTACTGAGGGATTACTTTGTACCAGGAATATTAGCATACATCGTTTCATTTATTTTTCATTATAACCCTGTGAAGTAGATACTATCATTATTCCTGATTACAGATGACAAATGGAGGCGTTTGTATACTTGGCATAGGGTCCCACATCTAACAAGTAGGGGACATCTGAATCTAAGAGTAAATCTTTCCTTGTCACTGCTGGTGGGAATGTAAAAATGGAGCAGCCACTTTGAAAAACAGTCTGGCAGTTCCTCAGAAAGTTAAACATTGAGTTACCATATAACCCAGAAATTTAATTCTACTCCTAAGTATATACCCAAGACAAATGAAGATGTGTTCACACAAAAGCTTGTAGTACATGAATGTTTATAGCAGCTCTATTTCTGAGTCAAAAAGTGGAAACAACCCAAATGTCCATCAACTGATGAATGGATAGATGGAATGTGGTATATTCATACAATAGAATTTTATTTGGCAATAAAAAGAAATGAAGTACCTATACATGCTACAACACGGATGGACCTTGAAAACATTATGCTAAGTGAAATAAGCCAGATGTGAAAGGCCACATCTTACATTACTTCATTTATATGAAATGTCTAGAACAGGCAAATCTGTAGAGACAGAAGGATTAGTGGTTGCCTAAGGCTGGGGGGAAGGGAGAGTGACCTAATGGATGCAGGGATTTTTTCAGAAGGGAGATAGTGATGAAAATGTTCCAAGATTGAGGGCAGTGATGGCTGCACAACTCTGTAAATATACTAAAACCCACTGAATTTTACAATTTAAAATAGGTGTAATGTATGGTATGTGAATTATATCTCAATTATATCTCAAAAAGAGTGACTCTCCCCTTTACTGACCCATGTTACCTGAGAAAACTATAGTTTTTCTCTTAGAACAGGCTTTCAAAATCAAACTATGGAGGTGCCAGGTTGAATGAGATTTTATATATCAAAACTTCTATTCTAGAGAGTTAACTCTTTGAATTGGACAGAGAAAACCCTTGAAGTTCCCAGAAAACATTAGGAATGAATAAAGTGAGTGAATAAGTGAATGCATGAAAATTTTCCTCTCCCCGTGTTTCCAATGTTGGCTATCCAAGTTCTTTGGATTTTGGCCCCATTATGTGAAGTTTGGTATATGAGCTTTTATCTCTGGATCTAAAAGGCAGGGCATAACTGGCCACCGGATATCTGCAGGTTGGAACCAAAGGACTATTTCTATGTGATTATTAGCAAGAGTTGGTTTTATAAGGAATTCAGAGACTTGCCTTTTGGAATGGCTTGAACTGTAACAAATATGCACTCTTCCAAACTTTGAACTGACTTCCTCCTCCATGTTGAATACAGTTAGTGAACAGTAAGATAACCTTTAGAATCCTGAACAGTTTATGACTATTCCATAGTCATAAACACTCCACTTCTTTCCTTCTAGCACATGAAGCTAATTCCTTTTATGACTAAGCTGTGGCATTTGGGTATTTCCTTAAGCTTGGTTCCAGGTACTTACCATGTTTTTTCTCCTGACCTTTCCTTATTGTGTGGGTTTGGGTGCCTCTAGAAAGTACTTACTCTGCACTGTGATTGCTTTCTTTTATTTGAGCAGTCCTCTCTAATACCCCACCCCCTTGCTCTTTTTCCGTCTGCTTTTCCCTTTAGTTTGATTTGGTTACCTGTTTCTGGCTATGTGGAGCTTTCCTGAAACTGGATTAGCAGCGCTAACAGCAGTAACCCTTTAATTACCAGAGTAATTTTCTTTGCTTGTTTTGAGCTCCAGTGTTTTACAGGAAGCTGCTGTAAAAATCAAATGTGAAAAAGACACGTGACTTTTTCCTGCTTTTACCAGTCCAGAGAACTTAAGTGAGGGTTACAGGGCTTCGCACCAATGTGTTTTTCCCTTTAAAAAAGGAAAAGTGAGAGCTGAGGTAGGCTTCTCCTCCATTTAAACAAAACACACAAATCCAGTAACAGTGCTAAAGTAATACTTTCAAGATTCTGTAATTCACCCTAGAAGAATAAATCAATCCAGTTCGAATCTGTTTATATAGGTTTTGACTTCATTGTAATCTTGTTTCTGGCCTTATGTTTTCTTGACTGAGTCAGTAGTAAAATTGTTAAAACAGGGAGGAAATCAAAGGAAAGGCCTTGCTATGTTGGGCAGTTTCCTACTCCAGTCATTAGTCATGTGGCCTCTGTAATTTCTCATTTACCAGGCTATATAAAGAGACTTATAAAACTACCTCCTGGCAATGTAGCAGGCTTAATGATTACTCTTAAGTAGTCTAAGGCACCAGGATGAAAGGTGGCTATAAAGAGTTATGAACGCAATTCCCAGAAATTTTATAATAATTTTTTTTAAAAGATTTATTGATTGATTGATTGATTGATTGTTATGTTGGGGCTTCGTTTCTGTGCGAGGGCTTTCTCTAGTTGCGGCAAGCGGGGGCCACTCTTCATCACGGTGCGCGGGCCTCTCACTATCGCGGCCTCTCTTGTTGCGGAGCACAGGCTCCAGACGCGCAGGCTCAGTAATTGTGGCTCACGGGCCTAGTTGCTCCGCGGCATGTGGGATCTTCCCAGACCAGGGCTCGAACCCGTGTCCCCTGCATTGGCGGGCAGATTCTCAACCACTGAGCCACCAGGGAAGCCCCCAGAAATTTTAAAAACTTGATTTCTGTAGAGATATCAAACTGGTGGAAGGGAAGTTACTCTGAATTTGATTGATTGATGCCTACAGGAATTACATCTTCTAAATGTAGAGTTTGCATTTACAATTTTAGCCAGATACAAAGGTCGCTCAGAATTGGGGATTTACCAGAGTACAGAGGCCAGAGGCTTGAATTTCCAAGGAGAGCCCGCAACACGAATCTAGGTTGAAGGACGTTAATTTCTTTTCTAACACGCAGAAGTTGAGGCTTTACAATTTCAAGATGCTCCAATCTAGTGGCAACATTTTATCCACTACTGGGTGTGTATCTTCTGTGTATGTAGGCATTGCCAACCTCAAAGGCCAGACTGGTTTCTAGTAGCAACTGGCTCTCAGGAACTAACCAAAGACAAAGCAAGGAACAGTGTAGGGGTATTTTTGGGAAGGGGCCGAGGGCCAGGGGATTTGTGGAGGGTCGTGGTGAGGCAGGGAAGTAGAAAAACTGGAGAATAAGGAGTCCTGCCAAAGCCCAGAAGACCAGCAACATCCTTGATTCATTCTGTGCACAATGTGTTTCAGGCTTTGTATCGTGGGTAAGTGCGGAACAGTTCCTGCCAAGGTGTGTTCACATTTAAATTAAGGTAGGAATGCTGGTCAGTGCTAGGGACTTGGACAGAACAAATGGATTTCCTAACCTTGGGAAGGGGGCGTGTACACTAATCTGTTTTTAACCGTGGACTAAAAGACAAACACATACTACTTGATTTCATACTACAGTAAAATTCTTTGAACAAATTCTTTAAACCAAGGGGTCGGAATTTTAAAATTACAGATAGTGAATAGTTCTAATTCATTTATTCATACATCCACTCACTTATTCAACAGAAGTTTATTGAGCGCCTATTCTGTGCTAGGCACTGCTGAGCCATCACAGATGTGGTCTCTGACGCCAAGGAGTTGACAGTCTAGACCAGTCAGTAAGGGAGTTAAAAAAAATTCTGGCATCATTGCTCCTGCGGCTGCATCGGGTGAGGATCAGCCCTTCCAACTCTCCCCCGTGGTCCTGGCAGGTAAGTATGGGTGTGAGCGCGTGTGGCTCCTGGTGTTTGGGGAGTGTGAAACAGCACGTGTCAGAATGGCGCGTGTCACAGTGCGCGTGCAGATGTCGGCGTTGTACGCGTCTCCATTGCGGCGGGAGCCCGCCAGTGTGGGCTGCGGGAGGCTTGTGTCTCCCGCCCACTTACCGGAGGCGGCGCGGGAACCACCCGCCCAGAGCGACTGCGAGTGACCGCGTGTGCGCGCGCGCCCGTGCGGGGGAGGGGCGCGCCGCGCTGGCAGCGCCGCGCGCAGGCGCAGAGCGCGGGAGCGCGGCCACCGCCGCGGCAGAGCGCCGGGGGCTGGAAGAGTGAACGAAAGGGGTCATGGCTGCCGCCGGCTGCTGAAGAGCTCGGCCCGCGAGCGCCTGCCGCCGCGTACGATGGTGACCGCACGGGTCGGGCCGCTGCCGCCGCCGCTGCCGCCGCCTCCCAAGACGCTGCATCCAAGGCCTGGCGCGGAGGAGCCGCCGCTGTGAGCCGCGCCGTCCCGGCCCCCGCCGCCACCGCCCGAGGAGAAGGAGAGGGCAGGCGAGAGAGCCGGGGAGTTGCGGAGTCCGTCTGTCCGCCGGCGGCGCTGCCCCGCGGGGAAGGAGGCCGCAGCCTGAGGTGACCGAGCCGTCCGCCCCGGCCGGCCCACTCCTATCCCGGCGCCCGGTCCGCATGCCATATCCTCTCTCACCCCCCTCCCCCTTCCCTCCTCCCTTCCCCCATCCAGTCGCCCGCTCTGTCCTCTTCTCCCCCTTCGCCTCTTCCCCCGTTCGCCTCCCTCCTCTTCTCCCAAGCTTCGGCGGCGTCCACATCCCCTCTTCACCCGCAGCGCCCCTTTCTCCCTCCCAACCGCCAGTCCCTCCCGCGGTCCTCCTGGCCCCCCCCCTTCGGCTGTCTCCGACTCTGCCCTCCCCTCCCGGGGCCCAGCTTAGAGCCCCCTTTCCCGGCTCCCGGGCCTTGTTCGCCGCCTTTCCACCCTCCACCCTCCTGGAGCTCTCTCATCTCCCCCGGCATTCCTTAGATGCCCTCGCTCTGAGCGCTCCCCCATCGCCTCCCCAGTACCCGATTTCGGGGCCTTTTTTAAGCCCCTTTCTGAGCTGCCCCTTTCCTAGCTGCTCTTTTCTAGCTCCTTTCTTCCAGTTCCCACTTCCAACTTTCCTTCTTTTTCGTTTTTGTCCACTTTGCTCACAAGCTTCCCTCCCTCTTTTATTTCACCCTAGTCTTCTTTGGTTTACGCAGCCCCAAACTCAGCTTCTCCCCTTTCATTCGGTTTGAGGTTGTTTGGGGGTGCGGAAAGGCCTGCCAAGTCATTCTTCAAGTGGGGACCCATTTGCTTTGCATGGCGTCTGTCAGTCCTTTTTTTACAGTAAAAGGGGTCCTCATCCCTTTTTGTCCCCATCGCTTCCTCTCTCGTTTGCCATCCTTTCCGCATCCCCCTCCACTTATGCTTTTACCAACCAAGGACCCCGAGACCTTTGCCCTCCTTCAGGAATTGGTCCCCTTTCTGTTCAGGGATGACGAACTTCGCCCGTGTCTTTCTTCAGAATCTTTTTGGTGCGTGGCGCGGCCGAGCCAGCACCCTTGGCCAGACAGGAGGGGAGCTCCCTGGCACGGGCCTCTCTCCTGGCAGAGTTTTTGTGGACGTAATCCCTTAGCCCCGCGGCAGCGCCTGCTTTGCAGCGAGCTGGGTTGGGGTTACTATAGTTCAAACGCAACTGAGATCAGCAGGCGTGGGGGGCGGGGGAGGAGGTGCGGGGAGGGAGGAAGGGGGCTTTGCAGTGAGAAGGCATCAAAGATTAATGGATGGCTTTGCATCGCAGTCTGCAGTAAACAGGAAACTAGTTTGAAAGGAAAGGAGAGGGACTGTGTCTTTTTATTTTTTAAAATACGGACTGTGCAGTTCTGGTGAATCTTGAATCCTGCCCAAAGGATGAGCTGTCGGTGCTGCAGTCATGACCCAGGCTGAGCGCCCAATGACAGAGAGAGCAGTTTTTATTTCCTCTGTCTGGCTGCTTAAGTTGAAGGATGGCCCTTGTATTCAGAGTGGACTCCCTATCTTTGTCGATTTGGAGATGACCAGAAACCACAGAATTGCTAGTAGTTTATGTGGAAATCAGGTACAAAGTTAGCTAGCAGTGAGTGGGAGTGGGGAGGGCCAGCTATATTTAAAACTTGTGCCAATGCTTATGTAAGAAGTGCGTTCTCCCTGGTATCTAAGTTTTTGGCTGAGTTTACTTATGATTTTAGGTTTTTGCTCTGCCCCCTGACATTTTCAGGGATATGGACAGCCAGAAAATCTGTCTTTCTGAAGATTGGCTTTAGCTGATGGTAGAATTTTGTTTTGTTTTTCAAATTGGATTGGACAAAGATGATGAATGATAGTTTTTCTTCTGTGCTGAGGGAAAGAGGTGTAAAAACTTTCGGCATTAAATTATCTAATACTGTACTGAATAATTTTAAATTGGATTATATGGCATTCTTTGTTTTGTCCAGGAGATGTGAATTCTGTTCATTTTTTGGGTAAGATAACATTTTCATTTCTTTTTCTTATTTAACATAATTCTTCAGCAGATGAGAAGAGCTATGACTTTAAAAACTTAGGTTTTTCGTATTGTTGATGATTTGTTTGATTTCTTCATATTCAAAACCAAAATGTAGTGTTTTCAGGAAAGTGTAGAATGAGGCCCCGTGTGTGTCCTAACCACAAACGTGAAGGATGAACTGTGCAATGTTATACTTGTACAGGACATTCTTGTGTTTTTAAGTAGCAACTTGCTGCTTCCAAGCCTGGGAATGTCATTTAATGAAATCGTTTGGTCCTCTTTTTGGTTAGCTTTTTTTTTTTTTAAATTTTATTTATTTATTTATTTATTTATTTGTTTGTTTGTTTGTTTGTTTATTTATTTATGGCTGTGTTGGGTCTTCGTTTCTGTGCGAGGGCTTTCTCCAGTTGCGGCGAGCGGGGGCCACTCTTCATCGCGGTGCGCGGGCCTCTCACTGTTGCGGCCTCTCGTTGCGGAGCACAGGCTCTAGACGCGCAGGCTCAGTAGCTGTGGCTCACGGGCCTAGTTGCTCCGCGGCATGTGGGATCTTCCCAGACCAGGGCTCGAACCCGAGTTCCCTGCACCGGCAGGCAGACTCTCAACCACTGCGCCACCAGGGAAGCCCTGGTTAGCTTTTGTTGAGCCTTTTTTTTTTTTTTGCTGTTATTGGAAAGAAAGGATGGATTTTTTTTTTTAAAGCTGTTTTACTGTGTAAAGCATCTATGAGTCGTATTTAGTTTTCATTACTTTCTGAGATGGTGTGGTGGAGTGTTATTTTCCCAGTTCTTTTCACATTTCAAGGAGGAAATTTAAAAATCATGCACATTTGTGACCACCTAGAGGGGTGGGGTAGGGAGGGCGGGACGGAGACGAAAGAGGGAGGAGATATGGGGATATGCGTATACGTATAGCTGATTCACTTTGATATAAAGCAGAAACTGGTGCACCATTGTGGAGCACTTATACTCCAATACAGATGTTAAAAAAAATCATGCACAGAAGGCAAAATGTACGTAACTGAACAAGGCAGGAAGTATCTTATATACTTGGCTTTAGAGAGTGTCAGGCCTTTGAATTTTCTTTGCCTTCAGCTCTTCTGCTTATTTTCGAGGCTTATTTGGTATTGTTGTGGTTTTAAGAGAATTTTGAGCTCCCTCTGACTTAGAATATGCTCATTAGCACTAACAAATCTAAGAAAAAGATAAATTAGGCTTGAACCAAACATCTTAGTGGTATAATAATCTCTTTACCCCAGTAGAGAAGGCTCCATTTTTATTTCACGTTTTTAAGTTAGTCATTTGGCACATGTGAGTGATTTCAGGTATCTGCAAGTAAGATATATTTCAACATTTTGTTTAGGTGTTGGTTTAGTTTGTGGTGCCGGAGTGTGGTTTATGGTATTTGTCTGTGATGGTCACCACCCTATCATGTGACACTTCTACTGCAGAAAGGTTCAAAATGTGTTTTCCCCCCACCTCTCATTTGTTTCCACAGCTCTTGTGGGTAACATTTTAGATTTGGTTTTCTGTGTGTTAAACTTGTTTCCTCCATGTCCCTCCCCTATACATGGCCAGTTTGCCAGTGATGTACTGAAATATCACTCATATACAGAAATAAATGAAACATGTAGTAAGCAATATATTTGTTATTCAATGGGATATTTCGTTCTCTGCAGGCAGTAGAGTTTAGGGATCTGTCTTGGATGTTCTTTTGTATCAGTAGCTTTAGGAACCCAAGATTTTCTTTTTATCCTTGTTCTGTTTGTGAGGCAAGAGTAGTGGTAATTAAGAGGGAATGTATACCATTCTGCTAATGGCCATTTGTAATAGAAATATGGTCCTCTGTAAGAACTGGGAGATTTTTTTCCTTAGCATTTCAAATTTTGATTTCTAATGCAGGATTGGTTTAAATTTTTTTCTTTACCCCTGTAAGAGCTACTACAATAAATAGTGAAAGTGGGCACAGTTAAAAATAATGAAAACATTAAAAACATACAAAGGCTCTAAGTCAGATGAAATAAATATGGACCACGAATATTTTTTATTTATGTGTGTATGTATGTATTTATGGTTGCGTTGGCTCTTCGTTGCTGCGTGCGGGCTTTCTCTAGTTGTGGCGAGCGGCGTCTACTCTTCGTCACGGTGCGCAGGCTTCTCATTGCGGTGGCTTCTCTTGTTGTGGAGCACGGGCTCTAGGGCTGCGGGCTTCAGCAGTTGTGGCTTGCGGGCTCTAGAGCGCAGGCTCAGTGGTTGTGGCACACGGGCTTAGTTGCTCCGTGGCATGTGGGATCTTCCTGGACCAGGGCTCGAACCTGTGTCCCCTGCATTGGCAGGTGGATTCTTAACCACTGAGCCACCAGGGAAGTCCTGGACCACAAATATTAACTCAGTAATTGTCTCTTTTTGTTGTTGTTGTTACTTATAAAAGCAGTAGTGATTTATATTGGATTCTAGAATATGGAAAAATACTTTTCCATTATAGAATAAAGCCTGTCAGTGATATTTTTACCTAGGTCCATGGTAATTTTCACACTGGTGACTGGTGGTTTGTGACAGAAATCTATCATTTGTGTACTTTGAAATGAATTCCAAGAGTGCATTGAGTTACCAGTTTGACCACCAGAGTAAGTAGTTACTTTCTGTGTATTTCCTTAAGTCATCTAGATAGCTTAGGCACATTACATTACACTTTTTACCAAGAATTTATTTTTTCAAGTGGGCTGCTCCCCACCAAGTAATACATGGGTATACTGAAACATTTGGCAAACAGAAAAAGATAGAGGGGAATAAAAATCACCCCAGGGCCACTGTTGAAAGGATGTTAATGTGAATATTTTGGTGTATATCTTCCCAGAATATTTTTTTTTCTTAATAATATTATGAGCTTTGAGAAATTTAGGTTCCTGAATGGCATAATTTGTAATAAATGTTGATTAGAGATTTTATTTCTCAGCGCTTTTTTCTCCTTAGGACACAGCTATTTGGTTGTGATTCTCTCACAATATTATCTTTTTCTTATGTAGGAAAATTATTAAAGCGGTGTTGTTCTTTTAAAGTAATCAGAATTACAGTTCTTATTTATAAAAATGTTAATTCTGCATTATTGGTAGGATATACATAACATTTGGGTAGTGGGAATGATATGTAATAAATCAGTTTTTAAGTGATTGAAAAACTTATATTAATGGTTTGCCAAGTTGAGCTGCCTTTTTTTTCCCCCAGCTATCTGAGCTAGGAAGCTATGAAAATTAGAGGGTGAAATGGAAATACTGACAAATATTTAACCATAGCATAGCAATCTGTCACTATAATTTTCTTCAGAAATCAATGTTTTCATTTGTCCTGTAATGTCTGAAATTACTGCCAAAGCTAGAAGTGTGTTTTGCTTTCTCAGCAAAGTTCTTAAAAGAATATTGTCAGAGCCAACAATCTAGAATTATCATTACTCCTAAAATTGTCCTTTACCACTTCAGTTTGTTCTCTTCTCTTGTCTATAATTCCTTGGATTAATTTGCAGCTGTATCATATAAAGCAGTATTACGCCAAATTGTCCTTTTAAATAGTAGATTGTCTGGGAGATCCTTCATTTCCTTCCTTTTTTTTCTTCTCCCCATTCCACCACTACTAATCAACAGCTAAGCAAAGACAGAGGCTGCAGACCCACAATGCCTGACTTCTTCCATGTGCCAGCATGTTTGTGTGTCAGGCGAAGAATTTAATGAGCTTTTTCCTACTTTGAAGGCAGATTGTGGGAATTTCAGACTAAGTTTAATTTTAATGATTCAAGGAAACAATATTGCAAATAATGTTATCTTTACCTATATCATGAGTTCTCTGAACTGTATCTATATCACATAAATTCAGTACTTCACTTTTGATTTTAAGTAATAAGGAAAAGGATAGACTACGAGAAGCTGTGCGCTAAATGTGCAATCATGAAATTCTTATTGAGTAACTTAGGCTTTTTCATGTAATAACTACTTAAAATTTGCCCTCTTTTTAAAAAGCTGCATAAATCTCAAAGATTTTTATAGGAGTGAATTTTTGAAGATAATTGGACAAAGGTTACAGTATTCTTACAGGGTGTTTTGTTAAATGCCTAGATTTGGAATTAGGAGGTTTTTTTGTTTTTTTTTTTTGACCATGCCATGCAGCTTATGGGATTTATTTATTTACTTATTTATTTTTAGCTGCATTGGGTCTTCGTTGCTGTGTGCAGTCTTTCTCTAGTTGCGGCGAGCGGGGGCTGCTCTTTGTTATGGCGCGCAGGCTTCTCACTGTGGTGGCTTCTCTTGTTACGGAGCACGGGCTCTAAGCGCACAGGCTTCAGTAGTTGTGGCGCGCAGGGTCAGTAGTTGTGGCACACAGGCTTAGTTGCTCTGCGGCATGTGGGATCTTCCTGGACCAGGGCTCAAACCCATGTCCCCTGCATTGGCAGGATTCTTAACTACTTTGCCACTAGGGAAGCCCAGGAGCTTTTTATAAACAAATTTTGAGGTCTGAACATTTCATCAGAGTCTTAAAGTTGAGCAGACCTGAGAGAGTCCATGTGAAAACACAATACAAAGCTTATTTCCTAAATATCCAGAAGTAGTAGATGTGTCTAAGGAGCTTTTTTTACATTGTAACATAGTTTTTGTGTAGTATGTGAGAATCCATTAGATTGATAAGAGGATATCTGAAAGCTATTTGAGGTAACTTATTTTTATATATTGTGTCTCCTGAATTTTAGGTCTGCTCCAAGAAAAAAACATGGCTGCAAAGGAGAAACTGGAGGCAGTGTTAAATGTGGCCCTGCGGGTGCCAAGCATCATGCTGTTGGATGTCCTGTACAGATGGGATGTCAGCTCCTTCTTCCAGCAGATCCAGAGGAGTAGCCTCAATAACAACCCTCTTTTCCAGTATAAGTATTTGGCTCTTAATATGCATTATGTAGGTAAGTGTCTACAGTATCTTTCTTAAGCTTCTGGTGAGCATTCTGATTTATTTTATGTCTTTGAATATTCTTAAATTTGGGTAAAATGAAGTCCTTTTACATTGAGATGACAGTAATATAGTTGATGAATATGAATCTTGTTTATAGTCTTATTTGTCTTACAATTGCACATGAATTATTAGGGGTAGAGGAAAACAGACAGTGTTGGATTTATTTTACTGTATGAAACGAGAAGGCAGAAGAAAACATTTTATTTTTTAATTTATTGTTTTCTTCTAGGTTTATAAGATATAATTGATGTACATAGAAGAAAACATTTTAGATTTTAATATGAATAAAATAAATAACAGGAAATACCTTTCCAGGCATTTGGCCTGTTCTAATTTGTCATTATTTTGGGATTTGGTAGTAATTCAGAAAGTAAGCTTTTTAAAATGCAGTATTTTTATTGTTCCAAAACATTAGTATCATTTGAAGGTAAAGTATTCATTTCAGTTAAATGAAATATGGAAAATGATATTATAATATTAAGAAAAGTGCTCCTTGAAATATAATTGATATGATTTGGAGTTAGTGGTAGAAATAATGTGGAAAGAAATTAGAGTTAAAGGTTAAAGAAATTAAAGTCAAGAAATACAGGCAGGAAGCAGATAAAATCCATCTAGAATAAAAGTCATGATTCTTAATTTTTAGGTTAGTTTTTGTTTTATATGTAATGATAGCAACAATATATTTTCATTTAACATTGCTGTTTTATAACTCAAGATGTGGTTTGAATGATGTACTGTAGTGGTTTTATTAATATTTTTATTATTAGAATTGTCTGTCAACAAGTATATCTTTTTAAAATTTGTAAAGCTTATCTTTTATAAAATTGTTAAGGGTTGTCCTGTCTCTATGAGACTTATTTTTATCTATAAAAGAACTTTCTGCGTTTCAGAACTTAGCCCTGAGAACCCCTTACAGCTCTAAGAGATTACCAAGTAAGCCATTGTGGGAAGGAGTGTGGTATAGTAGAAAAGACAGTGCACGAGAGGCAGAACATCTGGGTACAATAAACTCATCTCTCTTAGTTGGTACTACCTTGGGAAAGTCTCTGAAATGAGAAGGTTCTTTTATGCTGCAAAACACTAATTCTCAGCCCTTTATTCAAGGCTTGTATGTTAGCCAATTTATGGAAAATAATTCCAGTCTGTAGTAGAAGAACAATTGGGTACTTAGCTTAGAATTTTAGCTTGATCAGCTAAAGTAATTCGTACTGTGGTTTTAAAAATGTGATTATCATATGTATTATTTCTGAATAGATTGAAATATTTATTATAAAAACAGCTGCCTAATAACCAGAAACATTAATTGCAGAAATTGTATGGGTCCTAGTACAGTTGCAGTTCATACTCACCAGCTTATAACTTTGGGAACTCAACTGAGCCTTCTTTTTTTTTTTTAAAGAATTTATTATTTATTTATTTATTTTAAAATACAGTTTTATGCAAATAAAAACAAAGGACAGATCATTGGAATTTCTGCCCTCCTTAAGGAAAGACATCAATACTTTTACAAGCTTAGCCTCATTCAGATAGAATTTGGAGGCTTTCGGTCTTCTTTTATTTTTATTTATTTATTTTTCATTGCTGCATGCGGGCTTTCCCTAATTGCGGAGAGCAGGGGCTACTCTTCGTTGCGACGCGCGGGCTTCTCATCTGCGGTGGCTTCTCCTGTTGCAGAGCACGGGCTCTAGGTGCACAGCCTCAGTAGTTGTGGCACACAGGCTTAGTTGCTCCACGGCATGTGGGGTCTTCCTGGACCACGGCTCGAACCCGTGTCCCCTTCATTGGCAGGAGGATTCTTAACCACTGCGCCACCAGGGGAGCCCCAGTTGAGCCTCCTTAAATACACTTATTACATGCTATGGTAGAGTAAGCTCAGTGATTGCATGAGTAGATATTTTCAGCTTGAACAGTTTTTTGGTTAGAGTAACCTCTGTGTCAGTATTATGTAGTGTTTATGTAATGTTCCAGTTTACAGAATTTCACCCTTAAATAAATTTTTAAAATTGGTAGTTTATGGTTCAAAAACCAAAAAGCATAAAAGGTACACAGTGAAAAGTGCCTTCCTTCTATCTCTGTTCCTCATCCACTAAGTTCTCACTTTGAGTCCCAACAAGTAGCTATTTTTATTTCCTTGTGTATAATTCTACGGATATTTTTATGCATGTATAAGTAAATATAAAGATATATTGATATATAAATGTAAATATAATATAGAAGTACAAATGTATATATTTCCCTTTTTAGTACAGATGATAATACTACTCTTCTGAAACTTTGTTTTAACTTAATGATGTATCATAGAGCCATAACTGCTGTTTTTAGATATTTACTGTTTTTTTACGTTGACACTTTCTGTTCTGCCAAATCTTAAGATTCTGATTAACTCTTGAGGCCTCACTCTCCCCCCAGCCCTCCAATTCTGTTTCATAGTGGCACAGTACCCTTGTATGGCTGTACCGTAATTTATTGCACGAATTACTTCATTGGAGGATGTTTTAGATAGCTTCTGTCTTCTGCTGTTTCATTCAGTGTTGTACTAAATAATTTTGTATAGCCATCATTTCAAAAGGTGCAAATATAGCCTTGGGATAAGTTATTAGAAGTGAAACTGCCGGGTTAAAGAGTATATATACATTTGTACTATTGATTGATAACGCTCTCCATAGGATTTTACTATTTTGTACCTCCACAAACGGTGGATGAGAGTTCCTGAAATCCTATATCCTTATCAAAACAGAGTTATCATACTTTAATATTTGGCTGCTCAGTAAGTGAAAAATGGTTGTTTTTTAATGTAGTATTAATTTGTATTTCTCTTATGAGTGAGATTGAATTTATTCACGTGTTTTAAAAAAACGTGTATTTCCTCCTCTGAGTTGTCAGTACATGTCCCTTGCTCACTTTTCTATGGGTTTGTTAGCCTTTTCTTACCAATTTATGGGAGTTTGGTATATACTAGGGAAATAAACCCTGTGTGATGAGTTGGAATTATATTTTCCAATTTCAGTTCTGTTGATTTTGCTTCAGATTTTTTTGACATGCAGAATTTGTTTTATGTGATTGAATTTATCATTTTTTTCCTATAGCTTTAGGATTTTGAATCAATTTAAAAAAGCCTTCTCTGTTTTTGAGTTTATAAAGAATTGTCATGTTTTATTGCATTATTTTTGTTTTATCATTTTTTACATTTAAGTCTTTTGCTCCATTTAGAATTTATCTGCTTGTACAGTGTGTTTTATTCCATTTCTAAACTTTTTCTTCTGTTTTTTTAGTTTCTTATTATTGAGGATTTAGATTATATTTTACTGTCTGATAGAATTAGTCTCTTCATTTTTCTTTATTTCCCTCTCTGAGTTTTTTTGTTATTATTAGTTTTCTATATAAACTTCAGAATTATCTAATCTTGTTCCAAAAACAACCCTGTTGACCTTTTTGCTGAGATTGCAAACTATTAAAATTTTAAGTTAGGATGAAGAGAGAACTTAAGGATGCTAACTCTTCCTTAACACAGAGAGACTTGCTATGTTCAGATTTCTTTTGAGCCCTTCTGGAGTGTTTAAAGTTTTCTTTATATAGGTCTTAGACTTATTGTTAAGTTTGTTCCTAGGTATTTTATCTTTTTTATTACTATTATGAGTTTTTTTCCCCTTTATAGCCTCTAATTGTTTGTTATTAAGAGCTTAAAAATCAAGGTGGGCAGTGTTAATATTTTTGCTTATGGAGTATAATTGTACCTTTGAACTTAGAAGCTTTCCAGTGTTGGTTCTGTCTGAGAACAGCAAAGAAAAGTGACTGTCCAAATGTAATTGGTGGAATGTTAATTATAGAACTGTTTTGCAGCATATAGGATATAAAAAGGGGAATAGAAATAATATTGAAAAGGAAGAATGGGGCCATTTGTGAAAAACCCTGAATACAGATGTTAGGTATTGTGCTTAATTTGGTAGCTAATGATGGGTCAGTAAGGAATTTTGAGCAGGTGAGCTGCATCTTAAAATTGATTAGGCAATGTTGTATAGGATAATAGGTTGGGGAGGGGAGAAACTGGAGGTAAGAAGACCAATTAGGATTTTAGGCAAGAGGTAATGAGAGCCAGAGCTAGCATGGTAGCAGTAGCAAAGGAAAGAGTGGATATGAGAATAGTTCTGTTGTAACTGCAGTCATTAAAATCATTAGCGACCTAACATGTAAAACTCAAACTTCATTTATATCCCTATTCTGCAGACCCTTCCATGTTTGTGAAGCTGTTGACCACTTTCTCTTTTTTAAAAATGTTTCTGGATTCTTCTAACTTATTGACCATTCCTTCTGACTCTTTTGCTGTATTTTTTTCTTTGGACTTCTTTAGTCTTGATATTCCCAGAATTTGTGTTTAATTTTCATCTTCTGTTGTTTGGGTGATTTCACATAGTTTTGGCTACAAATCTCTATCTACACTTTTCACAGCTTTTTTGACCACCTTAGCCTATGGTAGTGTTCCTCCTCTTTGATCCCATGGTATCCAGTTCATACCTCCACCATAGCACTTATTGTGCTGCATTCTAAGGGTCCATATGCTCATCTATCTTCCTAACTAGATTGTTAACTCCTTTAAGGTAGGATTGGGGTTGTCTATTATCTCAGTATTCCCAGTACTTAGCTAGTGCCTGATGCTGAATAAATGAATTTCTAACTACCGTTAGATATCTCCACCTAAATATTCTACAGACACCTCAACTTATTACTGAACTCATCATCTTTACTTCAACTCAAACCTCTTCCTTCTTGTGTATTTCCTGTCTTAATAGCAAAGCCATCCTCTCAGTTACCTAAGCTAAAAACATCAGAACCATCTTCACTTCCTTGTTCTCAACCACTCACCAGTAGATCACCACTAAGACGTATTTGAATATGTATCTCATAGCTGACCCTGTCAACTCTATATCCAAAGCTACTGTTTTATTCCATGTCCTCATTTTTTCCCCCACTGCTAAAATAATCCTTTAAATATTAGAAATTTCTATATTTTGTTAGGAAGATTCATCAATGTTATTTTAAGCAGGTCATCATTTTTAAATACTGCCAGTCTTGCTTTTTAATTATACATTACTGTTGGGTTAGCTTCATCATTATCAATTTAGTTTGTTGTGTTCTGTTTGGATAATCCTATAGCATGAATAGTGATGCATATTTGCATCTGCAGTAGTTTTGTATTTTTCAAATAATTAGATTATGTATACAGTTGACCCTTGAACTGTGCAGGTCCACTTATATGTGGATTTTTTCAGTAGATACGTACTACAGTACTACATGATCCACAGTTGGTTGAATCCGTGGATGTGGAACTGTGGATACGGTGGGCCAACTGTAAAGTTACACTCAGGTTTTCTACTGAAGAGGAGGGGGAGGGGTTGGTGCTCCTAACCCCGGCATTGTTCAAGGATCAACTGTTTATTGTAGTTCGGATGATTTATTCCTACTGCTCTTATATCAGCATAAGTATTCATAATCTCTCAAAAATCTTCTTGTGTGAGATATTTTATTATCACAGAATTATTTTTTCACTGGAATGTGAAAATGGGGGTATAGGTGAGCCATATGGTTTTTGTTGTTTTTTGTTTTCTTACCTCACCTAAATGGTATCTAAAGGATCTGAGAACGTTAGCCCAGGCTAAGCTCCTTATTATCATATTTAAGTCTTTATACTGAGGCTTTAGCCACCAGTTCTATCAGCATCATCTCCCAGTACCCTCCCAATACTCTTTCTATTTACACTGAATCTAGTCTAGCCTATAGAATTTACTGTCTCCTGAAAATATCCTTCGTGCTTTCATGGCTTTTGGACCTGCTGTGTTCTTTTTTCTTAGAATGTTTCCCCCTTTTCTTAGCCTAGTAAAGATCCATTCATTCTTTGAGGTCCAGGTGAAACTTAATCACTTAACCATAGCCCTTCTAATTTTTGTTTAATAGAGCACCAGTAATGTATCATACTTTTGTTCTTGTTTGTTTTTTCACTAGACTGTGAATCTTTTTTTTCCTTTGGATTTTCCATGTCTAGGAATGCATATGGATCATACTTTACACATAATAATGTTGGTTGAATGACTGAATAATTGAAAGAATGAATGAAATGAGTATGTTCCATCTAGAGGATTTGGCAGCTCATTTTATGAGATGTGCAGGAGAAGGGAAAGATAATATCTGGAAAGGAAAACGATAGTTCATTAAAAGTCAAGAATTTAAGGAAACGTTTCATGCAGTAGACTGATTAGAAAATCCTTCAGCCACAAACAGTAAAAATGCTTGCTAAATATAATAAACATCCTTTTAAATACTTCTAAGGTCCTGTGAGATAGGGATTAACACAATTATTTGGGGGAAATTATTTTAAGAAGTGAAAAGCAGATAGAAATATGTATCTCTGGCTTCTGCTGGGTTGTTCTTGAAGTTCGGATGTGTGGGAAGTCTGTAGTCTGTAGCACCACTCCTGTTTCTTTAGCTTTAAGCATGATCGATTCAGCATGAGCGAGACATTAGGTGCTAAGAAGGGACATCTGTGCCCTAATAAAGACTCATTCATAAGAGGAAAATAAACTAGGATCAGATTTTTGCAAGACATAGAATGTTACACTGAGAGGTTCAAAACTTTTGAAGGTTTTAGAGCAAGAGAGTTGTCTAAATGAAAGTGATAGTTTTGGGAATATTACCCTGGTAACAAAGCACAGGATGGATAAGGATGGGAAGAGACAAAGAAAAATAGCAATTAGTATCAATAAATTATTACATTACAGAGCGGATTAAGACGGGGCATAGGGACTGGAAAGGAGGGGTAATGTAAGAGATCTGTTGAGGAAGACTCAGTGGGACTGGGTGATAACAGGGGACTCAGGTTTGAGTCAGAGTGAATGGGATTTAGGAGAGTGAAAGAGGGTGAGGTGAGCTAGCTTGTTGAGGGAGGAGGATGGGATCTCAGTTTGTACTTATTGTATATGAGAACCTTTAAGTGGAGTATATCTCAGGCATCATGAGCTACGAGACGTCTACTTAGAATAGGAAATGAGTAAGGTTTTTTGCTTATGCAATGGGTTCTCAGAACTATTGTTGTGTCATCTGGAATGGTATATTTGAAACAAGAAAATAGAGTCTTTGAGCTAGATACTTTATATAGAGAATAGAAGTTGTTCAGGAACTAAATTTTCTGTGTTCACTTGAGAGGGTGAAAAGAAAGTAGAGAGGAGGATTTAGAGGGTAAAAGGAAATCCACGTCACAGAGCCAGAGAATAAGTTTTGAGGGTAGTTGCTTCAGATGCTGGGACAAGGATTAAACTTGAGTCTTAGATTTGTCAAGTAGGTAATTGTTGACTTTCAAGTTTCTTTAGAGAAAAGAAAAGGGGGTTTGTAGAGGATCTAAGATTGTAATGGGTAAAGAGGGAATAATAGTTAGAAAATAGAGGCTTTGGTACAGATAATTTATAACATTTGTCAGTGGAATGAGAAAAATAGGTAATAGGAAAAGGAGAAATCAGTGTGGAGAGAAGTTTTTCTTTAAGACTGGGGAGAAGAGCCCTGCACATCCTTTGAAAAGAGAGTTGAGGATGGTGTCAAGGGAATGATTGAAGATATAGGAGGTAGAGGGTCTTTTGGAGTTGGAAAAATAAAATCTGAGTCACATAGAAAGCGCGGTCATAGAGAGGGACAGTAAGACACTCAGTTCTTCTGGGACTAGAGAATGAGAGAAATGGCATAGAAGAAATAAGGAGACAAGGAAAGGTAGATGATGGAGTAAATCCTCTTGTACCTTTGTGTGATATATTTGATTATAAAGTAGAAAAATTTACAAAGGAAATGAAAAATGCTTTATATTTTTAATAGAAAAATCCATACTGATTTTGCTGTCCTAAACTTGCTTTGGTAGTGAAGTAAAAAACCTCAAAGTTGTTGAAACCTAATTGGGAAGTAATTTACTTCAAGCTCTTTTTATTATTGTAATTAACTGGAAGACTAAATTAGAATCGAATTTTATTTATATCTCTCTTAACTTCTACTACAGGTTATATCTTAAGTGTTGTGCTACTAACCTTGCCCAGGCAGCATCTGGTTCAGCTTTACCTATATTTTTTGACTGCCCTGCTCCTCTATGCTGGACACCAAATCTCCAGGTAAGAATGTGAGCCATTTTTGAAATGTATGACTGAATTTAAAGTTTTCCTTTACCAATAAAATACTTTTCATGAACACTGTTAAGAAGCTGAGGCTTTGGTAGGTATCCAAAACAGACTTTTTTTTGATACTTGTTTTCTAAATGAATATTATCATATAGGATTAATAGCTGGGGTTATGTCTCAAAATTTTTTTCTGCTTTTAAAAACAATCTTACTATGAAACGGACCTTAAGGGTATGTTTACAAAGATACCCATGAGCTTTTCTTTATTACCTGAGAAAAGAATATCCAAAGACAGGATACAGGAACCGTTTAACAATTACGGACTTCATTACTGTCATCATTTTAGGAAGTCGGTTTATGATGCATGAGTTATCAGCATAAGGTGCAACCATGTATATAGTGGATGACTGATATAAATTATTTCAGGAGGTTAATTGTATAGCTCAGAACTTCTGCCTCTTTAGAAGTATTGTCTGTTTGTCTTGGTCTGCTGGTCGTAAATTTTAAGACTCTGGTCTGCCAATGAATATGAGCTTCTTACTTTGAAACAATATTAAAATTGTTAATATTGTTAACAGTAAATGTAATGGGGTAGAATAAGTTTTGTGGGTACAATATTTGTTTTGATTGAAATGTATAACTATAGCAAAATGTACTCCCAATTCTAAGAAGAGTGGCAGTTACTTTGCATATATAACAGGATATAATTTTCTAGAGGTTTGAAACACAGATTTTGGTGTAGGTTTGAAATTTAATCTTAGAAATAGCATTTTTGTATTACTAGAATTGAATGGTTGACTTTTAAAAAACCTTTTTCCCCCTGATTATAAAATTATACTGTTCGCTGTAGGCAGTTTTTGGGAAATATAGAAAATTTAAAGGCAGTAGCAATCACCTGAAATTATACCACCCTGAGATAGACCTGTTAAGATTCTGTTATTTCCTTCCAGTTTTTTAATACCTTCCACTTTTCACCACTTCATTGGGTACAAAAGAGTGACAGTTACTAACAGTCACTGACTCTTGGTCCCTTTTGCTGAAGCAGGACCTCCATCTTCCTTATTTCATCTAGTTATTTCCTGAAGTCCCCCAAGTATTTCCCAGAAACTCAGTCTTCTCACATTCTTCTCCTCTGTTCCTATCTGGTTGATTTCCTCTGCTCAAAATGGTACCTGGAGGGTGGTGTCTTACTCTTTAACTTCTGCTGCTATCCTTGCCCAGGGTATGTTCTTGGATGTCAGAATTGCAAAATATGGAGCTGCAAGAGCAGTGCTGCATGTTTGTAATTGTCACAGTGTTTCAAATCAAGCTGCTTTACTCTAGGCTTTTCTAATTTCGTGTCACACAAGTATGTCCCTGTGTCTTAGCCTCCTTCTCGGGAACAGCTTGAGCCTTTTCCTACAGCATCTTTCTCCATAGAGCCTAGACTAGGAGTCCAAGGGCCAGCACTGACTCAGACAACAGGATATCCTTCCCATTCCAGGACCACCAGTCCCAAACCCTGACGCAGTCTGTTCCTGTGGCCTTACCCAGACACTTCTGAATCTCAGCTCAAGCTGGAGACACTAACCTATCTTAATTTATTCATTTTTAAATAAAAATGGTATCTATGGAGTATAATGCAGTAGTTAGAGCATGGGCTCCTTAGTCACCATTTTAGTGTGTAAAATGAGTGTTTGGGCACCTAAGAATGACATATCTTTTGGAAGAATGGATGGGGATTGGATATGTTCAAATCCATGTTTCTCATTTACTGCTCTATAACCTTAGTGTCACTTATCAGAAAGGTACATCTCAGTTTCTTCACCTGTAAAATGCTGATAATATTTTAAGGGGCTATTATAAAGATTCATTAAGATTAAGCATTTAAAACTCTTAGCACAATTTCTGATACATCATAAGTGCTCAGTGAATTTTAACTTTCTTATGTCTTGCTTTTATTATGCAGCGATGTTTTGTGAGCATTTTCCTGTGTTGTTAGTCTTTAAAAAATGATTTTTTTTCATGGCGGGGTATTCCATGGTATAGCTATATAATGCTATCTTTTTAGAGTTGATAGGATTTTGATGATCAATCAAAGAAATCTGAAAGTTGAAGGTAGAGCTATTAAAATTGTTATTTTTATATGTTGTTATAATTCCTGGTGAAAGAACAGTGAACCAGCACTTTCCCCTTATGGTTTTTTGGTTTCCATGAGGTTTAGTGATGTAGTGATGGCTAAAACCTTGTATCTCTATTTTTATCTGCAGTATTATCATCCAGGCTTTTCTAGAGAGATCAAAATTCTGTTATGTAGGGATAAAGGGGACCCTAACAGTGTCAGAGATAAAGAAAGCCTTTTTCTAACCATTTTTCTTTGCCAATTTCAACGTTTTACTTTTAGTTTATAGGAATGTTTTTTCCAATATTTAAAGTTTGTTTTCATTATCAGAAAATTTACATTTATTTTAAACAGTAAAAAGAATTGTAATAAAATTTTACAGTGTGCAAAAACATTTCTTATTTTTTATTTCATTTTGATCCTTCTTATAATCCTTTGAGATTTACAGATGAAAAAACTGAAATTGGCCAACATCTAGGAAGGCATGATCCCAGACTTTAACTTGAATCCAGGTTTTCGGATTCCTAGTTCAGTCCTGTTAGGGAAATAGAATGGTTAGTGGAAAGAAAATTAGTTTTAGAATCAGTAGGATATGAAGTAGTTTCCCTACTTAGTAAATATGTTACCCTGGCAAGTTGATTCTTCGAAACTGTAAAGTAAGACAATGCCTATCTTATGGAGTTAGTTTTGGTGTTAAACTAACAAATTTCAAGTTATGGCATATTTTAGTATTTCTCTTTTTAGTATAATTGACACTGCATGGTGCTATCTCAAAAAGATTAGCAAAGATGTGTTAATCCTTGAATTATTAATAAAATGTCACGTTTAATAAACTTTGTGTCTTGAAGGTGTCTCATTTATAGACTATTAAGGCTGAATTTTTTAGTTTAAAAAGTATAAAGGTTCATATTTCATGTGGCAGCTTCCTAAACAAGTATCTTTTTAAAAAAATAACAGCTTTATTAAGATATAATTCAGATACCTGTTTAAAGTGTACAGCTCAATGGTTTTGAATACGTTCACAGATCTGTGTAAATCATTACCCCAATCAATTTTAGAACATTTTTATCACTCCAGAAAGGAACCCTGTATCCATCGGCAGTCACTTCCAATTTCCTACCAGTCCCCTTCCCCTAGCCTTATGCATGTCAGTCTGTTTTCTGTCTTTGTGGATTGGCTTATTCTGGACATTTTATATACATTGAATTGTATAGTATGTGATCCTTTGTGCCTAGCTTCTTTCACTTAGCATGTTTTCAAGGTTCATCCATGTTGTAGCATGTATCAGTACTTCATTTTTCTGTCCAGATCATATTTTATTGTATGAATATAACACATTTTGTTTATCCATTCATCCATTGATGGACATTTGAGTTGTTTCTGCTTTTTGGCTGATACGAATAACACTATGAACATTTATGGTTTTTGTGTAGGTGTCCTTTTTGTGTGGGGGGGTGCATATACCTTGGAGTGGAATTGCTGGATCATATAGTATCTATGTTTAAACTTTTGGGGAACTACCAGACTGTTTTCTAAAGTGGCTGCACTATTACATTTCCACCAGCAGTGTATGAGTGTTCCAGTTTCACCACATCCTTGCTAATACTTGTTGATATCTGTCTTTTTCAGTATAGCCATCATAGTAAGTGTGGACTGATATTTCATTGTGCGTTTGATTTGCATTTCTCTGATGGCTAATGACGTTGAGCATGTTTTCATGTGTTCATTAACCATTTGTAAGTTTTCCTTGGAGAAATGTTTATTCAGATCCTTTGCCCATTATTTACTTGGGTTATTTGTCTTTTTAAAAAAATTGAGTTGTAGGAATTCTTTACATATTCTAGATACAAGTGCCTTCTCAGTTAAATGATTTGCAAATATTTTCCAGCATTCACTCCAGTCTACTTATATCAAGGTAGAGTGTAGTATGGTCCTGAGAAGGAAAATCAATACTTGGATAATTTAAATAATTAATTTGATACTTCAAAAATTGGCTGTAGAAAAAGACATTTGCAAGTATTAATTCCTTATATTGAAAATTTCATGAACTCTTGAAAAGCTGGGTCTCTCTTTGCTTTAATTCATGTATAGGCATACCTTGTTTTATTGGGGTTTGCTTTGGTTTGCAGATACTGCAGTTTTTTTTACAAATTGAAGGTTTGTGGCAACCCTGCATCAAGCAAGTCCATCAGTGCCATTTTTCTAACAGCATTTGCTCACTTCATGATTCTGTCACATTTTGGTAATTCTTGCAGTGTTTCAAACTTTTTCATTATTATATTTGTTATGGTGATCTGTGATCAGTGACCTTTGATGTTACTATTGTAATTATTTTAGGTCACCACAGACTGCACCCATATAAGATGGCAAACTTAATAAAATGCTCTGTGTTCTGACTGCTCCACTGACTGGCCATTTCCCCATCTCTCTCCCTCTTCTTGGTCCTCCCTATTCCCTGAGACACAATAATATTGAAATTAGGCCAATTAATAACCCTACAGTGGTCTCTTAAGTGTTCAAGTAAAAGGAAGTGTCATGTCTCTCACTTTAAATCAAAAGCTAGAAATTATTAAACTTAATGAGGAAGCCATGTTGAAAGCTGAGATAGGCTGAAAGCTAGGCCTCTTGTGCCAAACACTTAGCCCAGTTGTGAATATAAAGGAAAGGTTCTTGAGGGAGATTCAAGTGCTACTTCAGTGAACACATGAATGATAAGAAAGCTAAACAGCTTTATTGCTGATATGGAGAAAGTTTTAGTGGTCTGGAGAGAAGATCAAACCAGCCACAACATTCCCTTAAACCAAAGCCTAATCCAGAGCAAGGCCCTAATTCTCTTCAATTCCATGAAGGCTGAGAGAGGTGAGGAAGCTGCCCAAGAAAAGTTTGAGGCTAGCAGGGGTTGGTTCATGAGGTTTAAGGAAAGAAACCATCTTCATCACATAAAAGTACAAGGTTAAGCAGCAAGTACTGATGTAGAAGCTGCAAAAAGTTATCCAGAAGATCTAGCTAAGATCATTAATGAAGGAGGCTACACTTAAGAACAGATTTTCAGTGTAGACAAAACAGTGTTATATTTATAAGGAAGAAGATGCAGTCTAGAACTTTTATACCTAGAGAGGTAAGTGGCTACAAAGCTTCAAGGGACAGGCTGACCCTATTAGGGGCTAATGCAGCTGGTGACTTTAAGTTGAAGCCGATGCTCATTGACCATTATGAAAATCCTAGGACCCTTAAGAATTATGCTAAAATCTACTCTGCCAGTGTTCTATAAATGGAACAACAAAACCTGGATGACAGCATAACAGTTTACAGCATGGTTTACTGAATATTTTAAGCCCACTGTTGAGACCTACTGCTCAGAAAAAGATTCCTTTCAAAATATTACTGATCATTGGCAATGCATTTGGTTGCCCAAGAGCTCTGTCAGAGATATATAACAAAATTGAATGTTTTCATGCCTGCTGATATAACATCCTTTCTACAGCCCATGGATCAAGGAGTAATTTTGATTTTGATCTTCAAGACTTACCATTTAAGAAATACATTTCATAAGGCTATAGCTGCTGAAGATAGTGATTCCTCTGATGGATCTGGGCAAAGGAAATTGAAAACCTTTTGGAAGGAATTCACCATTCTACATGCCAGTAAGAACATTTGTGATTCATGGGAAGAAGTCAAAATATCAACATTAACAGGAGTTTGGAGGATGATTCCAGCCTCATGGATGACTTTGAGGGGTTTAAGTCTTCAGTGGAGGAAGTCACTACAGCTGTGGTAGAAATAGCAAGAGAACTAGAGTTAGAAGTTGAGCCTAAAGATGTGACTGAATTGCTGGAATGTAACAACAAAAACTGTAGCACAGGGCTTCCCTGGTGGCGCAGTGGTTGAGAATCTGCCTGCCAATGCAGGGGACACGGGTTCAAGCCCTGGTCTGGGAGGATCCCACATGCCGCGGAGCAGCTGGGCCCGTGAGCCACAATTACTGAGCCTGCGCGTCTTGAGTCTGTGCTCCGCAACAAGAGAGGCTGCGATAGTGGGAGGCCCGCGCACCACGATGAAGAGTGGCCCCGCTTGCCACAACTAGAGAAAGCCCTCGCACAGAAACGAAGACCCAACACAGCCATAAATAAAATAAATAAATAAATAAATATAAAAAAGTGTATATTAAAAAAAAAAAAAAGGAAAAAGAAACTTAAAAAAAAAACAGAACTGTAGCACATGAGAAGTTGCTTCCTATGAATGAGCAAAGACAGTGGTTTCTTGAGACGGAATCTACTCCTGGTGAAGATGCTGTGAAGAGTATTGAAATGACAACAAAGGATTTAGAATACTATATATTACATAAACTTAATTGATAAAGCAGCGACAGGGTTTGAGAGAATGGATTTTAACTTTGAAAGAAGTTCTACTGCCGGTAAAATGCTATCAAACAGCATTGCATGCTACAGAGAAATCCTTCATGAAAGGAAGACTCAGTGTGGAACACTTCATTCTTGTCTTTTTTTTTTTTAACATCTTTATTGGAGTATAATTGCTTTACAATGTTGTGTTAGTTTCTGCTGTATAACAAAGTGAATCAGCTGTACGTATACATGTATCCCCATATCCTCTCCCTCTTGCTCTCCCTCCCACCCTCCCAATCCCACCCCTCTAGGTGGTCACAAAGCATGGAGCTGGTCTTCCTGTGCTATATGCATCTGCTTCCCACTAGCTATCTATTTTACATTTGGTAGTGTATATATGTCAGTGCTACTCTCTCACTTCGTCCCAGCTTCCCCTTCCCCCACCCAGTGCCCTCAAGGCTGTTCTGTATGTCTGCATCTTTATTCCTGCCCTGCCATTAGATTCATCAGTAGCACTTTCTGAAATTCCATGTATATGCGTTAGCATATGGTATTTGTTTTTCTCTTTCTGACTTCATTCTGTATGACAGATTCTAGGTCCATCCACCTCACTACAAATAACTCAATTTCGTTTCATTTTATGGCTGAGTAATATTCCATTGTATACATGTGCCACGTCTCCTTTATCCAATCTTCTGTTGTTGGACACTTACATTGCTTCCATGTCCTGGCTATTGTAAATAGAGCTGCAATGAACATTGTGGTACATGACTCTTTGAATTATGGTTTTCTCAGGGTATATGCCCAGTAGTGGGATTGCTTGGTCGTATGGTAGTTCTATTTTCAGTTTCTTAAGGAACCTCCATACTGTTCTCCATAGTGGCTGTATCAGTTTACATTCCCACCAACAGTGCAAGAGGGTTCCCTTTTCTCCACACCCTCTCCAGCATTTATTGTTTGTAGATTTTTTGATGATGCCCATTCTGACCGATATGAGGTGATATCTCATTGTAGTTTTGATTTGCATTTCTCTGATGATTAGTGATGTTGAGCATCCTTTCATGTGTTTGTTGGCAATCTGTATATCTTTGGAGAAATGTCTGTTTAGGTCTTCTGCCAATTTTTGGATGGGGTTGTTTGTTTTGTCGATATTGAGCTGCATGAGCGGCTTGTATATTTTGGAGATTAACCCTTTGTCAGTTGCTTTGTTTGCAAATATTTTCTCTGATTCTGAGGGTTGTCTTTTCATCTTGTTTATGGTTTCCTTTGCTGTGCAAAAGCTTTAAAGTTTCATTAGGTCCCATTTGTTTATTTTTGTTTTTATTTCCATTTCTCTAGGAGATGGGTCAAAAGGATCTTGCTGTGATTTATGTCATAGGGTGTTCTGCCTATGTTTTCCTCTAAGAGTTTTATAGTGTCTGGCGTTACATTTAGGTCCTTCATCCATTTTGAATTTATTTTTTGTGTTATGGTGTTAGGGAGTCTTCTAATTTCATTCTTTTACATATAGGTGTCCAGTTTTCCCAGTACCACTTATTGAAGAGACTGTCTTTTCTCCATTGTATATTCTTGCCTTCTTTATCAAAGATAAGGTGACCATATGTGTGTGGGTTTATCTCTGGTCTTTCTATCCTGTTCCATTGATCTGTATTTCTGTTTTTGTGCCAGTACGATACTGTCTTGATTGCTGTAGCTTTGTAGTATAGTCTGAAGTCGGGGAGCCTGATTCCTCCAGCTCTGTTTTTCTTTCTCAAGATTGCTTTGGCTATTTGGGGTCTTTTGTGTTTCCATAAAAATTGTGAAATGTTTTGTTCTAGTTCTGTGAAAAATGCTATTGGTAGTTTGATAGGGATTGCATTGAATCTGTAGTTTGCTTTGGGTGGTATAGTCATTTTCACAATGTTGATTCATCCAATCCAAGAACATGGTATATCTCTCCATCTGTTGGTATCATCTTTAATTTCTTTCATCAGTGTCTTATAGTTTTCTGCATACAGGTCTTTTGTCTCCCAAGGTAGGTTTATTCCTAGGTATTTTATTCTTTTTGTTGCAATGGTAAATGGGAGTGTTTCCTTAATTTCCCTTTCAGATTTTCCATCATTAGTGTATAGGAATACAAGAGATTTCTGTGCATTAATTTTGTATCCTGCAACTTTACCAAATTCATTGATTAGCTCTAGTAGTTTTCTGGTAGCATCTTTAGGATTCTTTATGCATAGTATTATGTCATCTGCAAACAGTGACAGTTTTACTTCTTTTCTGATTTGGATTCCTTTTATTTTTTTTTTTCTTCTCTGATTGCTGTGGCTAAAACTTCGAAAATTATGTTGAATAATAGTGGTGAGAGTGGGCAACCTTGTCTTGTTCCTGATCTTAGTGGAAGCGGTTTCAGTTTTTCACCCTTGAGAATGATGTTGGCTGTGGGCTTGTCATATATGGCCTTTATTATGTTGAGGTGAGTTCCCTCTATGCCTACTTTCTGGAGAGTTTTTGTCGTAAATGGGTGTTGAATTTTTTCGAAAGCTTTTTCTGCATCTATTGAGATGATCATATAGTTTTTCTCCTTCAGTTTGTTAATATGGTGTATCACATTGATTGATTTGCGTATATTGAAGAATCCTTGCATTCCTGGGATAAACCCCGCTTGATCATGGTGTATGATCCTTTTAATGTGCTGTTGGATTCGGTTTGCTAGTATTTTGTTGAGGATTTTTGCGTCTATGTTCGTCAGTGATATTGGCCTGTAGTTTTCTTTTTTTGTGACATCTTTGTCTTGTTTTGGTATCAGGGTGATGGTGGCCTCATAGAATGAGTTTGGGAGTGTTCCTCCCTCTGCTATATTTTGGAAGAGTTTGAGAAGGATAGGTGTTAGCTCTTCTCTAAATGTTTGATAGAATTTGCCTGTGAAGCCATCTGGTCCTGGGCTTTTGTTTGTTGGAAGATTTTTAATCACAGTGTCAGTTTCAGTGCTTGTGATTGTTCTGTTTATATTTCTTATTTCTTCCTGGTTCAGTCTTGGAAGGTTTTGCTTTTCTAAGAATTTGTCCATTTCTTCCAGGTTGTCCATTTTATTGGCATATAGTTGCTTGTAGTAATCTCTCATGATCCTTTATTTCTGCAGTGTCAGTTGTTACTTCTTTTTCATTTCTAATTCTGTTGATTTGAGTCTTTCCCTTTTTTTCTTGATGAGTCTGGTTTCTCGATTTTGTTTATCTTCTCAAAGAACCAGCTTTTAGTTTTATTGATCTTTGCTATTGTTTCCTTCATCTCTTTTTCATTTATTTCTGATCTGGTTTTTATGATTTCTTTCCTTCTGCTAACTTTGGGGTTTTTTGGTTCTTCTCTCTCTAATTGCTTTAGCTGTAAGGTTAGGTTGTTTATTTGAGATTTTTCTTGTTTCTTGAGGTAAGATTGTATTGCTATAAACTTCCCTCTTAGAACTGCTTTTGCTGCATCCCATATGTGTTGGGTCATCGTGTTTTCAGTTTCATTTGTTTCTAGGTATTTTTTGATTTCCTCAGTGATCTCTTGGTTATTTAGTAGTGTATTGTTTAGCCTCCATGTGTTTGTATATTTTACAGATTTTTTCCTGTAATTGATATCTACTCTCACAGCTCTGTGGTCGGAAAAGATACCTGATATGCTTTCAGTTTTCTTGCATGTACCAAGGCTTGATTTGTGACCCAAGATGTGATCTATCCTGGAGAATGTTCCATGACCACTTGAGAAGAAAGTGTATTCTGCTGTTTTTGGATGGAATGTCCTATAAATATCAATTAAGTCCATCTTGTTTTTTTTTTTAAATTTATTTATTTTTTGGCTGTGTTGCGTCTTCGTTTCTGTGGAAGGGCTTTCTCTAGTTGGGGCAAGCGGGGGCCACTCTTCATCATGGTGCGCGGGCCTCTCACTATCGTGGCCTCTGTTGTTGCGGAGCACAGGCTCCAGACGCGCAGGCTCAGTAGTTGTGGCTCACGGTCCTAATTGCTCCGCGGCATGTGGGATCTTCCCAGACCAGGGCTCAAACCCGTGTTCCCTGCATTGGCAGGTGGATTCTCAACCACTGCGCCACCAGGGAAGCCAGTCCATCTTGTTTAATGTGTCATTTAACACTTGTGTTTCCTTATTTATTTTGATTTTGGATGATCTGTCCATTGATGAAAGTGGGGTGTTAAAGTCCCCTACTATTTTTGTGTTACTGTCAATTTCCCCTTTTATGGCTGTTAGCATTTGCCATATGTATTGAGGAGCTCCTTTGTTGGGTGTATAAATACTTACAATTGTTATATCTTCTTCTTGGATTGATCCCTTGATCATTATGTAGTTTCCTTCTTTTTCTCTTGTAATCGTCTTTATTTTAAAGTCTATTTTGTCTGATATGAGAATTAGTACTCCAGCTTTCTTTTGATTTCCATTTTTTCAGTCTGTGTGTCCCTACGTCTGAAGTGGGTCTCTTGTAGACAGCATATGTATGGGTCTTGTTTTTGTATCCATTCATCCAGTCTGTGTCTTTTGGTTGGAGTATTTAATCCATTTACATTTAAGGTAATTATCGATATGTATGTTCCTTATTACCACTTTCTTAATTGTTTCGGTTTTGTTATTGTAGGTCTTTTTCTTCTCTTGGGTTTCCTACCTAGAGACGTTCCGTTAGCATTTATTATAAAGCTGATTTGGTGGTGCTAAATTCTCTTAGCTTTTGCTTGTCTGTAAAGGTTTTAATTTCTCCGTCAAATCTGAATGAGATCCTTGCTGGGTAGAGCAATCTTGGTTGTAGGTTTTTCCCTTTCATCACTTTAAGTATGTCCTGCCACTCCCTTCTGGCTTGCAGAGTTTGTGCTGAAAGATCAGCTCTTAACCTTATGGGGATTCCCTTGTATGGTATTTGTTGCTTTTCTGTTGCTGCTTTTAGTATTTTTTCTTTGTATTTAATTTTTGATAGTTTGATTAATATGTGTCTTGGCATGTTTCTCCTTGGATTTATCCTGTATGGGACTCTCTGCGCTTCCTGGACTTAAGTTTGACTGTTTCCTTTCCTGTATTAAGGAAGTTTTCAACTATAATCCCTTCAAATATTTTCTCAGTCCCTTTCTTTTTCTCTTTTTCTTCTGGGACCCCTATAATTTGAATGTTGGTGTGTTTAATGTTGTCCTAGAGGTCTCTGAGACCGTCCTCAGTTCTTTTCACTCTTTTTTTTACTCTGCTCTGCAGTAGGTGTTTCCACTATTTTATCTTCCTGGTCACTTATCCGTTCTTCTGCCTCAGTTATTCTGCTATTGATTCCTTCTAGAGGATTTTTAATTTCATTTATTGTGTTGTTCATCATTGTTTGCTCTTTAGTTCTTCTAGGTCCTTGTTAAACATTTCTTGTATTTTCTCCATTCTATTTCCAAGATATTGGATCATCTTTACTATCATTACCTGAATTCTTTTTCAGGTAGACTGCCTATTTCCTGTTCATTTGTTTGGTCTGGTGGGTTTTTACCTTGCTCCTTCATCTGCTGCATATTTCTCTGTCTTCTCATTTTGCTTAACTTCCTGTGTTTGGGGTCTCCTTTTCACAGGCTGCAGGTTCGTAGTTCCCATTGTTTTTGGTGTCTGCCCCCAGTGGCTAAGGTTGGTTCAGTGGGTTGTGTAGGCTTCCTGGTGGAGGGGACTAGTGCCTGTGTTCTGGTGGATGAGGCTGGATGTTGTCTCTCTGGTGGGCAGGACCACGTCCACTGGTATGTTTTGGGGTGTCTGTGAACTTATTATGATTTTAGGCAGCCTCTTTGCTAGTGGGTGGGGTTGTGTTCCTGTCTTGCTAGTTGTTTGGCATGTGGTGTCCAGCACTGGACTTCGCTGGTCGTTGAGTGGAGCTGGGTCTTAGCGTTGAGACGGAGGTCTCTGGGAGAGCTCTCGCTGATTGATAATTACGTGGGGTCAGGAGGTCTCTCGCAGACCAGTGTCCTGAACTCGGTTCTCCCACCTCAGAGGCTCAGGCCTGAGACGCAGCTGGAGCACGAAGATCATGTCAGCCACACGGCTCAGAAGAAAAGGGAGAAAATAAATAAATAAAATAAAATAAATAAAGTTATTAAAATAAAAAATAAGAAAATATTATTAAAATTTAAAAAGTAATTTTTTAAAAAAAGAGCAACCAAACCAATAAACAAATCCACCAGTGACAACAAGCACTAAAAATTATACTAAGATAAACCTAAAAATCAGAAACTAGTCTGTCGTGTACAGCAAACCCCAAGTCTACAGTTGCTCCCAAAGTCCACGGCCTCAATTTTGGGAAGATTCCTTGTCTATTCAGGTATTCCACAGATGCAGGGTACCTCAGGTTGAGTGTGGAGATTTAATCCACTGCTCCTGAGGCTGCTGGGAGAGATTTCCCTTTCTCTTCTTTGTTTGCACAGCTCCTGGGGGTCAGCTTTGAATTTGGCCCCACTCTGTGTGTAGGTTGCCCTCTGGTGTCTGTTCTTTGCCGAGACAGGAGGGGGTTAAAGGAGCAGCTGATTAAGGGGCTCTGGCTCACTCAGGTCGGGAGGAGGGAGGGGTACAGTAGTTATAATTGGAATGTGGGGCGAGGCGCCGTAATGTTGCACCAGCCTGAGGCGCGCCATGCGTTCTCCCGGCGAAGTTGTCCCTGGATCACGGGACCCTGGCGGTGGCGGGCTGCACAGGCTTCCGGGAGGGGAGGTGTGGATAGTGACCTGTGCTTGCACACAGGCTTTTTGGTGGCTGCAGTAGCAGCCTTAGCATTTCATGCCTGTCTCTGGTGTCCGCGCTGGTAGTCGTGGCTCATGCTGTTCTCTGGAGCTCGTTTAGGCGGTGCTGTGAATCCCCTCTCCTCGTGCACCCCGTAACAAGGGTCTCTTGTCTCTGAGGCAGTTCCAGACTTTTTCCCGGACTCCCTCCCAGCTAGCTGTGGCACACTAGCCCCCTTCAGGGTGTGTTCAGGCAGCCAACCCCAGTCCTCTCCCTGGGATCCGACCTCCGAAGCCCAAGCCTCAGCTCCCAGCCCCCAGCCCCCACCCGCCCTGGCGGGTGAGCAGACAAGCCTCTTAGGCTGGTGAGTGCTGCTTGGCACTGATCCTCTGTGCGGGAATCTCTCCGCTTTGCCATCTGCACCCCTCTTGCTGTGTCCTCCTCCGTGGCTCCAAAGCTTCCCCGCCACCCTTACCCTGGTCTCCGCTCGCGAAGGGGCTTTCTAGTGTGTGGAAACTTTTCCTCCTTCACAGCTCCCTCCCAGAGGTGCAGGTCCTGTCCCTATTCTTTTGTCTCTGTTTTTTCTTTTGTCTCTGTTTTTTCTTTTTTCTTTTGCCCTACCCAGGTACTTGGGGAGTTTCTTGCCTTTTGGGACGTCTGAGATCTTCTGCCAGCATTCAGTAGGTGTTCTGTAGGAGTTGTGCCACATGTAGATGTAGTTTTGATGTATTTGTGGGGCAGAAGGTGATCTCCACGTCTTACTCCTCCGCCATCTTGAAGGTCCTCCATCCATTGTTGTCTTATTTTAAGAAATTGCCACAGCCACCCCATCCTTCAGCAACCACCATCCTGATCAGTCAGCAGCCATCAACCTTGAGGCAAGACCCTCCACCAGCAAAAAGATTATGACTCGCTGAAGGCTCAGATGATGGTTAGCTTTTATTTAGCAACAAAGTATTTTTAAATTAAGGTATGTACATTTTTTTTAGACATCATGCTATTGGACACTTAGTAGACTACAGTATAGTGTAAATGTAACTCTTATATGCACTGGGAAACCAAAAAATTCATGTGATTTGCTCTATTGTGGTATTCACTTTGTTGTGGTGGTCTAGAACTGAACCCACAGTATCTCCAAGGTATGCCTTTACTCATATAATGAAGCTGATTCTCCTTAAGTGAATAAAAACTTGTTTAGAATATGTTTATAAAATGGGTATAACTTGCAGTTCACAAGAATTAAACTTTAGAAAATCCGTGGGCACAGCTCAGTTAGTATGAACATTTAATATTAATACTCTAATTGAACTCATTAGAATTTGATAAATGTCAGGTTCTTTAATACTTAAAATTCTAAACTATGCTTTTCATTTTGAGTGATCTAAGGAATGTATTTTCCAGTGTCAATCCTACTTTAAAATTGAGACTATCCAGAACTACAGGGAAAAAAAGAGAAATTGTACAAAGTGACATGACCATTACTGTGAGAGTGTTTTCATGGTTTACATCCACATTAAGTGTTTTTCTCTAAAATTTTAAACTTCATTATTTTTAAATGCCTTGTGTTATTGTTAGGTTTATGAACCAGTGTATCAATTTTGTACATGTATGACTTAAGAGCCCATGGGTTTCAAATGATAAAAGTGTACTCTTTTTCATCCTTGTCTTGGGTGTGTAACTATGATTTCAAATGTAAAACTTTCCCAGGAGTTACTTATGTGTCAATACAGATAACTAGGTCTCCATTTTATGAAAGCTTGTGTAATTCAAAGCTATAGATGAGGGGTTCTCTCTTTTGGAACTGTTAGCATTTTGGGCTGTGTCATTCTTTGCTATGGAGCAGTTGCGTGCATTACAGGATGTTAACAACACCCTGTCTCTGCTAACAGATAGCAGAGTACCCCTTCCCCACAATTGTGAAACCAGAAAGTACCACTAATTGCCAAACGTTGCCACCCGGGGAACAAGATTTTTTCAGTTGAGAACTGCTGTTAGATAAAGGAATTGTAAAATGAATTTTATCATTATATACTCAACTCCTAATTTTGACAGGAATAAAATTGGTCCATTTCAGTGTCCGATATGTTTTCTTCTTTTGAACATTATCAGATCAAGGCACTAAATATTTAGTAGCTGGTCAGAAAGAAGCTGAAGAGAGAAAATAGGGTGGCCATGTGGCAGAGAAGATTTAAATGATGAAACTGGGTAAATGAACTGTTCAGTTGCTAGTACAGCGCTTAGGGTGTGGTAGGTACTCAAATCCCGGTGTTTGAACATCTCGGGAATTCCCTAGTGGCCCAGTGGTTAGGACTCTGCACTTCCTGGTCGGGGAACTAAGATCCTGCGTGCCGTGCTGTGCGGCCAAAAGAAAAAAATGAACATCTCACTATCTGGGATCTCTTAAATTGAGCAGTGCCTTTTGTTTGCACATATTGCGAAATATAACTTGGAGGGCTCACCACTTCGTTCTGTGTACAAATAGATTAGGTTTCTTTGGAATTAATATTGTTTGAAAGCTTTAAGTGGCCAGAATGTACAGATTGTTCCTACGTTGTTCAGTGACGCAGCCAGGTTGCTTGAGAGACTTAGAAATAAAGGTCTTTAATCAGCTGATGAATTGATAAGCTTCTAGGTTTTGTTGTTACTTATTTTTTAATAACTTGTATACTTCTCTTTATAGCAAGAGTTTTTCCTATTGTAAGCTATCCTTGGGGCTCTTTTTTATACATCTTACACATTCCTTATGCCCCCAAATAGTTGCAACCACAGGAAAGTAGTGTACCACAAGGGGTGTAGAGAAGTAGATTTTCAAAGTGTTCAGTTTACTGGTGCTCAGCGTTAATTGTTAGCATTGTACAGATTGCACAAGTGAAAAAAGAGGTTTAAGAAGGGGAAGATTTTATTCAGTTACAAGCAGAATGCAGGAATTCTTGCTTCTGACTAAATTAATGCATTCTACTCTTTAAATCTAAATTTAAAAATTCTAATACTGCTTTTGAACATCTCATCTGATTCAGTCTTAAAATAGGTATAAAATTCTGTTAAAAATAGAATTTCATGGCTCTTGCCTCAGAGTAAATTTTGGCCTAAAATGACTCATGGAATTTTGGATAATTCTTTCTCTGGATCCTTCTTATTTAGGCTTACTGTCTTGTTTTTTACTGTTGTAAGTGACCCACTCTGTTGAGACTGAGTAACCAAGAGTTTTCATTGCCAGCATGAGATTCCCTGAAGTTGTACATAACTTAGATATAGAGATCTTTGTTAATGTTGCCAGTTTTTTTTTCCCCCCAGTTTTTCTGTATAGTTTGGGAGGCAGTGCTCAGATTCTTCTCTCAGAAGAGATAGGTAAGTAGTGGCTGCCTGGCAAGACTAGTAGTTTAGCCTCCACCAAAGCCACTGCCCTGGCTCTGGCAAGCCAAGCTCGGCCGACCCAAAGGGGCTGCAGGCTTTCTGGGTCTGGCTGTCTTTACTGAGGTGGGGCCTATTGGTGAGTCAGCCAAACAGAGAAATTCTGAAGACTGTCTTGAGAGATAGGAGTTGAGCAAAGGGGAGAGGGTCTGAGGTGCTTAGGAAAGATGTTAATTTCTGTGGTAGGGTGATTGATGCAATGACAGGTCGGGCAGTCCTGGGAGAGGTTGCAGCATTGAGAGAGAGCTATTCATAGGGTCTTAGAAGAGGGCAAAGTGGGAGAGCTAGTGGGAGGAAACTGCTTAACCTCAGGGTGTTGTCATTGTGGCCTAAAGGTTGGTGATTATTCTGGAACGTAGTCATCCCTTAGTGTCCTATAATCTCAACAAATCACAGAGTGATGAAACATGGAAAGAGAAAAAGAACTAAAAAGAAAATCATAAAAAGAATTAGAAAGTTAAGAGGAAACTTTAAAAACAACAACAACAAAACAACCAAAGGAACATAGGGTAGGATAAAAGAAAAGGAAATAGTTGCATTAAACCCTTTAAAATAACCCTATGAAATAGAATGAGAGGTAAAATAAGTGATATTTAAAATAAAAAGGCAGAAAAAACTAGCTAAATGGAAAAATATGAATCTAGAAGTGAAGATAATAGAAGATAATTTTTAAATAAATAGAGTTGTGAATATAAAAATAAAAATTTAAAAAACCATTACAACATTCTATATTTTTTAAAATTTTTTTTAATTTTTAATTTTATTTATTTATTTATTTTTTTCATGCTTAGTGTTTTATTTCATAAAACAAGCCACGCTTCGGCCCTCAAAACCACGTCCCTGTGTCCCTCCCGTTTCCGCCTCCCAGCCGTCTGGCTTCTTATATTTTTTTCTTACAGCATTTGACACAATTGTAATTTACTAATTGTTAGCCTAAGTATTTGTTTAATGTATGTCTCCTCTCCTGGTTTGTAAGCTTCATCCTAACAGCAAGTGTGTCTTTCTTGTCTACTGCAGTATTTTCAGGGCCTAGCAGTGTGCTAGCAACATAGGTATACAGCAAATTCTTTTTGAGTTAGGATAAAAAAGTATAGAAAATATTAATTTTCCTTAGAAGTTTTGTTATGTGAAATTAGAATTTAAGGTAAGGGACTAAAGAAAAACAAAGAGGCTTTTAAAAAGAGGGTAAACTAAAGTAGCCTAGGAAATAATACAAAACAATTAACAAATGTCTCAGCAGTAAGAAATTCTTGATAATGTTGAGTTTCCTGAGTTTATTATGAAACATCAGTAATACGATGACAAAAGCAAACATGCGAGAGAAAATAAGACAGGGAACCCAACTCTGTCATCTCCTCCCCTCGCCCCTCTCTGTGAGAGAGCTCCTGGGACTGAGGTCCTTTTGGTCCATCTTTTGGCTTTTCCCCTTGGAGATAGTGCTCTTGTAGGCCCCCCTTTTTTATTGAGGTGAAATTCACGTAACAAAATTAACCTTTTAAAGCGAACAGTTCATATAGTACGTTCATAATGTTGTGTAACCGTCACCATTATCTAATTCCATTTTCATCACCCCAGAATAAAACCTGCTACCCTTAAATAGTTGTTTCCATTCCCCCTCCCCCTATCCCCTGGCAAACACCAACCTGCCTTTTGTCTTTATGGGTTGTCCCTGCCCTCTTTTTATTTTTTTTTTATTTTTTAATTTAATTTTTTTAAAGTCTTTATTGGATTTGTTACAGTACTGCTTCTGTTTTATGTTTTGGTCCTTCAGCCGCTAGGAATGTGGGATCTTAGCTCTCTGACCCAGGATCAGACCCGCACCCCCTGCATTGGAAGGCAAAGTCTTAACCACTGGACTGCCAGGGAAGTCCCACGTGGCCTCTTTTTAAACTGGATCTATTTGAGAGGGATGTGCTATGGCCAAAAAGAAATTATTTGGCTTTAAAGGCCTAGGTAGTACTGGGACTCAGAGCTACATATCTTTTAAATATAAATTTATTTCTTTAATAGCATTTTCAAAGACTTCGTAAACGTAAATGGTAGTTATGTGTCTATTTTATTTTAAACTTCATAATTCTCTTAATTCTTTAGCTTTCTATCTTAAAGCTATATAAAATATAATTACATTGACGGTTACCTATACTACTCTAGTAATCAGATATTTATATATAATTTGCACGTGTAGCGTTCGTGTCTCTCTACATTAAAACAGGATTTCGACCACTGACCTTCTGCAGTGGGTAATTCTTTGTTGTGGGGGCTGTTCTGTGCACTGTAGAATATTTTAGCAACATCTTGGCTTAGGTGCCAGTAGCACCCCTCCACCCTTCCAAGTTGTGACAACTAAAAATGTCTCCAGACATTGTGGACTATCCCGTCAGGGGCAAAATCACCCCTGGTTGACAGCCACTGCATTAGAATCATTCCCCTTGAGAATTTGGCTTTCTCTTTACTAGAAAGAGACTATTAATATGTTATTTGTTAAAAATAATCCTCCTAGAGTTATAGAGGAGAATTGCTAAATTACCCAAGAAGCTTAGTCATTCATTGGTTTTTATAATTGTTCCCAAAACTGCTTTAAATTTTTATTTTAGTTTTTAATGTTGATTTTTGGCAATACTCTCCTTGCTAATTATGTAAGGGTCATTTCTTGTTTGGCTATGTTATGCTAAAGGAATTCAACTTGATTGCCTAATAGGAAGTAATTTCATGGAAAAAGTAAATACAGCCATCTGAGTTTTTCAGAAATACTTGAAACATTAAAACTGTATTAAAGTACAGTGAATAAAGCATTCAGCAGGTGAAGAAAAGGAGAATTTTTTTAACACAAACTTTCCTACTTTGATGTCAGAAGAATTTAAGACAACCATGTTCTACTATTACCACTGAACTTATTGATAATAAATTAAATTCTCCCTTTTTGTGCTTCCCTCCTCTGCCCTAAAAGTTCTGTTTTCTCAGAGTGTAAAGGCTCTTTGGCCACTACTTAAATCTTGTTATTTCTCAGTGATCAATGTTAAATGAATTAAGTTTTAAAAGGAATATTTGATTTGATTTAAAATATATCTCAAAATAAGTTTGTAGCCTACTAAATATTATAATTCTAATTATAGATTCCCTGTAGACTTGAAAGTGACAGTTTTTAAGGACTGTCCTGCTACAAGCTAGTTTGCTAGCTAGTTTGTGATTTTACCTGTAACTAATTAAGTATAACTTGGGACAAAACTTTGGGGAAAAGAAGATGGGAGGGATGTTGGAAGCTAGTCAAAAGAGGGGAAATTCAATGTAATAGTATTAGGTGTTATCAGTTAAGTAGTAGGGTTGAGAGATGGCATCTCAACTGGCTTTTTCCTGGGCATAAATTATTTAATAAGGTCGTGGGAAGAAAGAAAATCCCACAAAGTGGAGCTTTGGCTGCTTCTCTGCATAGTAAAATTCAGTTTCAGTAAATTCTCTTTCCAGTGCATGGACGAAGGAGATGAAGCCCATCCCTCTAATTTTTTGTACCTAAATTTTTCCTTAGTATAGATGTGGAGAGAGGTGTTATTAACATAATATGCTTTTTATAAGAATGCTTTGCTGTAGCAACTTCTGTCTCCCATATGTGCTTGGAATGTATCTAATGCATTCTTATCATTTTACTTATTTAGGGACTACGTTAGGAGTGAACTGGAGTCCGCCTATGAAGGACCAATGTATTTAGAACCTCTCTCCATGAATCGGTTTACCACAGCCTTAATAGGTAAGTATTATAAAAGAATTAAAAGTGTACGTAGGAACCAACCAATCTTAATTACTATCTTCTAAAATTGGTTCATACTTAATACAAAAAATTGGAAAACTCAGTTATTCATGACGACTTTCAAAACATAGCCATTGTTAAATGTTAGTCTTTTTCTTTCATACATAGGTGTTTCTTATTTTACATGTTTATGATCACATATAGCCTGTAGTTCCTTGTGTTTTTTTAAGGGTAATGTAAGTATTTGGGAAGATTAATTGTAAAATAAAGCTAATAATTACTTTGTAAGATTAAAATGAAATATGTAATGTCTTAATATTGTTTACTGTTGTTGAAAGCCAGTATCCTATAGTCAAAAATAAAGTGCCAGAAACATCAAGAACTTGAGACATGATTGAAATATTCAGGTAGCAGAATGCTTAAAATAGAAGTGTTGGCTGGGACCCCAAAACAATATAGATACAGTCCAAAGTGAAATACTAGACCCTACCATGCCAAAGTTGCAAAAAAGAAAGTGAGAGAAAACCAGTATGTGATTCTTAAATTCACCCATGTAGAGGGTGTTAAGAGGTTGAATGTTGGGATTTGAAGGAGGATTTCTTTAGGGAGCTGTTTTCTCTAAAATACCTGCCGGGCCCTTCTCATTTAGAGAATTTAGTGGTAGACCATTTGGAGACACATATTTTTTTGTGGCTTAGGGGGGATACTACAGACTGGTATCCAACCTAGGCCTGCAATATCTCAAGCTACACCATCCAAAACAAGACACATGTGGCTTGTGAGCCCTTGAAATGTGACTAGTCCAAATTAAAATATACTGTAGTGTAAAACACACCCAATTTCTCAAACGTAGTACAAAAATGATGTAGAATGTCTTGTTAATTTTTTAATATAGATTGAATGTCTATGTGATAATATTTGGGATATATTAGGTTAAATAAAATATATTATTAATTAATTTTACTTTTTTTTTTTTTTACCTTTATAAAATGATGCTACCAGAATATTAAACATTGTATATATGGTTTGTATTATAATTCTAGTCTGATATAAAGGCCAGCACTGGGCTGGCTGGCTGGCTGTTGAGTTTCTGACTGTGGAGTGAAAATGTCTTGCAGGGTTCTCCTGTATCATCTAATCTGTGTAGGCAAACGATGTTAGTTTACTATGGACTAGATGAGGGCCCCAAGAGTCAGTGGAATTTTCTTAGGTCCTCCCAAGAGGGCCCTTATAAAGATGAGAAGACTCCAACAGGGACTGAACTTCTAGATTCCAAGGAGCTGAGGAAAGAACCAAAAACAGCCAGAGGAGGGTACATAACAAGCATCAAGGGTACTGCAGGTGAGAGATCCACAGTGATGGGAACAATCAGAAGAATCCTTAAAAGTGCCCAGGAGAAAGGAGATCCATTTTAAATACCCCAACTGCAGGGAGCACCAATACCATACCATTGTAAGAACATAGTTCAGTAAGAATTTTCTACTTCCCTCCCTCTCCTTCCCTGCCTGCTTCAGTCGTGAGTAAGTCAGGAAAAGAGTGAGACTGTGCTGGCAGAGAAAGAGGAAGAAGCTTGCCTTAACCTCTCTACTCCCTCTCACAATTGCAGGTTTTCTGTGATGCCATAGGAGGCCTCAGCTGTAATAAAGGAAAACTCTCAACTTTAAATCAGTTTCAAAGTTTTGTTTGTTATTAGATTGAGGTTAGATTAGATTAGATTAGATTGTGTAACCTGTGCTAGATTAGAAAAGGTATGGGACTTGCCTTAGGGGCAGGAGAACACTCAGTTCACAGAGTGGCTTTTAAAACAGTAGGACACAAAAATAATGTTGCTTTATGGCTGTTTCCCATGAATTGGTATATTCAGTAGTGGTAACATCCAAGTATGAAAATATTTGCTAGGTTAGAAAACTCATGAAGTGTTCTCTTTTATTCTATAATGGACACAATTTAGTATAAATCTGTATATTTCCTTAAATTTTTCCTATCAATGGTTATGATAGTGTGTTTACTCAACTAAGATTCAATTAATTGGAAATAAAACAAAATCCATAAACTATTAAGTAGCAATTTTCTTTAGACTTTGATTTTAAAGTAACTTTCTACTCCTTTTCTTCCATTTCACTAATGAACTTTTAATGAAAAATTAAGTAATTTGAATATGCCATCATTTCTTAGGATTACAGACTTCTTAGAGATAGTTCTTACAGTGGAATCCTGAAATCCAAAGAGTACATTGTGATTTTGATTTATTCAGAATTGTCAGTTGGAATAGGCATGTCAAGTTAAACAACTTCCTATTCTTCTGGAGCTATAGGAAAGATTTCCACTAACAGTATGACTCCTTCCTTCTTTCACCTAAATAAGAGGAGTAGTCTTCTCTTAAAGAGAATCACAGCATATGAATCATACTCTTCTGTGAAAGAAGATAAATGAAGCCTGTAACCCCAGAGCTGAACACCGAATGTGCTGTCCTAGACTTATGGGAATTTTCAGAGCTTAAAGGAAGTTTACATCATGCTGAACAAGGAAAAATTTTTTTTTTTTTTAAGAAGAAAAAAGAGAATTTTATTTGAGCCAAACTGATGATTATAACACCAGGCAGCAGATTCTCAGAAAGCTCTGAGAACTTGAACAAGGAAATTTAAATATCATAGCTATGAGTACAGTGAAAGTAAGACATACCAGAATGAAAATTCCTAATCATTCCTAATATTAAAGCATTTCCTCTGAGTATTTTATTTCTTTCAGAGTTTTAGCTAATTTTTTAATCAAAGAAATATACTTACTTTTAAAAGTCAAGAAATACCACAATTTTATGATGAAAATTGGCTTTCTCCTGTACCACTCCTCTCTACTCTCAGGTATCATTCCCCAGAGGCCTCTCTCCTTTCAACTCACCGTAACTTTTCCCTGCTGTTTTCTCTTTTGTCCCTTTCTGGAAATTCTCTTAATTGGATAAGGTTCCTCCCACATTGAGCCCCTAATTTTCTTACTGTTCCATTTTCCTTTTTCTCTCTCTCTGTCTCTCTCTTTGTCTTTTGTTTTACTTTCTGAGATTTCCCAACTTTATCTTACAACCCTTTTGTTGTTATATATTTTAATATCCTGGAGTTTGTTTTCTTTTTATTGTGACAGTCTTTTAAATTTCTTAGATATATTATTTACTTTGAAGCTTTCTTTTGTTCCTTGCGTTTTCTCCATTTGTTTTGGTCTTTGCCTTACCTGGGACAGCAGTATTTCTTAAGCCTGGATTAGAATCACCTGGTTATATTACATAAAAAATTATAAATACTGATGCCTAGACCCCATATGAGGCTGATAAACTGTAACTGTTACTTAAATATCCTTGTGTGATCATTTGTATTAAAGTGAGTTATTAAGTTGTCGATTGGAATCTCTTTAAGGCTTACCAACGGGTATGTTTCACATTTGGTGTCAAGTGGGACTGGCTGTTTTTGGGGGGACCCCTAAGTGTGCGTATTTGTAGGTCTTTTCACTTGGACTTGGGTCAGTTTCCCCAAAGAAGAATCTTTCTATCTCCTGTAGGGGAGGCTAGTGTCAGTGACAAGAGCTGGGTGGCAATAAACATGGCAGCAGTGTTTGGAGATCTAGAGCGATCTCATCTTTCTGGGTGCAGACTTTTATTTTAATCTCCGTTTTTCATTTGGGCACTGCACCTCACCTCTGCCCTGAGCTGTGCACGGTGCCCAGGAGCCTATTTCAGCCTTTCCGGAGAGCAAAATTCAGTCTTCTTCTCAGGGTGGGGAAAGAGTAGTGGCCTGATGGTTGTTTTCTAGCCCCTAAGATTTTGTTGACTTATCTTACTAGGTGGCCTCTCTTCTCAGTTTTCTTTTTCTATTTCTTTCTTTCTTTTTTTTTTTCTGAGGGTAGAAAGCAAGATTTATTGAGTACACTGCAGGGGAGCAGCGGGGGAGACCAAGAGGGGGTCTGCGCTGGGGGAAGGAGACTGGGCTTCTTTTATGGTCCGCTCTGGTCACCCTTGGGTTAATGTTCCACCCGTTTGGTGGTTAGGGCTCAGTGTGTCATAGCTCTATCTGCCTGGAATGCCAACTGCTTGTGACTGCTGGTAATTTCTGTTGGGGGGAGAGTGCATTTGTCTTATCTTAAAAGGACTGCCCCAGCCTAAGATGGCTGTTCTTTTGTTAAGCTCTACATTTCCCCCCGTCAGATCAGCAGAGTCGAATCATTGACATCTGGGCAACGACATCATCTTGGGCTACTTCCTGCTGAGAAGGGGCGACATTGGGTCCCAGTTGGCTTTGCTGGTCGGCTATGGGGCTGTGGGATTCTGTGTGAATAGAAATTTTGGGAGGCCTGTTTGAGAGTAGTCAACTGTATTGATTCTAGAGGTTGGAATCCTTGTCTTGTCACCATTTGTAACTTGATGGAATGAAGTCGGTTTTGTAGCAACTTGTTTGAAGTACTTGGTGACGTTGGTGGATCAGGATGGAAAGAGAAAAGAGGATCTCACAGTGTGCCTGGATTTGCCACAGACGAGCTGCCGCTGCCGAATGCACCAGGTGTTAGAAGTGAGGAGTCCCAAGGCTAGGCCCAAAGGACACTGCCACCCCATCGGGCAGGGACAGTCAGTCGATATGGGACTGGGCTTTAGGTCCGCCAGAGAGTCAGGATGTGCAATCCCTGGTCTCCAGGGACCTTAGACCATCGGCAGTGTTGAAGAGGAGAAAAGACTTTCCAGAACGTAGGCCTTGGGGTGACAGTGAGTCGGAGCCCGTCCGGAGGCCTTGGGTCCCGCTGAGCAATAACCCTGGACGGGGACCTTCAATTGCCCCAAGTCATTAGGTCGATCATTACTATCGGAAGACTGATTAGAAAAGGCAGAGAGAGGAGAGAGAGGCATTCCCTGTATGGGCCACCAAAATGCTGTGGAGTGCGGTGATGGGGCTGGCAGTGTGGGTGGTAAAAGAATTTACCAAGCCAGAAGTGAGGGTAGAAAGCGAGATCTATTGAGTACACTGCAAGGGAGCAGAGGGTGAGAGCAAGGCGGGGGGATCTGCCTCAATTTTCTTTATTATTAGGTGTTTTTCTCTTTCTTAATGCCTTTATGAATGTTTTTCATATGATTTGAATATCAGTTCTTTAAAAGCTAAAATTAGTACTTTGTGGGAAAAAATACCACATATGTTACATACAGTGTAGTAAATTGTTAATAAATTTTCAGCTTTGTATAAAAATAGTTGCCGTTTTTGAATTCTAACAATAATATGAATAGAACACAAATTAGAATCTAAAAATATTGTTTTGCTTTTCATTGGCAAGAAGGAAAAGAATTTGACTGATTCTTAAATTAATTTGGAAGATGACATGTTCAAGAATTTCTAAGAAATTCTGAGAGGAGCAATAAGAGGAGACTTGTCCAGTCAGTGAAAAGGAATACTGGGCACTGTCATCAGAGTAGAGCACTGAAAAAAAATAACAAGTTCCGACACAGACACAAAATATACAGAAGATTTTGAAGTATACCAAAGTGGCATTTCAAATTAATGAGAAAAGAATTGGATGATTCCAATAGCTAGTTTTGAGACAACTGACTACACATCTGGAAAAACAAACATAGATCTTTACTTTTTACCTTATTCTAAAATAATTTCCATATATATTAATTTTTAAATTAAAGAATATATATGTGATTACATGTATAATCTTGAGTAGGGGGAGCCATATAATTAACCATGGCACCAGAAGTAGAAACCATTAAGGAAAAGATTGATAGGTGTGACTCTTTATAATAAAAACTTTTATACTATGAGAGAAAAAAGTTATTAAAATACTCAAATGACAGATTGGTAAAATACAATCATATGATAAAGGAGGTTAATATCTTGATCAAACAACAGAAGGCTACATATCCTAGTAAAAGAATAGACAAAGAATGTGAACAAACGTTTTGCCAAATAATTGCAAATGCTTTTACATATTGATTGGCCAAAAAGTTCGTTCGGGTTTTTCCGTAACATCTTACAGAAAAACTCGAACGAACTTTTTGGCCAACCCATTATTTATTGGTAATGTTCAGTGCTACTGGTAAACGACAAAATACAAATTTAACAAAAACTTAGAAAATATTCCTTGCCCTTCCCTTTCTTAAATTATTTTCACTGTTGACAGGTAGGTGGGAAAATGGGCACCCTGTACACTGTGTGTTTTGTTTCTGTAGGGCAATTGACAGTATGTGTCAAAAGCCTTAAAAAATGTTTCTTCTGACTCAGTAATCCCACTTATAGGAATTTAGGCTAAGAAAATATTAGGAAATGTGCTCCAAGTAGTTTATACAGTGATGTAAATGTACGAGCTTATTCATAACAAAGCATTTTATAATTATGAAATATTTGAAAATAGCCAAATGCTAATATTGTCATATGCATTCAGTTTTTTAACTAAAAAAACAACAAAAGGCTTTATTTACTTATTTATTTGTTTGAGAGATATATGCATAATGTATTAAATGAAAAAAGCTGATTGTGTGTATGCTATAATCTCCTTTATATAAAACATTTGTGTATATTCACATGCATAGAATAAATCTGAAAAGGTAACAACATGAATAACTTTGAGCACTGCCTAGGTTTCAGATAAAATGCTAAGGCTTTACGTGCAATACCTTATTTAATGAACACGACATTAACAGTGCTACCTTTGGGTGACAGGATTGTAGGAGATTGAGGCTTCTTTTTCCTTTTTACTTCTCTGTATTTCCTAACTTTTCTATAATCATGCATAATCCTCTGTGAGAAGAATTTGTTGTTTAAACTTTTCAGTTTTAACTTCTCATTACTGAGTCATTTGGGAAGGCTTGCACGGTCCTGTAGAAGCAAAGATTGAAAACCTCAGAATAAATCTTGTCACAGCATGATCTTGGACAAGTAACTATATCTCTTGGATTTTATACTTTTACCTCTAGACGAGAACAGTTAAATATTGAGGGCCTTTGTAAAAGGAGCTAAATATATTTAGTTGTGGCTGAATTATTGTTTGAGTGAGACATTTAAAAAAATTGCCATATTATATATGCCATCTGGAATGTGATAAAGACCAGTGGATATTTGTGGTGTTTTTTTTAAGTCAATCCTAGGGAATGGGTGCTCAAAATTCACAGAACATGTGAATATGTAATTTTGGTCAGATGAAATTAAAATTTGATTTAAAATATTATCTAAGAGATCCTAACTAAACTCCTTCAAAAGCTGTGTCATCATCCCTATTAACAGTGTCTTGTTTTTATTTTGTGGATACCAAATCTCAAAATTAAATACGTTCTCCCCCCCCCCCCTTTTAGGTCAGTTGGTGGTGTGTACTTTATGCTCCTGTGTCATGAAAACGAAGCAGATTTGGCTCTTTTCAGCTCACATGCTTCCTCTTCTAGCACGCCTCTGCCTTGTTCCTCTGGAGACAATTGTTATCATCAACAAATTTGCTATGATTTTTACTGGATTGGAAGTTCTCTATTTTCTTGGGTCTAACCTTCTAGTACCTTATAACCTTGCCAAGTCTGCATACAGAGAGTTGGTTCAGGTAAGACTGTAGATAAAATTCTACATAAATATTAAGTATATTAAAGATTTAGTTCACTTTTATTTCACAGTCATGGTCATGGTAACATTATGTTTGACAGTTTCAAAACAGTAACTATTTTCAACCTAATTAGGAGCATCTGAGATTCTTTATTAAGTTCTATTGAGAGGCAGTAAAGTGAGGTAAGTGCTTCTCCGGAAGCAGATGGTCTGGGTTCTCACTCTGATGCTGCTGTTTACCAGCTGTGTAACCTGGAGTTACTCACTTAAGTTTACTCATCTGTAAAATGGAGCTAATAATAACTGTTGTACTTAACGCATAGGGTAGCCGTGAGATTTGAATGAGTTCAGTGCCAGGTAGATGATATTCAGTGTTAACTACGATAACAAAGACAAGAATGATGTAGAATTGAATACCTAGAGGTCAAATCCTGTTTTTTTCCTGATTATAGTCCTGTGAGTACAGTTTTTTCCTTACATTTGTTTAATAGACTGAGAAGTTAAATAGTTCTGGTATGGTATGACAGATTTCATTTAGATGTGGTGCTTGGACTGATTTTGCCAACATAACGTGCTTCTGTTTCTCCTACTTTTATCAGCCTTTGCTCTCAAACAGATTATTTCCAGACACAAACAGTAGGTATTCAGCAGATAAATAGTTCTATTTGATTTAATCAGTGAATTTCAGTATATAAAATAGGTCTTAAAACTGACATTGGTATAAAGAGAGAATTAAAATGGGCATTCTTTCCTAGCTCTTTACTGTGTGCATGACCGTAAGGTACAGGAAGCTTTCAGATTGGTCAAACTGATACTACTAAATGAATCCTTTCCTTGTTGTTATTGTTGTGGCCCCAGGGGCAGATTTCCCAGAAAAATTACCTAAGCTCTTGGCCTTACCCTGATTCTACTGATTTCTTCACCTTACGTAATGATTAACTTGAGCAACTTTCTTGAAAGTAGATCTTCCGAAGAAGATGAAGTTATTTTCATACTCTGATTGAACAGTTTCTTCATGGGGAAGGGTTGTTGTATTCAGAGTCAGAATGACGAATTTATGTATTTTTTATTTGAATTCAATCTTGTGGAACTACCCTGGTTTGTAAGAAGCGGTAGATATTCAGTAAATATTACTTGGATACTGTTTATTTAGTCACTGTAAGGACAAAGCCTCCGTTTTTCAGTGTCATGTTTACCTTCTCGCTTGCCATAAGGTTCTTGTAGCACAAGGTGTTGCAGTTGAAAATAAAGTATAGGTTATGAAATTCGTGACCTGGAAAGAATTGGATAGACAAGAGATGGAAACTGTCAGGTATTTTAGTGGTCTTTTCCTTGAATGGAAAGGAGGAAAAGTACTCTACCTCTCAGTGATTAGTTTGCTGCTAATAATAATTTTGCAGCTAGCTGGACAATTTCCTTTTTCTTTCAGTATTTTCTAGTTGGGAAAAAATAGGGGTTAATCATGACTCAGTTTTAGAAAAAATATTTGATTTACAGATGAAAAAATGTAAATTTAGAATAACCTACAAGTCAGTATATTTTCATTTAAGGTCTTTATAGTTTTTGAAACATTCTGGTGTCACACCGAGCATTCCGGCAAGACCAATTGGCTGCTTAGGTTAGAGTTTGTAACCTACTTGGCAAAACCCTGTTGTGTTGCCAGGATCCGGTCCCTGGCTTAGTAACTCCAGAAACTTGGTTACGGCTATACTCTTAGGCTGAATCAGGTTATGAGAATTAATTCCTCCTAATCAGTCTCATAAGAAATTGTTTTATAAACTAGACAGCTAATTTATTGACTTATAGTAGTTTAATAAACTTTTTTTAGGTGTACCTTTTTTCCTGGTGTTAATGCACTTGGCAAACCAAATCATTTGAGAAATGTTGCTTGATAAATACACAGTAGGAGCAAGGGGAATTGATTTGTCTGGGGGAAAAGACTTCCTGTCTTTGCTCCATAATAAACTTCTCCAGTGATTATTCTGTCTTCCATCAAACTACTTCTCATCTATGACCTTCCTGAATAAACTCTGGAAAATTCTTTTATATTTCCCTTCCTCCTAGCCCCTCAAGCAGTATTGCATCGTTCATGCTAGTCCTGTTAGACATGAGTAAGTTTACCAAGGCTCCTCAAACTCCCTTGATGTAGTTTTACTCTGACTGTGACTTTATTTTGACATTATCCCTGAACTGTTAGGGCAGTTTACTGTTGCCATTTGATGAATGTGTGTCAACTGTTAATAATAATGCAAAATCAGAAAATTAACAAAGACATGCTAATTCCTACTTGTATGTATAGAGCTAACTTTGAAGGAATTGAGTTGAAATAATCTTGCAAGAAAAGAAAAGCTACTCAGTTTTTCTCTTTAAGTACTTTAGGTTAAACTCTTTTGTGTTTAAATGTGTTTATTGAAGTGATACAAGGTGTTTTCCTAAAGTCGTATTTTCTTACTCAGGTAGTGGAGGTATATGGCCTTCTAGCCTTGGGGATGTCCCTGTGGAATCAGCTGGTAGTCCCTGTACTGTTCATGGTTTTCTGGCTCGTCTTATTTGCTCTTCAGATTTACTCCTATTTCAGTACTCGAGATCAGCCTGCATCACGAGAGAGGCTTCTTTTCCTTTTCCTCACAAGGTAATTAATAAGAGTATACGATACTATATATAACCTTAGGAAGAGAAAACTTTGATCTAGGAATAGTAAGTTTTTCAAATTAACTTTTGTCAGTCTTTTTATAGTGCTTCATATTCAATTAAAATAGGATTTTCACTCAGTGGATGCCTAGGTCTGGCAATGTAGGGAGGTGCTAATATAATAATGGTGGTATATTTGGCTGCACTGTAGACTGTAGTACAGCAAATGATTTGTGGAAAGGTATGTAGCAAATTGTAAAAATGTTTTTTCAATTTCAAGTTAAACTACTGGAAAAGAAATATGTTACTAAAAACTGTCACTTTAATTGAGTAATATGTGCCAGCCACACTAATAAACACTTCTTCACACTTAATTTTATAGCAGCCCTGCAAGAAAGGTGCCTTTATTATCATTAGCATTTCAGAGCTAAGGAAACTGTACCAAGAGTAACTTGCCCAGGTGCCAGTGCCAAAAGAAGGGGTGCTGACACTCAAACCCCATCTGAGTCCAAATCCTATGACTTACCTATATACTTTCACTATGCCCTGTTATTTTCAATGTTTTGCTTCCATACTAAGATAGAGTCAAATAATGGTAAAATGAGTATATCATAGTATTTTACTATTTAACCTAAAGGAATTCTAAGACTTGGTTTCTAAAGTAAATTATTAAAAAAAAAATCTTAAGTCATTAGAGTCCTTTTTCCACCTCATTATCTTTGTTGTGAGCTTATCTAAACATTTGTCACTGTTAAATTCCAAGTTTCCATCTCAAGCCCTCAGAATCTAGCAAATGGGTCTACATCTTCATTCCCTGGCTCATTGTCACTTTAAAAGGCAAGAAAGAAACTCTCCTCCTGGGAAGTAAGTACAGGCGAATACAGCTTTAGAGTCTTAGTTAGTAGAGCTGTTGTTTCCCAGCCATCCAAAATGATGGAGTGTTGTGCACTAAGTGGTGTAGGGGAGGAGAAGTTTAAGACAAATTTACTCTCTTTAAGGAGCATGTTACTTGTTAAGATTGAAAATGTTACAAAGTTAAACAGCAATAAAAATGTCATGGGGCAATACCTATTTTGACAAGTAAGTAAAATAAACTTATTGATACTGAGTCAGATTTTGTACTTTCTGAGACTTTTAATTAAAAAGTAGCTTTTATAAACATGCAATAACTGATATCAAACATATTTTAATGGCCAATTCATTGTTTCACTGCTATTTGTTTTTATGTAAGTATTATGGAGATTTTATGCAGAGTTTTAAAATGGTCCAAAAAGTAACTGAATTTAAAGAGAAAGAGAGATATACAGTTCTGTGGTTAGGATAACCTAAGTGTGGGACTGGGATTGGTCATGTTTTAAACCAAATTATTATCCATTGTGAAGCACAATCAAATGAAGCATAGTATAATGTAAGAGGCTTAACAAATCAGTAAGCTATGAATGAATTTGGACTTAACAAAGTAAGAAAATAATGCTGAGATTTTAGGTGAGGCTTAGATATCTTGCCAAAATAATTTTCTTCTTTATTCCTTTTCCATACATAGGATAGGTTGCCCCTTCTCTATATAAGAATATTTTAATTTGGTGTTTTATAGAGAAGTTCCTGTGTGGTTCTTTCATTAATTTGTATCTCTGTAAGCATTGTTCTTTGTCCTTCTTGATGCTCTTGTGAGTCAGGTTATGTGTGTATGTTGCCTTGCCAAAGAACAACTTACTTTCAAAAAGGAGGATCACAAGTTTACCAGGATACCCTGACTAAAACAAACCAACAAAGCACGGCAAACAAACTGAAAAACAAAAAGAAGGGTTTTTTTGCAGCCAGGAAATAGAAACTAAAATCAATAAAATGTCTCATTGAGGAGAGATGGGAAGAAAAGTTTTATAAATTTCCCAGCCTCTTTCACTTCCCCAAAGCTAGGTTGAAACCTTTCGTTTTCTTTAGTATGCTCTTGAAAAATAGCACCACACTCCTTTTTAAAGTAAGAGAAAAAGAATGTGCTCCTCTTGAAAATGTAATTAAATCATACTGTTTGGGTAAAAAAGATTTCTTTAAATATAGATACAAGAATAGAGAAATTGTATGGACATTCAGTAAAACTTTCAGACTTTTCCAATGGGAATGAAGTAAAATTTTTAGTGTTATTTTTAGCCGTGATTCTCATATTTTTAAATTACCGGACAATTTGTTGAAACATGTTATATAATGATTTTTCTGAGAAAAATATCAAACATTTCAGAAATTAGACTTGTAAGAATGCCATAAAATTATTTATTCATTAGCTGTCAACTACCATGATTGGTAGATATTTTGGCTCCTAATGGAAAACCAAACACTTTTTTCCACATCATAATGCACAGTGGTCTACGTAAAATTAGATGTTTTCACATAAAAAGTAACTTAAAAACAGTTGTGTAAGAAGGATAACTGTGTAGCAGAGGCATGGACCTACATAGTAAAGGGCAGATACTGATTTGCCTGAATGAATTCCTCATCCATGCAAGACACTCTTCACTGAAATTTCAAAACTTAAGATACTGTGCTTTGAACGGTTTTTTATTAGTTGCTTTGTAAATGCTAAATCCAAATTATTGGTACATAATATTACATATATTTGCAAAATACTTGTTAAATTATTCTCAAACATGTTCAATAAAAGTATTGAATGTATTTCTATAAAATATGAAAGTATTTCCAAGGTTTAGTGCAAGTCCAGTTCTCCTTATTAAAAATTGGTATTAAAATTATTTTTAAATGGTCTTGGGCTGTATTCTTGGACATGCTTTTGAAATAACCCAGAAAAAAACCTGCATTTACCTACGCCTAAATTAATTAAAATGTAAAGCACCAGTAGCATGGAAGGCACTGTTGGAGTGAGAGGAGTCAGGGGCTGCAGAGTCTGCACAGGCCCTACCCCATAGCAGTTTGGTCAGAGAAGGAGTTTTGACAAGGAACCACATTAGCAGTATAGTCTGATCGATTTGAACAGCCAGAACCTTTCAGAAGAACAATGGGCAACTATACACGTTTCTTTTGAATATTATCAGCATGTTAATTAGATATTTCTTAAGGTTTGAACAAGATTTAAGCCTTCAGAGTTTTACTACCTTTGAAGGAGATGATAGTTAATAAAAATAAAAAAGACTGTGTTTCAGATTTGGTGCTATGTGCTGAATATTTGCCAAAGAGTTAGAAAAATGAGGTTAGAATAATAATAAGAATGGATTTAAATTATTAACAGAGTGGTTAGGTGATCTCATCTCAAATTTTGGGTGTTTTCATTGAGGATCAGATCAAGCTTGGTGGTTATTTAAAGGCCTAAGATGTTTCAATTCCAAATAAACAATTTTTATCGGTCAATATTTCCCCCCCTTCTTTTCTAGTATTGCTGAATGCTGCAGCACTCCTTACTCACTTTTGGGTTTGGTCTTCACGGTTTCTTTTGTTGCCTTGGGTGTTCTGACACTCTGCAAGTTTTACTTGCAGGGTTATCGAGCTTTCATGAATGATCCTGCCATGAATCGGTAAGTTCTTCACCCTGAATAGCTCTAGGCATTTAAATCTTATGTAACTTGAGGAAGGAATGATGAATTTCTTTGTTGATGAATCTTAGAGGAAATGGAATTTTGAGGACTTTTTTTTTGGAATGGTTGCAATATTTAGATTAAAATACTATGAAAAAATAACTAAATTTCTGTGTATAAAAGATGTATTTTTATTGTATGTACGTAACAATGTATATTAGACACTTTCCTTTCCTAGATTTATTTAAGAGATTTTTGGATAGCTTGCTTTTTCCCATTTGACATTTGTGTCGCTCTGTTAAAATCAGATTTCTAAATTTGATACTTTCTTAAAGATTTTTTTTTTATGTTTGAACATAATTTTGATACTGATTGAAGTTTCAAAGGATGCATTAATGAGGATGCAGAATAGTTATTCCAGTTGTTATTAAATCACTAAGATCAGGTATTAGGAAACTATTTCTAAAACTTGTCATGATTTCTGTTATCTGAATTAACATAGAGGTTTAATGGTTTCATTTATATAAATTTATGTAACCTCTTAAAGTATCTAAATTTTTATGGGATATTTCATAATTAGTAGATGCTGAGTACCTTGTAAATTGAGGGGAAATTTTAATTTGTTGTATATTAGTTTTTTAATGACAGAAAAGAAAAAACCTATGCTCTGTAATTTTCCTGCCAGTCCCAGCTAACACCTTTATAATGGAAAAAGGGAGTGGGGACAAGACAGAAAAATAATTCATGTTTAAGTTCACAGAATTCATACCATTCAGAAAGCACAAAATGGAAAATGACAACTTTCTTCCCCTACTTCCCATTTCCTCTCCCCAAAGGTAACAGCTATAGATGGTAATTTAAAACATTTCTTATAGGGAAAAGTATATATAGTCTTTTCCACATACTATACACATTGTTCTGTACCTTATCTTGTCACTTAATATGGTTTAGATAGGTTTTTTTGTTTTGTTTTTATGTCAACACATATACCTCGTTCTTTTCAATGAATGCATAGTATTGCAAAAATAATGTATCGTTTTTTTTTTTTGCTATTTAAAAATAATGCTGCTATGAGTATCTTTGTTCATGTCTCTCTTTTTAAACCCTTAATTAGGAAAATTTTAAACCAGGAAAGCTGAGAAAATAGTAAAATGAACCCCTATGTATGTACCTGGCACCCATCTCCAGTAATATGGCCAGTGTTGTGTGTTGTGTGCCCCTGTCAATTCCACCTACCTTGTCCCATAACACTCCCTAGCTGCATTTGTTTGGAGCAAATCCCAGATATAATATTATTTTACCTCTAAATCTTTTAGGAAAAAACCGTAACTACAATAGAGCATTCATTTCTGATAGAAGAATTCCTTGACATCAAATACCCAGTTGGTGTTCATATTTCCCTAATTATCTGTCTAAATTTTTAAAAACATTTTGTTTGCTCAACTCAGGATCCAAATAATGCCCATATTGTAGTTGACTGGTATGCCTCTTAAGTCTCTTTCAATATTTAGGTCCCTGCTATCTCTGTATTTTTTCCCTTTAATGTTATTTGTTGAAGACATCAGATTGTTTGTCCTACTTAGTTTTTCAGTCTGGATTTTACTGATTGTATCCCCATGATGTCACATAACATGTTCCATTGTTTACTTTATCTCTCAAATCTATGTGTGTGTGTGTGTGTGTATATATATATATCTTAAAAATCTATATCTATATATCTTAACTTTTATAGTACATCCATAGGGTAAATTACTAATAATATTATTGAACTGAAGGGTATGTACATTTTAAATTTATTAGCAATTCTTCTCCAGAAACATTTTACTGGTTTATATCTCAATATTAGTCTGCCCATATTTTTTTACATTCCTTGTCAGTACTTGGGTCATCAAACTTTGAAATATTTGCTAATTTGTGTATCTGAAAACTGTACCTGTCCTTTGCTCATTTCTCATTTATTTGTGAGATTCTTTATAATTCAAGTCAATAGGATAAAAAGGTCTTAGGACTTTGTATATATTTTCCATATGGAAATTGAATTTGAAAAAAGTATTTTTGTTTACATCTCTGGTTCTTATGGTCTTCTTAAATAGACCTTCCCTACTCCAAGATTATAGAGACATTCACCTGTGGTTCTCTATTTTATAATCGGGATATAGCTCATGATGTAAATATGTATAATTCAGTGGATATCTAAGTATGGTAGGAGTGTCTGACTCATTAGCAAAGCCTGGTTAGAGCACTTTTATTTATCTGAGAAGTTGCTTTTTTCTCCTCACTGTATGCTAAAATTATAGCTATTATGTTTTGCACATGTAGTGATACATTATGCTTGTATATTATTACATTGACATTAATATTCTGATCAAGTTTTTTTGTCGAAGTCAGAATAGATCACAAATATGTAATAACAGTCTAAGCCTTTGAATTATTTTCCCTCAGAATTAAATGTGATTCTGATTATTGTTTGTTTTTCCAAAAACGTGTGCTTTTCTAGGGGCATGACAGAAGGAGTTACGCTGTTAATCCTGGCGGTGCAGACTGGTCTGATAGAGCTGCAGGTTGTTCACCGGGCATTCCTGCTCAGTATTATCCTTTTCATTGTTGTAGCTTCTATCCTGCAGTCTATGTTAGAGATTGCAGATCCTATTGTTTTGGCGCTGGGAGCATCTAGAGACAAGTAAGAAACTTCCTAAAAGAAATTTTTGTCATATTGTTTACATAATTTGTTGTCTGAAGATCTAGGTATTGTTTAGAGACAAGGTGGATGAATAATTGGTATTAGCTTATTAACAAGTTTACATTTTTTTTTTGTATGTATTTGACTTTTCTGTTTTTTTTTTTTCTCAACATTCCTGTATATAAAAGTCACATTAAAGGCCAAGTAATTACAAATCAGCTTTTTCTTCTTCAGAGAAATGTAGTACTTTTTTATACTTATCCAGTTTTTAAATTAAGAATGTAGAGCATAAAATTCAGTACAGTAAATATAACAAATAATATACAGTTTTATTCTGTGCAATGCTAAAGGAGAGGAAACATTGAGAGAAAGGGCAAATGAAGGAGAGAAAAATAAAGGTGGTCAGACAGTCATAAAGATAGGCATTTATGGAATAACAAGTCTCATCTGATGGCGTTTTGCAACTAACTGAGGTTATAATGGGGATTCTTGATACCTTATGGGACTAGCTGGATTCATATTCATCTCATATTATAGAAATTTTCATAAGGAATAAAAGTCAAATTATTATTTGGCTCTTTAACATACTATGATATAAATATGTATAATTCAGTGGATATCTAAGAGTGGTAGGAGTGTAACCTACCTAATGGTAGGCTTATGGTAATATATACAAGGATTTTCTATAAGGAATTGCTTAAAACTCAGTGCCACTATTTTTTTCCAGCATCCTTCTACACACTCTGATTATTGATTATTGAAATACCCGATTTAATTGCTTCCTTGGTGGTGCTTTGTAAGTAAGGAAATTAACATTTTAATTATAGTTAATCAGATTTATCTTTCTATCCCCATATCCCATATTGCCAAACATTCTGAAAACTTGTCAAACCGTAGAATGGCTGAAAGAGTCAATTTAATTTAAATAAGCTCAAAGCTCTTGGATATGTTTCAGATAATTTTAATCATTATACTTATTTGAGATTTGGTTTTTAGGTTTAAGGTTTCTCAGCAGAAGCATTTAAGATGTTGAATTCAATGGTGAACTTAGTTAAATAGTCACTTAAATTGGGGTTTTGACCTAAGTACAATTACTATTTTGTCCTATCTGGCAGTATCCTTTAGTATTATTAATTATACCAATTAAAAGACTGATATAATACAATAGAAAGTTTGGAAAAGAGAGAGAAATAAGACCATAATTTCACTGCCATAGGCACCAGTAAATTCAGTTCTGGGTCCTTCCAGGGTGCTGAACTAGCATCATTTTACTGGCTTCTTCCTCCAAGATCAAATACAGAGGAAATTTAGAGGGAAAGAAGCAAGACTGAGAAGCCCTGGGTGTTGGTGTGGAGTGGTTATTTTGGATTGGTGTCACTGTTGTTACTCGTGTCTGTAGCAGCATTAATTGGCCTGAGGCAAGAGAGGCTCTTGGCTGTGACAGGATGAGATAGGAATGAACAGTTAGGGTTCTGTTCTTACTTCTCTCCCACCACTGCCTATGGTAATTAGAAAATACAATCAACAGTTAAATGGCAGTACTTCTTTAAACAAATGATATGGGAAAGTTGTGAGAAAAATAAAACTTATTAGAGCTGACTTAAGAATTAAAAAGCTTGGATAGTTCTGTTAAAGAAATGGAAGCAAATGGTAAACATCCTGACTCAGATGGTGTTATAGGCAAGTTCTGCCAAACTTTGAAGGAGCAGATATCCCTGTTTTAAACAAATACTTTCAGACAGCAGAAAGACTATGCCCCTACCCCTGCTGATTCTTTGAAACCAGTATAAATCCATATTGAAATCAGACAGACAATTTGAGAAAGATAAATTAAAGTTTATTTCACTTACAATAGGAGATATTGTGAAGTTTTTATAATAATTGGCTCAAGTATAGACAACTTGACCAATGGAACAGAGCCCCCAGACAGGTCCATATATATATGGGACTTTGGTGTATGACTGAAGTGGCATGTCAGATGAGTGGGGCAGGTGGTTCTCTTCTGTAATGTAGCTGGAAAAAAATGGTTTCTAATTGGAAAAAGATGGAATTGGATTCCTGTCTCACGGCCGTAAACAAAAGAATCAACTCCAGAATGGTAGAGCCTTAAATGTCAAAATAAAAAATTAAATCTGCATAGAGTAGTATATTTTGGACCTTCAAGTAGGAAAAAAAATTCTTAAACTGATGGAACTGGCCGTGAAAGACTGAGACTAAGAATGACTATGATTATGAAAGAAAAGAATGATAAATCTAACTATCAAAATTAATAACATTTTCTAAACCTAAAGGAAACTTGTATTAGAAATGATAGTTACAAACCTGGGAGAAGATATTTATAGTATTCACACTTGCTCAAGAATTAGTATCAAGAATATGTAAATAGCTCAGATTGGTGAGAGAAGTGGATAAAATACATCATCAGGCTTTTAGTGAAAGCGGAAACAATGAATATGAAGAGAGGTTCAGTGTCTTTAGTGGTCAGAGAAATGTGAATCAAGACTGCTGTGAGATACTGTTTTAAACCTATGGAAGTGGCAATGAAAAAATAATAGAAAAGAAGGAAGGAAGGGAGAGAGAGGAAAGAAAGCTGATACCTAGGGTAGAAGAAAACATAGGTCCCCAGATATCCCAGGTTTCTGGTAGGAGTGTAAATTAGTGTAATCACTTTGGAAAACAGTTTAGCATTGTCTCCTCCTATGTAGATACTCAAGACATTCTTGTGCATGTTCAGGAGGGACGTGTAGAAGAATGTTCATAGCACAATTCACAATAGCAAAAGCCTGGGAACAAATCATATGCCAATCAAACAGGAAAGGGGGTGAATAAATGTGATAATAGTCACAGTGGAATGTTAAAAACATAGTGATGCATTAAACATTATGAATGATTCATAGCAATAGATGAAGTAAATCCAAAAAGATGACAATATAGAATGTTATTTTTATGTCAAAAACAGAATTTTAAAATACACTCTTTAGGAGTACATATGGATAAACAAAACTGTAGAAAGGGAAGCAAGCAAGAGCGTGAAGAGCACAGGACTCATGAAATGGTTTCATTGGGTGGAGGGAGGCAGGACATGGACTAGCCTGGCCTGCCATGTGGTCCAGGGCCTCTTTTGTACGGGGAGATGGGTTCATGAATGCTTGCTACATTTCAGGTATTTAAAATAGCTAATTGGATTACGAACTAATAAAAAGAGGGACATGCACAGACCATAACGATAGTGCATTCTAAACAGAGGATTGTGATTAATTCAGTTAAGTGTACCAGGATTGTAATTAATTCAATTAAGTGTACCATTAAAAAAGGAAATGAAAAATATCCTAATTCTCACATTAGGAGAACAATTAAAAGGTAATATTGAAACTCTGCTTCTCTCTGTCGTTAAGGAAGTAATTATTAGGGGAAAATCCTCACACGTCTTGGTGTTGCTTGGACTGGAGGTAACTTCCAGTGTTTAAACTTAAAAATGTGTCTCAGATAGTTTTAGCCGTAGATGTAATTGTTACTTTTATCCAGGAATTTTATTACAGTTGTTAACAAGGAATTTTACAACTAGAGTCTACTGTATTCAAATGATACAGCAGATTTTCAAATGACTAACTTTTCATGAAATGGGTTGAGGTGAATTAAAAACATTTTTTTTCACTTTATAGTGCTTAACCTGTTAATGGGATGTGATTCTAGCATCATTTTCCGCTATTCGTTTTATGTTTAATTTTAAATTAGATTTTTATTGAATTTTAACTGCTTAAATAAGGATAAATATGTATGTAATGTCTGTGTGTATATAAAACACAGAAATTAGACGTAAGTTTAAAACTGTTGGCATAATGTTATATTTACTTTTCTGTGTACATGTATAAATATATGTTTGTATATATATGTAAATTATATAAGTGGATCACAGCTAGCTTGATTTTGAAAAAAATATTTAAAGTTTTAAGGCAAATTGCCCTATTATAACTACTGTTACAGTAATTCCTTTCTGCCTGCTTTTCTTCAAAAAAAGTAAAAGTTTGGAATCTCAAAGCAGAGCTACTGTGGCAGGTTTATATTTGTCCCTTAACTTCTCGTAAGAAAAATGTTTGACAAGAAAAGATGTAAAACACTTTCCAAAGTACCTAGCTTTAATTTTAACCAGAATAATAATTTACTTTCTTATCAGACTTGCTAATTGTGGACAGTCCCACACAGTATAGCATTTAACTTAGTGTGGTTATTTTTCCTCCCACCTATGTTGTAATAGAGTTAAAGGTAGGCAGGATGATTTTTCTGTCTCCTTGAGATACTTCACATGGACTTGAGAACATATCACAGATGCTGATATTTAATTAAAACAGCATAATTATTGTGGCTATGAGCTTTAAACTATTTTGGTTGAAATTCACATTTCCTCATAATGTTTTTAAATAATCTGTGTTTGTTTTTATTAGGAAATCATTAAATGATTTAAGTCTTGATATTCAGTTTACATAGATTGTAATTGAGTTTTGTTTTTAAGAGAGGGAATGGCTGTTTGGGGCTCACGCTGATTTCTTTCTAGATTTGTGATCCTTATGTTAAAAAATTACTCCAACTTTGGCTTTTATTTATCAAGGAAATGGAAGTATCTAGCATCTTTGTTTTTTTTTTTAAAATCCCTTGTTGGAGTAATAAGTCATTACATCATCATTTGTCTTATAAATTGGATATATAAAGTAAACAATAAACTTGTAGGGGGTGGAAATCATACCTTTTTTTTTTATTGCACAAAAAGATTTTTTCAAGGTTCTGCTTAAGGCACTTGTTGGGGGAGGGTTTTGTGTCATTTTTCTTTTAGAAGTTGGTTTACAATCTGTATTAAATTGGGGGTATATTTAAGGAATGATCTATTAGAATAGTACAATGTATGAAGAACTAAATAAAAGAAAAGATTATGTTCCTTCTCCTTTTGCCATAACTAGGGGACTCCTGCTGTGTATTCCACTATTGACAAGGAGGGTTCAAGTGGAATCAGAAGCTGAAATCTAAGTCTAAGAAATTTCTTGACTTGTTGGGTGTCTTAAAAGCATAAAGTTATACATGGAACTATTCTGCTGTGTAATGACCACAATTAACTTTTGTCCTGCTTATATCATAGGGCTTTGCACTTGGGTGGATAGGTGGGTAGGTAAGAAAAGGTAGTAACTGATGGAAAATAATTTGAAAAATATCAAGCAGAAATAAGTTTTCAAGTTTTATTTGGCACTTATTTCAAACAAGCCTCTGTGCTTAGGAGCTGGAGTTATCCTATTTTTGAGGAGATTAAATATGGGTGATAAGACTTTTTTTAAATGTGTGTACATATATAAAATATTTTTATTTAAATAATAAATATAAAATAAAAATATAAGTAAGAATGTTTAGGTGTATATGATACATAATATATAAAATATTATATATAAATATCTATATATTGAAGCAGTGCTGCAATTTATTGTATGATTGTTTGGTACAGATGTTAAGAATTCTGAGAGGGTAGGTGATTCCTGGGGAAAGGATATCATTACCTGTGTAAATATGTTTGTTTAGCTTGAGCTAGTCTAAAGGGTTTAGAAAAGGAGAGAGTGGGATGCAGGCATTTCTGGTGGGATTTTTAAGAGTGCTTGTGTTTTCTTGGGAAGAGAGTTAACCATCTTTGCTTGTAGTGAGGGACAGATGTTGGCAAGTTTGGACCAAAAAATTGGGAGTGATGGGGACTTCCCTGGTGACGCAGTGGTTGAGAATCCGCCTGCCAATGCGGGGACATGGGTTCAAGCCCTCGTCCGGGAAGATCCCACATGCTGCGGAGCAACTAAGCCCGTGGGCCACAGCTACTGAGCTTGCATGCTGCAACTGCTGGAGCCCGTGCTCTGCAACAACAGAAGCCATCGCAATAAGAAGCTTGCACACGGCAACAAGAGTAGCCCCCGCTTGCCACAACTAGAGAAAGCCCACATGCAACAACGAAGACCCAACCCAGCCCAAAAAAAATAAATAAAAAAAGGCTAAAAAAACAAAAAAATTGGGAGTGGAGGACCTAAAATACCAGGCTAGGAAGTTTAGAGAAGGTATTGACAGTATTATGCTAGCAGAGCTTTGGAATGATTAATCTCTCTAGGAACAGGGGCTAGAAGGGAGGAAGATCAGCTAGTAGGTCTTAAAGTGCAGTGGTTCATAGTTTTTCCCCAACCTCAACAGATGTGAGGGGTAATACCCCTGCTCATCGGAGAGCCATTCCTCTTAGTAACACTGAACTCACGGTTGCAGAGATTTTCATCCAGGGTGGTGCAGGTGAGGAGAGGACGTCACGACTTAAGACAGCACATTACTGTTAAAATTGTTGAAGTTTAATGTTATAAAAGCCTGACATCGCTTTGAGATTGCTTGGAATGGGAATGAGATTGAAAGCAAACTATTCAGAAAAAAAAAAAAGAATTGGTGGTACTTGTCAATTGACTGAGTGTGGGGTGTTAAGAGAAAAGGTGCTTTGAAGCCTTTGACATGACTTGTCCTGAAATCTAGCACTGTGACTGGCATGGAGAAGGGTGTGCAGTAAAATGCTGTGAAATTGAAGCATGGCACAAGATCGGTTAGTTGTGCTGCTAGGTGACAGGCACGTTAAAAGAATACTTTTCTTTCTCTAGGAGTTTATGGAAACACTTCCGTGCTGTGAGCCTTTGTTTATTTTTACTGGTGTTCCCTGCTTATATGGCTTATATGATTTGCCAGTTTTTCCACATGGATTTTTGGCTTCTTATCATTATTTCTAGCAGCATTCTCACCTCTCTTCAGGTAAGCCCAGGATTAATTAACTTTATATAATAACTGATTTTCTTATTTTTCCTTCCAGAAAAGGAATTAAACTTTTTCAAGATTAATGATGATAAGTGGTCTATTTAGGTGATTACTTCCCATCCTCTTTACTAGAATGCATTACATTTATTTGAGCATAGGAGTTAGAAGGTAGGTTATTAAAATACTAAGCCTATCTGTCACTGTAGTTTTTTTTAATCAAGGTAATTAAACTTCGCAATATCTCTTTTTCAAAATGGTATGATACAGAACTGTCATGTAAATCTTAAATAGATAAGTAACTATAAAATATTAAAAGATTTTAGTGCTTGTTTGGAGCACATTTTGCCCACTCAAAAATATCCATAGTTTCATAATGTATATAAATAAATGATACCTGTGTATGTATTACATGGACATGATATATACTTTACACACACACACTCACACACTCACACACACACACAATGTTACCATGGAATGGATAAACTTACTGTAACTTAAAAGTGTATCTTGGCTGCCTAATCAGTAACAAGTAAAAGAAAAATGTAGCACTGGCGATAAAGATTTATTCATTGTTCCTTGTAGAAGTAAACGTTCTTTGAAAGTTGAGGCACAGATATGAGTACAGAATTAGGAAATTTTAGATAGAATTGTGAGGGTTTTGGTGACCAGGGGAAAGAGAGAAAGAATGTCAGAGAAGACTGATTACTAATCAGAATCATTTTAGTAAAGTTGTATCTCAGGGTACTTTTCAGTATCAAAGACCTGTATTACTGAGATCACCCACATTTTAATTGTACCACTGTCTCCTCTGGATATGAAATCTGGTATACTAAAGATATTAGTAATGTGTTATCACTTAAAGTCTAGGAAAAACCTTTATTAGTGATTATATACATACTTTTTTTTTTTTTCAGGTTCTAGGAACACTTTTTATTTATGTCTTATTTATGGTTGAGGAATTCAGAAAAGAGCCAGTAGAAAACATGGATGATGTCATCTACTATGTGAACGGCACTTACCGCCTGCTGGAGTTTCTCGTGGCCCTCTGTGTGGTGGCCTACGGCGTCTCTGAGACCATCTTTGGAGAATGGACAGTAATGGGCTCAATGATCATCTTCATCCATTCCTACTATAATGTGTGGCTTCGGGCCCAACTGGGGTGGAAGAGCTTCCTTCTCCGAAGGGACGCTGTGAATAAGATTAAATCATTACCCGTTGCTACGAAAGAGCAGCTTGAGAAACACAATGATATTTGTGCCATCTGTTATCAGGTAACTCATACAGTAAGAAGCCATTTGGGTGGTTCATACCATGTATCCCTTGGGACTTTAACCACATTATCCAAATTCAAGTTAAATTTCCAGGCAGAAATTATCTCCTGGGTAAAAAAAAAGTGGGCCTCAGATATTATTAAAGACCTGATAAAATATTTCCATTTTATTTCTAAAGTAAGCTTTAAATTTAGTTCCTCAAGTTCTAATTTATTGTTATTTTCAACATTATTGCTCACCCATAAATAAAGGAAAAACAGGTCAGGTGTATTTTATATTTACTCCTGAATACACACACACACACACACACACACACACACACACACACACACACACACACACACACACACACACACACACACACACACACACACACACACACACACACGTGTACTATCAAATACATACTATCAGTCAGGAGTCAGCAACTTCTGAAAAGTGGTGTGCCAAGATTCTGACTCTTTCCCTCTGGTATTTCCAGGGTAGGGAGTAAACGTTCATTCACTTGACGTGGGTGGAGAGTAGTATGTGCTTCCCTGTGGGCTGAGGTATATCTGAGGTGGATGCAGCCTCTATGTGGAAGTAGGGGGCAGGAGATATGGCAGAGGCACCCAGTTGGTATACATTATGGTTGGCCTCCCTGGCATCTTTGGCACATGAGCCCTCAATAGCTGATGACTGCCTTCTAGCAAGAATTGAAAGATAGTTTTTAAATCAGCTTGGAAATATAACAGTAACAAACAACAGGCCTAGAGTTTAGTCACCAGTCACCTGTGCAGGAGGGTGATTGAGTAGCAGCTTTTACAGCTAAACTGTACTGTTGGAAGTATGGGCAGAAATTCTGCGCCACAACACAAACTGTTCCTTTAAAATCACTCTTAAAAAAGTGTGGGCTGGCGGAATAAAACTATAGATAGTGTCAATGAGTATACAGGGGAGGTACTTGCTCCAAGGCTGCTTTACAGTGTAGAAGGGATGTGTGTTTGTGCGTGAAGGCCATCTAGAGTAAGAATTTTTCCTAAGAGTAAAATTAAGCTGCCACTTTTTGATTGTTATTAGAGCATACTTTTGGGTACTAGCAAAATAATATTTTCCAGGTTGTTTTTGCATTTGGGGGGATTGAGGAGCCATGTAGATTCCCCCAAACTTAAGTGGCCATTGTCTTCTTTTGGGTCCTTTGTGCTCGGTAGCCTTGTTGTATGCAGGACAAAGCATAGCCAAGACAGATTTGGGGCACATCAACTTCAGCAGCCTATGTCTAAATATACCATCTCTGGGATTTGAGAGTCCTCTTTTTGTATTTCCTGTTGTCACATCACTTTTTTTGAGGTGCTTGAACTACCTGCTGATACCACACTGAAAATAAAACTCAAATTGCTTACCTTCCTAGCTGGCTGCTCTTCTTGGATGGCTTTCTGCTTAAAAGTTGACTCCCAGGTGTTACCAGTTCTTGGCAAGGAATTTCTATTATAGCCACAACTCCTTGTTTTGGGACTTTAAACAAAATTAATGGTTGATCAACCAAATGTATGTTGTTACAATTTAAACTTCATATCCCTAGCCTTCCCTCCCCAAATATATCTTATGCAGGGACTACTAGTGCAAAGTATACCATTTCTTATTCCAGTGGTTATTAAACTTAAGTGTGCATTAAAGTCACATGGGTGGCTTGCTTTACCTATGGATTTGTGAATGCCATCTTCAGGTATCCAGTAGGTCTGGGGTGGCCCCAGAATATGCATGGTTAGCCAGCACTCCAGGTGATTCTGATGCACGTTGAAAAAACACTGGCTTATATCATGAAAACTGGGATGTACATTGTCCCTAATGAAGTTGCCACTTCCTTGCCAATACCCTGGTGTTATGTGGCTGATTTTGTCTCCTTGCCAATAATCTCATCATGGAATAATGTGTTGAGCTGTGTTGAAGCAAAAAAGTGGAAAAAGTCCAATCTTCATCAGATTTCCTGAGGTTCTAATTATACTCGTGGAGACCCAGCGATCATACTGCTACAGTTTTATAACCTTTGTTTCATACTAAGTCCGAACCCCATCACGAAGGTCGTTTCTTCCTCATTTTTGGTTTTTACTTCTTTTTAAACATTGCTTAGCCAGTGGTTCCTGTATTATTTGTATAAAGGGGTCTCTGATGGCAAGAGGATTATTACAAAAATATAAAATGAGTTTTATTCTAAGATCTGTGTTGCAAATTTTCGATGGAGAATTTGTGATAAAGAAATGTTGGAACAAGAACTCGAGCATAGCAGCAAAGATTTTAGATAATAGACATTTACGAGTTATCTTTTTCCCCCTTTTTAGGACATGAAATCTGCTGTGATCACACCTTGCAGTCATTTCTTCCATGCAGGCTGTCTCAAGAAGTGGCTGTATGTCCAGGAGACGTGCCCTCTGTGCCACTGCCACCTCAAAAACTCCTCGCAGCTGCCAGGGTTAGGAGCTGACCCGGTTCCACAGCCTCCTGCTGGAGCTGAGCAAAATGTGCTTCAGGAAGGTACGGAACCCCCAGGCCAGGAGCGTCCTCGGGGGACCGGGGTGCAAGAAGGTTCTAGGGACAATGACGAGTGCATTGCCAGAAGATCAGATAGCCAGGAAGGGGCTTGTGATCCCAAGGAAAATCCTCTTAGTGCAAAAGATGCAGCACATCCTGTTGAGGTCAGCCTAGAAGAAAAGCAGCAGGAGTAATGCTTTGCTACTCTGGAGGAGAAGTTAACTCATGATGGAATTCGTGCCCAGATTTGAGGAGTGAATATATGAGGTGATTAGGCAGGAAACTTGACATTCCAAGGATCTAATCCAGGAAGTACTCTCAGTGGAGACCACCTGCTTTCATCCCCTTGACTTTGTGGGAGAAATTTTGCAAAGTATGCTAATCAAAATGTATTTATATATTCTATGCTGATGTTTGGTAGAGGTTTGCCAAGAAAATTCAACCTCAGCAACTTCAGAAACGGCCCCTGATTTGTAAGGGATAAATAAAATCAGATTTGAGTGTCTGAAAGGGGCTAAAGAAAGGAGGATAAAGAGCATGAGGACACCATGGGAGGAAGCAGGCAGAAGTGGAACTGATATTTCACTTTCTATGGGACAGGACCATTCTTGTTACAAAGTATGAGTGCTGACCAGCCCTTTTCTCTACCCCCTTTTCCCTCAGTTAATTGGAACTCATTCAGGTGATTATTTGTACAGCACTGAAACGAAATCAAAGACGTAAAAGCATTGATTGTATTCAAAGATTGAAGCACGCTCATACTTCGTATGTGCTTTGGGGGAAGGGGTGGGTGGGCACTTGGGCCTTGTGGGTGCATTCATGTAATCTGAGACTCTTGAACTTTATGATGGAGTCTTCAATATTTTGATGTATATGAAACTTTTGTTAATACATCGTATACTGTGTTGGCTGTGTGAAGTAAACTAAAACTCTAATGAACACTTTGGAGTCCACATTAGTATAGGAGACCAAAGTGGGAAGGGCTTTAGGGCACTGATAAAGGCCCTAAGTGTACTTTTCAATCCTGTGTAATGTTTAATTCTTGCAACTGAATCAAAACAGTGTTAAATTATGGCAATATTTGCACTTTGGGAATGAGTACATAGCTGTATGATCACACTCTGCAAATGCCACTTTTAAAGCTGTTAATAGACTTTGCACCTTTTCTTTGACAAGGATTTGTCATATTTAAATTTTTACATTCATCATGGCTACAGGTGGAACTGGGGAGGGGGGGAATGTAATTTTTTATGGGAATTTTGATATGAAAAGAAACTAGTCATTTATTTATACAATAGGCTTGGCTCAAAAAGTGTTTTTCAGACTCGGTATTCCTAATGTGGGATGTGACTTTATTTTATTTTTAGTAGCAAATTTGGATGTAGACTGACAGACATAGCTGAATGTCTTAATAAATTTAAATTTGAAGATAACAGTGTTTTATTTCTGTGATGATTATTATTGTAAGGTGTCTTGTCGAAATTCTGTTCTCAGGAGGTTTTGCTTATCCAGCTGGGCTTCTGATATCTTGATCCCTGTCAAAAAATGCCCTGCAGATGGCAAAACATTTTGATTGAAAAGGATCAGTTCTTTGAAATCTTCTACACCAGTGGTAGCAAACCTAGCTCTGCATCAGAAGTATCTAGGGAACTTTTTAAAAAAATTACACATTTCTGAACCCCACTTCAGACCTACTGAGTTAACCTTTGGGGTGCCTGAGAATGTGCATTTCATAGCTTCCTGGGTGATTCTATCCAACTAGCCTGACACCAGCATGATTTTACATTTAGAAAGGAAGTGGCTAGACCAGAATGAATTTCTCCCCAGGTATAGCCGAAAGTTTCTCACTGTCCTTTTGGTGATCCTGGTCAGGCAGAAAACAGCAGATGGCACCCTCTGGTGGTAGTCAGGCTGTTGTGCAAAAACCTAGCAGTAATCTTGGATTTCAAACTGAATTTCAGCCCTTGTGTAAAAGGTACATATTCAAATATTAAATATTTGGTGCCTTGTTTAAAGGAATAAAATTGCCTATGAAGTTGAAATTATTTATGGCACAGTGAACTCGGCCATCCTTAAGCACCAAAGGACTGACTCTCTCATAGACTTCAGGAAAAGTTCTCAGATGTTTTCATAAAACTATTTATTTGTCATAGTTTAATATTACAAAACACTTTTTATTTTTTATAAATTTATTTTCTTTTATTTATTTTTATTTTTGGCTGCCTTGGGTCTTCGTTGCTGCGCGCGGGCTTTCTCTAGTTGCAACGAGCGGGGGCTACTCTTGGTTGCAGTGCACAGGCTTCTCATTGTGGTGGCTTCTCTTGTTGCGGAGCACGGGCTCTAGGCACGTGGGTTTCAGTAGTTGTGGCACACGGGCTCAGTAGTTGTGGCTCGTGGGCTCTAGAGTGAAGGCTCAGTAGTTGTGGCGCACAGGCTTAGTTGCTCCGCAGCATGTGGGATCTCCCCGGACCAGGGCTCGAACCTGTGTCTCCTGCATTGGCAGGCGGATTCTTAACCACTGCGCCACCAGGGAAGCCCCTACAAAACACTTATTAACCTCCTAATAGCACAGAGACCCCAGCTGTACTTAACCAAGTCACATGAGCCTCTCAGCCCAGCAGCCTGGTGGGCAAATAACACTCTTTTTATCAGCGTGTATCCTTTTGTTTCAGTCAGGAGAGCAAGATTATGTTGTAGTAACAAAACCCCTCAAGATCTCAGTGGCTTCAAAACAGAGTTTTATGTCCCACACACTGCATATGTGTCTGTTGCAGAGTGGGTGGGGTGCTGTATTTGGTGCAGGTACTCAGGGATCTAGGCTAGTGGAACAGTCACTGTCTTGAACCTTCCTGATGGTCATGGCAAGGGAAAAGGCTCTGGAAGGCTGTCCTCTAGCAGTTACTTGCTCCTCCCAGCAGTGGATGCACCACCCCCTGGCCAGAATTGTGGTCCCACCTGCACAAGAGGCTGCGGAAGTTCAGTCTTCCTCCTGGGCCTGGAAAGAGAATGCATCAGATGTGCTGATGACTGCCACACCTCAGTGGAAGCACCACTTAATTTTTTATTTACACATTATTCAAAATCTGGGAGCACACCTGTGAATGATTGAAAATATACCAGTTGAGCACCTCTGACTTAATTTGTTCCTTGTTCTAATATGCTGGGACAGTAACACTGTATAATGCCATCTGTATTTCAAATTTCTATTTTCTGGTCACTTTTTTTTAATAGTATTCAACTCACTGTCAGACCTCTGATTTAAGAAGAAGACATAAAGTTTAACCACCTAATTTGTACTACTGAAGAGAAAACCAGAAAATTAGATTCAATTTCCCTTCTATGATACTTGATCAAATTAAGTGAGAAAATATCACATCCCCGTAAGCCCTGTCTGCTTAATGATTTCCACTGTTTTTCAGACAGTGCATACGTATTTTCCGTCATGATCAGTTTCCTCTTAAAAACTTTATCACCTTATGAACTTTGACATCAAAGTTAGTACTAAACAGTTGAAACTGTCATACTTGTTCAACTTATATTTCCACTTTGTGTTGCTTTTCATTTTTTTCATGTGAAACTGTTGTCCTAATGATCTAAATCATGCTATTTGCACAGCATGTCTCTAGAGGTCTGATTTTCCAACACTGAACATGTGGCTCCCTGAAATCCCTCATTAGGGCTTCCATGTTTTCTCTTAAGAACATGCCCTGTTTTCATAAGCCTTTTACATCGGAAACACTCTATTTTCCCAGAAGGTTTTAATGTATGTCAAATTGTAAATTTAATTGGTTAATGGAGAAGGAAAAATTTTGTAGTCTCCGCGTTTAAGTGGGAAGGCTTTTTTCTATGTCTGTGGTAATGGGACAAGAACCTTACAGAGATTTAAGTATTACTAAATCATGTGCCGATCTTGGGGGGAAAAGAAAAAGCTGTAAAGAACAAGTTTTACATTCCAGTTGCTTCTACTCTGGCTTTCATATTAAAAATAGAATTTCTCCAGTTTTAGAATTATGGCAAGTTGAAAACAGGAATTAATTATTAGATTTTGATTATTTTTTTAAAATGCTATATGATTTAAAAAAATACTTTTCCCTCATTTTTTCAACACATTATTTGGAAAGTAAAGAATTTAAAAAAACAAAAATCACCCATAATCTCACTTTTGGAATTAGTCTCTTCAAGTTGCTTTTATATTCAGTGATAGCAGAACTACCCCCATTGACAAGCACTCTGCCCACCCAAGGATCTCTTTCACATCTCTTTTTGAAGTCCGCTGCCTGTCATTAGCTTCTGAAATTCAAATACATTCCAAACAATTTTGTGGTTTATCAGTTAAGGCACACCTGTTTCTCCCACCTTTGAAGATAGAGAATACTCTTAAAAACAGGGTTGTAGGGCTTCCCTGGTGGCGCAGTGGTTGAGAATCTGCCTGCTAATGCAGGGGACACGGGTTCAAGCCCTGGTCTGGGAAGATCCCACATGCCGCGGAGCAGCTAGGCCTGTGAGCCACAAGTACTGAGCCTGCGCGTCTGGAGCCTGTGCTCCGCAACAAGAGAGGCCGCAATAGTGAGAGGCCCGCGCACCGCAATGAAGAGTGGCCCCCGCTTGCCACAACTAGAGAAAGCCCTCGCACGGAAACGAAGACCCAACACAGCCATAAAAATAAATAAATAAATAAATAAATAAAAATTAGAAAAAAAAACAGGTTTGTATTTGTAGGTAGTGCTTACTTAGAAAATAATCAAGAATACTGGGAGCAGTTTATAGAATGAGTGATTGTGGCCACTCAGAAAAATACTTTCTTTCCTTCCTCCAGTGGACTGGACATTCGGTTGCAGTATGGTTGAGAGTAAAAGGTAGGACATTGCCAGTGAAGACAGTAAACCCTGCTATTAACCACACTCCTGGTGTCCTGTTCATCTTACTTAATCTCGCTGACACTGATCTTGGTGTTCTTTTCCTAACCTATTTTTTTATGAATGTTGGCTGTTTGACCCGTAATTTTTATTTCTATTCTTAATAGATATAAGCAATTTCTTGCTTTTCTATTGTTTTATATGTTCTAAGGTAAGAGAGAATGGCCTCTGACTAGCTGGAAATAATAATCTCCATGAATGTAGATGAAATTCTGAGTCAGTTCTAGATGGAATATTCTATTATTTTCCAAATGACAGCTTGCCAAACTTAACTCATCTCTCTGATGGGCATCAAGCCTGCTAATTTCCTTTGACGATCCTTTATCAGTCCCCTTGTATTTAGGGAAGTAGGCAGCAGAAGGGGTGAGAGGAGCTTTGAGTAAAGGCAGAAGCTCTGAGTTACCATTTTTACTCCCTTTCAAGCTGTATGATCCTTGGCCAGCCTTTGTTTTTCTGGGCTTCAACCTCATCTGAAAAAATAATCTTTGAGGTACCATTTTGCTCTTAAGGCTTTGCCCATCTGTATTTTTAATCTTTACCAGTGATGGAGTGATGAGCTTTATGTACTTTTTATGTGCTATGCCGAATATTAAACTTAACTAAGTTTTGGTTTACTGCTGTGTTCTCAGTGCCTGGCATAGGGCAGGAGCCCTCTGCATACCTACTGAGTGAACAGAGGGACTTAGTACGTAGCTCCTTGTGTAAACCCCTTAGTTCAAAAATGGCAGAGACTTCTATTAGTTCTAGAGGCAGAGAGCATAACGTTACGTGTCAGCTGGAAGTAATTTCTGTGAGATAATTTTTGATTATCTAACCGAATTCAGATACAGAACTCAGAACTCGTAGAACAGAACTTAAAAACTTCAGATATTCAGGTGAAATCTGGGTTGATGAACTTTGCTTTGTTTTATTGTTGGGCCTCAATGGTGCATTTTTAGATGATGTTTGAAGAAACCATTTGATTTAGTTGCCAACCATTTAAAAATTGCAAGACTATACATACAAAATTTCTAGCTTCTTTTGGAAAATTGGAAGAGCTGGCCACTTGAGGTTACTCATTCCTGCCTGGTGGCAGTTGCCAGGAGTTGAGGTGGGTCTAGGGGGCTTTCTAATCCACCCCAGATACCCTCCCCACCACTACCTGCTCTAGAAAATTAGATTGTAATCATCAAACCCCTCTGTTCACATGAGAGATGCTGTGATTACTGGGCAAGGTTGGTTTCTCATTTAATAAAATCGTATAGTGCAAATATTCTGTATTGATCAAAGTGAAAAATATGAGAACCAGAAGCAATGTGGATAAACCTCATTTTCCTTTAATTACATTAGTCATTAAAAAAAAAATCAATGACCAAGTGTTTCACTTGAATGTATTTTCAGTTTGGATCTACATCTGAATTTTGCATTGTTGATATCACCAAATTGTTACAGTGTTTCTCCATCTTTGTTAGGCATTAGAAGCAGGTGGGAAGCTTGTGAAAAATACAAGTGCCTGGGCCCACCCTGTACCTTCTCACTGGGTAGGTTTGGGATGAAGCCTGAGTATTTACCTTTTTACAGATTTTGCAGATGATTCTGATTCCATTGGAAGGTGAGAGTGTTTGATCTGGAACAAATACTCCTGCTCTTTTGGTGAGGGTGGGGGCGGGGGTCCTTGTTTTTGGAACTACTGCTTTTACAGAAGAAGATTCTTAGAGAAGAAATAGACATGAAGATGTTTGCCTCTGAGGAACACTTGTGGTTAAGGATTGCAGCCAATGTAACAGCCTACAGGGCTTCTGCAGTGAAGCAGCAAAGCCTGGCTGGCACATCAGCGCAGGTGCACGCATGAGATCTGACCTAGGTTACTGACCACTTTGGTTGATTAACCACCCAGAAATGCCTGAAACTATTTATATTTGAAGGTAAAACATTGTCAGTTTCTTTCCCACAAGCATACAGAATTACAGAACTATAGAATTTTTGGAGGTAAACCAGCCTTCAGAGATTTCGATCATTTATCCTATTTTATAAGAAAGCAAACTACCAACTCGTCCAAGGCCACACAGTTGATGGCAGAGCTGGGAACAGTGCTTGGATCTCCTGAATTCCAGTCTGGTGCTCTTTCTGTTATAATCTGCTCACCTCAAAACAATATCCAAATACCTGTGTCTATTACGTTGCATTCACGAGAGCCGTTTCATTACATTTAAAGGTATTATATGTAAGCTTTGGTGAAAAGATGAAGCAGAATTTCTGGGATATTATAAAATGTAAAACTATCAATTTGACATCAAAATTTTGGTGAATTGCTTAAAAAGGGAAAAGGACAAGTAAATAAAAATTGGGGTGCAGAATAAATCAATATATTGCAAGCCACAGCCCATCAAGACATGGAAGTTGTAAGCTGCTGGCTATAAGGTGTCCTTGTACCATTTATTTGGAAAATGCTGTCCATGTTGTTAGAACCACAAATCATGCAGACCCTGTGATCACACTGTGAGGACAGATGGGAAGTATTTGAGACTGGGAGTCAAGTCTTGGTTTGGAGAATTTTAAAATAAAACTGCTTCCTTCCCTAGATAAATATTAACATCGCTCTGAGGGACAACATGTGACGGATAGATAGATGTAAATATATATATAAATTCCTGTCTTCTCTCTAGCTGTTTAATCTTTTCCAAAGCCTTCCCTAAATTACCCTGAAACTCCTCCCTCTCCCTTAAAAAAAAGAAGCGCAGTTTTTTACATTTGTAAAAACCAAATGTTTTGTGCTACTCAAATAGAAGTCAGCTTGAAAGATGCGAGCCTCTGTGTTTTCGTGTTGCTGACAGTAGAAGATTGATTCCTAAAAGGCCATGTGTGTGAGGAAGTATGTTGCCAAGGGAAGGAAACCAATTAACTGAGCTACTTTGTATCATGAGAACATTTAAAACTTTCAATCTGTATCTCACAGGCCCACAGCCTGCCTTCATGCCACCGCCATTTATCTTATGTTAGGGGTTTAGGTTTTTGTCATTTCTTCCACATTTAAGAAAAAAAAGCAAACAATAGCTTGAAGAAATGATACCTAAGAAATGCATTTGCGTCTAGAGTGGAAAGTGAAAGGAGCAGCCAAAGTACACTTGGTCATTTGGGAGGAAGAAAAAAACCCAACTTTTATAAAAAAAAAAAAAAAAAAGCAGTATTAACTACTTAGAAGAAGAGTCCTTTTACTGAAATATGGAGCAGACATTTCCTAGGTCACAAATGCAAACACAAACTAACATTTTGCTTTGTCAGATGGATGTGCATACATTTTACATCACCTCTGAAGACAGAGGTGGGGGGAGTTCAGTGGACTCAGGTCCACTTTAGATGCCTTTAGAATCCAATGTGGAGGCACAATTAATAACACACCATGGACATTGTAGGACATGGACTTTGAAGGTCCCCCGCTGACCACCCCCAGCATGGGGGTGAGGGGATCAGTGTAAGCACAGTCATTTCACTGAGCCACCCAATCTTTCTAGTGACTATTGCCTTGTATTTAAAGAGAGTTAGATAGGGCCTGAGAACTAGGGAACTGAATCCCCTCCCTTTCCCCTTAGGGTTGACCCCAAGGCGTTATGAATACCTGCTTTCTAGTTAACTGAGCTCGTGGTCCATGATTTCCAAATATCTGACATGTTTATCCCAAAGTAGCATTACATCCTCTTTTTTTCTTGTGTTCTCCCACAAAATAATGGCTAACCCTTGCCCTGTGCCAGGTTCTCTTTTAATCTCTTTACACAGACAAAAAAACCTCCTTTGTCCCTTATACCATTCTGTTGAGGTAGGTATTATCATCCCCATTTTCCAGATGAGGAAACTGAGGCACAGAGGAGTTCAATGACCTGCTCAAAGTCCAAAGTGCTAAGTATTTGAACCCAGGCAGTCTGGCTTCAGAGTCTACTTAATAATTACATTATGGTGCATGCCTGTTCACAGACGCAGGCTTTTAGAATTTTTCATTCTTATCCTTAAAATCGGTGGAGGTGATAAGGAAGACATCTCAGGGACTACTTCCTGGACACTTCTCTGTGCTGGGTACTTTGTAGGTTTCATTTGTTCAGTAGCTGACAGATGATCTCCAAACTCCACCTGTGTTCTTTGATATGGACAACTGATATTTTCTCAGTTCTGTGTAAGGTGTTGTAGAAACATAGCTCCAACCAGTATCCCATCTCACATCCTCCCCGTTCCCCAACTAGTTTACATTCCCTATGTCCCCAGGGCATCTAATCAACACATGTTTGTAAGTAACTCCTGGGCACCAGCCATGAGCTCAATGCCAGGTGTAGTCACTGCCCTCTTAGAGCTTTCATAGTCCATTCGGAAGATACGCAGTTAAATAAGAACAATAAAGTGTGATGAGTTCCTTTATGGGGGGCCCAATTTCTCAGGTTACCTGTGGCTCTTTGTGAAGTCCATTGTTCATAGTCCAAAGTGACTAAGGAGGGGGTTTAAGCTTGTTACTCCTGGATTCATTTTCCACCAAATGTGAGAAACCTTCAATATTTAATATTGAAATAGTCTTCTTGCCTTCTGTAAGGCATATTGAAGCATGTTTTACTTCCAAAGACCAGCTTTATCAATGTTGTGGAGACAGGTTCTTGGAATCATAGAGCATCCCTTAGCATAGTGGTTCTCAAACTTTGCTGTACATCGGAATCCTCTGGGGTCCCCCCTTTCCCACAGACATTCTGTTAGGCTGAGGTGAGACCTGGACATCAGGATTTTGAAAAGCTTCCTCAGGGATCCCTATGTGCATCAAAGTCTGGTAATCAGTGTTCAAGAGATCAGCGTTCTCTGCTGCCCTGTCACTTGAATGCCCTGCAGTTGGATCTTGATGAGCTGGGGGCCTTTGCAACCAGGGTCCCTGGGTTTTGCACAATTCCCCCCACCCTGAACCTTTGTATTCTCAATGTCCAGTCTTCTCTTGACTCAGCCTGGCAAGTGGATCTCTGCTGCCACCACCAAACTATGGACTCAGACTTGGCAAACTGGTACCTGGGGACCAAATCTGACTGGTAAACTTGTTTTATTTTGCTTGGACAGTGTTTCTAAAAAATTTGAGTTAATATTTAAAAATTAGGAGATTTCACATAAAGAATCTGGGTTCCTGAGTTCTCTGGAAAAATCAGAAAGTAGAAGCCCACTCCCACTTGTAATATTCAACAGGAGCTTAGGGGCTCCTGCCCTTTAAGCTGGCATTGACTCCCCTGACCCCCTACTTCATCAGGTCCTGCCAAGACTCCATGATTTATGTTACCTTTGCCCCCTGCAGGTCACATACTCAGGAATTACTGCATTTGACAGGTGCTGTTGCTCACCTTTTGTTGAGCATTGATTACATATGCACAGCACTTTCTAACCACAGTTTGCTTCCTGCTTGAATAGTTTCTACCAAGGAAGCACTGATCAGACACACACACACACTATCCAGGTTTATTATCTCTACTTTCGTAACCACTTTTTCAGATCACTTCTAGCTCTTACTCCTTTTATACTTTCATGACCAGATAAGGTTGGTGGTATTTTCCAAAACATTGCAAAACTAAGCAGAAACCCCAACGCACATGGTAGCCCAGGTTCTCAAGTTCAAATGCCTACAGGGGTCAGGGAGGTAACATAAAGGGATGAAGTGGGCTGGCTGGGGACCACAGAGACCTGAAGAGCTGTTTCTCCAACTGTGAGAGGCAGCACTCCCACTACCCTCTAGGTAATGCAGCTCAAGAGCACATTTTATGATGAAGGAAATGGCCAATAGGGCAGCCTTTAGCCAGATATGGCTTGAGCACTTGAAACGTGGCTAGTGAGACTGAGGAATCGAATTTTCAATCTTATTTAATTTTTATTAATTTAAATATAAATAGCCACATGTGCCTAGTAACTACCACATTGGAGAGAGTCCAGCTGATTGTTGCTGAGCAGAAGTGAATGTGGGCCCAGATGTTCCAGTCTTTCCAGAGCATCCATCCAGGAATCCAGATTTTTAGTGAAGTCTGTTTGCTTCATTTAAAAAATGTTGTGAAGATCAAATAAAATATACTGATGGGATGAATCATGGCCTGTGATCAACCATCTATGTCCTCCTCCCACTGGATCAGTGAAAAGCCAAGGGCAAAGAGAAAAACACCTTGCAAATCATCCATGGCAAGTAAAGGGCATAGTTAATGTGTTCTTGCTCTGAAATATAAACTTTTTTGCACCACTGAAAGTTTGTTGGTTGAAAGTTGTTAGTGGCATAATTTATATACATCCTATCCTATGAAACATATAATAAGTGACATGGAGGCTGAGACAAAGGTTGAAGAGAAGGTCTTCTAATAAGAGGGAACAGCAGGGCAAGGACCCAGAGGCAAGAGAGGACATAGCTGGTTGGAAACCTAAAGAAGTTTTGCGTGTCTGCTCTGTCTACTACGGTAGCCACTAGCCACATGTGGGTATTTAAATAAAAATTGAAAAAAATTCAGTTCCTTGGTCACAGTAGCCACATTTCAAGTGCTCAGTAGCCATGTGTGGGTAGTGGCTACCATACTGGATCTTGCAGATATAGAACATGTCCATCATTACATAAGTCTACTGGACAGCACTAGAGCTTAGAGAGTGGAGGAAATGAAAGGAAGAGGGTTGGGAAGGGGCATCATGAGAAAGGCTGGAGAGACACTCAGGGACGAGGTCAGAAGGTCACGAAGGGGCTGATGCTCCGCATTAGGCAGTTTGGACTTTGAGCAGAAGATTCACCATTTAGGAAGTTCATGCTGCTGTTGTGTGGAAAATGGATTGGAAGGAGGAAAGGAATGGTTGCTAGAGACCTGATAAGAAGCTGTGGTAGTTTAGGTAAGAGATCAGGATGCCCCAGCAGTCAGACATTATCCATTCATTATCCACTATCCATAGTGCTTGGCTCAGAACCTAGAGGACAGGGATTGCTTATAGTGCCAGGTAAAGAACACCCACCCAAAATAGCCCCAATTCTGCAAATGAGGAAACTGAGGTTCATAATGGTTAAATAAATAGACCTCACAGACCACATAGCGAGTAAGTTCCAGAACTGTGATTCTAACCCATGTCCATTTAGTTGCAAAGCCTGAGATTATTTTTTATTTTTATTTTTCTCTATATACAGTGTTCACACCAACTTCCCCCCAAACCAAGTGAGCCACTCTCTACGACTGTATCCTCAACAGTATTCATTTTCTGTTCCTCCTTAGATGGGGAGAATTATATTTCACAGCAATTCTTCTTCATAGCCAACTTCATTCTAAATTAAGGGTAATCACAGTTGGTTGGTTGGTTGGGTTCAATGCCAGAACCCAGCCTTGATAAAAGTCTTTTGTACATGATGATATTAAATGTGTGAGCTTTTATAAAATATGTGTACCTTTGAGGGATTCTTCAGGCATCTGAGGAATTTGAACTAGTAATTTATAATAGATTTCCTTGACTAGCAAGATAATTCCCTAATGAAAAGAGCAGCAGTGGAAAGAAGCTTAGTAGCTAAAACTTTGAAATTCTCAAGCCTCTAGGTGCAAGTTTATGTATTTACTTTGATCTTTTTAAAATTTGTTTTTTAATAAATAAGACAAAAAATTCCTTAAAACCTTATTTTACCTTTTTTTGTCATTACTATTTTGATGTAAATTTTAAACTTACAGAAAAGTTGCTAGAATAGTACAAAAAAATCTGTGCACCCTTCACCCAGATTCACCAATTGTTCACATTTTGCCACATTTGCATATCATTTTCTTTCTCAACACACACGTAATATTATTATTTTTTGAACCACTTGAAAATAAGATGAAGATATAATGCTGCTTTACCCCTCAATATTTTACAGTATATTTCCTAAGACAAGGACGTTTTCTCACATAATCACAGTAAAATGATCAAGACAGAGAATTTAACATCAGTACAGTATCATTATTTAATCCATGCTAGGTGATTCACAGGATTACTCAAATTTCATTAATTATCCCAAAATGTCCTTGATAACTAAACTGAATCCAGGATTAAACATTGCATTGAGCTGTCATAGCTCTTCAATCTCCTTAATCTGGAACAGTTTCTCATACTTTTTGGACTTTCATGACATTTTTATTTTTGAAGAGAAATAAAAATAGTGATAGAGTATAGATTATGTATAGTAAACATTATAATTTATAATATATACATGAATATATAATCTACAACATATCTAACATATATAATATGTACCATATAATGCATACGTGAACATACTCATTAATTCTTTCATAATCTATAATCTATTGGGATTAGGTCTTCGAGTGAGAGGGAACAACAGCAAGGGCAAAGTTCCAGAGGCAAGAGAAGACATAGTTGGTTGAAAACCTAAAGAAATTTTTTGTTTCTGCTCTGTCCAGTATGGTAGCCATATTGAATATCTATACATATAATCTATTGTATAGATGATAGATGATGTAAGAATTCATGAATCCAGACTAAGAAATAAATATAAACAAATAAGAGAATAGGGAAATGTCTTCTTTCAGTAAAATAATAACTAATACAAATGTAGGAAGGAATGACATAATTATGGAATTACCATTTTGTAACCATTATAAGTAATAACAGATTCAGGCAAGAATCATCAATGAATATTAAAACTAGCGGATGAAAGTTTGAAAAGGAAAAAGATATTTATATAGCCTCAAAATATTGCTCCATAAATCATTTATTAACTAGAAAGGAAAAGACAGTAAGTTTAAGGCGGGTAAACCAAATCATCAAAGTTAGTATCACCAATGATGGGACCATGTGTCCCCAAAGGAACACTTTGTGGTTACAAATGGATACATGGAGCACAGGGCTAGTTTCTGAGTTGCCAATACCATTCTATTCCTTGACTTGGATGGTGGTTAACAAATGTTCACTCTATAGCTGTTTCTTAAACAATGTATATAATTGTATGCATGTTTCTGTATGTATATTACAGGGGACCCCTGCACAATGAGGGCATGTATCACCATGTGTCTTTCGGTATGATGCATTAAGGAAGGCACAACTTCATGTATGTTATATTTCTGTTAAAAATTAATCCTATTTATGAGAAAGCAGACCAACCCCAGATGACAGAACAATATTCGCTTTTTTACGACAAGCTTGCTTAAACCGAGAGTTGCATCAAAAGTTGCATTATCAAATAGCACCACTAGATGTCACTGTGGTTTTGCAAGTTGCACAAGTTTTAACAGTGTCAATAAAGAACATAAATTCCTCTGTGGCCTGCCTCCTGACACCTTTGTGGACTGGACACATTTAGCCAATTCTAACACATATGGATTTTTTTTTTTAATACATGTATCCACTTATTTATTTATTTATTTATGGCTGTGTTGGGTCTTCGTTTCTGTGCGAGGGCTTTCTCTAGTTGCGGCAGGCGGGGGCCACTCTTCATCGCGGTGCGCGGGCCTCTCACTCTCGCGCGGGCCTCTCACTCTCGCGGCCTCTCTTGTTGCGGAGCACAGGCTCCAGACGCGCAGGCTCAGTACTTGTGGCTCACGGGCCTAGTTGCTCCGCGGCATGTGGGATCTTCCCAGACCAGGGCTCGAACCCCTGTCCCCTGCATTGGCAGGCAGATTCTCAACCACTGCCCCACCAGGGAAGCCCCACATAGGGCTTTTGACAGGGCTACAAGTTAAATAACGGTACAGCGCTGGAGGAGGAGGTAGCAAGCTTAGATTAAAGCTTGTCTCTGCCATTACAAGCTGTACTGTCAATTCTTTGGCAGTCCTGCCCTGTCTCTGGGCCTCATGTAAAACGAGGGGATTCAGATTGTCTGCTCCTAGTCTCCTCTAGCTCTGACAGTCTATGATTTTAAGTTGATATTTTCTTTTTTAAAAATATTCATTTATTTGCTTGTGCTGGCTCTTAGATGCAGCCTGCGGGCTCCTTAGTTGCGGCTCACCTGCTGATCCTCACTCCACTTCCTTGAGTCCATCCAAAGCAAATCCTTCAGATGTTTGATGTTAGCTTGCAAGTCCTTCCTGTGTCACTTTCTCCTTCTCCAGACTTTTCTGAGCTCTGAACTTGTTATTTTCTCTCCCTGAAGTATACTTCCCGTAAGTATGTGCCTTTCACTTACTCCAAATTATTATATGAGATGCCTCACTCTCCAGTTCTCAAATGTCATCTCCTCAGAGAGTCCTGCTCTGACAAATCTGGCTCAAGGCTCTCATCCCCAACACCTTCCATTGTGTGTAGCCCTGTTTTTTGTACTCTTTATTGTAATCTGAAATTACTTTTTATTGGCTTACTTTTTACTATCTCCCCACAAAGCTGTAAGCTCCATGAGAATAGAGACCTTCTCTTTCTATTACTGTATGCTCGTTGGAACTGTGCCTTTCATCCTAAAGTTGCTCCATAAGTATTTATTGAATAAATTAACAAATTAATAGTATGACTTCTACAATTTTTTATTATGAGATAGTTAGCTAAACCTTGAACAACATGGGTTTGAACTGAATGGGTCCACTTAATATGCAGATTTTTTTTCAATAAATATAGTACTTGTATTTTCATTGTATAGATCTTTAAGTGTGGGGAAAAGTTTGTATTCAATTAGAAATCACAATATGTGGAATCAAAAGAACTAGGGTTTGAGTCCTGATTCTATCCAAACTGTTTCAGCTTCATGCCTTTGGATGAGTCATTTATCAATTCCTTTGTTTTTGAGGCGCAGATTAAAGTACCCCTATTTTTGACTGCATGGGGTTGTCACCCCTAATGTAATATACATACAGAAACATGCATACAATTATATACATTGTTTAAAAAACAGCTATAGAGTGAACATTTGTTAACCACCATCCAAGTCAAGGAATAGAATGGTATTGGCAACTCAGGAAACTATCCCTGTGCTTCATGTATCCATTTGTAACTACAAAGTGTTCCTCCTCCAAAAGGTAGCTACTGTCCTCACTTATATGATAATTATTTACTTGTCTTTCTTCATAGTATTTTACCACTTAGACACACATCCCTAAGCCATGTAGTTTAGGAATTATGGAATTATACTGTATGTACTCTTCTGCACCTTATTTCACTCAAGGTTATGTTTTTAGAGGTGGGAACCCCAACACTGACAGATGTGGAGACCAGGTGACTTTTCCAATCTCTTCCAGCCCAGAGGGTCCACCATCCTTTGGGCGCTGAGGCATGATTTAGCTGTAGGGGGTCTTGCCTGGACCTGGAGAATTTGGATCCTTGTAGTGGGATCAGGCAGTGCAATTCCAGGGGTGCCTCATTTGCTGGCACTACTTCCCCAGCTCCCTCAGCCCCATGACAGTGCCGCCTGGGGACCCAAGCCAGCTCTGGCTCCAGGGATGTGAGGCCAAGCTGGGTCACAGCACCTCAAGAAATTTAGTAACCATTTCTCTCTTTATTTTTGGAACTTAATTTTAATTGTATAGAGGACTATAGCTATTTTACAATGTTGTGTTTCTTTTTGGTGTACAGCAACTTGAATTACTTATACAGAGACGTCTATATATTCTTTTTCAGATTCTTTTTCCTTTGAGGTCATTGCAGTGTGTTGTGTCGAGTTCCCTGTGCTACACAGTAGGTCCTTACTGATTATCTATTTTCTCTCTATAAGGGTATGTATGCTAATTTAAACCTCCTAATTTATGCCTCCCCTCCTCCCCCACCTTCCCCGTTGGTAGCCATAAGTTTGTTTTCTAAATCTGTGACTCTGTTTCTGTTTTGTAGTTCATTCATTTGTATCAAGTTTTAGATTCCACCTATAAGTGGTATCATATGATATTTCTCTTTGTCTGACTTATGTCACTTAGTATGATTGTATCTAGTTCCATCTGAGTTGCTGCAATGGCCTTATTTCATTCATTTCATGGTTGAGTTGAGTAACATTCCATTGTATATATGTACCACATCTTCTTTATCCATTCATCCTTCAGTGGATACTTTTGTTGCTTCCAATTCGAGGCTCTTGTAAACAGTGCTACAGTGAACGTTGGGGTGCATGTGTCTTGTCGATTTATGGTTTTCCCTGGATTGACACCCAGGAGAGGAATTGCAGTATCCTCTGGTAGCTCTGTTTTTAGATCTTCAAGGAACTGCCATACTGTTCTCCAGAGTGGCTGTTAGCAATTTACATTCCCAGCAGCTGAGTAGCAGGGATCCATTTTGTCCATGCCCTCTACAGCATTTCTTCCTTTTAGATTTTCTGATGACAGCCATTCTGACTCCTGAAAGGTGATACCTCCTTGTAGTGTTGATTTGCATTACCCTCCTAGTTTGCCATGTTGAGCAGCTTTTCATGTGCTTTATGTTTTTCCAAACAGTGGGAGTAAAATTTTCCACTTGAAATCCGGTTCCTGAAATTCTGCCTTGTTCTGAAGTCGTTTTAGATGACTAGCCCCAAGACACAGGTGTCATGTACAGTCTCGAGGGCCTTGTGAATATGCAGTGTTCTTAAGCACCAGTTTTCAAGTTGTTTTGGGAAATGGCCGCAAGGCAGCAGGATTTCTTCATGCCTCACTTTGTTTATTGGGGCAACCTGAGCCTTAGGGAGAATCCTTTTCCTGATTGGAAATTAGAGGGGAATGTGCCAGCCCAAACATTCAAGGGCTTGTATCTCATTCCTTCTCCCCCGCTACCCATCATGCCCTGGACTAATTCCAAGCCCCACCCAACCGCCTGTTGAGGATGCTGTCTCCTGCAGGTGGGGCGACTGTAGAAAACAAAAGGCTAGCTGTGGGAACGCCAACACCGGGAGATGTGGAGAGCAGGTGACTTTTCAAATTTCTTCCAGCTCAGAGGGTCCACCATCCTTTGGGTGTCCTAGGCATGATTTAGCTGTAGCCGGGCTTGCCTGGACCTGGAGAATTTGGTCCCGTGTAGCTGGCACCAGGCAGTACAAGTCTAAGGAGGCTGAACTTGCTGACACTACTTCCCCAGCTCTCTCAGCCCCATGACAGTGCCGCCTGGGGACCTAAGCCAGCTCTGGCTCCAGGGATGTGAGGCCAGTTTGGGTCACTGGGACTCAAGAAATTTAGTAACCATCTCTCTTTTTTTTTTTTATTGTAACTTAATTGTATAGAGGAGTATAGCTGTTTTACAATGTTGCATTTCTTTTTGGTGTACAGCAACTTGAATTACTTATACAGAGACATCTATATTTTCTTTTTCAGATTCTTTTTCCTTTGAGGTCATTGCAGTGTGTTGAGTCGAGGTCCCTGTGCTATATAGCAGGTCCTTATTGTTTATCTATTTTCTCTATATAAGGGTATGTATGCTAATTGAAACCTCCTAATTTCTGCCTCTCCCCTCCCCCACCTTTCCTGTTGGTAGCCATGAATTTGTTTTCTAAGTCTGTGATTCTGTGTCCATTTTGGAAGTTAGTTCATTTGTATCGATTTTTAGATTCCACCACTAAATGATATCATATGAAATTTATCTTTCTCTGTCTGACTTATGTCATTTAGTATGATCATATCTAGGTCTGTCTGAGTTGTTGCAACTGGCCTTATTTCATTCATTTCATGGTTAATATTCCATTGTTTATATGTACCATATCTTCTTTATCCATTCATCCTTCGATGGAGACTTTTGTTGCTTCCAAGTCAAAGCCTCTTGTAAACAGCGCTACAGTGAACGTTGGGGTGCATGTGTCTTGTCAATTTATGGTTTTCCCTGGATTGACACCTAGGAGTGGAGTTGCAGTATCCTCTGGTAGCTCTGTTTTTAGATTTTCAAGGAACCACCATACTGTCCTCCAGAGTGGCTGTTAGCAATTTACATTCCCAGCAGCCACTGTAGCAGGGTTCCTTTTTCTCCACGTGCCCTCCAGCATTTCTTCCTTTTAGACTTTCTGATGAGAGCCATTCTGACTCGTGAAAGGTGATACCTGTTGTAGTGCTATTTGCATTTCCCTCCTCTTTGTGATGTTGAGCAGCTCTTCATGTGCTTTATGTTTTTCCAAACAGTGGGAGTAAAATTTACCACTTAAAATCCAGTTCCTGAAATTCTGCCTTAATTTGAAGTCATTTTAGATGACTAGCTTCAAGACGCAGGTGACATTTACAGTCTCGAGGGCCTTGTGAATATGTAGTGCCGCTAAGCACCGGTTTTCAAGTTGTTGTTTCGGGAACGGCCGCAAGGCGGCAGGATTTCTTCATGCCTCACTTTGTTTACTGGGGCAACCTGAGCCTTAGGGACAATCCTGTTCCTGATTGGAAATTGGAGGGGAATGTGCCAGCCCAAACATTCAAGGACTTGTATCTCATTCCTTCTCCCCCCATACCCATCATGCCCTGGACTAATTCCAAGCCCCGCCCAACCGCCTGTTGAGGACGCTGTCTCCTGCAGGTGGGGCGACTATAAAAAAAAAATAAATAAATAAAAGGCTAGAGGTGGGAACCCAAACATCGGGAGATGTGGAGACCAGGTGAATCTTCAGATCGCTTCCAGCCCAGAGGGTCCACCATCCTTAGGGTGTTGAGACATGATTTAGCTGTAGGGGGGCTTGCTTGGACCTGGTGAATATGGATCCATGTAGTGGGGACCAGGCAGTACAAATCCAAGGGGGCTGAAGTTGCTGGCACTACTTCCTCAGCTCCCTCAGCCCCATGACAGTGCCGCCTGGGGACCCAAGCCAGCTCTGGCTCCTTTGACGTGAGTCCAGGGTGGGTCACTGCACCTCAGGAAACTGAATAACCATTTCTCTCTCCCCCCCCCCCCCTTTTTTTTGTAATTTAGTTTTATTTGTATAGAAGAGTATAGCTGATTTACATGTTGTGTTTCTTTTTGGTGAACAGCAAGTTGAATCACTTATGCAAAGACGTCTATATATTCTTTTTAGATTCTTTTTTCTTTGAGGTCGTTACAGTGTGTTTTGTTGAGTTCCCCGTGCTACACTGTAGAAACTTATTATCTCTTTTCTCTATATAAGGGTATGTATGCTAATTTAACCCTCTTAATTTATGCCTCCTCCCTCCCCCACCTTTCCCGTTGGTAGCCATAATTTTGTTTTCTAAGTCTGGGATTCAGTGTCTGTCTTGTAAGTGAGTTTTTTGTATCAATATTTAGATTCCACCACTAAGTGATAGCATATGAAATTTATCTTTCTCTATCTGACTTATGTCACTTAGTATGATCCTATCTAGGTCTGTCCGAGTTCCTGCAAATGGGCTTATATCATTCAATTTAGGGTTGAGTAATATTCCATTGTTTATATGTACCATCTCTTCTTTATCCATTCATACTTGAGTGGACACTTTCATTGCTTCCACGTTTAGGCTCTTGTAAACCATGATACAGTGAACGTTTGGGTGCATGTGTCTTGTCGATTTATAGTTTTCCCCGGATTGACACCCAGGAGTGGAATTGCAGTATCCTCTGCTAGCTCAATTTTTAGATTTTGGAGGAACCACACCCTCTCAGCATTTCTTCCTTTTAGACTTTCTGATGAGAGCCATTCTGACTCGTGAAACGTGATACCTCGTTGTAGTGCTGATTTGCATTTCCTTCCTACTTGGCATTGTTCAGCAGCTTTTCATGTACTTTGTTTTTCCAAACAGTGGGAGTAAAATTTACCACTGGAAATATGGTTCCTGCATTCTGCCTAGTTTTCAAGTCCTTTTTGATTACTTATCCCATGACATTTTTCGAGCACAGGTGTCATTTACAACCCTGCAGGCCTTGTGAATATGCAGTGCCCCTGAGCATCAGTTTTCAAGTTGTTATTTCGGGAAAAGGCACAAAGCGGAAGGATTGCTTCAAGCCCCATTGTGGTTACTGGGGCACCACGAGCCTTCGGGAAATTCCTCTTCCTGATTGGAAGTTAGAGTGGCACGTGCCTGTCCAAACACCTAGCGGTGGTGTCTCATTCCTTTCCCCCCTTCCCCTTCATCCCCCGGACAAATTCCAAGCCATGCAAAACTGGCTGTTGAGGGTGAACCTTCCCCAAGTGGGGAGACTCTAAGGAAAGAGGCTGGAGGGGGGAACCCAAGCACCAGGAGATGAGGAGATGAGGTGACTTTTCAAATCTCTTCCCGCCCACAGGGTCCACCATCCTTTGTGTGTCCCAGGCATGTTTTAGCTGTAGGTTGGCGCCCCTGCAACTGGAGAGTTTGGACCCATGGAGTGAGGATCAGGCAGTATAACTCCAGTGGGGCTGCATTTGCTGGCCCATCCTCACCAGCTCCCGCAGCCCCATGACAGTCCAGCCTTGGGACCCATGCCAGCGCTGGCTCCAGATGCTGTGACACCAGGTTGCCTCACCACCCCTGAACAAATAGTAACAATTTCTCTCTCACTCTCTTTGTTTATGTACCTTAACTTTATTTTTATAATGGAATGTAGATGATTTACAATGCTGTGTTTCTTTCTGGTGTACATCCACTTGAATCACTTACAGAGAGATAAATATATATTCTTTTTCAGATTCTTACCAGTCATATATTCTTTTTTGGTTATTGCAGTGTGTTGAGTCGAATTCTATGTGCTGTACAGTAGGTCCTTATTGATTACCTATTTTCTCTATGTAAGGGCATGTATGCTAATTTAAACTTCCTGGTTTATACTCCCCCCCCCCTCCCCGATTCCTTTCCCCTCTGGTAGCCATAAGTTTGTTTTCTAAATCTGTGATTCTGTTTCTGTTTTGTAAGTTTTTTCATTTGTATCAATTTTGAGATTCCACCTAGGTGATATCATATGATATTTCTCTTTGTCTGACTTATGTCACTTAGTATGATTGTATCTAGATCCATCCGAGCTGCGGCAAGTGGCCTTATTTCCTTCCTCTTATGGCTGAGTAATATTCCATTGTACATAAGTACCACATCTTCTTTATCCATTCTTCCTTCCAAGGACAGTTAGGTTGCTTCCAAGCCTAGCATCTGTTTTTTTTTTAAATTTATTTTTGGCTGCATTGGATCTTCGTTGCTGCGCGCGGGCTTTCTCTAGTTGCGGCGAGCGGGGACTACTCTTTGTTGCGGTGCCCGAGCTTCTCATTGCGGTGGCTTCTCTTGTTGCGGAGCACGGGCTCTAGAGTGCAGGCTCAGTAGTTGTGGCGCACGGGCTTTGTTGCTCCACGGCACATGGGATCTTCCCAGGCGAGGGCTCGAACCCGTGTCCCCTGCATTGGCAGGAGGATTCTTAACCACTGTGCCACCAGGGAAGTCCCAAGTCTAGCATCTTTTAAACAGGGCTGCACTACATGTTGGGGTGCATGTGCCTTGTCGATTTATACTTTTCCCAAGATATATGCCCACGAGTGGAATTGCCGTATTTTCTGTAGCTCAGTTTTTTAGATTTTTAAGGAAACTCTATAATGTTCCCCAGAGTGGCTGATAGCAGTTTACATTCCCACCATCAGCATAGCCGGGTTCCCTTTTCTCCACGTCCTCTCCAGCATTTCTTGTTTTTAGACTTTGTGATGATGGGCATTCGGACTGGTGTGAGCTGATACCTCTTTGTAGTGTTTACTTGCATTTCCCGAATATTGGATTGGCCAAAAAGAGCATTTGGTTTTTTCGTTAATACCTTATGGATAAAGCTGACTGACCTTTTTGGCCAAGCCAGTCATCGGCGATGTTGAGCAGATTTTCATGTTTTTTAATGGCGGGTCAAATGTACCTCTTAAAATCCGGTTCTTGCAGTTCTGCCTTGTTTTCAAGTCCTTTTCAAATACTTACCCTAAGACTTGTTTCGAGGATAGGTGTCATTTACAACCCTGCGGGCTTTGTGAATTGCAGTGCCCCGAGCACCGGTTTTCAACTTGTTGTTTCGGGAAATGGCCACAAGGTGTCAGGATTTCTTCAAGCCCCACTCTGGTTACTGGGGCAACCTGAGCATTTGGGAAAGTCCTCTCCGTGATTGCAAATTAGAGTGGCCTGTGCCTGTCCAAACACTCCAGGGCTTAATGTCTCCTCCCTTCCCCCACAACCCTCCATCCACCAGAAAAATTTAAACACGTGCAAAGCCGGCTGTTGAGTCTGTTGTGTTCCCCTAGTGGGGAGACTCGAAGGAAAGAGGTTGGAGGTGGGAACCCCACCATCAGGAGATGTGGATATTAGGTGACTCTTTAAATCTCTCCCCTCCCCGCCCCCCCTCCCAGAGGGTCCACCATCCTTTGGGTTTCCCAGGCATGTTTAACTTTAGGTTGGCTCCCCAGCACCTGGTGATTTTGGACCCATGAAGTGGGGATTAGGCAGTACAAATCCAATGGGGATTATTTGCTGGCAGAACCTTATCAGCTCTCTCAGCCCCACGGCAGTCTAGCCATGGGTCCCCATCAAGCTCTGGCTCCAGATGATGTGACACCAGGTTGGGTCACTGCCCCTGAATGAATTTAGGAACACTTTCTCTCTCTCTCTTTTTTTTTTTAAGTTTATTTTTCTAATGGAGTATAGCAGGTTTACAATGTTGTGTTTCTTTCTATTGTACAGCATCCTGATTCACTTACAAAGAGACGTCTATATATTCTTCTTCAGATTTTTGCCATTCTCATATATTCTTTTTTGGCTATTACAGTGTATTGATTCGAGTTCTATGTGCTATACAGTGGGTCCCTATGGATTAACTATTTTCTCTATGTAAGGGTATGTATGCTAATTTAAACCTCCTGGTTTATACCTCCCCCCCTCACACCACCCTTTGGTAAATGTAAGTTTGTTTTCTAAATCTGTGATTCTGTTTCTGTTTTGTAAGTTTGTTCATTTGTATCAATTTTTAGATTCCACCTATAAGTGATATCATGTGATATTTCTCTTTCTCTGTCTGACTTATGTCACTTAGTATGATCGTATCTAGGTCCATCTGAGTTCCTACAAATGGCCACATTTCCTTCATTTCATGGCTGAGTAATATTCCATTGTACATAAGTACCACATTTTCTTTATCCATTTTTTCCTTCCAAGGACATTTAAGTTGCTTTCAAGTAGAGGCTCTTGAAAGCAGGGCAGCACTAAACGTTGGGTGCCTGTGTCCTGTCGATTTATTGTTTCCCCAAGATACACCACGAGCAGTGGAAGTGCTGTAGCCTCTGTAGCTCTATTTTTTCGATTTTTAAGGAAACTCCATACTGTTCTCCAGAGTGGCTGTTAGCAATTTACATTCCCACCATCAGCGTAGCAGTGTTCCATTTTCTCCTGGCCCTCTCCAGCATTTCTTGTTTTTAGACTTTGTGAGGATGGCCATTCTGACTGGTGGTTCGGGTTTCCCGAATGCCCTTTTTGGCCAACTGAATCATTGGCAATGTTGAGCAGCTTTTCATGGGCTTTAATGGCAAGTCAAATGTACCTCCTGAAATCCGGTTCCTGCAAGTCTGCCTTGTTTTCAAGTCCTTTCGATTACTTATTCCAATACATTTTTCTAGGACAGGTGTCATTTACTACCCTGCAGGCCTTGTGAATTGTAGTGCCCTTGAGCACTGGTTTTCCACTTCTTGTTTCGGGAACCTGCCACAAAGGGGCAGGATGCTTCAAGTTCCACTCTGGTTACTGGGGCAACCTAAGCCTTCAGGAAATTCCTCTTCCTGATTGGAAATTAGAATGGCTTGTTCCTGTCCAAATACCCTAGGGCTTGTGTATCATTCCTTCCCCCTCTTCCTGTTCATCCCCGAGACAAATTCCATGCTGTGTACTGTCTGTCTTCATCGGTGGGGTGACTCTAAAAACAGGCTAGAGGTGGGAACCCCAACACCAGCAGAAGTGGAGAATAGGTGACTTTTTAAATCTCTTCCAGCCCGGGGGGTCCCCCATCCTTTCGGTGTCTGAGCCATGTTTTAGCGGTAGGGGGGCTTGCCTGGACCTGGGGATTTTGGATCCTTGTAGTGGGATCAGGCAGTGCAATTCCAGGGGCGCCTCATTTGCTGGCACTTCCTCCCCAGCTCTCTCAGCCCCATGACAGCGCAGCCTTGGCACCCAAGCCAGCTCTGGCTCCAGGGAGGTGAGGCCAATTTGGGTCATTGCACCTGAAGCAATTTAAAAACCATTTCTCTCTCTCTCTCTGTTTTTTAATTGTTTTTTTTGGAATTTAATTTTCATTGTATAATGGAGTATAGCTGACTTACAAAGTTGTGTTCCTCTTTTGAGTACAACAACTGGAATCAGTTATACAAAGATGTCTATATATTCTTTTTTGGATTCTTACATATTCTTATGTATTCTTTTTTGGTTATTAGAATCTGTGGGGTCGAATTCCCTGTGCTGTACAGTAGGTCCTTACTGATTATCTATTTTCTCTATATAAGAATATGTATGCCAATTTCAACCTCCTGGTTTATGCCTCGCCCCCCACCCCCGCCACCTTTCCACTTTGGTAGCCATAAGTTTGTTTTCTAAATCTGTGACTCTGTCTGTTTTTTAAGTTAGTTCGTTTATATCAATTTTTAGATTCCACCTCTAAGTGATATCATATGAAATTTATCTTTCCCTGTCTGAATTATGTCACTTAGTGTGATCGTATAGGTACATCCGAGGTGCTGCAACTGGCCTTATTTCATTCATTTCATGGTTGAGTAATATTCCAGTGTATATATGTCTAACATCTTCTTTATCCATTCATCCTTCTGTGGACACTGTCATTGCTTCCTAGTCTAAGCTCTTGGAAACAGTGCTACAGTGAACGTTGGGGTGCATGTGTCTTGTCGATTCATGGTTTTCCCCGGATTTACACCCAGAAGTGGAATTGTTGGATCCTAAGGTAGCTCTATTTTTAAGGAACCTCTATACTGTTCTCCAGAGTGCCTGTTAGTAAATTTTATTCCCAGCAACAGTATAACATGGTTCCCTTTTCTTCACACTCTCTCCAGCATTTATTCTTTTGAGACTTTGTGGTGATGGTCATTCTGATTGGTGAGAGGTGATACCTCGTTGCAGTCTTTTTTGCATTATCTACAATTTCCGATGCTGAGCAGCTTCTGGTGGGCATTTTTTCAAAAAATAATAAAATCACTCTGAGGGAAATTTACATCTTGATATCTGGTTCCTGAAATTCTGCCTCGTTTTGAAGTTGTTTTCCATAAATAACCCCAAGACACATGTGTCATTTACAGCCTCGAGGGCCTTATGACTATGTAGTTCCCCCAAGCACCAGTTTTCAAGTTGTTGTTTCGGGAATTGGCCGCAAACCAACCGGATATCTTCATGTCCCGCTCTGGTAATTGGGGCAACCTGAGCCTTAGGGAAAGTCCTTTTTCTGATAGAAAATTAGGGTGGAATGTACCTGGACAAACACCCAGGGGCTTGTGTCTCATTCCTTCCCCGTTCCTTTTTGTAGTTAGGATTTGTATGACCCTAATAATTTGTGATATTGAGCATTTTGCCATGTCCTGTTTTTTTAAGTGTGAGTAAAATTTACGTCTTGAAATTGTCTTCTTGAAAATTTGCCCTGTATTGAATTTTTTGGTCTATTACCGACCTCAGGACAATTTTTGAGGGTAGGTGTCATTTACAGCCCTGCAGTCCTTGTGAATATTAAGTGACTATTAGCACTAGCTTTAAAGCTGCTGTTGCGGGAAATGGCCACAAGGCAGCAGGATTTCTACATTCCCAACTCTAGTTATTAGGGCATCAGATATTTCCTGGAAGTCATGTTCATAGGTTGTAAATTGGAGAGGAATGTGCCAGGAAAAACCCCCGAAAGCTTATGTCTCATTAATTCTTGTTTGTTTTTTAATTTAATTTTTATTTATCAGAGTAAATCTCTGTGGAAATTTGTTCATTGGTATCAATTTTTAGATAACACCTATAAATGATGTCATAGGATATTTGTCTTTCTCTTTCTGACTTACTTCATGTAGTATGGCTATATCTAGGCTCATCTATGGTGCTGAAAACGGCATTGTTTCATCCTTTTCTGGGGCTAATATTTCACTGTGTACATGTACCACTTCTTTTTTGTCCATTCATTGTTGATGGACATTTTGGTTGCTTCCATGTCTTGGTTATTGTAAATCTTGCTGCGGTGGACGTTTGGGTGCCTGTGACGTTTTTATTCCAGACTTCTCGGTTGATAGGCCCAGTAGTGGGCCTGCTGGATCATATGGTAGCTCAGTTTTTACCATTTACAGGCACCTCCATTCTGTTTTCATTAGTGGCTGTTACCAGTCTACATCCCACCAACAGCACAGAGGATAAGCATTTCTCCAAAACCACTTCAGTATTTATTGTTTGTAGACTTTTTGCTCATGGCCATTCTGATTGATGTGAGGTGATATTTTTCGGTACTTTGAATTTGCATGTCTCTAATAATTCGTGATGTTGAGTATTTTTCCATGTTATTTTTTATTTCTTTAAAAATACAGTGAGAAAAATTTACCTCTTGAAATTATCTTCATGAAAGTTTGCCCTGTTTTGAAATTTTTTGTTAATTGCTGATCGCAGGATATTTTTTTTTATTAATTAATTAATTTATTTTTGGCTGTGTTGGGTCTTCGTTTCTGTGTGAGGGCTTTCTGTGCTTGCAGCAAGCGGGGGCCACTCTTCATCGCGGTGCGCGGGCCTCTCACTATCGTGGCCTCTCTTGTTGCGGAGCACAGCCTCCAGACGCGCAGGCTCAGTAGTTGTGGCTCACGGGCCTAGTTGCTCCACGGCATGTGGGATCTTCCCAGACCAGGGATCGAACCCGTGTGCCCTGCATTAGCAGGCAGATTCTCACCCACTGTGCCACCTGGGAAGCCCCGCAGGGCATTTTTTGATTGCAGGTGTCATTTACAGCCCTGCAGTCGTTCTGAATATTGTGACCTTTAGCACTGGAGTTAAAGCTGCTGTTGTGGGAAACAGCCACAAGGTGGCAGGATTTCTACGTTCCCAGCTCTGCTGTCTAGGGCAGGAGAGCCTTCCTGGAAATTGTGTTCGTAGGTTGTAAATTGGAGTGGAATGTGCCAGGACAAACTGCCAAAATCTTATGTCTCATTACTTCTTGTTTGTTTTTTTAATTTAATTTTTATTTTCTTTCAGAGTAAAATTGATTACAGTGTTGTGTTTGTTATAGGTGTAGAGAATCTGGTTCCTTTATACATATACATATATCTATTCATCTTCAGATCCTGTTCCCATGTAGGTTATTACACAGTGTTGAGTAGACGTTCCTTGGTACAAGGTGGTCTTTGGTGATTACATATGTTACATGTGTTAGTATATGTATGTTAACTCCCGTATCCTAACTTATCCATTCCTCCCACCTTTCCTTTTGTTTAACCATAAGTTTGTCTTCTAAGTCTGTGAGTGTCTTTCTGTGTGAAAATATGTTCCTTGGTATCAATTTTTAGATAATCCCATAAATGATATCATAGGATATTTGTCTTTCTCTTCATGACTTATTTCACATAGTATGATTATTTCTAGGCTCATCTATGGTGCTGCAAAGGGCAATCAATGTTTCAATCTTTTTCCCGGCTTATATACCACTGTGTACATGTATCACTTATTCTTTGTCCATTCATGTGTCGATGGACATTTTCGTGGCTTACAAGTCTTGGCTGTAGTAAATATGCTGCAGTGCACGTTTGGGTGCCTCTGCCTTTTCAATTCTGGTTTCCTCGAGTTATAGGCCCAGTAGTGGGTCTGGCAGATCATATCGTAACTCAATTTTTACCTTTTAAAGACATCTCCATTCTGTTTACATTAGTGGCTGTTAAAAGTTTACATATCTCCAACAGCATAGGAGGGTACGCATTTCTCCACAACCTCTTAAGCATTTACTGTTTGTAGACTTTTTGCTGATGGCCATTCTGCCTGGGGTGAGATGATACTGCTTTGTTGTTTGGATTTGCATATCTCTAATTAATCATGATGTTGACAATTTTTTCATGTCCTTTTTATTATTTTATTTTATTTTTTAAACATCTTTATTGGAGTATAATTGCTTTACAATGTTGTGTTAGTTTCTGCTGTATAACAGTGTGAATCAGCTATGTAAGTATACATATATCCCCATATCCCCTCCCTCTTGCGTCTCTCTCCCACCCTCCCTATCCCACCCCTCTAGGTGGTCACAAAGCACTGAGCTGATCTCCCTGTGAGATGCAGCTGCTTCCCACTAGCTATCTATTTTACATTTGGTAGTGTATATATGTCAGTGCTACTCTCTCAATTCGACCCAGCTTAACCTTCCCTCTCCCTGTGTCCTCTGGTCCATTCTCTACGTCTGCATCTTTATTCCTGTCCTGACCCTAGGTTCATCAGAAACATTTTTTCTTTTTTTTTAGATTCCATATATATGTGTTAGCATACGGTATGTGTTTTTCTCTTTCTGACTTACTTCATTCTGTATGACAGACTCTAGGTCCATCCACCTCACTACAAATAACTCAATTTCGTTTCTTTATATGGCTGAGTAATATTCCACTGTATATATGTGCCACATCTTCTTTATCCACTCATCTGTCTATGGACACTTAGGTTGCTTCCATGTCCTGGCTATTGTAAATAGTGCTGCAATGAACATTGTGGTACACGACTCTTTTTGAATTATGGTTTTCTCAGGGTATATGCCCAGTAGTGGGATTGCTGGGTCATATGGTAGTTCTATTTTCAGTTTTTTAAGGAACCTCCAAACTGTTCTCCATAGTGGCTCTATCAATTTACATTCCTACCAACAGTGCAAGAGGGTTTCCTTTTCTCCACACCCTCTCCAGCATTTATTGTTTGTAGATTTTTCTGATAATGGCCATTCTGACTGGTGTGAGGTGATGCCTCATTGTAGTTTTGATTTGCATTTCCCTAATGATTAGTGATGTTGAGCATCCTTTCATGTGTTTGTTGGCAATCTGTATAGCTTCTTTGGAGAAATGTCTATTTAGGTCTTCTGCCCATTTTTGGATTGGGTTGTTTGTTTTGTTGGTATTGAGCTGCATGAACGGCTTGTATATTTTGGAGATTAATCCTTTGTCAGTTGCTTCGTTTGCAAATATTTTCCCTCATTCTGAGGGTTGTCTTTTCGTCTTTTTATGGTATCCTTTTCTGTGCAAAAGCTTTTAAGTTTCATTAGGTCCCATTTGTCTATTTTTGTTTTTATTTCCATTTCTCTAGGAGTTGGGTCAAAAAGGATCTTGCTGTGATTTATGTCATGGAGTGTTCTGCCTATGTTTTCCTCTAAGAGTTTTATAGTGTCTGGCATTACATTTAGGTCTTTCATCCATTTTGAGTTTATTTTTGTGTATGGTGTTAGGGAGTGTTGTAATTACATTCTTTTACATGTAGCTGTCCAGTTTTCCCAGCACCACTTTTTGAAGAGGCTGTCTTTTCTCCATTGTATATTCTTGCCTCCCTTATCAAAGATATGGTGACTATATGTGCGTGGGTTTATCTTTGGGCTTTCTCTCCTGTTCCGTTGATCTATATTTCTGTTTTTGTGCCAGTACCATACTGTCTTGATTACTGTAGCTTTGTAGTATAGTCTGAAGTCCGGGTGCCTGAATCCTCCAGCTCCGTTTTTCTTTCTCAAGATTTCTTTGGTTATTCGAGGTATTTTGTGTTTCCATAAAAATTGTGAAATTTTTTTTTCTAGTTCTGTGAAAAATGCTATTGGTAGTTTGATAGGGATTGCATTGAATCTGTAGATTGCTTTGGGTAGTATAGTCATTTTCACAATGTTGATTCTTCCAATCCAAGAACATGGTATATCTCTCCATCTGTTGGTATCATCTTTAATTTCTTTCATCAGTGTCTTATAGTTTTCTGCATACAGGTCTTTTGTCTCCTTAGGTAGGTTTATTCCTAGGTATTTTATTCTTTTTCTTGCAGTGGTAAATGGGAGCATTTCCTTAATTTCCCTTTCAGATTTTTCATCGTTAGTGTATAGGAATGCAAGAGATTTCTGTGCATTAATTTTGTATCTTCCTCCTTTACCAAATTCATTGATTAGCTCTAGTAGTTTTCTGGTAGCATCTTTAGGATTCTCTATGTATAGTATCATGTCATCTGCAAACAGTGACAGCTTTACTTCTTCTTTTCCGATTGGGATTCCTTTTATTTCTCTTTCTTCTCTGAATGGTGTGGCTAAAACTTCCAAAACTATGTTGAATAATAGTGGTGAGAGTTGGCAACCTTGTCTTGTTCCTGATCTTAGAGGAAATGATTTCAGTTTTTCACCATTGAGAATGATGTTGGCTCTGGGTTTGTCACATATGGCCTTTATTATGTTGAGGTATGCCTACTTTCTGGAGAGTTTTCCTATCATAAATGGGCTTTGAATTTTTTCGAAAGCTTTTTCTGCATCTATTGAGATGATCATATGGTTTTTCTCCTTCAATTTGTTAATATGGTGTATCACATTGATGAATTTGCATATATTGAAGAATCCTTGCATTCCTGAGATAAACCCCACTTGATCATGGTGTATGATCCTTTTAATGTGTTGTTGGATTCGGTTTGCTAGTATTTTGTTGAGGATTTTTGCATCTATGTTCATCAGTGATATTGGCCTGTAGGTTTCTTTTTTTGTGACATCTTTGTCTTATTTTGGTATCAGGGTGATGGTGGCCTCATAGAATGAGTTTGGGAGTGTTCCTCCCTCTGCTATATTTTGGAACAGTTTGAGAAGGATAGTTGTTAACTCTTCTGTAAATGTTTGATAGAATTTGCCTGTGAATCCATCTGGTCCTGGGCTTTTGTGTGTCGGAAGATTTTTAATCACCGTTTCAGTTTCGTTACTTGTGATTGGTCTCTTTATATTTTCTATTTTTCCCTGCTTCAGTCTTGGAAGGTTGTGCTTTTCTAAGAATTTGTCCATTTCTTCCAGGTTGTCCATTTTATTGGCATATAGTTGCTGTAGTAATCTCTCATGATCCTTTGTATTTCTGCAGTGTCAGTTGTTACTTCTCCCTTTTCATTTCTAATTCTATTGATTTGAGTCTTCTCCCTTTTTTTCTTGATGAGTCTGGCTAATGGTTTATCAATTTTGTTTATCTTCTCAAAGAACCAGCTTGTAGTTTTATTGAGCTTTGCTATTGTTTCTTTCATTTGTTTTCATTTATTTCTGATCTGATCTTTATGATTTCTTGCCTTCTCCTAACTTCGGGGTTTTTTTTGTTCTTCTTTCTCTAGTTGCTTTAAGTGTTAGGTTAGGTTGTTTATTTGAGGTTTTTCTTGTTTCTTGAAGTAAGATTATATTGCTTTAAACTTCCCTCTTAGAACTGTTTTTGCTGCATCCCATAGGTTTTGGATTGTCATGTTTTTATTATAAAGAATAATGTTTTTATTTTTTTCTAGGTATTTTTTGATTTCCTCTTAAATTTCTTCAGTGATCTCTTGGTTATTTAGTAGTGTGTTGTTTAGCCTCCATATGTTTGTATTTTTTACATTTTTTCCCTGTAATTGATATCTAGTCTCATAGCATTGTGGTTGGAAAAGATACTTGATACGATTTCAATTTTCTTAAATTTACCAAGGCTTGATTTGTGACCTAAGATATGATCTATCCTGGAGAATGTTCCATGAGCACTTGAGAAGAAAGTTTATTCTGTTATTTTTGGATGGAATGTCCTATAAATATCAATTAAATCCATCTTGTTTAATCTGTCATTTAACGCTGTGTTTCCTTATTTATTTTGATTTTGGATGATCTGTCCATTGGTGAAAGTGGAGTGTTAAAGGCCCCTACTATGATTGTGTTACTGTCAATTTCCCCTTTTACGGCTGTTAGTATTTGCCTTATGTATTCAGGTGCTCCTATGTTGGGTGCATACATATTTACAATTGTTATATCTTCTTCTTGGATTGATCCCTTGATCATTATGTAGTGTCCTTCTTTGTCCCTTGTAATAGTCTTTATTTTAAAGTCTATTTTGTGTGATATGAGAATTGCTACTCCAGCTTTCTTTTGATTTCCATTTGCATGAAATATCTTTCTTCCATCCCCTCACTTTCAATCTGTATGTGTCCTTAGGTCTGAAGTGGGTCTCTTGTAGACAGCATATATACGGGTCTTGTTTTTTGATCCATTCAGCCAGTCTATGTCTTTTGGTTGAAGCATTTAATCCATTTACATTTAAGGTAGTTATCAATATGTATGTTCCTATTACCGTTTTCTTAATTGTTTTGGGTTTGTTTTTGTAGGTCTTTTCCTTCTCCTGTGTTTCCTGCCTAGAGAAGTTCCTTTAGCATTTGTTGTAAAGCTGGTTTGGTGGTGCTGAATTCTGTTAACTTTTGCTTGTCTCTAAAGGTTTTAATTTCTGTGTTGAATCTGAATGAGATCCCTGCTGGGTAGAGCAATCTTGGTTGTAGGTTTTTCCCTTTCATCACTTTAAATATGTCCTGCCACTCCCTTCTGGCTTGCAGAGTTTCTGCTGAAAGATCAGCTGTTAACCTTATGGGGATTCCCTTGTATGTTATTTGTTGCTTTTCCCTTGCTGCTTTTCATATCTTTTCTTTGTATTTAATTTTTGAAAGTTTGATTAATATATGGCTTGGCGTGTTTCTCCTTGTCATCTATGGGACTCTCTGTGCTTCCTGGACTTGATTGACTATTTCCTTCCCCATGTTAGGGACGTTTTCAACTATAATCTCTTCAAATATTTGCTCAGACCCTTTATTTTTCTCTTCTTCTGAGACCTCTATAGTTTGAATGTTGGTGCATTTAATGTCCCAGAAGTCTCTGAGACTGTCCTCAATTCTTTTCATTCTTTGTTCTTTATTATGCTCTGCGGTTGTTATTTCCACTATTTTATCTTCCAGGTCATTTATCTGTTCTGCCTCAGTTTTTCTGCTATTATTTCCTTCTAGAGAATTTTTAATTCCATTTATTGTGTTGTTCATCATTGTTTGTCTGCTCTTTAGTTCTTCTAGGTCCTTGTGAAACGTTTCTTGTATTTTCTCCATTCTATTTCCAAGATTTTGGATCATGTTTACTGTCATTACTCTGAATTCTTTTTTCAAGTAGACTGCCTATTTCCTGTTCATTTGTTTGGTCTGGTGGGTTTTTGCCTTGCTCCTTCATCTGCTGCATATTTCTCTGTCTTCTCATTTTGTTTAACTTACTGTGTTTGAGGTCTCCTTTTTGAAGCCTGCAGGTTCGTAGTTTCTGTTGTTTTTGTTTTTGGTGTCTGCCCCCAGTGGGTGAGTGGCTTATGTAGGCTTCTTGGTGGAGCAGACTAGTGCCTGTGTCTGGTGGGTGGGGCAGGATCTTGTGTTTCTGGTGGGCAGGGCCATATCCGGTGGTGTGTTTTGGGGTGTCTGTGAACTTAGTATGATTTTAGGCAGCCTCTCTGCTAATGGGTGGGTCTGTGTTCCTGTCTTGCCAGTTGTTTGGCATGGGGTGTGCAGCACTGGAGCTAGCTGGCCGTTGGGTGGAGCTGGGTCTTAGTGTTGAGACAGACATCTTTCGGAGAGCTCTCGCTGATTGTTATTATGTGGGGCCGGGATGTCTCTGGTGGTCCAATGTCCTGAACTCAGCTCTCTGACCTCAGAGGCTCAGGCCTGACACCAGGCCAGAGCACCAAGACCCAGTCCCTGGTCAATGTTGGAATCCGACCACTTGGTGGGGGACAGTGAGTACTCAGCAGAGTGCAGGCCCTCGCCAGCCTAACCATGCTATTTTAAGTTTTGTCCTGATGCTTTTACAAAATGAAGATTTTTAAGAAGACTGATAAAAAGGAACTTTGCAACAAATATAAGTTTCTGATAGCCTTTAGATAATATCACTGGACTGGACAACAAATGACAAAACTAATGGGAAACCTGATTATTTCATCCAGATCAACAGGAATTAATGACATGGGACTGAATAAACTGGTAAATATGATTTATAACTTTATGACTTGGGAAATATACTGGCTTTAATCTTCGTTTTTTGGAAAAACATTTTCTCTTATGCTATGACCTACAACAAGTTGATAAAGTATGACTTTGTAAACAAAGACAAAACATTTATCTTTTTCTCTCTACTGGATCCTGTCAGAATTTGTCGTCTCCACCTGGCTCTCCTGTGGACTTGATATTATGCTAATCATAGTTTTATTTTATTTTTACTTCCAAATTTTTTGTGCTTTGTGTCTCCCTGCTGCACTATGTCTTTGTCAGTGTTACTAGCTGCATTACTTATATCCTGTCTATTTTGTAATATTGTTGTCTCTTGCAGTACCCAGTGTGTAACCAGGCCTCCAGCAAAACTTCTGTGGCTGAAAATCTTAAGGAAGTAGATCATGTTTATAACATAAAATAATTGTAATAATGTGATTCTAAGTTTGGGAAGGAGCAACAAGGGAAAATGTCGACTGGATCATAATTAGACAGAGGAGCCAGAGAATCTTTAATTATCAATAGGGCCTAATCCGAAAATTAGCACCTGGAGTGGCATACTGAGAATTTTTGCCTGCCCTGGGATGAGCTTCCCAGCACCATGGGACAAAATTTGATCGCGAAATGTCTCCCTAATATTGGTCAAATTCCTGACCAAGAGGAGAGGATCAGTCATCAGTGATTGCAGCCCTCCAACATGAGCCGGTGAGCCCTGAGGAAACTCAGGATATGCAAATATTGGATGCAGGTCCCAGATAGCTGTGGTACATATTAAAAAAATGATTTTGGTGAGCCCAGACTCTTGCATCTTCCCACACATTAAAAAAATGCTAAATTCCTTAACTTGAGATGCGGCCTCCTGGGCTTGAAGCCCTCAAAGTTCCTGATAACTCTCAATTTTTAGGTTGTGAATATTTTTAAATCTACAGGTGTAAAGTAAGCACTTCCAAAGCAGAACAAAAGACAAATCTCACCATTTGGAACACTGACACCGATGGCGGACACTCCCAGAAAGATCCATCTGACTGGGCAGTTAGAACGTTGTCACCCCTTTTCCCACAAGACTGTGGAATGGACATTGACAGTGGGGAATTTTAACAGGGAAGAGCTAAATAGGACTCCAAGTTCGATCTGTTTCTTTGACTTTAACCTTTGCTCTTTGCTGCTTTTGTTATTATAGTCATACATAATGGCCTGCCTCAGGGAACCCTGCCTCTCTGCCTGAATGTTAAACCAAAGTGCCTTTGTACATTCTGACCCTGTCTATCTGTGTATGGCGTCAAGAAAGAAGAAATTGACACATCACCTCCCCGAGGCTGGCCATTCCAGGGGACATTTGCAAATCTTATGACATTTTTACTTTACTTCCTCATCTCCTCCCTCTCTTTTCCATAAAAGAAGCTGGCATCCAAACCCCGATAAGATGGTTTTTCAGAGACACTAGTCTGCCATCTTCTCGGTCTGCTGGCTTTCCGAATGAAGTCATATTCCTTGCCTCAACACCTCGTCTCTGATTCATTGGCCTGTCGTGCAGCGAGCAGAGTGAGCTCGGACTTGGTAACACCCTCACGGTGCATCTCATATCCCATCCCGGTGTGGTCTTTCTGAAGCATAAATGAGACTGTGACTCTCTCCCTCCTGTGATTCCCCCCAAAGGTTTTCCCTCATTTGCTGTGGTGTCTGGTGAGAGAGACATCTGCCATTGCCCTGAGAGTCCCCGGCATCCCTACTAGACTGCTGTCTCCTTGGTTCCCTGACACTGAGCACCTCAGCAAACCAGGCAATATGGCACAAAACCCCAGAACTGCTCACCTCAGGAAGGGGCTGGCACTGCTGCTGTGTGATCAGATAGAGCAGAGAAGGGTTCCCCAGCTGGGACACAAACACTGCAGGAGTGGCCTCTCCCTGGGCCATCGCATGATTCCCGTGTGACTTGAGGGAAAGAGGGACCAAGGCATGTGTTTTTTGCTAAGCAGGATGGCGTGGGCTCAGTCGTGTACCCTCAAAATTCATATGCTGAATCACTAAGCCCCAGAACCCCAGGATGTGGCTATATTGGGAAATGGAGTTTTTAAAGAGATGATCAAGGTAAAATGCAGTCAGTAGGGTGGATCCTAATCCAATAGGACTGATGTCCTACAAGAAGAGATTAGGACACATTTAGGCACAGGGGGAAACCATGTGAGAACATGGGGAGAAGATGGCTGTCTATATGCCAAGGAGAGAGGCCTCAGGAGAAACCAGCCTGTGGACAGCAACCGGGGCTAGAGATTGGTCTGTTGTTTAAGCTGCCCTGTCTGTGGTATTTGTTATGGCAGCCCCGAGCAGACTCACACACAGGGTAACTCAGGACTCAGACTGGACAGAGCCCACTCTCCATTCCCTTGTACGTGAGTCACAGGAACCTCAGGAACTGAAGAGGGAGTCCCTGAGGAGAGGCACAAGATAGAAGATTTTAGGCATAACACGACTGCATTCATGTTAAACGTGCCTGAACTGCATTCACACGAGGTGGTTTTGTTCTGTATGTACATCGACACCTTCAGTCTGAACTGCAGACCTTTGGCTTGACCACCTCCACTGAGAACATTAGCTTCACATGCTGTGAACCATCCCCTATAGGATTTGCAGAACCACAGAGCATCGAAGAGCTCATGCTGATGTGTAATCACATTTCACAGGACCCAGAGACTGTGTGTTGGTGTCCGGGTGACCCTCGCGGCAGGGCTGCCCAACTGCCCACCAGAACCCGCTTCCCTTTTCCCTGTTCATGGCTCCCCTGCACCTCCCAGCCTTCCCACCCCTTGCAGCTGGGGCACAGTGTCTCCTGTTACCAAGGGGAAGTGTTGGAGGAGGTGAGGGTCTTGGCCAGTCTGCATGCTAGGACAGAGGGCTTTGTGCCCACGTGGTCACCCCACCTTGCTGGTTGGAGCTCTCCACCCAGAAGCAGGGAGGAGAAACAAGGGGGACAGAGTCTGGGCCCTGACACCCACCTTCCCTGGACTCTTGCATGAAGGGGAAAGAAACACCTTGAGGCTCGGCCCATTTTGGGAGACACTTCGTTCCAGCAATGAACCTTTGCCCTAAAAACCAAGGTACTTTACAAACCCCTCCCCAGCTGTCACAGAAAGTAAGGCTTAGTCTCATCACACTTTTCTCAAACCACAGCTCATGCTGAGACCACTACTCAGGTAATGGTGCTTCAAAGCAGTTTCCTTGACAACCTGGACAAACCTGCTTGGTTTCCTTGACAACCAGGGAAGATTGGTTCAAAATCTCCCTAAGAAGATTCCTTCCCAATCTCCCAAACTCTTCTCCTTCAAACATTCCTAGTCTAGGCTTATGAGCCTAAAGTGACAGTGCCATCATTATACACCAGAAAGCGATTCCTCCAAGACCATAGTTATTGGTTACATGATGCTATTGATGATGAAATCCCAGAAGAGCCAGCTTTGCAAGGTAACTAATTTTGGACTTGGCACTGGGACCCTTTCCACGGACAGAGTGGACTGGCTGTTTTCACGGCCCCATGGTGGAAGAGCTCACCACGACTTGATCCTTTCCAGGTGCTTCCTGGGTCCTCATTCTCCCCAGACCCCCACTCACATGGCTGATGTCTGTGCCAGTCTATACAGGACCTTGGCAATCTCCTAAAATGAGAGGGTTATTTCATGCACAGATAATGGGTTGAATGTTGGCCCCAAAAGATGTGTCCCCCCAGAACACAAGAACAGGACCATATTTGGGAAAAGGGTCTTTGCAGATGTAGTTAAGGATCTCGAGATAAGGTCATCTTGGGTTAGAGTGGCCCTAAATCCAATGACATGGTTCTGGTAAGAGACAAAAGAGGAGAGACACAGACACAGAGGAGAAGCGACGTGAAGATGGAGGCAGAGACAGGAGGGATGCAGCCACAAGACTGGGGATGCCTAGAGCCCCCAGAAGCTGGAAAAGGCAGGAAGAACCCTATCCTGGAGCCTCTGGAGGGGACTTTAGTTCTGCGACACCTTGATCTCAGATGTCTGGTCTCCAGGACTGGGGGAGGATGAATTCCTGTCGTTTTAAACCACCCAGCTTGTGGTCATTTGTTAGAGAAGCTACAGAACAGTCACACAGACTCTGCTCTGTAGGATCCTGGAAATGTGGGTCTCACTTAAGGCAGACAGAGGCTGGATTATGAAACCCTTAGAGTCAGCATTGGGCCCCCAGAAATCCTAAAGCAGTGCTGGACACCAGAATGTTGAGGGGTCAAGTCGGAAGCCCTAAGGGTGCTGTGTGCACACAGCCTCCCCAGGTTCTACACCTGTACATGTGGGGGGTATTTCAATCCTGATTCAGGACCTTTGATATCACCATTCAGGCTGCTAATTAAGAACCCATTTACACAGATGAAAACCTTATCAGTCAGGAAGAACCTAAGGGCAAGACGGTAATAAAGACGCAGACCTACTAGAGAACGGACTTGAGGACACGTGGAGGGGGATGGGTAAGCTGGGACGAAGTGAGAGAGTGGCATGGACATATATACACTACCAAACGTAAAATAGATAGCTAGTGGGAAGCAGCCGCATAGCACAGGGAGATCAGCTTGGTGCTTTGTGACCACCTGGAGGGGTGGGATAGGGAGGGTGGGAGGGAGACGCAAGAGGGAGGGGATATGGAGATATATGTATATGTATAGCTGATTCACTTTGTTATAAAGCAGAAACTAACACACCATTGTAAAGCAATTATACTCCAATAAAGATGGAAAAAAAGAAGAAAAACCCTATCAGGACACTTGCTACACTGATGAACAATTCTGAAGTTGGTCAGAGGTGGGGAATTTTCTCACATGCAGCCAGCAGCCTAACTTCCAGCACCCCCTTCAGCCCCGCAAGGAGCGTCCTCATTGCAAAGCTGGTGCGGAGGCGTCTCTGAGTGAACCTTAGCTGACCCCCAGGCCAGCTGCTCCTGAACTTTATCCACCCTTCCCAGGGAAGCAAACCTAAATATGTGTAAGGACCTTACAGGCTGGAGGAAAGGGCTTGGAGCCACGCCAGTGACAGCACGCTTGAGAGTTGGCTCCCGCAAGCCATGCAGGATGGTCCTGGCCCCGGGTGCTCTTCTGGAAGCTTTCCATTTACCTACCTGAGCTACCCCTCTTCTCCTGACCCCCACTGCCTCTTTTCTTTTTTTTTTCTTTTTTTTCTTAATCAGTCATCAATTTTATACACATCAGTGTATACATGTCAATCCCAATCGCTCAATTCAGCACACCACCATCCCCACCCCACCGCGGTTTTCCCCCCTTGGTGTCCATACGTTTGTTCTCTACATCTGTGTCTCAACTTCTGCCCTGCAAACTGGTTCATCTGTACCATTTTTCTAGGTTCCACATACATGCGTTAATATACAATATTTGTTTTTTTCTTTCTGACTTACTTCACTCTGTATGACAGTCTCTAGATCCATCCACGTCTCAACAAATGACTCAATTTCGTTCTTTTTTATGGCTGAGTAACATTCCATTGTATATATGTACCACAACTTCTTTATCCATTCGTCCGTTGATGGGCATTTAGGTTGCTTCCATGACCTGGCTATTGTAAATAGTGCTGCAATGAACATTGGGGTGCATGTGTCTTTTTGAATTATGGTTTTCTCTGGGTATATGCCCAGTAGAAATAATTTTTCATCATTAGTGTATAGGAATGCAAGAGATTTCTGTGCATTAATTTTGTATCCTGCAACTTTACCAAATTCATCGATTAGCTCTAGTAGTTTCTGGTGGCATCTTTAGGATTCTCTATGTATAGTATCATGTCATCTGCAAACAGTGACAGTTTTACTTCTTCTTTTCCAATTTGTATTCCTTTTCTTTCTTTTTCTTCTCTGATTGCCATGGCTAGGACTTCAAAAACTATGTTGAATAGTAGTGGTGAGAGTGGACATCCTCGTCTTGTTCCTGATCTTAGAGGAAATGCTTTCAGTTTTTCACCATTGAGAATGATGTTTGCTGTGGGTTTGTCGTATATGGCCTTTATTACGTTGAGGTAGGTTCCCTCTGTGCCCACTTTCTGGAGAGTTTTTATCATAAATGGGTGTTGAATTTTGTCAAAAGCTTTTTCTGGATCTATTGAGATGATCATATGGTTGTTATTGTTCAATTTGTTAATATGGTGTATCACATTGACTGATTTGTGTATATTGAAGAATCCTTGCATCCCTGGGATAAATCCCACTTGATTGTGGTGTATGATCCTTTTAATGTGTTGTTCGATTCTGTTTGCTAGTATTTTGTTGAGGATTTTTGCATCTATATTCATCAGTGATATTGGTCTGTAATTTTCTTTTTCTGTAGTATCTTTGTCTGGTTTTGGTATCAGGGTGATGGTGGCCTCATAGAATGAGTTGGAGAGTGTTCCTTCCTCTGCAATTTTTTGGAAGAGTTTGAGAAGGATAGGTGTTAGCTCTTCTCTAAATGTTTGATAGAATTCACCTGTGAAGCCATCTGGTCCTGGACTTTTGTTTGTTGGAACATTTTTAATCACAGTTTCAATTTCATTACTTGTGATTGGTCTGTTCATATTTTCTGTTTCTTCCTGGTTCAGTCTTGGAAGGTTCTACCTTTCTAAGAATTTGTCCATTTCTTCCAGGTTGTCCATTTTATTGGCATAGAGTTGCTTGTAGTAGTCTCTTAGGATGCTTTGTATTTCTGCGGTGTCTGTTGTAACTTCTCCTTTTTCATTTCTAATTTTATTGATTTGAGTGCTCTCCCTCTTTTTCTTGATGAGTCTGGCTAATGGCTTATCAATTTTGTTTATCTTCTCAAAGAACCAGCTTTTAGCTTTATTGATCTTTGCTATTGTTTTCTTTGTTTCTATTTCATTTATTTCCACTCTGATCTTTATGATTTCTTCTGCTAACTTTGGGTTTTGTTTGTTCTTCTTTCTCTAGTTCCTTTAGGTGTAAGGTTAGATTGTTTACTTGAGATTTTTCTTGTTTCTTGAGGTAGGCTTGTATAGCTATAAACTTCCCTCTTAGAACCGCTTTTGCTGCATCCCATAGGTTTTGGGTCGTCGTGTTTTCATTGTCATTTGTCTCTAGGTATTTTTTGATTTCCTCTTTGATTTCTTCAGTGATCTCTTGGTTATTTAGTAATATATTGTTTAGCCTCCATGTGTTTGTGTTTTTTCCCCTGTAATTCATTCCTAATCTCATAGCGTTGTGGTCAGAAAAGATGCTTGATATGATTTCAATTTTCTTAAATTTACTGAGGCTTGATTTGTGACCCAAGATGTGATCTATTCTGGAGAATGTTCCATGCGCACTTGAGAAGAAAGTGTAATCTGCTGTTTTTGGATGGAATGTCCTATAAATATCAATTAAATCTATCTTTTCTATTGTGTCATTTAAAGCTTCTGTTTCCTTATTTATTTTCATTTTGGATGATCTGTCCATTGGTGTAAGTGAGGTGTTAGAGTCCCCCACTATGATTGTGTTACTGTCGATTTCCTCTTTTATAGCGGTTAGCAGTTGCCTTATGTATTGAGGTGCTCCTATATTGGGTGCATATATATTTATAATTGTTATATCTTCTTCTTGGATTGATCCCTTGATCATTATGTCGTGTCCTTCCTTGTCCCTTGTAACATTCTTTATTTTAAAGTCTATTTTATCTGATATGAGTATAGCTACTCCAGATTTCTTTTGATTTCCATTTGCATGGAATATCTTTTTCCATCCCCTCACTTTCAGTCTGTATGTGTCCCTAGGTCTGAAATGGGTCTCTTGTAGACAGCATATATATGGGTCTTGTTTTTGTATCCATTCAGCAAGCCTGTGTCTTTTGGTTGGAGCATTTAATCCATTCACGTTTAAAGTAGTTATCGATATGTATGTTCCTATGACCATTTTCTTAATTGTTTTGCATTTGTTTTTGTAGGTCCTTTTCTTCTCTTGTGTTTCCCACTTACAGAAGTTCCTTTAGCATTTGTTGTAGAGCTGGTTTGGTGGTGCTGAATTCTCTTAGCTTTTTCTTGTCTCTAAAGCTTCTGATTTCTCCATCGAATCTGAATGAGATCCTTGCGGGGTAGAGTAATCTTGGTTGTAGATTCTTCCCTTTCATCACTTTAAGTATATCATGCCCCTCCCTTCTGGCTTGTAGAGTTTCTGCTGAGAAATCAGCTGTTAACCTTATGGGAGTTCCCTTGTATGTTATTTGTCATTTTTCCCTTGCTGCTTTCAATAATGTTTCTTTGCCTTTAATTTTTGCCAATTTGATTACTATGTGTCTTGGAGTGTTTCTCCTTGGGTTTATCGTGTATGGGACTCTCTGCACTTCCTGGACTTGGGTGGCTATTTCCTTTCTCATGTTAGGGAAGTTTTTGACTATAATCTCTTCAAATATTTTCTCTGGTCCTTTCTCTCTCTCTTCTCCTTCTGGGACCCCTATAATGGGAATGTTGTTGCGTTTAATGTTGTCCCAGAGGTCTCTTAGGCTGTCTTCATTTCTTTTCATTCTTTTTTCTTTAGTCTGTTCCACAGCAGTGAATTCCACCATTCTGTCTTCTAGGTCACGTATCCATTCTTCTGCCTCAGTTATTCTGCTCTTGATTACTTCTAGTGTAGTTTTCACTTCAGTTATTGTATTGTTCAACTCTGTTTGTTTGTTCTTTAATTCTTCTAGGTCTTTCTTAAACATTTCTTGCATCTTCTCGATCTTTGCCTCCATTCTTATTCTGAGGTCCTGGATCATCTTCACTATCATTATTCTGAATTCTTTTTCTGGAAGGTTGCCTATCTCCACTTCATTTAGTTGTTTTTCTGGGGTTTTATCTTGTTCCTTCATCTGGTATATAGCCCTCTGCCTTTTCATCTTGTCTGTCTTTCTGTGAATGTGGTTTTTGTTCCACAGGCTGCAGGATTATAGTTTTTCTTGCTTCTGCTCTCTGCCCTCTGGTGGTTGAGGTTATCTGAGAGGCTTGATGGGACGCTCTGGTGGTGGGTAGATCTTCCACTGCCTTTTTTCTTGCTTCTTCTCCTCTACGTGGGGAGAACTTCCAACAGCAGTATGCGTGACACATCCTCTTCCTTAGCAGGTGGCAGCCTGGCAACTCCTGCAGAAAGTCCAGCAGAGCCCCACTCACATTGGGCCACCCACAGAGCCGTGGGTCCTACTCCCTCCCACCAGCCCAGCCCCGAGACTGCTGACGGGGCAGAGAATGTGGCATCAGGCACAGCTGCAGGGGCTCTTGCTGCCTGGAGGGGTGTTTATATTGACCTCAGACCAGGCACACCTGAGGAGGGCTGGCTGGTCGGGTCAGCCTGCCCATGTCAGCCAATCCTCGCCCCTCAGGGGCTCATAGCTGCAGAAAATGGGCCTTGCTGCACCAGCCAGGTCCAAGGAACAGGTGTGGCATCCAGGGGATCAGGATAGACAAGGGGCGGCAGCTCTGGCTTGTTTTCTAATCATTTTATCTGGTCCAAGAGTGGGAGACAATTTCAAGAAGACCCTCTCCTACTGAGAAGAACCCAGGAGTCAGGGAGAGGAGGGGTGGTGGGTGGAGACAGAGGCCTGGTGCCCCGGCTGCAGTGGAAGCCCCTGGAAGACCAGGCGGAGGGAGGCCGCACAGAGTGAAGCCTAGGGTCACAGACCTGTTGGAGCTGCTGTTTGTTAGTTCAAGCCCTGCTCTGAGGTGCTCTGTGTCAGCTCTGAGCGACAGGTGTGCTGGGGGTGCTCTGCAATGAGGGTTATGTGCACGGTTCCTGTGTGCCAAGCCCTGTAGGGGTGCCTGCCCAGATGGGCCCTGTGCCCTTGAAGGGGCCTGTCCACGTGAGCCCCGTGGGCTGCTGGGTGCCTGCCCTGGTGTCCTCCATATCCTGGGAGGGGCCTGCCCACGAGAGCCCTCTGTGCTGTGAGGGGCGTGTGAATAAGTGTCCTCTGATTCTTTCCTGAGAATATTGGTGGAAGGGGGCATTCAGGCAACAGAGCAAACCGCTTGCTCTGGATGCTCTTGTAGGGAAGTGGGGTCATAGCAACAGGGGCTCAGCCTACAAAACCCCAGGACCACTCCCAGATCAGCTCCAGAACCACTTCTGGAATGGCAAGGAGAAGTGGGTATTCCATCTACTAGGCTTGGAGGAAAGGGGTGGGGTCTGCAGGGCTGCCCTCACCTTCGGGGACTTGCTGGGCGGCTCACACGAACTCAGCACACATTTGTGTGCTCACAGATGGGTCACGGCGTACAGTAGGGATGCACAGGTGGGAGGGCCCCTCCTGCTCCAGTCACCTCATGACCCTTCATGCCCCCTCCTTCCCTCAAGGGTCTCTAGGGTGTCTCTTTCTCCAGTGATGAAGAGCAGAACCATGACATTTACCCACACCCCCAGGGAAGCTCATTAGAGCTCTGGCACCCAGCTGGGGGGCTGGTCACGTGGTGTTGTCTGCCCTCACCCTCCAAAATGCCAGTGCCCAGAAGGGGAGCTGGGGTTCAGCATGAACCACATGGCTTGTGCAAAGAGCACAGGTGCAGGGGGCTGCCCCTAATGGGAGGCGGGAGGGTTTAGATCAAGGCAGGGAGCTGCTCACCAGCTGTGTTAGCTTCCTGGGGCAGCTGTGACAAACGACCACAAACTGAGGCTCAGAACAAAGGAAACCTGTCCTCTCTCAGCCCTGGAGACCAGACGTCTGAGATCAAGGTGTCCCAGTGCCATCTTCCCTCCAGAGGCTCCAGGGGAGGATCCTTCCTGCCTCTTCTAGCTTCTGGGGGCTCCAGGCGTCCCTGGGCTTGTGACCACATCTCTCCCATCTCTGCCTCCGTCTTCACCTGCTGTCTCCTCTGTGTCTGTGTCTCTCCTCTGGTCTCTTAGAAGGACACTGTCATCGATTTAGGGCCACCTTGATCCAGGATGACCTCATCTCCAGATCCAGAACTAATTATACCTGCAAAGACCCTACTTCCAAAAAAGGTTCCATTCTCAGATTCTGGGGGGCATGACCTGGACATAACTTTTTGGGGGACCCACCCATTCAACCCACTATAGCACCGAGTTCCCAGATGCCAGCCGACCTTCCTCAGGACAGCATCAGGCTGGTGATGTTCTGTCTATCTGCACGGAGTTGTCTTTTTATCTTGTGGTAACAGTGAGGTTGGGTCGGGGGTGTTGCTGGCCGACCTCCTGGTCATTCCAGGGACCATGCTGGTCCTTCTCGGGAGTGTGCGAGCACGGCCAGGGCTCCCTGTGAATACCCTACAGTGACCGCTCGGTGGTCAGACACCTGCATGGGCTGGACTGGTCCCCGGCACCTTCTACCACATCCACAGCCTGGTGCACTGTGTGCAGGCCTATGACCATGACATGTAGACTGGCAAGATGGGTGGGTGCCCTCCTGCCTACCACGTGGCCTCCAGCCCACCACAGACCCTCCAGTCCTGCTGTGGACACCCCCATCCAGTCATGGACCCCTGCTCCTCCCATGGAACCCCCATCCCATTAGCCTTCAAGAGGCCTTCTGGGAGGGGTGAGAACTTGGCCATGAAGAAGACAGGGCAGGCCCTAACTGCAGTAGATGTAGGCAAGTACTGGGGGTGCTTGGGTACTTGTCTCCCAAATGCCCAGAATATGGGTGTCTGAGCCATGAGGGCTCTGACTTGAGGGGTCCACCTCCACCTGGGCTCACCTGGGGGTCACTACAGGGAGAGCGTCCTTGGGTGACTTTCCAACTCTCCCCACCCCCAGCTTCAACCCCTGGGCCCCCCTGGCCCCAATAATAGTCTTTAAATTGTGTCTCTCACCCAGCAGGCCTGCGTGGGAGATTTTAATATTGTGTGGGAGTCCAGTGGCCAGCGCCCACGTGTCTTGTGTGTCTTGGGAGGTGAAGGAGCCTCGCTCTCACGTTTCTGCCCCCAGTGTGCCTGGGGGCGGGGGCAGGGTGGGGTGGCGGCAGACCCAGGCTTTGTTCTGGTAGAAGCTCCCTTTCTGTGCACAAGTTTTCCCCCACTCCCGTTATCCTCACTGGAGGCTCAGGAGGCCACAGCTTTGGGGCACCTCCAGCACCAGGACCGCACCCTAGGGAATTTCTCAAGAGCAGGGGCCAGGCCTGGGGGCCGAGGGGAGGAGGGAGCCGTCCTCTTTGTGATCCACGGGGGCCAGGATGCCTCCTACCCAGGAGGGCCTTGGACTCAGCTTAACTCACCCGGGGTCTCCTACCCCTCCCCTGGTAGGGGGGCCCTTCAGATTCCAGAGCCCAAGACCGCCCCTGACTTCTGACCCTGACTGCAGAGTCGGGAACCCAGAGACCCCCTCCCTGGCTTCTTTTTTCTTGGAGGCTCCCAGAACTCCCTAAAGCTGTTACAATCTGGGTTTATTATGGTGAAGGATGCAGATTAAAATCAGCGAGGACAGAGGTGAGGAGCAGGGTCCAGCGTCCTTGGCTGTGGCAGCCCAGGGAAGCCCACCTAAGTCCTGAGGTGCAGGGTTTATTGGGGTCTTTCATGTCAGCGTGGGGACCACCATGTGCCTAACCTTGGCCTCCAGCCCCCGGGGGGACTCAGGAAGCGCCACTATGCATCACGCCGTCAGCACAGACCAGCCTGGAGCGAGGCCCATGGAGCACAGACACTCCCATCAGACTCACGGTGACCTCCCGGAGTCAGGAGCAGAGGCCCGGCCTCCCTGTGGGTGGGTGAACCTGCACTGCATAGGCCCTGGTGCAGTGCTCATTCCGTGTGGTCAGCATGGGTGCATGCTGGTCAGCCAGTGCCTGTGTGCCTCAGCCTGTGACCGCTGACCACACTGTCCTGCTCTGCTCACAAGAGCAAGGCCAATGGAAGGACAAAAGGGTTGGAAAAAAAGCCGGTCACAGTCAGGCTGGGTGAGAAAGGGTCCAAGGAGCAAGAATCCAGCTGCCCTTGCCTGGTGAGCCGAGAGCTGACGTCCACCCTGCGGTCAGTCGTCTCCCCACGTCCCACTGTAGGGCTGCTTTTCCTGAGTGCTGGGGCAGGGTCATGCCTGTGTATACAGCAGGACACACAGCAGTGCACGTAGCAGTCCTGATGCCTGCCCTCGCCATGGAGTTGGGGTCTTGGTGATGGTGGAACATCCCGACGGGACACGGGGCCTACCCCGGGGAGGATGTTGGGGTGAAGCATTTGGGAGCACCTGGAGGGGATCCTCACCTGTCTGCACAGGTGGACTGAGGACACCGACTAAGGGTGGGCAGGCGGGGGAGCCCAGGAAGGGTCCTGGGTCATCCCTGAGGCTGGACGAGGGGTGTGGAGCTGGGGGTGATAGCGGTGGGGAGGAGGGGCTGATCGTCGAACAGTGAGGAGACAGACCATCTGAGACAGCAGGGAAGGTGAAGACTGTGCCTGACGGGAGGACGGAGAGACCAGCAGACGGCGCTACATGTGCGGGTATCAGGGCTGCTCCCTGCTGGGCGGCGCCCAAGCCCCGCACCGCTGGAACCCACCCGGTGTCCCACCAGACCCCAGCCGAGAAGAGAAGGGAAGCCACATCTACACTGCTGAAAACACCAGTGCCGGACATTCAGCCTGTTCTTCACCTGGCGGGGAAACAGGCAAATTGAAGTGGAGAATGATGGGGTTGAGGTGGGAAATGTGGGTGCTTGGAGACTGGAGAGGAGGGTTTCCTGAGGGGGTGAGACCACAGGGAGCAGGAGAGGGACAGGGGGATGGGCAGGGGGATGGCCAGAGTGTCCGGCGCTGGAGCACGTCCATCCTCCCTCAGGCCGGCCCCACCTCCCCAGAAGGCTGGGTCTATTAACACAGGGGACCCTGGAAGGGGGTTTTCTGTCTGGCTGGTTCACTGAAGCTGGGTGTTTGTGGGGACGTGGGTCAGTCTGGAAGCCCCGGTGAAGACATTGTTCAGTCTGAGGGAATGAGGTGGACACTCAGTCCCTAGTCTGTGGATGGTCTAGTCCTCTGGGTGTCATGTCTCTTCTTGGTGGTCACTGGGGCTTTATCCTCACTCCGTGGGGTACAGCAGGGGAGGGATGGACACGTCCTGGGCTCACTGTGCCTGGGCTACTGGGGAGGATCTCTCCGGCCCACATGTTCACAGGCTCAGTCACCCCTGCTTGACACCCCATCCAGGAACTCGGCACGAGGACATGCCCTGTGAAACGGGGCGCGTGGGTCGGGGGGCTGGTGGGTCCCTTCTCAGAGGGCCACACTCAGGTCTCAGGGTGGGTGCGGCCACTCACCGTGGTCACCACGCCGCTGTAGCTCCTTTCTGGGGTCTGAGATGCCCCAGGGGTGGCTGGGTGAGGGGAGGAGGTCGCCGTGACAAGGACGTGTGGGACGAGGGTCCTGGGCCCTGGGTCCCTCCCCGAGGAGGAGTGGGGGGTCATGCCCAGAGGGCCGGCGGCCGGTGACTGTCCTGGGTGTCAACAAACACAGCGCCGCCCCCTGCAGGCCGGGTGTGGGATTCCTGCAGCCCCGTCACAGAACACCGCGGGGGGGAGGGGGCAGGTTGGAACAGGGGACGCTTACTCTCAGGCCTGGAGCCCGAGGTCAAGGTATTGGGGGCCCGCTCCTCTCGCGGGTTCTGGGGTCAGTCGGTCCCATGCCACTCCCAGCCCCAGCTCTGTCTCTGCCATCACATCGCCTTCTCCCCCATGTGGCTGTGTCCAAATTCCCCCCATGAAGACCCCCACACACACAGGTCAGTGACCTTGTTTCAACCCGGCCACTTCTGCGGTGACCCATCTGCACACAAAGTCCCATTCTGACGTCCCGGGGAGTCCGTCTTCCGGGGCCTCTTGAGGTGACCAATCCTGGTGGTCGACACAGCTCATGGGGACGTGGGGGGGGGCGGGGCCCCAGGCCGGAATCCAGGAGCCTCACGGAGGAAGTGGTGTCCTGACTCAGGGAGGATGGACGGACAGGCAGAGGCGAGACGGAGGCCGAGGGGCGGTCAGCCCTGCCCTCCGGGGAGTGAGGAGTCTCTAGAGGGCCGGGCCGGAGCTGGCGGGTGGGACGCGGAAGTCAGAGGCGGGCGGCCTGGTCTGCGACGTGCGGGGTCACTTAGGGGCAGAGGCACGGTGGCCTCAGGGATGCCCTCTGTCTGCTCCTGCAAAGGCGGCCGGCCATGGGCTCCCTGCCAGGTTGGGCCAAACGTGGAGCGGTTTGAAGACACCTCACAGGGCCACCTTCGAGAAGGGTCTTGTGCCTGGGGACACAGAGCCTCCAGCCTGCCGGTGAGTGTGTGGGGTTGGTGGCACGTGGGGCTGCATCCAGGGCCCTGAGGAGCTCGAGGTGCCCGCTCCAGGCCTCACCTCGTCCGGGACGGAGGGCGGCTGCCCAGGGCCTCCTGCTTCGGGCACCGCCCCTGGGCTGGGAGGGACCAGCAGGTCCCCTGACCTGTCATTGCAGCCAAGCTGAGGCTGCTGAGTGGCCACGGCCGGAGCACGGCCTGTGGGTGGGATGTGCGTGGGGAGGTCGCATCAACAGAGGCTGGTCATCCACTGGACATACGACAAGAGTGAGCTGGACAGCAAGGCCAGCCCGAGGCACAGCTCAGGTGGGGAAGCGGCTACCTGTCCTCCATCTTCAGGACCCAGATGTTTGTAGAGATGCTCATCCAGATACCGAGGGGCTCTTTCCTCAGATGCCTCATGTCTCATCATCTGGCAGGTGTGGGGATCCTGGGGCGACCGTGACAACATGCCACAAGCTGGGGGAGTCACAACAGCAGAGATTTTTCTCTCACAGCTCTGGACGCTGGAAATACAAACTGAAGGTGTGGTTGGTTCCTGCTGGAACTTCCGGGAATCTGCCCTGGCCTCTCCCGGCTTCTCTGGTTTCCAGAAATCCTTGGCACCCCTGGACTTGGGGCTGCATCACCCCCACCTCTGCCTCTATCGTCACGTGGCTTCTCCTCTGTGTTTGTGTCCAGATTTCCCTCTTCTTATAAGGACACCAGCTGTTGGAATTAGGGCTCTCCCTAATCCAGCATGACCTCATCTTAACCACATCTGCAGACACCCTGTTTCAGAAATAAGGCCTGATTCTGGGGTCAGAATGGGTATAAATTTGGGGGGGGGACACTATTGAACCCACAGTAGTAGGTGAGGTGTTAGAGGATGGAGGGAATGAGAAGTGCCCACCGAACTGACAGGGCATCGTGAGACCGAAAACCGAGGCAGGCAGCTCCAGGTAATTAACGGATCAGTTTATTAATGGGTAATTTACTCACAGAGTGGGATTGGGATGTGGTGGACAACGATCGGAAGCATGTGCAGCCGCGCTCTGCATGGCCAAGGGGTCACCGGGACAATTTATGGTTAACATGGGGGGTGGTGCTTGGAAACAGGACGTACATTCCTAAGTCAAGGTTCATGAATGGGTAACTGGCCTCATGGGCGCCGGGAACACATCAGAGAAGGTCTTCCTTGTTTGGGGACTAACAAAGCATAGAGGCCACCTGGTCCTGATAATTATTAATCAGCCTCTATTAACTAGAAATGCCTTGAGGACAGAGAAGTGATTGACCACACAGTACAGTCCTGGGTAGGGTCAGCGGAAGGACGAGCCCAGGATGGCATCAGTTATGCTGACAGCCTTACATGGCGGGAAGGCAGGGCTGGGGAAGGTGCGGGCTTGAGTCCCGCAGGTGCCCCAGAGAAAGGGACGCGGGCCGGGCAGAGGGGTGGCCCTTGCACCTTTAGCGGGACAGGGGCGTGGCCCTAAGAAGTAACCTGACACTTGTTCGTAGAGACCCAATCTGTGCAGGGTGGACATGCCTGTGTCCAGGGTCACATCCTGCTGCTTTGGAGCCCGACCGCTGCGTGACCTCTGCAGGCCGGCCTGAGTGGGAGTATATTGTGTCAGGAGCCTCAGGCAGGACACATCCTCAGGGTTTGGGGAGGACCCCCAGGAAGCCTTGGAGGTCAATTCTTGTGGGGGAGGGGTAAGGGTTCAACTCTGCCGCCTAAGGGTGGCATCCACACATGGAGGGGGCGGTGTTATCAGTTTACCTGAGAAAACACACTTTCAGGTCCCCCGTGCGTTATGGAAAAATCATGTTTCTAATATGCGGGTTTTCAGGTAGCTGGAAGTGCTCCGGCCTTACTCTGTGGCTGTGCGCGTGCTCCAGCAGCTCCCGAGGACTGAATGCAGCGCCGTTTGCTTCACCTGGAAGGTTCCAGCCTTGGGGCGAGGGAAATCAGGCCACAGCCCTGGTTTCCAGGGCTGCAGTCAGGCAGTACACGGCCACCGGCCCCATGGGGCTGTTCACAGTGCGATGATAAATCCAAATGGATTCTGTCCTGTGCTACTGGGGATGAGCCCTGGGTCTGCCTCTGGATCGTCCCTGAGAGGGGTTTTTCATGCCCTCATTTACACTCCACGGCCCCCTCGAGGTTGCCCGGGGTCCCAGGAATCACCTGGGCAAGCAGACAGGGTCTCTTGGCAGAAATGGAAATTCCCTGAGGTGTCAAGTTGTTGATGTGACGAATAATTTATTTTTAGTTGTGATTAAAATATATGCAACATAAAATTCACCATTTAGCATTAACTTGAACAACTCAGTGGTATTTATCACATTCACAATGTTGTGCCAGCACCACCTCCCTCTGGTTCTAAAACATTCTCATCCCCCAAAAAGGAGACCCCCCCTCCCCCTCCCTTAGCCCTTGGCACCACTAACCCACTTCCTGGCTCTGTGGATTTGCCTGTTCTGGACTTTGATATAAATGGAATCAGTTTGTGGTTGTTCTTGGCTGAATGTTTGTGTCCCTCCAAAATTCACATATTGAAATCCTTACCCCCAAGGTGATGGTATTAGGAGGTGGTGCCTTTGGGAAGTGATTAAGTCATGAGCGTGGAGCCCCTATTATGGGATTAGTGTCCTTATAAAAGAGACCTCAGAGAGCTCCCTCACATCTTCTCCTTGTGAGGACACAGGGAGAAGATGCCACATACAACCAAGAAGAGGGCCTCACTGGGACCTGACCGTAGTGACACCCTGATCTCAGACTTCTGTCCTCCAGAACTGTAGGAAATATATTACTGTTGTTGAAGTCCCCAGCCTGGTAGTTTGCTATGGCAGCCCAAGCAGACTAAGAGAGTGTCCTTCTGTGTCTGGCTTCTCTCACTGGGCATTGTGTTCTCGAGGATTGTCAACACTGTAGTGAGTGTCAGTGCTTCACTCTTTTTCATGGCTGAATAACATTCTATTGTGTGGATGGAGCACATTGTGTGTATCTGTTCTCTGTTTACCTGTTGATGGTCATTTGGGTGGTTTCCACATTTTGGCTGTTGTGAATCATGCTGCTATGAACATGCATGTACAAGTGTTTGTGTGGACGTGTGTTTTCCTTTCTCTTGGGTTTATACGTAGGAGTGGAATTGCTGGGTCTTGTAGTGACTCCATGTTTGACATTTTGAGGAACTGCCAGACTGTCTTCCAAAATGATGGCACCATTTCACGTTCCCACTAGCGCTGTTTGAAGGTTCCAATTTCTCTCCTTTTTATTGTCTGTCTTTTGGATTCTAGTACCTTAGAGGGAATGAAATGCTATGTCATGGGTGTTCTGTCAGCCCGTCAGACTCTCACCCCTTTTATACCAACTACTTTGTAACACTCCCCTCACTTTCTGAAATCAGAGGCAGAGACAAGATAATCTCTCTACACATACAATATAAGTATAATTATGTATATGTGTGTATGCAGCTATAGTTACAATAGAGAGGAGAATTAAAGATAAATACATTTTAATGAAATAACACATAATTTAATAGGTGAATGCTTGGCTTCTACTACACTAAGTAATCAGATGTTTGCTGAAATTTTTCTTCAATTTAGATTTAAGAAAAGGCAGGTAACATTCAACTCGCTTCAAGCTTTATATTTAATGCTTTTAAATGAGGACAAATAGGCATTGTTGTATATAATTCGAATTACTGTGGTGACAGCAATCCTGGTGCATTAACTGGCAACTCAGAAACTCTGAGCCACTTTACCAGGAGATTGGATTTTCCAAAATGTCAGAGAATTCTTGGTAAAGTTCTGAATAACTGCGAACAAGCTTTCCTAGAATCACATCGTTGTTCTATTCCTGCAAAATTCAGCCTATCTTAAAGCCATATAGAAATAACTTGTGTGTAAAGTAGAACAGAGTCAGATTCTCAGCTCAGAAAATCACGAGCAGGTCCTTCCCAGGAAGGGCGGGCAGGCACAGGACAGTGTCTAAAACAATTGTCAAATGCATAGTTCTATAAGATCAGTGATTTTAATAGTATAACTCTAGATATGGGAAGACGCTACAAGAGGGAACCATTTCCTGGACCATAACAGACTAGTAGGACAGGCGACCCAGAGGCTTTGGGCTACTGTTAACAGGGTCTAGTCCAGTAACAGCACATTGAGTGGCCTATTAAGGAAATCCTCGCCTGAACTGGGAATGAGTATTCCAGGCACCATGGGATAAATTGGTCATGAAACGCCTCCTAAACCTTGGTCAAAATTAAGACCAAAAGAGGGGGGATTGTAACATAAAGAATGTTGCCCACCATTCAGTTGTACAAGAATTAAGTCATCAACCATCACCATCACGGACTTACAGGACACCCGGAAAGGAATTCAGGGCGAAGATCAGGATGAGGCACTTTGTACTCTGAGAAAACTGGCAGAACTGACCCTCAGAGAGTTCGATATTTTCAGGAGAAAATATTTATGAACCTGGATTCTTCCCTCTTCCCACATTTAGAAAAGCACTACAACCATTAAGGTTTGTGTCCCTCCTGAATAGCAGTAACCTCCTACCAAGCTGTGTGCTTGGTTACACGTACCCCTGCGTCTAATTCACACAAATGGGTCACTTTTTAAATACAGGCAGTTGTTTTCAGCTTTCACGTAGAGAAAAGCCGGTCATGAAGAGCATTTCACAGGAGTGCAAACTGAGTGGGCCAATCGACAGTGGTGAGATGGTCCTCCACACGCGCCGTGTCCTACGTGGTCTGAGGTCCCACGTGGCTCTCCTTTCACCCACCGTGTTGGGGAAGATGAACCAGAATGTCCGGCCCTGTGTGTCTGACATGCCCCGCTGGCCCCCCTGAATATGGGGCTCCTGGTGGGAGAAAGCGCAGCCCCTCAAGTCCTTCTCTTTGGTCTCAGGTGCAGGGACGAGCCCTCTGCGGCCCGGATGACTTGATGCAAGCCACCACTGGCGGGGGCGTCCCCGCTGAAGCAGCAGAAGAGGAAGGTCGCCGTCACCACGGAGGTGACCCTCTTCAAGAAGTACTTGCCCAGGGGAAGTACTCTGCTCAGGTGCAGCCACTGCGCAGTTGCGGACGTGGGAGCTGCTGGGGCACGTGGTGGGGGAGGGATGCTCCACACCAGGCAGGGTCGGTGGCTCGAGCCTGTGGCAGCACTGCAGCCCTGTGGTGCCCTGCCCGCTAAGATGCCACGTGAACCTGATCACGTGTGTGTGTACCACACCTGATCTCTCAGACATGTGTGCTCACCTGCTCACTGCAGGCCGGTCACATTCACTTCATCATACACCCACTCACTGCTGCCTGTTGCCCCCAGTCCACGTGGGTTGAATCCTCTAAGGAGGTCGGGGTCGCCCTGCTGGACCTCATCAGCTGGTCCAGTGCTGCAGCTGCGAAGGGGAGCCTCACACAGGGGCTTCCTGGTGTCCTTCACACTCGGGTCCTGAGCCGCACTCTCCTGCCAAGTCAGTTTCCAAGAGACCAGGCAGACTCAGACCTCTTCGAGGGGCTGGCTTAGGTAAGGGTCTTGCTTGCTTTCTGGACAACATTATCTGTTATCTCAGAGTGAAGGGGGATTGTGTACCCCCAGGGAAAGAGACATCCATGTCCTGACCCCAGGGCCTCAGGACATGACCTCATTTGGAAGTAGGACCTGGTTGTGTAAGTAGGTAAGACAGGGGCCTTAGGGTGGTCCCAATCCAGTGTAACTGTGTCCTTATAAGATGAGCGGAGACACAGACACAGACACAGAGGGGAAGCCACATGAAGATGAAGGCAGAGATGGGAGGGATGAAGCAACAAGCCCAGGAATGCCTGGAGCCTCAAGAAGCTGGAAGAAGCAGAGAGGACCCTCCCCTGGAGCCTCAGCACTTTCCAACTAGACAGTTAGTATGAGTGGGCCTGAACTGAAGGCAGCACCATGGTCCCTGACCATTCTGTCTTGCCCTCTTGGCACGTTGGGGAGCAGCTCCCACGGAACACTGACCAGCGAGTTGGTTTCACATGAGACCGTAGGACGCTGGTCTTGTAAATAGGCAGGCCCATCTCACCCTTCCTCCTGGGCTCTGGTCACATAGGGCGACTGTGCACCGTGTGGGGCTGGGCTTTCAGCCTCTTCACAGGACCCCTTGGTGTTGGTTAAAAGTTCAGCTTACAGCCCAAGAATGATGGAAGGTGAAATTCTCATCAGCCCTGTGCAGTGCAGGCAGGGAGACACAATTAATTATAGAGTTAAAAGCAGAGAGGGTAGGGGTGACTCAGCCATGGAAGAGGAGTGAAACACTGACACAGGCTATGATGTAGATGAACCTCGAAAACATGATGCTCAGTGAGAGAAGCCAGACACAAAAAGACAATTAGTGGATTCCACTTACATGAGACATCCAGAACAGGCAAGCCCACAGAGACAGCAAGTGGACTGGGGATTCTGGGGCTGTGGGAAATGAGGGGTGACCTCTAAAGAGTGGAGTTTTGGGAAGATGATGGAAATGTTGTCAAATGCATTGTGCTGGTGGCTGCACAACCCTGTGAATATGCACCACTGAGTTTAATACTTAAAATGGCTTAACTGTGTGGTATAGAAATTCAAACTCAATAAAGCTGTTATCAAAAGTGAAAACCTGGAGGCTTCCAGGCCCACCTCCAGAATGTGACAGCAGAGGTGCGGGGTCGGACAGGACCTGCGTGTCTGAAAACCCCATTGTGTCCAACCAGGTGGTCTGAGGGCACCTTGTGAAATTCTCCCTGTGGCATCAGAAGTGTGGGGCGCTAGTGTGGCTAGGCCTCAGGCACAGAGGCTGGATTCCGTGGCCTTGCTGTCCTCTCTTAGGGACTGTGGCATCGTCTCCATAGAAGGAGGTGGGTCAGCTTGAAGCCCGGTTCCCTCTTCTGCAAGTTTCTTCTTTCTCTCCCAGCAATGATGCCGGCTGAGCTGTGCCAGAGCAACCAAGGCAAAAAGGTCATGCACAGAATGACTGAGAACTTTGACCAGGTGCCCTGGGCTCCTCAGGGGAAGTGACCCAGGACTGAGGTCCCAGAGCCTCCTTCTGAGTGTCGTGGCCCCAGTGCCCCTCTCACGGGAGTTGTTGTCAGGTTTGATGGTTGAAACAGCCATGGTATCGAGATTTCACTGGTAGAAACTATTCCTTTTCTTCCCTGGGAGAAGCAGGTCTCCTTCTACTTTGTTGGGGAGACCCCCTTTTTAATAAACAAAAATGATAAACTGTAAGTACATATTAAGGATTAGGTTATATATATGTAAAGAATAATCATAAACATCAAGAAACGGAACATGATGAGTGGACACCCAGGAATACCCTTCCCTCGTCACAGCGTCCTCCCCACCGTGAGGTAGCTGTTCTCCTGATTTTGTGTCAGTGGCTTGTCCTCATAGTTTACGCCCAGGCACGCATCCCTAAATAACGCAGCCCAGCTTTGCCTAGTTCCAAAGTCTGTAAGTGGGTGTACCGTGCAGGCTGCTTTATTGCTATTGATGGCTCAGCATTGTGTCCATGAGATTCTTTCATCTTGTGAATACAGTTTTTTTAAAAATAATTTTTTATAGTTTTACTACCTTTAAACAAAATGTACTCCATTGCTGTGGAATAGTCCTTCATAGGAGCGTGCAGGGCTCATTTCTGCATCCGCTTGTGATGGCCTTCAGGTTCCTTCAGGTTTGGCTCCTGTGGCTGCAAGTCCATGTCCGTGTGTCCTGGTGCAGGGCTGGTGGGTTTGTGTTCAACTGGGAGGAGCACTGTGGGTCTCTGTGCACGGACTTCGCTATCTGAGGCCCGATTGCTTCAGAAGTGGTTGCATCCCCCCGTTGCGTACCAGGCTTTCCATTGTTCCACATCCTGCTGATATTTGATACTATGTCTTTCATGTCTGCCATTCTGGTAGGTGTATGCACAGTATTTTTCTTATGGCTTTAATCCCTCGGTTGTTAGTGAAGTTGTGCATCTTGTGGTATTCATGGACTATTTCCTGTTGTTTTTAAAAAAGTTTTAAAAATTGTGGTCAAATACACATAACATAAAATTTACAATCTTAACCATTTTTAAGTGCACATTTCAGGGTCAAGAAGTAATTCACACTGTTGTGCAAACCTGACCACCATCATCCTCCAGAACTTTTTCATCTTGCAAAATTGAAACAGTCCCCATTAAACACTCACTCCCCATTGTCCCTCCCTCAGCCCCTGGCACTCAACATCCTACTTTATGTCTCTATATTTCCGACTGCTCTAGGGGCCTTGTATGAGTGGATCAAGCACTGTTTGTTTTTTTGTGTCTAGCTTACATCACTGAGCATAATGCCCTCAAGATTCATCCCTGCTGCAGCCTGTGTCAGAATTGCCTTCCTTTTTAGGCTGAATAACATTCCCTTGTATTGATGGACCATGTTTTTCTTCTCCATTCATCCATTAGTGGACACATGTAATATCTACATTCATTTCTACTGTCATAATATTTGTGGAATAACGTCAGAAAGTCCTATGAATCAAAAGTCATTTGCCATTAACTTTTTTCTTAAACCTTTTATTGTGAAAAACATCAAAGCTAAGAAAAGGGAAAAATACATGTCAGCTTCACTTGTGTTCAGGAATTAATGCTTTATGGATTCACTTTATTCCCTGTGTGTGTGCTATGCATGTGCATGTGCCTGTTTGCCTACATATGCTGTGCATGTGCATAGGTATGTGCACTTGCACAGGTTAGTGTGTGCATGGGCATAAGCATGCATGTGTGTTCATATGCTAGTGTGTGAATATATTTGTGCTGTGCACGTGCATATGTTTGTGTGTGTGCTGTACCTGCCTGTGCGCACGCCTGTGTGTGTGCTGGAACCACTTGCAAGTTGGCTGCAGACTGAATTGTGCCCCAGATATATCCGCACGCAGCTGCTCTAACAATCCTGCGTAGCCACGTAAAGGTCACAGATCTCAGGGATTTAAATGGATGGAGCAGGATGTCCTGACACAGAGTCTGTCTTCCAATGACTGTCACTGTCTCAGTAACATCCTTCACACCTTCTTTCAGCCCCATTCAGGGTCCAGTTTAGACTCCCATTACATTCAGTCACCTGCCCCAGGTCCCCTAAAGCAACAATGTCACCGTTGGAGAGCCCGGCCAAGGCTGGGGGTGCCCCTCCTGTTGGCCTGGCCTCCAGGCCCTGCACTTGGCTCCTGTGTTCCCATCTCTCAGCCAGGCCCCGACTTGGATGGGGCCGCCACCTCTTTCCTCACAGGGTCCCATCGCCCAGTCAAGGGGGTTCATTCTCCCCAAACACAGCATCAGGAGTCGGGGGCTGACAGTCCCCACTGGGTCTCCTTCATGTGAGACCCTGTGCTGTTGAAAGAGCAGGCACCCTGCCCTCGGGGGTGGGGGACTGGGGGGCGACATGCGGCCCACGATGGGCAGGCGGGTCTCCGGGTGGGGCGAGCCAGTGTGCAAGGAGTTCCGCGGTGGGTTCTCCTCTCCAACGGCTTCTGTGCCCCTACCTCTCCCCGTGCCTCCCCTCGAAGACAGCGCGGTGCCCGGGACGGGAGCCATGGGAGCCATCAGCCACCACCCCCTCTATACACACGCACACGCACACGCACACGCACACGCTGCAGGGAAGCAGGAACTGAGTGCAGGGCTCTCAGCGGCCCTGAGCGCCCCGCCCGGAATCGGCCAGCGGAATGGACAGACCGGATCTCCCGGCCCGGACCATGCAGGACTCTCCTGCCTGGGCTTGCAGTGTGGCCGCCTCCTTCTGGAAGCCTGGGAGGCTGGAATCAGGCCACTTCTTGTCTGTCCTGGCAGCAGACTGGGCTGCACTCTAAGAAGTTCGTGGCTCACCCGTGGATCCTGACCATCAGGTGGCCAGAGAAATTGGGAACATTTCTGTTTTGCCTGTTGAAATGTTTAATGACAAAGATGTTGTTCAGTTTCCTGATGTGAGTGTCCAAAGATGAGAGACCCATGTGTGTGATCTGTACCTCCTATGAGATCAGCCCTAAGCTAGCTTAAACATGATCAAGTTCTGTCTACACGGTAGATTTAGACCTCTGCATGTCCTGTCTACTGATTATGTTTAGAGCTGACCATGTGTTGTCTATAATAAGAAGATTTAGACCTGACCATGTTCTGTGTACGCTAGGACTATGGGGACCTGGGTAGAGACCCGGCCTGGCCTCAGTACTGGGAAGCTCCTTGCCTGCATCTGAATGTCAGTGCTTAGATGTCTGGGGTCTGGAGCTGAGGTGGGCTTGTCTATGTAACAGACTCTCTTCTGAGTGTGGTGACCTGGTCCTCCCAAGGGTCAGTGCTATGGTCGAGGCCTAAGTCTTAATCCCTGCAAGGTTCACCTTCCCTGGGGCTCGTGGAGAATCCTCAGGAGGGCTACCTGGCAATAATTCCAATTTACCAGCACGTGCATGGTGCATAGGGAAGCAGGTTTAGCTGCTGAATTGATTGCAGGGCACGCAGATCGGGCAAAAGGCCGATGGGTAACAGCTGAGGCTGCTGCTGAGCTCTCCCTCCAGTCTACCGTCCCTACTCAGCAGAGTCCAGAGCTGCCCCTCGGCTTTCAGCCCTGCTGTCCTGTGAGTTTTCTCAACATGTAAGTGAGACGAGAAAGGACTGAGCCTGCCAGCGCCAAGGTCGTGTGTTCAACTCTAGTATGAAAGCTTTAAAAACAGTTAAAATCACACAGAACCAAAGTGAGAAGAGGAGGACTCCTCTGGGACAAGTGTGGGGAAAGGAGACCCACCCGACACTTTTTCCCATCCCAGGAGGTCCCAGGGACCCAGCTTGTTTCCACATTGGGGGAGCCCCCTGCAGAGCCATGGTGTCCTGACCAAGGGGACGTGTGACCCCAGGTGCAGGGTCTGGGGAGGTGAGGTCACCCTGGGACTGTGGACATGTGACCCAGGTGGAGGGGTCTGGGGAGGTGGGTCACCCTGGTGAGTGTGGATGTGTGGCCCCAGGTATAGGGTGCGGGGACTGTGTGGGTCTCACCACATCTGCATGGGTCAGGATCACATGTCTGGGGAGACCGCATATGCGCTCTTTGCCTGCAGTGTGTCCTGTCCCCTTTGAGATTTCCAACCTCTGCATTAAGGGTGTTGCCCTGATTAACCTGTGGTTCCTTTTCTTCTCTGAATCTTGTCACAATCATATGAGGTTAGGCATGTTTGAGTGGGTTGCTGCTCTGTGTTCTGGTGAGTGACAACACTTGGTGGTATCATATTAATATCATAGCATATCATATGTCTAATCTATGGGGGTCACCACTGCCTGGGTCCCCCTGGACAGAGGTCAGGTGAGCACAGACTAGCCCCCCCTAAGAATGGTCTCCCACGTGCTCTGTGAGGGTACCGTGATGGCCCCTAAGGTAGGGGACTGTGTCTGGGCCTCCGACATTTGTGATGAAGGGGAGTCGAAAGGGAGTCTCAATTAACAAGACATTATTTTAGGAATTTATTTTAAGTGAAATAAAACACACGTCACATACCCTTTACCATCATCACCATTTTAAGTGCACGTTTCTGAGGCATCAGATATATTCACTTTCTCGTGGAGCCATCACCACCATCCCTAGAACTTTTCATCTTGCAAAACCAAAATTCCACAACCATGAATGTCTCACTCCCCATTCCCTCCCACTGCCCCTGGCACCGATATTCACTTCAGTCCCTGAGTTGTCGACTCCAGGGCACCCACTGGAGTGGAATCCTGCAGTGTTTGCTGATGGGTCATTTTGGAAGAGCTGACTTTCAGTCTGCAGCTCTGCCTGTTTGCATCTGAAGAATCTGCATTTAAGGAGAGGGTGTATGAGGAAGGGGGTGTATGCGGGACAATGGTGTCCGGGGTGCAGGTGAGCCAGGACCTGACCAGCTGCCTTTTGGGTCCTCTGGTCCCATCTCTTGGTCTGTGCCTCATCTGCATCATCACTGTCCCCGCTGGCACCCCTGGGGTGTTGTTGTCTGAGTGAGATTCCCCTGGTGCCCCTGCTCTCCTCCCCTCCTCCTGCTGGTTGGGGAGGGAACTGCTTGCTGTGTGGTCTCTACTCCTGAGGCATGAAGGACCCTGTAGCATGGACCTGCAGAGTGTGGGGTGTGGTCCCAAGAGCATGGGGCCCACATAGGACACGACATCGGGGCGTGACAAGTGCTAGGGCTGCCTCATCACTGACAGGGAATGTTTCCCAGATCCTGCTCGGGAGGGCGTGGTGGGTGGCCTGGGACCCTAGAGGCCCCATTCCTATCCTGGAGCTTGGAGAGTGCATATCCCCATGGGCTCCAGATTCACCCCATATCTCAGCCGTATCCCTCTGTCCTGTCTTTGAACTCAGGAAAATGAGCTCTCTTGTCCACAACATAGGCCTGGTCCTGTTGGTATTAGGATTCTTTAAGTTAGGCATCCTGGGATAGCAGCTCTTTTTAGGCCTGAGAAGGAACAACTCAGGAGTGTACAACAATTTCAGATGAAACTAATATTCAATGACTATCTCTAACTACTCGGTTGTTGACTTCTATTAGTCATTATTCTCCTGGTTTTAGCTCTGATGTGGGGATTACAGAGGAGTCAGCATTTAAATCTTCATAATCTGTGTATTTGTAGCTTCAGTATCATTACTGACCCATAGTTTTTTATGGTTTGGGAAGAGTTATTGATTTCATGTATCATGTAAAGGATTCACAATGATGATAGGGCAATTAAGATTACAATAATGGCTAGTAAATTGTTCACATTTTCTCTACCTGTGCATCTATTGTATGCATATGAGTTAGTTTAGATGTCAATATTAGTGAAATGATATAGAGGACTAGAGAACTTATTTTAAAAATCACTATTAGTGTGTGATGATGAAAATGTGAAAGTTCTTCCATAATCGGTGATATTGTATCTTGAGAGCCTAGATGAAATTGATATGCCTTAGTGATATACAGGATTTTAGCCTATCATTTAACTTTGACAAAGCTACATCACTTTTTACTTTTATCTCATTTATTGAGGAAGACATAATTGTTATGGTGTTGGCTTGAAACTGGTTGAAAAGGACTTGAGTCCTTCCTTATTTTACATTTACATAGGTAGGATCTTGAAACATAGGATATGGTGGAGGGCATTTGTGTAACCATTCTAGGTTAGGAGTAGCAGTTTCCACTGCTAAGACTTCTTGTTTAGACGCAAATGCTTTTCAAAGTATGAAGATTATTAGCATTACTGCTGCTACTGAGATGAATGAGCCTAAAGACAGAATATTTCATGTTGTGTGTGCCTCAGGGTACTCAGACTAACGTAGTGACATCCCTGAGAGGCCACGAAAGTGCTGCAGGAAGTCATATTTACTACTACAAATATACTTGTGAAGTGAATTTTTGCTCATGCTGAGTTAACTGTATAACCTGAGAATAGTGGGAATCAGTGTAGGAAGCCTCCTATAATAGTGAAGACTGCTCCCATGGACATTAGGTCATGGAAGTGTGCTACTACATAGTATGTATCCTGGAGGGCAATGTCTGGGGATGAGTTGGCTAAGATGATTCCTGTCAAACCACCGACTGTAAAAAGAAAAACTAAAGCCTAAAACTCATAATATAGTGGGAGGTCATATAATATTACCACCGTGAACAGTTGCTAACCAGGGACTTCCCTGGTGACGCAGTGGTTAAGAATTCACCTGCCAATGCAGGGGACACGGGTTCGAGCCTTCGTCTGGGAAGGTTCCACATGCCGCGGAGCAAAAAGCCCGTGCGCCACAACTACTGAGCCTGCCCTCTAGAGCCCGCAAGCCACAGCTACCAAAGCCCACGCGCCTAGAGGCCGTGCTCTGCAACAAGAGAAGCCACTGCAATGAAAGGGCTGCACACCGCAACGAAGAGTAGCTGCCGCTCACCGCAACCAGAGAAAGCCCACGTGCAGCAACCAAGACCCAACTCAGCCAAAAAAAAAAAGAAAAGAAAAAGAAAAATTAAATAAAGAGTTGCTAATCAGCTAGATACTTTTACTCCTGTAGGGATAGAAGTAATTACGGTAGCTGATGCAAAGTATGCTCCTGAGTCGACAGCTATCCCTATGGTAAACATATGATGGGCCCACAAGAGAACTCCTAAAAAGCCAGTGGACATGACTCATACTATTCCCAGATAGCTGAAAGGCACTTTTTGTCCTAAATAATATGTAATGATATGTGAGTTTATAACAAACTCTGGTAGGCCATGAATACAGACTTCAGGGTGAGCAAAGAATCAAAATAGGTGTTGGTATAGGATTCGGTCTTCTCCTGCAGGGTCAAAGAAAGTAGTGTTTAGATTTCTATCTCTAAACAGCATGGCAATTCTGGCTGCTCGGACTGAGATTGGTAATTATAGTAATATGGCTATAGTTGGGGAAGATTAAACAAATAATGGTGTTTGGTATTGGGATATGACTGCTGGTTTTGTATTAAAGACTATAGTAATAAAAGTAATAATACCAAGAATTGAAGAGACACCTGCTAAATGTAAGGAGAAAACAGTTAGGTCGACAGAGCCTCCTGCATGGGCCAGATTGCAGGCTAGAGCTGAATACACGGTCCCACTGGTACCAGAACCAGCTTCTACTATTGGTGATATGAGTAGGAGTAAGAATGATGGGGGAAGTAGTCAAAAGTTTATATGATTTATTTGGGGAAATGCTACTTAAGGTGTCCGAGTTATTAGTGGCCCAAGTCAGTTTTCAAAGCCTGTAATCATAATGGGTACAACTATAAAGAAAATTATTACAAGTGCAGGGACTGTTATGACTACCTTACAGATTTGGGCATCTCCAAGTAGCGCTCCAGGTCAGCATAGCTCAGCCCGGATTAATGCACTTAAGGTGCTGCCTGTTACTCCAGCTCAAGCACCAAATAGTAAATATAAAATGCCGATATCTTTGTGATTTGTTGAAAATAATCAGCAGTGTATGAACAGAGGTAAAATGACTGAGTTAGCAGTAGACTAAATCTAAAGACAGAGATTGAGCCCTCTTTCCGGCAAACCCTGTGGTGAATCAACAAATTGAATTGTAACTTCAGAGAAGCAGCTTCAATTCTGCCAGTGATTTTCCTGCCTTTTTTTTTCTTTTTTTCTTTCTCAAATGAAGGAGAAGTAGACTGAAGCCAGTTGACTAGAGGATTTGCCTGTTAACTAAAGTTTCCTGGGGTTAAAACTCATCAATCTCATAAAGATTTGGCTTAAAAACAATGTTTGCTTTACAGTCAATTGATGTAGAAAAAAAGTCTTGCAATCCTTATTTTTAGGAATTAAGTAAATTTTACTTGTTTAGGGTTTTGAAAGCTCTTGGTCTGAACTAACGTAAATTCCTTGTCCAGCACCGATAGAATGGGTGTTGTGTGTAGTAATCGTGTGGGTATTATGATTGGTAATGACAGGAAGGTTATTTCTTTGTATGTTCAAATTGTTTTGTCTTTGTGTTGTTTAATGAAGGGAATATAGTTAGTGATGTGGAGTATGTTAGCTGCAAGTAGAAATATATGCTGAGGACTGCTATGATGGCTATTAGTGTTGGTAGAATGATGTTGTCATTTTTGTTATCTCTTGGATAATTATTCATTTGGGTAAAAACCCTGATAGTGATGGGCGATGTCCTAATGATACTATAATGGTGAGGAAAAGGATTGTGATGGGAGGTGTTTTATCTCATGTGTGTGAAAATGACACTCTTGTAGTACATGATCTGGGCATAATTAAGAAGAGGATAGTGTTGTTATGATATAAATTAGTATGTTTAGGATTGTTATAATCTGAATATACATTATAATAGCTGTTATTCATCCTATATGGGCAATTGATGAGGAGGGTGTAATATTTTCCAGGTGAGTATGGCGAAGTCTGCCTCAGCCTCCAGCTATGATTTATAATATCACTATGATTAATAGTATATTTAGGTTGATGGATGGTGACATGTGGTATAAAACTGATAGGGGTGCAATTTTGTCATGTTGATAGCATCAGGTCTGCTGTTCATGGGATGCCTTGTGTGACTTCAGGCACTCAGAAGTGAAATGGGGAAAGCCCTACTTTTGTGACAAGGGCGATTGTCATGAGGGTGGATGCTGCTGGATTAAAGATTTTTGTTATTCATTGTGTTCTTTGTCCAGAGTATATTAGATTAATGATAATAGCCATTATAAGTAGCATTGATGTGGTGGATTGTTTTAGGAAATATTTGTTGGATGCTTCTGTAGCTTATTGGTTCATGTTTTTTATTAGAATGGGGATACCATTAACCAGTGTGAGCTTGTTATACAATTATATTTCCTGAGATAATGGTCAGTAGAATGATAGTAAAAGCAATGAGAGTTTATTAGCACAGGAAGGATATACAACAACATTTTTGGGGTATGGGCCTAAAGCTTAATTAGAGAACCTTACTGTATAGCATGTGGTGTAATGTGGTAGCATGGAGAATGTAAAATTCTTAGGAAGAATTCAATTCCAGGAATAAGAGCATGGAAACCTCTATGATTTACTCTATCAAAGTAACTCTTTTGTCAGACATATTTCTTAAGTTTGTGGTGGGTTGCCTGGTATGATGACAGGTAGTGAAAACTCTCATATACATAGGGTTAATGTTAGTAGTAAAAAAACCTTTTATATGAGATGTATACGTTGATCATATCAAAATTGTGGGTAGGATGCTCAAATTCATAGAAAGGAGATTGTTAGATGTGTTTTAATGATGACTTGGGCTGTATATAATTCTGGCACCTAGGGATTGTCGAATGCTCCTAAAAATAGATTGTTGTGGAAATGTTTATTATAGGGAAATGGACATATTCTCTAGGAAGGACTGGGTGAATGGGCCTGCTACATTTTCTACATTGAAGACATATACAGGTTTTGATCCTACTTCTGTTAAATCCAGTGGGGCTTCATTGGATTTCTGCTACTGCGGAGATAATCAAATTCTGGGTAGGGGTCAGGGGAAAATTAGTCATAGGTGTTCTTGTGTAGTAATTACTGTTGAAAGTGTAAATGATCCATTTATCAGTAAGACTGAGAATAGAATAACTGCTACATTACTTCATATGAGATTGTCTGTTCTACTGTCCCTAGAGCTCCAGTGAGTGAGTATTTTGAATGTGAAGCTCATCCAGATCTGAGGATGGAATAAATGGCTAGGTGTGATATGGCTAATATAAATAATATGCCTACATTTATATTAATTAGTGGATAAGATATGGGAAGAGGAATTCATGTTGTGAGAGCCAGGGTTAAGGCTAGCATTGGGGCAATAATATATAAATTGATGATGTTGCTGGACATAGTGGTTCTTTAATAAGTAATTTGAATGTCTCAGCAATGGGTTGTAATAATTCATGGGGGCTGATGATTTTTGGCCCTTTCTGGATTTGTATATAGCCTAGGATTTTCCATTTAGTTAATACGAGGAATGCTATGGTGAATTAAATTGGGTAATTTGTGAAAGAATGTTGATTATAAACATATTCTTAGGAAGAGGACTTGAATCAGTGCAGATAAAGGTTTCAGTTTTACATAATTACCGGGCTCTGCCACCGTAACAAACCCTGTTCTACAGTAGGGTATGTATAAATTAATTGAATGTAGATTGTATCATCATTTAGTTTGAAATCGTTTTGTAAAGTAAGCCGTATTGCTCTTGTCCTTTCATACTGGAAGAAATCTGCAATAGACAGAAACCAACCAGGATGACTCCAGTCTGAACTCAGATCACGTGAGACTTTAATCGTTGAACAAACAGACAATTAATAGCAGTTATACCATTGAAATGTCGTGATCCAGCATCAAGATCATAAACCATATTGCCGATATGAACTCCAGAATACAATTACACTGTTATCCCTAGTAAAACTTGTTCCGTTGATCAGTGTTTTAGAAGAACAAGTGGTAAAGCATTTTGACTAGCTGGTCTAAATTTTAATCACTCAGAGGCGGTTTTATTCTCCAAAAAATAAATGGCGCACGGGCTCAAGGCACACCGGCTTCAGTACTTGTGGTCACAGGCTCAGTAGTTGTGGCCCACTGGCTTAGTTGCTCCGTGGCACGTGGATCTCCGTGAGATCTTCCCGGACCGGGGATCGAACCGGGTCCCCTGCATTGGCAGGCGAATTCTTAACCACTGCATCACCAGGGAAGTCCCAGAATCGCAGTCTCCCTTTTAATATACCTTAAGCCCAAAGAATCCATGGAAAATTGTTACAGAAAATAAGACAATAAAATATTGTAAGGACTATAACAGAAGCATATAGTACACCGTTCATATAGACACATCCCAAGCAGTTACAAAGTATATTAAAAGGGAGGCTGCAATTTTAAAAGAATAAGATAAATTATACCCACAAACTCCCAATCTTTCCTGAAACGTTGCAATCTGAAACCCTATTGTAGGAAGCAGAAGATTCCAGGAGACATTCTACAAATGAAGGACTCTAAACCCTGTGGTTGGATAAGGAATTCTGGAAGGAAGGTATCCTCACCCAAGGAGAGCAGGTTCCTATACTTCTCTAACATCACATCCCTGTACAATTCCCATTGATCTTGGTCCAGACATTCTCACTCCTCTTGAGAGAAATCTATGGCCACATCCTGGAATGTCAGCAGTCCCTGAAATTAAACGTACACATGCCATGTGGCCACGGGAAGAGTTCATAATGTGACCCAAGAAGAAAACAGCAAGTTAAGAGAACTGGTTTTAATTTAGAAGAGTGTCTTCAGTTATCCACTAATATATATATATATCTCCTTATTTCTAACTACAAGAAAAGAATATGGCATGTGATCCACAAAACCAGTATAGAGACTATACTTATCTGGAAAAGAAATGATAAAATGATGGTTTCAACACAGGCATATGCATTTTTGAGTGTTTTATTTATACCAAACTGGATGAAATGTGTGTATTTCTCAGACAGAAAAGACATGTGGAGGTAGAAATGTACCTTTCAACTATTCATGGGTACACAAGTACACTAAGGAGATTGTAAAAGTGCAGATTGTGATTTAGTAGGTCTGGTGGGCCTGAGTTCTATTTTTTTCACAAGCTCATTTTTAACTAGTGATGCCACAGTCTCTGATTCATTAACCACAATTGTGAATAGCAGAGACATAATTAGAAAGGTAAAAATTCATATTTAACTTTGAACTTAAAGCGTTTTATGGATTTTACACCTTTAATAGAATAGTGAGCACAACAGCAACAATCATTTGTGAATATTTACTATAGACTGTGTATCTTTCTAACTTTTTTGTGTAGGATTCCAGGAAAAAGGCCTGGGCTGCGGTCACAGTGGGCGTGGCCCCCAGGCCGGGCCGCCCCTCCAGGACCCCCGACGGGGCCCTGCGCTCCTGGCGGTTCCTCCCCCGGCCCCCCCCCTTCCTTCCCGGAAGGCCTCGGGGCAGAGCGGTCCCACCCACTGCTCCGTGAACAGAGCCCGCGTTTCCGCAGAGCTGGAACTCCCGGCTCGGGGTCTCTTCCCTCCCCCGTCACGAACTGCCCCGGAGCCCGAGGGGAGGGCGGTCTCACTGAGGCTGCCGGCTCTGGAGGGTCCCCGGCGGCCCAAGCCATGACAGTCGTGGGGACGGCGGGCCGGGTAAGTGGGCGCCGACCCTCCGCCTGGTCCGGTGCCCAGGCTGCAGCGCAAGACCAGCTTCTGAGGGTCAGGGGTTCGCTGCCACCCGCCGCTGCTGTGCAGAAAGAGCGGCCCCCAGCGTCTGGTCCCAGGGAACTTCGGTCCCTCCTCTTGCCCCTGCCCTCGGCCTGGCTCGTGGGGCCTGGTGGGCGTGGGGAGAGGGTTGGCCTGAGTGTCCTGAGGGGAAACGGGGCAAGGGAGGCGCAGGGTCCGGCTGCAGCGTCAGCGCCCCTCCTCCCAACTGCGGGGAAGCGGCTGAAAACTCCTCCCGAGGCGCGCAGGCCCCTTATCCAGCTGAGTCCCTCTGCGCTCCTTCCTCCCTGAGCTAAAGTACCGGGGGGGAGGGGACAGGGGAGGGGACTGGCGCAGGTAACGGGGAACATCCAAAGATGATTGTTAACTAAGGAAAACCAGCTATCCCAAGGTGAGGAATGTAGCGCTTTTCTTTGTATGGGAAGATGCAAGAGTCTGGGCTCACTGAAATCATTCCTTTCATATGCACCTCAGCTCTCTGGGGCCTGCATTCTGTATTTGCATATCCTGAGTGCCTCAGGGCCCACCGGCTCACATTGGAGGGCTGCAAGTGCTGATGACTGTGACATCCTTTGTTTACTGATATGGCAAGAAATAGTCCATTTCTCACAGGCTTGAGGGGCAGACAGTGAAAAAAAAGTCGGAGAATCTCACTCAGCATGTACTTTGGTTTACATATAGATAATATTTATACTTAACTGTGCTAATAGAGGTTCTCAAGTCCAATCAACTTGTACTACTGCCCTCTATGTATCAATTTCATCAGTATCATAAGATAAATGCCTATAGAATTGACTTAATCCATTTAAATAGGATAATGATTTTTAAAGGAAACATAATAGAAATATAACAACACAACCTTTACCACTAAAGGCTGGGTCTGGAACAACGTAAATAAATGTTCCATTGTTAAAATATTGAAAGATGTATTCAATAGAAATATCAACAAAAATGACAAATAATAAGGGTAGCAGAATGTTGAAATGTTCTATCTTTATCATTAAAGTGGCAGAAAATCATTTATTAATAGGCACTGGGGGCAGAAGATGCCTGATTTTATATCTGTGTCATATTTGTGCAGTTGTTTCAACAAGTAACTTAAAGACAAAATGGAAAAACAAGGAGGTTTGTGCCTGAGATCATGTTGATGTGAAACCAGGGATGGCCACCTTGTGCCAGGTGAGTTAAGTTTACCTGGCAGGTAGACCGCAGAGCTCCTGGGAAGCAAGGGTTTAAATTTTTCTGCTGGGTGCCCCTTAGGTTCTGTGACTTGACTGACTATGAGTCATGTTTCGGGAAAGACCTGATCACAGGAAAAGGGTGGGAATCGAGTGATTTGGGGAGCAGCTAACAACATTCATCACAGCTCACGGCCTGAATGAATTTTAAAGAAACAGGAAAACAAATGCTTCTTATGGAATCAGAGAATGTGAGGGCTGGACAATCCCAGAAAATGAGGAACACCCATCCCATTTTCCAGATGAGAAAGCAGAGGCCCAGCAAGGTGAAATCCCTCACCCAAGTTGCACCCGTCTCTCCTCCCCACTACATGGTTCATGAAAACAGGACTCTTCCTGTCTTGATCACTGCTGAACCCCCAAAAGGACCAGGCATCTAGCAGCTGCTCCAAAAATTTTGGTTGACTGTAGGAACAATGCTATTTCTTTGTTTCTCACTCTTATTCAGGATGGTGACAAGAACTCCCCAGGTTGCAATGTAATTCGATAAATGTAAATATTAATTGAGTTTTGTTGTGATGAGGACTTAGGCTTTGAAGGTAACAGACTTGGTTCAGATCTTGGTTCTGCCACTCAATAGCTGTTTGGCTTTGGGAAAATTACTAAAACTCTCTGAGATTATTTCCTCCTTTGTAAAGTGGGGATAAATCTATCTGAGCCAGCAGAGCACCTGCATGAGAGATGTGCACTAAATATTGGTCTTTCTCACTCTCCTACGCCATCTCTCTGTTCTTCCCAGAGAAGTTGTACAGAAGGATACAGTACTTTTTAAAAATAGTTAACTAATTAATTAATTTGTTTTTGGCTGCGTTGGGTCTTCGTTGCTATGCGCAGGCTTTCTCTAGTTGCGGCAAGCGGGGGCTACTCTTTGTTGCGGTGCGCGGGCCTCTCATTGCGGTGGCTTCTCTTGCTGCGCTTGTTGTGGAGCACCGGCTCTAGGCGCGTGGGCTTCAGTAGTTGTGGCCTGCAGGCTCAGTAGTTGTAGCGCATGGGCTTAGCTGCTCCGCGGCATGTGGGATTTTCCCTGACCAGGGCTCGAACCCATGTCCCCTTCCTTGGCAGGCAGATTCTTAACCACTGCGCCACCAAGGAAGTCCGATATAGTACTTTTTAAAGAGGGGTTTTAATTTATTTCAGATTGTGTACATTTTTCTTGTAGAAAAGATTATTCCACTATAGAAACATAAACACGCAAAACCACTACAAATGCAGTATTCTATGGGTTAGATATTATCAGTCACATTTTATAAGTAATTGGGCAAATGCCAAAGCACTAGGTACTGGGGAGTAAGAAGACTCAAATCTGGGGTGACCCCACCCCAATTTCAAGAGCAGGGTGTGCTTTTCAAATCCATGTTTCATCTGGTCTTTGTTTCTCATCCATCCTCTGTGTCTGCCTTTCTCAAGACGGCTCAGATCCTTGGCTTTCACACCCTCCCGGCTGGCTGTGCCCCAGCTCCCGGCCTGGAACCTCTGCGTGCCTGAGTGTGCCTGCTCCCCCTGTGCATCACCAGCTTTGCCAGGGAGCTGCTGTATCGTGCACTGCTTGCTGTACCCAGAGTACCTGGACCCTTCTGGTACATGAAGTGCACCCTCCTCACCATGTGTGCAGCCCATCCCCTTACCTTATATCCTGCCTCTAAGCCAGGCTTGGGGGTGACTACAGTGTGCATTCAGCTGTGTGAGGTGCTGGGATCAAAGTGAAGTTCCCAACTTTTGAAGTTGCAGGCTTGAGGGGCACACAGTGATTTAAAGTTGGGTCACCTGACTTAAAGGGGGGACTGATTGATTTAAAGCCAAGGCAGCTGACTTAAAGCCTGCGTCCCTCAGCTGCAGGACGAGACCAACTTTGGCGGTGCACGGGTTCGCTCCAAGCCAGCACTGCTGTTCAGGAAGAGCTTCCAGCGGCGCCTTAGTCCACGGGGACTTGGTCCGTTGTCTTGCCCCTGCCCTCAGAGGGGGGCCACCTGCTCTTCTGGAGGAGAATCAGGGAGGGGGAAGTGCAGAGTCCCGGCTGGAGTTGCGGCACCCTTGTCTGATGGCAGGGAAAGGGGGGCGGGGCTGTGTGGTGTCCTGGGGCTGGACTCACCAGGTCGACTCAGCCTCTCAGCCTCCTAACCTCCCCCCAACACACCCCACAAGAGTTTCCAATAATATGTAATTGCGCCTTAGCTTCTCGGTCTTCAAACTCATTCCCAGGCTCCCAGGTCCCTTGATTCAGCCAATTCCTCTGTGCTTTTTCTTCTATTAGATACAGTCCCAGAGGGAGGGGCTGGGGGATGGGACTGGAGGGATGCCGGCAGCACTGGCCTCAGCTGACTAAAGAGATCCGGGGCCTTCACTATCACACATGTGCGAGGACCCTTAAGGCGTAATCGAGGGGGCCAGTTAGAGGCAGTCCTTGCTGCCTCAAGTGAGTATGGATCACCGTCGGGTGGGGAGCACGCTGACCCCTGAGAAGTAGTGTTAGGAGGATGTGTTCCTCCCTCGGCTTCAAGGACGTGGGTGGGCTTCAGGGCTCCAGTTCCCCTCCAGGCCTCCAGGTCCGACTGCACCGCAGCGGCCTTGCAGACCCGCCTTCCTGTCCCAGAACTTGCCAGGCTCCAGGAAGAATCCAGACTGCAGAGATGGTGCCTGAGCGCTCCAGCTTAAGAAGTGCTGTCGGGCTTCCCTGGTGGCGCAGTGGTTGAGAATCTGCCTGCCAATGCAGTGCACACGGGTTCGAGCCCTGGCCTGGGAAGATCCCACATGCTGTGGAGCAGCTGGGCCCGTGAGCCACAACTACTGAGCCTGCGCGTCTGGAGCCTGTGCTCCGCAACAAGGAGGCCACAATAGTGAGAGGCCCGCGCACCGCGATTAAGAGTGGTCCCCGCTTGCCGCAACTGGAGAAAGCCCTCGCACAGAAACGAAGACCCAACACAGCCAAAAATAAATAAATAAATAATTTAAAAAAAGTGCCGTCCCTGGGGACCCAACAGTGGAGGGAGGAAGGGTGAAGGGAGTGGGGGGGTGGGGTAGAGAGGGGTGGCTGCCCTGGGAGACGTTGAGAGAGAAATATCGCCCCCCATACCCCCTGCCCCTGCAACTGACCCATTGATGCCATAGGATCTCAGGGCCTTTTAGTCAGAGATGCCTCTGCTTCTTTACTCCTGTGTTCAAAACTATGCAAAACCAACTCTTCATCCTCTTGCTGCCTTGCCAGGACTTTTAAAGCACTGTTCTTTTGAAGCACTCGTTCCCTAAACTGCAGTTTGGAGCTGTCCCAGCTATTTAAGTGTTCTCCTAAACTGAGACTAAATCCTACTCTTTTGGAAAAACTACCTTCACTTCAGAGGAGATAGTCTTTTCTGCCCATTCGTTCCTTCTACTGCCCTCTTAAGAACCCCTGTGCTCAAAGAGCTTGGTGATTTATTTTTTGCTTGATGTCAAAAAGAAACCTTCCCCATGCACCCCAAAAAGCTTTCCTGGAACATAGGTGTTTCACAACCATGACAGTGTTTTGCAGTTAGTATACACTGGGTAGAGTGCCTAGCAATCCCTCCAAGAGCCAGAGGTGAGCAGACCTTTACTTATTTGATTGGAGGCCCTTCAAGTTTAGGAAGGTCCCATTCTTATGACCCAGCAGGTAAGACAGAGCCCTGGATGGCTGTGGCTGTGATTAGATAACTTCTGATGATTTTATTTCCCTTACTGAGCTGCTGCTTCTAGGTTAAATTCGTTTTATTACCTGTCCATTTTTAAAGAAAGGCTGACAAAGTCACTGTAATAGGTCAGGAGTCGGAACTCAGGGTTGGTCAAAGGTACTCACAGGGAGGAAGGTGGATAAAAATAGGTGGGTAAAATAGGAGGGTTGGCAAGTACAGCCAGGACACCCGTGTTCATCATGCATACTAATAAAGGCCAGAATCTCCTCATTTATCTCTGGTGGGAAGTTCTGACGGTTTCACAGGATCAAACTCAAATCATATTCAAACTAGGGGATTTCCCTGAGCATAAAAGGAAGTATCCGTCCCTAGCAGGAGTCGCTGCAGAGGAATAAAGATGTAGATGTAGAGAACGGACCTGAGGACACAGGGAGGGGGAAGGGTAAGCTGGGATGAAGTGAGAGAGTGGCATGGACATATATACACTACCAAAGGTGAAATAGATAGCTATTGGGAAGCAGCTGCATATAGCACAGGGCGATCAGCTCAGTGCTCTGTAACCACCTAGAGGGGTGGGATAGGGAAGGTGGGAGGGAGACACAAGAGGGAGAGGATATGGGGATATATGTATACGAATAGTTGATTCACTTTGTTATACAGCAGAAGCTAACACAACAAGGTAAAGCAATTATCTCCAATAAAGATGTTAACAACAACAACAAAAAAACCCCCAAAATCTAAGTCAATCAAGCCAACGGAGACAATGTATGTGCTTACAGTTCAAGAAATCCACAAGGGAATCCTTTATTCTGTAGGCAATGAATGGTCCATTCGAAAAGGAAAAAACTTTCTAAAATGTTGTCTTTCCATTTATTGTTCAGAACATCATTTTTATACCTCTGCATTTCTTACTATTCAAAGCCAAGTCACGTGAGTTACAGGGAAGCAGCTGATGGATTTAAAGTTGGGTCACTGGATTTAAAAACCAGTGGCAGTTGATTGATTTAAATCCCAGTCATATGACATGAGGAGGGGGTGCTAAAAACTGCTTTTTCATCTCTGGCTCAGAATATCATATTTACCTTGGTTTTTCTTATGATTTAGAAAACTTGAGCTGTCTCTCCTTGGAATCATCAGGAGAAAAATACAGTATTTCAGGTTCATTCTTGAAACCAACTTCTCACGGTTAAGGTGTATTGGCTAAAAGATCTTCCTTCTTCAAGAGATTCCAAACCTCTGTAAGACACTTCATTGTAATTGGAGGAAAAAGAAGAATGAATTCAGGCCAGCAGCTGCAGGAGGCCAAGGCAGCCCCCAGGACTAGGGAAGGAGGAGGAGGAAGGGCTGAGAGTTGCCATTAGAGCAGACAACCTCCAGAGGGCGCTGAAGCACCGGCAGAGCCCACCTGCCACTCCCAGTTTGGCACTCCAGGGTCAGATTCGGGTTTGGAGATGGGGTTGCTGTAACCCCAAGGAGGTGAGCAGAGAGGAGGAGTTGATTACCAGTCTCCTCTGACTCTCTGACCCAAATTGCCTGGCTTCACAGGGGGGACAGGGTTTTGCTTTCAGCAAACTGGTGGGGCACTTCCAGGCTGGTCGGGTTGCCCAGTGGCATTTGTTTATCAGTTCTAGTAGTGTTTGTGTGGAATTTTTAGGGTTTCCTTTATATATGTTATCATGTCATCTGCATATAATGACAACTTTACCTCTTCCCTTCCGATTTGGTTAGATTATATTTCTTTTTCTTGTCTGATTGTTGTGGCTAGGACTTCCAATACTATGTTGAAGAGAAGATGTGAGAGTGGGCATCCTTGTCTTGTTCCAGATTTTAGCAGGAAGGCTTTCAGCTTATGAACGTTGAGTATTATATTGGCTGTGGGTTTGTCATAAATAGCTTTTATTATGTTGAGATATGTTTCCTCTGTACCCACGTTGGTAAGTGTTTTTACCATGAATGGATGTTGAAGCTTTTCAAATGCTTTTTCACCATCTATTGAGATGATCGTTTGTTTCTTGTTTTTCCTTTGTCGATGGGGTGTATCATGTTGATTGATTTGCATATGTTGAAACAGCTTTGTGAAACTGGGGTGAATCAAATTTGGTCATGGTGTATGATCCTCTTATGTGTTGTCAGATTTGGTTTTCTAATATTCAGTTGAGAATTTTTGCATCTATATTTATCAACGATATTGGCCTGCAGTTTTCTTTTTTGGTAGTGTCTTTCTCTGTGTTTTTTTAAAAAGTCTTTATTGAATTTGTTCCAATATTGCTTCTGTTTTATGTTTTGGTTTCTTGTTTGTGAGGCATGTGGGATCTTAGCTCCAAAACCAGGGATCGAACCCGCACCCCCTGCACTGGAAGGCAAAATCTTAACTGCTGGACCACCAGAAAAGTCCCCATCTGTTTTATTTGGTTTTTTAAAAAGTAAATTTCTTTCTTTCTTTATTTTTGGATGCATTGGGCATTCGTTGCTGTGCTCGGGCTCTCTCTAGTTGCGGTGAGCGGGGGCTACTCTTCATTGTGGTGTGCAGGCTGTTCATTGTGGTGGCTTCTTTTGTTGCAGATCATGGGCTCTAGGTGCATGGGCTTCAGCAGTTGTGGCTATCAGGCTCAGTAGTTGTGGCTCGTGGGCTGTAGAGCGCAGGCTCAGTAGTTGTGGCACACAGGCTTAGTTGCTCCATGGCATGTGGGATCTTTCCAGACCAGGTCTCGAACCTATGTCCCCTGCAGTGGCAGACAGATTCTTAACCACTGTGCCACCAGGGAAGTCCCCCCTCCCCATCTGTTTTTGATATCAGCGTGATAGTGGCTTCATAGAATGTCTTTGGAAGTATTCCTTACTCTTCAATCTTTTCGAAGAGTTTGAGAAGAATCAGTGTAAGTTCTGCTTTTTATATTTGGTAGAATTTGCCTGTGAAACCATCTGATCCTGGACTTCTGTTGGTAGGGAGTTTTTTTAAATTACAGATTCTATTTTTTTTTAATTCTATTTATTTATTTATTTATTTTGGCTGTGTTGGGTCTTCGTTTCTGTGCGAGAGCTTTCTCTAGTTGCAGCGAGCGGGGGCCACTCTTCATCACGGTGCGTGGGCCTCTCACTATCGTGACCTCTCTTGTTGCGGAGCACGGGCTCCAGACGCTCAGGCTCAGTAGTTGTGGCTCATGGGCCCAGTTGCTCCACGGCATGTGGGATCTTCCTAGACCAGGGCTCGAACCCGTGTCCCCTGCATTGGCAGGCAGATTCTCAATCACCACGCCACCAGGGAAACCCTCTATTTTGCTTTTAGTGATCAGTATGTTCAAGTTATCTATTTCTTCTTGATTCAGTTTTGTTCGGCTGTAAAAAAACAAAATATATTTTTAAGTTATGTTAGCACCTAAATACTTACCATGTATTAGACCACAAAAGAGAGAAGAAAAAATATTAAAATATTTTTTCAGATACAACAAGTATTGAAATGTTTTAAAGAAATTGGTAAAATAATACTAATTACAATAATGACAAATTGTTCTGAACTTAAAGACTACTTATATCTAAGATGCATATTATATGCTTATTGTTTTATTGTTTTTAAATACATGGAATGTTTTCTCCTTTCTAATGTAATTCTTTTATTTTACCTGTATATTGTGAAAAAATTTAGTTGCACATAATATAAAAAATTACACTTTAATAGGAGATATTAATCCATTTACATTTACTATAGTACTGAAAATACTTAGGTTTAGCGTTCCATGTCATTGAGTGCTCTTTTTTATTTATTTATTTTTAAAAAAGATTTAATTTGGAGGGGGGGGGGCATAAATTATTTATTTATTTATTTATTTAATTTTAACATCTTGATTGGACTATAATTGCTTTACAATGGTGTGTTAGTCTCTGCTTTAGAACAAAGTGAATCAGCTATACATATCCATATATCCCCATATCTCCTCCCTGTTGCGTCTCCCTCCCGCCCTCCCTATCCCACCCCTCTAAGTGGTCATAAAGCACTGAGCTGATCTCCCTCTTCTATGCAGCTGTTTCCTACTAGCTAGCTATTTCACATTTGGTAGTATATATAAGTCCATGCCACTCTCTCACTTCGTCCCAGCTTACCCTTCCCCCTCCCCATGTCCTCAAGTCCATTCTCTATGTCTGCGTCTTTATTCCTGTCCTGTCCCTAGGTTCTTCCCAACCGTTTCTTTTCCTTTTCTTTTTAGATTCCACATATATGTGTTAGCATACAGTATTTGTTTTTCTCTTTCTGACTTACTTCACTCTGTATGACAGACTCTAGGTCCATCCATCTCACTACAAATAACTCAATTTCATTTCTTTTTATGGCTGAGTAATATTCCATTTTATATTGAAGATGTGCAACATCTTTTTTACCCATTCATCAGTTGATGGACACTTAGGTTGCTTCCATGTCCTGGCTATTGCAAATAGAGCTGCAATGAACATTGTGGAACATGACTCTTTTTGAATTATGGTTTTCTCCAGGTATATGCCCAGTAGTGGGATTGCTGTGTCATATGGTAGTTCTATTTTTAGTTTTTTAAGGAACCTCCATACCGTTCTCGATAGTGGCTGTATCAATTTACACTCCCACCAACGGTGCAAGAGGGTTCCCTTTTTTCCACACCTCTGCAGCATTTATTGTTTGTAGATTTTTTTGATGATGGCCATTCTTACCTGTGTGTGGTGATACCTCATTGTAATTTCGAGTTGCATTTCTCTAATGATCAGTGATGTTGAGCATTCTTTCATGTGTTTGTTGGCAATCTGTATATCTTCTTTGGAGAAATGTCTATTTAGGTCTTCTGCCCATTTATGGATTGGGTTGTTTGTTTGTTTTTTTTTGATATTGAGCTGCATGGGCTGCTTGTAAAGTTTGGAGATTAATCCTTTGTCAGCTGCTTCGTTGGCAAATATTTTCTCCCATTCTGAGGGTGGCCTTTTCGTCTTGTTTACGTTTTCCTTTGCTGTGCAAAAGCTTTTAAGTCTCCTTAGGTCTCATTTGTTTATGTTTCTTTTTAATTTCCATTTTCTAGGAGGTGGGTCAAAAAGGATCTTGCTGTGATTGATGTCATAGAGTGTTCTGCCTATGTTTTCCTCTAAGAGTTTGATAGTGTCTGGCCTTACAGTTAGGTCTTTAATCCATTTTGAGTTTATTTTTGTGTATGGTGTTAGGGAGTCTTCTAATTTCATTCTTTTACTGGTAGCTGTCCAGTTTTCCCAGCACCACTTATTGAAGAGGCTGTGATTTCTCCATTGTATATTCTTGCCTCCTTTATCAAAAATAAGGTGACCATATGTGTATGGGTTTATGTCTGGGCTTTCTCTCCTGTTCCATTGCTCTATATTTCTGTTTTTGTGTCAGTACCATACTGTCTTGACTACTGTAGCTTTGTAGTATTGTCTGAAGTCAGGGAGCCTGATTCCTCCAGCTCTGTTTTTCTTCTCAAGATTGCTTTGGCTGTTCGGGGTCTTTTGTGTTTCCATACAAATTGTGAAATTTTTTTGTTCTAGTTCTCTGAAAAATTCCATTGGTAGTTTGATAGGGATTGCATTGAATCTGTAGATTGCTTTGGGTAGTAGAGTCATTTTCACAATGTTGATTCTTCCAATCCAAGAACATGGTATATCTCTGTATCTGTTTGTGTCATCATTGATTTCTTTCATCAGTGTCTTATAGTTTGTTGAGTAAACGTCTTTTGTCTCCTTAGGTAGGTTTATTCCTAGCTATTTTATTCTTTGTGTTGCAGTGGTAAATGGGGGTGTTTCCTTAATTTCTCTTTCAGATTTTTCATCTTTAGTGTATAGGAATGAAAGAGATATCTGTACATTAATTTTGTATCCTGCAACCTTACCAGTTCATTGATTAACTCTAGTAGGTTTCTGGTAGCATCTTTAGGATTCTCTATGTATAGTATCATGTCATCTGCAAACAGTGAGAGCTTAACTTCTTCTTTTCCGATTTGGATTCCTTTTATTTCTTTTTCTTCTCTGATTACTGTAGCTAAAAGTTCCAAAAGTGTGTGGAATAATAGTGGTGAGAGTGGGCAACCTTATCTTGTTCCTGATCTTGGTGGAAATGGTTTCACTTTTTCACCATTGAGAACGATGCTGGCTGTGGGTTTGTCATATATGGCCTTTATTATGTTGAGGTAAGTTCCCTCTATGCCTACTTTCTGGAGGGTTTTTATGATAAATGGGTGTTTAATATTGTCAAAAGCATTTTCTGCATCTATTGAGATGACCATATTGTTTTTATCCTTCAGTTTTTAAATATGGTGTATCACATTGATTTGCATGTATTGAAGAATCCTTGCACCCCTGGGATAAACCCCACTTGATCATGGTGTATGATCCTTTTAAGGCACTGTTGGATTCTGTTTGCTAGTATTGTGCAGTGGATTTTTGCAGCTATGTTCATCAGTGATATTGACCTGTAGTTTTCTTTCTTTGTGACATCTTTGTCTGGTTTTGGTGTCAGGGAGATGGTGGTCTCATAGAATAAGTTTGGGAGCGTTCCTCCCTCTGCTATATTTTGGAAGAGTTTGAGAAGGATAGGTGTTAACTCTTCTCTAAATGTTTGATAGAATTTGCCTGTGAAGCCATCTGGTCCTGGGCTTTTGTTTGTTGGAAGATTTTTAATCATAGTCTCAAGTTCAGTGCTTGGGATTGGTTTGTTTGTAGTTTCTATTTCTTCCTGGTTCAGTCTTGGAAGGTTGTGCTTTTCTAAGAATTTGTCCATTTCTTCCAGGTTGTCCATTTTATTGGCATATAGTTGCTTGCAATAATCTCTCATGATCCTTTGTATGTGTGCAGTGTCAGTTGTTACTTCTCCTTTTTCATTTGTAATTCTATTGATTTGAGTCGTCTCCCTTTTTTTCTTGATAAGTCTGGCTAATGGTTTATCAATTTTGTTTATCTTCTCAAAGAACCAGCTTTTAGATTTTTTGATCTTTGCTGTTGTTTCCTTCATTTCTTTTTCATTTATTTCTGGTCTGATCTTTATGATGTCTTTCCTCTGCTGACTTTGTTTTTTTTTTTCTTTCTTTCTCTAATTGCTTTAGGTGTAAGGTTAACTTGTTTATTTGAGATATTTCTTGTTTCTTGAGGTAGGATTGTATTGCTATAAACTTCTCTCTTAGAACTGCTCTTCCTGCATCCCATAGGTTTTGGGTCTTCATTGTCATTTGTTTCTAGGTATTTTTTTATTTCCTCTTTGATTTCTTCAGTGATGTCTTGGTTATTAAGTAGTGTATTGTTGAGCGTCCATGTGTTTCTATTTTTTACAGATTTTTTCCTGTAATTGATATCTAGTCTGATAGCATTGTGGTCGGAAAAGATACTTGATACGATTTCAATTTTCTTATATTTACCAAGGCTTGATTTGTGACCCAAGATATGATCTATCCTGGAGAATGTTCCAGGAGCACTTGAGAAAAAGTGTATTCTGTTCTTTTTGGATGGAATGTCCTATAAATATCAATTAAGTCCATCTTGTTCAATGTATCATTTAAAGCTTGTGTTTCCTTATTTATTTTCATTGTGGATGATCTGTCCATTGGTGAAAGTGGGGTGTTAAAGTCCCCTACTATGATTGTGTTGCTGTCGATTTCCCCTTTTATGGCTGTTAGCATTTGCCTTATGTATTGAGGTGCTCCTATGTTGGGTGCATAAATATATACAATTGTTATATCTTCTTCTTGGATTGATCCCTTGATCATTATGTAGTGTCCTTCTTTGTCTCCTGTAATAGTCTTTATTTTAAAGTCTTTTTTGTCTGATATGAGAATTGCTACTCTAGCTTTCTTTTGATTTCCATTTGCATGGAATATCTTATTCCATCCCCTCACTTTCCATCTGTATGTGTCCCTATGTCTGAAGTGGGTCTCTTGTAGACCACATACATACCGGTCATGTTTTCGGATCCATTCAGCCAGTCTATGTCTTTTGGTTGGAGCATTTAATCCATTTACATTTAAGGTAATTATTGATATGTATGTTCTTATTACCATTTTCTTAATTCTTTTGGGTTTCTTATTGTAGGTCTTTTCCTTCTCTTGTGTTTCCTGCCTAGAGAAGTTCCTTTAGCATTTGTTGTAAAGCGGGTTTGGTGGTGCTGAATTCTCTTAGCTTTTGCTTGTCTGTAAAGGTTTTAATTTCTCTGTCGAATCTGAACGAGATCCTTGGTGGGTCGAGTAATCTTGGTTGTAGCTTTTCCCCTTTCATTACTTTAAATATGTCCTGCCAGTCCCTTCTGGCTTGCAGAGTTTCTGCTGAAAGTTCAGCTGTTAACCTTATGGGGATTCCCTTGTATGTTATTTGTTGTTTTTCCCTTGCTGCTTTTAATATTTTTTCTTTGTATTTAATTTTTGATAGTTTGATTAATATATGTTTTGGCATGTTTCTCCTTGGGTTTATCTTGTATGGGACTCCCTGCGCTTCCTGGGCTTGATTAATGATTTCCTTTCCCATATTAGGGAAGTTTTCAACTATAATCTCTTTAAATATTTTCTCAGTGTCTTTCTTTTTCTCTTCTACTTCTGGGACCCCTATATTCGAATGTTGGTGTGTTTAATGTTTTCCCAGAGATGTCTCAGATTGTCCTCAATTCTTTTCATTCTGTTTTCTTTATTTTGCTTTGCAGTAGTTATTTCCACTATTTTATCTTCCAGGTCATTTATCCATTCTTCTGCCTCAGTTATTCTGCTATTGTTTCCTTCTAGAGAATTTTTAATTCCATTTATTGTGTTGTTCATCATTGTTTGTTTGCTCTTTAGTTCTTCTAGGTCCTTGTTAAACGTTTCTTGTCTATTCTCCATTCCAGTTCCAAGATTTGGGATCATCTTTACTATCATTACTCTGAATTCTTTTTCAGGTAGACTGCCTATTTCCTCCACATTTGTTAGGTCTGGTGGGTTTTTACCTTGCTCCTTCATCTGCTGTGTGTTTCTGTGTCTTCTCATTTGGCTTTGGGGACTGTGTTTGGGGTCTCCTTTTCAGAGGCTGCAGATTCGTAGTTCTCGTTGTATTTGGTGTCTGCCCCCAGTGGCTAAGGTTGGTTCAGTGGGTTGTGTAGGCTTTCTGATGGAGGGGACTGGTGCCTGTGTTCTGGTGGGTGTGTCTGGATCTTGTCTTTCTGGTGGACAGATCCGCATCTGGTGGTGTGTTTTGGGGTGTCTGTGACCTTATTGTGATTTTCGGCAGCCTCTCTGCTAATGGGTGGGTCTGCATTCCTGTCTTGCTAGTTGTTTGGCATGGGATGTCCAGCACTGGATCTTGCTGGTCTCTGAGTGGAGCTGGGTCTTAGCGTTGAGACGGATATCTCTGGGAGAGCTTTCGCCATTTGATATTACAAGGTGCCAGAGGTCTCTGGTAGACCAATGTCCTGAACTCGGCTCTCCCACCTCAGAGGCACAGGCTTGACACCCGGCTGGAGCACCAAGACCCTGTCAGCCACACAGCTGGGGGTGAGAGCAAGAGGTAGCTTTGGTACATCTCAAAGACCACCAATGAGGTTCACTGACCATTTTCTCTCCAGAAGTGAAGAAAACAAAATTCAGACTTTGGCTAGTCAGCCACTTTGGTAGCCAGCCTCCAAGATGGACCTAATTATCCCCTAATTATCTTCCCGTCTTCATGTACCAGTGTGGCTCCTCACACTTGAAAAGGGTTGACTGTTTAACTAATAAGAAATTGCAGAAATGACAAAGTGCAGCTTCCAAAGTTATAAAAGACATTGCAGCTTCTGCTTTGGTTTCTGCTAGATCACTCATCCTGGGGTAAGCCAGCTGCCATGTCATGAGGACACTCAAGCAGCCCTAAGGAGAGATCCATGTGGCAAGGAACTGAGGCCTCTTACCTACAGCCACGTGAGTGAGTCATCTCAGAAGTCAAAAGATTTAATTTTTTAAATTTTTGGTTGTGTTGGGTCTTCGTTGCTGCACAGGGTTTCTCCAGTTGTTACTAGAGAAGCAGGGGTTACTCATCGTTGTGGTGCACGGGCTTCTCCTTGCGGTGGTTTCTCTTTTTGTGGAGTACGGGCTCTAGGTGCATGGGCTTCAGTAGTTGTGTCATGCAGGCTCAATAGTTGTTGCTTGCAGGCTCTAGAGCACAGGCTCAGTACTTGTGGCACACGGGCTTAGTTGCTCTGCGGCATGTGGGATCTTCCCAGACCAGGGATGGAACCCCTGTTCCCTGCATTGGCAGGCAAATTCTTACCCACTGTGCCACCAGGGAAGTCCAGTGTGCTCTCTTTTAAACCTAGTCTGTTTTCATTATTTTCTATCTTAACGATTCTGTATTAAAGAAAAAAAAATAATACTCCTTTCTACCCCTCCTCTTTGAGGATTATATGTGAAGAAGTATGTCTTATTTATTAACCTCAAATTTTCACCTTACTTTTAAGAAGTAATCACAATGTCAAGTATTTAATACTTTTCACTTCCACCTTGAAAAGCATGGATATTAAAGTGCTAATACAATTACCTTCCCTGGTCTATCTTTTTTAGTTTTTGTTATGTATAAAAAACAACGAAAAACATGCATGGTTTGTAAGGAAATGACAAATTTCAGAAAATTCAGCATCTGAATACACTCTAAACATAGCTTCTAGATAAAGACACAGAAAATTGCCAGATACTCAGAGGCCCCCTGGTCCCATTCTAGTGACTCCCCTTAAGGTTTAATATTGTTCTGGTTTCTAACAAAAAGATAACTTTACCTGTATTTTGTATTTTATATAAATGTTATGGCACAGTAAAATCACATTTGGATTGGGCTTTTTTATTTTATGTTGTTTGTGAATATGCCTATATGGTTGCCTGTTGTTGTGATCATGCATTGCCACTGTTGCATAGGATTCCATAGTGTAAATATTTAACTATTAATTAATTTATTCCAATGTGTATTACAATATGAGTGATTTTCAGTTTGTGTCTACTGAGAACAGCACTGGTATATAAATTCTAGAACTTGAGCTTTGGTGGTGTGTGTATAAATTATTGTTCAGTATACACGTAGTAGTAAAATTTTCGAGTCATAGCTTTCTTGTGTTTCTCTTTTTAGATATTTCTAAATATTTTCAAAACATTTGTATGATTTTTCATCTTCAGCAGCAGTGAATGAGATTCAAGGATTATACACATTCTTGTCAAACTTGATAATACCTGTCATTTTCATTTGAACTTTCTGGTTGGTGAGTGATAATTCCAGGTATCACGCTTTTGCATTTAATTGACTACTAAGAAGCCAAACATCTTTTGATATGTTTACTTAACATTCTGTACTCTCTTTTTTGAAATATCTTTTGGTATATTTCCCCCATTTTGCTATTCCATTATCTTCTTATTGAAGACTTCCTTTTTTTTTAACATCTGAAGACTTCTTATTTAGGAGTTTTTAATACATGCTTGAGATGAGTTCTTCTCTCTTTCTGTCTCTCCTTCTCTTTCTTTAGATGAGTGTCAGTTTTTAATGTTAATAACATCTAATTTGTTATTTTCCTCTTTATTTATTTAGCCTTATTTCTATTTATTTATGTAGTCTTCTTACCTGTAGCAGAACACATTATTTATTCTAAACCACAAATATGTTTTCATTTCTTCAATAAATGTAATTATTAAGCTTTAAATTTAACTTTCTAAGCTAAATATGTTGTATCATAGTGAGTATTAATTTTTCTATGACAGCTGAAAGGTTACATTTATTCAGAAAATGTTGTATCAGCTTTCTTTTCATTTGCTCCTACTTCTCATTGATTCACAGTGGTAAACATCACTTCATCCATGGATCTGACTTTTCTCTGATTTCTCATGGTCATTCTCACTAATTCGTCTTGCCTCCTGAAATCTTTAGCAATCCCATTATTCCACAGAAGCAAAAACCTTCCTTGGGCCTTTTTCCTCAGAAGATTGATTATTCCCACATTTTAAATGGGAGATTGCAATAAGTTAGGAGAAAATGCCACAAGGGTCTCTCATTTTTTTTTCACATCCTGTATCAGCCTCTGCTTGCACTCTCTGTTCAAAGATATTTGTGCAACACATTGATGGAAGATGTCACTTGTTTCTCTCCTTGGGGAAAAGACAGATTAATTACCTAACAAATAAAATAAAGAGAGTGTCTTGCTCTTTTCAAATGTTGGACAGGATTGCTTGCATCCTAATTTAAATGTTTCAGGTGACTGAAGCTTAAGATTCCTAAGCTTTAATCCATACTTGCACCATGCACAGCACCCAACAGGAGAGCTTTACATAACCCCATGAGACACTTGTGTGCAAGTGGAACAGATAAAAATATAAAACTATTGCTGTCTTTTTGTGTCATAAAAATGATTTTTTGTCTCATTTAAAATATATTTTTCTAAAATCCAAAAACGTGTCAGGTTAAAATATTGTTATTTCAAATATGGTAAAATCGAAGACCCTTCAAATTTCTTTCCAGTTTTGTTGATGATGGGATGCCGTCAGAGATATGACTTCATTAAACACAATAGGTAAGATTCCTTCATAGGCCTGATTGGGGAATATGAAAATAAACCCCAGAAAAATCTGGACATTTTCTAGTTCTCAAATATTGGTTAAGATGGTACAAAGGGCCCTTCATTGTCCTATATGTTAATGCAGATCAATTGTGAGAGGTGGGGATAAAACAAGCAGCCTAAATATCCTTTATGTTTGTTGTACTACTAGTAGAAAGAGGAAGGGTCAACATGTCACCATGGTTGATATAGCAAATAAGCTGCTTGAAACTACACAGAAATGTACCTGCTTGTATTCTCTGTGCAGTTACCCTCTCTTTTGGTGTGCCCTGATACCTCCCTCAACTTATGTACCAACTCCAGCAGCATTAAGCAGAAATCCAAAGAAATCTATTCTTTGGAATTATGAGGAAGGGAAGAGTCAAACATTTTATAACATGCTCTATACAAGGATACACGTCACCATCCTTATCTATGTCATGCCATGCATGGAGGGTCAGTAGGTTCAGGGGATTCTGGAAGAACCAAGTTCTGTGGGGTTAATCACAGTTGCATTCATGGGCAGTAAAAGAGAAGGGCCTTATCTTGGTCACTTTCTCAATGCTAGTAGCTACAAAAAGAAGAGGATAGCAGACATCTTAGGGAGAAGAACCAACATTAAATGAAATGTCCTAATTACTCTAGGCAACCTCTCATGGTGGCCTCCCATAGCTCCTCAAATCCCTACATACTTGCACAAGGGATAGTGTAATATTACTGGAGTGTCTGACTGCAGATTAACATTATTTTTGTTGAAAAAATAAAAATAGGTTCAAGTGATAGGGTTTGAAAAGGGTTCACAGTGTGAGGGAAACTATTGTAACAATGTGGACAGAACCCTTTGGATGGATTCATCATGTTTTTTTGTTTTTTGTTTTTTGCTGCTTCAGAATCTGTAGTAGAGATTGGTGTGTTCCATGATACATCGCCGCTTCTTATAAGTTTTAGATGGAATACCCCATTAGGAAGAAGTGCACGTAAGGAAGATTAGTGAGTCAAACTCCTCTGCCCTCTGTCAGCAGTGGGTGCAAAGGGATTTAGACCAAGTGCTTTCATCCTTTGATTTGCAAAGTTTTCACTATATGAATGATGTTTTGTTTGTTTGCAGGTCAGGAGCCTTGGTCTCAATATCCCTGTTTAAAAAGTGTTATCACGTGTCTGCCAGAAAGAATTGCTGATGATACTGGGAAAAATTGAGAGTTATCCTTAACAATTAAGGGTTTTGTAGCGACATGGATGGACCTAGAGATTGTTATACTGAGTGAAGCAAGTCAGACACAGAAAGACAGATATCATATGATATTGCTTATATGAGGAATCTAAAAAAGAAAAAAAAGGTACAAATGAACTTATTTACACAACAGAAATAGAATCATGGATATAGAAAACAAACTTATGGTTACCAGGGGATAAGTGGGGAAGGGATAAATTGGGAGATTGGGACTGACTTATACACACTACTATATATAAAATAGATAAGTATTGATAAAGACCTGCTTTATAGCACAGGGAGCTCTACTCAGTGGTCTGTACTGGCGTATACGGAAAAAGAATCTTATAAAAAAAACAAGGGTTTTGGGATTATATAATAAATATAAATGTGCAAACCTTTAACATGAAAGGAAAAATCAGTTAACTCTGTGGTCCCTGTTATGGTGTAAATATTTTGTACCTCTAATTTTAAAATTTTGAAACCCAGCTCCCATGTTGATGGTATTAGGAGGTGGGGCTTTGGGGAGGTGATTAGGTCATGAGGCCAGAGACCTCAAACATGGGATTAGTGACCTAATAAATGTAGCACACAGAAGATCTTATGCCCATTCCATGATTTCATTGCCGAGCGAGAAGACCCACATTATGAACCAGAAATTGGTCCCTCACCAGACAGTAAGTCAGCTGGCAACTTGTTCTTTTTTTAAAAAAATTAATTAGATAATTAATTAATTAATTTTTTAGCTGTGTTGGGTCTTTGGTGCGGTGCGCGGGCTTCTCATTGAGTGGCTTCTCTTGTTGCAGAGCACGGGCTCTAGGCGTGTGGGTTTCAGTAGTTGTGGCTCACGGGCTCAGTAGTTGTGGCCTGTGGACTCTAGAGCACAGGCTCAGTATTTGTGGTGCACGGGCTTAGTTGTTCCATGGCATGTGGGATCTTCCTGGACCAGGGCTCGAACTCTTGTCCCCTTTATTGGTAGGCAGATTCTTAACCACTGCACCTCCAGGGAAGCCCCTGGTTACTTGTTCTTGAACTTTTCAGCCTCAGCAATTATGAGAAAACAAAAATATTCTGTTGTTTATAAAATACCAAGTCTCTCGTATTTTGTTTTAGCAGTCAAAGAGCTGGCTGAGGAGAAATATCTGTGAGCTTGAAGACATATCAGGAGAAACCTTTAAATCTCAAAAGAAAAGAGAAAATGGGCAGGAAAGAAATCAACAGAACAGAGTAATCAATAATTGTGGAACAATGAAAAATGCTGTGACCTATACATAATGGGTATAGCAGGAGGAGAATAAAGATAATAAAGAACAGAAAATATTTTTTAAAAATGACTGAGAATCTCCCCAAATGAATGTCTGACACTAAATCCACAACATCCAAAATTAGAAGAACATATGAATAGTAAAGAAAACTGACCAATATCTCTCAGGAACATCAATGCAAAAATGCTCAACAAAATATTACCAAATCGAATCCAACAATATTTTGAGAGAATTTTATATCATGAATGAGAGGAAATAATCCCAGGTATGAAAGGCTGGTTCAACATTCTAGAATCAAATAATTATATCCATCATATCAACACCTTAAAGACAATCATTAGCATATCAATAGATTCAGAAGACCTTTGAAAAAATCTAACACCCATTCTTCATAAAAACTCTCAGTTAAAGAAATAGACTGGAGCTTTCTCAAGTTGATAACAAAGATTTACAGGAAACTTTTATCTTACGTCATGATTAATGGTCAAAACCATGAAGCTTTTCCACTAAGTTCAGGTAAAAGCAAGGATGTCCCCTTTCATGACTCCTTTTCCATATTTTACTCCAAGTCCTTGCTAATGCAATAAGGCACGAAAATAAATAAAACAAATACAGATTGGGTAGAAAAAAATGAAAGCAACCTAAATAAAATGTGGACCAATATACTTTATGGACACCTCACCAAAGAAAATAGACACTATGCATATAAGTATACAGAAGAATAATCCAGATTACATGCTGCCATGAAAAAGCAAATTAAAAATACAATTACATACCACTATGTAACACTTAGAATGGCTAAAATGTGAACAATGACAAGAACAAATTTTGTAGGAGATGTGGAACAATAGGAAATGTCATTTGTCATTGGTGGAAATGAAAAATAATACAGCTATTTTGGTAGTCTGATTGACACTTGCTAGAATATTGAGCATTCCCTTACTGTACAATCTGTCAAGTGTTCTCATGGATATTTACTGAAAGTAGTTTAAAACATACTTCCAGAGGAAAACCTGCATATGGATATTTATAGCACCTAATTCAATATTGCCAAAATGTGAATGAAACTAAGGTGTCCTCCAATAGGTGAATGAAATGATATAGTATTAATATATTCTGGGAATGGGATAATATTGAGCACTAAAAAAGTAAGCTATCAAGCCATATAAAGAGATGGGAATTCTTTTTTTTTCTTTTGAAATATAGGTGATTTTCTTTATTTTGAAATTTAAATTTTATTGGAGTATAGTTGATTTACAATGTTGTGTTCATTTCAGCTGCACAGCAAGTGATTCAGTTACACATATGCATATATTCATTCTTTATCAGATTCTTTTCTGATAACGGTATTCCCAGAATACTGAGTAGAGCTCCCTGTGCTATACAGTAGGTCCTTGTTGCTTATCTGTTATATATAGTAGTATTCGTATGTTTACCCCAAGCTCCTGATTTATCCCTACCCCCCACCTCTCCCCTTTGGTAACCATAAGTTTGTTTTCCAAGTCTGTGAGTCTGCCTCTGTTTTGTAAGTTAGTTCATTTGTATCAATTTTTAGCTTCCACCTAGAAGTGATATCATCCAATATTTGTCTTACTCTGTCTGACTTACTTCACTTAGTACAATCATCTCTAGGTCCATCCATGTTACTGCAACTGGCATTATTTTCTTCTATTTTATGGCTGAGTCATATTCCATTATATATATGTATCACATATTCTTTACCTATATTCATATGTTGATGGACATTTTGGTTGCTTCCATGTCTTCGCTATTGTAAAGAGTGTTGCAGTGAACATTGGGGAAGATGTGTCTTTTCGATTTATGCTTTCCTCCAGATATGCACACAGGAGTGAACTTGCTGGATCATCTGGTAGCTCTATTTTATTTTATTTTACTTCATTTCATTTCAATTTCAATTTTTTTGGAATAGAGTTGATTTACAATGTTGTGTTACTTTCTGCTGCACAGCACAGTGAAGCAGTTATACATATATCCAATCCTTTTTGGATTCCTTTCTCATACAGGTCATTACAGAGTATTGAGTAGAGTTCCCTGTGCTATACAGTAAGCCCTTATTTGTTATCTCTTTTATATATAGTGGTGTGTATATGTCAATCCCAATTTCCAATTTATCCCTCCCACCTCCCCTTACTCTGGTAACCTCCATTCTGTGCTCCATAGTGGCTGTTACCAATTGGCATTGCCACTGATAGCATAGAATTGGTGGCGCAGTGGTTAAGAATCTGCCTGCCAGTTCAGGGGACACAGGTTCGAGCCCTGGCCCGGGAAGATCTCACATGCCACAGAACAAGTAAGCCCGTGCACCACAACTACTCAATCTGTGCTCTAGAGCCCACGAGCCACAACTACTGAAGCCTGTGTGCCTACAGCTTGTGCTCCACAACAAGAGAAGCCACCACAAAGAGAAGGCTTCGTACCACAACGATGAGTAGCCCCCGCTTGCTGCAACTATAGAAAAGCCGCGTGCAGCAATGAAGACCCAACGCAGATTAAAAAAAAATAAGTAGTAGGTTTCTCTTTTTTCCACATCCTCTGAAGCATTTCTTGTTTGTAGACATTGTGATGATGGCTCTTCTGAGTGGTTCCAGGTGATACTTCTTTGTACATCTGATTTGCATTTGTCTAACATAAAGCAATGGTGAGTATCTTCATATGTGCTTTTTTTTTTGAACAGTGTCAGTAAGATTTACCCCTTGAAAAAGGGTTATTGAAAGGTTGCCTTGTTTTGAAGTCTACTTCGATTACCTACCCCAAGACATTTTTTGAGGGCTGTTGTCATTTACAGCTCCCCAGGCATTGTGAATATGAAGTGCGTATAAGGTCCAGTTTTAGAATTGTTGTTATGGGAAACAGAAGGCGGCAGGATTTCTACTGTCCCTCTCTGGTTACTGACACAACCTTAGATGTAGGGCAAGTCCTGTTCTTGGGTATTAAATTAGAGTGGAATGTGCCTGACCAAACATGTAAGGGCTTCTGTCCCATTCCTTCTTCCCCCTTACCCTTCATCCCCCGAACAAGTATAAACCCCTGCAAAATCACCTGTTGAGGGTGCTGTCTTGTAGAGTGGGATGACCCTTACGAAGGAGTCGGGAGGTCGGAACCCAAACACCAGGATATGTTGAGAGCAGGTGATTTTCCAAATGTCATCCAGCCCAGAGAGTCCACCATCCTTTGGGTGTCAGAGGGTTGGTTTAGTAGTATGAGGGCACACTTAGATCTGGAGATAGTGATCCCATGCAGAGGGGACCAGGTACTACATGTTCAAGGGGGGCGATTTAGCTGGCATATCCTCCCGAGGTCCTCAGGCCCACAACAGTCCAGCTTTGGGACCAAATTGTGTCTGTGTCCAGGGATGTGACACTAGTACGTTCACTGCGACTAAACAAATTTAGTGATCATTTTTCTTTTTTTAATTTAATTTTAAATTTATAATGGAGTATATAGTTGATTTATCATATTGTGTTCATTTTTGACATACACCAACATGATTCATTTATACAGAGATAACTATATATTCTTTTTAGAATTATTTTCCCATTGAGGTTACTAAAGGGTGTTGAGAAGAGTTCCAAGTGCTCTACAGCAGGTCCATGTTGATTACAAGTTTTCTCTCTGTAAATATGTATATACTAACTCCAACCTCATGATTTATGCCTCCAACACACCTTTCCAGTTTGGTAACCATAAGTTTGTGTTCTAAGTCTGGGACTCTGTTTCTGTGTTGTAAGATAGTACCTTTCTATCAATTTTTAGATTCCACCGATAAGTAATATCATATGATATGTTTCATTGCCTGATTTATGACACTTAGTATGAATGTATGTAGGTCCTTCTGAGTGGCCCTAAATGGCCTTATTTCATTCACTTCATGGCTGAGTAATATTCCATTGTACATATCTACCATAATTTCTTTATCCATTCTTCCCTCCAAGGACTTTTAGGTAGCTTCTGAGTAGAGGCTCTTGTAAACAGGGCTGCATAAATTTTAGAGTGCCTGGGTCCTGTCAATTTACGTTTTTTCCAAGATACAGGCCCAGGAGTGGAAGCGCCATATGCTCTGAAGCTCTGGTTTTTAGATTTTTAAGGAATCACCACCCACTTCTCCAGAGTGGCTGTTAGCAATTTACATTCCCACCATCAGCTTGTCAGGGTTCCCTTTTCTCCACGCTCTGTCCTGCATTTCAGGTTTTACAGTTTGTGAGGTTGGCCATTCTGACTGGTGCGAAGTGATATCTCTTTGTAGTATTAATTTACATTGCCTGCCTGTTTTGTTGGCCAAAAATGGAGTAAGGGTTTTTCCTGAATATATTAAGGAATAACGCATACGGCCTTTTTGGCAAACTGCATCATTGGCGATGTTCAGCAGCTTTGCATGTGCTTTAATGACGAGTGCAAACTACCCCTTGAAATCCCTTTCCTGCAATTCTGCCTTGCTTACAAGGCCTTTACGAATACTTGGCTCAAGAAATGACTCCATTAGAGGTGTTAATTACAACCCTGCATGTTTGTGAATTGCAGTGCCCCTGAGCACCGGTTTTCAACTTGTTTAGGGAAGCAGACACAAAGGGGCAGGATTTCTACAGACCCATTCCAGTTACTGGGGCACCTGAAGGATAGGGAAATTCTTCTTCCAGGTAGGAAACTAGAGTGGCATATGCCTGTCCAAACATCTAAGGCTTGTGTCTCATTCCATCCCTCCATTCCCCTTCTTCACCGGAAAATTCCAAGCCGTGCAAAACCGGCTGTTGAGTGTGCTGCCTTCCCAAAGTGGGGAGACTGTAAGGAAAGGAGCTGGGGAACCCGAATACCAGGAGACGTGGAGATGAGGTGACTTTTCCAAACTCTTCCCGATCAGACGGTGTACCATCCTCTGGATGTGCCATGCATGTTTTAGCTGTAGGAAGGGTCCCCTGCACCTGGAGATATGGGACCCATGGAATGGGGGCCAGGCAGTATTACTCTAAAAGTGTTGCATTTGCTGTCCCATCCTCACGAAGCCTGTCAGACCAACGAGTGTAGAGCCTTAGCTCCCATCCAGCTCTGTGTCTAGATATGGTCAGTCCAGGTTGCATCACAGCCCTTGAACAAATTTTGTAAGAATTTCTCTCTCTCTCACTGTCTTTATTTTCTTCTTGTTATTTAATTTTATAATGGGGTATAGCTGATTTTCAATACTGTGTTTCTTCCTGCTCTACATCTATCCACTTGATTCACTTAAAGAGAGACATCAATAAATTCTTTTACAGATTCTTACCAGTCTTATATATCCTTTTCTGGTGACAACACTGTGCTGAGTCCAGCTCTTTGAGCTATAGAGTAGGTCCTGTCGAATACCTATTTTGTTTATGGAACCGTATCTGTGCTAATTTCAACCTCCTGGTTTATGCATCACCCCGCCCCACCTTTCTCCTTTAGCAGCCATAAGTGTGTTTTCTAAATGTGTGACTCCGTTTCTGTTTTGTAATTGCGTTCATGTGAAGGCATTTTTAGATACTATCTATAAGTGATACCTTATGATAAGTCTCTTTTTATGTCTGACTTAGGTCACTTAGAATGATCGTACCTCAGTCTCCACGAGTTGCTGCCACTGGCCTTATTTCATTGATTTAATTGCTGAGTAATATTCCATTGTACATAAGTACCACATCTTCTTTATCCATTTTTTCCTTCCAAGGACATGTAAGTTGTACCCAAATCGAGGCATTTCTAAACAGAGCAGCCCTAAACTTTGGGGTGCCTGTGTCTTGTCGATTTTTTGGTTTTCCCAAGATATACGCCCATGAGGGGAAGTGCTGTATGCTGTGTAGCTCTGTTTTTTAGAAGTTTGAAGATACAGCATACACTTCTCAAGAGTGGCCGGTGGCAATTTACATCCCGCCGATCAGCATAACAAGGCTCCCTTTTCTTCGTGGCCTGTCCTGCATTTCTGGGTTTTACACTTTTTCAGCATGGGCCTTTTGACCAATACGAAGTGAGACATTTTTGTAATGCTGATGTGCATTGCCCGCTTGTTTAGTTGGCCAAAAAAAGCATCTGCGTTTTTTCCAAAATTTATTCAGGAAAGAACGCAGGTGCCCTTTTTGGCCAACTGCATCATTGTCGAAGTTCTGCGGAATTTCATGTGCTTTGAAGGCGAGTCCAATCTACCTGTGAAAAACTGTTTCCTGCAATTCTGTCTTGCTTTGAAATCCTCTTCCTTGCCTTACCTCAATACATTTTTAGACGAGAGTTATCATTTATAACTCTGCAGATTTGTGAATTGCCGTGCTCCTGAGCTCCATTTTCCAAATCGCTTTTTTGGGAGCTGGCCGCAAACCCGCAGAATTGCTTCAGGCCCTATTCTGGTTCCGGGGGGCAGGCTGAGCCTGTGGTTAATTCTTCTTCCTGATGGGAAAATAGAGTGAGCTGTGTCTGTCCCAACAGCTAGAGCTAGTCTCTCATTGGTTCCCCCTCTTCCCGTTCATCCTCAGGACAAATTGCAACCTGTACGGAACAGGAAGTTAAAGGTGCTGATTCTCCAAGGAGGGAGATTGCTAGTAAAGCGGCTGGAATGGCGAACCCGAGCACAAGGAGATGAGAAATCAGGTGCGTTTTAGAAACCTTTCCCGATCACACGGTGAACCATCTTCTGGGTTTCTCATGCATGCTTTGGATGTAGGGAGATGCCCTTGAACCTGGAGATTTGGGACCCATGGGATGGGTACCACGCAGTATTACTTTAAAGGGTCTGTGTTTGCTCACCCAACCTCACCAAACCTCTCAGCCCCAAGAGTGTCCACCCTTATGTCTCAATCAGCTGTGGGTCTAGATATGGTCAATCCAGGTTGCATCACAGCCCCTGAACGAATTTTGTAAGAATTTCTCTCTCTTTCACTGTCTTTGTTTCACGGGTTTTTAAAAGTAATTTATTTTTTTAATGGGGTTTAGCTACTTTTCACTGCTGTGTTTATGCTGCTTTACACCAACTTGACTCACTTACAGAGCGATATCAGTACATAGGTTTTAAGATTCTTACTAGTCAGATATATTCTTGGGCGGTGAATAGGGGGTGTTGAGTCCAGTTCACTGAGCAAGGAGTCGGTCTTGTCTATTACATATTGGGTTTATGGAACGGTATCTGAGTTAATTTGAAACCATTGTTTTATGCATCACCCCACCTCACCCTTCCCGTTAAGCAGCCATAGTGTGTTTTCTAAACGTGTGACTCTGTTCTGTTTTGCAATTCAGTTCAAGTTTAGCGGTTTTTACATTCCTTTATAAGTGATATCTTATGATCAGTGTCTCTTTCTGTGTGACTTATTTCACTTAGAATCGTCATACCTAAATCCACTCATCATGCTGCTACTAGCCTTATGACGTTGATTTCATGGCTGAGTGATATTCCATTGTACATAAGGACCACAACTTCTTTATCCATTCTTCTCTTTCCTGGGATATTTAAGGTGTACCAAAGTGGAGGTTCTTGTCAACAGAGCAGCCCTAAACTTTGGGGTGCCCGTGTCTTGTTGATTTTTAGATTTCCCATTGTATACACCTATGAGTGGAAGTGCCCTATGCTCTGTAGCTGTGTTTTTTAGATGTTTCAGGAAACACCATACCCGAGTGACCATTGGCAGTTTTCATTCCCGCCCATCAGCCTAACAAGGCTCCCTTTTCTCCCTGGCCTGTCCTTCCTGCATGTCTGGTTTTTACACTTTTTTAGGATGGCCCTTTTGACCTATGGGAAGTGAGACTTCTTTGTAGTGCTGATTTTCCTTTCCGGGTTGCTTGGTTGGCCAAAAAGGGCGTATGCGTTTTTTCCTAAATATATTCAGGAAAAAACGCATACGCCCTTTTTGGCCAAGTGCATCATTGTCGACGTTTTCCCGCTTTTCATGTGCTTTAAAGACGTTTCGTATCTTCCTCCTGAAATCTGTTTCCTGTAATTCTGTCTTGCTTTCAAATACTGTTCGTTGCCTCCCCTTAGTATATTTTTGGATGAGAGTTATCATTTATAACCCTGCAAGTTTGTGAATTACAGTGCCCCTGAGCTACATTTTTCAAATGGCTTTTTTGGGAGCTGGCTGCGAAACCGCAGGATTGCTTCAGGCTCTATTCTGGTTCCATGGGGCAGGCTGAGCCTGTGGTTAATTCTTCTTCCTGATGGGAAATTAGAGTGACGTGTGCCTGTCCCAACACCTAGAGCTAGTCTCTCATGGGTTCCCCCTCATTCCGTTCATCCTCAGGACAAATTGCAACCTGTATGAAACAATAGGTTAAAGATGCTGATTCTCCAAGTGGGGAGATTGTTAGTAACGCTGCTGGATGGGGGGAACCCGAGCACCAGGAGATGTGAAATGAGGTCCATTTTAGAAACCTTTCCAGATCACACGGTGTACCATCTTCTGGGTTCCTTATGCATGTTTTCGATGTAGGAAGATGCCCTTGAACCTGGAGATTTGGGACCCATGGGATGGGTACCACGCAGTATTACTTTAAAGGATCTGCGTTTGCTCACCCAACCTCAGCAAACCTCTCAGCCCCAAGAGTGTCCACCCTTATGTCTCAATCAGCTGTGGGTCTAGATATGGTCAATCCAGGTTGCTTCAAAGCCCCTGAATGATCTCTGTAAGAATTTCTCTCTCTTTCAATGTCTTTGATGTTTTTTTTTTTGAAATTTATTTTTATAATGGGGTTTAGCTGATTTTCACTGCTGTGTTTATACCGTTTTACACCCACTTGATTCACTTACAGAGAGATATCAATACATAGGTTTTAAGATTCTTACTAGTCAGATATATTTTTTGTGCGTTGAATAGAGGGTTTGGAGTCCAGTTTACTGAGCAAGGAATAGGGCTTGTCTGTTACATATGTGGTTTATGGAACGCTATCTGTGCTAATTTCAAACCCTTGTTTTATGCCTCACCCCACCTCACCTTTCCGTTAAGCAGCCATGGTGTGTTCTCTAAATGTGTGGCTCTATTTTGTTTTGTAGTACAGGTCCTGTGTAGCGATTTTTACATTCCCTCTATAAGTGATATCTTATGATAAGTGTCTTTTTCTGTGTGACTTATTTCACTTCTAAACATCGTACGTAAATCCAGTCAGCATGCTGCTACTAGCCTTATAACATTTATTACATGGCTGAGTGATATTCCATTGTACATAAGTACCACAACTTCTTTATCCATTTTTCTCTTTCCTGGGATATTTAAGGTGTACCGAATTGGAGTTTCTTGTAAACAGAGCAGCCCTAAACTTTGGGGTGCCCTTGTCTTGTTGATTTTTAGATTTCCCAATTTATACGCCCATGAGTGGAAGTGCCCTATGCTCTCTAGCTGTGTTTTTTAGATGTTTTAGGAAACACCATACACTTCTACAGAGTGGCCATTGGCAGTTTACATCCCCCCCATCAGCCTAACAAGGCTCCCTTTTCTCCATGGCCTGTCCTGCATTTCTGGTTTTTACACTTTTTTCAGCATGGTCCCCTTTGACCCATGGGAAGTGAGACTTCTTTGTATTGCTGATTTGCATTTCCGGCTTGCTTGGAGAGTCATAATTTATAATTCTACAGATTTGTGAATTGAAGTTTCCTGAGCTTCATTTGTCACCTCGCTTTTTTGGGAGCTGGCCGCAAAACCGGTGGTGTGCTTCTGCCCCTACTGTGGTTTCGGGCGGCAGGCTAAGCCTTTGCTTAATTCTTCTTCCTGATTGGAAATTAGAGTGACATTTGCCTGTCCGAACATCTAGGGCTTGTCTCTCATTGTTTCTCCTCCTTCCCCTTCATCCTGTGGACAAATTCCCAACTCTGTGCAACAGGACATTGAAGGTGCTGACATCCTCAAGTGGGGAGATTTTTAGGAAAGAGGCTGGTGGGGTGAACTCGACCACCATGAGATTAAGAGATGAGGTGCCTTTTCCAAAATCTTCCTGATCCAACCGTGTACCATCTTCTGGGTGTCACAGGCATGTTTTAGCTGTAGGAAAGTTCCCATGTATGTAAGGAGAACACCAGGGATTTTTCCAAATCAGTGTCTCCCCGAACCCCAATCTGGCGAATTTTTAAGCCACTGGTACATGTATGTTCATTAAGGGACTTGGGCCGTAAGCAGAGTCCGAAATTTAGGTGAGTGAAGTCTTCAGGGTCAGAAACGCTCGCCATCGGCCTCCTTTAGGTTCCTTTTTATCTGTAGTTGATACATGATGTCAATATAGATATCTATTGTTTTTCAGATTATTTCCCCTTAGGGGTTATTACAAAATATTGGGTATAGTTCCCTGTGCTATACAGTAGTTCCTTGTTGATGATATATTTTATACATAGAAGTGTGTATATGTTAATCCGAAACTGTTAATTTATCCCTCCTCCCACCTTTACCCTTTGGTAATAAAATATATAAGATTTTATACTTCGCAGAAATCCAGGAGCTGAAAGAGAGGTATAATTTTCAATGGAAAATCATTCAAAACAAGATTGAACCTTCAGCCAAGATTAGTAGATCCACATCCTTGGAAAGAAATCACTGCATTTCTCTAATGTTGACCTGACAAATACGACAAACCCCTCCACTGAACTTGCTTATAATAAAGTGATGGAAATATCAAATGGAAGTGTTAGAAACATCTTATTTTACACGAGCCTTATACACTGCTCTATGTTAATAACAGTTTGGCTCACGCATCTATTCTTTGAAGTTACAATGTTCTCAAATTCTGTTACTGATCCTGCAGAGTCGGCCCCAACAAGGGTCCCCCTGCCCAGTGTCATTGGAGCCAACAGATCGAGACTGAGTTTGGTTCAGAAGCAAAGGAAAACTTTATATTTTGATCAGAGAATGGAGAGGTGAGAGCGTGCGCTCCCCCGCGGGCTGTGGGCCGGGCTGCTGTGTAGGGATCCCGTCAGCGTCAGCAGGAGGGACGGGGCGGAGCTCTCGAGGGCTGGGTTGGCTGGAGCTCAGGCTCTATGTGGCGGAGTCTGCACGGGGCCCCGAGAGCTGAGGTGTCGGCCCAGCCATCTTGCACTAGGAAATCGGGTCTGAAGTGCCGGGTGTGGGACCTCTGCCTGTGGAAACCTAGGAACAAGTGAAATTAGAAAAAGCACAAAGGAAAAAAAGGTTAGACTTTATTTTATTGCCCAGATTCTATTTTTATCTCCCAGGAATTTTTAATGGGCTTTGCCGGTGACAAACCCCTCCTCTGCCTCTTGTCCCATTCCACATTCTTGGGGCGCTGAGGGTGCAGACACCTCTTCTGTAAATGCTTCGTGCTGAGTTGGGTGTCCTCATACCCGGGGGGAGGGGCAGGACTTCTCCCCAGCAGCCTCCAGGTGAGGTTGATTGTCCCCAGGCCTCCTCCCTCACTGCTCGTCCGCCTGAGCACCAGCGTTGGAAGTTTTATAGATTCTAATGACCTTTAAGGGTCCAGGAAAGAGGTGCGCAGGGACTCTGGGGGGCCGGTTTTACCCTGCTCCACATTGGTTCGGCCCCCTTAGGCTGATGGTTTCTGCCAGCCTAGATGCTCTGACCAGTAGTCTGCACTTTCTTCAGTTAGGCCACTGACTTAACGTACAAACAGCACCAGGTGTCAGAGCCCTGCCTGGTCAACTCCCAGACAGTCCAGGGCCAGTGGTGATCCAGGACCATGACGGCCACTCAGTCAATGGCCTTTTGAAGTAGCCAGGAGTCCAGCCGGTCTCATTGGTCGCCGTCACCGTGGTGTCTGTAGGCTTTTCTATGGTGGCAGCGTTATTTACGGTTCCCCTGCCAAGTTTATTAGCTCTGCTCTGGGTGCAGTAAGTTCTGCAAGCAATAGTCTGCTCTTTTGGGGCACACTCTTGTGGTTTTCTGTGAGAAGCTCCAGGTCAAGTGATGGTCACACGAGTCGTCATGGGGGCCCGTTGCCCCAGGTTGTCTCTCTGGAGGTTGGAGTTGGAGGGCCTCCTCACTCGAGGTCATTGTGCGCACGGAGCGATCCCTGCAACTTCAGGGCATGGTGGGTGGTTAGGATCACCAAGTGGCGTCCTTTTCCCTTAGGAGGGAGCTGGCCTTGCAGGCTGCTCATTTCCAGGTTTTTAGATACCCCCAGTATCCTGGTCGGATGGGGTGGCTGGCCAATGCCTGGAGGGCATTCTTGCGTTGTTCCATTTCAAGTGGTCCCAGTTTTTGCACTAATAATCCAAGGGCAATTCGCCTTCGACCAGGAATGTAAAGGTCAAAGCGTTTAGCTAAATTAGGGAGGTCCAGGGCAAGGGTCTGAATTGACTGCTCTTTCCTTTCTTGAAAGGCCGCTTCTGGATTCTATTCAAAAGGATCATCATCTTTTCCTTTCAGTGTTTCATATAGAGGCCCAGCTATTAGACTGTAGTTAGGGATCCAGATGCAGCAAATCCCGGTCTCCCCAGGAACCCCTAAGCTGTCTTCTAGTTTTAGGAAGGGTGAGGCTGCAAATGGCTTCTTCCCTTTCCTGGGATGGGCTTCTCCGACCTTCTGTGCGAATGAAGCCCAGGCAGGTCACCTTAGTCTGTGATATTTGAGCCTTTTTCTTGGACACCTTCTATCTTTTATTGGCTAGGTAGTCCAGAGGCCTCCTTAGTAGGGCTGGCGATCAGAATGTCGTCTGCATATTGAAGGAGGGTTCCCTTCTCCCGAGGTAGATCTTTTAGGGCTTTAGCTAACGTCTCCCCAAAGATGGTGTGGGAATTTTTGAACCCCTGGGGCAGGATGGCCCAGCAGTATTGTTTTTGTTGTATGTTGAGTCCTGCCACTCACAGCCAAAATTTCTTGTGACTCTGGGACTAATGGAATACAGAAGAAGGCATCATTGAAGTCTAATACAGAATACCATGTCCTGGTGGATGGTAGAATGACCAGCAGGGTGTAGGAATTAGGAACTACTGGATGTATATCCTCTGTGGCTTCACTGACTGCCCTGGCGTCCTTTACCAGGTCCCCAGCAGCCCACAGGGCTCTCATGGTCAGGCCCCTCCCAGGATATGGAACTCACCTGGGCAGGTACGCAGCAGCCCATGGGGCTCTCATTGTCAGGCCCCTCCCAGGATATGGAGCTCACCTGGGCAGGTACCCAGCAGCACACGGGGCTCCCGTGGTCAGGCCCCTCCCTGGATATGGAGCTCCCTTGGACAGGTACCCCAGCAGAGCTGGGCACACAGGAACCGTGCACATAGCCCTCATTGCAGAGCACCCCCAGCACACCTGTCGCTCAGAGCTGACACAGAGCACCTCAGAGCAGGGCTTGAACTAACAAACAGCAGCTCCAACATGTCTGTGACCCTAGGCTTCACTCTGTGCGGCCTCCCTCCACCTGGTCTTCCAGGGGCTTCCACTGCAGCCGGGGCACCAGGCCTCTGTCTCCACCCACCACCCCTCCTCTCCCTGACTCCTGGGTTCCTCTCATTAGGAGAGGGTCTTCTTGAAGTTGTCTCCCACTCATGGACCAGATAAAATGATTAGAAAACAAGCCAGGGCTGCCGCCCCTTGTCTATCCTGACTCTCGGGACCCTACATCTGTTCCTTGGACCTGGCCGGTGCAGCAAGGCCCATTTTCTGCAACTCTGAGCCCCTGAGGGGCGAGGATTGGCTGACCTGGGCAGTCTGACCCGGCAGGCCAGCCCTTCCCAGGTGTGCCTGGGTTGAGGTCAATGTAAACACCCCTCCAGGCAGCAAAAGCCTCTGCAGCTGTGCCTGACGCCATATTCTCTGCCCCGTCAGCAGTCTCGGGGTTGGGCTGGTGGGAGGGAGTAGGGCCCAGGGCTCTATGAGTGGCCCCGTGTGAGTGGGGCTCTGCTGGACTTTCTGCAGGAGTTGCCGGGCTGCCACCTGCTAAAGAAGAGGATGTGTCACCCATACCTGCTGCTGGAATTTCTCCCTGGGCAGAGGTGAGGAAGGAAAAAAGCAGTGGGGGCCGGGACAGGAGGGGTACCTCAGGCAGGGAAATGGAAAGCTTCCAGAAGAGCACCCCGGGGCCAGGACCGTCCTGGCTGGCCTGCAGGCACCAAGTCAGCCTGCGTGCTGTCGCTGGTGTGACTCCAAGCCCCTTCCTCTAGGCTTTAAAGTCTTTGCACACTTTCAGGTGTTTTACCTGGGAAGGGTGGGAAAAGTTCAGCAGCAGCTGGCCTGGGGCTCAGCTCACGTTTACTCAGAGACGCCTCCTCATGGTCCCCCAGCTTTGCAATGAGGACGCTCCTTGCGGGGGGCTGCTGGCTGCATGGGAGACGATTCCCCACCTCTGACCAACTTCAGAATTGTTTACCACTGGAGCAAGTGCCCTGATAGGGTTTTCCTCAGTATGACGAGTGGGTTCTGTTTTTTTTTTTCTTTTTTGGTTCAAGGTAGGTTTTATTCCTCTTTTTGTATTTATAGATATAAGCATGGAAATAATTCATTCATATAAATACGTCTATGGGAAGGAAAGAACTTTTTTTCTGTTTTATTTTTTTAAAATATTATTTTTTAATTTTTAAATTTTATTTTATTCATTTTTTTTATACAGCAGGTTCTTATTAGTTATCTATTTTATACATATAAGTGTATATATGTCAACCCCAGGCTCGCAATTCATCCCACCACCACCACCCTGCCACTTTCCTCCCTTGGTGTCCATACATTTGTTCTCTACATCTGTGTCTCTATTTCTGCCTCACAAACTGGTTCATCTGTACCATTTTTCTAGGTTCCACATGTATGCCCTAATATATGATATTTGTTTTTCTCTTTCTGACTTACTTCACTCTGTATGACAGTCTCTAGATCTATCCACGTCTCTACAAATGACCCAATTTCGTTCCTTTTTATGGCTGAGTAGTATTCCATTTTATATATGTACCACATCTTTTCCATTCGTCTGTCTATGGGCATTTAGTTTGCTTCCATGACCTGGCTATTGTAAATAGTGCTGCAATGAACATTGTGTGAATATCTTTTTGAATTATGGTTTTCTCTGGGTGTATGCCCAGTAGTGGGATTGCTGGGTCATATGGTAATTCTATTTTGAGTTTTATAAGGAACCTCCATACTGTTCTCCATAGTGACTGTATCAATTTACATTCCCACAAATAGTATAAGAGGGTTCCCTTTTCTCCACACCCTCTCCAGCATTTCTTGTTTGTAGATTTTCTGATGATGCCCATTCTAACTTGTGTGAGGTGATACCTCATTGTAGTTTTGGGTTATATTTCTCTAATAATTAGTGATGTTGAGCAGCTTTTCATGTGCTTCTTGGCCATCTGTATGTCTTCTTGGGACAAATGTCTATTTACGACATCTGCCCATTTTTGGATTGGGTTGTTTGTTTTTTTGCTGTTGAGCTGCATGTGCTGTTTATATATATTGGAGATTAATCCTTTGTCCATTGATTCGTTTGCAAATATTTTCTCCCATTCTGAGGTTGTCTTTTCGTCTTGTTTGTAGTTTCCTTTGCTTTGCAAAAGCTTTTAGGTTTCATTTGCTCCTATTTGTTTATTTTTGTTTTTTATTCCATTACTCTAGGAGGTGGATCAAAAAAGATCTTGTTGTGATTTTTGTCAGAGTATTCTTCCTATGTTTTCCTCTAAGAGTTTTATAGTGGCTGGTCTTACATTTCGGTCTCTAATCCATTTTGAGTTTATTTTTTGTGTATGGTGTTAGGGAGTGTTCTAATTTCATTCTTTTACATGTAGCTGTCCATTTTTCCCAGCACCATTTATTGAAGAGACTGTCTTTTCTCCATTGTATATCCTTGCCTCCTTTGTCATAGATTAGTGGACCATAGGTGTGTAGGTTTATCTCTGGGCTTTCTTTTTTTTTCTTTTAGATCTTTATTGGAGTATAATTGCTTTACAATTGTGTGTTAGTTTCTGCTCTATAAAAAAGTGAATCAGCTATCTGTATACATATAACACCATATCCCCTCCCTCTTGCACCTCCCTCTCACTCCCTTATCCCACCCCTTTAGGTGGTCACAAAGCACCGAGCTGATCTCCCTGTGCTATGTGGCTGCTTCCCAGTAGCTATCAATTTTACATTTGGTAGTGTATATATGTCCATACCACTCTCTCACTTTGTCCCAGCTTACCCTTCCCCCTCCCCGTGTCCTCAAGTCCTTTCTCTACGTCTGTGTCCTTAATCCTTTCCTGCCCCTAGGTTCTTCATAAATTATTTTCTTTTAGACTCCATATAGATGTGTTAGCATATGGTATTTGTTTTTCTTTTTCTGACTTACTTCACTCTGTAGGATAGACTCTAGATCCATCCACCTCACTATAAATAACTCAATTTCGTTTCTTTTTATGGCTGAATAATGTTCCATTGTATATATGTGCCACATCTTCTTTATGCAGTTATGTGTTGATGGACACTTAGGTTGCTTCCATGTCCTGGCTATTGTAAATAGAGCTACAATGAACATTGTGGTACATGACTCTTTTTGAATTATGGTTTTCTCAGGGTAAATGTCCAGTAGTGGGATTGCTGGGTTGTACGGTTGTTCTATTTTTAGTTTTTAAGGAACCCCCATACCATTCTCCCTAGTGGCTATATCAATTTACATTCCCACCAACAGTGCAAGAGCGTTCCCTTTTCTCCAGTAAATGCCTCTCCAGCATTTATTGTTGGTAGATTTTTTGATGATGGCCATTCTGACTGGTGTGAGGTGATACCTCACTGTAGTTTTGATTTGCATTTCTCTAATGATTAGTGATGTTCAGCATCCTTTCATGTGTTTGTTGGAAACCTGTATATCTTCTTTGGAGAAATGTCTATTTAGGTATTCTGCCCATTTTTGGATTGGGTTGTTTGGTTTTGTGATATTGAGCTACAGGAGCTGCTTTTTGGAGGTTAATCCTTTGCCATTTGCTTCATTTGAAAATATTTTCTCCCATTCTGAGGGTTGTCTTTTCATCTTGCTTATGTTTTCCTTTGCTGTGCAAAAGATTTTAAGTTTCATTAAGTCCCATTTTTTAATTTTTGTTTTTATTTCCATTTCTCTAGGAGGTGGGTCAAAAAGGATCTTGCTGTGATTTATGTCATAGACTGTTCTGCTTATCTTTTCCTCTAAGAGTTTTATAGTGGCTGGTCTTACATTTAGGTCTCTAATCCATTTTGAGTTTATTTTTGTGTATGGTGTTAGGGAGTGTTCTAATTTCATTCTTTTACATGTAGCTGTCCAGTTTTCCCAGCACCACTTACTGAAGACACTGTCTTTTCTCCATTGTATACCCTTGCCTCCTTTGTCATAGATTAGTGGACCATAGGTACGTGGGTTTATCTCTGTGCTTTCTATCCTGTTCTATTGATCTATATTTCTGTTTTTGTGTCGGTACCATATTATCTTGATTACTGTAGCTTTGTAATATAGTCTGAAGTCTGGAAGTCTGATTCCTCCAGCTCTTTTTTTTCCCCCTCAAGACTGCTTTGGCTATCCGGGGTCTTTTGTGTCTCCCTACAAATTTTAAGATTATTTTTCTAGTTCTGTAGAAAATGCCAAAGGTATTTTGATAGGGATTGTATTGAATCTGTAGATTGCTTTGGGTAGTATAGTCATTTTCACAATATTGATTCTTCTAATCCAAGAACATGGTATATGTCTCCATCTGTTTATATCATCTTTGATTTCTTTCATCAGTGTCTTATAGTTTTCTGAGTACAGGTCTTTTACTTCCTTAGGTAGGTTTATTCCTAGGTATTTTATTCTTTTTGTTGCAGTGGTAATGGGATTGTTTCCTTAATTTCTCTTTCTGTTCTTTCATTGTTAGTGTATAGGAATGCAAGCAATTTCTGTGCATTAATTTTGTATCCTGCAACTTTACCAAATTCATTGATTAGCTCCAGTGGTTTTCTGGTGGCATCTTTAGGATTCTCTATCTATGATATGATGTCATCTGCAAACAGTGACAATTTTACTTCTTCTTTTCCTTTTTGTATTCCTTTTATTTCTTTTTCTTCTCTGATTGCCATGGCCAGGACTTCCAAAACTATGTTGAATAGTAGTGGTGAGAGTGGACATCCTCGTCTTGTTCCTGATCTTAGAGGAAACGTTTTCAGTTTTTCACCGTTGAGAATGATGTTTGCTGTGGGTTTGTCATATATGACCTTTATTATGTTGATGTAGTTTCCCTCTATGCCCACACTCTGCAGAGTTTTTATCATAAATGGGTGTTGAATTTTCTCAAAATCTTTTCCTGCATCTATTGAGATGATCATATGGTTTTATTCTACAATTTGTTAATATGGTGTATCACATTGATTTGTGTATATTGAAGAATCCTTGCATCCCTGGGATAAACCCGCTTGATCATGGTGTATGATCCTTTTAATGTGTTGTTCAATTCTGTTTGCTAGTATTTTGTTGAGGATTTTTACATCTATATTCATCAGTGATATTGGTCTATAATTTTCTTTCCTTGTAGTATCTTTGTCTGGTTTTGGTATCAGGGTGATGGTGGTCTCATAGAATGAGTTTGGGAGTGTTCCTTCCGCTGCAATTGTTTTGAAGAATTTGAGAAGGTTGGGTGTTAGCTCTTCTCTAAATGTTTGATAGAATTCACCTGCGATGCCATCTGGCTCTGGACTTTTGTTTGTTGGAAGATTTTTAATCACAATTTCAATTTCATTGCTTGTGTTAGGTTTGTTCATATTTTCTATTTCTTCCTGGTTCAGTCGTGGAAGGTTATCCCTTTCTAAGAATTTGTCCATTTCTTCCAGGTTGTCCATTTTATTGGCATAGAGTTGCTTGTAGTAGTCTCTTAGGATGCTTTGTATTCCTGTGGTGTCTGTTGTAACTTCTCCTTTTTCACTTCTAATTTTGTTGATTTGATTCCTCTCCCTCTTTTTCTTGAGTCTGGCTAAAGGTTTATCATTTTTGTTTATCTTCTCAAAGAACCGGTTTTAGTTTTATTGATCTTTGCTTTCGTTTTCTTTGCTTCTATTTCATTTATTTCTGCTCTGATCTTTATGATTTCTTTCATTCTACTAACTTTGGGTTTTGTTCTTCTTTCTCTAGTGCCTTTAGGTGTAAGGTTAGATTGTTTATTTGAGATTTTTCTTGTTTCTTGAGGTAGGCTTGTATTGCTATAAACTTCCGTCTTAGAACTGCTTTTGCTGCATCCCATAGGTTTTGGATCATCGTGTTTTTGTTGTCATTTGTCTCTAGGTAGTTTTTGATTTCCTCTTTGATTTCTTCAGTGATCTCTTGGTTATTTAGTAACGTATTGTTTAGCCTCCATGTGTTTGTGTTTTTTACGGTTTTGTCCCTGTAATTGATTTCTAATCTCATAGCATTGTGGTCAGAACAGCTGCTTGATATGATTTCAGTTTTCTTAAATTTACTGAGGCTTTATTTGTGACCCAAGATATGATCTATCCTGGAGAACGTTCCATGTGCAGTTGAGAAGAACGTGTAATCTGCTGTTTTTGGATAGAATGTCCTATAAATATCAATTAACTCTATCTGGTCTATTGTGTCATTTAAAGCTTGTGTTTCCTTATTAATTTTCTGTCTGGATGATCTCCACTGGTGTAAGTGAGCTGTTAAAGTCCCCCGCTATTATTGTGTTACTGTCGATTTCCTCTTTTATAGCTGTTAGCAGTTGCCTTATATATTGAGGTGAGGTGCTCCTATGTTGGATACATATATATTTATAATTGTTATATCTTCTTCTTGGATTGATCCCTTGACCATTATGTAGTGTCTTTCCTTGTCTCTTGTAACATTCTTTATTTTAAAGTCTATTTTATCTGATATGAGTATTGGTACTCCAGCTTTCTTTTGATTTTCATTTGCATAGAATATATTTTTCCATCGCCTCACTTTCAGTCTGTATGTGTCTTTAGGTCTGAAATGGGTCTCTTGTAGACCGCATATATATGGGTCTTGTTTTTGTATCCATTCAGCGAGCCTGTGTCTTTTGATTGGAACATTTAGTCCATTCACGTTTAAGGTAATTATCGATATGTATGTTCCTATTACTATTTTCTGAATTGTTATGGGTTTGTCTTGTTGGGTCCTTTTCTTCTCTTGTGTTTCCCACTTAGAGAAGTTCCTTTAGCATTTGGTGTAGAGCTGGTTTCATGGTGCTGAATTCTCTTAGCTTTTGCTTGTCTGTAGGGCTTATGATTTCTCTGTCAAATCTGAATGAGATCCTTGCTGGGTGGAGTACTCTCGGTTGTAGGTTCTTCCCTTTCATCACTTTAAATTTATGCCTCTCCCTTCTGGCTTGTAGATTTTCTGCTGACAAATCAGCTGTTATCCTTATGGGAGTTCCCTTGTATGTTATTTGTCATTTTTCCCTTGTTGCTTTCAATACTTTTTCTTTGTCTTTAATTTTTGTCAATTTGGTTACTATGTGTCTTGGCATTTTTCTCCTTTGATTTATCCTGCCTGGGACTCTCTGCGCTTCCTGGACTTGGGTGGCTATTTCTTTTCCCATGCTAGGGAAGTTTTCGACTATAATCTCTTCAAATATATTCTCGGGTCCTTTCTCTCTGTCTTCTCCTTCTGGGACCCCTATGATGCGAATGTTGTTGCGTTTAATGTTGTCCCAGAGGACTCTTAGGGTGTCTTCATTTATTTTCATTCTTTTTCTTTATTCTGTTCCATGGCAGTGATTGCCACCTTTCTGTCTTCCAGGTCACTTATCCGTTCTTCTGCCACAGTTATTCTGCTACTGATTCCTTCTAGTGTATTTTTCATTTCAGTTATTATATTGTTCACCTCTGTTTGTTTGTTCTTTAATTCTTCTAGGTGTTTGCTCCTTAATTCTTCTAGGTCTTTGTTAAGCATTTCTTGCATCTTCTCGATCTTTGCCTCCATTCTTTTGCCAAGGTCTTGGATCATGTTCACTATCATTATTCTGAATTCTTTTTCTGGAAGGTTCCCTATCTCCACCTCATTTCGGTTTTTTTCCCTAGGGTTTTATCTTGTTCCTTGATCTGGTATAAAGTCCTCTGCCTTTTCATTTTGTCTATCTTTCTGTGAATGTAGTTTTCCTTCCACAGGCTGCAGAATTGTAGTTCTTCTTGCTTCTGCTGTCTGCTCTCCAGTGGATGAGTCTATCTTAGAGGCTTGTGCAAGCTTCCTGATGGGAGGGACTGGTGGTGGGTAGAGCTGGGTGTTGCTTTGGTGGGCAGAGCTTTAATCCGCTTGTCTGCAGATTAAATAAAACTTTAATAAAAAGTTTAATCTGCTTATCTGCTGATGCATGGGGCTGGGTTCCCTCCCTGTTGGTAGTTTCGCCTGAGGTGACCCAGCACTGGAGCCTACCTTGCTCTTGGTGGGGCTAATGGCAGACTCTGGGAGGGCTCACACCAAGGAGTATTTCCCAGAACTTCTGCTGCCAGTGTCATTGTCCTCACAGTGAGCCACAGCCACAGGCACCACCTGCCTCTGCAGGAGACCCTCTAAAACTATCAGGTAGTTCTGGTCATTCTCCTACGGGGTCACAGCTCCTTCCCCTGGGTTCTATGTGCTCACTACTTTGTGTGTGCCCTCCAAGAGTGGAGTATCTGAGTGGAGTTGAGACTCTGAGACTCTATGTGGAGTCGCACAGACTCTGGGTCCTGTGAAGCTTCGATGCTTTGTGGTTCTAGAAATCCTATAGGAGACGGTCCACAGCAGGTGAAGCTAATGCTGTCAGTAGAGGTGGTGAAGCCAAAGATCTGCAGTTCCGACTAGAGGTGCCGATGTACATACAGGACAAAAGCATCTCGTGTGAATGTAGTTCAGGCATGTTTAAGATGAATGCAGTCATGTTAATGCCTACCATATTCTATCTTGAGCCTCTCCTCAGGGACCCCCTCCTCAGTTCCTGAGGCTCCTGTAAGTCATGTACAGGGGACTGGAGAGTGGGCTCTATCCAGTCTGAGCCCTGAGTTACCCTGTGTGTATCCTAGGATACTTTGTATTTCTGTGGTGTCTGTTGTAACATCAACTCTTTCATTTCAGATTTATTTGGGCCCTCTCTTTTTAAAAAAAATACTACTGTTGTCTTTTATTCGTTACAGAAGTTTAATAAGTGTTTGATCTACCAGACTTACTCTATGAATACTTTTTGCAGTGAGATTTTTACTTTTGTTTGTTTTCTTGTTACTATCAATAATTAGTGAGACTTCTTTTAAGCTACCCTCAACATTGATTATAAAGCTGCTTTATTAGTGATGACAGAGCCTTAATGGAAGTCATGTTCTGGTTGTAAATTAGAATGCAATGTGCAAGCAAAAAGCCCCTTAAGTTTATTTCTCATTACTTCTTGTTCTTTATTTAATTTAATTTTTATTTTGTATCAGAGCAAATTTGATTAAAATGTTTTGTTTCTTCTAGGTGTGCAAGATGTGGTTCTTTTAAACATATACATATATCTATTCTTCTTTGGATCATTTTCCCATGTAGGTTATGATACAATGTTGAGTAATCTTCTCTTGGTATTACGTAGGTCTTTGGTGATTACACATTTCACATTTGTTTCTATATCTATGTTAACCCCAATATCCTAATGTATCCAATGGTCACACCTTTCCATTTGGTGAACCATAAGTTAGTTTAGTGAATCTGTGATTGCATTTCTCTGTGGAAATATCTTCATTGGTATCAATTTTTAGCTAAGACCTATAAGTGATATTATAGGATATGTGTCTTTTGCTTTCTGACTTAGTACAATTTGCCTGATTACCTCAAGAATCATACATGGTGCTGCAAATGGCATTGTTTCATTTTTTTCCCTGCCTAATATTCCATCTGTACGTGTACCAGTTCTTCTTTGGCCATGCACCTCTTGATGGACTTTTTGGTTGCCTCCATGTCTTGGCTATTGTAATACTGCTGCAATACACATTTGCTTGGCTGTGTCTTTCCAGTTCTATCTTCTTATGTTATAGGCCAAGGAGTGGGCTTGCTGTATCATATGGTAGCTCAGTGTGTACGTTTTAAAGGCACCACAATTCAGTTCTCATTAGTGGCTCTTTCCAGGTTACGTCCAACTTAAAGTTGAGGGTATGCATTTCTCCAAAACACCTTCAGTATTTATTGTTTGTAGTTTCTTGCTGAGGGTTATTCTGACAGGTGTGAGCTGAGACCTCTTTGTGGTTGAATTTGCATGTGTCCCATAATCTGTTGAAATTGAACTTTAAAGCATGTCCTTTTTATTTATCAAACTGTGATTACAGCTTAATTCTTAAAGGTGTTTTCTTAAAGTATGTGTCACATTTTGAAAATTTTTGGCCATTACCTCCCTCGAGATATTTTGAGGGCAGGTTTCATTTACAGCCCTGCCTTACTTGTTCATATGAAGTGACCATTAGCACAGGCTTTAAAGCTGCTTTTGCAGGTAATGGCCTGAGGGCGGCAGCCTTTCTACGTTCCCCACTCTGGTAACTATGGAAACAGACCTTCCGGCCTGTGGTGTTCCTCGGTTATAAATTAGAGTGCAATGTGCCCGGATAAACCCACAAATGCTGATGTCTCCTTACTTTGTTTGTTTTTTTAATTTAATTTATATTTAGTATTGGAGTAATATTCCATTGTGTACATGGACCACTTCTTATTCGTGCATTCCTCGGTTGATGGACATTTTCATTGTTTCCAAGTGTTGGCTATGGTAAATATTGCTGGAGTGAAGGATTGCCAGCCTGTGACTTTTTGATTCTCATTTTCTCAGGTGATAGGTCCAGCAGTGGTTTTGATTGATTGACTGGAAGCTCAATGTTTCCCTTTTCAAAGCACTTACATTGTGTTTTCATTAGTGGCTCTTAACATGCCCCCCTTACAACCGAGGGTACGCATTTCTCCACAATCCCTTCAGCATTTATTTTTTGCAGCATTTTTGCTAATGGCCATTCTGACTGCTGTGAGCTGATAGGTTTTTGTAATATGGGTATAAATGTCATTAAATATTCTAAAATTCATCATTTTTCCACGCCTTTTTCTTTTCTGTTAAAAGAAAAAAGAAAAAAAGTGTGAGTACAATATACGTCTTGAAAGTGTCTTCCTGGAAGGTTGCCCTCTTTGGAATTTTTTGGTCAGTTTTCAACCCCAGGATTGTTTTGGAGTTTAGGTGTCATTTACAGGCCTGCAATGAGTGTGAATATTTAGTGACCATTAGCACTAGGCTTAAGCTGCTGTAGTTCGAAACGGCCACAAGGCAGCAACATTTCTCCATTACCAAATCTGGTTACTAGGGCAGCAGAGCCGTTCTGGAAGTCGTTTTCCTAGGTTGTAAATTTGAATGGAATGGGCCGGAAATCGCCCCATAAGTTTATGTCTGATTAATTCTTTTTGGTTGTTTTAATTTTTTAAATCAGGGTAATGGTTAGAATGTTGTTTGTCCAAGGTGTACACACTCTGGTTCATTTACACATTATTTATATCTATTTATGTAGAGATCCTCTTCCCATGTAAATTATTACAGAGCGTTCTGTAGACCTCCCTTATTATATGGTCGGTCTTTTTGTAATATGTATATAATATGTATTTGGATCATATCCATATCATATAGTAACACTAATCTTCATTTATCCATTCCCCCCACCTTTCCCTTTACATGAGCAAAGTTGGTTTTCTAAGTTTGTGAGTGTTTTTCTCTGTGAAATGTGTTCATTTGTGTCAGTTATTAGATAACGCCTATAAGTGATATCATAGGATATAAGTCTTTTGCTTTCCGACTTACCTCATGATTTGTGATTATCTCCAGGCTCATTTGTGGTGCCTCAAAGAGCAGTGTTTCGTTGTTTTCCATGGCTAATATTCCATTTTGTACCTGGACCATTTATTCTATATCCATTCACTTGTTGATGGATATTTTTGTTGCTTCACTGCCTTGGCTATTGTGAATAAGGCTGCATTGCAGCTTTTGCAACCTGTGTCTTCTAGATTCTTGTCTTCTCAGGTGAGAGGACCAATGGTGTGCCTGCTGGATTGAATGGTACCTAAATTTTTACTTTTAAACACAGCTCCTTTCTGTTCTCATTATTGGCTGTTACCCTTTTATGTCTCACCAGCAGGTATAGGGTACACAGTTCTCTAAAACCCCTTCAGCATTTATTGTTTGTAGACTTTTTGCTGATGGTCAGTCGACTGGTGTAAGTTGAAACTTTTTGTAGATTAGATTGCATGGGTCTAACACTTCCTGAGGTTGAGCTTTTATTCATTTTCCTTTTTTTTTAAACGAGAGTGAGTGAAACTTACCTCTTCATACTCACTTCTTGAAACATTTGCCTCTTTTGAATTTTTTTGTCCATTCCCTACTTCAGCACAATTATTTAGGGCAGGTGTGCTTTACAGCCCTGAGTCCTTGTGAAAGTTAAGTGACCATTAGCTCTGAGTTTAAACCTGCTCTTGCAGGAAACGGCCTCAAGGTGGCAGCATTTCTCCTTTACCGATTTTGGTTACTAGGGAAACAGAGCCTTAATGGAAGTGGTGTTCTAGGTTGTAAATTAGAATGGAATGTGCCAGGAAAAAGCCCTTTAAGTTTATGTCTCATTACTTCTTGTTCATATTTGTAATTTACTTTTTATTTTTTATCACAGCAAATTTGATTACAATGGTTTGTTTGTCCTAGGTGTGTAAGATGTGGTTCTTTCACACATATACATGTATCTATTCTTCCTCACATCCTTTTCCCATGTAGGTTATGACACAAAGTTGAGTAGTCTTCTCCTGGTCTTCCGTAGGTCGTTGGTGATATCTATTTCACACGGTGTATATATCTCTGTTAACCCCAATATGGTAATGTATCCAATCCTCATACCTTTCTATTTGGTGAACCATAAGTTTTTTTTAATGAATCTGTGATTGCCTTTCTCTGTGGAAATATCTTCATTGGTATCAATTTTTAGTTAACTCCTAAAATTGATATGACAGGATATGTGTCTTTGGCTTTCTCACTTACTAAAGGTGGCGTGATTACGTCTAGACTCATCTATGTTACTGCAAATGGCATTGTTTCATTTTTTTCACTAGCGAATATTGCATCTGTACATGGAGTAGTTCTTCTTTGTCCACCCATCTGTTGGTGGACTTTTTGGTTACTTCCAGATCTTGGCTATTGTAATACTGTGCAAAGCAGATTTTCCTGCCTGTGTTTTTCCAATTCTCTCTTCTCAGATTATAGTTCGAGGAGTGGGCCTGCTGGATCACATGGTAGCTCAGTGTTTACCTTTTTAAGGCACCTCCATTCTGTTCTCATTCGTGGCCCTTTCCAAGTTACGTCCCACGGAGAGTTAAGGGTATGCATTTCTCCACAACACCTTCAGCATTTATTGTTTGTAGTTTTCTTGCTGATGGTTATTCTGACAAGTGTGAGCTGATACCTCTTTGTGGTTGAATTCGCATGTGCCTCATAATCCGTTGAAATTGAGCTTTAAGGCATGTCCTTTTTAGTTTTCAAGCTGTGATTAGCCCTTAGTTCTTCAGAGTGTTCTATTAAAGTATGTGTCACATTTTGAAATGTTTTGGCCATTACTTTCCTGAAGACATTTTGAGGGCAGGTTTCATTTACAGTCCTGCAGTACTTGTTCCTATGAAATGACCATTAGCACAGGCTTTAAAGCTGCTTTTGCAGGTAACTGCCAGAGGGCGGCAGCCTTTCTATGTTCCCCACCCTGGTAACTAGGGAAAAGCCCTTGCGGCCTGTGGTGTTTCTCGGTTATAAATTAGAGTGGAGTGTGCCCGGACAAACCCACAGAAGCTGATGTCTCCTTACTTTTGTTGGATTTTTAAATTTAATTTTTATTTTTTATTGGAGTAATTTTCCACTGTGTACATGGACCACTTCTACTTTGTGCATTCCTCAGTTGATGGACATTTTCATTGCTTCCAAGTGTTGGCTCTGGTAAATATTGTTGGAGTGCAGGATTGCCAGCCTGTGACTTTTGGATTCTCATTTTCTCAGGTGATAGGCCCAGCAGTGGGTTCGATTGATTGACTGGTAGTACCGTGTTTCCCTATTCAAAGCACCTTCTTTGTGTTGTCATTAGTGGCTCTTACAACGTCCCCCTTAGAATTGAGGGTACGCATTTCTCCACAATCGCTTCAGCATTTATTGTTTGCAGCATTTATGCTAATGGCCCTTCTGGCTGCTGTGAGCTGATAGGTTTTTGTAATTTGGGTTTGCCTGTCTTTGAAAATTCGTAAAACTCATCATTTTTCTCCGCCGTTTTCTTTTCTGTTAAAAAAAGGAAACAATTGGGAGTACAATATAACCATTGAAATTGTCTTCTTGGAAGGTTGCCCTCTTTTGAAATTTTTGGTTGATTTTCCACCCCAGAATTTTTTTAGAGAGCAGGTGTCATTTACCGAACTGCAAGTTTGGTGAATATATAGTGACCTTTAGCAATGGGTTTAAAGCTGCTGTTGTGGGAAGTGGCCTCAAGGAGGCAGCATTTCTCCATTCCCAAATCTGGGTACTAGGGCAGCAGAGCCTTTCTGGAAGTCGTGTTCCTAGGTTGTAAATTACATTGGAATGTGCATGGAGAAACCCCCATAAGTTTATGTCTCATTATTTCTTCTTGGTTTTTAAAATTTGTTTAATTGGGGTAAAGCATAGATTATTGTTTGTCCTAGGTGTACCCAATCTGGTTCATTTGTACATTATATATGTCTATTCACGTACAGATCCTCTTCCCATGTAAAATGTTACAGAGGGTTCCACAGACCTCCCTTGCTATATGGTCGGTCTTTTTGAGATATGTATATAATATGTGTTTGTATACATATAGTAACACTAATCTTAATTTATCCATTCCCCCCACCTTTCCTTTTAGATGAGCATAGTTTGTTTTCTAAGTCTGTGAGTGTCTTTCTCTGTGGAAATATGTTCATTTGTGTCAGTTATTAGATAACGCCTATAAGTGATATCATAGAATATAGGTCTTTTGCTTTCCGACTTAGCTCATGTTTCCTGATTATCTCCCGACTCATTTGTGGTGCTTAAAAGAGCAACGGTTCATTGTTTTCCATGGCTAATATTCCATTGTGTAGATGGACCACTTCTTCTTTATCCATTCACCTGTTGTTGGACATATTGTTTGCTTCACTGTCTTGGCTATTGTGAATAAGGCTGCACTACAGCTTTTGCAGCCTGTGTCTTCTCGATTCTTGTCTTCTCAGGTGAGAGGTCCAATGGTGCGCCTGCTGCATTGAATGGTACCTCCATTTTTACTTCTAAACACAGCTCCTTTCGGTTCTCATTATTGGCTGTTACCCTTTTATGTCTCACCAGCAGGTATAGGGTACACAGTTCTCTAAAACCCCTTCAGCATTTATTGTTTGTAGACTTTTTGCTGATGGTCAGTCGACTGATGTAAGTTGAAACTTTTTGTAGATTAGATTGCATGGGTCTAACACTTCCTGAGGTTGAGCTTTTATTCATTTTCCTTTTTTTTTAAACGAGAGTGAGTGAAACTTACCTCTTCATACTCACTTCTTGAAACATTTGCCTCTTTTGAATTTTTTTGTCCATTCCCTACTTCAGCACAATTATTTAGGGCAGGTGTGCTTTACAGCCCTGAGTCCTTGTGAAAGTTAAGTGACCATTAGCTCTGAGTTTAAACCTGCTCTTGCAGGAAACGGCCTCAAGGTGGCAGCATTTCTCCTTTACCGATTTTGGTTACTAGGGAAACAGAGCCTTAATGGAAGTGGTGTTCTAGGTTGTAAATTAGAATGGAATGTGCCAGGAAAAAGCCCTTTAAGTTTATGTCTCATTACTTCTTGTTCATATTTGTAATTTACTTTTTATTTTTTATCACAGCAAATTTGATTACAATGGTTTGTTTGTCCTAGGTGTGTAAGATGTGGTTCTTTCACACATATACATGTATCTATTCTTCCTCACATCCTTTTCCCATGTAGGTTATGACACAATGTTGAGTAGTCTTCTCCTCGTGTTCCGTAGGTCGTTGGTGATATCTATTTCACATGGTGTGTATATCTCTGTTAACCCCAATATGGTAATGTATCCAATCCTCATACCTTTCTATTTGGTGAACCATAAGTTTTTTTTAATGAATCTGTGATTGCCTTTCTCTGTGGAAATATCTTCATTGGTATCAATTTTTAGTTAACTCCTAAAATTGATATGACAGGATATGTGTCTTTGGCTTTCTCACTTACTACAGGTGGCGTGATTACGTCTAGACTCATCTATGTTACTGCAAATGGCATTGTTTCATTTTTTTCACTAGCGAATATTGCATCTGTACATGGAGGAGTTCTTCTTTGTCCACCCATCTGTTGGTGGACTTTTTGGTTACTTCCAGATCTTGGCTATTGTAATACTGTGCAAAGCAGATTTTCCTGCCTGTGTTTTTCCAATTCTCTCTTCTCAGATTATAGTTCGAGGAGTGGGCCTGCTGGATCACATGGTAGCTCAGTGTTTACCTTTTTAAGGCACCTCCATTCTGTTCTCATTCGTGGCCCTTTCCAAGTCACGTCCCACTGAGAGTTAAGGGTATGCATTTCTCCACAACACCTTCAGCATTTATTATTTGTAGTTTTCTTGCTGATGGTTATTCTGACAAGTGTGAGCTGATACCTCTTTGTGGTTGAATTCGCATGTGCCTCATAATCCGTTGAAATTGAGCTTTAAGGCATGTCCTTTTTAGTTTTCAAGCTGTGATTAGCCCTTAGTTCTTCAGAGTGTTCTCTTAAAGTATGTGTCACATTTTGAAATGTTTTGGCCATTACTTTCCTGAAGTCATTTTGAGGGCAGGTTTCATTTACATTCCTGCAGTACTTGTTCCTATGAAATGACCATTAGCACAGGCTTTAAAGCTGCTTTTGCAGGTAACTGCCAGAGGGCGGCAGCCTTTCTATGTTCCCCACCCTGGTAACTAGGAAAAAGCCCTTGCGGCCTGTGGTGTTTCTTGGTTATAAATTAGAGTGGAGTGTGCCCGGACAAACCCACAGAAGCTGATGTCTCCTTACTTTTGTTGGATTTTTAAATTTAATTTTTATTTTTTATTGGAGTAATTTTCCACTGTGTACATGGACCACTTCTACTTTGTGCATTCCTCAGTTGATGGACATTTTCATTGCTTCCAAGTGTTGGCTCTGGTAAATATTGTTGGAGTGCAGGATTGCCAGCCTGTGACTTTTGGATTCTCATTTTCTCAGGTGATAGGCCCAGCAGTGGGTGCGATCGATTGACTGGTAGTACCGTGTTTCCCTATTCAAAACACCTTCTTTGTGATGTCATTAGTGGCTCTTACAACGTCCCCCTTAGCATCGAGGGTTCGCATTTCTCCACAATCGCTTCAGCATTTATTGTTTGCAGCATTTATGCTAATGGCCCTTCTGGCTGCTGTGAGCTGATAGGTTTTTGTAATTTGGGTTTGCATGTCTTTGAAAATTCGTAAAGCTCATCATTTTTCTCTGCCGTTTTCTTTTCTGTTAAAAAAAGGAAACAATTGGGAGTACAATATAACTCTTGAAATTGTCTTCTTGGAAGGTTGCCCTCTTTTGAAATTTTTGGTTGATTTTCCACCCCAGAATTTTTTTAGAGAGCAGGTGTCATTTACCGAACTGCAAGTTTGGTGAATATATAGTGACCTTTAGCAATGGGTTTAAAGCTGCTGTTGTGGGAAGTGGCCTCAAGGAGGCAGCATTTCTCCATTCCCAAATCTGGGTACTAGGGCAGCAGAGCCTTTCTGGAAGTCGTGTTCCTAGGTTGTAAATTACATTGGAATGTGCATGGAGAAACCCCCATAAGTTCATGTCTCATTATTTCTTCTTGGTTTTTAAAATTTGTTTAATTGGGGTAAAGCATAGATTATTGTTTGTCCTAGGTGTACCCAATCTGGTTCATTTGTACATTATATATGTCTATTCACGTACAGATCCTCTTCCCATGTAAAATGTTACAGAGGGTTCCACAGACCTCCCTTGCTATATGGTCGGTCTTTTTGAGATATGTGTATAATATGTGTTTGTATACATATACTAACACTAATCTTAATTTATCCATTCCCCCCACCTTTCCTTTTACATGAGCATAGTTTGTTTTCTAAGTCTGTGAGTGTCTTTCTCTGTGGAAATATGTTCATTTGTGTCAGTTATTAGATAACGCCTATAAGTGATATCATAGAATATAGGTCTTTTGCTTTCCGACTTAGCTCATGTTTCCTGATTATCTCCCGACTCATTTGTGGTGCCTCAAAGACCAATGGGTCATTGTTTTCCATGGCTAGTATTCCATTGTGTAGATGGACCACTTCTTCTTTATCCATTCACCTGTTGTTGGACATATTGTTTGCTTCACTGTCTTGGCTATTGTGAATAAGGCTGCACTATAGATTTGCAGCCTGTGTCTTCTCGATTCTTGTCTTCTCAGGTGAGAGGTCCAATGGTGCGCCTGCTGGATTGAATGGTACCTCCATTTTTACTTTTAAACACAGCTCCTTTCTGTTCTCATTATTGGCTGTTACCAGTTTACGTCTCACCAGCAGGTAGAGAGTACACAGTTCTCTAAAACCACTTCAGCATTTATTGTTTGTAGACTTTTTCCTTACGGTCAGTCGACTGGTGTAAGTTGCAACATTTTGGAGATTAGATTGCATGGGTCTAACACTTCCTGAAGTTGAGCTTTAATCCATTTTCCTTTTTATTTTTAATTAATTAATTAATTAATTAATTAATTATTATTTATTTTTGGCTGTTTTGGGTCTTCGTTTCTGTGCGTGGGCTTTCTCAAGTTGTGGCAAGTGGTGGCCACTCTTCATCGCAGTGCGCGGGCCTCTCACTGTTGCGGCCTCCCATTGCGGAGCACAATATCCAGATGCGCAGGCTCAGTAGTTGTGGCTCACGGGCTTAGTTGCTCCGCGGTATGTGGGATCTTCCCAGACCAGGGCTCGAACCCGTGTCCCCTGCATTGGCAGGCAGATTCTCAACCACTGCGCCACCAGGGAAGCCCCTTGTTTTTTTAAAGGAGAGTGAGTAAAATTTACCTCTTCATATTCACTTCTTGAAACATTTGTCTGTTTTGAATTTTTTTGTCCATTCCCTACTTCAGCACAATTTTTTAGGGCAGGTGTCCTTTACAGCCCTGAGTCCCTGTGAATGTTAAGTGACCATTACCTGTGAGTTTAAAGCTGCTCTGGCAGGAAACGGCCACAAGGTGGCAGCATTCCTCCTTTACCAATTTTGTTTACTAGGGAAACAGAGCCTTAATGGAAGTGGTGTTCTAGGTTGTAAATTAGAATGGAATGTGCCAGGAAAAAGCCCTTTAAGTTTATGTCTCATTACTTCTTGTTCATATTTGTAATTTACTTTTTATTTTTTATCACAGCAAATTTGATTACAATGGTTTGTTTGTCCTAGGTGTGTAAGATGTGGTTCTTTCACACATATACATGTATCTGTTCTTCCTCACATCCTTTTCTCATGTAGGTTATGACACAATGTTGAGTAGTCTTCTCCTGGTCTTCCGTAGGTCGTTGGTGATACATATTTCACATGGTGTGTATATCTCTGTTGACCCCAATTTGGTAATGTATCCAATCCTCATACCTTTCTATTTGGTGAACCATAAGTTTTTTTTAATGAATCTGTGATTGCCTTTCTCTGTGGAAATATCTTCATTGGTATCAATTTTTAGGTAACTCCTAAAAGTGATATGACAGGATATGTGTGTTTTGCTTTCTCACTTACTACAGATGGCATGATTACGTCTAGACTCATCTATGTTACTGCAAATGGCATTGTTTCATTTTTTTCACTAGCGAATATTGCATCTGTACATAGAGGAGTTCTTCTTTGTCCACCCATCTGTTGGTGGACTTTTTGGTTACTTCCATATCTTGGCTCTTGTAATACTGTGCAATGCAGATTTGCCTGCCTGTGTCTTTCCAATTCTCTCTTCTTAGATTATAGGTCGAGGAGTGGGCCTGCTGGATCATATGGTAGCTCAGTGTTTACCATTTTAAGGCACCTTCATTCCCTTCTCATTCTTTGTTCTTTCCAAGTTACCTCCCACTTGAAGTTGAGAGTATGCATTTCTCGACAATACGTTCAGCATCTATTGTTTGTAGTTTTCTTGCTGATGGTTATTCTGACAATTGTGAGCTGATACCTCTTTGTGGTTGAATTCGCATGTGCCTCATAATCCGTTGAAATTGAGCTTTAAGGCATGTCCTTTTTAGTTTTCAAGCTGTGATTACCCCTTAGTTCTTCAAAGTGTTCTCTTAAAGTATGTGTCACATTTTGAAATGTTTTGGCCATTACTATCCTGAAGACATTTTGAGGGCAGGTTTCATTTACAGTCCTGCAGTACTTGTTCCTATGAAATGACCATTAGCACAGGCTTTAAAGCTGCTTTTGCAGGTAACTGCCAGAGGGCGGCAGCCTTTCTATGTTCCCCACCCTGGTAACTAGGAAAAAGCCCTTGCGGCCTGTGGTGTTTCTCGGTTATAAATTAGAGTGGAGTGTGCCCGGACAAACCCACAGAAGCTGATGTCTCCTTACTTTTGTTGGATTTTTAAATTTAATTTTTATTTTTTATTGGAGTAATTTTCCACTGTGTACATGGACCACTTCTACTTTGTGCATTCCTCAGTTGATGGACATTTTCATTGCTTCCAAGTGTTGGCTCTGGTAAATATTGTTGGAGTGCAGGATTGCCAGCCTGTGACTTTTGGATTCTCATTTTCTCAGGTGATAGGCCCAGCAGTGGGTGCGATCGATTGACTGGTAGTACCGTGTTTCCCTATTCAAAACACCTTCTTTGTGATGTCATTAGTGGCTCTTACAACGTCCCCCTTAGCATCGAGGGTACGCATTTCTCCACAATCGCTTCAGCATTTATTGTTTGCAGCATTTATGCTAATGGCCCTTCTGGCTGCTGTGAGCTGATAGGTTTTTGTAATTTGGGTTTGCATGTCTTTGAAAATTCGTAAAGCTCATCATTTTTCTCTGCCGTTTTCTTTTCTGTTAAAAAAAGGAAACAATTGGGAGTACAATATAACTCTTGAAATTGTCTTCTTGGAAGGTTGCCCTCTTTTGAAATTTTTGGTTGATTTTCCACCCCAGAATTTTTTTAGAGAGCAGGTGTCATTTACCGAACTGCAAGTTTGGTGAATATATAGTGACCTTTAGCAATGGGTTTAAAGCTGCTGTTGTGGGAAGTGGCCTCAAGGAGGCAGCATTTCTCCATTCCCAAATCTGGGTACTAGGGCAGCAGAGCCTTTCTGGAAGTCGTGTTCCTAGGTTGTAAATTACATTGGAATGTGCATGGAGAAACCCCCATAAGTTCATGTCTCATTATTTCTTCTTGGTTTTTAAAATTTGTTTAATTGGGGTAAAGCATAGATTATTGTTTGTCCTAGGTGTACCCAATCTGGTTCATTTGTACATTATATATGTCTATTCACGTACAGATCCTCTTCCCATGTAAAATGTTACAGAGGGTTCCACAGACCTCCCTTGCTATATGGTCGGTCTTTTTGAGATATGTGTATAATATGTGTTTGTATACATATACTAACACTAATCTTAATTTATCCATTCCCCCCACCTTTCCTTTTACATGAGCATAGTTTGTTTTCTAAGTCTGTGAGTGTCTTTCTCTGTGGAAATATGTTCATTTGTGTCAGTTATTAGATAACGCCTATAAGTGATATCATAGAATATAGGTCTTTTGCTTTCCGACTTAGCTCATGTTTCCTGATTATCTCCCGACTCATTTGTGGTGCCTCAAAGACCAATGGGTCATTGTTTTCCATGGCTAGTATTCCATTGTGTAGATGGACCACTTCTTCTTTATCCATTCACCTGTTGTTGGACATATTGTTTGCTTCACTGTCTTGGCTATTGTGAATAAGGCTGCACTATAGATTTGCAGCCTGTGTCTTCTCGATTCTTGTCTTCTCAGGTGAGAGGTCCAATGGTGCGCCTGCTGGATTGAATGGTACCTCCATTTTTACTTTTAAACACAGCTCCTTTCTGTTCTCATTATTGGCTGTTACCAGTTTACGTCTCACCAGCAGGTAGAGAGTACACAGTTCTCTAAAACCACTTCAGCATTTATTGTTTGTAGACTTTTTCCTTACGGTCAGTCGACTGGTGTAAGTTGCAACATTTTGGAGATTAGATTGCATGGGTCTAACACTTCCTGAAGTTGAGCTTTAATCCATTTTCCTTTTTATTTTTAATTAATTAATTAATTAATTAATTAATTATTATTTATTTTTGGCTGTTTTGGGTCTTCGTTTCTGTGCGTGGGCTTTCTCAAGTTGTGGCAAGTGGTGGCCACTCTTCATCGCAGTGCGCGGGCCTCTCACTGTTGCGGCCTCCCATTGCGGAGCACAATATCCAGATGCGCAGGCTCAGTAGTTGTGGCTCACGGGCTTAGTTGCTCCGCGGTATGTGGGATCTTCCCAGACCAGGGCTCGAACCCGTGTCCCCTGCATTGGCAGGCAGATTCTCAACCACTGCGCCACCAGGGAAGCCCCTTGTTTTTTTAAAGGAGAGTGAGTAAAATTTACCTCTTCATATTCACTTCTTGAAACATTTGTCTGTTTTGAATTTTTTTGTCCATTCCCTACTTCAGCACAATTTTTTAGGGCAGGTGTCCTTTACAGCCCTGAGTCCCTGTGAATGTTAAGTGACCATTAACTGTGAGTTTAAAGCTGCTCTGGCAGGAAACGGCCACAAGGTGGCAGCATTCCTCCTTTACCAATTTTGTTTACTAGGGAAACAGAGCCTTAATGGAAGTGGTGTTCTAGGTTGTAAATTAGAATGGAATGTGCCAGGAAAAAGCCCTTTAAGTTTATGTCTCATTACTTCTTGTTCATATTTGTAATTTACTTTTTATTTTTTATCACAGCAAATTTGATTACAATGGTTTGTTTGTCCTAGGTGTGTAAGATGTGGTTCTTTCACACATATACATGTATCTGTTCTTCCTCACATCCTTTTCTCATGTAGGTTATGACACAATGTTGAGTAGTCTTCTCCTGGTCTTCCGTAGGTCGTTGGTGATACATATTTCACATGGTGTGTATATCTCTGTTGACCCCAATTTGGTAATGTATCCAATCCTCATACCTTTCTATTTGGTGAACCATAAGTTTTTTTTAATGAATCTGTGATTGCCTTTCTCTGTGGAAATATCTTCATTGGTATCAATTTTTAGGTAACTCCTAAAAGTGATATGACAGGATATGTGTGTTTTGCTTTCTCACTTACTACAGATGGCATGATTACGTCTAGACTCATCTATGTTACTGCAAATGGCATTGTTTCATTTTTTTCACTAGCGAATATTGCATCTGTACATAGAGGAGTTCTTCTTTGTCCACCCATCTGTTGGTGGACTTTTTGGTTACTTCCATATCTTGGCTCTTGTAATACTGTGCAATGCAGATTTGCCTGCCTGTGTCTTTCCAATTCTCTCTTCTTAGATTATAGGTCGAGGAGTGGGCCTGCTGGATCATATGGTAGCTCAGTGTTTACCATTTTAAGGCACCTTCATTCCCTTCTCATTCTTTGTTCTTTCCAAGTTACCTCCCACTTGAAGTTGAGAGTATGCATTTCTCGACAATACGTTCAGCATCTATTGTTTGTAGTTTTCTTGCTGATGGTTATTCTGACAATTGTGAGCTGATACCTCTTTGTGGTTGAATTCGCATGTGCCTCATAATCCGTTGAAATTGAGCTTTAAGGCATGTCCTTTTTAGTTTTCAAGCTGTGATTACCCCTTAGTTCTTCAAAGTGTTCTCTTAAAGTATGTGTCACATTTGGAAATGTTTTGGCCATTACTATCCTGAAGACATTTTGAGGGCAGGTTTCATTTACAGTCTTGCAGTACTTGTTCTTATGAAATGACCATTAGCACAGGCTTTAAAGGTGCTTTTGCAGGTAACTGCCAGAGGGCGGCAGCCTTTCTATGTTCCCCACCTTGGTAACTAGGAAAAAGCCCTTGCGGCCTGTGGTGTTTCTCGGTTATAAATTAGAGTGGAGTGTGCCCGGACAAGCCCACAGAAGCTGATGTCTCCTTACTTTTGTTGGATTTTTAAATTTAATTTTTATTTTTTATTGGAGTAATTTTCCACTGTGTACATCGACCACTTCTACATTGTGCATTCCTCAGTTGATGGACATTTTCATTGCTTCCAAGTGTTGGCTCTGGTAAATATTGTTGGAGTGCAGGATTGCCAGCCTGTGACTTTTGGATTGTCATTTTTTCAGGTGATAGGCCTAGCAGTGGGTGCGATTGATTGACTGGTAGTACCGTGTTTCCCTATTGAAAACACCTTCTTTGTGTTGTCATTAGTGGCTCTTATAACGTCCCCCTTAGATTCGAGTGTACGCATTTCTCCACAATCGCTTCATCATTTATTGTTTGCAGCATTTATGCTAATGGCCCTTCTGGCTGCTGTGAGCTGATAGGTTTTTGTAATTTGGGTTTGCATGTCTTTGAAAATTCGTAAAACTCATCATTTTTCTCCGCCGTTTTCTTTTCTGTTAAGAAAAGGAAACAATTGGGAGTACAATATAACTCTTGAAATTGTCTTCTTGGAAGGTTGCCCTCTTTTGAAACTTTTGGTTGATTTTCCACCCCAGAATTTTTTTAGAGAGCAGGTGTCATTTACGGAACTGCAAGTTTGGTGAATATATAGTGACCTTTAGCAATGGGTTTAAAGCTGCTGTTTTGGGAAGTGGCCTCAAGGAGGCAGCATTTCTCCATTCCCAAATCTGGGTACTAGGGCAGCAGAGCCTTTCTGGAAGTCGTGTTCCTAGGTTGTAAATTACATTGGAATGTGGAAGAAGAAACCCCCATAAATATATGTGTCATTATTTCTTCTTGGTCTTTAAATTTTTTTTAATTGGGGTAAAGCTTAGAATATTGTTTGTCCTTGGTGCACACATCTGTTTCATTTGTACATTATACATGTCTATTCACGTACAGATCCTCTTCCCATGTAAAATGTTAAAGAGGGTTCCACAGACCTCCGTTGCTATATGGTCGGTCTTTTTGAGATATGTATATAATATGTGTTTGTATACATATAGTAACAGTAATCTTAATTTATCCATTCCCCCCACTTTTCCTTTTAGATGAGCATAGTTTGTTTTCTAAGTCTGTGAGTGTCTTTCTCTGTGGAAATATGTTCATTTGTTTCAGTTATTAGATAACGCCTATAAGTGATATCATAGAATATAGGCCTTTTGCTTTCCTTCTTAGCTCATGTTTCGTGATTATCTCCAGACTCATTTGTGGTGCCTCAAAGAGCAACGGTTCATTGTTTTCCATGGCTAATATTCCATTGTGTACATGGACCACTTCTTCTTTATCCATTCACCTGTTGTTGGACATTTTGATTGCTTCACTATCTTGGCTATTGTGAATAAGGCTGCACTGCAGCTTTTGCAGCCTGTGTCTTCTCGATTCTTGTCTTCTCAGGTGAGAGGTCCAATGGTGGGCCTGCTGGATTGAATGGTACCTCCACTTTTACTTTTAAACACAGCTCTTTTCTGTTCTCATTATTGGCTGTTACCCTTTTATATCTCACCAGCCGGTAGAGAGTACACAGTTCTCTAAAATCCTTTCAGCATTTATTGTTTGTAGACTTTTTGCTAATGGTCATTCGACTGATGGAAGTTGAAACTTTTTGTAGATGAGATTGCATGGGTCTAACACTTCCTGAGGTTGAGCTTTTATTCATTTTCCTTTTTTTTTTAAATGAGAGTGAGTGAAACTTACCTCTTCATACTCACTTCTTGAAACATTTGCCTGTTTTGAATTTTTTTGTCCATTCCCTACTTGAGCACGTTTTTTAGGGTAGGTGTGCTTTACAGCCCTGAGTCCTTGTGAAAGTTAAGTGACCATTAGCTGTGAGTTTAAAGCTGCTCTTTCAGTAAACGGCCACAAGGTGGCAGCATTTCTGCTTTTCCAATTTTGGTTACTAGGAAAACAGAGCCTTAATGGAAGTGGTGTTCTAGGTTGTAAATTCGAATGGAATGTGCCAGCAAAAAGCCCTTGAAGTTTATGTCTCATTACTTCTTTTTCACATTTGTAATTTACTTTTTATTTTTTATCACAGCAAATTTGATTACAATGCTTTGTTTGTCCTAGGTGTGTAAGATGTGGTTCTTTCACACATATACATGCATCTATTCTTCCTCACATCCTTTTCCCATGTAGGTTATGACACAATGTTGAGTTGTCTTCTCCTGGTCTTCCGTAGGTCTTTGGTGATATATATTTCACATGGTGTGTATGTCTCTGTTAACCCCAATATGGTAATGTATCCAATCGTCATACCTTTCTATTTGGTGAACCATAATTTTTTTTAATGAATCTGTGATTGCCTTTCTTTGTGGAAATATCTTCATTGGTATCAATTTTTAGGTAACTCCTAAAAGTGATATGACAGGATATGTGTCTTTTGCTTTCTCACTTACTACAGGTGGCGAAATTACGTCTCGACTCATTTATGTTGCTGCAAATGGCATTGTTTCATTTTTTTCATTAGCGAATATTCCATCTGTACATGGAGGAGTTCTTTGTCCACCTATCTGTTGGTGAACTTTTTGGTTACTTCCAGATCTTGGCTATTGTAATACTGTGCAAAGCAGATTTTCCTCCCTGTGTTTTTCCAATTCTCTCTTCTCAGATTATAGATCGAGGAGTGGGCTTTCTGGATCATATGATAGCCCAGTGTTTACCTTTTTAAGGCACCTCCATTCTGTTCTCATTCGTGGCTCTTTCCAAGTTACATCCCTTTGAAAGTTAAGGGTATGCATTTCTCCACAACAACTTCAGCATTTATTGTTTGTAGTTTTCTTGCTGATGGTTATTCTGACAAGTGAGAGCTGATATCTCTTTGTGGGTGAATTCGCATGTGCCTCATATTCCGTTGAAATCCAGCATTAAGGCATGTCCTTTTTATTTTTCAAGCTGTGATTACCCCTTAGTTCTTCAAAGTGTTCTCTTAAAGTATGTGTCACATTTTGAAATGTTTTGGCCATTACCTCCCTCAAGACATTTTGAGGGCAGGTTTCATTTACACTCCTGCAGTACTTGTTCCTATGAAATGACCATTAGCACAGGTTTTAAAGCTGTTTTTGCAAGTAACTGCCAGAGGGCGGCAGCCTTTCTATGTTCCCCACCCTGGTAACTAGGAAAAAGCCCTTGCGGCCTGTGGTGTTTCTCAGTTATAAATTAGAGTGGAGTGTGCCCGGACAAACCCACAAAAGCTGATGTCTCTTTACTTTAGTTGGATTTTTAAATTTAATTTTTATTTTTAATTGGAGTAATTTTCCACTGTGTACATGGACCACTTCTAGTTTGTGCATTCCTCGGTTGATGGACATTTTCAATCCTTCCAAGTGTTGGCTCTGGTAAATATTGTTGGAGTGAAGGATTGCCAGCCTGTGACTTTTGGATTCTCATTTTCTCAGGTGATGGGCCCAGCAGTGGGTGCGGTTGATTGACTGGTAGCACCGTGTTTCCGTTTTCGAAGCACCTTCTTTGTGTTGTCATTAGTGGCTCTTACCACGTCCCCCTTAGAATCGAGGGTACGCATTTCTCCCCAGTCGCTTCAGCATTTATTGTTTGCAGCATTTATGCTTATGGCCCTTCTGGCTGCTGTGAGCTGATAGGTTTTTGTAATTTGGGTTTGCATGTCTTTGAAAATTTGTAAAACTCATCATTTTTCTCCGCTGTTTTCTTTTCTGTTAATAAAAAGGAAACAATTGGGAGTACAATATAACTCTTGAAATTGTCTTCTTGGAAGGTTGCCCTCTTTTAAAATTTTTGGTCGATTTTCCACCCCAGAATTTTTTTAGAGAGCAGGTGTCATTTACCGAACTGCAAGTTTGTTGAATATTTAGTGACCTTTACCAATGGGATTAAAGCTGCTGTTGTGGGATGTGGCCTCAAGGCGGCAGCATTTCTCCATTCACAAATCTGGGCACTAGGGCAGCAGAGCCTTTCTGGAAGTCGTGTTTCTAGGTTGTAAATTACATCAAAATGTGCATGGAGAAACCCACATAAGTTTATGTCTCATTATTTCTTCTTGGTTTTTAAAATTTGTTTAATTGGAATAAAGCTTAGAATATTGTTTGTCCTAGGTGTACAAAATCTGGTTCATTTGTACATTATATATGTCTATTCACGTACAGATCCTCTTCCCGTGGGAAATGTTACAGAGAGTTCCGCAGACCTCCCTTGCTATATGGTCGGTCTTTTTGAGATATGTATATAATATGTGTTTGTATACATATAGTAACACTAATCTTAATTTATCCATTCCCCCCACCTTTCCTTTTAGATGAGCATAGTTTGTTTTCTAAGTCTGTGAGTATCTTTCTCTGTGGAAATATGTTCATTTGTGTCAGTTATTAGATAACGCCTATAAGTGATATCATAGAATATAGGTCTTTTGCTTTCTGACTTAGCTCATGTTTCGTGATTATCTCCAGACTCATTTGTGGTGCCTCAAAGAGCAATGGTTCATTGTTTTCCATGGCTAATATTCCATTGTGTACATGGACCACTTCTTCTTTATCCATTCACCTGTTGTTGGACATTTTGATTGCTTCACTGTCTTGGCTATTGTGAGTAAGGCTGCACTCCAGCTTTTGCAGCCTGTGTCTTCTCGATTCTTGTCTTCTCATGTAAGATGTCCAATGGTGCGCCTGCTGGATTGAATGGTACCTCCATTTTTACTTATAAACAAAGCTCCTTTCTGTTCTCATTATTGGCTGTTGCCCTTTTATGTCTCACCAGCAGGTTGAGGGTACACAGTTCTCTAAAACCCCTTCAGCATTTACTGTTTGTAGACTTTTTGCTAATGGTTAGTCGACTGGTGTAAGTTGAAACTTTTTGTAGATTAGATTGCATGGGTCTAACACTTCCTGAGGTTGAGCTTTTATCCATTTTCCTTTTTTTTCTAAACGAGAGTGAGTAAAACTTACCTCTTCATACTCACTTCTTGAAACATTTGCCTGTTTTGAATTTTTTTGTCCATTCCCTACTTCACTATTTTTTAGGGCAGGTGTGCTTTACAGCCCTGAGTCCTTGTGAAAGTTAAGTGACCATTAGCTGTGAGTTTAAAGCTGCTCTTGCAGGAAATCGGCCACAAGGTGGCAGCATTTCTCCTTTACCAATTTTGGTTCCTAGGGAAACAGAGCCTTAATGGAAATGGTGTTCTAGGTTGTAAATTAGAATGGAATGTGCCAGGAAAAAGCCCTCTAAGTTTATGTCTCGTTACTTCTTGTTCATATTTGTAATTTACTTTTTATTTTTTATCACAGCAAATTTGATTTCAATGGTTTGTTTGTTCTAGATGTGCAAGATGTGGTTCTTTCACACACATATATGTATCTATTCTTCCTCGCATCCTTTTCTCATGTAGGTTATGACACAATGTTGAGTAGTCTTCTCTTGGTCTTCCGTATGTCTTTGGTGATTATATATTTACCTTGGTTTGTATATCTCTGTTAACCCCAATTTGGTAATGTATCCAATCCTGATACCTTTCTATTTGGTGAACCATAAGTTTTTTTAATGAATCTATGATTGCCTTTCTCTGTGGCAATTTCTTCATTGGTATCAATTTTTAGGTAACTCCTAAAAGTGATATGATAGGATATGTGTCTTTTGCTTTCTCACTTACTACAGGTGGCGTAATTACGTCTAGACTCACCTATGTTGCTGAAAATGGCGTTGTTTCCATTTTTTCACTAGCGAATATTCCATCTGTACATGGAGGAGTTCTTCTTAGTCCACCCATCTGTTGGTGGACATTTTACTTACTTCCATATATTGGCTATTGTAATAGTGTGCAAAGCAGATTTGCCTGCCTGTGTCTTTCTAATTCTCTCTTCTCAGACTATAGGTCGAAGAGTGGGCCTGCTGGATCATATGGTAGCTCAATGTTTACCTTTTTAAGGCACCTCCATTCTGTTCTCATTCGTGGCTCTTTCCAAGTTACCTCCCACTGAAAGTTAAGGGTATGCATTTCTCCACGACACCTTCAGCATTTATTGTTTGTAGTTTTCTTGCTGATGGTTATTCTGACAAGTGTGAGCTTATAACTCTTTGTGGTTGAATTCGCATGTGCCTCATAATCCGTTGAAATTGAGCTTTAAGGCATATCCTTTCTATTTTTCAAGCTGTGATTACCCCTTAGTTCTTCAAAGTGTTCTCTTAAAGTATGTGTCACATTTGGAAATGTTTTGGCCATTACCTCCCTCAAGACATTTTGAGGGCAGGTTTCATTTACAGTCCTGCAGTACTTGTTCCTATGAAATGACCATTAGCACAGGCTTTAAAGGTGCTTTTGCAGGTAACTGCCAGAGGGCGGCAGCCTTTCTATGTTCCCCACCCTGGAAACTAGGGAAAAGCCCTTGCGGCCTGTGGTGTTTCTCGGTTATAAATTAGAGTGGAGTGTGCCTGGACAAACCCACAGAAGCTGATGTCTCCTTACTTTTGTTGGATTGTTAAATTTAATTTTTATTTTTTATTGGAGTAATTTTCCACTGTGTACATGGACCACTTCTACTTTGTGCATTCCTCGGTTGATGGACATTTTCATTGCTTCCAAGTGTTGGCTCTGGTAAATATTGTTGGAGTGCAGGATTGCCAGCCTGTGACTTTTGGATTGTCATTTTTTCAGGTGATAGGCCTAGCAGTGGGTGCGATTGATTGACTGGTAGCACCGTGTTTCCCTTTTCAAAGCACCTTCTTTGTGTTGTCTTTAGTGGCTCTTACCACGTCCCCCTTAGAATCGAGGGTACGCATTTCTCCACAATCGCTTCAGCATTTATTGTTTGCAGCATTTATGCTAATGGCCCTTCTGGCTGCTGTGAGCTGATGATAGGTTTTTGTAATTTGGGTTTGCATGTCTTTGAAAATGCGTAAAACTCATCATTTTTCTCCGCCGTTTTCTTTTCTCTTAAAAAAAAGGAAACAATTGGAAGTACAATATAACTCTTGCAATTGTCCTCTTGGAAGTTTGCCCTCTTTTGAATTTTTTGGTCGATTTTCCACCGCAGAATTTTTTTAGAGAGCAGGTGTCATTTACCGATCTGCAAGTTTTGTGAATATTTAGTGACCTTTAGCAATGGGTTTAAAGCTGCTGTTGTGGGAAGTGGCCTCAAGGAGGCAGCATTTCTCCATTCCCAAATCTGGGTACTAGGACAGCAGAGCCTTTCTGGAAGTCGTTTTCCTAGGTTGTGAATTACATTGGAATGTGTATGGAGAAACCCCCATAAGTTTATGTCTCATTATTTCTTGTTGGTTTTTAAAATTTGTTTAATTGGAATAAAGCTTAGAATATTGTTTGTCCTAGGTGTACACAATCTGGTTCATTTGTACATTATATATTTCTATTCAAGTACAGATCCTCTTCCCATGTAAAGTGTTACAGAGGGCTCCACAGACCTCCCTTGCTATATGGTCGGTCTTTTTGAGATATGTATATAATATGTGTTTGTATACATATAGTAACACTAATCTTAATTTATCCATTCCCCCCACCTTTCCTTTTAGATGAGCATAGTTTGTTTTGTAAGTCTGTGAGTGTCTTTCTCTGTGGGAATATGTTCATTTGTGTCAGTTATTAGATAACGCCTATAAGTGATATCATAGAATATAGGTCTTTTGCTTTCCGACTTACCTCATGCTTCTTGATTATCTCCAGACTCATTTGTGGTGCCTCAAAGAGCAATGGTTCATGGTTTTCCATGGCTAATAGTCCATTGTGTACATGGACCACTTCTTCTTTATCCATTCACCTGTTGTTGGACATTTTGATTGCTTCACTGTCTTGGCTATTGTGAATAACGCTGCACTGTAGCTTTTGCAGCCTGTGTCTTCTCGATTCTTGTCTTCTTAGGTGAGAGGTCCAATGGTGCGCCTGCTGGATTGAATGGTACCTCCATTTTTACTTATAAACACAGCTCCTTTCTGTTCTCATTATTGGCTGTTACCACTTTACGTCTCACCAGCAGGTAGAGGGTACACAGTTCTCGAAATCCCCTTTAGCATTTATTTTTTGTAGATATTTTCCTGATGGTTAGTTGACTGGTGTGAGTTGAAACTTTTTGTAGATTAGATTGCATGGGTCTAACACTTCCTGAGGTTGAGCTTTATCCATTTTCCTTGTTTTAAAAAAGAGAGTGAGTAAAACTTACCTCTTCATACTCTCTTCTTGAAACATTTGCGTGTTTTGAATGTTTTTGTCCATTCCCTACTTCAGCACAATTTTTTAGGGAAGCTGTGTTTACAGCTCTGAGTCCTTGTGAATGTTAAGTGACCATTAGCTGTGAGTTTAAGGCTGCTCTTGCAGGAAACGGCCACAAGGTGGCAGCATTTCTCCTTTACCAACTTTGGGTACTAGGGAAACAGAGCCTTAATAGAAGTGGTGTTCTAGGTTGTAAATTAGAATGGAATGTGCCAGGAAAAACCCTTTAAGTTTATGTCTCATTACTTCTTGTTCATATTTGTAATTTATTATTTTTTATCACAGCAAATTTGATTACAATGGTTTGTTTGTCCTAGGTGTGTAAGATGTGGTTCTTTCACACATATACATGTATCTATTCTTCCTCACATACTTTTCCCATGTAGGTTATGACACAATATTCAGTAGTCTTCTCCTGGTCTTCCATGGTCTTTGGTTATATATATTTCACATGATGTGTATATCTCTGTTAACCCCAATATGGTAATGTATCCAATCCTCATACCTTTCTATTTGGTGAACCATAAGTTTTTTTAATGAATCTGTGATTGCCTTTCTCTGTGGCAATTTCTTCATTGGTATCAATTTTTAGGTAACTCCTAAAAGTGATATGACAGGATATGTGTCTTTTGCTTTCTCACTTACTACAGGTGGCGTGATTACGTCTGGACTCACCTATGTTGCTGCAGATGGCATTGTTTCCCTTTTTTCACTAGGGAATATTCCATCTGTACATGGAGGAGTTCTTCTTTGTCCACCCATCTGTTGGTGGACTTTTTGGTTACTTCCATATCTTGGCTCTTGTAATACTGTGCAATGCAGATTTGCCTGCCTGTGTCTTTCCAATTCTCTCTTCTTAGATTATAGGTCGAGGAGTGGGCCTGCTGGATCATATGTTAGCTCAGTGTTTACCATTTTAAGGCACCTTCATTCCGTTCTCATTCGTTGCTCTTTCCAAGTTACCTCCCACTTGAAGTTGAGAGTATGCATTTCTCGACAATACGTTCAGCATCTATTGTTTGTAGTTTTCTTGCTGATAGTTATTCTGACAAGTGTGAGCTTATAACTCTATGTGGTTGAATTCGCATGTGCCTCATAATCCGTTGAAATTGAGCTTTAAGGCATAGCCTTTCTACTTTTCAAGCTGTGATTACCCCTTAGTTCGTCAAAGTGTTCTCTTAAAGTATGTGTCACATTTTGAAATGTTTTGGCCATTACCTGCCTCAAGACATTTTCAGGGCAGTTTTCATTTACAGTCCTGCAGTACTTGTTCCTATGAAATGACCATTAGCACAGGCTTTAAAGGTGCTTTTGCAGGTAACTGCCAGAGGGCGGCAGCCTTTCTATGTTCCCCACCCTGGTAACTAGGGAAAAGACCTTGCGGCCTGTGGTGTTTCTCGGTTATAATTTAGAGTGGAGTTTGCCCGGAAAAACCCATAGAAGCTGATGTCTCCTTACTTTTGTTGGATTGTTAAATTTAATTTTTATTTTTTATTGGAGTAATTTTCCACTGTGTACATGGACCACTTCTACTTTGTGTATTCCTCGGTTGATGGACATTTTCATTGCTTCCAAGTGTTGGCTCTGGTAAATATTGTTGGAGTGCAGGATTGCCAGCCTGTGACTTTTAGATTGTCATTTTTTCAGGTGATAGGCCTAGGAGTGGGTGCGATTGATTGACTGGTAGCACCGTGTTTCCCTTTTCAAAGCACCTTCTTTGTGTTGTCATTAGTGGCTCTTACCACGTCCCCCTAGAATGGAGGGTACGCATTTCTCCCCAATCGCTTCAGCATTTATTGTTTGCAGCATTTATGCTAATGGCCCTGCTAGCTGCTGTGAGCTGACAGGTTTTTGTAATTTGGGTTTGCATGTCTTTGAAAATGCGTAAAACTCATCATTTTTCTCCGCCGTTTTCTTTTCTGTTAAAAAAAAGGAAACAGTTGGGAGTACAATATGACTCTTGCAATTGTCTTCTTGGAATGTTGCCCTCTTTTGAAATTTTTGGTCGATTTTCCACCGCAGAATTTTTTTAGAGAGCAGGTGTCATTTACCGATCTGCAAGTTTGGTGAATATTTAGAGACCTTTAGCAATGGGTTTAAAGCTGCTGTTGTGGGAAGTGGCCTCAAGGAGGCAACATTTCTCCATTCCCAAATCTGGGTACTAGGGCAGCAGAGCCTTTCTGGATGTCGTGTTCCTAGGTTGTAAGTTACATTGGAATGTGCATGGAGAAACCCCCATAAGTTTATGTCTCATTATTTCTTCTTAGTTTTAAAAATTTTTTTATTTGGGGTAAAGCTTAGAATATTGTTTGTCCTAGGTGTACAAAATCTGGTTCATTTGTACATTATATATGTCTATTCACGTACAGATCCTCTTCCCGTGGGAAATGTTACAGAGAGTTCCGCAGACCTCCCTTGCTATATGGTCGGTCTTTTTGAGATATGTATATAATATGTGTTTGTATACATATAGTAACACTAATCTTAATTTATCCATTCCCCCCACCTTTCCTTTTAGATGAGCATAGTTTGTTTTCTAAGTCTGTGAGTATCTTTCTCTGTGGAAATATGTTCATTTGTGTCAGTTATTAGATAACGCCTATAAGTGATATCATAGAATATAGGTCTTTTGCTTTCTGACTTAGCTCATGTTTCGTGATTATCTCCAGACTCATTTGTGGTGCCTCAAAGAGCAATGGTTCATTGTTTTCCATGGCTAATATTCCATTGTGTACATGGACCACTTCTTCTTTATCCATTCACCTGTTGTTGGACATTTTGATTGCTTCACTGTCTTGGCTATTGTGAGTAAGGCTGCACTCCAGCTTTTGCAGCCTGTGTCTTCTCGATTCTTGTCTTCTCATGTAAGATGTCCGATGGTGCGCCTGCTGGATTGAATGGTACCTCCATTTTTACTTATAAACAAAGCTCCTTTCTGTTCTCATTATTGGCTGTTGCCCTTTTATGTCTCACCAGCAGGTTGAGGGTACACAGTTCTCTAAAACCCCTTCAGCATTTACTGTTTGTAGACTTTTTGCTAATGGTTAGTCGACTGGTGTAAGTTGAAACTTTTTGTAGATTAGATTGCATGGGTCTAACACTTCCTGAGGTTGAGCTTTTATCCATTTTCCTTTTTTTTTTTAAACGAGAGTGAGTAAAACTTACCTCTTCATACTCACTTCTTGAAACATTTGCCTGTTTTGAATTTTTTTGTCCATTCCCTACTTCACTATTTTTTAGGGCAGGTGTGCTTTACAGCCCTGAGTCCTTGTGAAAGTTAAGTGACCATTAGCTGTGAGTTTAAAGCTGCTCTTGCAGGAAATCGGCCACAAGGTGGCAGCATTTCTCCTTTACCAATTTTGGTTCCTAGGGAAACAGAGCCTTAATGGAAATGGTGTTCTAGGTTGTAAATTAGAATGGAATGTGCCAGGAAAAAGCCCTCTAAGTTTATGTCTCATTACTTCTTGTTCATATTTGTAATTTACTTTTTATTTTTTATCACAGCAAATTTGGTTTCAATGGTTTGTTTGTTCTAGATGTGCAAGATGTGGTTCTTTCACACACATATATGTATCTATTCTTCCTCGCATCCTTTTCTCATGTAGGTTATGACACAATGTTGAGTAGTCTTCTCTTGGTCTTCCGTATGTCTTTGGTGATTATATATTTCCCTTGGTTTGTATATCTCTGTTAACCCCAATTTGGTAATGTATCCAATCCTGATACCTTTCTATTTGGTGAACCATAAGTTTTTTTAATGAATCTATGATTGCCTTTCTCTGTGGCAATTTCTTCATTGGTATCAATTTTTAGGTAACTCCTAAAAGTGATATGATAGGATATGTGTCTTTTGCTTTCTCACTTACTACAGGTGGCGTAATTACGTCTAGACTCACCTATGTTGCTGAAAATGGCGTTGTTTCCATTTTTTCACTAGCGAATATTCCATCTGTACATGGAGGAGTTCTTCTTAGTCCACCCATCTGTTGGTGGACATTTTACTTACTTCCATATATTGGCTATTGTAATAGTGTGCAAAGCAGATTTGCCTGCCTGTGTCTTTCTAATTCTCTCTTCTCAGACTATAGGTCGAAGAGTGGGCCTGCTGGATCATATGGTAGCTCAATGTTTACCTTTTTAAGGCACCTCCATTCTGTTCTCATTCGTGGCTCTTTCCAAGTTACCTCCCACTGAAAGTTAAGGGTATGCATTTCTCCACGACACCTTCAGCATTTATTGTTTGTAGTTTTCTTGCTGATGGTTATTCTGACAAGTGTGAGCTTATAACTCTTTGTGGTTGAATTCGCATGTGCCTCATAATCCGTTGAAATTGAGCTTTAAGGCATATCCTTTCTATTTTTCAAGCTGTGATTACCCCTTAGTTCTTCAAAGTGTTCTCTTAAAGTATGTGTCACATTTGGAAATGTTTTGGCCATTACCTCCCTCAAGACATTTTGAGGGCAGGTTTCATTTACAGTCCTGCAGTACTTGTTCCTATGAAATGACCATTAGCACAGGCTTTAAAGGTGCTTTTGCAGGTAACTGCCAGAGGGCGGCAGCCTTTCTATGTTCCCCACCCTGGTAACTAGGGAAAAGCCCTTGCGGCCTGTGCTGTTTCTCGGTTATAAATTAGAGTGGAGTGTGCCTGGACAAACCCACAGAAGCTGATGTCTCCTTACTTTTGTTGGATTGTTAAATTTAATTTTTATTTTTTATTGGAGTAATTTTCCACTGTGTACATGGACCACTTCTACTTTGTGCATTCCTCGGTTGATGGACATTTTCATTGCTTCCAAGTGTTGGCTCTGGTAAATATTGTTGGAGTGCAGGATTGCCAGCCTGTGACTTTTGGATTGTCATTTTTTCAGGTGATAGGCCTAGCAGTGGGTGCGATTGATTGACTGGTAGCACCGTGTTTCCCTTTTCAAAGCACCTTCTTTGTGTTGTCTTTAGTGGCTCTTACCACGTCCCCCTTAGAATCGAGGGTACGCATTTCTCCACAATCGCTTCAGCATTTATTGTTTGCAGCATTTATGCTAATGGCCCTTCTGGCTGCTGTGAGCTGATGATAGGTTTTTGTAATTTGGGTTTGCATGTCTTTGAAAATGCGTAAAACTCATCATTTTTCTCCGCCGTTTTCTTTTCTCTTAAAAAAAAGGAAACAATTGGAAGTACAATATAACTCTTGCAATTGTCCTCTTGGAAGTTTGCCCTCTTTTGAATTTTTTGGTCGATTTTCCACCGCAGAATTTTTTTAGAGAGCAGGTGTCATTTACCGATCTGCAAGTTTTGTGAATATTTAGTGACCTTTAGCAATGGGTTTAAAGCTGCTGTTGTGGGAAGTGGCCTCAAGGAGGCAGCATTTCTCCATTCCCAAATCTGGGTACTAGGACAGCAGAGCCTTTCTGGAAGTCGTTTTCCTAGGTTGTGAATTACATTGGAATGTGTATGGAGAAACCCCCATAAGTTTATGTCTCATTATTTCTTGTTGGTTTTTAAAATTTGTTTAATTGGAATAAAGCTTAGAATATTGTTTGTCCTAGGTGTACACAATCTGGTTCATTTGTACATTATATATTTCTATTCAAGTACAGATCCTCTTCCCATGTAAAGTGTTACAGAGGGCTCCACAGACCTCCCTTGCTATATGGTCGGTCTTTTTGAGATATGTATATAATATGTGTTTGTATACATATAGTAACACTAATCTTAATTTATCCATTCCCCCCACCTTTCCTTTTAGATGAGCATAGTTTGTTTTCTAAGTCTGTGAGTGTCTTTCTCTGTGGGAATATGTTCATTTGTGTCAGTTATTAGATAACGCCTATAAGTGATATCATAGAATATAGGTCTTTTGCTTTCCGACTTACCTCATGCTTCTTGATTATCTCCAGACTCATTTGTGGTGCCTCAAAGAGCAATGGTTCATGGTTTTCCATGGCTAATAGTCCATTGTGTACATGGACCACTTCTTCTTTATCCATTCACCTGTTGTTGGACATTTTGATTGCTTCACTGTCTTGGCTATTGTGAATAACGCTGCACTGTAGCTTTTGCAGCCTGTGTCTTCTCGATTCTTGTCTTCTTAGGTGAGAGGTCCAATGGTGCGCCTGCTGGATTGAATGGTACCTCCATTTTTACTTATAAACACAGCTCCTTTCTGTTCTCATTATTGGCTGTTACCACTTTACGTCTCACCAGCAGGTAGAGGGTACACAGTTCTCGAAATCCCCTTTAGCATTTATTTTTTGTAGATATTTTCCTGATGGTTAGTTGACTGGTGTGAGTTGAAACTTTTTGTAGATTAGATTGCATGGGTCTAACACTTCCTGAGGTTGAGCTTTATCCATTTTCCTTGTTTTAAAAAAGAGAGTGAGTAAAACTTACCTCTTCATACTCTCTTCTTGAAACATTTGCGTGTTTTGAATGTTTTTGTCCATTCCCTACTTCAGCACAATTTTTTAGGGAAGCTGTGTTTACAGCTCTGAGTCCTTGTGAATGTTAAGTGACCATTAGCTGTGAGTTTAAGGCTGCTCTTGCAGGAAACGGCCACAAGGTGGCAGCATTTCTCCTTTACCAACTTTGGGTACTAGGGAAACAGAGCCTTAATAGAAGTGGTGTTCTAGGTTGTAAATTAGAATGGAATGTGCCAGGAAAAACCCTTTAAGTTTATGTCTCATTACTTCTTGTTCATATTTGTAATTTACTTTATTATTTTTTATCACAGCAAATTTGATTACAATGGTTTGTTTGTCCTAGGTGTGTAAGATGTGGTTCTTTCACACATATACATGTATCTATTCTTCCTCACATACTTTTCCCATGTAGGTTATGACACAATATTCAGTAGTCTTCTCCTGGTCTTCCATGGTCTTTGGTTATATATATTTCACATGATGTGTATATCTCTGTTAACCCCAATATGGTAATGTATCCAATCCTCATACCTTTCTATTTGGTGAACCATAAGTTTTTTTAATGAATCTGTGATTGCCTTTCTCTGTGGCAATTTCTTCATTGGTATCAATTTTTAGGTAACTCCTAAAAGTGATATGACAGGATATGTGTCTTTTGCTTTCTCACTTACTACAGGTGGCGTGATTACGTCTGGACTCACCTATGTTGCTGCAGATGGCATTGTTTCCCTTTTTTCACTAGGGAATATTCCATCTGTACATGGAGGAGTTCTTCTTTGTCCACCCATCTGTTGGTGGACTTTTTGGTTACTTCCATATCTTGGCTCTTGTAATACTGTGCAATGCAGATTTGCCTGCCTGTGTCTTTCCAATTCTCTCTTCTTAGATTATAGGTCGAGGAGTGGGCCTGCTGGATCATATGTTAGCTCAGTGTTTACCATTTTAAGGCACCTTCATTCCGTTCTCATTCGTTGCTCTTTCCAAGTTACCTCCCACTTGAAGTTGAGAGTATGCATTTCTCGACAATACGTTCAGCATCTATTGTTTGTAGTTTTCTTGCTGATAGTTATTCTGACAAGTGTGAGCTTATAACTCTTTGTGGTTGAATTCGCATGTGCCTCATAATCCGTTGAAATTGAGCTTTAAGGCATAGCCTTTCTACTTTTCAAGCTGTGATTACCCCTTAGTTCGTCAAAGTGTTCTCTTAAAGTATGTGTCACATTTTGAAATGTTTTGGCCATTACCTCCCTCAAGACATTTTCAGGGCAGTTTTCATTTACAGTCCTGCAGTACTTGTTCCTATGAAATGACCATTAGCACAGGCTTTAAAGGTGCTTTTGCAGGTAACTGCCAGAGGGCGGCAGCCTTTCTATGTTCCCCACCCTGGTAACTAGGGAAAAGACCTTGCGGCCTGTGGTGTTTCTCGGTTATAATTTAGAGTGGAGTTTGCCCGGAAAAACCCATAGAAGCTGATGTCTCCTTACTTTTGTTGGATTGTTAAATTTAATTTTTATTTTTTATTGGAGTAATTTTCCACTGTGTACATGGACCACTTCTACTTTGTGTATTCCTCGGTTGATGGACATTTTCATTGCTTCCAAGTGTTGGCTCTGGTAAATATTGTTGGAGTGCAGGATTGCCAGCCTGTGACTTTTGGATTGTCATTTTTTCAGGTGATAGGCCTAGGAGTGGGTGCGATTGATTGACTGGTAGCACCGTGTTTCCCTTTTCAAAGCACCTTCTTTGTGTTGTCATTAGTGGCTCTTACCACGTCCCCCTTAGAATGGAGGGTACGCATTTCTCCCCAATCGCTTCAGCATTTATTGTTTGCAGCATTTATGCTAATGGCCCTGCTAGCTGCTGTGAGCTGACAGGTTTTTGTAATTTGGGTTTGCATGTCTTTGAAAATGCGTAAAACTCATCATTTTTCTCCGTCGTTTTCTTTTCTGTTAAAAAAAAAGGAAACAGTTGGGAGTACAATATGACTCTTGCAATTGTCTTCTTGGAATGTTGCCCTCTTTTGAAATTTTTGGTCGATTTTCCACCGCAGAATTTTTTTAGAGAGCAGGTGTCATTTACCGATCTGCAAGTTTGGTGAATATTTAGAGACCTTTAGCAATGGGTTTAAAGCTGCTGTTGTGGGAAGTGGCCTCAAGGAGGCAGCATTTCTCCATTCCCAAATCTGGGTACTAGGGCAGCAGAGCCTTTCTGGATGTCGTGTTCCTAGGTTGTAAGTTACATTGGAATGTGCATGGAGAAACCCCCATAAGTTTATGTCTCATTATTTCTTCTTAGTTTTAAAAATTTTTTTATTTGGGGTAAAGCTTAGAATATTGTTTGTCCTAGGTGTACAAAATCTGGTTCATTTGTACATTATATATGTCTATTCTCGTACAGATCCTCTTCCCGTGGGAAATGTTACAGAGAGTTCCGCAGACCTCCCTTGCTATATGGTCGGTCTTTTTGAGATATGTATATAATATGTGTTTGTATACATATAGTAACACTAATCTTAATTTATCCATTCCCCCCACCTTTCCTTTTAGATGAGCATAGTTTGTTTTCTAAGTCTGTGAGTATCTTTCTCTGTGGAAATATGTTCATTTGTGTCAGTTATTAGATAACGCCTATAAGTGATATCATAGAATATAGGTCTTTTGCTTTCTGACTTAGCTCATGTTTCGTGATTATCTCCAGACTCATTTGTGGTGCCTCAAAGAGCAATGGTTCATTGTTTTCCATGGCTAATATTCCATTGTGTACATGGACCACTTCTTCTTTATCCATTCACCTGTTGTTGGACATTTTGATTGCTTCTCTGTCTTGGCTATTGTGAGTAAGGCTGCACTCCAGCTTTTGCAGCCTGTGTCTTCTCGATTCTTGTCTTCTCATGTAAGATGTCCAATGGTGCGCCTGCTGGATTGAATGGTACCTCCATTTTTACTTATAAACAAAGCTCCTTTCTGTTCTCATTATTGGCTGTTGCCCTTTTATGTCTCACCAGCAGGTTGAGGGTACACAGTTCTCTAAAACCCCTTCAGCATTTACTGTTTGTAGACTTTTTGCTAATGGTTAGTCGACTGGTGTAAGTTGAAACTTTTTGTAGATTAGATTGCATGGGTCTAACACTTCCTGAGGTTGAGCTTTTATCCATTTTCCTTTTTTTTCTAAACGAGAGTGAGTAAAACTTACCTCTTCATACTCACTTCTTGAAACATTTGCCTGTTTTGAATTTTTTTGTCCATTCCCTACTTCACTATTTTTTAGGGCAGGTGTGCTTTACAGCCCTGAGTCCTTGTGAAAGTTAAGTGACCATTAGCTGTGAGTTTAAAGCTGCTCTTGCAGGAAATCGGCCACAAGGTGGCAGCATTTCTCCTTTACCAATTTTGGTTCCTAGGGAAACAGAGCCTTAATGGAAATGGTGTTCTAGGTTGTAAATTAGAATGGAATGTGCCAGGAAAAAGCCCTCTAAGTTTATGTCTCATTACTTCTTGTTCATATTTGTAATTTACTTTTTATTTTTTATCACAGCAAATTTGATTTCAATGGTTTGTTTGTTCTAGATGTGCAAGATGTGGTTCTTTCACACACATATATGTATCTATTCTTCCTCGCATCCTTTTCTCATGTAGGTTATGACACAATGTTGAGTAGTCTTCTCTTGGTCTTCCGTATGTCTTTGGTGATTATATATTTCCCTTGGTTTGTATATCTCTGTTAACCCCAATTTGGTAATGTATCCAATCCTGATACCTTTCTATTTGGTGAACCATAAGTTTTTTTAATGAATCTATGATTGCCTTTCTCTGTGGCAATTTCTTCATTGGTATCAATTTTTAGGTAACTCCTAAAAGTGATATGATAGGATATGTGTCTTTTGCTTTCTCACTTACTACAGGTGGCGTAATTACGTCTAGACTCACCTATGTTGCTGAAAATGGCGTTGTTTCCATTTTTTCACTAGCGAATATTCCATCTGTACATGGAGGAGTTCTTCTTAGTCCACCCATCTGTTGGTGGACATTTTACTTACTTCCATATATTGGCTATTGTAATAGTGTGCAAAGCAGATTTGCCTGCCTGTGTCTTTCTAATTCTCTCTTCTCAGACTATAGGTCGAAGAGTGGGCCTGCTGGATCATATGGTAGCTCAATGTTTACCTTTTTAAGGCACCTCCATTCTGTTCTCATTCGTGGCTCTTTCCAAGTTACCTCCCACTGAAAGTTAAGGGTATGCATTTCTCCACGACACCTTCAGCATTTATTGTTTGTAGTTTTCTTGCTGATGGTTATTCTGACAAGTGTGAGCTTATAACTCTTTGTGGTTGAATTCGCATGTGCCTCATAATCCGTTGAAATTGAGCTTTAAGGCATATCCTTTCTATTTTTCAAGCTGTGATTACCCCTTAGTTCTTCAAAGTGTTCTCTTAAAGTATGTGTCACATTTGGAAATGTTTTGGCCATTACCTCCCTCAAGACATTTTGAGGGCAGGTTTCATTTACAGTCCTGCAGTACTTGTTCCTATGAAATGACCATTAGCACAGGCTTTAAAGGTGCTTTTGCAGGTAACTGCCAGAGGGCGGCAGCCTTTCTATGTTCCCCACCCTGGTAACTAGGGAAAAGCCCTTGCGGCCTGTGCTGTTTCTCGGTTATAAATTAGAGTGGAGTGTGCCTGGACAAACCCACAGAAGCTGATGTCTCCTTACTTTTGTTGGATTGTTAAATTTAATTTTTATTTTTTATTGGAGTAATTTTCCACTGTGTACATGGACCACTTCTACTTTGTGCATTCCTCGGTTGATGGACATTTTCATTGCTTCCAAGTGTTGGCTCTGGTAAATATTGTTGGAGTGCAGGATTGCCAGCCTGTGACTTTTGGATTGTCATTTTTTCAGGTGATAGGCCTAGCAGTGGGTGCGATTGATTGACTGGTAGCACCGTGTTTCCCTTTTCAAAGCACCTTCTTTGTGTTGTCTTTAGTGGCTCTTACCACGTCCCCCTTAGAATCGAGGGTACGCATTTCTCCACAATCGCTTCAGCATTTATTGTTTGCAGCATTTATGCTAATGGCCCTTCTGGCTGCTGTGAGCTGATGATAGGTTTTTGTAATTTGGGTTTGCATGTCTTTGAAAATGCGTAAAACTCATCATTTTTCTCCGCCGTTTTCTTTTCTCTTAAAAAAAAGGAAACAATTGGAAGTACAATATAACTCTTGCAATTGTCCTCTTGGAAGTTTGCCCTCTTTTGAATTTTTTGGTCGATTTTCCACCGCAGAATTTTTTTAGAGAGCAGGTGTCATTTACCGATCTGCAAGTTTTGTGAATATTTAGTGACCTTTAGCAATGGGTTTAAAGCTGCTGTTGTGGGAAGTGGCCTCAAGGAGGCAGCATTTCTCCATTCCCAAATCTGGGTACTAGGACAGCAGAGCCTTTCTGGAAGTCGTTTTCCTAGGTTGTGAATTACATTGGAATGTGTATGGAGAAACCCCCATAAGTTTATGTCTCATTATTTCTTGTTGGTTTTTAAAATTTGTTTAATTGGAATAAAGCTTAGAATATTGTTTGTCCTAGGTGTACACAATCTGGTTCATTTGTACATTATATATTTCTATTCAAGTACAGATCCTCTTCCCATGTAAAGTGTTACAGAGGGCTCCACAGACCTCCCTTGCTATATGGTCGGTCTTTTTGAGATATGTATATAATATGTGTTTGTATACATATAGTAACACTAATCTTAATTTATCCATTCCCCCCACCTTTCCTTTTAGATGAGCATAGTTTGTTTTCTAAGTCTGTGAGTGTCTTTCTCTGTGGGAATATGTTCATTTGTGTCAGTTATTAGATAACGCCTATAAGTGATATCATAGAATATAGGTCTTTTGCTTTCCGACTTACCTCATGCTTCTTGATTATCTCCAGACTCATTTGTGGTGCCTCAAAGAGCAATGGTTCATGGTTTTCCATGGCTAATAGTCCATTGTGTACATGGACCACTTCTTCTTTATCCATTCACCTGTTGTTGGACATTTTGATTGCTTCACTGTCTTGGCTATTGTGAATAACGCTGCACTGTAGCTTTTGCAGCCTGTGTCTTCTCGATTCTTGTCTTCTTAGGTGAGAGGTCCAATGGTGCGCCTGCTGGATTGAATGGTACCTCCATTTTTACTTATAAACACAGCTCCTTTCTGTTCTCATTATTGGCTGTTACCACTTTACGTCTCACCAGCAGGTAGAGGGTACACAGTTCTCGAAATCCCCTTTAGCATTTATTTTTTGTAGATATTTTCCTGATGGTTAGTTGACTGGTGTGAGTTGAAACTTTTTGTAGATTAGATTGCATGGGTCTAACACTTCCTGAGGTTGAGCTTTATCCATTTTCCTTGTTTTAAAAAAGAGAGTGAGTAAAACTTACCTCTTCATACTCTCTTCTTGAAACATTTGCGTGTTTTGAATGTTTTTGTCCATTCCCTACTTCAGCACAATTTTTTAGGGAAGCTGTGTTTACAGCTCTGAGTCCTTGTGAATGTTAAGTGACCATTAGCTGTGAGTTTAAGGCTGCTCTTGCAGGAAACGGCCACAAGGTGGCAGCATTTCTCCTTTACCAACTTTGGGTACTAGGGAAACAGAGCCTTAATAGAAGTGGTGTTCTAGGTTGTAAATTAGAATGGAATGTGCCAGGAAAAACCCTTTAAGTTTATGTCTCATTACTTCTTGTTCATATTTGTAATTTACTTTATTATTTTTTATCACAGCAAATTTGATTACAATGGTTTGTTTGTCCTAGGTGTGTAAGATGTGGTTCTTTCACACATATACATGTATCTATTCTTCCTCACATACTTTTCCCATGTAGGTTATGACACAATATTCAGTAGTCTTCTCCTGGTCTTCCATGGTCTTTGGTTATATATATTTCACATGATGTGTATATCTCTGTTAACCCCAATATGGTAATGTATCCAATCCTCATACCTTTCTATTTGGTGAACCATAAGTTTTTTTAATGAATCTGTGATTGCCTTTCTCTGTGGCAATTTCTTCATTGGTATCAATTTTTAGGTAACTCCTAAAAGTGATATGACAGGATATGTGTCTTTTGCTTTCTCACTTACTACAGGTGGCGTGATTACGTCTGGACTCACCTATGTTGCTGCAGATGGCATTGTTTCCCTTTTTTCACTAGGGAATATTCCATCTGTACATGGAGGAGTTCTTCTTTGTCCACCCATCTGTTGGTGGACTTTTTGGTTACTTCCATATCTTGGCTCTTGTAATACTGTGCAATGCAGATTTGCCTGCCTGTGTCTTTCCAATTCTCTCTTCTTAGATTATAGGTCGAGGAGTGGGCCTGCTGGATCATATGTTAGCTCAGTGTTTACCATTTTAAGGCACCTTCATTCCGTTCTCATTCGTTGCTCTTTCCAAGTTACCTCCCACTTGAAGTTGAGAGTATGCATTTCTCGACAATACGTTCAGCATCTATTGTTTGTAGTTTTCTTGCTGATAGTTATTCTGACAAGTGTGAGCTTATAACTCTTTGTGGTTGAATTCGCATGTGCCTCATAATCCGTTGAAATTGAGCTTTAAGGCATAGCCTTTCTACTTTTCAAGCTGTGATTACCCCTTAGTTCGTCAAAGTGTTCTCTTAAAGTATGTGTCACATTTTGAAATGTTTTGGCCATTACCTCCCTCAAGACATTTTCAGGGCAGTTTTCATTTACAGTCCTGCAGTACTTGTTCCTATGAAATGACCATTAGCACAGGCTTTAAAGGTGCTTTTGCAGGTAACTGCCAGAGGGCGGCAGCCTTTCTATGTTCCCCACCCTGGTAACTAGGGAAAAGACCTTGCGGCCTGTGGTGTTTCTCGGTTATAATTTAGAGTGGAGTTTGCCCGGAAAAACCCATAGAAGCTGATGTCTCCTTACTTTTGTTGGATTGTTAAATTTAATTTTTATTTTTTATTGGAGTAATTTTCCACTGTGTACATGGACCACTTCTACTTTGTGTATTCCTCGGTTGATGGACATTTTCATTGCTTCCAAGTGTTGGCTCTGGTAAATATTGTTGGAGTGCAGGATTGCCAGCCTGTGACTTTTGGATTGTCATTTTTTCAGGTGATAGGCCTAGGAGTGGGTGCGATTGATTGACTGGTAGCACCGTGTTTCCCTTTTCAAAGCACCTTCTTTGTGTTGTCATTAGTGGCTCTTACCACGTCCCCCTTAGAATGGAGGGTACGCATTTCTCCCCAATCGCTTCAGCATTTATTGTTTGCAGCATTTATGCTAATGGCCCTGCTAGCTGCTGTGAGCTGACAGGTTTTTGTAATTTGGGTTTGCATGTCTTTGAAAATGCGTAAAACTCATCATTTTTCTCCGTCGTTTTCTTTTCTGTTAAAAAAAAAGGAAACAGTTGGGAGTACAATATGACTCTTGCAATTGTCTTCTTGGAATGTTGCCCTCTTTTGAAATTTTTGGTCGATTTTCCACCGCAGAATTTTTTTAGAGAGCAGGTGTCATTTACCGATCTGCAAGTTTGGTGAATATTTAGAGACCTTTAGCAATGGGTTTAAAGCTGCTGTTGTGGGAAGTGGCCTCAAGGAGGCAGCATTTCTCCATTCCCAAATCTGGGTACTAGGGCAGCAGAGCCTTTCTGGATGTCGTGTTCCTAGGTTGTAAGTTACATTGGAATGTGCATGGAGAAACCCCCATAAGTTTATGTCTCATTATTTCTTCTTAGTTTTAAAAATTTTTTTATTTGGGGTAAAGCTTAGAATATTGTTTGTCCTAGGTGTACAAAATCTGGTTCATTTGTACATTATATATGTCTATTCTCGTACAGATCCTCTTCCCGTGGGAAATGTTACAGAGAGTTCCGCAGACCTCCCTTGCTATATGGTCGGTCTTTTTGAGATATGTATATAATATGTGTTTGTATACATATAGTAACACTAATCTTAATTTATCCATTCCCCCCACCTTTCCTTTTAGATGAGCATAGTTTGTTTTCTAAGTCTGTGAGTATCTTTCTCTGTGGAAATATGTTCATTTGTGTCAGTTATTAGATAACGCCTATAAGTGATATCATAGAATATAGGTCTTTTGCTTTCTGACTTAGCTCATGTTTCGTGATTATCTCCAGACTCATTTGTGGTGCCTCAAAGAGCAATGGTTCATTGTTTTCCATGGCTAATATTCCATTGTGTACATGGACCACTTCTTCTTTATCCATTCACCTGTTGTTGGACATTTTGATTGCTTCTCTGTCTTGGCTATTGTGAGTAAGGCTGCACTCCAGCTTTTGCAGCCTGTGTCTTCTCGATTCTTGTCTTCTCATGTAAGATGTCCAATGGTGCGCCTGCTGGATTGAATGGTACCTCCATTTTTACTTATAAACAAAGCTCCTTTCTGTTCTCATTATTGGCTGTTGCCCTTTTATGTCTCACCAGCAGGTTGAGGGTACACAGTTCTCTAAAACCCCTTCAGCATTTACTGTTTGTAGACTTTTTGCTAATGGTTAGTCGACTGGTGTAAGTTGAAACTTTTTGTAGATTAGATTGCATGGGTCTAACACTTCCTGAGGTTGAGCTTTTATCCATTTTCCTTTTTTTTCTAAACGAGAGTGAGTAAAACTTACCTCTTCATACTCACTTCTTGAAACATTTGCCTGTTTTGAATTTTTTTGTCCATTCCCTACTTCACTATTTTTTAGGGCAGGTGTGCTTTACAGCCCTGAGTCCTTGTGAAAGTTAAGTGACCATTAGCTGTGAGTTTAAAGCTGCTCTTGCAGGAAATCGGCCACAAGGTGGCAGCATTTCTCCTTTACCAATTTTGGTTCCTAGGGAAACAGAGCCTTAATGGAAATGGTGTTCTAGGTTGTAAATTAGAATGGAATGTGCCAGGAAAAAGCCCTCTAAGTTTATGTCTCATTACTTCTTGTTCATATTTGTAATTTACTTTTTATTTTTTATCACAGCAAATTTGATTTCAATGGTTTGTTTGTTCTAGATGTGCAAGATGTGGTTCTTTCACACACATATATGTATCTATTCTTCCTCGCATCCTTTTCTCATGTAGGTTATGACACAATGTTGAGTAGTCTTCTCTTGGTCTTCCGTATGTCTTTGGTGATTATATATTTCCCTTGGTTTGTATATCTCTGTTAACCCCAATTTGGTAATGTATCCAATCCTGATACCTTTCTATTTGGTGAACCATAAGTTTTTTTAATGAATCTATGATTGCCTTTCTCTGTGGCAATTTCTTCATTGGTATCAATTTTTAGGTAACTCCTAAAAGTGATATGATAGGATATGTGTCTTTTGCTTTCTCACTTACTACAGGTGGCGTAATTACGTCTAGACTCACCTATGTTGCTGAAAATGGCGTTGTTTCCATTTTTTCACTAGCGAATATTCCATCTGTACATGGAGGAGTTCTTCTTAGTCCACCCATCTGTTGGTGGACATTTTACTTACTTCCATATATTGGCTATTGTAATAGTGTGCAAAGCAGATTTGCCTGCCTGTGTCTTTCTAATTCTCTCTTCTCAGACTATAGGTCGAAGAGTGGGCCTGCTGGATCATATGGTAGCTCAATGTTTACCTTTTTAAGGCACCTCCATTCTGTTCTCATTCGTGGCTCTTTCCAAGTTACCTCCCACTGAAAGTTAAGGGTATGCATTTCTCCACGACACCTTCAGCATTTATTGTTTGTAGTTTTCTTGCTGATGGTTATTCTGACAAGTGTGAGCTTATAACTCTTTGTGGTTGAATTCGCATGTGCCTCATAATCCGTTGAAATTGAGCTTTAAGGCATATCCTTTCTATTTTTCAAGCTGTGATTACCCCTTAGTTCTTCAAAGTGTTCTCTTAAAGTATGTGTCACATTTGGAAATGTTTTGGCCATTACCTCCCTCAAGACATTTTGAGGGCAGGTTTCATTTACAGTCCTGCAGTACTTGTTCCTATGAAATGACCATTAGCACAGGCTTTAAAGGTGCTTTTGCAGGTAACTGCCAGAGGGCGGCAGCCTTTCTATGTTCCCCACCCTGGTAACTAGGGAAAAGCCCTTGCGGCCTGTGGTGTTTCTCGGTTATAAATTAGAGTGGAGTGTGCCTGGACAAACCCACAGAAGCTGATGTCTCCTTACTTTTGTTGGATTGTTAAATTTAATTTTTATTTTTTATTGGAGTAATTTTCCACTGTGTACATGGACCACTTCTACTTTGTGCATTCCTCGGTTGATGGACATTTTCATTGCTTCCAAGTGTTGGCTCTGGTAAATATTGTTGGAGTGCAGGATTGCCAGCCTGTGACTTTTGGATTGTCATTTTTTCAGGTGATAGGCCTAGCAGTGGGTGCGATTGATTGACTGGTAGCACCGTGTTTCCCTTTTCAAAGCACCTTCTTTGTGTTGTCTTTAGTGGCTCTTACCACGTCCCCCTTAGAATCGAGGGTACGCATTTCTCCACAATCGCTTCAGCATTTATTGTTTGCAGCATTTATGCTAATGGCCCTTCTGGCTGCTGTGAGCTGATGATAGGTTTTTGTAATTTGGGTTTGCATGTCTTTGAAAATGCGTAAAACTCATCATTTTTCTCCGCCGTTTTCTTTTCTCTTAAAAAAAAGGAAACAATTGGAAGTACAATATAACTCTTGCAATTGTCCTCTTGGAAGTTTGCCCTCTTTTGAATTTTTTGGTCGATTTTCCACCGCAGAATTTTTTTAGAGAGCAGGTGTCATTTACCGATCTGCAAGTTTGGTGAATATTTAGAGACCTTTAGCAATGGGTTTAAAGCTGCTGTTGTGGGAAGTGGCCTCAAGGAGGCAGCATTTCTCCATTCCCAAATCTGGGTACTAGGACAGCAGAGCCTTTCTGGAAGTCGTTTTCCTAGGTTGTGAATTACATTGGAATGTGTATGGAGAAACCCCCATAAGTTTATGTCTCATTATTTCTTGTTGGTTTTTAAAATTTGTTTAATTGGAATAAAGCTTAGAATATTGTTTGTCCTAGGTGTACACAATCTGGTTCATTTGTACATTATATATTTCTATTCAAGTACAGATCCTCTTCCCATGTAAAGTGTTACAGAGGGCTCCACAGACCTCCCTTGCTATATGGTCGGTCTTTTTGAGATATGTATATAATATGTGTTTGTATACATATAGTAACACTAATCTTAATTTATCCATTCCCCCCACCTTTCCTTTTAGATGAGCATAGTTTGTTTTCTAAGTCTGTGAGTGTCTTTCTCTGTGGGAATATGTTCATTTGTGTCAGTTATTAGATAACGCCTATAAGTGATATCATAGAATATAGGTCTTTTGCTTTCCGACTTACCTCATGCTTCTTGATTATCTCCAGACTCATTTGTGGTGCCTCAAAGAGCAATGGTTCATGGTTTTCCATGGCTAATAGTCCATTGTGTACATGGACCACTTCTTCTTTATCCATTCACCTGTTGTTGGACATTTTGATTGCTTCACTGTCTTGGCTATTGTGAATAACGCTGCACTGTAGCTTTTGCAGCCTGTGTCTTCTCGATTCTTGTCTTCTTAGGTGAGAGGTCCAATGGTGCGCCTGCTGGATTGAATGGTACCTCCATTTTTACTTATAAACACAGCTCCTTTCTGTTCTCATTATTGGCTGTTACCACTTTACGTCTCACCAGCAGGTAGAGGGTACACAGTTCTCGAAATCCCCTTTAGCATTTATTTTTTGTAGATATTTTCCTGATGGTTAGTTGACTGGTGTGAGTTGAAACTTTTTGTAGATTAGATTGCATGGGTCTAACACTTCCTGAGGTTGAGCTTTATCCATTTTCCTTGTTTTAAAAAAGAGAGTGAGTAAAACTTACCTCTTCATACTCTCTTCTTGAAACATTTGCGTGTTTTGAATGTTTTTGTCCATTCCCTACTTCAGCACAATTTTTTAGGGAAGCTGTGTTTACAGCTCTGAGTCCTTGTGAATGTTAAGTGACCATTAGCTGTGAGTTTAAGGCTGCTCTTGCAGGAAACGGCCACAAGGTGGCAGCATTTCTCCTTTACCAACTTTGGGTACTAGGGAAACAGAGCCTTAATAGAAGTGGTGTTCTAGGTTGTAAATTAGAATGGAATGTGCCAGGAAAAACCCTTTAAGTTTATGTCTCATTACTTCTTGTTCATATTTGTAATTTACTTTATTATTTTTTATCACAGCAAATTTGATTACAATGGTTTGTTTGTCCTAGGTGTGTAAGATGTGGTTCTTTCACACATATACATGTATCTATTCTTCCTCACATACTTTTCCCATGTAGGTTATGACACAATATTCAGTAGTCTTCTCCTGGTCTTCCATGGTCTTTGGTTATATATATTTCACATGATGTGTATATCTCTGTTAACCCCAATATGGTAATGTATCCAATCCTCATACCTTTCTATTTGGTGAACCATAAGTTTTTTTAATGAATCTGTGATTGCCTTTCTCTGTGGCAATTTCTTCATTGGTATCAATTTTTAGGTAACTCCTAAAAGTGATATGACAGGATATGTGTCTTTTGCTTTCTCACTTACTACAGGTGGCGTGATTACGTCTGGACTCACCTATGTTGCTGCAGATGGCATTGTTTCCCTTTTTTCACTAGGGAATATTCCATCTGTACACGGAGGAGTTCTTCTTTGTCCACCCATCTGTTGGTGGACTTTTTGGTTACTTCCATATCTTGGCTCTTGTAATACTGTGCAATGCAGATTTGCCTGCCTGTGTCTTTCCAATTCTCTCTTCTTAGATTATAGGTTGAGGAGTGGGCCTGCTGGATCATATGTTAGCTCAGTGTTTACCATTTTAAGGCACCTTCATTCCGTTCTCATTCGTTGCTCTTTCCAAGTTACCTCCCACTTGAAGTTGAGAGTATGCATTTCTCGACAATACGTTCAGCATCTATTGTTTGTAGTTTTCTTGCTGATAGTTATTCTGACAAGTGTGAGCTTATAACTCTTTGTGGTTGAATTCGCATGTGCCTCATAATCCGTTGAAATTGAGCTTTAAGGCATAGCCTTTCTACTTTTCAAGCTGTGATTACCGCTTAGTTCGTCAAAGTGTTCTCTTAAAGTATGTGTCACATTTTGAAATGTTTTGGCCATTACCTGCCTCAAGACATTTTCAGGGCAGTTTTCATTTACAGTCCTGCAGTACTTGTTCCTATGAAATGACCATTAGCACAGGCTTTAAAGGCACTTTTGCAGGTAACTGCCAGAGGGCGGCAGCCTTTCTATGTTCCCCACCCTGGTAACTAGGGAAAAGACCTTGCGGCCTGTGGTGTTTCTCGGTTATAATTTAGAGTGGAGTTTGCCCGGAAAAACCCATAGAAGCTGATGTCTCCTTACTTTTGTTGGATTGTTAAATTTAATTTTTATTTTTTATTGGAGTAATTTTCCACTGTGTACATGGACCACTTCTACTTTGTGTATTCCTCGGTTGATGGACATTTTCATTGCTTCCAAGTGTTGGCTCTGGTAAATATTGTTGGAGTGCAGGATTGCCAGCCTGTGACTTTTGGATTGTCATTTTTTCAGGTGATAGGCCTAGGAGTGGGTGCGATTGATTGACTGGTAGCACCGTGTTTCCCTTTTCAAAGCACCTTCTTTGTGTTGTCATTAGTGGCTCTTACCACGTCCCCCTTAGAATGGAGGGTACGCATTTCTCCCCAATCGCTTCAGCATTTATTGTTTGCAGCATTTATGCTAATGGCCCTGCTAGCTGCTGTGAGCTGACAGGTTTTTGTAATTTGGGTTTGCATGTCTTTGAAAATGCGTAAAACTCATCATTTTTCTCCGTCGTTTTCTTTTCTGTTAAAAAAAAAGGAAACAGTTGGGAGTACAATATGACTCTTGCAATTGTCTTCTTGGAATGTTGCCCTCTTTTGAAATTTTTGGTCGATTTTCCACCGCAGAATTTTTTTAGAGAGCAGGTGTCATTTACCGATCTGCAAGTTTGGTGAATATTTAGAGACCTTTAGCAATGGGTTTAAAGCTGCTGTTGTGGGAAGTGGCCTCAAGGAGGCAGCATTTCTCCATTCCCAAATCTGGGTACTAGGGCAGCAGAGCCTTTCTGGATGTCGTGTTCCTAGGTTGTAAGTTACATTGGAATGTGCATGGAGAAACCCCCATAAGTTTATGTCTCATTATTTCTTCTTAGTTTTAAAAATTTTTTTATTTGGGGTAAAGCTTAGAATATTGTTTGTCCTAGGTGTACAAAATCTGGTTCATTTGTACATTATATATGTCTATTCTCGTACAGATCCTCTTCCCGTGGGAAATGTTACAGAGAGTTCCGCAGACCTCCCTTGCTATATGGTCGGTCTTTTTGAGATATGTATATAATATGTGTTTGTATACATATAGTAACACTAATCTTAATTTATCCATTCCCCCCACCTTTCCTTTTAGATGAGCATAGTTTGTTTTCTAAGTCTGTGAGTATCTTTCTCTGTGGAAATATGTTCATTTGTGTCAGTTATTAGATAACGCCTATAAGTGATATCATAGAATATAGGTCTTTTGCTTTCTGACTTAGCTCATGTTTCGTGATTATCTCCAGACTCATTTGTGGTGCCTCAAAGAGCAATGGTTCATTGTTTTCCATGGCTAATATTCCATTGTGTACATGGACCACTTCTTCTTTATCCATTCACCTGTTGTTGGACATTTTGATTGCTTCTCTGTCTTGGCTATTGTGAGTAAGGCTGCACTCCAGCTTTTGCAGCCTGTGTCTTCTCGATTCTTGTCTTCTCATGTAAGATGTCCAATGGTGCGCCTGCTGGATTGAATGGTACCTCCATTTTTACTTATAAACAAAGCTCCTTTCTGTTCTCATTATTGGCTGTTGCCCTTTTATGTCTCACCAGCAGGTTGAGGGTACACAGTTCTCTAAAACCCCTTCAGCATTTACTGTTTGTAGACTTTTTGCTAATGGTTAGTCGACTGGTGTAAGTTGAAACTTTTTGTAGATTAGATTGCATGGGTCTAACACTTCCTGAGGTTGAGCTTTTATCCATTTTCCTTTTTTTTCTAAACGAGAGTGAGTAAAACTTACCTCTTCATACTCACTTCTTGAAACATTTGCCTGTTTTGAATTTTTTTGTCCATTCCCTACTTCACTATTTTTTAGGGCAGGTGTGCTTTACAGCCCTGAGTCCTTGTGAAAGTTAAGTGACCATTAGCTGTGAGTTTAAAGCTGCTCTTGCAGGAAATCGGCCACAAGGTGGCAGCATTTCTCCTTTACCAATTTTGGTTCCTAGGGAAACAGAGCCTTAATGGAAATGGTGTTCTAGGTTGTAAATTAGAATGGAATGTGCCAGGAAAAAGCCCTCTAAGTTTATGTCTCATTACTTCTTGTTCATATTTGTAATTTACTTTTTATTTTTTATCACAGCAAATTTGATTTCAATGGTTTGTTTGTTCTAGATGTGCAAGATGTGGTTCTTTCACACACATATATGTATCTATTCTTCCTCGCATCCTTTTCTCATGTAGGTTATGACACAATGTTGAGTAGTCTTCTCTTGGTCTTCCGTATGTCTTTGGTGATTATATATTTCCCTTGGTTTGTATATCTCTGTTAACCCCAATTTGGTAATGTATCCAATCCTGATACCTTTCTATTTGGTGAACCATAAGTTTTTTTAATGAATCTATGATTGCCTTTCTCTGTGGCAATTTCTTCATTGGTATCAATTTTTAGGTAACTCCTAAAAGTGATATGATAGGATATGTGTCTTTTGCTTTCTCACTTACTACAGGTGGCGTAATTACGTCTAGACTCACCTATGTTGCTGAAAATGGCGTTGTTTCCATTTTTTCACTAGCGAATATTCCATCTGTACATGGAGGAGTTCTTCTTAGTCCACCCATCTGTTGGTGGACATTTTACTTACTTCCATATATTGGCTATTGTAATAGTGTGCAAAGCAGATTTGCCTGCCTGTGTCTTTCTAATTCTCTCTTCTCAGACTATAGGTCGAAGAGTGGGCCTGCTGGATCATATGGTAGCTCAATGTTTACCTTTTTAAGGCACCTCCATTCTGTTCTCATTCGTGGCTCTTTCCAAGTTACCTCCCACTGAAAGTTAAGGGTATGCATTTCTCCACGACACCTTCAGCATTTATTGTTTGTAGTTTTCTTGCTGATGGTTATTCTGACAAGTGTGAGCTTATAACTCTTTGTGGTTGAATTCGCATGTGCCTCATAATCCGTTGAAATTGAGCTTTAAGGCATATCCTTTCTATTTTTCAAGCTGTGATTACCCCTTAGTTCTTCAAAGTGTTCTCTTAAAGTATGTGTCACATTTGGAAATGTTTTGGCCATTACCTCCCTCAAGACATTTTGAGGGCAGGTTTCATTTACAGTCCTGCAGTACTTGTTCCTATGAAATGACCATTAGCACAGGCTTTAAAGGTGCTTTTGCAGGTAACTGCCAGAGGGCGGCAGCCTTTCTATGTTCCCCACCCTGGTAACTAGGGAAAAGCCCTTGCGGCCTGTGGTGTTTCTCGGTTATAAATTAGAGTGGAGTGTGCCTGGACAAACCCACAGAAGCTGATGTCTCCTTACTTTTGTTGGATTGTTAAATTTAATTTTTATTTTTTATTGGAGTAATTTTCCACTGTGTACATGGACCACTTCTACTTTGTGCATTCCTCGGTTGATGGACATTTTCATTGCTTCCAAGTGTTGGCTCTGGTAAATATTGTTGGAGTGCAGGATTGCCAGCCTGTGACTTTTGGATTGTCATTTTTTCAGGTGATAGGCCTAGCAGTGGGTGCGATTGATTGACTGGTAGCACCGTGTTTCCCTTTTCAAAGCACCTTCTTTGTGTTGTCTTTAGTGGCTCTTACCACGTCCCCCTTAGAATCGAGGGTACGCATTTCTCCACAATCGCTTCAGCATTTATTGTTTGCAGCATTTATGCTAATGGCCCTTCTGGCTGCTGTGAGCTGATGATAGGTTTTTGTAATTTGGGTTTGCATGTCTTTGAAAATGCGTAAAACTCATCATTTTTCTCCGCCGTTTTCTTTTCTCTTAAAAAAAAGGAAACAATTGGAAGTACAATATAACTCTTGCAATTGTCCTCTTGGAAGTTTGCCCTCTTTTGAATTTTTTGGTCGATTTTCCACCGCAGAATTTTTTTAGAGAGCAGGTGTCATTTACCGATCTGCAAGTTTGGTGAATATTTAGAGACCTTTAGCAATGGGTTTAAAGCTGCTGTTGTGGGAAGTGGCCTCAAGGAGGCAGCATTTCTCCATTCCCAAATCTGGGTACTAGGACAGCAGAGCCTTTCTGGAAGTCGTTTTCCTAGGTTGTGAATTACATTGGAATGTGTATGGAGAAACCCCCATAAGTTTATGTCTCATTATTTCTTGTTGGTTTTTAAAATTTGTTTAATTGGAATAAAGCTTAGAATATTGTTTGTCCTAGGTGTACACAATCTGGTTCATTTGTACATTATATATTTCTATTCAAGTACAGATCCTCTTCCCATGTAAAGTGTTACAGAGGGCTCCACAGACCTCCCTTGCTATATGGTCGGTCTTTTTGAGATATGTATATAATATGTGTTTGTATACATATAGTAACACTAATCTTAATTTATCCATTCCCCCCACCTTTCCTTTTAGATGAGCATAGTTTGTTTTCTAAGTCTGTGAGTGTCTTTCTCTGTGGGAATATGTTCATTTGTGTCAGTTATTAGATAACGCCTATAAGTGATATCATAGAATATAGGTCTTTTGCTTTCCGACTTACCTCATGCTTCTTGATTATCTCCAGACTCATTTGTGGTGCCTCAAAGAGCAATGGTTCATGGTTTTCCATGGCTAATAGTCCATTGTGTACATGGACCACTTCTTCTTTATCCATTCACCTGTTGTTGGACATTTTGATTGCTTCACTGTCTTGGCTATTGTGAATAACGCTGCACTGTAGCTTTTGCAGCCTGTGTCTTCTCGATTCTTGTCTTCTTAGGTGAGAGGTCCAATGGTGCGCCTGCTGGATTGAATGGTACCTCCATTTTTACTTATAAACACAGCTCCTTTCTGTTCTCATTATTGGCTGTTACCACTTTACGTCTCACCAGCAGGTAGAGGGTACACAGTTCTCGAAATCCCCTTTAGCATTTATTTTTTGTAGATATTTTCCTGATGGTTAGTTGACTGGTGTGAGTTGAAACTTTTTGTAGATTAGATTGCATGGGTCTAACACTTCCTGAGGTTGAGCTTTATCCATTTTCCTTGTTTTAAAAAAGAGAGTGAGTAAAACTTACCTCTTCATACTCTCTTCTTGAAACATTTGCGTGTTTTGAATGTTTTTGTCCATTCCCTACTTCAGCACAATTTTTTAGGGAAGCTGTGTTTACAGCTCTGAGTCCTTGTGAATGTTAAGTGACCATTAGCTGTGAGTTTAAGGCTGCTCTTGCAGGAAACGGCCACAAGGTGGCAGCATTTCTCCTTTACCAACTTTGGGTACTAGGGAAACAGAGCCTTAATAGAAGTGGTGTTCTAGGTTGTAAATTAGAATGGAATGTGCCAGGAAAAACCCTTTAAGTTTATGTCTCATTACTTCTTGTTCATATTTGTAATTTACTTTATTATTTTTTATCACAGCAAATTTGATTACAATGGTTTGTTTGTCCTAGGTGTGTAAGATGTGGTTCTTTCACACATATACATGTATCTATTCTTCCTCACATACTTTTCCCATGTAGGTTATGACACAATATTCAGTAGTCTTCTCCTGGTCTTCCATGGTCTTTGGTTATATATATTTCACATGATGTGTATATCTCTGTTAACCCCAATATGGTAATGTATCCAATCCTCATACCTTTCTATTTGGTGAACCATAAGTTTTTTTAATGAATCTGTGATTGCCTTTCTCTGTGGCAATTTCTTCATTGGTATCAATTTTTAGGTAACTCCTAAAAGTGATATGACAGGATATGTGTCTTTTGCTTTCTCACTTACTACAGGTGGCGTGATTACGTCTGGACTCACCTATGTTGCTGCAGATGGCATTGTTTCCCTTTTTTCACTAGGGAATATTCCATCTGTACACGGAGGAGTTCTTCTTTGTCCACCCATCTGTTGGTGGACTTTTTGGTTACTTCCATATCTTGGCTCTTGTAATACTGTGCAATGCAGATTTGCCTGCCTGTGTCTTTCCAATTCTCTCTTCTTAGATTATAGGTCGAGGAGTGGGCCTGATGGATCATATGTTAGCTCAGTGTTTACCATTTTAAGGCACCTTCATTCCGTTCTCATTCGTTGCTCTTTCCAAGTTACCTCCCACTTGAAGTTGAGAGTATGCATTTCTCGACAATACGTTCAGCATCTATTGTTTGTAGTTTTCTTGCTGATAGTTATTCTGACAAGTGTGAGCTTATAACTCTTTGTGGTTGAATTCGCATGTGCCTCATAATCCGTTGAAATTGAGCTTTAAGGCATAGCCTTTCTACTTTTCAAGCTGTGATTACCCCTTAGTTCGTCAAAGTGTTCTCTTAAAGTATGTGTCACATTTTGAAATGTTTTGGCCATTACCTGCCTCAAGACATTTTCAGGGCAGTTTTCATTTACAGTCCTGCAGTACTTGTTCCTATGAAATGACCATTAGCACAGGCTTTAAAGGCGCTTTTGCAGGTAACTGCCAGAGGGCGGCAGCCTTTCTATGTTCCCCACCCTGGTAACTAGGGAAAAGACCTTGCGGCCTGTGGTGTTTCTCGGTTATAATTTAGAGTGGAGTTTGCCCGGAAAAACCCATAGAAGCTGATGTCTCCTTACTTTTGTTGGATTGTTAAATTTAATTTTTATTTTTTATTGGAGTAATTTTCCACTGTGTACATGGACCACTTCTACTTTGTGTATTCCTCGGTTGATGGACATTTTCATTGCTTCCAAGTGTTGGCTCTGGTAAATATTGTTGGAGTGCAGGATTGCCAGCCTGTGACTTTTGGATTGTCATTTTTTCAGGTGATAGGCCTAGGAGTGGGTGCGATTGATTGACTGGTAGCACCGTGTTTCCCTTTTCAAAGCACCTTCTTTGTGTTGTCATTAGTGGCTCTTACCACGTCCCCCTTAGAATGGAGGGTACGCATTTCTCCCCAATCGCTTCAGCATTTATTGTTTGCAGCATTTATGCTAATGGCCCTGCTAGCTGCTGTGAGCTGACAGGTTTTTGTAATTTGGGTTTGCATGTCTTTGAAAATGCGTAAAACTCATCATTTTTCTCCGTCGTTTTCTTTTCTGTTAAAAAAAAGGAAACAGTTGGGAGTACAATATGACTCTTGCAATTGTCTTCTTGGAATGTTGCCCTCTTTTGAAATTTTTGGTCGATTTTCCACCGCAGAATTTTTTTAGAGAGCAGGTGTCATTTACCGATCTGCAAGTTTGGTGAATATTTAGAGACCTTTAGCAATGGGTTTAAAGCTGTTGTTGTGGGAAGTGGCCTCAAGGAGGCAGCATTTCTCCATTCCCAAATCTGGGTACTAGGGCAGCAGAGCCTTTCTGGATGTCGTGTTCCTAGGTTGTAAGTTACATTGGAATGTGCATGGAGAAACCCCCATAAGTTTATGTCTCATTATTTCTTCTTAGTTTTAAAAATTTTTTTATTTGGGGTAAAGCTTAGAATATTGTTTGTCCTAGGTGTACAAAATCTGGTTCATTTGTACATTATATATGTCTATTCACGTACAGATCCTCTTCCCGTGGGAAATGTTACAGAGAGTTCCGCAGACCTCCCTTGCTATATGGTCGGTCTTTTTGAGATATGTATATAATATGTGTTTGTATACATATAGTAACACTAATCTTAATTTATCCATTCCCCCCACCTTTCCTTTTAGATGAGCATAGTTTGTTTTCTAAGTCTGTGAGTATCTTTCTCTGTGGAAATATGTTCATTTGTGTCAGTTATTAGATAACGCCTATAAGTGATATCATAGAATATAGGTCTTTTGCTTTCTGACTTAGCTCATGTTTCGTGATTATCTCCAGACTCATTTGTGGTGCCTCAAAGAGCAATGGTTCATTGTTTTCCATGGCTAATATTCCATTGTGTACATGGACCACTTCTTCTTTATCCATTCACCTGTTGTTGGACATTTTGATTGCTTCACTGTCTTGGCTATTGTGAGTAAGGCTGCACTCCAGCTTTTGCAGCCTGTGTCTTCTCGATTCTTGTCTTCTCATGTAAGATGTCCAATGGTGCGCCTGCTGGATTGAATGGTACCTCCATTTTTACTTATAAACAAAGCTCCTTTCTGTTCTCATTATTGGCTGTTGCCCTTTTATGTCTCACCAGCAGGTTGAGGGTACACAGTTCTCTAAAACCCCTTCAGCATTTACTGTTTGTAGACTTTTTGCTAATGGTTAGTCGACTGGTGTAAGTTGAAACTTTTTGTAGATTAGATTGCATGGGTCTAACACTTCCTGAGGTTGAGCTTTTATCCATTTTCCTTTTTTTTCTAAACGAGAGTGAGTAAAACTTACCTCTTCATACTCACTTCTTGAAACATTTGCCTGTTTTGAATTTTTTTGTCCATTCCCTACTTCACTATTTTTTAGGGCAGGTGTGCTTTACAGCCCTGAGTCCTTGTGAAAGTTAAGTGACCATTAGCTGTGAGTTTAAAGCTGCTCTTGCAGGAAATCGGCCACAAGGTGGCAGCATTTCTCCTTTACCAATTTTGGTTCCTAGGGAAACAGAGCCTTAATGGAAATGGTGTTCTAGGTTGTAAATTAGAATGGAATGTGCCAGGAAAAAGCCCTCTAAGTTTATGTCTCATTACTTCTTGTTCATATTTGTAATTTACTTTTTATTTTTTATCACAGCAAATTTGATTTCAATGGTTTGTTTGTTCTAGATGTGCAAGATGTGGTTCTTTCACACACATATATGTATCTATTCTTCCTCGCATCCTTTTCTCATGTAGGTTATGACACAATGTTGAGTAGTCTTCTCTTGGTCTTCCGTATGTCTTTGGTGATTATATATTTCCCTTGGTTTGTATATCTCTGTTAACCCCAATTTGGTAATGTATCCAATCCTGATACCTTTCTATTTGGTGAACCATAAGTTTTTTTAATGAATCTATGATTGCCTTTCTCTGTGGCAATTTCTTCATTGGTATCAATTTTTAGGTAACTCCTAAAAGTGATATGATAGGATATGTGTCTTTTGCTTTCTCACTTACTACAGGTGGCGTAATTACGTCTAGACTCACCTATGTTGCTGAAAATGGCGTTGTTTCCATTTTTCCACTAGCGAATATTCCATCTGTACATGGAGGAGTTCTTCTTAGTCCACCCATCTGTTGGTGGACATTTTACTTACTTCCATATATTGGCTATTGTAATAGTGTGCAAAGCAGATTTGCCTGCCTGTGTCTTTCTAATTCTCTCTTCTCAGACTATAGATCGAAGAGTGGGCCTGCTGGATCATATGGTAGCTCAATGTTTACCTTTTTAAGGCACCTCCATTCTGTTCTCATTCGTGGCTCTTTCCAAGTTACCTCCCACTGAAAGTTAAGGGTATGCATTTCTCCACGACACCTTCAGCATTTATTGTTTGTAGTTTTCTTGCTGATGGTTATTCTGACAAGTGTGAGCTTATAACTCTTTGTGGTTGAATTCGCATGTGCCTCATAATCCGTTGAAATTGAGCTTTAAGGCATAGCCTTTCTACTTTTCAAGCTGTGATTACCCCTTAGTTCGTCAAAGTGTTCTCTTAAAGTATGTGTCACATTTTGAAATGTTTTGGCCATTACCTCCCTCAAGACATTTTCAGGGCAGTTTTCATTTACAGTCCTGCAGTACTTGTTCCTATGAAATGACCATTAGCACAGGCTTTAAAGGTGCTTTTGCAGGTAACTGCCAGAGGGCGGCAGCCTTTCTATGTTCCCCACCCTGGTAACTAGGGAAAAGCCCTTGCGGCCTGTGGTGTTTCTCGGTTATAAATTAGAGTGGAGTGTGCCTGGACAAACCCACAGAAGCTGATGTCTCCTTACTTTTGTTGGATTGTTAAATTTAATTTTTATTTTTTATTGGAGTAATTTTCCACTGTGTACATGGACCACTTCTACTTTGTGCATTCCTCGGTTGATGGACATTTTCATTGCTTCCAAGTGTTGGCTCTGGTAAATATTGTTGGAGTGCAGGATTGCCAGCCTGTGACTTTTGGATTGTCATTTTTTCAGGTGATAGGCCTAGCAGTGGGTGCGATTGATTGACTGGTAGCACCGTGTTTCCCTTTTCAAAGCACCTTCTTTGTGTTGTCTTTAGTGGCTCTTACCACGTCCCCCTTAGAATCGAGGGTACGCATTTCTCCACAATCGCTTCAGCATTTATTGTTTGCAGCATTTATGCTAATGGCCCTTCTGGCTGCTGTGAGCTGATGATAGGTTTTTGTAATTTGGGTTTGCATGTCTTTGAAAATGCGTAAAACTCATCATTTTTCTCCGCCGTTTTCTTTTCTCTTAAAAAAAAGGAAACAATTGGAAGTACAATATAACTCTTGCAATTGTCCTCTTGGAAGTTTGCCCTCTTTTGAATTTTTTGGTCGATTTTCCACCGCAGAATTTTTTTAGAGAGCAGGTGTCATTTACCGATCTGCAAGTTTGGTGAATATTTAGAGACCTTTAGCAATGGGTTTAAAGCTGCTGTTGTGGGAAGTGGCCTCAAGGAGGCAGCATTTCTCCATTCCCAAATCTGGGTACTAGGACAGCAGAGCCTTTCTGGAAGTCGTTTTCCTAGGTTGTGAATTACATTGGAATGTGTATGGAGAAACCCCCATAAGTTTATGTCTCATTATTTCTTGTTGGTTTTTAAAATTTGTTTAATTGGAATAAAGCTTAGAATATTGTTTGTCCTAGGTGTACACAATCTGGTTCATTTGTACATTATATATTTCTATTCAAGTACAGATCCTCTTCCCATGTAAAGTGTTACAGAGGGCTCCACAGACCTCCCTTGCTATATGGTCGGTCTTTTTGAGATATGTATATAATATGTGTTTGTATACATATAGTAACACTAATCTTAATTTATCCATTCCCCCCACCTTTCCTTTTAGATGAGCATAGTTTGTTTTCTAAGTCTGTGAGTGTCTTTCTCTGTGGGAATATGTTCATTTGTGTCAGTTATTAGATAACGCCTATAAGTGATATCATAGAATATAGGTCTTTTGCTTTCCGACTTACCTCATGCTTCTTGATTATCTCCAGACTCATTTGTGGTGCCTCAAAGAGCAATGGTTCATGGTTTTCCATGGCTAATAGTCCATTGTGTACATGGACCACTTCTTCTTTATCCATTCACCTGTTGTTGGACATTTTGATTGCTTCACTGTCTTGGCTATTGTGAATAACGCTGCACTGTAGCTTTTGCAGCCTGTGTCTTCTCGATTCTTGTCTTCTTAGGTGAGAGGTCCAATGGTGCGCCTGCTGGATTGAATGGTACCTCCATTTTTACTTATAAACACAGCTCCTTTCTGTTCTCATTATTGGCTGTTACCACTTTACGTCTCACCAGCAGGTAGAGGGTACACAGTTCTCGAAATCCCCTTTAGCATTTATTTTTTGTAGATATTTTCCTGATGGTTAGTTGACTGGTGTGAGTTGAAACTTTTTGTAGATTAGATTGCATGGGTCTAACACTTCCTGAGGTTGAGCTTTATCCATTTTCCTTGTTTTAAAAAAGAGAGTGAGTAAAACTTACCTCTTCATACTCTCTTCTTGAAACATTTGCGTGTTTTGAATGTTTTTGTCCATTCCCTACTTCAGCACAATTTTTTAGGGAAGCTGTGTTTACAGCTCTGAGTCCTTGTGAATGTTAAGTGACCATTAGCTGTGAGTTTAAGGCTGCTCTTGCAGGAAACGGCCACAAGGTGGCAGCATTTCTCCTTTACCAACTTTGGGTACTAGGGAAACAGAGCCTTAATAGAAGTGGTGTTCTAGGTTGTAAATTAGAATGGAATGTGCCAGGAAAAACCCTTTAAGTTTATGTCTCATTACTTCTTGTTCATATTTGTAATTTACTTTATTATTTTTTATCACAGCAAATTTGATTACAATGGTTTGTTTGTCCTAGGTGTGTAAGATGTGGTTCTTTCACACATATACATGTATCTATTCTTCCTCACATACTTTTCCCATGTAGGTTATGACACAATATTCAGTAGTCTTCTCCTGGTCTTCCATGGTCTTTGGTTATATATATTTCACATGATGTGTATATCTCTGTTAACCCCAATATGGTAATGTATCCAATCCTCATACCTTTCTATTTGGTGAACCATAAGTTTTTTTAATGAATCTGTGATTGCCTTTCTCTGTGGCAATTTCTTCATTGGTATCAATTTTTAGGTAACTCCTAAAAGTGATATGACAGGATATGTGTCTTTTGCTTTCTCACTTACTACAGGTGGCGTGATTACGTCTGGACTCACCTATGTTGCTGCAGATGGCATTGTTTCCCTTTTTTCACTAGGGAATATTCCATCTGTACATGGAGGAGTTCTTCTTTGTCCACCCATCTGTTGGTGGACTTTTTGGTTACTTCCATATCTTGGCTCTTGTAATACTGTGCAATGCAGATTTGCCTGCCTGTGTCTTTCCAATTCTCTCTTCTTAGATTATAGGTCGAGGAGTGGGCCTGATGGATCATATGTTAGCTCAGTGTTTACCATTTTAAGGCACCTTCATTCCGTTCTCATTCGTTGCTCTTTCCAAGTTACCTCCCACTTGAAGTTGAGAGTATGCATTTCTCGACAATACGTTCAGCATCTATTGTTTGTAGTTTTCTTGCTGATAGTTATTCTGACAAGTGTGAGCTTATAACTCTTTGTGGTTGAATTCGCATGTGCCTCATAATCCGTTGAAATTGAGCTTTAAGGCATAGCCTTTCTACTTTTCAAGCTGTGATTACCCCTTAGTTCGTCAAAGTGTTCTCTTAAAGTATGTGTCACATTTTGAAATGTTTTGGCCATTACCTGCCTCAAGACATTTTCAGGGCAGTTTTCATTTACAGTCCTGCAGTACTTGTTCCTATGAAATGACCATTAGCACAGGCTTTAAAGGTGCTTTTGCAGGTAACTGCCAGAGGGCGGCAGCCTTTCTATGTTCCCCACCCTGGTAACTAGGGAAAAGACCTTGCGGCCTGTGGTGTTTCTCGGTTATAATTTAGAGTGGAGTTTGCCCGGAAAAACCCATAGAAGCTGATGTCTCCTTACTTTTGTTGGATTGTTAAATTTAATTTTTATTTTTTATTGGAGTAATTTTCCACTGTGTACATGGACCACTTCTACTTTGTGTATTCCTCGGTTGATGGACATTTTCATTGCTTCCAAGTGTTGGCTCTGGTAAATATTGTTGGAGTGCAGGATTGCCAGCCTGTGACTTTTGGATTGTCATTTTTTCAGGTGATAGGCCTAGGAGTGGGTGCGATTGATTGACTGGTAGCACCGTGTTTCCCTTTTCAAAGCACCTTCTTTGTGTTGTCATTAGTGGCTCTTACCACGTCCCCCTTAGAATGGAGGGTACGCATTTCTCCCCAATCGCTTCAGCATTTATTGTTTGCAGCATTTATGCTAATGGCCCTGCTAGCTGCTGTGAGCTGACAGGTTTTTGTAATTTGGGTTTGCATGTCTTTGAAAATGCGTAAAACTCATCATTTTTCTCCGTCGTTTTCTTTTCTGTTAAAAAAAAGGAAACAGTTGGGAGTACAATATGACTCTTGCAATTGTCTTCTTGGAATGTTGCCCTCTTTTGAAATTTTTGGTCGATTTTCCACCGCAGAATTTTTTTAGAGAGCAGGTGTCATTTACCGATCTGCAAGTTTGGTGAATATTTAGAGACCTTTAGCAATGGGTTTAAAGCTGTTGTTGTGGGAAGTGGCCTCAAGGAGGCAGCATTTCTCCATTCCCAAATCTGGGTACTAGGGCAGCAGAGCCTTTCTGGATGTCGTGTTCCTAGGTTGTAAGTTACATTGGAATGTGCATGGAGAAACCCCCATAAGTTTATGTCTCATTATTTCTTCTTAGTTTTAAAAATTTTTTTATTTGGGGTAAAGCTTAGAATATTGTTTGTCCTAGGTGTACAAAATCTGGTTCATTTGTACATTATATATGTCTATTCACGTACAGATCCTCTTCCCGTGGGAAATGTTACAGAGAGTTCCGCAGACCTCCCTTGCTATATGGTCGGTCTTTTTGAGATATGTATATAATATGTGTTTGTATACATATAGTAACACTAATCTTAATTTATCCATTCCCCCCACCTTTCCTTTTAGATGAGCATAGTTTGTTTTCTAAGTCTGTGAGTATCTTTCTCTGTGGAAATATGTTCATTTGTGTCAGTTATTAGATAACGCCTATAAGTGATATCATAGAATATAGGTCTTTTGCTTTCTGACTTAGCTCATGTTTCGTGATTATCTCCAGACTCATTTGTGGTGCCTCAAAGAGCAATGGTTCATTGTTTTCCATGGCTAATATTCCATTGTGTACATGGACCACTTCTTCTTTATCCATTCACCTGTTGTTGGACATTTTGATTGCTTCACTGTCTTGGCTATTGTGAGTAAGGCTGCACTCCAGCTTTTGCAGCCTGTGTCTTCTCGATTCTTGTCTTCTCATGTAAGATGTCCAATGGTGCGCCTGCTGGATTGAATGGTACCTCCATTTTTACTTATAAACAAAGCTCCTTTCTGTTCTCATTATTGGCTGTTGCCCTTTTATGTCTCACCAGCAGGTTGAGGGTACACAGTTCTCTAAAACCCCTTCAGCATTTACTGTTTGTAGACTTTTTGCTAATGGTTAGTCGACTGGTGTAAGTTGAAACTTTTTGTAGATTAGATTGCATGGGTCTAACACTTCCTGAGGTTGAGCTTTTATCCATTTTCCTTTTTTTTCTAAACGAGAGTGAGTAAAACTTACCTCTTCATACTCACTTCTTGAAACATTTGCCTGTTTTGAATTTTTTTGTCCATTCCCTACTTCACTATTTTTTAGGGCAGGTGTGCTTTACAGCCCTGAGTCCTTGTGAAAGTTAAGTGACCATTAGCTGTGAGTTTAAAGCTGCTCTTGCAGGAAATCGGCCACAAGGTGGCAGCATTTCTCCTTTACCAATTTTGGTTCCTAGGGAAACAGAGCCTTAATGGAAATGGTGTTCTAGGTTGTAAATTAGAATGGAATGTGCCAGGAAAAAGCCCTCTAAGTTTATGTCTCATTACTTCTTGTTCATATTTGTAATTTACTTTTTATTTTTTATCACAGCAAATTTGATTTCAATGGTTTGTTTGTTCTAGATGTGCAAGATGTGGTTCTTTCACACACATATATGTATCTATTCTTCCTCGCATCCTTTTCTCATGTAGGTTATGACACAATGTTGAGTAGTCTTCTCTTGGTCTTCCGTATGTCTTTGGTGATTATATATTTCCCTTGGTTTGTATATCTCTGTTAACCCCAATTTGGTAATGTATCCAATCCTGATACCTTTCTATTTGGTGAACCATAAGTTTTTTTAATGAATCTATGATTGCCTTTCTCTGTGGCAATTTCTTCATTGGTATCAATTTTTAGGTAACTCCTAAAAGTGATATGATAGGATATGTGTCTTTTGCTTTCTCACTTACTACAGGTGGCGTAATTACGTCTAGACTCACCTATGTTGCTGAAAATGGCGTTGTTTCCATTTTTTCACTAGCGAATATTCCATCTGTACATGGAGGAGTTCTTCTTAGTCCACCCATCTGTTGGTAGACATTTTACTTACTTCCATATATTGGCTATTGTAATAGTGTGCAAAGCAGATTTGCCTGCCTGTGTCTTTCTAATTCTCTCTTCTCAGACTATAGGTCGAAGAGTGGGCCTGCTGGATCATATGGTAGCTCAATGTTTACCTTTTTAAGGCACCTCCATTCTGTTCTCATTCGTGGCTCTTTCCAAGTTACCTCCCACTGAAAGTTAAGGGTATGCATTTCTCCACGACACCTTCAGCATTTATTGTTTGTAGTTTTCTTGCTGATGGTTATTCTGACAAGTGTGAGCTTATAACTCTTTGTGGTTGAATTCGCATGTGCCTCATAATCCGTTGAAATTGAGCTTTAAGGCATAGCCTTTCTACTTTTCAAGCTGTGATTACCCCTTAGTTCGTCAAAGTGTTCTCTTAAAGTATGTGTCACATTTTGAAATGTTTTGGCCATTACCTCCCTCAAGACATTTTCAGGGCAGTTTTCATTTACAGTCCTGCAGTACTTGTTCCTATGAAATGACCATTAGCACAGGCTTTAAAGGTGCTTTTGCAGGTAACTGCCAGAGGGCGGCAGCCTTTCTATGTTCCCCACCCTGGTAACTAGGGAAAAGACCTTGCGGCCTGTGGTGTTTCTCGGTTATAAATTAGAGTGGAGTGTGCCTGGACAAACCCACAGAAGCTGATGTCTCCTTACTTTTGTTGGATTGTTAAATTTAATTTTTATTTTTTATTGGAGTAATTTTCCACTGTGTACATGGACCACTTCTACTTTGTGCATTCCTCGGTTGATGGACATTTTCATTGCTTCCAAGTGTTGGCTCTGGTAAATATTGTTGGAGTGCAGGATTGCCAGCCTGTGACTTTTGGATTGTCATTTTTTCAGGTGATAGGCCTAGCAGTGGGTGCGATTGATTGACTGGTAGCACCGTGTTTCCCTTTTCAAAGCACCTTCTTTGTGTTGTCTTTAGTGGCTCTTACCACGTCCCCCTTAGAATCGAGGGTACGCATTTCTCCACAATCGCTTCAGCATTTATTGTTTGCAGCATTTATGCTAATGGCCCTTCTGGCTGCTGTGAGCTGATGATAGATTTTTGTAATTTGGGTTTGCATGTCTTTGAAAATGCGTAAAACTCATCATTTTTCTCCGCCGTTTTCTTTTCTCTTAAAAAAAAGGAAACAATTGGAAGTACAGTATAACTCTTGCAATTGTCCTCTTGGAAGTTTGCCCTCTTTTGAATTTTTTGGTCGATTTTCCACCGCAGAATTTTTTTAGAGAGCAGGTGTCATTTACCGATCTGCAAGTTTGGTGAATATTTAGAGACCTTTAGCAATGGGTTTAAAGCTGCTGTTGTGGGAAGTGGCCTCAAGGAGGCAGCATTTCTCCATTCCCAAATCTGGGTACTAGGACAGCAGAGCCTTTCTGGAAGTCGTTTTCCTAGGTTGTGAATTACATTGGAATGTGTATGGAGAAACCCCCATAAGTTTATGTCTCATTATTTCTTGTTGGTTTTTAAAATTTGTTTAATTGGAATAAAGCTTAGAATATTGTTTGTCCTAGGTGTACACAATCTGGTTCATTTGTACATTATATATTTCTATTCAAGTACAGATCCTCTTCCCATGTAAAGTGTTACACAGGGCTCCACAGACCTCCCTTGCTATATGGTCGGTCTTTTTGAGATATGTATATAATATGTGTTTGTATACATATAGTAACACTAATCTTAATTTATCCATTCCCCCCACCTTTCCTTTTAGATGAGCATAGTTTGTTTTCTAAGTCTGTGAGTGTCTTTCTCTGTGGGAATATGTTCATTTGTGTCAGTTATTAGATAACGCCTATAAGTGATATCATAGAATATAGGTCTTTTGCTTTCCGACTTACCTCATGCTTCTTGATTATCTCCAGACTCATTTGTGGTGCCTCAAAGAACAATGGTTCATGGTTTTCCATGGCTAATAGTCCATTGTGTACATGGACCACTTCTTCTTTATCCATTCACCTGTTGTTGGACATTTTGATTGCTTCACTGTCTTGGCTATTGTGAATAACGCTGCACTGTAGCTTTTGCAGCCTGTGTCTTCTCGATTCTTGTCTTCTTAGGTGAGAGGTCCAATGGTGCGCCTGCTGGATTGAATGGTACCTCCATTTTTACTTATAAACACAGCTCCTTTCTGTTCTCATTATTGGCTGTTACCACTTTACGTCTCACCAGCAGGTAGAGGGTACACAGTTCTCGAAATCCCCTTTAGCATTTATTTTTTGTAGATATTTTCCTGATGGTTAGTTGACTGGTGTGAGTTGAAACTTTTTGTAGATTAGATTGCATGGGTCTAACACTTCCTGAGGTTGAGCTTTATCCATTTTCCTTGTTTTAAAAAAGAGAGTGAGTAAAACTTACCTCTTCATACTCTCTTCTTGAAACATTTGCGTGTTTTGAATGTTTTTGTCCATTCCCTACTTCAGCACAATTTTTTAGGGAAGCTGTGTTTACAGCTCTGAGTCCTTGTGAATGTTAAGTGACCATTAGCTGTGAGTTTAAGGCTGCTCTTGCAGGAAACGGCCACAAGGTGGCAGCATTTCTCCTTTACCAACTTTGGGTACTAGGGAAACAGAGCCTTAATAGAAGTGGTGTTCTAGGTTGTAAATTAGAATGGAATGTGCCAGGAAAAACCCTTTAAGTTTATGTCTCATTACTTCTTGTTCATATTTGTAATTTACTTTATTATTTTTTATCACAGCAAATTTGATTACAATGGTTTGTTTGTCCTAGGTGTGTAAGATGTGGTTCTTTCACACATATACATGTATCTATTCTTCCTCACATACTTTTCCCATGTAGGTTATGACACAATATTCAGTAGTCTTCTCCTGGTCTTCCATGGTCTTTGGTTATATATATTTCACATGATGTGTATATCTCTGTTAACCCCAATATTGTAATGTATCCAATCCTCATACCTTTCTATTTGGTGAACCATAAGTTTTTTTAATGAATCTGTGATTGCCTTTCTCTGTGGCAATTTCTTCATTGGTATCAATTTTTAGGTAACTCCTAAAAGTGATATGACAGGATATGTGTCTTTTGCTTTCTCACTTACTACAGGTGGCGTGATTACGTCTGGACTCACCTATGTTGCTGCAGATGGCATTGTTTCCCTTTTTTCACTAGGGAATATTCCATCTGTACACGGAGGAGTTCTTCTTTGTCCACCCATCTGTTGGTGGACTTTTTGGTTACTTCCATATCTTGGCTCTTGTAATACTGTGCAATGCAGATTTGCCTGCCTGTGTCTTTCCAATTCTCTCTTCTTAGATTATAGGTCGAGGAGTGGGCCTGCTGGATCATATGTTAGCTCAGTGTTTACCATTTTAAGGCACCTTCATTCCGTTCTCATTCGTTGCTCTTTCCAAGTTACCTCCCACTTGAAGTTGAGAGTATGCATTTCTCGACAATACGTTCAGCATCTATTGTTTGTAGTTTTCTTGCTGATAGTTATTCTGACAAGTGTGAGCTTATAACTCTTTGTGGTTGAATTCGCATGTGCCTCATAATCCGTTGAAATTGAGCTTTAAGGCATAGCCTTTCTACTTTTCAAGCTGTGATTACCCCTTAGTTCGTCAAAGTGTTCTCTTAAAGTATGTGTCACATTTTGAAATGTTTTGGCCATTACCTGCCTCAAGACATTTTCAGGGCAGTTTTCATTTACAGTCCTGCAGTACTTGTTCCTATGAAATGACCATTAGCACAGGCTTTAAAGGCGCTTTTGCAGGTAACTGCCAGAGGGCGGCAGCCTTTCTATGTTCCCCACCCTGGTAACTAGGGAAAAGACCTTGCGGCCTGTGGTGTTTCTCGGTTATAATTTAGAGTGGAGTTTGCCCGGAAAAACCCATAGAAGCTGATGTCTCCTTACTTTTGTTGGATTGTTAAATTTAATTTTTATTTTTTATTGGAGTAATTTTCCACTGTGTACATGGACCACTTCTACTTTGTGCATTCCTCGGTTGATGGACATTTTCATTGCTTCCAAGTGTTGGCTCTGGTAAATATTGTTGGAGTGCAGGATTGCCAGCCTGTGACTTTTGGATTGTCATTTTTTCAGGTGATAGGCCTAGGAGTGGGTGCGATTGATTGCCTGGTAGCACCGTGTTTCCCTTTTCAAAGCACCTTCTTTGTGTTGTCATTAGTGGCTCTTACCACGTCCCCCTTAGAATGGAGGGTACGCATTTCTCCCCAATCGCTTCAGCATTTATTGTTTGCAGCATTTATGCTAATGGCCCTGCTAGCTGCTGTGAGCTGACAGGTTTTTGTAATTTGGGTTTGCATGTCTTTGAAAATGCGTAAAACTCATAATTTTTCTCCGTCGTTTTCTTTTCTGTTAAAAAAAAGGAAACAGTTGGGAGTACAATATGACTCTTGCAATTGTCTTCTTGGAATGTTGCCCTCTTTTGAAATTTTTGGTCGATTTTCCACCGCAGAATTTTTTTAGAGAGCAGGTGTCATTTACCGATCTGCAAGTTTGGTGAATATTTAGAGACCTTTAGCAATGGGTTTAAAGCTGCTGTTGTGGGAAGTGGCCTCAAGGAGGCAGCATTTCTCCATTCCCAAATCTGGGTACTAGGGCAGCAGAGCCTTTCTGGATGTCGTGTTCCTAGGTTGTAAGTTACATTGGAATGTGCATGGAGAAAACCCCATAAGTTTATGTCTCATTATTTCTTCTTAGTTTTAAAATTTTTTTTATTTGGGGTAAAGCTTAGAATATTGTTTGTCCTAGGTGTACAAAATCTGGTCATTTGTACATTATATATGTCTATTCACGTACAGATCCTCTTCCCGTGGGAAATGTTACAGAGAGTTCCGCAGACCTCCCTTGCTATATGGTCGGTCTTTTTGAGATATGTATATAATATGTGTTTGTATACATATAGTAACACTAATCTTAATTTATCCATTCCCCCCACCTTTCCTTTTAGATGAGCATAGTTTGTTTTCTAAGTCTGTGAGTATCTTTCTCTGTGGAAATATGTTCATTTGTGTCAGTTATTAGATAACGCCTATAAGTGATATCATAGAATATAGGTCTTTTGCTTTCTGACTTAGCTCATGTTTCGTGATTATCTCCAGACTCATTTGTGGTGCCTCAAAGAGCAATGGTTCATTGTTTTCCATGGCTAATATTCCATTGTGTACATGGACCACTTCTTCTTTATCCATTCACCTGTTGTTGGACATTTTGATTGCTTCACTGTCTTGGCTATTGTGAGTAAGGCTGCACTCCAGCTTTTGCAGCCTGTGTCTTCTCGATTCTTGTCTTCTCATGTAAGATGTCCAATGGTGCGCCTGCTGGATTGAATGGTACCTCCATTTTTACTTATAAACAAAGCTCCTTTCTGTTCTCATTATTGGCTGTTGCCCTTTTATGTCTCACCAGCAGGTTGAGGGTACACAGTTCTCTAAAACCCCTTCAGCATTTACTGTTTGTAGACTTTTTGCTAATGGTTAGTCGACTGGTGTAAGTTGAAACTTTTTGTAGATTAGATTGCATGGGTCTAACACTTCCTGAGGTTGAGGTTTTATCCATTTTCCTTTTTTTTTTAAACGAGAGTGAGTAAAACTTACCTCTTCATACTCACTTCTTGAAACATTTGCCTGTTTTGAATTTTTTTGTCCATTCCCTACTTCACTATTTTTTAGGGCAGGTGTGCTTTACAGCCCTGAGTCCTTGTGAAAGTTAAGTGACCATTAGCTGTGAGTTTAAAGCTGCTCTTGCAGGAAATCGGCCACAAGGTGGCAGCATTTCTCCTTTACCAATTTTGGTTCCTAGGGAAACAGAGCCTTAATGGAAATGGTGTTCTAGGTTGTAAATTAGAATGGAATGTGCCAGGAAAAAGCCCTCTAAGTTTATGTCTCATTACTTCTTGTTCATATTTGTAATTTACTTTTTATTTTTTATCACAGCAAATTTGATTTCAATGGTTTGTTTGTTCTAGATGTGCAAGATGTGGTTCTTTCACACACATATATGTATCTATTCTTCCTCGCATCCTTTTCTCATGTAGGTTATGACACAATGTTGAGTAGTCTTCTCTTGGTCTTCCGTATGTCTTTGGAGATTATATATTTCCCTTGGTTTGTATATCTCTGTTAACCCCAATTTGGTAATGTATCCAATCCTGATACCTTTCTATTTGGTGAACCATAAGTTTTTTTAATGAATCTATGATTGCCTTTCTCTGTGGCAATTTCTTCATTGGTATCAATTTTTAGGTAACTCCTAAAAGTGATATGATAGGATATGTGTCTTTTGCTTTCTCACTTACTACAGGTGGCGTAATTACGTCTAGACTCACCTATGTTGCTGAAAATGGCGTTGTTTCCATTTTTCCACTAGCGAATATTCCATCTGTACATGGAGGAGTTCTTCTTAGTCCACCCATCTGTTGGTGGACATTTTACTTACTTCCATATATTGGCTATTGTAATAGTGTGCAAAGCAGATTTGCCTGCCTGTGTCTTTCTAATTCTCTCTTCTCAGACTATAGGTCGAAGAGTGGGCCTGCTGGATCATATGGTAGCTCAATGTTTACCTTTTTAAGGCACCTCCATTCTGTTCTCATTCGTGGCTCTTTCCAAGTTACCTCCCACTGAAAGTTAAGGGTATGCATTTCTCCACGACACCTTCAGCATTTATTGTTTGTAGTTTTCTTGCTGATGGTTATTCTGACAAGTGTGAGCTTATAACTCTTTGTGGTTGAATTCGCATGTGCCTCATAATCCGTTGAAATTGAGCTTTAAGGCATATCCTTTCTATTTTTCAAGCTGTGATTACCCCTTAGTTCTTCAAAGTGTTCTCTTAAAGTATGTGTCACATTTGGAAATGTTTTGGCCATTACCTCCCTCAAGACATTTTGAGGGCAGGTTTCATTTACAGTCCTGCAGTACTTGTTCCTATGAAATGACCATTAGCACAGGCTTTAAAGGTGCTTTTGCAGGTAACTGCCAGAGGGCGGCAGCCTTTCTATGTTCCCCACCCTGGTAACTAGGGAAAAGCCCTTGCGGCCTGTGGTGTTTCTCGGTTATAAATTAGAGTGGAGTGTGCCTGGACAAACCCACAGAAGCTGATGTCTCCTTACTTTTGTTGGATTGTTAAATTTAATTTTTATTTTTTATTGGAGTAATTTTCCACTGTGTACATGGACCACTTCTACTTTGTGCATTCCTCGGTTGATGGACATTTTCATTGCTTCCAAGTGTTGGCTCTGGTAAATATTGTTGGAGTGCAGGATTGCCAGCCTGTGACTTTTGGATTGTCATTTTTTCAGGTGATAGGCCTAGGAGTGGGTGCGATTGATTGACTGGTAGCACCGTGTTTCCCTTTTCAAAGCACCTTCTTTGTGTTGTCTTTAGTGGCTCTTACCACGTCCCCCTTAGAATCGAGGGTACGCATTTCTCCACAATCGCTTCAGCATTTATTGTTTGCAGCATTTATGCTAATGGCCCTTCTGGCTGCTGTGAGCTGATGATAGGTTTTTGTAATTTGGGTTTGCATGTCTTTGAAAATGCGTAAAACTCATCATTTTTCTCCGCCGTTTTCTTTTCTCTTAAAAAAAAGGAAACAATTGGAAGTACAATATAACTCTTGCAATTGTCCTCTTGGAAGTTTGCCCTCTTTTGAATTTTTTGGTCGATTTTCCACCGCAGAATTTTTTTAGAGAGCAGGTGTCATTTACCGATCTGCAAGTTTGGTGAATATTTAGAGACCTTTAGCAATGGGTTTAAAGCTGCTGTTGTGGGAAGTGGCCTCAAGGAGGCAGCATTTCTCCATTCCCAAATCTGGGTACTAGGACAGCAGAGCCTTTCTGGAAGTCGTTTTCCTAGGTTGTGAATTACATTGGAATGTGTATGGAGAAACCCCCATAAGTTTATGTCTCATTATTTCTTGTTGGTTTTTAAAATTTGTTTAATTGGAATAAAGCTTAGAATATTGTTTGTCCTAGGTGTACACAATCTGGTTCATTTGTACATTATATATTTCTATTCAAGTACAGATCCTCTTCCCATGTAAAGTGTTACAGAGGGCTCCACAGACCTCCCTTGCTATATGGTCGGTCTTTTTGAGATATGTATATAATATGTGTTTGTATACATATAGTAACACTAATCTTAATTTATCCATTCCCCCCACCTTTCCTTTTAGATGAGCATAGTTTGTTTTCTAAGTCTGTGAGTGTCTTTCTCTGTGGGAATATGTTCATTTGTGTCAGTTATTAGATAACGCCTATAAGTGATATCATAGAATATAGGTCTTTTGCTTTCCGACTTACCTCATGCTTCTTGATTATCTCCAGACTCATTTGTGGTGCCTCAAAGAGCAATGGTTCATGGTTTTCCATGGCTAATAGTCCATTGTGTACATGGACCACTTCTTCTTTATCCATTCACCTGTTGTTGGACATTTTGATTGCTTCACTGTCTTGGCTATTGTGAATAACGCTGCACTGTAGCTTTTGCAGCCTGTGTCTTCTCGATTCTTGTCTTCTTAGGTGAGAGGTCCAATGGTGCGCCTGCTGGATTGAATGGTACCTCCATTTTTACTTATAAACACAGCTCCTTTCTGTTCTCATTATTGGCTGTTACCACTTTACGTCTCACCAGCAGGTAGAGGGTACACAGTTCTCGAAATCCCCTTTAGCATTTATTTTTTGTAGATATTTTCCTGATGGTTAGTTGACTGGTGTGAGTTGAAACTTTTTGTAGATTAGATTGCATGGGTCTAACACTTCCTGAGGTTGAGCTTTATCCATTTTCCTTGTTTTAAAAAAGAGAGTGAGTAAAACTTACCTCTTCATACTCTCTTCTTGAAACATTTGCGTGTTTTGAATGTTTTTGTCCATTCCCTACTTCAGCACAATTTTTTAGGGAAGCTGTGTTTACAGCTCTGAGTCCTTGTGAATGTTAAGTGACCATTAGCTGTGAGTTTAAGGCTGCTCTTGCAGGAAACGGCCACAAGGTGGCAGCATTTCTCCTTTACCAACTTTGGGTACTAGGGAAACAGAGCCTTAATAGAAGTGGTGTTCTAGGTTGTAAATTAGAATGGAATGTGCCAGGAAAAACCCTTTAAGTTTATGTCTCATTACTTCTTGTTCATATTTGTAATTTACTTTATTATTTTTTATCACAGCAAATTTGATTACAATGGTTTGTTTGTCCTAGGTGTGTAAGATGTGGTTCTTTCACACATATACATGTATCTATTCTTCCTCACATACTTTTCCCATGTAGGTTATGACACAATATTCAGTAGTCTTCTCCTGGTCTTCCATGGTCTTTGGTTATATATATTTCACATGATGTGTATATCTCTGTTAACCCCAATATGGTAATGTATCCAATCCTCATACCTTTCTATTTGGTGAACCATAAGTTTTTTTAATGAATCTGTGATTGCCTTTCTCTGTGGCAATTTCTTCATTGGTATCAATTTTTAGGTAACTCCTAAAAGTGATATGACAGGATATGTGTCTTTTGCTTTCTCACTTACTACAGGTGGCGTGATTACGTCTGGACTCACCTATGTTGCTGCAGATGGCATTGTTTCCCTTTTTTCACTAGGGAATATTCCATCTGTACATGGAGGAGTTCTTCTTTGTCCACCCATCTCTTGGTGGACTTTTTGGTTACTTCCATATCTTGGCTATTGTAATACTGTGCAATGCAGATTTGCCTGCCTGTGTCTTTCCAATTCTCTCTTCTTAGATTATAGGTCGAGGAGTGGGCCTGCTGGATCATATGTTAGCTCAGTGTTTACCATTTTAAGGCACCTTCATTCCGTTCTCATTCGTTGCTCTTTCCAAGTTACCTCCCACTTGAAGTTGAGAGTATGCATTTCTCGACAATACGTTCAGCATCTATTGTTTGTAGTTTTCTTGCTGATAGTTATTCTGACAAGTGTGAGCTTATAACTCTTTGTGGTTGAATTCGCATGTGCCTCATAATCCGTTGAAATTGAGCTTTAAGGCATAGCCTTTCTACTTTTCAAGCTGTGATTACCCCTTAGTTCGTCAAAGTGTTCTCTTAAAGTATGTGTCACATTTTGAAATGTTTTGGCCATTACCTCCCTCAAGACATTTTCAGGGCAGTTTTCATTTACAGTCCTGCAGTACTTGTTCCTATGAAATGACCATTAGCACAGGCTTTAAAGGTGCTTTTGCAGGTAACTGCCAGAGGGCGGCAGCCTTTCTATGTTCCCCACCCTGGTAACTAGGGAAAAGACCTTGCGGCCTGTGGTGTTTCTCGGTTATAATTTAGAGTGGAGTTTGCCCGGAAAAACCCATAGAAGCTGATGTCTCCTTACTTTTGTTGGATTGTTAAATTTAATTTTTATTTTTTATTGGAGTAATTTCCCACTGTGTACATGGACCACTTCTACTTTGTGTATTCCTCGGTTGATGGACATTTTCATTGCTTCCAAGTGTTGGCTCTGGTAAATATTGTTGGAGTGCAGGATTGCCAGCCTGTGACTTTTGGATTGTCATTTTTTCAGGTGATAGGCCTAGGAGTGGGTGCGATTGATTGACTGGTAGCACCGTGTTTCCCTTTTCAAAGCACCTTCTTTGTGTTGTCATTCGTGGCTCTTACCACGTCCCCCTTAGAATGGAGGGTACGCATTTCTCCCCAATCGCTTCAGCATTTATTGTTTGCAGCATTTATGCTAATGGCCCTTCTGGCTGCTGTGAGCTGATGATAGGTTTTTGTAATTTGGGTTTGCATGTCTTTGAAAATGCGTAAAACTCATCATTTTTCTCCGCCGTTTTCTTTTCTCTTAAAAAAAAGGAAACAATTGGAAGTACAATATAACTCTTGCAATTGTCCTCTTGGAAGTTTGCCCTCTTTTGAATTTTTTGGTCGATTTTCCACCGCAGAATTTTTTTAGAGAGCAGGTGTCATTTACCGATCTGCAAGTTTTGTGAATATTTAGTGACCTTTAGCAATGGGTTTAAAGCTGCTGTTGTGGGAAGTGGCCTCAAGGAGGCAGCATTTCTCCATTCCCAAATCTGGGTACTAGGACAGCAGAGCCTTTCTGGAAGTCGTTTTCCTAGGTTGTGAATTACATTGGAATGTGTATGGAGAAACCCCCATAAGTTTATGTCTCATTATTTCTTGTTGGTTTTTAAAATTTGTTTAATTGGAATAAAGCTTAGAATATTGTTTGTCCTAGGTGTACACAATCTGGTTCATTTGTACATTATATATTTCTATTCAAGTACAGATCCTCTTCCCATGTAAAGTGTTACAGAGGGCTCCACAGACCTCCCTTGCTATATGGTCGGTCTTTTTGAGATATGTATATAATATGTGTTTGTATACATATAGTAACACTAATCTTAATTTATCCATTCCCCCCACCTTTCCTTTTAGATGAGCATAGTTTGTTTTCTAAGTCTGTGAGTGTCTTTCTCTGTGGGAATATGTTCATTTGTGTCAGTTATTAGATAACGCCTATAAGTGATATCATAGAATATAGGTCTTTTGCTTTCCGACTTACCTCATGCTTCTTGATTATCTCCAGACTCATTTGTGGTGCCTCAAAGAGCAATGGTTCATGGTTTTCCATGGCTAATAGTCCATTGTGTACATGGACCACTTCTTCTTTATCCATTCACCTGTTGTTGGACATTTTGATTGCTTCACTGTCTTGGCTATTGTGAATAACGCTGCACTGTAGCTTTTGCAGCCTGTGTCTTCTCGATTCTTGTCTTCTTAGGTGAGAGGTCCAATGGTGCGCCTGCTGGATTGAATGGTACCTCCATTTTTACTTATAAACACAGCTCCTTTCTGTTCTCATTATTGGCTGTTACCACTTTACGTCTCACCAGCAGGTAGAGGGTACACAGTTCTCGAAATCCCCTTTAGCATTTATTTTTTGTAGATATTTTCCTGATGGTTAGTTGACTGGTGTGAGTTGAAACTTTTTGTAGATTAGATTGCATGGGTCTAACACTTCCTGAGGTTGAGCTTTATCCATTTTCCTTGTTTTAAAAAAGAGAGTGAGTAAAACTTACCTCTTCATACTCTCTTCTTGAAACATTTGCGTGTTTTGAATGTTTTTGTCCATTCCCTACTTCAGCACAATTTTTTAGGGAAGCTGTGTTTACAGCTCTGAGTCCTTGTGAATGTTAAGTGACCATTAGCTGTGAGTTTAAGGCTGCTCTTGCAGGAAACGGCCACAAGGTGGCAGCATTTCTCCTTTACCAACTTTGGGTACTAGGGAAACAGAGCCTTAATAGAAGTGGTGTTCTAGGTTGTAAATTAGAATGGAATGTGCCAGGAAAAACCCTTTAAGTTTATGTCTCATTACTTCTTGTTCATATTTGTAATTTACTTTATTATTTTTTATCACAGCAAATTTGATTACAATGGTTTGTTTGTCCTAGGTGTGTAAGATGTGGTTCTTTCACACATATACATGTATCTATTCTTCCTCACATACTTTTCCCATGTAGGTTATGACACAATATTCAGTAGTCTTCTCCTGGTCTTCCATGGTCTTTGGTTATATATATTTCACATGATGTGTATATCTCTGTTAACCCCAATATGGTAATGTATCCAATCCTCATACCTTTCTATTTGGTGAACCATAAGTTTTTTTAATGAATCTGTGATTGCCTTTCTCTGTGGCAATTTCTTCATTGGTATCAATTTTTAGGTAACTCCTAAAAGTGATATGACAGGATATGTGTCTTTTGCTTTCTCACTTACTACAGGTGGCGTGATTACGTCTGGACTCACCTATGTTGCTGCAGATGGCATTGTTTCCCTTTTTTCACTAGGGAATATTCCATCTGTACATGGAGGAGTTCTTCTTTGTCCACCCATCTCTTGGTGGACTTTTTGGTTACTTCCATATCTTGGCTATTGTAATACTGTGCAATGCAGATTTGCCTGCCTGTGTCTTTCCAATTCTCTCTTCTTAGATTATAGGTCGAGGAGTGGGCCTGCTGGATCATATGTTAGCTCAGTGTTTACCATTTTAAGGCACCTTCATTCCGTTCTCATTCGTTGCTCTTTCCAAGTTACCTCCCACTTGAAGTTGAGAGTATGCATTTCTCGACAATACGTTCAGCATCTATTGTTTGTAGTTTTCTTGCTGATAGTTATTCTGACAAGTGTGAGCTTATAACTCTTTGTGGTTGAATTCGCATGTGCCTCATAATCCGTTGAAATTGAGCTTTAAGGCATAGCCTTTCTACTTTTCAAGCTGTGATTACCCCTTAGTTCGTCAAAGTGTTCTCTTAAAGTATGTGTCACATTTTGAAATGTTTTGGCCATTACCTCCCTCAAGACATTTTCAGGGCAGTTTTCATTTACAGTCCTGCAGTACTTGTTCCTATGAAATGACCATTAGCACAGGCTTTAAAGGTGCTTTTGCAGGTAACTGCCAGAGGGCGGCAGCCTTTCTATGTTCCCCACCCTGGTAACTAGGGAAAAGACCTTGCGGCCTGTGGTGTTTCTCGGTTATAATTTAGAGTGGAGTTTGCCCGGAAAAACCCATAGAAGCTGATGTCTCCTTACTTTTGTTGGATTGTTAAATTTAATTTTTATTTTTTATTGGAGTAATTTTCCACTGTGTACATGGACCACTTCTACTTTGTGTATTCCTCGGTTGATGGACATTTTCATTGCTTCCAAGTGTTGGCTCTGGTAAATATTGTTGGAGTGCAGGATTGCCAGCCTGTGACTTTTGGATTGTCATTTTTTCAGGTGATAGGCCTAGGAGTGGGTGCGATTGATTGACTGGTAGCACCGTGTTTCCCTTTTCAAAGCACCTTCTTTGTGTTGTCATTCGTGGCTCTTACCACGTCCCCCTTAGAATGGAGGGTACGCATTTCTCCCCAATCGCTTCAGCATTTATTGTTTGCAGCATTTATGCTAATGGCCCTGCTAGCTGCTGTGAGCTGACAGGTTTTTGTAATTTGGGTTTGCATGTCTTTGAAAATGCGTAAAACTCATCATTTTTCTCCGTCGTTTTCTTTTCTGTTAAAAAAAAAGGAAACAGTTGGGAGTACAATATGACTCTTGCAATTGTCTTCTTGGAATGTTGCCCTCTTTTGAAATTTTTGGTCGATTTTCCACCGCAGAATTTTTTTAGAGAGCAGGTGTCATTTACCGATCTGCAAGTTTGGTGAATATTTAGAGACCTTTAGCAATGGGTTTAAAGCTGCTGTTGTGGGAAGTGGCCTCAAGGAGGCAGCATTTCTCCATTCCCAAATCTGGGTACTAGGGCAGCAGAGCCTTTCTGGATGTCGTGTTCCTAGGTTGTAAGTTACATTGGAATGTGCATGGAGAAACCCCCATAAGTTTATGTCTCATTATTTCTTCTTAGTTTTAAAAATTTTTTTATTTGGGGTAAAGCTTAGAATATTGTTTGTCCTAGGTGTACAAAATCTGGTTCATTTGTACATTATATATGTCTATTCTCGTACAGATCCTCTTCCCGTGGGAAATGTTACAGAGAGTTCCGCAGACCTCCCTTGCTATATGGTCGGTGTTTTTGAGATATGTATATAATATGTGTTTGTATACATATAGTAACACTAATCTTAATTTATCCATTCCCCCCACCTTTCCTTTTAGATGAGCATAGTTTGTTTTCTAAGTCTGTGAGTATCTTTCTCTGTGGAAATATGTTCATTTGTGTCAGTTATTAGATAACGCCTATAAGTGATATCATAGAATATAGGTCTTTTGGTTTCTGACTTAGCTCATGTTTCGTGATTATCTCCAGACTCATTTGTGGTGCCTCAAAGAGCAATGGTTCATTGTTTTCCATGGCTAATATTCCATTGTGTACATGGACCACTTCTTCTTTATCCATTCACCTGTTGTTGGACATTTTGATTGCTTCACTGTCTTGGCTATTGTGAGTAAGGCTGCACTCCAGCTTTTGCAGCCTGTGTCTTCTCGATTCTTGTCTTCTCATGTAAGATGTCCAATGGTGCGCCTGCTGGATTGAATGGTACCTCCATTTTTACTTATAAACAAAGCTCCTTTCTGTTCTCATTATTGGCTGTTGCCCTTTTATGTCTCACCAGCAGGTTGAGGGTACACAGTTCTCTAAAACCCCTTCAGCATTTACTGTTTGTAGACTTTTTGCTAATGGTTAGTCGACTGGTGTAAGTTGAAACTTTTTGTAGATTAGATTGCATGGGTCTAACACTTCCTGAGGTTGAGCTTTTATCCATTTTCCTTTTTTTTCTAAACGAGAGTGAGTAAAACTTACCTCTTCATACTCACTTCTTGAAACATTTGCCTGTTTTGAATTTTTTTGTCCATTCCCTACTTCACTATTTTTTAGGGCAGGTGTGCTTTACAGCCCTGAGTCCTTGTGAAAGTTAAGTGACCATTAGCTGTGAGTTTAAAGCTGCTCTTGCAGGAAATCGGCCACAAGGTGGCAGCATTTCTCCTTTACCAATTTTGGTTCCTAGGGAAACAGAGCCTTAATGGAAATGGTGTTCTAGGTTGTAAATTAGAATGGAATGTGCCAGGAAAAAGCCCTCTAAGTTTATGTCTCATTACTTCTTGTTCATATTTGTAATTTACTTTTTATTTTTTATCACAGCAAATTTGATTTCAATGGTTTGTTTGTTCTAGATGTGCAAGATGTGGTTCTTTCACACACATATATGTATCTATTCTTCCTCGCATCCTTTTCTCATGTAGGTTATGACACAATGTTGAGTAGTCTTCTCTTGGTCTTCCGTATGTCTTTGGTGATTATATATTTCCCTTGGTTTGTATATCTCTGTTAACCCCAATTTGGTAATGTATCCAATCCTGATACCTTTCTATTTGGTGAACCATAAGTTTTTTTAATGAATCTATGATTGCCTTTCTCTGTGGCAATTTCTTCATTGGTATCAATTTTTAGGTAACTCCTAAAAGTGATATGATAGGATATGTGTCTTTTGCTTTCTCACTTACTACAGGTGGCGTAATTACGTCTAGACTCACCTATGTTGCTGAAAATGGCGTTGTTTCCATTTTTTCACTAGCGAATATTCCATCTGTACATGGAGGAGTTCTTCTTAGTCCACCCATCTGTTGGTGGACATTTTACTTACTTCCATATATTGGCTATTGTAATAGTGTGCAAAGCAGATTTGCCTGCCTGTGTCTTTCTAATTCTCTCTTCTCAGACTATAGGTCGAAGAGTGGGCCTGCTGGATCATATGGTAGCTCAATGTTTACCTTTTTAAGGCACCTCCATTCTGTTCTCATTCGTGGCTCTTTCCAAGTTACCTCCCACTGAAAGTTAAGGGTATGCATTTCTCCACGACACCTTCAGCATTTATTGTTTGTAGTTTTCTTGCTGATGGTTATTCTGACAAGTGTGAGCTTATAACTCTTTGTGGTTGAATTCGCATGTGCCTCATAATCCGTTGAAATTGAGCTTTAAGGCATATCCTTTCTATTTTTCAAGCTGTGATTACCCCTTAGTTCTTCAAAGTGTTCTCTTAAAGTATGTGTCACATTTGGAAATGTTTTGGCCATTACCTCCCTCAAGACATTTTGAGGGCAGGTTTCATTTACAGTCCTGCAGTACTTGTTCCTATGAAATGACCATTAGCACAGGCTTTAAAGGTGCTTTTGCAGGTAACTGCCAGAGGGCGGCAGCCTTTCTATGTTCCCCACCCTGGTAACTAGGGAAAAGCCCTTGCGGCCTGTGGTGTTTCTCGGTTATAAATTAGAGTGGAGTGTGCCTGGACAAACCCACAGAAGCTGATGTCTCCTTACTTTTGTTGGATTGTTAAATTTAATTTTTATTTTTTATTGGAGTAATTTTCCACTGTGTACATGGACCACTTCTACTTTGTGCATTCCTCGGTTGATGGACATTTTCATTGCTTCCAAGTGTTGGCTCTGGTAAATATTGTTGGAGTGCAGGATTGCCAGCCTGTGACTTTTGGATTGTCATTTTTTCAGGTGATAGGCCTAGGAGTGGGTGCGATTGATTGACTGGTAGCACCGTGTTTCCCTTTTCAAAGCACCTTCTTTGTGTTGTCTTTAGTGGCTCTTACCACGTCCCCCTTAGAATCGAGGGTACGCATTTCTCCACAATCGCTTCAGCATTTATTGTTTGCAGCATTTATGCTAATGGCCCTTCTGGCTGCTGTGAGCTGATGATAGGTTTTTGTAATTTGGGTTTGCATGTCTTTGAAAATGCGTAAAACTCATCATTTTTCTCCGCCGTTTTCTTTTCTCTTAAAAAAAAGGAAACAATTGGAAGTACAATATAACTCTTGCAATTGTCCTCTTGGAAGTTTGCCCTCTTTTGAATTTTTTGGTCGATTTTCCACCGCAGAATTTTTTTAGAGAGCAGGTGTCATTTACCGATCTGCAAGTTTGGTGAATATTTAGAGACCTTTAGCAATGGGTTTAAAGCTGCTGTTGTGGGAAGTGGCCTCAAGGAGGCAGCATTTCTCCATTCCCAAATCTGGGTACTAGGACAGCAGAGCCTTTCTGGAAGTCGTTTTCCTAGGTTGTGAATTACATTGGAATGTGTATGGAGAAACCCCCATAAGTTTATGTCTCATTATTTCTTGTTGGTTTTTAAAATTTGTTTAATTGGAATAAAGCTTAGAATATTGTTTGTCCTAGGTGTACACAATCTGGTTCATTTGTACATTATATATTTCTATTCAAGTACAGATCCTCTTCCCATGTAAAGTGTTACAGAGGGCTCCACAGACCTCCCTTGCTATATGGTCGGTCTTTTTGAGATATGTATATAATATGTGTTTGTATACATATAGTAACACTAATCTTAATTTATCCATTCCCCCCACCTTTCCTTTTAGATGAGCATAGTTTGTTTTCTAAGTCTGTGAGTGTCTTTCTCTGTGGGAATATGTTCATTTGTGTCAGTTATTAGATAACGCCTATAAGTGATATCATAGAATATAGGTCTTTTGCTTTCCGACTTACCTCATGCTTCTTGATTATCTCCAGACTCATTTGTGGTGCCTCAAAGAGCAATGGTTCATGGTTTTCCATGGCTAATAGTCCATTGTGTACATGGACCACTTCTTCTTTATCCATTCACCTGTTGTTGGACATTTTGATTGCTTCACTGTCTTGGCTATTGTGAATAACGCTGCACTGTAGCTTTTGCAGCCTGTGTCTTCTCGATTCTTGTCTTCTTAGGTGAGAGGTCCAATGGTGCGCCTGCTGGATTGAATGGTACCTCCATTTTTACTTATAAACACAGCTCCTTTCTGTTCTCATTATTGGCTGTTACCACTTTACGTCTCACCAGCAGGTAGAGGGTACACAGTTCTCGAAATCCCCTTTAGCATTTATTTTTTGTAGATATTTTCCTGATGGTTAGTTGACTGGTGTGAGTTGAAACTTTTTGTAGATTAGATTGCATGGGTCTAACACTTCCTGAGGTTGAGCTTTATCCATTTTCCTTGTTTTAAAAAAGAGAGTGAGTAAAACTTACCTCTTCATACTCTCTTCTTGAAACATTTGCGTGTTTTGAATGTTTTTGTCCATTCCCTACTTCAGCACAATTTTTTAGGGAAGCTGTGTTTACAGCTCTGAGTCCTTGTGAATGTTAAGTGACCATTAGCTGTGAGTTTAAGGCTGCTCTTGCAGGAAACGGCCACAAGGTGGCAGCATTTCTCCTTTACCAACTTTGGGTACTAGGGAAACAGAGCCTTAATAGAAGTGGTGTTCTAGGTTGTAAATTAGAATGGAATGTGCCAGGAAAAACCCTTTAAGTTTATGTCTCATTACTTCTTGTTCATATTTGTAATTTACTTTATTATTTTTTATCACAGCAAATTTGATTACAATGGTTTGTTTGTCCTAGGTGTGTAAGATGTGGTTCTTTCACACATATACATGTATCTATTCTTCCTCACATACTTTTCCCATGTAGGTTATGACACAATATTCAGTAGTCTTCTCCTGGTCTTCCATGGTCTTTGGTTATATATATTTCACATGATGTGTATATCTCTGTTAACCCCAATATGGTAATGTATCCAATCCTCATACCTTTCTATTTGGTGAACCATAAGTTTTTTAAATGAATCTGTGATTGCCTTTCTCTGTGGCAATTTCTTCATTGGTATCAATTTTTAGGTAACTCCTAAAAGTGATATGACAGGATATGTGTCTTTTGCTTTCTCACTTACTACAGGTGGCGTGATTACGTCTGGACTCACCTATGTTGCTGCAGATGGCATTGTTTCCCTTTTTTCACTAGGGAATATTCCATCTGTACACGGAGGAGTTCTTCTTTGTCCACCCATCTGTTGGTGGACTTTTTGGTTACTTCCATATCTTGGCTCTTGTAATACTGTGCAATGCAGATTTGCCTGCCTGTGTCTTTCCAATTCTCTCTTCTTAGATTATAGGTCGAGGAGTGGGCCTGCTGGATCATATGTTAGCTCAGTGTTTACCATTTTAAGGCACCTTCATTCCGTTCTCATTCGTTGCTCTTTCCAAGTTACCTCCCACTTGAAGTTGAGAGTATGCATTTCTCGACAATACGTTCAGCATCTATTGTTTGTAGTTTTCTTGCTGATAGTTATTCTGACAAGTGTGAGCTTATAACTCTTTGTGGTTGAATTCGCATGTGCCTCATAATCCGTTGAAATTGAGCTTTAAGGCATAGCCTTTCTACTTTTCAAGCTGTGATTACCCCTTAGTTCGTCAAAGTGTTCTCTTAAAGTATGTGTCACATTTTGAAATGTTTTGGCCATTACCTGCCTCAAGACATTTTCAGGGCAGTTTTCATTTACAGTCCTGCAGTACTTGTTCCTATGAAATGACCATTAGCACAGGCTTTAAAGGCGCTTTTGCAGGTAACTGCCAGAGGGCGGCAGCCTTTCTATGTTCCCCACCCTGGTAACTAGGGAAAAGACCTTGCGGCCTGTGGTGTTTCTCGGTTATAATTTAGAGTGGAGTTTGCCCGGAAAAACCCATAGAAGCTGATGTCTCCTTACTTTTGTTGGATTGTTAAATTTAATTTTTATTTTTTATTGGAGTAATTTTCCACTGTGTACATGGACCACTTCTACTTTGTGCATTCCTCGGTTGATGGACATTTTCATTGCTTCCAAGTGTTGGCTCTGGTAAATATTGTTGGAGTGCAGGATTGCCAGCCTGTGACTTTTGGATTGTCATTTTTTCAGGTGATAGGCCTAGGAGTGGGTGCGATTGATTGCCTGGTAGCACCGTGTTTCCCTTTTCAAAGCACCTTCTTTGTGTTGTCATTAGTGGCTCTTACCACGTCCCCCTTAGAATGGAGGGTACGCATTTCTCCCCAATCGCTTCAGCATTTATTGTTTGCAGCATTTATGCTAATGGCCCTGCTAGCTGCTGTGAGCTGACAGGTTTTTGTAATTTGGGTTTGCATGTCTTTGAAAATGCGTAAAACTCATCATTTTTCTCCGTCGTTTTCTTTTCTGTTAAAAAAAAGGAAACAGTTGGGAGTACAATATGACTCTTGCAATTGTCTTCTTGGAATGTTGCCCTCTTTTGAAATTTTTGGTCGATTTTCCACCGCAGAATTTTTTTAGAGAGCAGGTGTCATTTACCGATCTGCAAGTTTGGTGAATATTTAGAGACCTTTAGCAATGGGTTTAAAGCTGCTGTTGTGGGAAATGGCCTCAAGGAGGCAGCATTTCTCCATTCCCAAATCTGGGTACTAGGGCAGCAGAGCCTTTCTGGATGTCGTGTTCCTAGGTTGTAAGTTACATTGGAATGTGCATGGAGAAACCCCCATAAGTTTATGTCTCATTATTTCTTGTTGGTTTTTAAAATTTGTTTAATTGGAATAAAGCTTAGAATATTGTTTGTCCTAGGTGTACACAATCTGGTTCATTTGTACATTATATATTTCTATTCAAGTACAGATCCTCTTCCCATGTAAAGTGTTACAGAGGGCTCCACAGACCTCCCTTGCTATATGGTCGGTCTTTTTGAGATATGTATATAATATGTGTTTGTATACATATAGTAACACTAATCTTAATTTATCCATTCCCCCCACCTTTCCTTTTAGATGAGCATAGTTTGTTTTCTAAGTCTGTGAGTGTCTTTCTCTGTGGGAATATGTTCATTTGTGTCAGTTATTAGATAACGCCTATAAGTGATATCATAGAATATAGGTCTTTTGCTTTCCGACTTACCTCATGCTTCTTGATTATCTCCAGACTCATTTGTGGTGCCTCAAAGAGCAATGGTTCATGGTTTTCCATGGCTAATAGTCCATTGTGTACATGGACCACTTCTTCTTTATCCATTCACCTGTTGTTGGACATTTTGATTGCTTCACTGTCTTGGCTATTGTGAATAACGCTGCACTGTAGCTTTTGCAGCCTGTGTCTTCTCGATTCTTGTCTTCTTAGGTGAGAGGTCCAATGGTGCGCCTGCTGGATTGAATGGTACCTCCATTTTTACTTATAAACACAGCTCCTTTCTGTTCTCATTATTGGCTGTTACCACTTTACGTCTCACCAGCAGGTAGAGGGTACACAGTTCTCGAAATCCCCTTTAGCATTTATTTTTTGTAGATATTTTCCTGATGGTTAGTTGACTGGTGTGAGTTGAAACTTTTTGTAGATTAGATTGCATGGGTCTAACACTTCCTGAGGTTGAGCTTTATCCATTTTCCTTGTTTTAAAAAAGAGAGTGAGTAAAACTTACCTCTTCATACTCTCTTCTTGAAACATTTGCGTGTTTTGAATGTTTTTGTCCATTCCCTACTTCAGCACAATTTTTTAGGGAAGCTGTGTTTACAGCTCTGAGTCCTTGTGAATGTTAAGTGACCATTAGCTGTGAGTTTAAGGCTGCTCTTGCAGGAAACGGCCACAAGGTGGCAGCATTTCTCCTTTACCAACTTTGGGTACTAGGGAAACAGAGCCTTAATAGAAGTGGTGTTCTAGGTTGTAAATTAGAATGGAATGTGCCAGGAAAAACCCTTTAAGTTTATGTCTCATTACTTCTTGTTCATATTTGTAATTTACTTTATTATTTTTTATCACAGCAAATTTGATTACAATGGTTTGTTTGTCCTAGGTGTGTAAGATGTGGTTCTTTCACACATATACATGTATCTATTCTTCCTCACATACTTTTCCCATGTAGGTTATGACACAATATTCAGTAGTCTTCTCCTGGTCTTCCATGGTCTTTGGTTATATATATTTCACATGATGTGTATATCTCTGTTAACCCCAATATGGTAATGTATCCAATCCTCATACCTTTCTATTTGGTGAACCATAAGTTTTTTAAATGAATCTGTGATTGCCTTTCTCTGTGGCAATTTCTTCATTGGTATCAATTTTTAGGTAACTCCTAAAAGTGATATGACAGGATATGTGTCTTTTGCTTTCTCACTTACTACAGGTGGCGTGATTACGTCTGGACTCACCTATGTTGCTGCAGATGGCATTGTTTCCCTTTTTTCACTAGGGAATATTCCATCTGTACACGGAGGAGTTCTTCTTTGTCCACCCATCTGTTGGTGGACTTTTTGTTACTTCCATATCTTGGCTCTTGTAATACTGTGCAATGCAGATTTGCCTGCCTGTGTCTTTCCAATTCTCTCTTCTTAGATTATAGGTCGAGGAGTGGGCCTGCTGGATCATATGTTAGCTCAGTGTTTACCATTTTAAGGCACCTTCATTCCGTTCTCATTCGTTGCTCTTTCCAAGTTACCTCCCACTTGAAGTTGAGAGTATGCATTTCTCGACAATACGTTCAGCATCTATTGTTTGTAGTTTTCTTGCTGATAGTTATTCTGACAAGTGTGAGCTTATAACTCTTTGTGGTTGAATTCGCATGTGCCTCATAATCCGTTGAAATTGAGCTTTAAGGCATAGCCTTTCTACTTTTCAAGCTGTGATTACCCCTTAGTTCGTCAAAGTGTTCTCTTAAAGTATGTGTCACATTTTGAAATGTTTTGGCCATTACCTGCCTCAAGACATTTTCAGGGCAGTTTTCATTTACAGTCCTGCAGTACTTGTTCCTATGAAATGACCATTAGCACAGGCTTTAAAGGCGCTTTTGCAGGTAACTGCCAGAGGGCGGCAGCCTTTCTATGTTCCCCACCCTGGTAACTAGGGAAAAGACCTTGCGGCCTGTGGTGTTTCTCGGTTATAATTTAGAGTGGAGTTTGCCCGGAAAAACCCATAGAAGCTGATGTCTCCTTACTTTTGTTGGATTGTTAAATTTAATTTTTATTTTTTATTGGAGTAATTTTCCACTGTGTACATGGACCACTTCTACTTTGTGCATTCCTCGGTTGATGGACATTTTCATTGCTTCCAAGTGTTGGCTCTGGTAAATATTGTTGGAGTGCAGGATTGCCAGCCTGTGACTTTTGGATTGTCATTTTTTCAGGTGATAGGCCTAGGAGTGGGTGCGATTGATTGCCTGGTAGCACCGTGTTTCCCTTTTCAAAGCACCTTCTTTGTGTTGTCATTAGTGGCTCTTACCACGTCCCCCTTAGAATGGAGGGTACGCATTTCTCCCCAATCGCTTCAGCATTTATTGTTTGCAGCATTTATGCTAATGGCCCTGCTAGCTGCTGTGAGCTGACAGGTTTTTGTAATTTGGGTTTGCATGTCTTTGAAAATGCGTAAAACTCATAATTTTTCTCCGTCGTTTTCTTTTCTGTTAAAAAAAAGGAAACAGTTGGGAGTACAATATGACTCTTGCAATTGTCTTCTTGGAATGTTGCCCTCTTTTGAAATTTTTGGTCGATTTTCCACCGCAGAATTTTTTTAGAGAGCAGGTGTCATTTACCGATCTGCAAGTTTGGTGAATATTTAGAGACCTTTAGCAATGGGTTTAAAGCTGCTGTTGTGGGAAGTGGCCTCAAGGAGGCAGCATTTCTCCATTCCCAAATCTGGGTACTAGGGCAGCAGAGCCTTTCTGGATGTCGTGTTCCTAGGTTGTAAGTTACATTGGAATGTGCATGGAGAAACCCCCATAAGTTTATGTCTCATTATTTCTTCTTAGTTTTAAAAATTTTTTTTATTTGGGGTAAAGCTTAGAATATTGTTTGTCCTAGGTGTACAAAATCTGGTCATTTGTACATTATATATGTCTATTCACGTACAGATCCTCTTCCCGTGGGAAATGTTACAGAGAGTTCCGCAGACCTCCCTTGCTATATGGTCGGTCTTTTTGAGATATGTATATAATATGTGTTTGTATACATATAGTAACACTAATCTTAATTTATCCATTCCCCCCACCTTTCCTTTTAGATGAGCATAGTTTGTTTTCTAAGTCTGTGAGTATCTTTCTCTGTGGAAATATGTTCATTTGTGTCAGTTATTAGATAACGCCTATAAGTGATATCATAGAATATAGGTCTTTTGCTTTCTGACTTAGCTCATGTTTCGTGATTATCTCCAGACTCATTTGTGGTGCCTCAAAGAGCAATGGTTCATTGTTTTCCATGGCTAATATTCCATTGTGTACATGGACCACTTCTTCTTTATCCATTCACCTGTTGTTGGACATTTTGATTGCTTCACTGTCTTGGCTATTGTGAGTAAGGCTGCACTCCAGCTTTTGCAGCCTGTGTCTTCTCGATTCTTGTCTTCTCATGTAAGATGTCCAATGGTGCGCCTGCTGGATTGAATGGTACCTCCATTTTTACTTATAAACAAAGCTCCTTTCTGTTCTCATTATTGGCTGTTGCCCTTTTATGTCTCACCAGCAGGTTGAGGGTACACAGTTCTCTAAAACCCCTTCAGCATTTACTGTTTGTAGACTTTTTGCTAATGGTTAGTCGACTGGTGTAAGTTGAAACTTTTTGTAGATTAGATTGCATGGGTCTAACACTTCCTGAGGTTGAGGTTTTATCCATTTTCCTTTTTTTTTTAAACGAGAGTGAGTAAAACTTACCTCTTCATACTCACTTCTTGAAACATTTGCCTGTTTTGAATTTTTTTGTCCATTCCCTACTTCACTATTTTTTAGGGCAGGTGTGCTTTACAGCCCTGAGTCCTTGTGAAAGTTAAGTGACCATTAGCTGTGAGTTTAAAGCTGCTCTTGCAGGAAATCGGCCACAAGGTGGCAGCATTTCTCCTTTACCAATTTTGGTTCCTAGGGAAACAGAGCCTTAATGGAAATGGTGTTCTAGGTTGTAAATTAGAATGGAATGTGCCAGGAAAAAGCCCTCTAAGTTTATGTCTCATTACTTCTTGTTCATATTTGTAATTTACTTTTTATTTTTTATCACAGCAAATTTGATTTCAATGGTTTGTTTGTTCTAGATGTGCAAGATGTGGTTCTTTCACACACATATATGTATCTATTCTTCCTCGCATCCTTTTCTCATGTAGGTTATGACACAATGTTGAGTAGTCTTCTCTTGGTCTTCCGTATGTCTTTGGAGATTATATATTTCCCTTGGTTTGTATATCTCTGTTAACCCCAATTTGGTAATGTATCCAATCCTGATACCTTTCTATTTGGTGAACCATAAGTTTTTTTAATGAATCTATGATTGCCTTTCTCTGTGGCAATTTCTTCATTGGTATCAATTTTTAGGTAACTCCTAAAAGTGATATGATAGGATATGTGTCTTTTGCTTTCTCACTTACTACAGGTGGCGTAATTACGTCTAGACTCACCTATGTTGCTGAAAATGGCGTTGTTTCCATTTTTCCACTAGCGAATATTCCATCTGTACATGGAGGAGTTCTTCTTAGTCCACCCATCTGTTGGTGGACATTTTACTTACTTCCATATATTGGCTATTGTAATAGTGTGCAAAGCAGATTTGCCTGCCTGTGTCTTTCTAATTCTCTCTTCTCAGACTATAGGTCGAAGAGTGGGCCTGCTGGGTCATATGGTAGCTCAATGTTTACCTTTTTAAGGCACCTCCATTCTGTTCTCATTCGTGGCTCTTTCCAAGTTACCTCCCACTGAAAGTTAAGGGTATGCATTTCTCCACGACACCTTCAGCATTTATTGTTTGTAGTTTTCTTGCTGATGGTTATTCTGACAAGTGTGAGCTTATAACTCTTTGTGGTTGAATTCGCATGTGCCTCATAATCCGTTGAAATTGAGCTTTAAGGCATATCCTTTCTATTTTTCAAGCTGTGATTACCCCTTAGTTCTTCAAAGTGTTCTCTTAAAGTATGTGTCACATTTGGAAATGTTTTGGCCATTACCTCCCTCAAGACATTTTGAGGGCAGGTTTCATTTACAGTCCTGCAGTACTTGTTCCTATGAAATGACCATTAGCACAGGCTTTAAAGGTGCTTTTGCAGGTAACTGCCAGAGGGCGGCAGCCTTTCTATGTTCCCCACCCTGGTAACTAGGGAAAAGCCCTTGCGGCCTGTGGTGTTTCTCGGTTATAAATTAGAGTGGAGTGTGCCTGGACAAACCCACAGAAGCTGATGTCTCCTTACTTTTGTTGGATTGTTAAATTTAATTTTTATTTTTTATTGGAGTAATTTTCCACTGTGTACATGGACCACTTCTACTTTGTGCATTCCTCGGTTGATGGACATTTTCATTGCTTCCAAGTGTTGGCTCTGGTAAATATTGTTGGAGTGCAGGATTGCCAGCCTGTGACTTTTGGATTGTCATTTTTTCAGGTGATAGGCCTAGGAGTGGGTGCGATTGATTGACTGGTAGCACCGTGTTTCCCTTTTCAAAGCACCTTCTTTGTGTTGTCTTTAGTGGCTCTTACCACGTCCCCCTTAGAATCGAGGGTACGCATTTCTCCACAATCGCTTCAGCATTTATTGTTTGCAGCATTTATGCTAATGGCCCTTCTGGCTGCTGTGAGCTGATGATAGGTTTTTGTAATTTGGGTTTGCATGTCTTTGAAAATGCTTAAAACTCATCATTTTTCTCCGCCGTTTTCTTTTCTCTTAAAAAAAAGGAAACAATTGGAAGTACAATATAACTCTAGCAATTGTCCTCTTGGAAGTTTGCCCTCTTTTGAATTTTTTGGTCGATTTTCCACCGCAGAATTTTTTTAGAGAGCAGGTGTCATTTACCGATCTGCAAGTTTTGTGAATATTTAGTGACCTTTAGCAATGGGTTTAAAGCTGCTGTTGTGGGAAGTGGCCTCAAGGAGGCAGCATTTCTCCATTCCCAAATCTGGGTACTAGGACAGCAGAGCCTTTCTGGAAGTCGTTTTCCTAGGTTGTGAATTACATTGGAATGTGTATGGAGAAACCCCCATAAGTTTATGTCTCATTATTTCTTGTTGGTTTTTAAAATTTGTTTAATTGGAATAAAGCTTAGAATATTGTTTGTCCTAGGTGTACACAATCTGGTTCATTTGTACATTATATATTTCTATTCAAGTACAGATCCTCTTCCCATGTAAAGTGTTACAGAGGGCTCCACAGACCTCCCTTGCTATATGGTCGGTCTTTTTGAGATATGTATATAATATGTGTTTGTATACATATAGTAACACTAATCTTAATTTATCCATTCCCCCCATCTTTCCTTTTAGATGAGCATAGTTTGTTTTCTAAGTCTGTGAGTGTCTTTCTCTGTGGGAATATGTTCCTTTGTGTCAGTTATTAGATAACGCCTATAAGTGATATCATAGAATATAGGTCTTTTGCTTTCCGACTTACCTCATGCTTCTTGATTATCTCCAGACTCATTTGTGGTGCCTCAAAGAGCAATGGTTCATGGTTTTCCATGGCTAATAGTCCATTGTGTACATGGACCACTTCTTCTTTATCCATTCACCTGTTGTTGGACATTTTGATTGCTTCACTGTCTTGGCTATTGTGAATAACGCTGCACTGTAGCTTTTGCAGCCTGTGTCTTCTCGATTCTTGTCTTCTTAGGTGAGAGGTCCAATGGTGCGCCTGCTGGATTGAATGGTACCTCCATTTTTACTTATAAACACAGCTCCTTTCTGTTCTCATTATTGGCTGTTACCACTTTACGTCTCACCAGCAGGTAGAGGGTACACAGTTCTCGAAATCCCCTTTAGCATTTATTTTTTGTAGATATTTTCCTGATGGTTAGTTGACTGGTGTGAGTTGAAACTTTTTGTAGATTAGATTGCATGGGTCTAACACTTCCTGAGGTTGAGCTTTATCCATTTTCCTTGTTTTAAAAAAGAGAGTGAGTAAAACTTACCTCTTCATACTCTCTTCTTGAAACATTTGCGTGTTTTGAATGTTTTTGTCCATTCCCTACTTCAGCACAATTTTTTAGGGAAGCTGTGTTTACAGCTCTGAGTCCTTGTGAATGTTAAGTGACCATTAGCTGTGAGTTTAAGGCTGCTCTTGCAGGAAACGGCCACAAGGTGGCAGCATTTCTCCTTTACCAACTTTGGGTACTAGGGAAACAGAGCCTTAATAGAAGTGGTGTTCTAGGTTGTAAATTAGAATGGAATGTGCCAGGAAAAACCCTTTAAGTTTATGTCTCATTACTTCTTGTTCATATTTGTAATTTACTTTATTATTTTTTATCACAGCAAATTTGATTACAATGGTTTGTTTGTCCTAGGTGTGTAAGATGTGGTTCTTTCACACATATACATGTATCTATTCTTCCTCACATACTTTTCCCATGTAGGTTATGACACAATATTCAGTAGTCTTCTCCTGGTCTTCCATGGTCTTTGGTTATATATATTTCACATGATGTGTATATCTCTGTTAACCCCAATATGGTAATGTATCCAATCCTCATACCTTTCTATTTGGTGAACCATAAGTTTTTTTAATGAATCTGTGATTGCCTTTCTCTGTGGCAATTTCTTCATTGGTATCAATTTTTAGGTAACTCCTAAAAGTGATATGACAGGATATGTGTCTTTTGCTTTCTCACTTACTACAGGTGGCGTGATTACGTCTGGACTCACCTATGTTGCTGCAGATGGCATTGTTTCCCTTTTTTCACTAGGGAATATTCCATCTGTACATGGAGGAGTTCTTCTTTGTCCACCCATCTGTTGGTGGACTTTTTGGTTACTTCCATATATTGGCTCTTGCAATACTGTGCAATGAAGATTTGCCTGCCTGTGTCTTTCCAATTCTCTCTTCTTAGATTATAGGTCGAGGAGTGGGCCTGCTGGATCATATGTTAGCTCAGTGTTTACCATTTTAAGGCACCTTCATTCCGTTCTCATTCGTTGCTCTTTCCAAGTTACCTCCCACTTGAAGTTGAGAGTATGCATTTCTCGACAATACGTTCAGCATCTATTGTTTGTAGTTTTCTTGCTGATAGTTATTCTGACAAGTGTGAGCTTATAACTCTTTGTGGTTGAATTCGCATGTGCCTCATAATCCGTTGAAATTGAGCTTTAAGGCATAGCCTTTCTACTTTTCAAGCTGTGATTACCCCTTAGTTCGTCAAAGTGTTCTCTTAAAGTATGTGTCACATTTTGAAATGTTTTGGCCATTACCTGCCTCAAGACATTTTCAGGGCAGTTTTCATTTACAGTCCTGCAGTACTTGTTCCTATGAAATGACCATTAGCACAGGCTTTAAAGGCGCTTTTGCAGGTAACTGCCAGAGGGCGGCAGCCTTTCTATGTTCCCCACCCTGGTAACTAGGGAAAAGACCTTGCAGCCTGTGGTGTTTCTCGGTTATAATTTAGAGTGGAGTGTGCCCGGACAAACCCATAGAAGCTGATGTCTCCTTACTTTTGTTGGATTGTTAAATTTAATTTTTATTTTTTATTGGAGTAATTTTCCGCTGTGTACATGGACCACTTCTACTTTGTGCATTCCTCGGTTGATGGACATTTTCATTGCTTCCAAGTGTTGGCTCTGGTAAATATTGTTGGAGTGCAGGATTGCCAGCCTGTGACTTTTGGATTGTCATTTTTTCAGGTGATAGGCCTAGGAGTGGGTGCGATTGATTGACTGGTAGCACCGTGTTTCCCTTTTCAAAGCACCTTCTTTGTGTTGTCATTAGTGGCTCTTACCACGTCCCCCTTAGAATGGAGGGTACGCATTTCTCCCCAATCGCTTCAGCATTTATTGTTTGCAGCATTTATGCTAATGGCCCTGCTAGCTGCTGTGAGCTGACAGGTTTTTGTAATTTGGGTTTGCATGTCTTTGAAAATGCGTAAAACTCATCATTTTTCTCCATCGTTTTCTTTTCTGTTAAAAAAAGGAAACAGTTGGGAGTACAATATGACTCTTGCAATTGTCTTCTTGGAATGTTGCCCTCTTTTGAAATTTTTGGTCGATTTTCCACCGCAGAATTTTTTTAGAGAGCAGGTGTCATTTACCGATCTGCAAGTTTGGTGAATATTTAGAGACCTTTAGCAATGGGTTTAAAGCTGCTGTTGTGGGAAGTGGCCTCAAGGAGGCAGCATTTCTCCATTCCCAAATCTTGGTACTAGGGCAGCAGAGCCTTTCTGGATGTCGTGTTCCTAGGTTGTAAGTTACATTGGAATGTGCATGGAGAAACCCCCATAAGTTTATGTCTCATTATTTCTTCTTAGTTTAAAAAATTTTTTTTATTTGGGGTAAAGCTTAGAATATTGTTTGTCCTAGGTGTACAAAATCTGGTTCATTTGTACATTATATATGTCTATTCACGTACAGATCCTCTTCCCATGGGAAATGTTACAGAGACTTCCGCAGACCTCCCTTGCTATATGGTCGGTCTTTTTGAGATATGTATATAATATGTGTTTGTATACATATAGTAACACTAATCTTAATTTATCCATTCCCCCCACCTTTCCTTTTAGATGAGCATAGTTTGTTTTCTAAGTCTGTGAGTATCTTTCTCTGTGGAAATATGTTCATTTGTGTCAGTTATTAGATAACGCCTATAAGTGATATCATAGAATATAGGTCTTTTGCTTTCTGACTTAGCTCATGTTTCGTGATTATCTCCAGACTCATTTGTGGTGCCTCAAAGAGCAATGGTTCATTGTTTTCCATGGCTAATATTCCATTGTGTACATGGACCACTTCTTCTTTATCCATTCACCTGTTGTTGGACATTTTGATTGCTTCACTGTCTTGGCTATTGTGAGTAAGGCTGCACTCCAGCTTTTGCAGCCTTTGTCTTCTCGATTCTTGTCTTCTCATGTAAGATGTCCAATGGTGCGCCTGCTGGATTGAATGGTACCTCCATTTTTACTTATAAACAAAGCTCCTTTCTGTTCTCATTATTGGCTGTTGCCCTTTTATGTCTCACCAGCAGGTTGAGGGTACACAGTTCTCTAAAACCCCTTCAGCATTTACTGTTTGTAGACTTTTTGCTAATGGTTAGTCGACTGGTGTAAGTTGAAACTTTTTGTAGATTAGATTGCATGGGTCTAACACTTCCTGAGGTTGAGCTTTTATCCATTTTCCTTTTTTTTTTAAACGAGAGTGAGTAAAACTTACCTCTTCATACTCACTTCTTGAAACATTTGCCTGTTTTGAATTTTTTTGTCCATTCCCTACTTCACTATTTTTTAGGGCAGGTGTGCTTTACAGCCCTGAGTCCTTGTGAAAGTTAAGTGACCATTAGCTGTGAGTTTAAAGCTGCTCTTGCAGGAAATCGGCCACAAGGTGGCAGCATTTCTCCTTTACCAATTTTGATTCCTAGGGAAACAGAGCCTTAATGGAAATGGTGTTCTAGGTTGTAAATTAGAATGGAATGTGCCAGGAAAAAGCCCTCTAAGTTTATGTCTCATTACTTCTTGTTCATATTTGTAATTTACTTTTTATTTTTTATCACAGCAAATTTGATTTCAATGGTTTGTTTGTTCTAGATGTGCAAGATGTGGTTCTTTCACACACATATATGTATCTATTCTTCCTCGCATCCTTTTCTCATGTAGGTTATGACACAATGTTGAGTAGTCTTCTCTTGGTCTTCCGTATGTCTTTGGTGATTATATATTTCCCTTGGTTTGTATATCTCTGTTAACCCCAATTTGGTAATGTATCCAATCCTGATACCTTTCTATTTGGTGAACCATAAGTTTTTTTAATGAATCTATGATTGCCTTTCTCTGTGGCAATTTCTTCATTGGTATCAATTTTTAGGTAACTCCTAAAAGTGATATGATAGGATATGTGTCTTTTGCTTTCTCACTTACTACAGGTGGCGTAATTACGTCTAGACTCACCTATGTTGCTGAAAATGGCGTTGTTTCCATTTTTTCACTAGCGAATATTCCATCTGTACATGGAGGAGTTCTTCTTAGTCCACCCATCTGTTGGTGGACATTTTACTTACTTCCATATATTGGCTATTGTAATAGTGTGCAAAGCAGATTTGCCTGCCTGTGTCTTTCTAATTCTCTCTTCTCAGACTATAGGTCGAAGAGTGGGCCTGCTGGATCATATGGTAGCTCAATGTTTACCTTTTTAAGGCACCTCCATTCTGTTCTCATTCGTGGCTCTTTCCAAGTTACCTCCCACTGAAAGTTAAGGGTATGCATTTCTCCACGACACCTTCAGCATTTATTGTTTGTAGTTTTCTTGCTGATGGTTATTCTGACAAGTGTGAGCTTATAACTCTTTGTGGTTGAATTCGCATGTGACTCATAATCCGTTGAAATTGAGCTTTAAGGCATATCCTTTCTATTTTTCAAGCTGTGATTACCCCTTAGTTCTTCAAAGTGTTCTCTTAAAGTATGTGTCACATTTGGAAATGTTTTGGCCATTACCTCCCTCAAGACATTTTGAGGGCAGGTTTCATTTACAGTCCTGCAGTACTTGTTCCTATGAAATGACCATTAGCACAGGCTTTAAAGGTGCTTTTGCAGGTAACTGCCAGAGGGCGGCAGCCTTTCTATGTTCCCCACCCTGGTAACTAGGGAAAAGCCCTTGCGGCCTGTGGTGTTTCTCGGTTATAAATTAGAGTGGAGTGTGCCTGGACAAACCCACAGAAGCTGATGTCTCCTTACTTTTGTTGGATTGTTAAATTTAATTTTTATTTTTTATTGGAGTAATTTTCCACTGTGTACATGGACCACTTCTACTTTGTGCATTCCTCGGTTGATGGACATTTTCATTGCTTCCAAGTGTTGGCTCTGGTAAATATTGTTGGAGTGCAGGATTGCCAGCCTGTGACTTTTGGATTGTCATTTTTTCAGGTGATAGGCCTAGCAGTGGGTGCGATTGATTGACTGGTAGCACCGTGTTTCCCTTTTCAAAGCACCTTCTTTGTGTTGTCTTTAGTGGCTCTTACCACGTCCCCCTTAGAATCGAGGGTACGCATTTCTCCACAATCGCTTCAGCATTTATTGTTTGCAGCATTTATGCTAATGGCCCTTCTGGCTGCTGTGAGCTGATGATAGGTTTTTGTAATTTGGGTTTGCATGTCTTTGAAAATGCGTAAAACTCATCATTTTTCTCCGCCGTTTTCTTTTCTCTTAAAAAAAAGGAAACAATTGGAAGTACAATATAACTCTTGCAATTGTCCTCTTGGAAGTTTGCCCTCTTTTGAATTTTTTGGTCGATTTTCCACCGCAGAATTTTTTTAGAGAGCAGGTGTCATTTACCGATCTGCAAGTTTTGTGAATATTTAGTGACCTTTAGCAATGGGTTTAAAGCTGCTGTTGTGGGAAGTGGCCTCAAGGAGGCAGCATTTCTCCATTCCCAAATCTGGGTACTAGGACAGCAGAGCCTTTCTGGAAGTCGTTTTCCTAGGTTGTGAATTACATTGGAATGTGTATGGAGAAACCCCCATAAGTTTATGTCTCATTATTTCTTGTTGGTTTTTAAAATTTGTTTAATTGGAATAAAGCTTAGAATATTGTTTGTCCTAGGTGTACACAATCTGGTTCATTTGTACATTATATATTTCTATTCAAGTACAGATCCTCTTCCCATGTAAAGTGTTACAGAGGGCTCCACAGACCTCCCTTGCTATATGGTCGGTCTTTTTGAGATATGTATATAATATGTGTTTGTATACATATAGTAACACTAATCTTAATTTATCCATTCCCCCCACCTTTCCTTTTAGATGAGCATAGTTTGTTTTCTAAGTCTGTGAGTGTCTTTCTCTGTGGGAATATGTTCATTTGTGTCAGTTATTAGATAACGCCTATAAGTGATATCATAGAATATAGGTCTTTTGCTTTCCGACTTACCTCATGCTTCTTGATTATCTCCAGACTCATTTGTGGTGCCTCAAAGAGCAATGGTTCATGGTTTTCCATGGCTAATAGTCCATTGTGTACATGGACCACTTCTTCTTTATCCATTCACCTGTTGTTGGACATTTTGATTGCTTCACTGTCTTGGCTATTGTGAATAACGCTGCACTGTAGCTTTTGCAGCCTGTGTCTTCTCGATTCTTGTCTTCTTAGGTGAGAGGTCCAATGGTGCGCCTGCTGGATTGAATGGTACCTCCATTTTTACTTATAAACACAGCTCCTTTCTGTTCTCATTATTGGCTGTTACCACTTTACGTCTCACCAGCAGGTAGAGGGTACACAGTTCTCGAAATCCCCTTTAGCATTTATTTTTTGTAGATATTTTCCTGATGGTTAGTTGACTGGTGTGAGTTGAAACTTTTTGTAGATTAGATTGCATGGGTCTAACACTTCCTGAGGTTGAGCTTTATCCATTTTCCTTGTTTTAAAAAAGAGAGTGAGTAAAACTTACCTCTTCATACTCTCTTCTTGAAACATTTGCGTGTTTTGAATGTTTTTGTCCATTCCCTACTTCAGCACAATTTTTTAGGGAAGCTGTGTTTACAGCTCTGAGTCCTTGTGAATGTTAAGTGACCATTAGCTGTGAGTTTAAGGCTGCTCTTGCAGGAAACGGCCACAAGGTGGCAGCATTTCTCCTTTACCAACTTTGGGTACTAGGGAAACAGAGCCTTAATAGAAGTGGTGTTCTAGGTTGTAAATTAGAATGGAATGTGCCAGGAAAAACCCTTTAAGTTTATGTCTCATTACTTCTTGTTCATATTTGTAATTTACTTTATTATTTTTTATCACAGCAAATTTGATTACAATGGTTTGTTTGTCCTAGGTGTGTAAGATGTGGTTCTTTCACACATATACATGTATCTATTCTTCCTCACATACTTTTCCCATGTAGGTTATGACACAATATTCAGTAGTCTTCTCCTGGTCTTCCATGGTCTTTGGTTATATATATTTCACATGATGTGTATATCTCTGTTAACCCCAATATGGTAATGTATCCAATCCTCATACCTTTCTATTTGGTGAACCATAAGTTTTTTTAATGAATCTGTGATTGCCTTTCTCTGTGGCAATTTCTTCATTGGTATCAATTTTTAGGTAACTCCTAAAAGTGATATGACAGGATATGTGTCTTTTGCTTTCTCACTTACTACAGGTGGCGTGATTACGTCTGGACTCACCTATGTTGCTGCAGATGGCATTGTTTCCCTTTTTTCACTAGGGAATATTCCATCTGTACATGGAGGAGTTCTTCTTTGTCCACCCATCTGTTGGTGGACTTTTTGGTTACTTCCATATCTTGGCTCTTGCAATACTGTGCAATGCAGATTTGCCTGCCTGTGTCTTTCCAATTCTCTCTTCTTAGATTATAGGTCGAGGAGTGGGCCTGCTGGATCATATGTTAGCTCAGTGTTTACCATTTTAAGGCACCTTCATTCCGTTCTCATTCGTTGCTCTTTCCAAGTTACCTCCCACTTGAAGTTGAGAGTATGCATTTCTCGACAATACGTTCAGCATCTATTGTTTGTAGTTTTCTTGCTGATAGTTATTCTGACAAGTGTGAGCTTATAACTCTTTGTGGTTGAATTCGCATGTGCCTCATAATCCGTTGAAATTGAGCTTTAAGGCATAGCCTTTCTACTTTTCAAGCTGTGATTACCCCTTAGTTCGTCAAAGTGTTCTCTTAAAGTATGTGTCACATTTTGAAATGTTTTGGCCATTACCTGCCTCAAGACATTTTCAGGGCAGTTTTCATTTACAGTCCTGCAGTACTTGTTCCTATGAAATGACCATTAGCACAGGCTTTAAAGGCGCTTTTGCAGGTAACTGCCAGAGGGCGGCAGCCTTTCTATGTTCCCCACCCTGGTAACTAGGGAAAAGACCTTGCGGCCTGTGGTGTTTCTCGGTTATAATTTAGAGTGGAGTGTGCCCGGACAAACCCATAGAAGCTGATGTCTCCTTACTTTTGTTGGATTGTTAAATTTAATTTTTATTTTTTATTGGAGTAATTTTCCGCTGTGTACATGGACCACTTCTACTTTGTGCATTCCTCGGTTGATGGACATTTTCATTGCTTCCAAGTGTTGGCTCTGGTAAATATTGTTGGAGTGCAGGATTGCCAGCCTGTGACTTTTGGATTGTCATTTTTTCAGGTGATAGGCCTAGGAGTGGGTGCGATTGATTGACTGGTAGCACCGTGTTTCCCTTTTCAAAGCACCTTCTTTGTGTTGTCATTAGTGGCTCTTACCACGTCCCCCTTAGAATGGAGGGTACGCATTTCTCCCCAATCGCTTCAGCATTTATTGTTTGCAGCATTTATGCTAATGGCCCTGCTAGCTGCTGTGAGCTGACAGGTTTTTGTAATTTGGGTTTGCATGTCTTTGAAAATGCGTAAAACTCATCATTTTTCTCCGTCGTTTTCTTTTCTGTTAAAAAAAAGGAAACAGTTGGGAGTACAATATGACTCTTGCAATTGTCTTCTTGGAATGTTGCCCTCTTTTGAAATTTTTGGTCGATTTTCCACCGCAGAATTTTTTTAGAGAGCAGGTGTCATTTACCGATCTGCAAGTTTGGTGAATATTTAGAGACCTTTAGCAATGGGTTTAAAGCTGCTGTTGTGGGAAGTGGCCTCAAGGAGGCAGCATTTCTCCATTCCCAAATCTGGGTACTAGGGCATCAGAGCCTTTCTGGATGTCGTGTTCCTAGGTTGTAAGTTACATTGGAATGTGCATGGAGAAACCCCCATAAGTTTATGTCTCATTATTTCTTCTTAGTTTTAAAAATTTTTTTATTTGGGGTAAAGCTTAGAATATTGTTTGTCCTAGGTGTACAAAATCTGGTTCATTTGTACATTATATATGTCTATTCACGTACAGATCCTCTTCCCGTGGGAAATGTTACAGAGAGTTCCGCAGACCTCCCTTGCTATATGGTCGGTCTTTTTGAGATATGTATATAATATGTGTTTGTATACATATAGTAACACTAATCTTAATTTATCCATTCCCCCCACCTTTCCTTTTAGATGAGCATAGTTTGTTTTCTAAGTCTGTGAGTATCTTTCTCTGTGGAAATATGTTCATTTGTGTCAGTTATTAGATAACGCCTATAAGTGATATCATAGAATATAGGTCTTTTGCTTTCTGACTTAGCTCATGTTTCGTGATTATCTCCAGACTCATTTGTGGTGCCTCAAAGAGCAATGGTTCATTGTTTTCCATGGCTAATATTCCATTGTGTACATGGACCACTTCTTCTTTATCCATTCACCTGTTGTTGGACATTTTGATTGCTTCACTGTCTTGGCTATTGTGAGTAAGGCTGCACTCCAGCTTTTGCAGCCTGTGTCTTCTCGATTCTTGTCTTCTCATGTAAGATGTCCAATGGTGCGCCTGCTGGATTGAATGGTACCTCCATTTTTACTTATAAACAAAGCTCCTTTCTGTTCTCATTATTGGCTGTTGCCCTTTTATGTCTCACCAGCAGGTTGAGGGTACACAGTTCTCTAAAACCCCTTCAGCATTTACTGTTTGTAGACTTTTTGCTAATGGTTAGTCGACTGGTGTAAGTTGAAACTTTTTGTAGATTAGATTGCATGGGTCTAACACTTCCTGAGGTTGAGCTTTTATCCATTTTCCTTTTTTTTTTAAACGAGAGTGAGTAAAACTTACCTCTTCATACTCACTTCTTGAAACATTTGCCTGTTTTGAATTTTTTTGTCCATTCCCTACTTCACTATTTTTTAGGGCAGGTGTGCTTTACAGCCCTGAGTCCTTGTGAAAGTTAAGTGACCATTAGCTGTGAGTTTAAAGCTGCTCTTGCAGGAAATCGGCCACAAGGTGGCAGCATTTCTCCTTTACCAATTTTGGTTCCTAGGGAAACAGAGCCTTAATGGAAATGGTGTTCTAGGTTGTAAATTAGAATGGAATGTGCCAGGAAAAAGCCCTCTAAGTTTATGTCTCATTACTTCTTGTTCATATTTGTAATTTACTTTTTATTTTTTATCACAGCAAATTTGATTTCAATGGTTTGTTTGTTCTAGATGTGCAAGATGTGGTTCTTTCACACACATATATGTATCTATTCTTCCTCGCATCCTTTTCTCATGTAGGTTATGACACAATGTTGAGTAGTCTTCTCTTGGTCTTCCGTATGTCTTTGGTGATTATATATTTCCCTTGGTTTGTATATCTCTGTTAACCCCAATTTGGTAATGTATCCAATCCTGATACCTTTCTGTTTGGTGAACCATAAGTTTTTTTAATGAATCTATGATTGCCTTTCTCTGTGGCAATTTCTTCATTGGTATCAATTTTTAGGTAACTCCTAAAAGTGATATGATAGGATATGTGTCTTTTGCTTTCTCACTTACTACAGGTGGCGTAATTACGTCTAGACTCACCTATGTTGCTGAAAATGGCGTTGTTTCCATTTTTTCACTAGCGAATATTCCATCTGTACATGGAGGAGTTCTTCTTAGTCCACCCATCTGTTGGTGGACATTTTACTTACTTCCATATATTGGCTATTGTAATAGTGTGCAAAGCAGATTTGCCTGCCTGTGTCTTTCTAATTCTCTCTTCTCAGACTATAGGTCGAAGAGTGGGCCTGCTGGATCATATGGTAGCTCAATGTTTACCTTTTTAAGGCACCTCCATTCTGTTCTCATTCGTGGCTCTTTCCAAGTTACCTCCCACTGAAAGTTAAGGGTATGCATTTCTCCACGACACCTTCAGCATTTATTGTTTGTAGTTTTCTTGCTGATGGTTATTCTGACAAGTGTGAGCTTATAACTCTTTGTGGTTGAATTCGCATGTGACTCATAATCCGTTGAAATTGAGCTTTAAGGCATATCCTTTCTATTTTTCAAGCTGTGATTACCCCTTAGTTCTTCAAAGTGTTCTCTTAAAGTATGTGTCACATTTGGAAATGTTTTGGCCATTACCTGCCTCAAGACATTTTCAGGGCAGTTTTCATTTACAGTCCTGCAGTACTTGTTCCTATGAAATGACCATTAGCACAGGCTTTAAAGGCGCTTTTGCAGGTAACTGCCAGAGGGCGGCAGCCTTTCTATGTTCCCCACCCTGGTAACTAGGGAAAAGACCTTGCGGCCTGTGGTGTTTCTCGGTTATAATTTAGAGTGGAGTGTGCCCGGACAAACCCATAGAAGCTGATGTCTCCTTACTTTTGTTGGATTGTTAAATTTAATTTTTATTTTTTATTGGAGTAATTTTCCACTGTGTACATGGACCACTTCTACTTTGTGCATTCCTCGGTTGATGGACATTTTCATTGCTTCCAAGTGTTGGCTCTGGTAAATATTGTTGGAGTGCAGGATTGCCAGCCTGTGACTTTTGGATTGTCATTTTTTCAGGTTATAGGCCTAGCAGTGGGTGCGATTGATTGACTGGTAGCACCGTGTTTCCCTTTTCAAAGCACCTTCTTTGTGTTGTCATTAGTGGCTCTTACCACGTCCCCCTTAGAATCGAGGGTACGCATTTCTCCACAATCGCTTCAGCATTTATTGTTTGCAGCATTTATGCTAATGGCCCTTCTGGCTGCTGTGAGCTGATGATAGGTTTTTGTAATTTGGGTTTGCATCTCTTTGAAAATGCGTAAAACTCATCATTTTTCTCCGCCGCTTTCTTTTCTCTTAAAAAAAAGGAAACAATTGGAAGTACAATATAACTCTTGCAATTGTCCTCTTGGAAGTTTGCCCTCTTTTGAATTTTTTGGTCGATTTTCCACCGCAGAATTTTTTTAGAGAGCAGGTGTCATTTATCGATCTGCAAGTTTTGTGAATATTTAGTGACCTTTAGCAATGGGTTTAAAGCTGCTGTTGTGGGAAGTTGCCTCAAGGAGGCAGCATTTCTCCATTCCCAAATCTGGGTACTAGGACAGCACAGCCTTTCTGGAAGTCGTTTTCCTAGGTTGTGAATTACATTGGAATGTGTATGGAGAAACCCCCATAAGTTTATGTCTCATTATTTCTTGTTGGTTTTTAAAATTTGTTTAATTGGAATAAAGCTTAGAATATTGTTTGTCCTAGGTGTACACAATCTGGTTCATTTGTACATTATATATTTCTATTCAAGTACAGATCCTCTTCCCATGTAAAGTGTTACAGAGGGCTCCACAGACCTCCCTTGCTATATGGTCGGTCTTTTTGAGATATGTATATAATATGGAGTTGTATATATATAGTAACACTAATCTTAATTTATCCATTCCCCCCACCTTTCCTTTTAGATGAGCATAGTTTGTTTTCTAAGTCTGTGAGTGTCTTTCTCTGTGGGAATATGTTCATTTGTGTCAGTTATTAGATAACGCCTATAAGTGATATCATAGAATATAGGTCTTTTGCTTTCCGACTTACCTCATGCTTCTTGATTATCTCCAGACTCATTTGTGGTGCCTCAAAGAGCAATGGTTCATGGTTTTCCATGGCTAATAGTCCATTGTGTACATGGACCACTTCTTCTTTATCCATTCACCTGTTGTTGGACATTTTGATTGCTTCACTGTCTTGGCTATTGTGAATAACGCTGCACTGTAGCTTTTGCAGCCTGTGTCTTCTCGATTCTTGTCTTCTTAGGTGAGAGGTCCAATGGTGCGCCTGCTGGATTGAATGGTACCTCCATTTTTACTTATAAACACAGCTCCTTTCTGTTCTCATTATTGGCTGTTACCACTTTACGTCTCACCAGCAGGTAGAGGGTACACAGTTCTCGAAATCCCCTTTAGCATTTATTTTTTGTAGATATTTTCCTGATGGTTAGTTGACTGGTGTGAGTTGAAACTTTTTGTAGATTAGATTGCATGGGTCTAACACTTCCTGAGGTTGAGCTTTATCCATTTTCCTTGTTTTAAAAAAGAGAGTGAGTAAAACTTACCTCTTCATACTCTCTTCTTGAAACATTTGCGTGTTTTGAATGTTTTTGTCCATTCCCTACTTCAGCACAAGTTTTTAGGGAAGCTGTGTTTACAGCTCTGAGTCCTTGTGAATGTTAAGTGACCATTAGCTGTGAGTTTAAGGCTGCTCTTGCAGGAAACGGCCACAAGGTGGCAGCATTTCTCCTTTACCAACTTTGGGTACTAGGGAAACAGAGCCTTAATAGAAGTGGTGTTCTAGGTTGTAAATTAGAATGGAATGTGCCAGGAAAAACCCTTTAAGTTTATGTCTCATTACTTCTTGTTCATATTTGTAATTTATTATTTTTTATCACAGCAAATTTGATTACAATGGTTTGTTTGTCCTAGGTGTGTAAGATGTGGTTCTTTCACACATATACATGTATCTATTCTTCCTCACATACTTTTCCCATGTAGGTTATGACACAATATTCAGTAGTCTTCTCCTGGTCTTCCATGGTCTTTGGTTATATATATTTCACATGATGTGTATATCTCTGTTAACCCCAATATGGTAATGTATCCAATCCTCATACCTTTCTATTTGGTGAACCATAAGTTTTTTTAATGAATCTGTGATTGCCTTTCTCTGTGGCAATTTCTTCATTGGTATCAATTTTTAGGTAACTCCTAAAAGTGATATGACAGGATATGTGTCTTTTGCTTTCTCACTTACTACAGGTGGCGTGATTACGTCTGGACTCACCTATGTTGCTGCAGATGGCATTGTTTCCCTTTTTTCACTAGGGAATATTCCATCTGTACATGGAGGAGTTCTTCTTTGTCCACCCATCTGTTGGTGGACTTTTTGGTTACTTCCATATCTTGGCTATTGTAATACTGTGCAATGCAGATTTGCCTGCCTGTGTCTTTCCAATTCTCTCTTCTTAGATTATAGGTCGAGGAGTGGGCCTGCTGGATCATATGTTAGCTCAGTGTTTACCATTTTAAGGCACCTTCATTCCGTTCTCATTCGTTGCTCTTTCCAAGTTACCTCCCACTTGAAGTTGAGAGTATGCATTTCTCGACAATACGTTCAGCATCTATTGTTTGTAGTTTTCTTGCTGATAGTTATTCTGACAAGTGTGAGCTTATAACTCTTTGTGGTTGAATTCGCATGTGCCTCATAATCCGTTGAAATTGAGCTTTAAGGCATAGCCTTTCTACTTTTCAAGCTGTGATTACCCCTTAGTTCGTCAAAGTGTTCTCTTAAAGTATGTGTCACATTTTGAAATGTTTTGGCCATTACCTGCCTCAAGACATTTTCAGGGCAGTTTTCATTTACAGTCCTGCAGTACTTGTTCCTATGAAATGACCATTAGCACAGGCTTTAAAGGCGCTTTTGCAGGTAACTGCCAGAGGGCGGCAGCCTTTCTATGTTCCCCACCCTGGTAACTAGGGAAAAGACCTTGCGGCCTGTGGTGTTTCTCGGTTATAATTTAGAGTGGAGTGTGCCCGGACAAACCCATAGAAGCTGATGTCTCCTTACTTTTGTTGGATTGTTAAATTTAATTTTTATTTTTTATTGGAGTAATTTTCCGCTGTGTACATGGACCACTTCTACTTTGTGCATTCCTCGGTTGATGGACATTTTCATTGCTTCCAAGTGTTGGCTCTGGTAAATATTGTTGGAGTGCAGGATTGCCAGCCTGTGACTTTTGGATTGTCATTTTTTCAGGTGATAGGCCTAGGAGTGGGTGCGATTGATTGACTGGTAGCACCGTGTTTCCCTTTTCAAAGCACCTTCTTTGTGTTGTCATTAGTGGCTCTTACCACGTCCCCCTTAGAATGGAGGGTACGCATTTCTCCCCAATCGCTTCAGCATTTATTGTTTGCAGCATTTATGCTAATGGCCCTGCTAGCTGCTGTGAGCTGACAGGTTTTTGTAATTTGGGTTTGCATGTCTTTGAAAATGCGTAAAACTCATCATTTTTCTCCGTCGTTTTCTTTTCTGTTAAAAAAAAGGAAACAGTTGGGAGTACAATATGACTCTTGCAATTGTCTTCTTGGAATGTTGCCCTCTTTTGAAATTTTTGGTCGATTTTCCGCCGCAGAATTTTTTTAGAGAGCAGGTGTCATTTACCGATCTGCAAGTTTGGTGAATATTTAGAGACCTTTAGCAATGGGTTTAAAGCTGCTGTTGTGGGAAGTGGCCTCAAGGAGGCAGCATTTCTCCATTCCCAAATCTGGGTACTAGGGCAGCAGAGCCTTTCTGGATGTCGTGTTCCTAGGTTGTAAGTTACATTGGAATGTGCATGGAGAAACCCCCATAAGTTTATGTCTCATTATTTCTTCTTAGTTTTAAAAATTTTTTTATTTGGGGTAAAGCTTAGAATATTGTTTGTCCTAGGTGTACAAAATCTGGTTCATTTGTACATTATATATGTCTATTCACGTACAGATCCTCTTCCCGTGGGAAATGTTACAGAGAGTTCCGCAGACCTCCCTTGCTATATGGTCGGTCTTTTTGAGATATGTATATAATATGTGTTTGTATACATATAGTAACACTAATCTTAATTTATCCATTCCCCCCACCTTTCCTTTTAGATGAGCATAGTTTGTTTTCTAAGTCTGTGAGTATCTTTCTCTGTGGAAATATGTTCATTTGTGTCAGTTATTAGATAACGCCTATAAGTGATATCATAGAATATAGGTCTTTTGCTTTCTGACTTAGCTCATGTTTCGTGATTATCTCCAGACTCATTTGTGGTGCCTCAAAGAGCAATGGTTCATTGTTTTCCATGGCTAATATTCCATTGTGTACATGGACCACTTCTTCTTTATCCATTCACCTGTTGTTGGACATTTTGATTGCTTCACTGTCTTGGCTATTGTGAGTAAGGCTGCACTCCAGCTTTTGCAGCCTGTGTCTTCTCGATTCTTGTCTTCTCATGTAAGATGTCCAATGGTGCGCCTGCTGGATTGAATGGTACCTCCATTTTTACTTATAAACAAAGCTCCTTTCTGTTCTCATTATTGGCTGTTGCCCTTTTATGTCTCACCAGCAGGTTGAGGGTACACAGTTCTCTAAAACCCCTTCAGCATTTACTGTTTGTAGACTTTTTGCTAATGGTTAGTCGACTGGTGTAAGTTGAAACTTTTTGTAGATTAGATTGCATGGGTCTAACACTTCCTGAGGTTGAGCTTTTATCCATTTTCCTTTTTTTTTTAAACGAGAGTGAGTAAAACTTACCTCTTCATACTCACTTCTTGAAACATTTGCCTGTTTTGAATTTTTTTGTCCATTCCCTACTTCACTATTTTTTAGGGCAGGTGTGCTTTACAGCCCTGAGTCCTTGTGAAAGTTAAGTGACCATTAGCTGTGAGTTTAAAGCTGCTCTTGCAGGAAATCGGCCACAAGGTGGCAGCATTTCTCCTTTACCAATTTTGGTTCCTAGGGAAACAGAGCCTTAATGGAAATGGTGTTCTAGGTTGTAAATTAGAATGGAATGTGCCAGGAAAAAGCCCTCTAAGTTTATGTCTCATTACTTCTTGTTCATATTTGTAATTTACTTTTTATTTTTTATCACAGCAAATTTGATTTCAATGGTTTGTTTGTTCTAGATGTGCAAGATGTGGTTCTTTCACACACATATATGTATCTATTCTTCCTCGCATCCTTTTCTCATGTAGGTTATGACACAATGTTGAGTAGTCTTCTCTTGGTCTTCCGTATGTCTTTGGTGATTATATATTTCCCTTGGTTTGTATATCTCTGTTAACCCCAATTTGGTAATGTATCCAATCCTGATACCTTTCTATTTGGTGAACCATAAGTTTTTTTAATGAATCTATGATTGCCTTTCTCTGTGGCAATTTCTTCATTGGTATCAATTTTTAGGTAACTCCTAAAAGTGATATGATAGGATATGTGTCTTTTGCTTTCTCACTTACTACAGGTGGCGTAATTACGTCTAGACTCACCTATGTTGCTGAAAATGGCGTTGTTTCCATTTTTTCACTAGCGAATATTCCATCTGTACATGGAGGAGTTCTTCTTAGTCCACCCATCTGTTGGTGGACATTTTACTTACTTCCATATATTGGCTATTGTAATAGTGTGCAAAGCAGATTTGCCTGCCTGTGTCTTTCTAATTCTCTCTTCTCAGACTATAGGTCGAAGAGTGGGCCTGCTGGATCATATGGTAGCTCAATGTTTACCTTTTTAAGGCACCTCCATTCTGTTCTCATTCGTGGCTCTTTCCATGTTACTTCCCACTGAAAGTTAAGGGTATGCATTTCTCCACGACACCTTCAGCATTTATTGTTTGTAGTTTTCTTGCTGATGGTTATTCTGACAAGTGTGAGCTTATACCTCTTTGTGGTTGAATTCGCATGTGACTCATAATCCGTTGAAATTGAGCTTTAAGGCATATCCTTTCTATTTTTCAAGCTGTGATTACCCCTTAGTTCTTCAAAGTGTTCTCTTAAAGTATGTGTCACATTTGGAAATGTTTTGGCCATTACCTGCCTCAAGACATTTTCAGGGCAGTTTTCATTTACAGTCCTGCAGTACTTGTTCCTATGAAATGACCATTAGCACAGGCTTTAAAGGCGCTTTTGCAGGTAACTGCCAGAGGGCGGCAGCCTTTCTATGTTCCCCACCCTGGTAACTAGGGAAAAGACCTTGCGGCCTGTGGTGTTTCTCGGTTATAATTTAGAGTGGAGTGTGCCCGGACAAACCCATAGAAGCTGATGTCTCCTTACTTTTGTTGGATTGTTAAATTTAATTTTTATTTTTTATTGGAGTAATTTTCCACTGTGTACATGGACCACTTCTACTTTGTGCATTCCTCGGTTGATGGACATTTTCATTGCTTCCAAGTGTTGGCTCTGGTAAATATTGTTGGAGTGCAGGATTGCCAGCCTGTGACTTTTGGATTGTCATTTTTTCAGGTGATAGGCCTAGCAGTGGGTGCGATTGATTGACTGGTAGCACCGTGTTTCCCTTTTCAAAGCACCTTCTTTGTGTTGTCTTTAGTGGCTCTTACCACGTCCCCCTTAGAATCGAGGGTATGCATTTCTCCACAATCGCTTCAGCATTTATTGTTTGCAGCATTTATGCTAATGGCCCTTCTGGCTGCTGTGAGCTGATGATAGGTTTTTGTAATTTGGGTTTGCATCTCTTTGAAAATGCGTAAAACTCATCATTTTTCTCCGCCGTTTTCTTTTCTCTTAAAAAAAAGGAAACAATTGGAAGTACAATATAACTCTTGCAATTGTCCTCTTGGAAGTTTGCCCTCTTTTGAATTTTTTGGTCGATTTTCCACCGCAGAATTTTTTTAGAGAGCAGGTGTCATTTATCGATCTGCAAGTTTTGTGAATATTTAGTGACCTTTAGCAATGGGTTTAAAGCTGCTGTTGTGGGAAGTGGCCTCAAGGAGGCAGCATTTCTCCATTCCCAAATCTGGGTACTAGGACAGCAGAGCCTTTCTGGAAGTCGTTTTCCTAGGTTGTGAATTACATTGGAATGTGTATGGAGAAACCCCCATAAGTTTATGTCTCATTATTTCTTGTTGGTTTTTAAAATTTGTTTAATTGGAATAAAGCTTAGAATATTGTTTGTCCTAGGTGTACACAATCTGGTTCATTTGTACATTATATATTTCTATTCAAGTACAGATCCTCTTCCCATGTAAAGTGTTACAGAGGGCTCCACAGACCTCCCTTGCTATATGGTCGGTCTTTTTGAGATATGTATATAATATGGAGTTGTATATATATAGTAACACTAATCTTAATTTATCCATTCCCCCCACCTTTCCTTTTAGATGAGCATAGTTTGTTTTCTAAGTCTGTGAGTGTCTTTCTCTGTGGGAATATGTTCATTTGTGTCAGTTATTAGATAACGCCTATAAGTGATATCATAGAATATAGGTCTTTTGCTTTCCGACTTACCTCATGCTTCTTGATTATCTCCAGACTCATTTGTGGTGCCTCAAAGAGCAATGGTTCATGGTTTTCCATGGCTAATAGTCCATTGTGTACATGGACCACTTCTTCTTTATCCATTCACCTGTTGTTGGACATTTTGATTGCTTCACTGTCTTGGCTATTGTGAATAACGCTGCACTGTAGCTTTTGCAGCCTGTGTCTTCTCGATTCTTGTCTTCTTAGGTGAGAGGTCCAATGGTGCGCCTGCTGGATTGAATGGTACCTCCATTTTTACTTATAAACACAGCTCCTTTCTGTTCTCATTATTGGCTGTTACCACTTTACGTCTCACCAGCAGGTAGAGGGTACACAGTTCTCGAAATCCCCTTTAGCATTTATTTTTTGTAGATATTTTCCTGATGGTTAGTTGACTGGTGTGAGTTGAAACTTTTTGTAGATTAGATTGCATGGGTCTAACACTTCCTGAGGTTGAGCTTTATCCATTTTCCTTGTTTTAAAAAAGAGAGTGAGTAAAACTTACCTCTTCATACTCTCTTCTTGAAACATTTGCGTGTTTTGAATGTTTTTGTCCGTTCCCTACTTCAGCACAATTTTTTAGGGAAGCTGTGTTTACAGCTCTGAGTCCTTGTGAATGTTAAGTGACCATTAGCTGTGAGTTTAAGGCTGCTCTTGCAGGAAACGGCCACAAGGTGGCAGCATTTCTCCTTTACCAACTTTGGGTACTAGGGAAACAGAGCCTTAATAGAAGTGGTGTTCTAGGTTGTAAATTAGAATGGAATGTGCCAGGAAAAACCCTTTAAGTTTATGTCTCATTACTTCTTGTTCATATTTGTAATTTACTTTATTATTTTTTATCACAGCAAATTTGATTACAATGGTTTGTTTGTCCTAGGTGTGTAAGATGTGGTTCTTTCACACATATACATGTATCTATTCTTCCTCACATACTTTTCCCATGTAGGTTATGACACAATATTCAGTAGTCTTCTCCTGGTCTTCCATGGTCTTTGGTAATATATATTTCACATGATGTGTATATCTCTGTTAACCCCAATATGGTAATGTATCCAATCCTCATACCTTTCTATTTGGTGAACCATAAGTTTTTTTAATGAATCTGTGATTGCCTTTCTCTGTGGCAATTTCTTCATTGGTATCAATTTTTAGGTAACTCCTAAAAGTGATATGACAGGATATGTGTCTTTTGCTTTCTCACTTACTACAGGTGGCGTGATTACGTCTGGACTCACCTATGTTGCTGCAGATGGCATTGTTTCCCTTTTTTCACTAGGGAATATTCCATCTGTACATGGAGGAGTTCTTCTTTGTCCACCCATCTGTTGGTGGACTTTTTGGTTACTTCCATATCTTGGCTATTGTAATACTGTGCAATGCAGATTTGCCTGCCTGTGTCTTTCCAATTCTCTCTTCTTAGATTATAGGTCGAGGAGTGGGCCTGCTGGATCATATGTTAGCTCAGTGTTTACCATTTTAAGGCACCTTCATTCCGTTCTCATTCGTTGCTCTTTCCAAGTTACCTCCCACTTGAAGTTGAGAGTATGCATTTCTCGACAATACGTTCAGCATCTATTGTTTGTAGTTTTCTTGCTGATAGTTATTCTGACAAGTGTGAGCTTATAACTCTTTGTGGTTGAATTCGCATGTGCCTCATAATCCGTTGAAATTGAGCTTTAAGGCATAGCCTTTCTACTTTTCAAGCTGTGATTACCCCTTAGTTCGTCAAAGTGTTCTCTTAAAGTATGTGTCACATTTTGAAATGTTTTGGCCATTACCTGCCTCAAGACATTTTCAGGGCAGTTTTCATTTACAGTCCTGCAGTACTTGTTCCTATGAAATGACCATTAGCACAGGCTTTAAAGGTGCTTTTGCAGGTAACTGCCAGAGGGCGGCAGCCTTTCTATGTTCCCCACCCTGGTAACTAGGGAAAAGACCTTGCGGCCTGTGGTGTTTCTCGGTTATAATTTAGAGTGGAGTTTGCCCGGAAAAACCCATAGAAGCTGATGTCTCCTTACTTTTGTTGGATTGTTAAATTTAATTTTTATTTTTTATTGGAGTAATTTTCCACTGTGTACATGGACCACTTCTACTTTGTGTATTCCTCGGTTGATGGACATTTTCATTGCTTCCAAGTGTTGGCTCTGGTAAATATTGTTGGAGTGCAGGATTGCCAGCCTGTGACTTTTGGATTGTCATTTTTTCAGGTGATAGGCCTAGGAGTGGGTGCGATTGATTGACTGGTAGCACCGTGTTTCCCTTTTCAAAGCACCTTCTTTGTGTTGTCATTAGTGGCTCTTACCACGTCCCCCTTAGAATGGAGGGTACGCATTTCTCCCCAATCGCTTCAGCATTTATTGTTTGCAGCATTTATGCTAATGGCCCTGCTAGCTGCTGTGAGCTGACAGGTTTTTGTAATTTGGGTTTGCATGTCTTTGAAAATGCGTAAAACTCATCATTTTTCTCCGTCGTTTTCTTTTCTGTTAAAAAAAAGGAAACAGTTTGGAGTACAATATGACTCTTGCAATTGTCTTCCTGGAATGTTGCCCTCTTTTGAAATTTTTGGTCGATTTTCCACCGCAGAATTTTTTTAGAGAGCAGGTGTCATTTACCGATCTGCAAGTTTGGTGAATATTTAGAGACCTTTAGCAATGTGTTTAAAGCTGCTGTTGTGGGAAGTGGCCTCAAGGAGGCAGCATTTCTCCATTCCCAAATCTGGGTACTAGGGCAGCAGAGCCTTTCTGGATGTCGTGTTCCTAGGTTGTAAGTTACATTGGAATGTGCATGGAGAAACCCCCATAAGTTTATGTCTCATTATTTCTTCTTAGTTTTAAAAATTTTTTTATTTGGGGTAAAGCTTAGAATATTGTTTGTCCTAGGTGTACAAAATCTGGTTCATTTGTACATTATATATGTCTATTCACGTACAGATCCTCTTCCCGTGGGAAATGTTACAGAGAGTTCCGCAGACCTCCCTTGCTATATGGTCGGTCTTTTTGAGATATGTATATAATATGTGTTTGTATACATATAGTAACACTAATCTTAATTTATCCATTCCCCCCACCTTTCCTTTTAGATGAGCATAGTTTGTTTTCTAAGTCTGTGAGTAGCTTTCTCTGTGGAAATATGTTCATTTGTGTCAGTTATTAGATAACGCCTATAAGTGATATCATAGAATATAGGTCTTTTGCTTTCTGACTTAGCTCATGTTTCGTGATTATCTCCAGACTCATTTGTGGTGCCTCAAAGAGCAATGGTTCATTGTTTTCCATGGCTAATATTCCATTGTGTACATGGACCACTTCTTCTTTATCCATTCACCTGTTGTTGGACATTTTGATTGCTTCACTGTCTTGGCTATTGTGAGTAAGGCTGCACTCCAGCTTTTGCAGCCTGTGTCTTCTCGATTCTTGTCTTCTCATGTAAGATGTCCAATGGTGCGCCTGCTGGATTGAATGGTACCTCCATTTTTACTTATAAACAAAGCTCCTTTCTGTTCTCATTATTGGCTGTTGCCCTTTTATGTCTCACCAGCAGGTTGAGGGTACACAGTTCTCTAAAACCCCTTCAGCATTTACTGTTTGTAGACTTTTTGCTAATGGTTAGTCGACTGGTGTAAGTTGAAACTTTTTGTAGATTAGATTGCATGGGTCTAACACTTCCTGAGGTTGAGCTTTTATCCATTTTCCTTTTTTTTTTAAACGAGAGTGAGTAAAACTTACCTCTTCATACTCACTTCTTGAAACATTTGCCTGTTTTGAATTTTTTTGTCCATTCCCTACTTCACTATTTTTTAGGGCAGGTGTGCTTTACAGCCCTGAGTCCTTGTGAAAGTTAAGTGACCATTAGCTGTGAGTTTAAAGCTGCTCTTGCAGGAAATCGGCCACAAGGTGGCAGCATTTCTCCTTTACCAATTTTGGTTCCTAGGGAAACAGAGCCTTAATGGAAATGGTGTTCTAGGTTGTAAATTAGAATGGAATGTGCCAGGAAAAAGCCCTCTAAGTTTATGTCTCATTACTTCTTGTTCATATTTGTAATTTACTTTTTATTTTTTATCACAGCAAATTTGATTTCAATGGTTTGTTTGTTCTAGATGTGCAAGATGTGGTTCTTTCACACACATATATGTATCTATTCTTCCTCGCATCCTTTTCTCATGTAGGTTATGACACAATGTTGAGTAGTCTTCTCTTGGTCTTCCGTATGTCTTTGGTGATTATATATTTCCCTTGGTTTGTATATCTCTGTTAACCCCAATTTGGTAATGTATCCAATCCTGATACCTTTCTATTTGGTGAACCATAAGTTTTTTTAATGAATCTATGATTGCCTTTCTCTGTGGCAATTTCTTCACTGGTATCAATTTTTAGGTAACTCCTAAAAGTGATATGATAGGATATGTGTCTTTTGCTTTCTCACTTACTACAGGTGGCGTAATTACGTCTAGACTCACCTATGTTGCTGAAAATGGCGTTGTTTCCATTTTTTCACTAGCGAATATTCCATCTGTACATGGAGGAGTTCTTCTTAGTCCACCCATCTGTTGGTGGACATTTTACTTACTTCCATATATTGGCTATTGTAATAGTGTGCAAAGCAGATTTGCCTGCCTGTGTCTTTCTAATTCTCTCTTCTCAGACTATAGGTCGAAGAGTGGGCCTGCTGGATCATATGGTAGCTCAATGTTTACCTTTTTAAGGCACCTCCATTCTGTTCTCATTCGTGGCTCTTTCCAAGTTACCTCCCACTGAAAGTTAAGGGTATGCATTTCTCCACGACACCTTCAGCATTTATTGTTTGTAGTTTTCTTGCTGATGGTTATTCTGACAAGTGTGAGCTTATAACTCTTTGTGGTTGAATTCGCATGTGCCTCATAATCCGTTGAAATTGAGCTTTAAGGCATATCCTTTCTATTTTTCAAGCTGTGATTACCCCTTAGTTCTTCAAAGTGTTCTCTTAAAGTATGTGTCACATTTGGAAATGTTTTGGCCATTACCTCCCTCAAGACATTTTGAGGGCAGGTTTCATTTACAGTCCTGCAGTACTTGTTCCTATGAAATGACCATTAGCACAGGCTTTAAAGGTGCTTTTGCAGGTAACTGCCAGAGGGCGGCAGCCTTTCTATGTTCCCCACCCTGGTAACTAGGGAAAAGCCCTTGCGGCCTGTGGTGTTTCTCGGTTATAAATTAGAGTGGAGTGTGCCTGGACAAACCCACAGAAGCTGATGTCTCCTTACTTTTGTTGGATTGTTAAATTTAATTTTTATTTTTTATTGGAGTAATTTTCCACTGTGTACATGGACCACTTCTACTTTGTGCATTCCTCGGTTGATGGACATTTTCATTGCTTCCAAGTGTTGGCTCTGGTAAATATTGTTGGAGTGCAGGATTGCCAGCCTGTGACTTTTGGATTGTCATTTTTTCAGGTGATAGGCCTAGCAGTGGGTGCGATTGATTGACTGGTAGCACCGTGTTTCCCTTTTCAAAGCACCTTCTTTGTGTTGTCTTTAGTGGCTCTTACCACGTCCCCCTTAGAATCGAGGGTACGCATTTCTCCACAATCGCTTCAGCATTTATTGTTTGCAGCATTTATGCTAATGGCCCTTCTGGCTGCTGTGAGCTGATGATAGGTTTTTGTAATTTGGGTTTGCATGTCTTTGAAAATGCGTAAAACTCATCATTTTTCTCCGCCGTTTTCTTTTCTCTTAAAAAAAAGGAAACAATTGGAAGTACAATATAACTCTTGCAATTGTCCTCTTGGAAGTTTGCCCTCTTTTGAATTTTTTGGTCGATTTTCCACCGCAGAATTTTTTTAGAGAGCAGGTGTCATTTACCGATCTGCAAGTTTTGTGAATATTTAGTGACCTTTAGCAATGGGTTTAAAGCTGCTGTTGTGGGAAGTGGCCTCAAGGAGGCAGCATTTCTCCATTCCCAAATCTGGGTACTAGGACAGCAGAGCCTTTCTGGAAGTCGTTTTCCTAGGTTGTGAATTACATTGGAATGTGTATGGAGAAACCCCCATAAGTTTATGTCTCATTATTTCTTGTTGGTTTTTAAAATTTGTTTAATTGGAATAAAGCTTAGAATATTGTTTGTCCTAGGTGTACACAATCTGGTTCATTTGTACATTATATATTTCTATTCAAGTACAGATCCTCTTCCCATGTAAAGTGTTACAGAGGGCTCCACAGACCTCCCTTGCTATATGGTCGGTCTTTTTGAGATATGTATATAATATGTGTTTGTATACATATAGTAACACTAATCTTAATTTATCCATTCCCCCCACCTTTCCTTTTAGATGAGCATAGTTTGTTTTCTAAGTCTGTGAGTGTCTTTCTCTGTGGGAATATGTTCATTTGTGTCAGTTATTAGATAACGCCTATAAGTGATATCATAGAATATAGGTCTTTTGCTTTCCGACTTACCTCATGCTTCTTGATTATCTCCAGACTCATTTGTGGTGCCTCAAAGAGCAATGGTTCATGGTTTTCCATGGCTAATAGTCCATTGTGTACATGGACCACTTCTTCTTTATCCATTCACCTGTTGTTGGACATTTTGATTGCTTCACTGTCTTGGCTATTGTGAATAACGCTGCACTGTAGCTTTTGCAGCCTGTGTCTTCTCGATTCTTGTCTTCTTAGGTGAGAGGTCCAATGGTGCGCCTGCTGGATTGAATGGTACCTCCATTTTTACTTATAAACACAGCTCCTTTCTGTTCTCATTATTGGCTGTTACCACTTTACGTCTCACCAGCAGGTAGAGGGTACACAGTTCTCGAAATCCCCTTTAGCATTTATTTTTTGTAGATATTTTCCTGATGGTTAGTTGACTGGTGTGAGTTGAAACTTTTTGTAGATTAGATTGCATGGGTCTAACACTTCCTGAGGTTGAGCTTTATCCATTTTCCTTGTTTTAAAAAAGAGAGTGAGTAAAACTTACCTCTTCATACTCTCTTCTTGAAACATTTGCGTGTTTTGAATGTTTTTGTCCATTCCCTACTTCAGCACAATTTTTTAGGGAAGCTGTGTTTACAGCTCTGAGTCCTTGTGAATGTTAAGTGACCATTAGCTGTGAGTTTAAGGCTGCTCTTGCAGGAAACGGCCACAAGGTGGCAGCATTTCTCCTTTACCAACTTTGGGTACTAGGGAAACAGAGCCTTAATAGAAGTGGTGTTCTAGGTTGTAAATTAGAATGGAATGTGCCAGGAAAAACCCTTTAAGTTTATGTCTCATTACTTCTTGTTCATATTTGTAATTTACTTTATTATTTTTTATCACAGCAAATTTGATTACAATGGTTTGTTTGTCCTAGGTGTGTAAGATGTGGTTCTTTCACACATATACATGTATCTATTCTTCCTCACATACTTTTCCCATGTAGGTTATGACACAATATTCAGTAGTCTTCTCCTGGTCTTCCATGGTCTTTGGTTATATATATTTCACATGATGTGTATATCTCTGTTAACCCCAATATGGTAATGTATCCAATCCTCATACCTTTCTATTTGGTGAACCATAAGTTTTTTTAATGAATCTGTGATTGCCTTTCTCTGTGGCAATTTCTTCATTGGTATCAATTTTTAGGTAACTCCTAAAAGTGATATGACAGGATATGTGTCTTTTGCTTTCTCACTTACTACAGGTGGCGTGATTACGTCTGGACTCACCTATGTTGCTGCAGATGGCATTGTTTCCCTTTTTTCACTAGGGAATATTCCATCTGTACATGGAGGAGTTCTTCTTTGTCCACCCATCTGTTGGTGGACTTTTTGGTTACTTCCATATCTTGGCTATTGTAATACTGTGCAATGCAGATTTGCCTGCCTGTGTCTTTCCAATTCTCTCTTCTTAGATTATAGGTCGAGGAGTGGGCCTGCTGGATCATATGTTAGCTCAGTGTTTACCATTTTAGGCACCTTCATTCCATTCTCATTCGTTGCTCTTTCCAAGTTACCTCCCACTTGAAGTTGAGAGTATGCATTTCTCGACAATACGTTCAGCATCTATTGTTTGTAGTTTTCTTGCTGATAGTTATTCTGACAAGTGTGAGCTTATAACTCTTTGTGGTTGAATTCGCATGTGCCTCATAATCCGTTGAAATTGAGCTTTAAGGCATAGCCTTTCTACTTTTCAAGCTGTGATTACCCCTTAGTTCGTCAAAGTGTTCTCTTAAAGTATGTGTCACATTTTGAAATGTTTTGGCCATTACCTGCCTCAAGACATTTTCAGGGCAGTTTTCATTTACAGTCCTGCAGTACTTGTTCCTATGAAATGACCATTAGCACAGGCTTTAAAGGTGCTTTTGCATGTAACTGCCAGAGGGCGGCAGCCTTTCTATGTTCCCCACCCTGGTAACTAGGGAAAAGACCTTGCGGCCTGTGGTGTTTCTCGGTTATAATTTAGAGTGGAGTTTGCCTGGAAAAACCCATAGAAGCTGATGTCTCCTTACTTTTGTTGGATTGTTAAATTTAATTTTTATTTTTTATTGGAGTAATTTTCCACTGTGTACATGGACCACTTCTACTTTGTGTATTCCTCGGTTGATGGACATTTTCATTGCTTCCAAGTGTTGGCTCTGGTAAATATTGTTGGAGTGCAGGATTGCCAGCCTGTGACTTTTGGATTGTCATTTTTTCAGGTGATAGGCCTAGGAGTGGGTGCGATTGATTGACTGGTAGCACCGTGTTTCCCTTTTCAAAGCACCTTCTTTGTGTTGTCATTAGTGGCTCTTACCACGTCCCTCTTAGAATGGAGGGTACGCATTTCTCCCCAATCGCTTCAGCATTTATTGTTTGCAGCATTTATGCTAATGGCCCTGCTAGCTGCTGTGAGCTGACAGGTTTTTGTAATTTGGGTTTGCATGTCTTTGAAAATGCGTAAAACTCATCATTTTTCTCCGTCGTTTTCTTTTCTGTTAAAAAAAAGGAAACAGTTGGGAGTACAATATGACTCTTGCAATTGTCTTCTTGGAATGTTGCCCTCTTTTGAAATTTTTGGTCGATTTTCCACCGCAGAATTTTTTTAGAGAGCAGGTGTCATTTACCGATCTGCAAGTTTGGTGAATATTTAGAGACCTTTAGCAATGGGTTTAAAGCTGCTGTTGTGGGAAGTGGCCTCAAGGAGGCAGCATTTCTCCATTCCCAAATCTGGGTACTAGGGCATCAGAGCCTTTCTGGATGTCGTGTTCCTAGGTTGTAAGTTACATTGGAATGTGCATGGAGAAACCCCCATAAGTTTATGTCTCATTATTTCTTCTTAGTTTTAAAAATTTTTTTATTTGGGGTAAAGCTTAGAATATTGTTTGTCCTAGGTGTACAAAATCTGGTTCATTTGTACATTATATATGTCTATTCACGTACAGATCCTCTTCCCGTGGGAAATGTTACAGAGAGTTCCGCAGACCTCCCTTGCTATATGGTCGGTCTTTTTGAGATATGTATATAATATGTGTTTGTATACATATAGTAACACTAATCTTAATTTATCCATTCCCCCCACCTTTCCTTTTAGATGAGCATAGTTTGTTTTCTAAGTCTGTGAGTAGCTTTCTCTGTGGAAATATGTTCATTTGTGTCAGTTATTAGATAACGCCTATAAGTGATATCATAGAATATAGGTCTTTTGCTTTCTGACTTAGCTCATGTTTCGTGATTATCTCCAGACTCATTTGTGGTGCCTCAAAGAGCAATGGTTCATTGTTTTCCATGGCTAATATTCCATTGTGTACATATACCACTTCTTCTTTATCCATTCACCTGTTGTTGGACATTTTGATTGCTTCACTGTCTTGGCTATTGTGAGTAAGGCTGCACTCCAGCTTTTGCAGCCTGTGTCTTCTCGATTCTTGTCTTCTCATGTAAGATGTCCAATGGTGCGCCTGCTGGATTGAATGGTACCTCCATTTTTACTTATAAACAAAGCTCCTTTCTGTTCTCATTATTGGCTGTTGCCCTTTTATGTCTCACCAGCAGGTTGAGGGTACACAGTTCTCTAAAACCCCTTCAGCATTTACTGTTTGTAGACTTTTTGCTAATGGTTAGTCGACTGGTGTAAGTTGAAACTTTTTGTAGATTAGATTGCATGGGTCTAACACTTCCTGAGGTTGAGCTTTTATCCATTTTCCTTTTTTTTTTTAAACGAGAGTGAGTAAAACTTACCTCTTCATACTCACTTCTTGAAACATTTGCCTGTTTTGAATTTTTTTGTCCATTCCCTACTTCACTATTTTTTAGGGCAGGTGTGCTTTACAGCCCTGAGTCCTTGTGAAAGTTAAGTGACCATTAGCTGTGAGTTTAAAGCTGCTCTTGCAGGAAATCGGCCACAAGGTGGCAGCATTTCTCCTTTACCAATTTTGGTTCCTAGGGAAACAGAGCCTTAATGGAAATGGTGTTCTAGGTTGTAAATTAGAATGGAATGTGCCAGGAAAAAGCCCTCTAAGTTTATGTCTCATTACTTCTTGTTCATATTTGTAATTTACTTTTTATTTTTTATCACAGCAAATTTGATTTCAATGGTTTGTTTGTTCTAGATGTGCAAGATGTGGTTCTTTCACACACATATATGTATCTATTCTTCCTCGCATCCTTTTCTCATGTAGGTTATGACACAATGTTGAGTAGTCTTCTCTTGGTCTTCCGTATGTCTTTGGTGATTATATATTTCCCTTGGTTTGTATATCTCTGTTAACCCCAATTTGGTAATGTATCCAATCCTGATACCTTTCTATTTGGTGAACCATAAGTTTTTTTAATGAATCTATGATTGCCTTTCTCTGTGGCAATTTCTTCATTGGTATCAATTTTTAGGTAACTCCTAAAAGTGATATGATAGGATATGTGTCTTTTGCTTTCTCACTTACTACAGGTGGCGTAATTACGTCTAGACTCACCTATGTTGCTGAAAATGGCGTTGTTTCCATTTTTTCACTAGCGAATATTCCATCTGTACATGGAGGAGTTCTTCTTAGTCCACCCATCTGTTGGTGGACATTTTACTTACTTCCATATATTGGCTATTGTAATAGTGTGCAAAGCAGATTTGCCTGCCTGTGTCTTTCTAATTCTCTCTTCTCAGACTATAGGTCGAAGAGTGGGCCTGCTGGATCATATGGTAGCTCAATGTTTACCTTTTTAAGGCACCTCCATTCTGTTCTCATTCGTGGCTCTTTCCAAGTTACCTCCCACTGAAAGTTAAGGGTATGCATTTCTCCACGACACCTTCAGCATTTATTGTTTGTAGTTTTCTTGCTGATGGTTATTCTGACAAGTGTGAGCTTATAACTCTTTGTGGTTGAATTCGCATGTGCCTCATAATCCGTTGAAATTGAGCTTTAAGGCATATCCTTTCTATTTTTCAAGCTGTGATTACCCCTTAGTTCTTCAAAGTGTTCTCTTAAAGTATGTGTCACATTTGGAAATGTTTTGGCCATTACCTCCCTCAAGACATTTTGAGGGCAGGTTTCATTTACAGTCCTGCAGTACTTGTTCCTATGAAATGACCATTAGCACAGGCTTTAAAGGTGCTTTTGCAGGTAACTGCCAGAGGGCGGCAGCCTTTCTATGTTCCCCACCCTGGTAACTAGGGAAAAGACCTTGCGGCCTGTGGTGTTTCTCGGTTATAAATTAGAGTGGAGTGTGCCTGGAGAAACCCACAGAAGCTGATGTCTCCTTACTTTTGTTGGATTGTTAAATTTAATTTTTATTTTTTATTGGAGTAATTTTCCACTGTGTACATGGACCACTTCTACTTTGTGCATTCCTCGGTTGATGGACATTTTCATTGCTTCCAAGTGTTGGCTCTGGTAAATATTGTTGGAGTGCAGGATTGCCAGCCTGTGACTTTTGGATTGTCATTTTTTCAGGTGATAGGCCTAGCAGTGGGTGCGATTGATTGACTGGTAGCACCGTGTTTCCCTTTTCAAAGCACCTTCTTTGTGTTGTCTTTAGTGGCTCTTACCACGTCCCCCTTAGAATCGAGGGTACGCATTTCTCCACAATCGCTTCAGCATTTATTGTTTGCAGCATTTATGCTAATGGCCCTTCTGGCTGCTGTGAGCTGATGATAGGTTTTTGTAATTTGGGTTTGCATGTCTTTGAAAATGCGTAAAACTCATCATTTTTCTCCGCCGTTTTCTTTTCTCTTAAAAAAAAGGAAACAATTGGAAGTACAATATAACTCTTGCAATTGTCCTCTTGGAAGTTTGCCCTCTTTTGAATTTTTTGGTCGATTTTCCACCGCAGAATTTTTTTAGAGAGCAGGTGTCATTTACCGATCTGCAAGTTTTGTGAATATTTAGTGACCTTTAGCAATGGGTTTAAAGCTGCTGTTGTGGGAAGTGGCCTCAAGGAGGCAGCATTTCTCCATTCCCAAATCTGGGTACTAGGACAGCAGAGCCTTTCTGGAAGTCGTTTTCCTAGGTTGTGAATTACATTGGAATGTGTATGGAGAAACCCCCATAAGTTTATGTCTCATTATTTCTTGTTGGTTTTTAAAATTTGTTTAATTGGAATAAAGCTTAGAATATTGTTTGTCCTAGGTGTACACAATCTGGTTCATTTGTACATTATATATTTCTATTCAAGTACAGATCCTCTTCCCATGTAAAGTGTTACAGAGGGCTCCACAGACCTCCCTTGCTATATGGTCGGTCTTTTTGAGATATGTATATAATATTTGTTTGTATACATATAGTAACACTAATCTTAATTTATCCATTCCCCCCACCTTTCCTTTTAGATGAGCATAGTTTGTTTTCTAAGTCTGTGAGTGTCTTTCTCTGTGGGAATATGTTCATTTGTGTCAGTTATTAGATAACGCCTATAAGTGATATCATAGAATATAGGTCTTTTGCTTTCCGACTTACCTCATGCTTCTTGATTATCTCCAGACTCATTTGTGGTGCCTCAAAGAGCAATGGTTCATGGTTTTCCATGGCTAATAGTCCATTGTGTACATGGACCACTTCTTCTTTATCCATTCACCTGTTGTTGGACATTTTGATTGCTTCACTGTCTTGGCTATTGTGAATAACGCTGCACTGTAGCTTTTGCAGCCTGTGTCTTCTCGATTCTTGTCTTCTTGGGTGAGAGGTCCAATGGTGCGCCTGCTGGATTGAATGGTACCTCCATTTTTACTTATAAACACAGCTCCTTTCTGTTCTCATTATTGGCTGTTACCACTTTACGTCTCACCAGCAGGTAGAGGGTACACAGTTCTCGAAATCCCCTTTAGCATTTATTTTTTGTAGATATTTTCCTGATGGTTAGTTGACTGGTGTGAGTTGAAACTTTTTGTAGATTAGATTGCATGGGTCTAACACTTCCTGAGGTTGAGCTTTATCCATTTTCCTTGTTTTAAAAAAGAGAGTGAGTAAAACTTACCTCTTCATACTCTCTTCTTGAAACATTTGTGTGTTTTGAATGTTTTTGTCCATTCCCTACTTCAGCACAATTTTTTAGGGAAGCTGTGTTTACAGCTCTGAGTCCTTGTGAATGTTAAGTGACCATTAGCTGTGAGTTTAAGGCTGCTCTTGCAGGAAACGGCCACAAGGTGGCAGCATTTCTCCTTTACCAACTTTGGGTACTAGGGAAACAGAGCCTTAATAGAAGTGGTGTTCTAGGTTGTAAATTAGAATGGAATGTGCCAGGAAAAACCCTTTAAGTTTATGTCTCATTACTTCTTGTTCATATTTGTAATTTACTTTATTATTTTTTATCACAGCAAATTTGATTACAATGGTTTGTTTGTCCTAGGTGTGTAAGATGTGGTTCTTTCACACATATACATGTATCTATTCTTCCTCACATACTTTTCCCATGTAGGTTATGACACAATATTCAGTACTCTTCTCCTGGTCTTCCATGGTCTTTGGTTATATATATTTCACATGATGTGTATATCTCTGTTAACCCCAATATGGTAATGTATCCAATCCTCATACCTTTCTATTTGGTGAACCATAAGTTTTTTTAATGAATCTGTGATTGCCTTTCTCTGTGGCAATTTCTTCATTGGTATCAATTTTTAGGTAACTCCTAAAAGTGATATGACAGGATATGTGTCTTTTGCTTTCTCACTTACTACAGGTGGCGTGATTACGTCTGGACTCACCTATGTTGCTGCAGATGGCATTGTTTCCCTTTTTTCACTAGGGAATATTCCATCTGTACATGGAGGAGTTCTTCTTTGTCCACCCATCTGTTGGTGGACTTTTTGGTTACTTCCATATCTTGGCTCTTGCAATACTGTGCAATGCAGATTTGCCTGCCTGTGTCTTTCCAATTCTCTCTTCTTAGATTATAGGTCGAGGAGTGGGCCTGCTGGATCATATGTTAGCTCAGTGTTTACCATTTTAAGGCACCTTCATTCCGTTCTCATTCGTTGCTCTTTCCAAGTTACCTCCCACTTGAAGTTGAGAGTATGCATTTCTCGACAATACGTTCAGCATCTATTGTTTGTAGTTTTCTTGCTGATAGTTATTCTGACAAGTGTGAGCTTATAACTCTTTGTGGTTGAATTCGCATGTGCCTCATAATCCGTTGAAATTGAGCTTTAAGGCATAGCCTTTCTACTTTTCAAGCTGTGATTACCCCTTAGTTCGTCAAAGTGTTCTCTTAAAGTATGTGTCACATTTTGAAATGTTTTGGCCATTACCTGCCTCAAGACATTTTCAGGGCAGTTTTCATTTACAGTCCTGCAGTACTTGTTCCTATGAAATGACCATTAGCACAGGCTTTAAAGGCGCTTTTGCAGGTAACTGCCAGAGGGCGGCAGCCTTTCTATGTTCCCCACCCTGGTAACTAGGGAAAAGACCTTGCGGCCTGTGGTGTTTCTCGGTTATAATTTAGAGTGGAGTGTGCCCGGACAAACCCATAGAAGCTGATGTCTCCTTACTTTTGTTGGATTGTTAAATTTAATTTTTATTTTTTATTGGAGTAATTTTCCACTGTGTACATGGACCACTTCTACTTTGTGCATTCCTCGGTTGATGGACATTTTCATTGCTTCCAAGTGTTGGCTCTGGTAAATATTGTTGGAGTGCAGGATTGCCAGCCTGTGACTTTTGGATTGTCATTTTTTCAGGTGATAGGCCTAGGAGTGGGTGCGATTGATTGCCTGGTAGCACCGTGTTTCCCTTTTCAAAGCACCTTCTTTGTGTTGTCATTAGTGGCTCTTACCACGTCCCCCTTAGAATGGAGGGTACGCATTTCTCCCCAATCGCTTCAGCATTTATTGTTTGCAGCATTTATGCTAATGGCCCTGCTAGCTGCTGTGAGCTGACAGGTTTTTGTAATTTGGGTTTGCATGTCTTTGAAAATGCGTAAAACTCATCATTTTTCTCCGCCGTTTTCTTTTCTCTTAAAAAAAAGGAAACAGTTGGGAGTACAATATGACTCTTGCAATTGTCTTCTTGGAATGTTGCCCTCTTTTGAAATTTTTGGTCGATTTTCCACCGCAGAATTTTTTTAGAGAGCAGGTGTCATTTACCGATCTGCAAGTTTGGTGAATATTTAGAGACCTTTAGCAATGGGTTTAAAGCTGCTGTTGTGGGAAGTGGCCTCAAGGAGGCAGCATTTCTCCATTCCCAAATCTGGGTACTAGGGCAGCAGAGCCTTTCTGGATGTCGTGTTCCTAGGTTGTAAGTTACATTGGAATGTGCATGGAGAAACCCCCATAAGTTTATGTCTCATTATTTCTTCTTAGTTTTAAAAATTTTTTTTATTTGGGGTAAAGCTTAGAATATTGTTTGTCCTAGGTGTACAAAATCTGGTTCATTTGTACATTATATATGTCTATTCACGTACAGATCCTCTTCCCATGGGAAATGTTACAGAGACTTCCGCAGACCTCCCTTGCTATATGGTCGGTCTTTTTGAGATATGTATATAATATGTGTTTGTATACATATAGTAACACTAATCTTAATTTATCCATTCCCCCCACCTTTCCTTTTAGATGAGCATAGTTTGTTTTCTAAGTCTGTGAGTATCTTTCTCTGTGGAAATATGTTCATTTGTGTCAGTTATTAGATAACGCCTATAAGTGATATCATAGAATATAGGTCTTTTGCTTTCTGACTTAGCTCATGTTTCGTGATTATCTCCAGACTCATTTGTGGTGCCTCAAAGAGCAATGGTTCATTGTTTTCCATGGCTAATATTCCATTGTGTACATGGACCACTTCTTCTTTATCCATTCACCTGTTGTTGGACATTTTGATTGCTTCACTGTCTTGGCTATTGTGAGTAAGGCTGCACTCCAGCTTTTGCAGCCTGTGTCTTCTCGATTCTTGTCTTCTCATGTAAGATGTCCAATGGTGCGCCTGCTGGATTGAATGGTACCTCCATTTTTACTTATAAACAAAGCTCCTTTCTGTTCTCATTATTGGCTGTTGCCCTTTTATGTCTCACCAGCAGGTTGAGGGTACACAGTTCTCTAAAACCCCTTCAGCATTTACTGTTTGTAGACTTTTTGCTAATGGTTAGTCGACTGGTGTAAGTTGAAACTTTTTGTAGATTAGATTGCATGGGTCTAACACTTCCTGAGGTTGAGCTTTTATCCATTTTCCTTTTTTTTCTAAACGAGAGTGAGTAAAACTTACCTCTTCATACTCACTTCTTGAAACATTTGCCTGTTTTGAATTTTTTTGTTCATTCCCTACTTCACTATTTTTTAGGGCAGGTGTGCTTTACAGCCCTGAGTCCTTGTGAAAGTTAAGTGACCATTAGCTGTGAGTTTAAAGCTGCTCTTGCAGGAAATCGGCCACAAGGTGGCAGCATTTCTCCTTTACCAATTTTGGTTCCTAGGGAAACAGAGCCTTAATGGAAATGGTGTTCTAGGTTGTAAATTAGAATGGAATGTGCCAGGAAAAAGCCCTCTAAGTTTATGTCTCATTACTTCTTGTTCATATTTGTAATTTACTTTTTATTTTTTATCACAGCAAATTTGATTTCAATGGTTTGTTTGTTCTAGATGTGCAAGATGTGGTTCTTTCACACACATATATGTATCTATTCTTCCTCGCATCCTTTTCTCATGTAGGTTATGACACAATGTTGAGTAGTCTTCTCTTGGTCTTCCGTATGTCTTTGGTGATTATATATTTCCCTTGGTTTGTATATCTCTGTTAACCCCAATTTGGTAATGTATCCAATCCTGATACCTTTCTATTTGGTGAACCATAAGTTTTTTTAATGAATCTATGATTGCCTTTCTCTGTGGCAATTTCTTCATTGGTATCAATTTTTAGGTAACTCCTAAAAGTGATATGATAGGATATGTGTCTTTTGCTTTCTCACTTACTACAGGTGGCGTAATTACGTCTAGACTCACCTATGTTGCTGAAAATGGCGTTGTTTCCATTTTTTCACTAGCGAATATTCCATCTGTACATGGAGGAGTTCTTCTTAGTCCACCCATCTGTTGGTGGACATTTTACTTACTTCCATATATTGGCTATTGTAATAGTGTGCAAAGCAGATTTGCCTGCCTGTGTCTTTCTAATTCTCTCTTCTCAGACTATAGGTCGAAGAGTGGGCCTGCTGGATCATATGGTAGCTCAATGTTTACCTTTTTAAGGCACCTCCATTCTGTTCTCATTCGTGGCTCTTTCCAAGTTACCTCCCACTGAAAGTTAAGGGTATGCATTTCTCCACGACACCTTCAGCATTTATTGTTTGTAGTTTTCTTGCTGATGGTTATTCTGACAAGTGTGAGCTTATAACTCTTTGTGGTTGAATTCGCATGTGCCTCATAATCCGTTGAAATTGAGCTTTAAGGCATATCCTTTCTATTTTTCAAGCTGTGATTACCCCTTAGTTCTTCAAAGTGTTCTCTTAAAGTATGTGTCACATTTGGAAATGTTTTGGCCATTACCTCCCTCAAGACATGTTGAGGGCAGGTTTCATTTACAGTCCTGCAGTACTTGTTCCTATGAAATGACCATTAGCACAGGCTTTAAAGGTGCTTTTGCAGGTAACTGCCAGAGGGCGGCAGCCTTTCTATGTTCCCCACCCTGGTAACTAGGGAAAAGACCTTGCGGCCTGTGGTGTTTCTCGGTTATAAATTAGAGTGGAGTGTGCCTGGAGAAACCCACAGAAGCTGATGTCTCCTTACTTTTGTTGGATTGTTAAATTTAATTTTTATTTTTTATTGGAGTAATTTTCCACTGTGTACATGGACCACTTCTACTTTGTGCATTCCTCGGTTGATGGACATTTTCATTGCTTCCAAGTGTTGGCTCTGGTAAATATTGTTGGAGTGCAGGATTGCCAGCCTGTGACTTTTGGATTGTCATTTTTTCAGGTGATAGGCCTAGCAGTGGGTGCGATTGATTGACTGGTAGCACCGTGTTTCCCTTTTCAAAGCACCTTCTTTGTGTTGTCTTTAGTGGCTCTTACCACGTCCCCCTTAGAATCGAGGGTACGCATTTCTCCACAATCGCTTCAGCATTTATTGTTTGCAGCATTTATGCTAATGGCCCTTCTGGCTGCTGTGAGCTGATGATAGGTTTTTGTAATTTGGGTTTGCATGTCTTTGAAAATGCGTAAAACTCATCATTTTTCTCCGCCGTTTTCTTTTCTCTTAAAAAAAAGGAAACAATTGGAAGTACAATATAACTCTTGCAATTGTCCTCTTGGAAGTTTGCCCTCTTTTGAATTTTTTGGTCGATTTTCCACCGCAGAATTTTTTTAGAGAGCAGGTGTCATTTACCGATCTGCAAGTTTTGTGAATATTTAGTGACCTTTAGCAATGGGTTTAAAGCTGCTGTTGTGGGAAGTGGCCTCAAGGAGGCAGCATTTCTCCATTCCCAAATCTGGGTACTAGGACAGCAGAGCCTTTCTGGAAGTCGTTTTCCTAGGTTGTGAATTACATTGGAATGTGTATGGAGAAACCCCCATAAGTTTATGTCTCATTATTTCTTGTTGGTTTTTAAAATTTGTTTAATTGGAATAAAGCTTAGAATATTGTTTGTCCTAGGTGTACACAATCTGGTTCATTTGTACATTATATATTTCTATTCAAGTACAGATCCTCTTCCCATGTAAAGTGTTACAGAGGGCTCCACAGACCTCCCTTGCTATATGGTCGGTCTTTTTGAGATATGTATATAATATGTGTTTGTATACATATAGTAACACTAATCTTAATTTATCCATTCCCCCCACCTTTCCTTTTAGATGAGCATAGTTTGTTTTCTAAGTCTGTGAGTGTCTTTCTCTGTGGGAATATGTTCATTTGTGTCAGTTATTAGATAACGCCTATAAGTGATATCATAGAATATAGGTCTTTTGCTTTCCGACTTACCTCATGCTTCTTGATTATCTCCAGACTCATTTGTGGTGCCTCAAAGAGCAATGGTTCATGGTTTTCCATGGCTAATAGTCCATTGTGTACATGGACCACTTCTTCTTTATCCATTCACCTGTTGTTGGACATTTTGATTGCTTCACTGTCTTGGCTATTGTGAATAACGCTGCACTGTAGCTTTTGCAGCCTGTGTCTTCTCGATTCTTGTCTTCTTAGGTGAGAGGTCCAATGGTGCGCCTGCTGGATTGAATGGTACCTCCATTTTTACTTATAAACACAGCTCCTTTCTGTTCTCATTATTGGCTGTTACCACTTTACGTCTCACCAGCAGGTAGAGGGTACACAGTTCTCGAAATCCCCTTTAGCATTTATTTTTTGTAGATATTTTCCTGATGGTTAGTTGACTGGTGTGAGTTGAAACTTTTTGTAGATTAGATTGCATGGGTCTAACACTTCCTGAGGTTGAGCTTTATCCATTTTCCTTGTTTTAAAAAAGAGAGTGAGTAAAACTTACCTCTTCATACTCTCTTCTTGAAACATTTGCGTGTTTTGAATGTTTTTGTCCATTCCCTACTTCAGCACAATTTTTTAGGGAAGCTGTGTTTACAGCTCTGAGTCCTTGTGAATGTTAAGTGACCATTAGCTGTGAGTTTAAGGCTGCTCTTGCAGGAAACGGCCACAAGGTGGCAGCATTTCTCCTTTACCAACTTTGGGTACTAGGGAAACAGAGCCTTAATAGAAGTGGTGTTCTAGGTTGTAAATTAGAATGGAATGTGCCAGGAAAAACCCTTTAAGTTTATGTCTCATTACTTCTTGTTCATATTTGTAATTTACTTTATTATTTTTTATCACAGCAAATTTGATTACAATGGTTTGTTTGTCCTAGGTGTGTAAGATGTGGTTCTTTCACACATATACATGTATCTATTCTTCCTCACATACTTTTCCCATGTAGGTTATGACACAATATTCAGTAGTCTTCTCCTGGTCTTCCATGGTCTTTGGTTATATATATTTCACATGATGTGTATATCTCTGTTAACCCCAATATGGTAATGTATCCAATCCTCATACCTTTCTATTTGGTGAACCATAAGTTTTTTTAATGAATCTGTGATTGCCTTTCTCTGTGGCAATTTCTTCATTGGTATCAATTTTTAGGTAACTCCTAAAAGTGATATGACAGGATATGTGTCTTTTGCTTTCTCACTTACTACAGGTGGCGTGATTACGTCTGGACTCACCTATGTTGCTGCAGATGGCATTGTTTCCCTTTTTTCACTAGGGAATATTCCATCTGTACATGGAGGAGTTCTTCTTTGTCCACCCATCTGTTGGTGGACTTTTTGGTTACTTCCATATCTTGGCTCTTGCAATACTGTGCAATGCAGATTTGCCTGCCTGTGTCTTTCCAATTCTCTCTTCTTAGATTATAGGTCGAGGAGTGGGCCTGCTGGATCATATGTTAGCTCAGTGTTTACCATTTTAAGGCACCTTCATTCCGTTCTCATTCGTTGCTCTTTCCAAGTTACCTCCCACTTGAAGTTGAGAGTATGCATTTCTCGACAATACGTTCAGCATCTATTGTTTGTAGTTTTCTTGCTGATAGTTATTCTGACAAGTGTGAGCTTATAACTCTTTGTGGTTGAATTCGCATGTGCCTCATAATCCGTTGAAATTGAGCTTTAAGGCATAGCCTTTCTACTTTTCAAGCTGTGATTACCCCTTAGTTCGTCAAAGTGTTCTCTTAAAGTATGTGTCACATTTTGAAATGTTTTGGCCATTACCTGCCTCAAGACATTTTCAGGGCAGTTTTCATTTACAGTCCTGCAGTACTTGTTCCTATGAAATGACCATTAGCACAGGCTTTAAAGGCGCTTTTGCAGGTAACTGCCAGAGGGCGGCAGCCTTTCTATGTTCCCCACCCTGGTAACTAGGGAAAAGACCTTGCGGCCTGTGGTGTTTCTCGGTTATAATTTAGAGTGGAGTGTGCCCGGACAAACCCATAGAAGCTGATGTCTCCTTACTTTTGTTGGATTGTTAAATTTAATTTTTATTTTTTATTGGAGTAATTTTCCACTGTGTACATGGACCACTTCTACTTTGTGCATTCCTCGGTTGATGGACATTTTCATTGCTTCCAAGTGTTGGCTCTGGTAAATATTGTTGGAGTGCAGGATTGCCAGCCTGTGACTTTTGGATTGTCATTTTTTCAGGTGATAGGCCTAGGAGTGGGTGCGATTGATTGCCTGGTAGCACCGTGTTTCCCTTTTCAAAGCACCTTCTTTGTGTTGTCATTAGTGGCTCTTACCACGTCCCCCTTAGAATGGAGGGTACGCATTTCTCCCCAATCGCTTCAGCATTTATTGTTTGCAGCATTTATGCTAATGGCCCTGCTAGCTGCTGTGAGCTGACAGGTTTTTGTAATTTGGGTTTGCATGTCTTTGAAAATGCGTAAAACTCATCATTTTTCTCCGCCGTTTTCTTTTCTCTTAAAAAAAAGGAAACAGTTGGGAGTACAATATGACTCTTGCAATTGTCTTCTTGGAATGTTGCCCTCTTTTGAAATTTTTGGTCGATTTTCCACCGCAGAATTTTTTTAGAGAGCAGGTGTCATTTACCGATCTGCAAGTTTGGTGAATATTTAGAGACCTTTAGCAATGGGTTTAAAGCTGCTGTTGTGGGAAGTGGCCTCAAGGAGGCAGCATTTCTCCATTCCCAAATCTGGGTACTAGGGCAGCAGAGCCTTTCTGGATGTCGTGTTCCTAGGTTGTAAGTTACATTGGAATGTGCATGGAGAAACCCCCATAAGTTTATGTCTCATTATTTCTTCTTAGTTTTAAAAATTTTTTTTATTTGGGGTAAAGCTTAGAATATTGTTTGTCCTAGGTGTACAAAATCTGGTTCATTTGTACATTATATATGTCTATTCACGTACAGATCCTCTTCCCATGGGAAATGTTACAGAGACTTCCGCAGACCTCCCTTGCTATATGGTCGGTCTTTTTGAGATATGTATATAATATGTGTTTGTATACATATAGTAACACTAATCTTAATTTATCCATTCCCCCCACCTTTCCTTTTAGATGAGCATAGTTTGTTTTCTAAGTCTGTGAGTATCTTTCTCTGTGGAAATATGTTCATTTGTGTCAGTTATTAGATAACGCCTATAAGTGATATCATAGAATATAGGTCTTTTGCTTTCTGACTTAGCTCATGTTTCGTGATTATCTCCAGACTCATTTGTGGTGCCTCAAAGAGCAATGGTTCATTGTTTTCCATGGCTAATATTCCATTGTGTACATGGACCACTTCTTCTTTATCCATTCACCTGTTGTTGGACATTTTGATTGCTTCACTGTCTTGGCTATTGTGAGTAAGGCTGCACTCCAGCTTTTGCAGCCTGTGTCTTCTCGATTCTTGTCTTCTCATGTAAGATGTCCAATGGTGCGCCTGCTGGATTGAATGGTACCTCCATTTTTACTTATAAACAAAGCTCCTTTCTGTTCTCATTATTGGCTGTTGCCCTTTTATGTCTCACCAGCAGGTTGAGGGTACACAGTTCTCTAAAACCCCTTCAGCATTTACTGTTTGTAGACTTTTTGCTAATGGTTAGTCGACTGGTGTAAGTTGAAACTTTTTGTAGATTAGATTGCATGGGTCTAACACTTCCTGAGGTTGAGCTTTTATCCATTTTCCTTTTTTTTTTAAACGAGAGTGAGTAAAACTTACCTCTTCATACTCACTTCTTGAAACATTTGCCTGTTTTGAATTTTTTTGTCCATTCCCTACTTCACTATTTTTTAGGGCAGGTGTGCTTTACAGCCCTGAGTCCTTGTGAAAGTTAAGTGACCATTAGCTGTGAGTTTAAAGCTGCTCTTGCAGGAAATCGGCCACAAGGTGGCAGCATTTCTCCTTTACCAATTTTGGTTCCTAGGGAAACAGAGCCTTAATGGAAATGGTGTTCTAGGTTGTAAATTAGAATGGAATGTGCCAGGAAAAAGCCCTCTAAGTTTATGTCTCATTACTTCTTGTTCATATTTGTAATTTACTTTTTATTTTTTATCACAGCAAATTTGATTTCAATGGTTTGTTTGTTCTAGATGTGCAAGATGTGGTTCTTTCACACACATATATGTATCTATTCTTCCTCGCATCCTTTTCTCATGTAGGTTATGACACAATGTTGAGTAGTCTTCTCTTGGTCTTCCGTATGTCTTTGGAGATTATATATTTCCCTTGGTTTGTATATCTCTGTTAACCCCAATTTGGTAATGTATCCAATCCTGATACCTTTCTATTTGGTGAACCATAAGTTTTTTTAATGAATCTATGATTGCCTTTCTCTGTGGCAATTTCTTCATTGGTATCAATTTTTAGGTAACTCCTAAAAGTGATATGATAGGATATGTGTCTTTTGCTTTCTCACTTACTACAGGTGGCGTAATTACGTCTAGACTCACCTATGTTGCTGAAAATGGCGTTGTTTCCATTTTTCCACTAGCGAATATTCCATCTGTACATGGAGGAGTTCTTCTTAGTCCACCCATCTGTTGGTGGACATTTTACTTACTTCCATATATTGGCTATTGTAATAGTGTGCAAAGCAGATTTGCCTGCCTGTGTCTTTCTAATTCTCTCTTCTCAGACTATAGGTCGAAGAGTGGGCCTGCTGGATCATATGGTAGCTCAATGTTTACCTTTTTAAGGCACCTCCATTCTGTTCTCATTCGTGGCTCTTTCCAAGTTACCTCCCACTGAAAGTTAAGGGTATGCATTTCTCCACGACACCTTCAGCATTTATTGTTTGTAGTTTTCTTGCTGATGGTTATTCTGACAAGTGTGAGCTTATAACTCTTTGTGGTTGAATTCGCATGTGACTCATAATCCGTTGAAATTGAGCTTTAAGGCATATCCTTTCTATTTTTCAAGCTGTGATTACCCCTTAGTTCTTCAAAGTGTTCTCTTAAAGTATGTGTCACATTTGGAAATGTTTTGGCCATTACCTCCCTCAAGACATGTTGAGGGCAGGTTTCATTTACAGTCCTGCAGTACTTGTTCCTATGAAATGACCATTAGCACAGGCTTTAAAGGTGCTTTTGCAGGTAACTGCCAGAGGGCGGCAGCCTTTCTATGTTCCCCACCCTGGTAACTAGGGAAAAGACCTTGCGGCCTGTGGTGTTTCTCGGTTATAAATTAGAGTGGAGTGTGCCTGGACAAACCCACAGAAGCTGATGTCTCCTTACTTTTGTTGGATTGTTAAATTTAATTTTTATTTTTTATTGGAGTAATTTTCCACTGTGTACATGGACCACTTCTACTTTGTGCATTCCTCGGTTGATGGACATTTTCATTGCTTCCAAGTGTTGGCTCTGGTAAATATTGTTGGAGTGCAGGATTGCCAGCCTGTGACTTTTGGATTGTCATTTTTTCAGGTGATAGGCCTAGCAGTGGGTGCGATTGATTGACTGGTAGCACCGTGTTTCCCTTTTCAAAGCACCTTCTTTGTGTTGTCTTTAGTGGCTCTTACCACGTCCCCCTTAGAATCGAGGGTACGCATTTCTCCACAATCGCTTCAGCATTTATTGTTTGCAGCATTTATGCTAATGGCCCTTCTGGCTGCTGTGAGCTGATGATAGGTTTTTGTAATTTGGGTTTGCATGTCTTTGAAAATGCGTAAAACTCATCATTTTTCTCCGCCGTTTTCTTTTCTCTTAAAAAAAAGGAAACAATTGGAAGTACAATATAACTCTTGCAATTGTCCTCTTGGAAGTTTGCCCTCTTTTGAATTTTTTGGTCAATTTTCCACCGCAGAATTTTTTTAGAGAGCAGGTGTCATTTACCGATCTGCAAGTTTTGTGAATATTTAGTGACCTTTAGCAATGGGTTTAAAGCTGCTGTTGTGGGAAGTGGCCTCAAGGAGGCAGCATTTCTCCATTCCCAAATCTGGGTACTAGGACAGCAGAGCCTTTCTGGAAGTCGTTTTCCTAGGTTGTGAATTACATTGGAATGTGTATGGAGAAACCCCCATAAGTTTATGTCTCATTATTTCTTGTTGGTTTTTAAAATTTGTTTAATTGGAATAAAGCTTAGAATATTGTTTGTCCTAGGTGTACACAATCTGGTTCATTTGTACATTATATATTTCTATTCAAGTACAGATCCTCTTCCCATGTAAAGTGTTACAGAGGGCTCCACAGACCTCCCTTGCTATATGGTCGGTCTTTTTGAGATATGTATATAATATGTGTTTGTATACATATAGTAACACTAATCTTAATTTATCCATTCCCCCCACCTTTCCTTTTAGATGAGCATAGTTTGTTTTCTAAGTCTGTGAGTGTCTTTCTCTGTGGGAATATGTTCATTTGTGTCAGTTATTAGATAACGCCTATAAGTGATATCATAGAATATAGGTCTTTTGCTTTCCGACTTACCTCATGCTTCTTGATTATCTCCAGACTCATTTGTGGTGCCTCAAAGAGCAATGGTTCATGGTTTTCCATGGCTAATAGTCCATTGTGTACATGGACCACTTCTTCTTTATCCATTCACCTGTTGTTGGACATTTTGATTGCTTCACTGTCTTGGCTATTGTGAATAACGCTGCACTGTAGCTTTTGCAGCCTGTGTCTTCTCGATTCTTGTCTTCTTAGGTGAGAGGTCCAATGGTGCGCCTGCTGGATTGAATGGTACCTCCATTTTTACTTATAAACACAGCTCCTTTCTGTTCTCATTATTGGCTGTTACCACTTTACGTCTCACCAGCAGGTAGAGGGTACACAGTTCTCGAAATCCCCTTTAGCATTTATTTTTTGTAGATATTTTCCTGATGGTTAGTTGACTGGTGTGAGTTGAAACTTTTTGTAGATTAGATTGCATGGGTCTAACACTTCCTGAGGTTGAGCTTTATCCATTTTCCTTGTTTTAAAAAAGAGAGTGAGTAAAACTTACCTCTTCATACTCTCTTCTTGAAACATTTGCGTGTTTTGAATGTTTTTGTCCATTCCCTACTTCAGCACAATTTTTTAGGGAAGCTGTGTTTACAGCTCTGAGTCCTTGTGAATGTTAAGTGACCATTAGCTGTGAGTTTAAGGCTGCTCTTGCAGGAAACGGCCACAAGGTGGCAGCATTTCTCCTTTACCAACTTTGGGTACTAGGGAAACAGAGCCTTAATAGAAGTGGTGTTCTAGGTTGTAAATTAGAATGGAATGTGCCAGGAAAAACCCTTTAAGTTTATGTCTCATTACTTCTTGTTCATATTTGTAATTTACTTTATTATTTTTTATCACAGCAAATTTGATTACAATGGTTTGTTTGTCCTAGGTGTGTAAGATGTGGTTCTTTCACACATATACATGTATCTATTCTTCCTCACATACTTTTCCCATGTAGGTTATGACACAATATTCAGTAGTCTTCTCCTGGTCTTCCATGGTCTTTGGTTATATATATTTCACATGATGTGTATATCTCTGTTAACCCCAATATGGTAATGTATCCAATCCTCATACCTTTCTATTTGGTGAACCATAAGTTTTTTTAATGAATCTGTGATTGCCTTTCTCTGTGGCAATTTCTTCATTGGTATCAATTTTTAGGTAACTCCTAAAAGTGATATGACAGGATATGTGTCTTTTGCTTTCTCACTTACTACAGGTGGCGTGATTACGTCTGGACTCACCTATGTTGCTGCAGATGGCATTGTTTCCCTTTTTTCACTAGGGAATATTCCATCTGTACATGGAGGAGTTCTTCTTTGTCCACCCATCTGTTGGTGGACTTTTTGGTTACTTCCATATCTTGGCTCTTGCAATACTGTGCAATGCAGATTTGCCTGCCTGTGTCTTTCCAATTCTCTCTTCTTAGATTATAGGTCGAGGAGTGGGCCTGCTGGATCATATGTTAGCTCAGTGTTTACCATTTTAAGGCACCTTCATTCCGTTCTCATTCGTTGCTCTTTCCAAGTTACCTCCCACTTGAAGTTGAGAGTATGCATTTCTCGACAATACGTTCAGCATCTATTGTTTGTAGTTTTCTTGCTGATAGTTATTCTGACAAGTGTGAGCTTATAACTCTTTGTGGTTGAATTCGCATGTGCCTCATAATCCGTTGAAATTGAGCTTTAAGGCATAGCCTTTCTACTTTTCAAGCTGTGATTACCCCTTAGTTCGTCAAAGTGTTCTCTTAAAGTATGTGTCACATTTTGAAATGTTTTGGCCATTACCTGCCTCAAGACATTTTCAGGGCAGTTTTCATTTACAGTCCTGCAGTACTTGTTCCTATGAAATGACCATTAGCACAGGCTTTAAAGGCGCTTTTGCAGGTAACTGCCAGAGGGCGGCAGCCTTTCTATGTTCCCCACCCTGGTAACTAGGGAAAAGACCTTGCGGCCTGTGGTGTTTCTCGGTTATAATTTAGAGTGGAGTGTGCCCGGACAAACCCATAGAAGCTGATGTCTCCTTACTTTTGTTGGATTGTTAAATTTAATTTTTATTTTTTATTGGAGTAATTTTCCACTGTGTACATGGACCACTTCTACTTTGTGCATTCCTCGGTTGATGGACATTTTCATTGCTTCCAAGTGTTGGCTCTGGTAAATATTGTTGGAGTGCAGGATTGCCAGCCTGTGACTTTTGGATTGTCATTTTTTCAGGTGATAGGCCTAGGAGTGGGTGCGATTGATTGCCTGGTAGCACCGTGTTTCCCTTTTCAAAGCACCTTCTTTGTGTTGTCATTAGTGGCTCTTACCACGTCCCCCTTAGAATGGAGGGTACGCATTTCTCCCCAATCGCTTCAGCATTTATTGTTTGCAGCATTTATGCTAATGGCCCTGCTAGCTGCTGTGAGCTGACAGGTTTTTGTAATTTGGGTTTGCATGTCTTTGAAAATGCGTAAAACTCATCATTTTTCTCCGCCGTTTTCTTTTCTCTTAAAAAAAAGGAAACAGTTGGGAGTACAATATGACTCTTGCAATTGTCTTCTTGGAATGTTGCCCTCTTTTGAAATTTTTGGTCGATTTTCCACCGCAGAATTTTTTTAGAGAGCAGGTGTCATTTACCGATCTGCAAGTTTGGTGAATATTTAGAGACCTTTAGCAATGGGTTTAAAGCTGCTGTTGTGGGAAGTGGCCTCAAGGAGGCAGCATTTCTCCATTCCCAAATCTGGGTACTAGGGCAGCAGAGCCTTTCTGGATGTCGTGTTCCTAGGTTGTAAGTTACATTGGAATGTGCATGGAGAAACCCCCATAAGTTTATGTCTCATTATTTCTTCTTAGTTTTAAAAATTTTTTTTATTTGGGGTAAAGCTTAGAATATTGTTTGTCCTAGGTGTACAAAATCTGGTTCATTTGTACATTATATATGTCTATTCACGTACAGATCCTCTTCCCATGGGAAATGTTACAGAGACTTCCGCAGACCTCCCTTGGTATATGGTCGGTCTTTTTGAGATATGTATATAATATGTGTTTGTATACATATAGTAACACTAATCTTAATTTATCCATTCCCCCCACCTTTCCTTTTAGATGAGCATAGTTTGTTTTCTAAGTCTGTGAGTATCTTTCTCTGTGGAAATATGTTCATTTGTGTCAGTTATTAGATAACGCCTATAAGTGATATCATAGAATATAGGTCTTTTGCTTTCTGACTTAGCTCATGTTTCGTGATTATCTCCAGACTCATTTGTGGTGCCTCAAAGAGCAATGGTTCATTGTTTTCCATGGCTAATATTCCATTGTGTACATGGACCACTTCTTCTTTATCCATTCACCTGTTGTTGGACATTTTGATTGCTTCACTGTCTTGGCTATTGTGAGTAAGGCTGCACTCCAGCTTTTGCAGCCTGTGTCTTCTCGATTCTTGTCTTCTCATGTAAGATGTCCAATGGTGCGCCTGCTGGATTGAATGGTACCTCCATTTTTACTTATAAACAAAGCTCCTTTCTGTTCTCATTATTGGCTGTTGCCCTTTTATGTCTCACCAGCAGGTTGAGGGTACACAGTTCTCTAAAACCCCTTCAGCATTTACTGTTTGTAGACTTTTTGCTAATGGTTAGTCGACTGGTGTAAGTTGAAACTTTTTGTAGATTAGATTGCATGGGTCTAACACTTCCTGAGGTTGAGCTTTTATCCATTTTCCTTTTTTTTCTAAACGAGAGTGAGTAAAACTTACCTCTTCATACTCACTTCTTGAAACATTTGCCTGTTTTGAATTTTTTTGTCCATTCCCTACTTCACTATTTTTTAGGGCAGGTGTGCTTTACAGCCCTGAGTCCTTGTGAAAGTTAAGTGACCATTAGCTGTGAGTTTAAAGCTGCTCTTGCAGGAAATCGGCCACAAGGTGGCAGCATTTCTCCTTTACCAATTTTGGTTCCTAGGGAAACAGAGCCTTAATGGAAATGGTGTTCTAGGTTGTAAATTAGAATGGAATGTGCCAGGAAAAAGCCCTCTAAGTTTATGTCTCATTACTTCTTGTTCATATTTGTAATTTACTTTTTATTTTTTATCACAGCAAATTTGATTTCAATGGTTTGTTTGTTCTAGATGTGCAAGATGTGGTTCTTTCACACACATATATGTATCTATTCTTCCTCGCATCCTTTTCTCATGTAGGTTATGACACAATGTTGAGTAGTCTTCTCTTGGTCTTCCGTATGTCTTTGGTGATTATATATTTCCCTTGGTTTGTATATCTCTGTTAACCCCAATTTGGTAATGTATCCAATCCTGATACCTTTCTATTTGGTGAACCATAAGTTTTTTTAATGAATCTATGATTGCCTTTCTCTGTGGCAATTTCTTCATTGGTATCAATTTTTAGGTAACTCCTAAAAGTGATATGATAGGATATGTGTCTTTTGCTTTCTCACTTACTACAGGTGGCGTAATTACGTCTAGACTCACCTATGTTGCTGAAAATGGCGTTGTTTCCATTTTTTCACTAGCGAATATTCCATCTGTACATGGAGGAGTTCTTCTTAGTCCACCCATCTGTTGGTGGACATTTTACTTACTTCCATATATTGGCTATTGTAATAGTGTGCAAAGCAGATTTGCCTGCCTGTGTCTTTCTAATTCTCTCTTCTCAGACTATAGGTCGAAGAGTGGGCCTGCTGGATCATATGGTAGCTCAATGTTTACCTTTTTAAGGCACCTCCATTCTGTTCTCATTCGTGGCTCTTTCCAAGTTACCTCCCACTGAAAGTTAAGGGTATGCATTTCTCCACGACACCTTCAGCATTTATTGTTTGTAGTTTTCTTGCTGATGGTTATTCTGACAAGTGTGAGCTTATAACTCTTTGTGGTTGAATTCGCATGTGACTCATAATCCGTTGAAATTGAGCTTTAAGGCATATCCTTTCTATTTTTCAAGCTGTGATTACCCCTTAGTTCTTCAAAGTGTTCTCTTAAAGTATGTGTCACATTTGGAAATGTTTTGGCCATTACCTCCCTCAAGACATGTTGAGGGCAGGTTTCATTTACAGTCCTGCAGTACTTGTTCCTATGAAATGACCATTAGCACAGGCTTTAAAGGTGCTTTTGCAGGTAACTGCCAGAGGGCGGCAGCCTTTCTATGTTCCCCACCCTGGTAACTAGGGAAAAGACCTTGCGGCCTGTGGTGTTTCTCGGTTATAAATTAGAGTGGAGTGTGCCTGGAGAAACCCACAGAAGCTGATGTCTCCTTACTTTTGTTGGATTGTTAAATTTAATTTTTATTTTTTATTGGAGTAATTTTCCACTGTGTACATGGACCACTTCTACTTTGTGCATTCCTCGGTTGATGGACATTTTCATTGCTTCCAAGTGTTGGCTCTGGTAAATATTGTTGGAGTGCAGGATTGCCAGCCTGTGACTTTTGGATTGTCATTTTTTCAGGTGATAGGCCTAGCAGTGGGTGCGATTGATTGACTGGTAGCACCGTGTTTCCCTTTTCAAAGCACCTTCTTTGTGTTGTCTTTAGTGGCTCTTACCACGTCCCCCTTAGAATCGAGGGTACGCATTTCTCCACAATCGCTTCAGCATTTATTGTTTGCAGCATTTATGCTAATGGCCCTTCTGGCTGCTGTGAGCTGATGATAGGTTTTTGTAATTTGGGTTTGCATGTCTTTGAAAATGCGTAAAACTCATCATTTTTCTCCGCCGTTTTCTTTTCTCTTAAAAAAAAGGAAACAATTGGAAGTACAATATAACTCTTGCAATTGTCCTCTTGGAAGTTTGCCCTCTTTTGAATTTTTTGGTCGATTTTCCACCGCAGAATTTTTTTAGAGAGCAGGTGTCATTTACCGATCTGCAAGTTTTGTGAATATTTAGTGACCTTTAGCAATGGGTTTAAAGCTGCTGTTGTGGGAAGTGGCCTCAAGGAGGCAGCATTTCTCCATTCCCAAATCTGGGTACTAGGACAGCAGAGCCTTTCTGGAAGTCGTTTTCCTAGGTTGTGAATTACATTGGAATGTGTATGGAGAAACCCCCATAAGTTTATGTCTCATTATTTCTTGTTGGTTTTTAAAATTTGTTTAATTGGAATAAAGCTTAGAATATTGTTTGTCCTAGGTGTACACAATCTGGTTCATTTGTACATTATATATTTCTATTCAAGTACAGATCCTCTTCCCATGTAAAGTGTTACAGAGGGCTCCACAGACCTCCCTTGCTATATGGTCGGTCTTTTTGAGATATGTATATAATATGTGTTTGTATACATATAGTAACACTAATCTTAATTTATCCATTCCCCCCACCTTTCCTTTTAGATGAGCATAGTTTGTTTTCTAAGTCTGTGAGTGTCTTTCTCTGTGGGAATATGTTCATTTGTGTCAGTTATTAGATAACGCCTATAAGTGATATCATAGAATATAGGTCTTTTGCTTTCCGACTTACCTCATGCTTCTTGATTATCTCCAGACTCATTTGTGGTGCCTCAAAGAGCAATGGTTCATGGTTTTCCATGGCTAATAGTCCATTGTGTACATGGACCACTTCTTCTTTATCCATTCACCTGTTGTTGGACATTTTGATTGCTTCACTGTCTTGGCTATTGTGAATAACGCTGCACTGTAGCTTTTGCAGCCTGTGTCTTCTCGATTCTTGTCTTCTTGGGTGAGAGGTCCAATGGTGCGCCTGCTGGATTGAATGGTACCTCCATTTTTACTTATAAACACAGCTCCTTTCTGTTCTCATTATTGGCTGTTACCACTTTACGTCTCACCAGCAGGTAGAGGGTACACAGTTCTCGAAATCCCCTTTAGCATTTATTTTTTGTAGATATTTTCCTGATGGTTAGTTGACTGGTGTGAGTTGAAACTTTTTGTAGATTAGATTGCATGGGTCTAACACTTCCTGAGGTTGAGCTTTATCCATTTTCCTTGTTTTAAAAAAGAGAGTGAGTAAAACTTACCTCTTCATACTCTCTTCTTGAAACATTTGCGTGTTTTGAATGTTTTTGTCCATTCCCTACTTCAGCACAATTTTTTAGGGAAGCTGTGTTTACAGCTCTGAGTCCTTGTGAATGTTAAGTGACCATTAGCTGTGAGTTTAAGGCTGCTCTTGCAGGAAACGGCCACAAGGTGGCAGCATTTCTCCTTTACCAACTTTGGGTACTAGGGAAACAGAGCCTTAATAGAAGTGGTGTTCTAGGTTGTAAATTAGAATGGAATGTGCCAGGAAAAACCCTTTAAGTTTATGTCTCATTACTTCTTGTTCATATTTGTAATTTACTTTATTATTTTTTATCACAGCAAATTTGATTACAATGGTTTGTTTGTCCTAGGTGTGTAAGATGTGGTTCTTTCACACATATACATGTATCTATTCTTCCTCACATACTTTTCCCATGTAGGTTATGACACAATATTCAGTAGTCTTCTCCTGGTCTTCCATGGTCTTTGGTTATATATATTTCACATGATGTGTATATCTCTGTTAACCCCAATATGGTAATGTATCCAATCCTCATACCGTTCTATTTGGTGAACCATAAGTTTTTTTAATGAATCTGTGATTGCCTTTCTCTGTGGCAATTTCTTCATTGGTATCAATTTTTAGGTAACTCCTAAAAGTGATATGACAGGATATGTGTCTTTTGCTTTCTCACTTACTACAGGTGGCGTGATTACGTCTGGACTCACCTATGTTGCTGCAGATGGCATTGTTTCCCTTTTTTCACTAGGGAATATTCCATCTGTACATGGAGGAGTTCTTCTTTGTCCACCCATCTGTTGGTGGACTTTTTGGTTACTTCCATATCTTGGCTCTTGCAATACTGTGCAATGCAGATTTGCCTGCCTGTGTCTTTCCAATTCTCTCTTCTTAGATTATAGGTCGAGGAGTGGGCCTGCTGGATCATATGTTAGCTCAGTGTTTACCATTTTAAGGCACCTTCATTCCGTTCTCATTCGTTGCTCTTTCCAAGTTACCTCCCACTTGAAGTTGAGAGTATGCATTTCTCGACAATACGTTCAGCATCTATTGTTTGTAGTTTTCTTGCTGATAGTTATTCTGACAAGTGTGAGCTTATAACTCTTTGTGGTTGAATTCGCATGTGCCTCATAATCCGTTGAAATTGAGCTTTAAGGCATAGCCTTTCTACTTTTCAAGCTGTGATTACCCCTTAGTTCGTCAAAGTGTTCTCTTAAAGTATGTGTCACATTTTGAAATGTTTTGGCCATTACCTGCCTCAAGACATTTTCAGGGCAGTTTTCATTTACAGTCCTGCAGTACTTGTTCCTATGAAATGACCATTAGCACAGGCTTTAAAGGCGCTTTTGCAGGTAACTGCCAGAGGGCGGCAGCCTTTCTATGTTCCCCACCCTGGTAACTAGGGAAAAGACCTTGCGGCCTGTGGTGTTTCTCGGTTATAATTTAGAGTGGAGTGTGCCCGGACAAACCCATAGAAGCTGATGTCTCCTTACTTTTGTTGGATTGTTAAATTTAATTTTTATTTTTTATTGGAGTAATTTTCCGCTGTGTACATGGACCACTTCTACTTTGTGCATTCCTCGGTTGATGGACATTTTCATTGCTTCCAAGTGTTGGCTCTGGTAAATATTGTTGGAGTGCAGGATTGCCAGCCTGTGACTTTTGGATTGTCATTTTTTCAGGTGATAGGCCTAGGAGTGGGTGCGATTGATTGCCTGGTAGCACCGTGTTTCCCTTTTCAAAGCACCTTCTTTGTGTTGTCATTAGTGGCTCTTACCACGTCCCCCTTAGAATGGAGGGTACGCATTTCTCCCCAATCGCTTCAGCATTTATTGTTTGCAGCATTTATGCTAATGGCCCTGCTAGCTGCTGTGAGCTGACAGGTTTTTGTAATTTGGGTTTGCATGTCTTTGAAAATGCGTAAAACTCATCATTTTTCTCCGCCGTTTTCTTTTCTCTTAAAAAAAAGGAAACAGTTGGGAGTACAATATGACTCTTGCAATTGTCTTCTTGGAATGTTGCCCTCTTTTGAAATTTTTGGTCGATTTTCCACCGCAGAATTTTTTTAGAGAGCAGGTGTCATTTACCGATCTGCAAGTTTGGTGAATATTTAGAGACCTTTAGCAATGGGTTTAAAGCTGCTGTTGTGGGAAGTGGCCTCAAGGAGGCAGCATTTCTCCATTCCCAAATCTGGGTACTAGGGCAGCAGAGCCTTTCTGGATGTCGTGTTCCTAGGTTGTAAGTTACATTGGAATGTGCATGGAGAAACCCCCATAAGTTTATGTCTCATTATTTCTTCTTAGTTTTAAAAATTTTTTTTATTTGGGGTAAAGCTTAGAATATTGTTTGTCCTAGGTGTACAAAATCTGGTTCATTTGTACATTATATATGTCTATTCACGTACAGATTCTCTTCCCATGGGAAATGTTACAGAGACTTCCGCAGACCTCCCTTGCTATATGGTCGGTCTTTTTGAGATATGTATATAATATGTGTTTGTATACATATAGTAACACTAATCTTAATTTATCCATTCCCCCCACCTTTCCTTTTAGATGAGCATAGTTTGTTTTCTAAGTCTGTGAGTATCTTTCTCTGTGGAAATATGTTCATTTGTGTCAGTTATTAGATAACGCCTATAAGTGATATCATAGAATATAGGTCTTTTGCTTTCTGACTTAGCTCATGTTTCGTGATTATCTCCAGACTCATTTGTGGTGCCTCAAAGAGCAATGGTTCATTGTTTTCCATGGCTAATATTCCATTGTGTACATGGACCACTTCTTCTTTATCCATTCACCTGTTGTTGGACATTTTGATTGCTTCACTGTCTTGGCTATTGTGAGTAAGGCTGCACTCCAGCTTTTGCAGCCTGTGTCTTCTCGATTCTTGTCTTCTCATGTAAGATGTCCAATGGTGCGCCTGCTGGATTGAATGGTACCTCCATTTTTACTTATAAACAAAGCTCCTTTCTGTTCTCATTATTGGCTGTTGCCCTTTTATGTCTCACCAGCAGGTTGAGGGTACACAGTTCTCTAAAACCCCTTCAGCATTTACTGTTTGTAGACTTTTTGCTAATGGTTAGTCGACTGGTGTAAGTTGAAACTTTTTGTAGATTAGATTGCATGGGTCTAACACTTCCTGAGGTTGAGCTTTTATCCATTTTCCTTTTTTTTCTAAACGAGAGTGAGTAAAACTTACCTCTTCATACTCACTTCTTGAAACATTTGCCTGTTTTGAATTTTTTTGTCCATTCCCTACTTCACTATTTTTTAGGGCAGGTGTGCTTTACAGCCCTGAGTCCTTGTGAAAGTTAAGTGACCATTAGCTGTGAGTTTAAAGCTGCTCTTGCAGGAAATCGGCCACAAGGTGGCAGCATTTCTCCTTTACCAATTTTGGTTCCTAGGGAAACAGAGCCTTAATGGAAATGGTGTTCTAGGTTGTAAATTAGAATGGAATGTGCCAGGAAAAAGCCCTCTAAGTTTATGTCTCATTACTTCTTGTTCATATTTGTAATTTACTTTTTATTTTTTATCACAGCAAATTTGATTTCAATGGTTTGTTTGTTCTAGATGTGCAAGATGTGGTTCTTTCACACACATATATGTATCTATTCTTCCTCGCATCCTTTTCTCATGTAGGTTATGACACAATGTTGAGTAGTCTTCTCTTGGTCTTCCGTATGTCTTTGGTGATTATATATTTCCCTTGGTTTGTATATCTCTGTTAACCCCAATTTGGTAATGTATCCAATCCTGATACCTTTCTATTTGGTGAACCATAAGTTTTTTTAATGAATCTATGATTGCCTTTCTCTGTGGCAATTTCTTCATTGGTATCAATTTTTAGGTAACTCCTAAAAGTGATATGATAGGATATGTGTCTTTTGCTTTCTCACTTACTACAGGTGGCGTAATTACGTCTAGACTCACCTATGTTGCTGAAAATGGCGTTGTTTCCATTTTTTCACTAGCGAATATTCCATCTGTACATGGAGGAGTTCTTCTTAGTCCACCCATCTGTTGGTGGACATTTTACTTACTTCCATATATTGGCTATTGTAATAGTGTGCAAAGCAGATTTGCCTGCCTGTGTCTTTCTAATTCTCTCTTCTCAGACTATAGGTCGAAGAGTGGGCCTGCTGGATCATATGGTAGCTCAATGTTTACCTTTTTAAGGCACCTCCATTCTGTTCTCATTCCTGGCTCTTTCCAAGTTACCTCCCACTGAAAGTTAAGGGTATGCATTTCTCCACGACACCTTCAGCATTTATTGTTTGTAGTTTTCTTGCTGATGGTTATTCTGACAAGTGTGAGCTTATAACTCTTTGTGGTTGAATTCGCATGTGACTCATAATCCGTTGAAATTGAGCTTTAAGGCATATCCTTTCTATTTTTCAAGCTGTGATTACCCCTTAGTTCTTCAAAGTGTTCTCTTAAAGTATGTGTCACATTTGGAAATGTTTTGGCCATTACCTCCCTCAAGACATGTTGAGGGCAGGTTTCATTTACAGTCCTGCAGTACTTGTTCCTATGAAATGACCATTAGCACAGGCTTTAAAGGTGCTTTTGCAGGTAACTGCCAGAGGGCGGCAGCCTTTCTATGTTCCCCACCCTGGTAACTAGGGAAAAGACCTTGCGGCCTGTGGTGTTTCTCGGTTATAAATTAGAGTGGAGTGTGCCTGGAGAAACCCACAGAAGCTGATGTCTCCTTACTTTTGTTGGATTGTTAAATTTAATTTTTATTTTTTATTGGAGTAATTTTCCACTGTGTACATGGACCACTTCTACTTTGTGCATTCCTCGGTTGATGGACATTTTCATTGCTTCCAAGTGTTGGCTCTGGTAAATATTGTTGGAGTGCAGGATTGCCAGCCTGTGACTTTTGGATTGTCATTTTTTCAGGTGATAGGCCTAGCAGTGGGTGCGATTGATTGACTGGTAGCACCGTGTTTCCCTTTTCAAAGCACCTTCTTTGTGTTGTCTTTAGTGGCTCTTACCACGTCCCCCTTAGAATCGAGGGTACGCATTTCTCCACAATCGCTTCAGCATTTATTGTTTGCAGCATTTATGCTAATGGCCCTTCTGGCTGCTGTGAGCTGATGATAGGTTTTTGTAATTTGGGTTTGCATGTCTTTGAAAATGCGTAAAACTCATCATTTTTCTCCGCCGTTTTCTTTTCTCTTAAAAAAAAGGAAACAATTGGAAGTACAATATAACTCTTGCAATTGTCCTCTTGGAAGTTTGCCCTCTTTTGAATTTTTTGGTCGATTTTCCACCGCAGAATTTTTTTAGAGAGCAGGTGTCATTTACCGATCTGCAAGTTTTGTGAATATTTAGTGACCTTTAGCAATGGGTTTAAAGCTGCTGTTGTGGGAAGTGGCCTCAAGGAGGCAGCATTTCTCCATTCCCAAATCTGGGTACTAGGACAGCAGAGCCTTTCTGGAAGTCGTTTTCCTAGGTTGTGAATTACATTGGAATGTGTATGGAGAAACCCCCATAAGTTTATGTCTCATTATTTCTTGTTGGTTTTTAAAATTTGTTTAATTGGAATAAAGCTTAGAATATTGTTTGTCCTAGGTGTACACAATCTGGTTCATTTGTACATTATATATTTCTATTCAAGTACAGATCCTCTTCCCATGTAAAGTGTTACAGAGGGCTCCACAGACCTCCCTTGCTATATGGTCGGTCTTTTTGAGATATGTATATAATATGTGTTTGTATACATATAGTAACACTAATCTTAATTTATCCATTCCCCCCACCTTTCCTTTTAGATGAGCATAGTTTGTTTTCTAAGTCTGTGAGTGTCTTTCTCTGTGGGAATATGTTCATTTGTGTCAGTTATTAGATAACGCCTATAAGTGATATCATAGAATATAGGTCTTTTGCTTTCCGACTTACCTCATGCTTCTTGATTATCTCCAGACTCATTTGTGGTGCCTCAAAGAGCAATGGTTCATGGTTTTCCATGGCTAATAGTCCATTGTGTACATGGACCACTTCTTCTTTATCCATTCACCTGTTGTTGGACATTTTGATTGCTTCACTGTCTTGGCTATTGTGAATAACGCTGCACTGTAGCTTTTGCAGCCTGTGTCTTCTCGATTCTTGTCTTCTTGGGTGAGAGGTCCAATGGTGCGCCTGCTGGATTGAATGGTACCTCCATTTTTACTTATAAACACAGCTCCTTTCTGTTCTCATTATTGGCTGTTACCACTTTACGTCTCACCAGCAGGTAGAGGGTACACAGTTCTCGAAATCCCCTTTAGCATTTATTTTTTGTAGATATTTTCCTGATGGTTAGTTGACTGGTGTGAGTTGAAACTTTTTGTAGATTAGATTGCATGGGTCTAACACTTCCTGAGGTTGAGCTTTATCCATTTTCCTTGTTTTAAAAAAGAGAGTGAGTAAAACTTACCTCTTCATACTCTCTTCTTGAAACATTTGCGTGTTTTGAATGTTTTTGTCCATTCCCTACTTCAGCACAATTTTTTAGGGAAGCTGTGTTTACAACTCTGAGTCCTTGTGAATGTTAAGTGACCATTAGCTGTGAGTTTAAGGCTGCTCTTGCAGGAAACGGCCACAAGGTGGCAGCATTTCTCCTTTACCAACTTTTGGTACTAGGGAAACAGAGCCTTAATAGAAGTGGTGTTCTAGGTTGTAAATTAGAATGGAATGTGCCAGGAAAAACCCTTTAAGTTTATGTCTCATTACTTCTTGTTCATATTTGTAATTTACTTTATTATTTTTTATCACAGCAAATTTGATTACAATGGTTTGTTTGTCCTAGGTGTGTAAGATGTGGTTCTTTCACACATATACATGTATCTATTCTTCCTCACATACTTTTCCCATGTAGGTTATGACACAATATTCAGTAGTCTTCTCCTGGTCTTCCATGGTCTTTGGTTATATATATTTCACATGATGTGTATATCTCTGTTAACCCCAATATGGTAATGTATCCAATCCTCATACCGTTCTATTTGGTGAACCATAAGTTTTTTTAATGAATCTGTGATTGCCTTTCTCTGTGGCAATTTCTTCATTGGTATCAATTTTTAGGTAACTCCTAAAAGTGATATGACAGGATATGTGTCTTTTGCTTTCTCACTTACTACAGGTGGCGTGATTACGTCTGGACTCACCTATGTTGCTGCAGATGGCATTGTTTCCCTTTTTTCACTAGGGAATATTCCATCTGTACATGGAGGAGTTCTTCTTTGTCCACTCATCTGTTGGTGGACTTTTTGGTTACTTCCATATCTTGGCTCTTGCAATACTGTGCAATGCAGATTTGCCTGCCTGTGTCTTTCCAATTCTCTCTTCTTAGATTATAGGTCGAGGAGTGGGCCTGCTGGATCATATGTTAGCTCAGTGTTTACCATTTTAAGGCACCTTCATTCCGTTCTCATTCGTTGCTCTTTCCAAGTTACCTCCCACTTGAAGTTGAGAGTATGCATTTCTCGACAATACGTTCAGCATCTATTGTTTGTAGTTTTCTTGCTGATAGTTATTCTGACAAGTGTGAGCTTATAACTCTTTGTGGTTGAATTCGCATGTGCCTCATAATCCGTTGAAATTGAGCTTTAAGGCATAGCCTTTCTACTTTTCAAGCTGTGATTACCCCTTAGTTCGTCAAAGTGTTCTCTTAAAGTATGTGTCACATTTTGAAATGTTTTGGCCATTACCTGCCTCAAGACATTTTCAGGGCAGTTTTCATTTACAGTCCTGCAGTACTTGTTCCTATGAAATGACCATTAGCACAGGCTTTAAAGGCGCTTTTGCAGGTAACTGCCAGAGGGCGGCAGCCTTTCTATGTTCCCCACCCTGGTAACTAGGGAAAAGACCTTGCGGCCTGTGGTGTTTCTCGGTTATAATTTAGAGTGGAGTGTGCCCGGACAAACCCATAGAAGCTGATGTCTCCTTACTTTTGTTGGATTGTTAAATTTAATTTTTATTTTTTATTGGAGTAATTTTCCGCTGTGTACATGGACCACTTCTACTTTGTGCATTCCTCGGTTGATGGACATTTTCATTGCTTCCAAGTGTTGGCTCTGGTAAATATTGTTGGAGTGCAGGATTGCCAGCCTGTGACTTTTGGATTGTCATTTTTTCAGGTGATAGGCCTAGGAGTGGGTGCGATTGATTGACTGGTAGCACCGTGTTTCCCTTTTCAAAGCACCTTCTTTGTGTTGTCATTAGTGGCTCTTACCACGTCCCCCTTAGAATGGAGGGTACGCATTTCTCCCCAATCGCTTCAGCATTTATTGTTTGCAGCATTTATGCTAATGGCCCTGCTAGCTGCTGTGAGCTGACAGGTTTTTGTAATTTGGGTTTGCATGTCTTTGAAAATGCGTAAAACTCATCATTTTTCTCCGTCGTTTTCTTTTCTGTTAAAAAAAAGGAAACAGTTGGGAGTACAATATGACTCTTGCAATTGTCTTCTTGGAATGTTGCCCTCTTTTGAAATTTTTGGTCGATTTTCCACCGCAGAATTTTTTTAGAGAGCAGGTGTCATTTACCGATCTGCAAGTTTGGTGAATATTTAGAGACCTTTAGCAATGGGTTTAAAGCTGCTGTTGTGGGAAGTGGCCTCAAGGAGGCAGCATTTCTCCATTCCCAAATCTGGGTACTAGGGCAGCAGAGCCTTTCTGGATGTCGTGTTCCTAGGTTGTAAGTTACATTGGAATGTGCATGGAGAAACCCCCATAAGTTTATGTCTCATTATTTCTTCTTAGTTTTAAAAATTTTTTTTATTTGGGGTAAAGCTTAGAATATTGTTTGTCCTAGGTGTACAAAATCTGGTTCATTTGTACATTATATATGTCTATTCACGTACAGATCCTCTTCCCATGGGAAATGTTACAGAGACTTCCGCAGACCTCCCTTGCTATATGGTCGGTCTTTTTGAGATATGTATATAATATGTGTTTGTATACATATAGTAACACTAATCTTAATTTATCCATTCCCCCCACCTTTCCTTTTAGATGAGCATAGTTTGTTTTCTAAGTCTGTGAGTATCTTTCTCTGTGGAAATATGTTCATTTGTGTCAGTTATTAGATAACGCCTATAAGTGATATCATAGAATATAGGTCTTTTGCTTTCTGACTTAGCTCATGTTTCGTGATTATCTCCAGACTCATTTGTGGTGCCTCAAAGAGCAATGGTTCATTGTTTTCCATGGCTAATATTCCATTGTGTACATGGACCACTTCTTCTTTATCCATTCACCTGTTGTTGGACATTTTGATTGCTTCACTGTCTTGGCTATTGTGAGTAAGGCTGCACTCCAGCTTTTGCAGCCTGTGTCTTCTCGATTCTTGTCTTCTCATGTAAGATGTCCAATGGTGCGCCTGCTGGATTGAATGGTACCTCCATTTTTACTTATAAACAAAGCTCCTTTCTGTTCTCATTATTGGCTGTTGCCCTTTTATGTCTCACCAGCAGGTTGAGGGTACACAGTTCTCTAAAACCCCTTCAGCATTTACTGTTTGTAGACTTTTTGCTAATGGTTAGTCGACTGGTGTAAGTTGAAACTTTTTGTAGATTAGATTGCATGGGTCTAACACTTCCTGAGGTTGAGCTTTTATCCATTTTCCTTTTTTTTTAAACGAGAGTGAGTAAAACTTACCTCTTCATACTCACTTCTTGAAACATTTGCCTGTTTTGAATTTTTTTGTCCATTCCCTACTTCACTATTTTTTAGGGCAGGTGTGCTTTACAGCCCTGAGTCCTTGTGAAAGTTAAGTGACCATTAGCTGTGAGTTTAAAGCTGCTCTTGCAGGAAATCGGCCACAAGGTGGCAGCATTTCTCCTTTACCAATTTTGGTTCCTAGGGAAACAGAGCCTTAATGGAAATGGTGTTCTAGGTTGTAAATTAGAATGGAATGTGCCAGGAAAAAGCCCTCTAAGTTTATGTCTCATTACTTCTTGTTCATATTTGTAATTTACTTTTTATTTTTTATCACAGCAAATTTGATTTCAATGGTTTGTTTGTTCTAGATGTGCAAGATGTGGTTCTTTCACACACATATATGTATCTATTCTTCCTCGCATCCTTTTCTCATGTAGGTTATGACACAATGTTGAGTAGTCTTCTCTTGGTCTTCCGTATGTCTTTGGTGATTATATATTTCCCTTGGTTTGTATATCTCTGTTAACCCCAATTTGGTAATGTATCCAATCCTGATACCTTTCTATTTGGTGAACCATAAGTTTTTTTAATGAATCTATGATTGCCTTTCTCTGTGGCAATTTCTTCATTGGTATCAATTTTTAGGTAACTCCTAAAAGTGATATGATAGGATATGTGTCTTTTGCTTTCTCACTTACTACAGGTGGCGTAATTACGTCTAGACTCACCTATGTTGCTGAAAATGGCGTTGTTTCCATTTTTTCACTAGCGAATATTCCATCTGTACATGGAGAAGTTCTTCTTAGTCCACCCATCTGTTGGTGGACATTTTACTTACTTCCATATATTGGCTATTGTAATAGTGTGCAAAGCAGATTTGCCTGCCTGTGTCTTTCTAATTCTCTCTTCTCAGACTATAGGTCGAAGAGTGGGCCTGCTGGATCATATGGTAGCTCAATGTTTACCTTTTTAAGGCACCTCCATTCTGTTCTCATTCGTGGCTCTTTCCAAGTGACCTCCCACTGAAAGTTAAGGGTATGCATTTCTCCACGACACCTTCAGCATTTATTGTTTGTAGTTTTCTTGCTGATGGTTATTCTGACAAGTGTGAGCTTATAACTCTTTGTGGTTGAATTCGCATGTGACTCATAATCCGTTGAAATTGAGCTTTAAGGCATATCCTTTCTATTTTTCAAGCTGTGATTACCCCTTAGTTCTTCAAAGTGTTCTCTTAAAGTATGTGTCACATTTGGAAATGTTTTGGCCATTACCTCCCTCAAGACATGTTGAGGGCAGGTTTCATTTACAGTCCTGCAGTACTTGTTCCTATGAAATGACCATTAGCACAGGCTTTAAAGGTGCTTTTGCAGGTAACTGCCAGAGGGCGGCAGTCTTTCTATGTTCCCCACCCTGGTAACTAGGGAAAAGACCTTGCGGCCTGTGGTGTTTCTCGGTTATAAATTAGAGTGGAGTGTGCCTGGACAAACCCACAGAAGCTGATGTCTCCTTACTTTTGTTGGATTGTTAAATTTAATTTTTATTTTTTATTGGAGTAATTTTCCACTGTGTACATGGACCACTTCTACTTTGTGCATTCCTCGGTTGATGGACATTTTCATTGCTTCCAAGTGTTGGCTCTGGTAAATATTGTTGGAGTGCAGGATTGCCAGCCTGTGACTTTTGGATTGTCATTTTTTCAGGTGATAGGCCTAGCAGTGGGTGCGATTGATTGACTGGTAGCACCGTGTTTCCCTTTTCAAAGCACCTTCTTTGTGTTGTCTTTAGTGGCTCTTACCACGTCCCCCTTAGAATCGAGGGTACGCATTTCTCCACAATCGCTTCAGCATTTATTGTTTGCAGCATTTATGCTAATGGCCCTTCTGGCTGCTGTGAGCTGATGATAGGTTTTTGTAATTTGGGTTTGCATGTCTTTGAAAATGCGTAAAACTCATCATTTTTCTCCGCCGTTTTCTTTTCTCTTAAAAAAAAGGAAACAATTGGAAGTACAATATAACTCTTGCAATTGTCCTCTTGGAAGTTTGCCCTCTTTTGAATTTTTTGGTCGATTTTCCACCGCAGAATTTTTTTAGAGAGCAGGTGTCATTTACCGATCTGCAAGTTTTGTGAATATTTAGTGACCTTTAGCAATGGGTTTAAAGCTACTGTTGTGGGAAGTGGCCTCAAGGAGGCAGCATTTCTCCATTCCCAAATCTGGGTACTAGGACAGCAGAGCCTTTCTGGAAGTCGTTTTCCTAGGTTGTGAATTACATTGGAATGTGTATGGAGAAACCCCCATAAGTTTATGTCTCATTATTTCTTGTTGGTTTTTAAAATTTGTTTAATTGGAATAAAGCTTAGAATATTGTTTGTCCTAGGTGTACACAATCTGGTTCATTTGTACATTATATATTTCTATTCAAGTACAGATCCTCTTCCCATGTAAAGTGTTACAGAGGGCTCCACAGACCTCCCTTGCTATATGGTCGGTCTTTTTGAGATATGTATATAATATGTGTTTGTATACATATAGTAACACTAATCTTAATTTATCCATTCCCCCCACCTTTCCTTTTAGATGAGCATAGTTTGTTTTCTAAGTCTGTGAGTGTCTTTCTCTGTGGGAATATGTTCATTTGTGTCAGTTATTAGATAACGCCTATAAGTGATATCATAGAATATAGGTCTTTTGCTTTCCGACTTACCTCATGCTTCTTGATTATCTCCAGACTCATTTGTGGTGCCTCAAAGAGCAATGGTTCATGGTTTTCCATGGCTAATAGTCCATTGTGTACATGGACCACTTCTTCTTTATCCATTCACCTGTTGTTGGACATTTTGATTGCTTCACTGTCTTGGCTATTGTGAATAACGCTGCACTGTAGCTTTTGCAGCCTGTGTCTTCTCGATTCTTGTCTTCTTGGGTGAGAGGTCCAATGGTGCGCCTGCTGGATTGAATGGTACCTCCATTTTTACTTATAAACACAGCTCCTTTCTGTTCTCATTATTGGCTGTTACCACTTTACGTCTCACCAGCAGGTAGAGGGTACACAGTTCTCGAAATCCCCTTTAGCATTTATTTTTTGTAGATATTTTCCTGATGGTTAGTTGACTGGTGTGAGTTGAAACTTTTTGTAGATTAGATTGCATGGGTCTAACACTTCCTGAGGTTGAGCTTTATCCATTTTCCTTGTTTTAAAAAAGAGAGTGAGTAAAACTTACCTCTTCATACTCTCTTCTTGAAACATTTGCGTGTTTTGAATGTTTTTGTCCATTCCCTACTTCAGCACAATTTTTTAGGGAAGCTGTGTTTACAGCTCTGAGTCCTTGTGAATGTTAAGTGACCATTAGCTGTGAGTTTAAGGCTGCTCTTGCAGGAAACGGCCACAAGGTGGCAGCATTTCTCCTTTACCAACTTTGGGTACTAGGGAAACAGAGCCTTAATAGAAGTGGTGTTCTAGGTTGTAAATTAGAATGGAATGTGCCAGGAAAAACCCTTTAAGTTTATGTCTCATTACTTCTTGTTCATATTTGTAATTTATTATTTTTTATCACAGCAAATTTGATTACAATGGTTTGTTTGTCCTAGGTGTGTAAGATGTGGTTCTTTCACACATATACATGTATCTATTCTTCCTCACATACTTTTCCCATGTAGGTTATGACACAATATTCAGTAGTCTTCTCCTGGTCTTCCATGGTCTTTGGTTATATATATTTCACATGATGTGTATATCTCTGTTAACCCCAATATGGTAATGTATCCAATCCTCATACCTTTCTATTTGGTGAACCATAAGTTTTTTTAATGAATCTGTGATTGCCTTTCTCTGTGGCAATTTCTTCATTGGTATCAATTTTTAGGTAACTCCTAAAAGTGATATGACAGGATATGTGTCTTTTGCTTTCTCACTTACTACAGGTGGCGTGATTACGTCTGGACTCACCTATGTTGCTGCAGATGGCATTGTTTCCCTTTTTTCACTAGGGAATATTCCATCTGTACATGGAGGAGTTCTTCTTTGTCCACCCATCTGTTGGTGGACTTTTTGGTTACTTCCATATCTTGGCTCTTGCAATACTGTGCAATGCAGATTTGCCTGCCTGTGTCTTTCCAATTCTCTCTTCTTAGATTATAGGTCGAGGAGTGGGCCTGCTGGATCATATGTTAGCTCAGTGTTTACCATTTTAAGGCACCTTCATTCCGTTCTCATTCGTTGCTCTTTCCAAGTTACCTCCCACTTGAAGTTGAGAGTATGCATTTCTCGACAATACGTTCAGCATCTATTGTTTGTAGTTTTCTTGCTGATAGTTATTCTGACAAGTGTGAGCTTATAACTCTTTGTGGTTGAATTCGCATGTGCCTCATAATCCGTTGAAATTGAGCTTTAAGGCATAGCCTTTCTACTTTTCAAGCTGTGATTACCCCTTAGTTCGTCAAAGTGTTCTCTTAAAGTATGTGTCACATTTTGAAATGTTTTGGCCATTACCTGCCTCAAGACATTTTCAGGGCAGTTTTCATTTACAGTCCTGCAGTACTTGTTCCTATGAAATGACCATTAGCACAGGCTTTAAAGGCGCTTTTGCAGGTAACTGCCAGAGGGCGGCAGCCTTTCTATGTTCCCCACCCTGGTAACTAGGGAAAAGACCTTGCGGCCTGTGGTGTTTCTCGGTTATAATTTAGAGTGGAGTGTGCCCGGACAAACCCATAGAAGCTGATGTCTCCTTACTTTTGTTGGATTGTTAAATTTAATTTTTATTTTTTATTGGAGTAATTTTCCACTGTGTACATGGACCACTTGTACTTTGTGCATTCCTCGGTTGATGGACATTTTCATTGCTTCCAAGTGTTGGCTCTGGTAAATATTGTTGGAGTGCAGGATTGCCAGCCTGTGACTTTTGGATTGTCATTTTTTCAGGTGATAGGCCTAGGAGTGGGTGCGATTGATTGACTGGTAGCACCGTGTTTCCCTTTTCAAAGCACCTTCTTTGTGTTGTCATTAGTGGCTCTTACCACGTCCCCCTTAGAATGGAGGGTACGCATTTCTCCCCAATCGCTTCAGCATTTATTGTTTGCAGCATTTATGCTAATGGCCCTGCTAGCTGCTGTGAGCTGACAGGTTTTTGTAATTTGGGTTTGCATGTCTTTGAAAATGCGTAAAACTCATCATTTTTCTCCGTCGTTTTCTTTTCTGTTAAAAAAAAGGAAACAGTTGGGAGTACAATATGACTCTTGCAATTGTCTTCTTGGAATGTTGCCCTCTTTTGAAATTTTTGGTCGATTTTCCACCGCAGAATTTTTTTAGAGAGCAGGTGTCATTTACCGATCTGCAAGTTTGGTGAATATTTAGAGACCTTTAGCAATGGGTTTAAAGCTGCTGTTGTGGGAAGTGGCCTCAAGGAGGCAGCATTTCTCCATTCCCAAATCTGGGTACTAGGGCAGCAGAGCCTTTCTGGATGTCGTGTTCCTAGGTTGTAAGTTACATTGGAATGTGCATGGAGAAACCCCCATAAGTTTATGTCTCATTATTTCTTCTTAGTTTAAAAAATTTTTTTTATTTGGGGTAAAGCTTAGAATATTGTTTGTCCTAGGTGTACAAAATCTGGTTCATTTGTACATTATATATGTCTATTCACGTACAGATCCTCTTCCCATGGGAAATGTTACAGAGACTTCCGCAGACCTCCCTTGCTATATGGTCGGTCTTTTTGAGATATGTATATAATATGTGTTTGTATACATATAGTAACACTAATCTTAATTTATCCATTCCCCCCACCTTTCCTTTTAGATGAGCATAGTTTGTTTTCTAAGTCTGTGAGTATCTTTCTCTGTGGAAATATGTTCATTTGTGTCAGTTATTAGATAACGCCTATAAGTGATATCATAGAATATAGGTCTTTTGGTTTCTGACTTAGCTCATGTTTCGTGATTATCTCCAGACTCATTTGTGGTGCCTCAAAGAGCAATGGTTCATTGTTTTCCATGGCTAATATTCCATTGTGTACATGGACCACTTCTTCTTTATCCATTCACCTGTTGTTGGACATTTTGATTGCTTCACTGTCTTGGCTATTGTGAGTAAGGCTGCACTCCAGCTTTTGCAGCCTGTGTCTTCTCGATTCTTGTCTTCTCATGTAAGATGTCCAATGGTGCGCCTGCTGGATTGAATGGTACCTCCATTTTTACTTATAAACAAAGCTCCTTTCTGTTCTCATTATTGGCTGTTGCCCTTTTATGTCTCACCAGCAGGTTGAGGGTACACAGTTCTCTAAAACCCCTTCAGCATTTACTGTTTGTAGACTTTTTGCTAATGGTTAGTCGACTGGTGTAAGTTGAAACTTTTTGTAGATTAGATTGCATGGGTCTAACACTTCCTGAGGTTGAGCTTTTATCCATTTTCCTTTTTTTTTTAAACGAGAGTGAGTAAAACTTACCTCTTCATACTCACTTCTTGAAACATTTGCCTGTTTTGAATTTTTTTGTCCATTCCCTACTTCACTATTTTTTAGGGCAGGTGTGCTTTACAGCCCTGAGTCCTTGTGAAAGTTAAGTGACCATTAGCTGTGAGTTTAAAGCTGCTCTTGCAGGAAATCGGCCACAAGGTGGCAGCATTTCTCCTTTACCAATTTTGGTTCCTAGGGAAACAGAGCCTTAATGGAAATGGTGTTCTAGGTTGTAAATTAGAATGGAATGTGCCAGGAAAAAGCCCTCTAAGTTTATGTCTCATTACTTCTTGTTCATATTTGTAATTTACTTTTTATTTTTTATCACAGCAAATTTGATTTCAATGGTTTGTTTGTTCTAGATGTGCAAGATGTGGTTCTTTCACACACATATATGTATCTATTCTTCCTCGCATCCTTTTCTCATGTAGGTTATGACACAATGTTGAGTAGTCTTCTCTTGGTCTTCCGTATGTCTTTGGTGATTATATATTTCCCTTGGTTTGTATATCTCTGTTAACCCCAATTTGGTAATGTATCCAATCCTGATACCTTTCTATTTGGTGAACCATAAGTTTTTTTAATGAATCTATGATTGCCTTTCTCTGTGGCAATTTCTTCATTGGTATCAATTTTTAGGTAACTCCTAAAAGTGATATGATAGGATATGTGTCTTTTGCTTTCTCACTTACTACAGGTGGCGTAATTACGTCTAGACTCACCTATGTTGCTGAAAATGGCGTTGTTTCCATTTTTTCACTAGCGAATATTCCATCTGTACATGGAGGAGTTCTTCTTAGTCCACCCATCTGTTGGTGGACATTTTACTTACTTCCATATATTGGCTATTGTAATAGTGTGCAAAGCAGATTTGCCTGCCTGTGTCTTTCTAATTCTCTCTTCTCAGACTATAGGTCGAAGAGTGGGCCTGCTGGATCATATGGTAGCTCAATGTTTACCTTTTTAAGGCACCTCCATTCTGTTCTCATTCGTGGCTCTTTCCAAGTTACCTCCCACTGAAAGTTAAGGGTATGCATTTCTCCACGACACCTTCAGCATTTATTGTTTGTAGTTTTCTTGCTGATGGTTATTCTGACAAGTGTGAGCTTATAACTCTTTGTGGTTGAATTCGCATGTGCCTCATAATCCGTTGAAATTGAGCTTTAAGGCATATCCTTTCTATTTTTCAAGCTGTGATTACCCCTTAGTTCTTCAAAGTGTTCTCTTAAAGTATGTGTCACATTTGGAAATGTTTTGGCCATTACCTCCCTCAAGACATTTTGAGGGCAGGTTTCATTTACAGTCCTGCAGTACTTGTTCCTATGAAATGACCATTAGCACAGGCTTTAAAGGTGCTTTTGCAGGTAACTGCCAGAGGGCGGCAGCCTTTCTATGTTCCCCACCCTGGTAACTAGGGAAAAGCCCTTGCGGCCTGTGGTGTTTCTCGGTTATAAATTAGAGTGGAGTGTGCCTGGACAAACCCACAGAAGCTGATGTCTCCTTACTTTTGTTGGATTGTTAAATTTAATTTTTATTTTTTATTGGAGTAATTTTCCACTGTGTACATGGACCACTTCTACTTTGTGCATTCCTCGGTTGATGGACATTTTCATTGCTTCCAAGTGTTGGCTCTGGTAAATATTGTTGGAGTGCAGGATTGCCAGCCTGTGACTTTTGGATTGTCATTTTTTCAGGTGATAGGCCTAGCAGTGGGTGCGATTGATTGACTGGTAGCACCGTGTTTCCCTTTTCAAAGCACCTTCTTTGTGTTGTCTTTAGTGGCTCTTACCACGTCCCCCTTAGAATCGAGGGTACGCATTTCTCCACAATCGCTTCAGCATTTATTGTTTGCAGCATTTATGCTAATGGCCCTTCTGGCTGCTGTGAGCTGATGATAGGTTTTTGTAATTTGGGTTTGCATGTCTTTGAAAATGCGTAAAACTCATCATTTTTCTCCGCCGTTTTCTTTTCTCTTAAAAAAAAGGAAACAATTGGAAGTACAATATAACTCTTGCAATTGTCCTCTTGGAAGTTTGCCCTCTTTTGAATTTTTTGGTCGATTTTCCACCGCAGAATTTTTTTAGAGAGCAGGTGTCATTTACCGATCTGCAAGTTTTGTGAATATTTAGTGACCTTTAGCAATGGGTTTAAAGCTGCTGTTGTGGGAAGTGGCCTCAAGGAGGCAGCATTTCTCCATTCCCAAATCTGGGTACTAGGACAGCAGAGCCTTTCTGGAAGTCGTTTTCCTAGGTTGTGAATTACATTGGAATGTGTATGGAGAAACCCCCATAAGTTTATGTCTCATTATTTCTTGTTGGTTTTTAAAATTTGTTTAATTGGAATAAAGCTTAGAATATTGTTTGTCCTAGGTGTACACAATCTGGTTCATTTGTACATTATATATTTCTATTCAAGTACAGATCCTCTTCCCATGTAAAGTGTTACAGAGGGCTCCACAGACCTCCCTTGCTATATGGTCGGTCTTTTTGAGATATGTATATAATATGTGTTTGTATACATATAGTAACACTAATCTTAATTTATCCATTCCCCCCACCTTTCCTTTTAGATGAGCATAGTTTGTTTTCTAAGTCTGTGAGTGTCTTTCTCTGTGGGAATATGTTCATTTGTGTCAGTTATTAGATAACGCCTATAAGTGATATCATAGAATATAGGTCTTTTGCTTTCCGACTTACCTCATGCTTCTTGATTATCTCCAGACTCATTTGTGGTGCCTCAAAGAGCAATGGTTCATGGTTTTCCATGGCTAATAGTCCATTGTGTACATGGACCACTTCTTCTTTATCCATTCACCTGTTGTTGGACATTTTGATTGCTTCACTGTCTTGGCTATTGTGAATAACGCTGCACTGTAGCTTTTGCAGCCTGTGTCTTCTCGATTCTTGTCTTCTTAGGTGAGAGGTCCAATGGTGCGCCTGCTGGATTGAATGGTACCTCCATTTTTACTTATAAACACAGCTCCTTTCTGTTCTCATTATTGGCTGTTACCACTTTACGTCTCACCAGCAGGTAGAGGGTACACAGTTCTCGAAATCCCCTTTAGCATTTATTTTTTGTAGATATTTTCCTGATGGTTAGTTGACTGGTGTGAGTTGAAACTTTTTGTAGATTAGATTGCATGGGTCTAACACTTCCTGAGGTTGAGCTTTATCCATTTTCCTTGTTTTAAAAAAGAGAGTGAGTAAAACTTACCTCTTCATACTCTCTTCTTGAAACATTTGCGTGTTTTGAATGTTTTTGTCCATTCCCTACTTCAGCACAATTTTTTAGGGAAGCTGTGTTTACAGCTCTGAGTCCTTGTGAATGTTAAGTGACCATTAGCTGTGAGTTTAAGGCTGCTCTTGCAGGAAACGGCCACAAGGTGGCAGCATTTCTCCTTTACCAACTTTGGGTACTAGGGAAACAGAGCCTTAATAGAAGTGGTGTTCTAGGTTGTAAATTAGAATGGAATGTGCCAGGAAAAACCCTTTAAGTTTATGTCTCATTACTTCTTGTTCATATTTGTAATTTATTATTTTTTATCACAGCAAATTTGATTACAATGGTTTGTTTGTCCTAGGTGTGTAAGATGTGGTTCTTTCACACATATACATGTATCTATTCTTCCTCACATACTTTTCCCATGTAGGTTATGACACAATATTCAGTAGTCTTCTCCTGGTCTTCCATGGTCTTTGGTTATATATATTTCACATGATGTGTATATCTCTGTTAACCCCAATATGGTAATGTATCCAATCCTCATACCTTTCTATTTGGTGAACCATAAGTTTTTTTAATGAATCTGTGATTGCCTTTCTCTGTGGCAATTTCTTCATTGGTATCAATTTTTAGGTAACTCCTAAAAGTGATATGACAGGATATGTGTCTTTTGCTTTCTCACTTACTACAGGTGGCGTGATTACGTCTGGACTCACCTATGTTGCTGCAGATGGCATTGTTTCCCTTTTTTCACTAGGGAATATTCCATCTGTACATGGAGGAGTTCTTCTTTGTCCACCCATCTGTTGGTGGACTTTTTGGTTACTTCCATATCTTGGCTCTTGCAATACTGTGCAATGCAGATTTGCCTGCCTGTGTCTTTCCAATTCTCTCTTCTTAGATTATAGGTCGAGGAGTGGGCCTGCTGGATCATATGTTAGCTCAGTGTTTACCATTTTAAGGCACCTTCATTCCGTTCTCATTCGTTGCTCTTTCCAAGTTACCTCCCACTTGAAGTTGAGAGTATGCATTTCTCGACAATACGTTCAGCATCTATTGTTTGTAGTTTTCTTGCTGATAGTTATTCTGACAAGTGTGAGCTTATAACTCTTTGTGGTTGAATTCGCATGTGCCTCATAATCCGTTGAAATTGAGCTTTAAGGCATAGCCTTTCTACTTTTCAAGCTGTGATTACCCCTTAGTTCGTCAAAGTGTTCTCTTAAAGTATGTGTCACATTTTGAAATGTTTTGGCCATTACCTGCCTCAAGACATTTTCAGGGCAGTTTTCATTTACAGTCCTGCAGTACTTGTTCCTATGAAATGACCATTAGCACAGGCTTTAAAGGCGCTTTTGCAGGTAACTGCCAGAGGGCGGCAGCCTTTCTATGTTCCCCACCCTGGTAACTAGGGAAAAGACCTTGCGGCCTGTGGTGTTTCTCGGTTATAATTTAGAGTGGAGTGTGCCCGGACAAACCCATAGAAGCTGATGTCTCCTTACTTTTGTTGGATTGTTAAATTTAATTTTTATTTTTTATTGGAGTAATTTTCCACTGTGTACATGGACCACTTCTACTTTGTGCATTCCTCGGTTGATGGACATTTTCATTGCTTCCAAGTGTTGGCTCTGGTAAATATTGTTGGAGTGCAGGATTGCCAGCCTGTGACTTTTGGATTGTCATTTTTTCAGGTGATAGGCCTAGGAGTGGGTGCGATTGATTGACTGGTAGCACCGTGTTTCCCTTTTCAAAGCACCTTCTTTGTGTTGTCATTAGTGGCTCTTACCACGTCCCCCTTAGAATGGAGGGTACGCATTTCTCCCCAATCGCTTCAGCATTTATTGTTTGCAGCATTTATGCTAATGGCCCTGCTAGCTGCTGTGAGCTGACAGGTTTTTGTAATTTGGGTTTGCATGTCTTTGAAAATGCGTAAAACTCATCATTTTTCTCCGTCGTTTTCTTTTCTGTTAAAAAAAAGGAAACAGTTGGGAGTACAATATGACTCTTGCAATTGTCTTCTTGGAATGTTGCCCTCTTTTGAATTTTTTGGTCGATTTTCCACCGCAGAATTTTTTTAGAGAGCAGGTGTCATTTACCGATCTGCAAGTTTGGTGAATATTTAGAGACCTTTAGCAATGGGTTTAAAGCTGCTGTTGTGGGAAGTGGCCTCAAGGAGGCAGCATTTCTCCATTCCCAAATCTGGGTACTAGGGCAGCAGAGCCTTTCTGGATGTCGTGTTCCTAGGTTGTAAGTTACATTGGAATGTGCATGGAGAAACCCCCATAAGTTTATGTCTCATTATTTCTTCTTAGTTTAAAAAATTTTTTTTATTTGGGGTAAAGCTTAGAATATTGTTTGTCCTAGGTGTACAAAATCTGGTTCATTTGTACATTATATATGTCTATTCACGTACAGATCCTCTTCCCATGGGAAATGTTACAGAGACTTCCGCAGACCTCCCTTGCTATATGGTCGGTCTTTTTGAGATATGTATATAATATGTGTTTGTATACATATAGTAACACTAATCTTAATTTATCCATTCCCCCCACCTTTCCTTTTAGATGAGCATAGTTTGTTTTCTAAGTCTGTGAGTATCTTTCTCTGTGGAAATATGTTCATTTGTGTCAGTTATTAGATAACGCCTATAAGTGATATCATAGAATATAGGTCTTTTGCTTTCTGACTTAGCTCATGTTTCGTGATTATCTCCAGACTCATTTGTGGTGCCTCAAAGAGCAATGGTTCATTGTTTTCCATGGCTAATATTCCATTGTGTACATGGACCACTTCTTCTTTATCCATTCACCTGTTGTTGGACATTTTGATTGCTTCACTGTCTTGGCTATTGTGAGTAAGGCTGCACTCCAGCTTTTGCAGCCTGTGTCTTCTCGATTCTTGTCTTCTCATGTAAGATGTCCAATGGTGCGCCTGCTGGATTGAATGGTACCTCCATTTTTACTTATAAACAAAGCTCCTTTCTGTTCTCATTATTGGCTGTTGCCCTTTTATGTCTCACCAGCAGGTTGAGGGTACACAGTTCTCTAAAACCCCTTCAGCATTTACTGTTTGTAGACTTTTTGCTAATGGTTAGTCGACTGGTGTAAGTTGAAACTTTTTGTAGATTAGATTGCATGGGTCTAACACTTCCTGAGGTTGAGCTTTTATCCATTTTCCTTTTTTTTTTAAACGAGAGTGAGTAAAACTTACCTCTTCATACTCACTTCTTGAAACATTTGCCTGTTTTGAATTTTTTTGTCCATTCCCTACTTCACTATTTTTTAGGGCAGGTGTGCTTTACAGCCCTGAGTCCTTGTGAAAGTTAAGTGACCATTAGCTGTGAGTTTAAAGCTGCTCTTGCAGGAAATCGGCCACAAGGTGGCAGCATTTCTCCTTTACCAATTTTGGTTCCTAGGGAAACAGAGCCTTAATGGAAATGGTGTTCTAGGTTGTAAATTAGAATGGAATGTGCCAGGAAAAAGCCCTCTAAGTTTATGTCTCATTACTTCTTGTTCATATTTGTAATTTACTTTTTATTTTTTATCACAGCAAATTTGATTTCAATGGTTTGTTTGTTCTAGATGTGCAAGATGTGGTTCTTTCACACACATATATGTATCTATTCTTCCTCGCATCCTTTTCTCATGTAGGTTATGACACAATGTTGAGTAGTCTTCTCTTGGTCTTCCGTATGTCTTTGGTGATTATATATTTCCCTTGGTTTGTATATCTCTGTTAACCCCAATTTGGTAATGTATCCAATCCTGATACCTTTCTATTTGGTGAACCATAAGTTTTTTTAATGAATCTATGATTGCCTTTCTCTGTGGCAATTTCTTCATTGGTATCAATTTTTAGGTAACTCCTAAAAGTGATATGATAGGATATGTGTCTTTTGCTTTCTCACTTACTACAGGTGGCGTAATTACGTCTAGACTCACCTATGTTGCTGAAAATGGCGTTGTTTCCATTTTTTCACTAGCGAATATTCCATCTGTACATGGAGGAGTTCTTCTTAGTCCACCTATCTGTTGGTGGACATTTTACTTACTTCCATATATTGGCTATTGTAATAGTGTGCAAAGCAGATTTGCCTGCCTGTGTCTTTCTAATTCTCTCTTCTCAGACTATAGGTCGAAGAGTGGGCCTGCTGGATCATATGGTAGCTCAATGTTTACCTTTTTAAGGCACCTCCATTCTGTTCTCATTCGTGGCTCTTTCCAAGTTACCTCCCACTGAAAGTTAAGGGTATGCATTTCTCCACGACACCGTCAGCATTTATTGTTTGTAGTTTTCTTGCTGATGGTTATTCTGACAAGTGTGAGCTTATAACTCTTTGTGGTTGAATTCGCATGTGCCTCATAATCCGTTGAAATTGAGCTTTAAGGCATATCCTTTCTATTTTTCAAGCTGTGATTACCCCTTAGTTCTTCAAAGTGTTCTCTTAAAGTATGTGTCACATTTGGAAATGTTTTGGCCATTACCTCCCTCAAGACATTTTGAGGGCAGGTTTCATTTACAGTCCTGCAGTACTTGTTCCTATGAAATGACCATTAGCACAGGCTTTAAAGGTGCTTTTGCAGGTAACTGCCAGAGGGCGGCAGCCTTTCTATGTTCCCCACCCTGGTACCTAGGGAAAAGCCCTTGCGGCCTGTGGTGTTTCTCGGTTATAAATTAGAGTGGAGTGTGCCTGGACAAACCCACAGAAGCTGATGTCTCCTTACTTTTGTTGGATTGTTAAATTTAATTTTTATTTTTTATTGGAGTAATTTTCCACTGTGTACATGGACCACTTCTACTTTGTGCATTCCTCGGTTGATGGACATTTTCATTGCTTCCAAGTGTTGGCTCTGGTAAATATTGTTGGAGTGCAGGATTGCCAGCCTGTGACTTTTGGATTGTCATTTTTTCAGGTGATAGGCCTAGCAGTGGGTGCGATTGATTGACTGGTAGCACCGTGTTTCCCTTTTCAAAGCACCTTCTTTGTGTTGTCTTTAGTGGCTCTTACCACGTCCCCCTTAGAATCGAGGGTACGCATTTCTCCACAATCGCTTCAGCATTTATTGTTTGCAGCATTTATGCTAATGGCCCTTCTGGCTGCTGTGAGCTGATGATAGGTTTTTGTAATTTGGGTTTGCATGTCTTTGAAAATGCGTAAAACTCATCATTTTTCTCCGCCGTTTTCTTTTCTCTTAAAAAAAAGGAAACAATTGGAAGTACAATATAACTCTTGCAATTGTCCTCTTGGAAGTTTGCCCTCTTTTGAATTTTTTGGTCGATTTTCCACCGCAGAATTTTTTTAGAGAGCAGGTGTCATTTACCGATCTGCAAGTTTTGTGAATATTTAGTGACCTTTAGCAATGGGTTTAAAGCTGCTGTTGTGGGAAGTGGCCTCAAGGAGGCAGCATTTCTCCATTCCCAAATCTGGGTACTAGGACAGCAGAGCCTTTCTGGAAGTCGTTTTCCTAGGTTGTGAATTACATTGGAATGTGTATGGAGAAACCCCCATAAGTTTATGTCTCATTATTTCTTGTTGGTTTTTAAAATTTGTTTAATTGGAATAAAGCTTAGAATATTGTTTGTCCTAGGTGTACACAATCTGGTTCATTTGTACATTATATATTTCTATTCAAGTACAGATCCTCTTCCCATGTAAAGTGTTACAGAGGGCTCCACAGACCTCCCTTGCTATATGGTCGGTCTTTTTGAGATATGTATATAATATGTGTTTGTATACATATAGTAACACTAATCTTAATTTATCCATTCCCCCCACCTTTCCTTTTAGATGAGCATAGTTTGTTTTCTAAGTCTGTGAGTGTCTTTCTCTGTGGGAATATGTTCATTTGTGTCAGTTATTAGATAACGCCTATAAGTGATATCATAGAATATAGGTCTTTTGCTTTCCGACTTACCTCATGCTTCTTGATTATCTCCAGACTCATTTGTGGTGCCTCAAAGAGCAATGGTTCATGGTTTTCCATGGCTAATAGTCCATTGTGTACATGGACCACTTCTTCTTTATCCATTCACCTGTTGTTGGACATTTTGATTGCTTCACTGTCTTGGCTATTGTGAATAACGCTGCACTGTAGCTTTTGCAGCCTGTGTCTTCTCGATTCTTGTCTTCTTAGGTGAGAGGTCCAATGGTGCGCCTGCTGGATTGAATGGTACCTCCATTTTTACTTATAAACACAGCTCCTTTCTGTTCTCATTATTGGCTGTTACCACTTTACGTCTCACCAGCAGGTAGAGGGTACACAGTTCTCGAAATCCCCTTTAGCATTTATTTTTTGTAGATATTTTCCTGATGGTTAGTTGACTGGTGTGAGTTGAAACTTTTTGTAGATTAGATTGCATGGGTCTAACACTTCCTGAGGTTGAGCTTTATCCATTTTCCTTGTTTTAAAAAAGAGAGTGAGTAAAAGTTACCTCTTCATACTCTCTTCTTGAAACATTTGCGTGTTTTGAATGTTTTTGTCCATTCCCTACTTCAGCACAATTTTTTAGGGAAGCTGTGTTTACAGCTCTGAGTCCTTGTGAATGTTAAGTGACCATTAGCTGTGAGTTTAAGGCTGCTCTTGCAGGAAACGGCCACAAGGTGGCAGCATTTCTCCTTTACCAACTTTGGGTACTAGGGAAACAGAGCCTTAATAGAAGTGGTGTTCTAGGTTGTAAATTAGAATGGAATGTGCCAGGAAAAACCCTTTAAGTTTATGTCTCATTACTTCTTGTTCATATTTGTAATTTATTATTTTTTATCACAGCAAATTTGATTACAATGGTTTGTTTGTCCTAGGTGTGTAAGATGTGGTTCTTTCACACATATACATGTATCTATTCTTCCTCACATACTTTTCCCATGTAGGTTATGACACAATATTCAGTAGTCTTCTCCTGGTCTTCCATGGTCTTTGGTTATATATATTTCACATGATGTGTATATCTCTGTTAACCCCAATATGGTAATGTATCCAATCCTCATACCTTTCTATTTGGTGAACCATAAGTTTTTTTAATGAATCTGTGATTGCCTTTCTCTGTGGCAATTTCTTCATTGGTATCAATTTTTAGGTAACTCCTAAAAGTGATATGACAGGATATGTGTCTTTTGCTTTCTCACTTACTACAGGTGGCGTGATTACGTCTGGACTCACCTATGTTGCTGCAGATGGCATTGTTTCCCTTTTTTCACTAGGGAATATTCCATCTGTACATGGAGGAGTTCTTCTTTGTCCACCCATCTGTTGGTGGACTTTTTGGTTACTTCCATATCTTGGCTCTTGCAATACTGTGCAATGCAGATTTGCCTGCCTGTGTCTTTCCAATTCTCTCTTCTTAGATTATAGGTCGAGGAGTGGGCCTGCTGGATCATATGTTAGCTCAGTGTTTACCATTTTAAGGCACCTTCATTCCGTTCTCATTCGTTGCTCTTTCCAAGTTACCTCCCACTTGAAGTTGAGAGTATGCATTTCTCGACAATACGTTCAGCATCTATTGTTTGTAGTTTTCTTGCTGATAGTTATTCTGACAAGTGTGAGCTTATAACTCTTTGTGGTTGAATTCGCATGTGCCTCATAATCCGTTGAAATTGAGCTTTAAGGCATAGCCTTTCTACTTTTCAAGCTGTGATTACCCCTTAGTTCGTCAAAGTGTTCTCTTAAAGTATGTGTCACATTTTGAAATGTTTTGGCCATTACCTGCCTCAAGACATTTTCAGGGCAGTTTTCATTTACAGTCCTGCAGTACTTGTTCCTATGAAATGACCATTAGCACAGGCTTTAAAGGCGCTTTTGCAGGTAACTGCCAGAGGGCGGCAGCCTTTCTATGTTCCCCACCCTGGTAACTAGGGAAAAGACCTTGCGGCCTGTGGTGTTTCTCGGTTATAATTTAGAGTGGAGTGTGCCCGGACAAACCCATAGAAGCTGATGTCTCCTTACTTTTGTTGGATTGTTAAATTTAATTTTTATTTTTTATTGGAGTAATTTTCCACTGTGTACATGGACCACTTCTACTTTGTGCATTCCTCGGTTGATGGACATTTTCATTGCTTCCAAGTGTTGGCTCTGGTAAATATTGTTGGAGTGCAGGATTGCCAGCCTGTGACTTTTGGATTGTCATTTTTTCAGGTGATAGGCCTAGGAGTGGGTGCGATTGATTGACTGGTAGCACCGTGTTTCCCTTTTCAAAGCACCTTCTTTGTGTTGTCATTAGTGGCTCTTACCACGTCCCCCTTAGAATGGAGGGTACGCATTTCTCCCCAATCGCTTCAGCATTTATTGTTTGCAGCATTTATGCTAATGGCCCTGCTAGCTGCTGTGAGCTGACAGGTTTTTGTAATTTGGGTTTGCATGTCTTTGAAAATGCGTAAAACTCATCATTTTTCTCCGTCGTTTTCTTTTCTGTTAAAAAAAAGGAAACAGTTGGGAGTACAATATGACTCTTGCAATTGTCTTCTTGGAATGTTGCCCTCTTTTGAAATTTTTGGTCGATTTTCCACCGCAGAATTTTTTTAGAGAGCAGGTGTCATTTACCGATCTGCAAGTTTGGTGAATATTTAGAGACCTTTAGCAATGGGTTTAAAGCTGCTGTTGTGGGAAGTGGCCTCAAGGAGGCAGCATTTCTCCATTCCCAAATCTGGGTACTAGGGCAGCAGAGCCTTTCTGGATGTCGTGTTCCTAGGTTGTAAGTTACATTGGAATGTGCATGGAGAAACCCCCATAAGTTTATGTCTCATTATTTCTTCTTAGTTTAAAAAATTTTTTTTATTTGGGGTAAAGCTTAGAATATTGTTTGTCCTAGGTGTACAAAATCTGGTTCATTTGTACATTATATATGTCTATTCACGTACAGATCCTCTTCCCATGGGAAATGTTACAGAGACTTCCGCAGACCTCCCTTGCTATATGGTCGGTCTTTTTGAGATATGTATATAATATGTGTTTGTATACATATAGTAACACTAATCTTAATTTATCCATTCCCCCCACCTTTCCTTTTAGATGAGCATAGTTTGTTTTCTAAGTCTGTGAGTATCTTTCTCTGTGGAAATATGTTCATTTGTGTCAGTTATTAGATAACGCCTATAAGTGATATCATAGAATATAGGTCTTTTGCTTTCTGACTTAGCTCATGTTTCGTGATTATCTCCAGACTCATTTGTGGTGCCTCAAAGAGCAATGGTTCATTGTTTTCCATGGCTAATATTCCATTGTGTACATGGACCACTTCTTCTTTATCCATTCACCTGTTGTTGGACATTTTGATTGCTTCACTGTCTTGGCTATTGTGAGTAAGGCTGCACTCCAGCTTTTGCAGCCTGTGTCTTCTCGATTCTTGTCTTCTCATGTAAGATGTCCAATGGTGCGCCTGCTGGATTGAATGGTACCTCCATTTTTACTTATAAACAAAGCTCCTTTCTGTTCTCATTATTGGCTGTTGCCCTTTTATGTCTCACCAGCAGGTTGAGGGTACACAGTTCTCTAAAACCCCTTCAGCATTTACTGTTTGTAGACTTTTTGCTAATGGTTAGTCGACTGGTGTAAGTTGAAACTTTTTGTAGATTAGATTGCATGGGTCTAACACTTCCTGAGGTTGAGCTTTTATCCATTTTCCTTTTTTTTTTAAACGAGAGTGAGTAAAACTTACCTCTTCATACTCACTTCTTGAAACATTTGCCTGTTTTGAATTTTTTTGTCCATTCCCTACTTCACTATTTTTTAGGGCAGGTGTGCTTTACAGCCCTGAGTCCTTGTGAAAGTTAAGTGACCATTAGCTGTGAGTTTAAAGCTGCTCTTGCAGGAAATCGGCCACAAGGTGGCAGCATTTCTCCTTTACCAATTTTGGTTCCTAGGGAAACAGAGCCTTAATGGAAATGGTGTTCTAGGTTGTAAATTAGAATGGAATGTGCCAGGAAAAAGCCCTCTAAGTTTATGTCTCATTACTTCTTGTTCATATTTGTAATTTACTTTTTATTTTTTATCACAGCAAATTTGATTTCAATGGTTTGTTTGTTCTAGATGTGCAAGATGTGGTTCTTTCACACACATATATGTATCTATTCTTCCTCGCATCCTTTTCTCATGTAGGTTATGACACAATGTTGAGTAGTCTTCTCTTGGTCTTCCGTATGTCTTTGGTGATTATATATTTCCCTTGGTTTGTATATCTCTGTTAACCCCAATTTGGTAATGTATCCAATCCTGATACCTTTCTATTTGGTGAACCATAAGTTTTTTTAATGAATCTATGATTGCCTTTCTCTGTGGCAATTTCTTCATTGGTATCAATTTTTAGGTAACTCCTAAAAGTGATATGATAGGATATGTGTCTTTTGCTTTCTCACTTACTACAGGTGGCGTAATTACGTCTAGACTCACCTATGTTGCTGAAAATGGCGTTGTTTCCATTTTTTCACTAGCGAATATTCCATCTGTACATGGAGGAGTTCTTCTTAGTCCACCCATCTGTTGGTGGACATTTTACTTACTTCCATATATTGGCTATTGTAATAGTGTGCAAAGCAGATTTGCCTGCCTGTGTCTTTCTAATTCTCTCTTCTCAGACTATAGGTCGAAGAGTGGGCCTGCTGGATCATATGGTAGCTCAATGTTTACCTTTTTAAGGCACCTCCATTCTGTTCTCATTCGTGGCTCTTTCCAAGTTACCTCCCACTGAAAGTTAAGGGTATGCATTTCTCCACGACACCTTCAGCATTTATTGTTTGTAGTTTTCTTGCTGATGGTTATTCTGACAAGTGTGAGCTTATAACTCTTTGTGGTTGAATTCGCATGTGCCTCATAATCCGTTGAAATTGAGCTTTAAGGCATATCCTTTCTATTTTTCAAGCTGTGATTACCCCTTAGTTCTTCAAAGTGTTCTCTTAAAGTATGTGTCACATTTGGAAATGTTTTGGCCATTACCTCCCTCAAGACATTTTGAGGGCAGGTTTCATTTACAGTCCTGCAGTACTTGTTCCTATGAAATGACCATTAGCACAGGCTTTAAAGGTGCTTTTGCAGGTAACTGCCAGAGGGCGGCAGCCTTTCTATGTTCCCCACCCTGGTAACTAGGGAAAAGACCTTGCGGCCTGTGGTGTTTCTCGGTTATAAATTAGAGTGGAGTGTGCCTGGACAAACCCACAGAAGCTGATGTCTCCTTACTTTTGTTGGATTGTTAAATTTAATTTTTATTTTTTATTGGAGTAATTTTCCACTGTGTACATGGACCACTTCTACTTTGTGCATTCCTCGGTTGATGGACATTTTCATTGCTTCCAAGTGTTGGCTCTGGTAAATATTGTTGGAGTGCAGGATTGCCAGCCTGTGACTTTTGGATTGTCATTTTTTCAGGTGATAGGCCTAGCAGTGGGTGCGATTGATTGACTGGTAGCACCGTGTTTCCCTTTTCAAAGCACCTTCTTTGTGTTGTCTTTAGTGGCTCTTACCACGTCCCCCTTAGAATCGAGGGTACGCATTTCTCCACAATCGCTTCAGCATTTATTGTTTGCAGCATTTATGCTAATGGCCCTTCTGGCTGCTGTGAGCTGATGATAGGTTTTTGTAATTTGGGTTTGCATGTCTTTGAAAATGCGTAAAACTCATCATTTTTCTCCGCCGTTTTCTTTTCTCTTAAAAAAAAGGAAACAATTGGAAGTACAATATAACTCTTGCAATTGTCCTCTTGGAAGTTTGCCCTCTTTTGAATTTTTTGGTCGATTTTCCACCGCAGAATTTTTTTAGAGAGCAGGTGTCATTTACCGATCTGCAAGTTTTGTGAATATTTAGTGACCTTTAGCAATGGGTTTAAAGCTGCTGTTGTGGGAAGTGGCCTCAAGGAGGCAGTATTTCTCCATTCCCAAATCTGGGTACTAGGACAGCAGAGCCTTTCTGGAAGTCGTTTTCCTAGGTTGTGAATTACATTGGAATGTGTATGGAGAAACCCCCATAAGTTTATGTCTCATTATTTCTTGTTGGTTTTTAAAATTTGTTTAATTGGAATAAAGCTTAGAATATTGTTTGTCCTAGGTGTACACAATCTGGTTCATTTGTACATTATATATTTCTATTCAAGTACAGATCCTCTTCCCATGTAAAGTGTTACAGAGGGCTCCACAGACCTCCCTTGCTATATGGTCGGTCTTTTTGAGATATGTATATAATATGTGTTTGTATACATATAGTAACACTAATCTTAATTTATCCATTCCCCCCACCTTTCCTTTTAGATGAGCATAGTTTGTTTTCTAAGTCTGTGAGTGTCTTTCTCTGTGGGAATATGTTCATTTGTGTCAGTTATTAGATAACGCCTATAAGTGATATCATAGAATATAGGTCTTTTGCTTTCCGACTTACCTCATGCTTCTTGATTATCTCCAGACTCATTTGTGGTGCCTCAAAGAGCAATGGTTCATGGTTTTCCATGGCTAATAGTCCATTGTGTACATGGACCACTTCTTCTTTATCCATTCACCTGTTGTTGGACATTTTGATTGCTTCACTGTCTTGGCTATTGTGAATAACGCTGCACTGTAGCTTTTGCAGCCTGTGTCTTCTCGATTCTTGTCTTCTTAGGTGAGAGGTCCAATGGTGCGCCTGCTGGATTGAATGGTACCTCCATTTTTACTTATAAACACAGCTCCTTTCTGTTCTCATTATTGGCTGTTACCACTTTACGTCTCACCAGCAGGTAGAGGGTACACAGTTCTCGAAATCCCCTTTAGCATTTATTTTTTGTAGATATTTTCCTGATGGTTAGTTGACTGGTGTGAGTTGAAACTTTTTGTAGATTAGATTGCATGGGTCTAACACTTCCTGAGGTTGAGTTTTATCCATTTTCCTTGTTTTAAAAAAGAGAGTGAGTAAAACTTACCTCTTCATACTCTCTTCTTGAAACATTTGCGTGTTTTGAATGTTTTTGTCCATTCCCTACTTCAGCACAATTTTTTAGGGAAGCTGTGTTTACAGCTCTGAGTCCTTGTGAATGTTAAGTGACCATTAGCTGTGAGTTTAAGGCTGCTCTTGCAGAAAACGGCCACAAGGTGGCAGCATTTCTCCTTTACCAACTTTGGGTACTAGGGAAACAGAGCCTTAATAGAAGTGGTGTTCTAGGTTGTAAATTAGAATGGAATGTGCCAGGAAAAACCCTTTAAGTTTATGTCTCATTACTTCTTGTTCATATTTGTAATTTATTATATTTTATCACAGCAAATTTGATTACAATGGTTTGTTTGTCCTAGGTGTGTAAGATGTGGTTCTTTCACACATATACATGTATCTATTCTTCCTCACATACTTTTCCCATGTAGGTTATGACACAATATTCAGTAGTCTTCTCCTGGTCTTCCATGGTCTTTGATTATATATATTTCACATGATGTGTATATCTCTGTTAACCCCAATATGGTAATGTATCCAATCCTCATACCTTTCTATTTGGTGAACCATAAGTTTTTTTAATGAATCTGTGATTGCCTTTCTCTGTGACAATTTCTTCATTGGTATCAATTTTTAGGTAACTCCTAAAAGTGATATGACAGGATATGTGTCTTTTGCTTTCTCACTTACTACAGGTGGCGTGATTACGTCTGGACTCACCTATGTTGCTGCAGATGGCATTGTTTCCCTTTTTTCACTAGGGAATATTCCATCTGTACATGGAGGAGTTCTTCTTTGTCCACCCATCTGTTGGTGGACTTTTTGGTTACTTCCATATCTTGGCTATTGTAATACTGTGCAATGCAGATTTGCCTGCCTGTGTCTTGCCAATTCTCTCTTCTTAGATTATAGGTCGAGGAGTGGGCCTGCTGGATCATATGTTAGCTCAGTGTTTACCATTTTAGGCACCTTCATTCCGTTCTCATTCGTTGCTCTTTCCAAGTTACCTCCCACTTGAAGTTGAGAGTATGCATTTCTCGACAATACGTTCAGCATCTATTGTTTGTAGTTTTCTTGCTGATAGTTATTCTGACAAGTGTGAGCTTATAACTCTTTGTGGTTGAATTCGCATGTGCCTCATAATCCGTTGAAATTGAGCTTTAAGGCATAGCCTTTCTACTTTTCAAGCTGTGATTACCCCTTAGTTCGTCAAAGTGTTCTCTTAAAGTATGTGTCACATTTTGAAATGTTTTGGCCATTACCTGCCTCAAGACATTTTCAGGGCAGTTTTCATTTACAGTCCTGCAGTACTTGTTCCTATGAAATGACCATTAGCACAGGCTTTAAAGGTGCTTTTGCAGGTAACTGCCAGAGGGCGGCAGCCTTTCTATGTTCCCCACCCTGGTAACTAGGGAAAAGACCTTGCGGCCTGTGGTGTTTCTCGGTTATAATTTAGAGTGGAGTTTGGCTGGAAAAACCCATAGAAGCTGATGTCTCCTTACTTTTGTTGGATTGTTAAATTTAATTTTTATTTTTTATTGGAGTAATTTTCCACTGTGTACATGGACCACTTCTACTTTGTGTATTCCTCGGTTGATGGACATTTTCATTGCTTCCAAGTGTTGGCTCTGGTAAATATTGTTGGAGTGCAGGATTGCCAGCCTGTGACTTTTGGATTGTCATTTTTTCAGGTGATAGGCCTAGGAGTGGGTGCGATTGATTGACTGGTAGCATCGTATTTCCCTTTTCAAAGCACCTTCTTTGTGTTGTCATTAGTGGCTCTTACCACGTCCCCCTTAGAATGGAGGGTACGCATTTCTCCCCAATCGCTTCAGCATTTATTGTTTGCAGCATTTATGCTAATGGCCCTGCTAGCTGCTGTGAGCTGACAGGTTTTTGTAATTTGGGTTTGCATGTCTTTGAAAATGCGTAAAACTCATCATTTTTCTCCGTCGTTTTCTTTTCTGTTAAAAAAAAGGAAACAGTTGGGAGTACAATATGACTCTTGCAATTGTCTTCTTGGAATGTTGCCCTCTTTTGAAATTTTTGGTCGATTTTCCACCGCAGAATTTTTTTAGAGAGCAAGTGTCATTTACCGATCTGCAAGTTTGGTGAATATTTAGAGACCTTTAGCAATGGGTTTAAAGCTGCTGTTGTGGGAAGTGGCCTCAAGGAGGCAGCATTTCTCCATTCCCAAATCTGGGTACTAGGGCAGCAGAGCCTTTCTGGATGTCGTGTTCCTAGGTTGTAAGTTACATTGGAATGTGCATGGAGAAACCCCCATAAGTTTATGTCTCATTATTTCTTCTTAGTTTTAAAAATTTTTTTTTATGGGGTAAAGCTTAGAATATTGTTTGTCCTAGGTGTACAAAATCTGGTTCATTTGTACATTATATATGTCTATTCACGTACAGATCCTCTTCCCGTGGGAAATGTTACAGAGAGTTACGCAGACCTCCCTTGCTATATGGTCGGTCTTTTTGAGATATGTATATAATATGTGTTTGTATACATATAGTAACACTAATCTTAATTTATCCATTCCCCCCACCTTTCCTTTTAGATGAGCATAGTTTGTTTTCTAAGTCTGTGAGTATCTTTCTCTGTGGAAATATGTTCATTTGTGTCAGTTATTAGATAACGCCTATAAGTGATATCATAGAATATAGGTCTTTTGCTTTCTGACTTAGCTCATGTTTCGTGATTATCTCCAGACTCATTTGTGGTGCCTCAAAGAGCAATGGTTCATTGTTTTCCATGGCTAATATTCCATTGTGTACATGGACCACTTCTTCTTTATCCATTCACCTGTTGTTGGACATTTTGATTGCTTCACTGTCTTGGCTATTGTGAGTAAGGCTGCACTCCAGCTTTTGCAGCCTGTGTCTTCTCGATTCTTGTCTTCTCATGTAAGATGTCCAATGGTGCGCCTGCTGGATTGAATGGTACCTCCATTTTTACTTATAAACAAAGCTCCTTTCTGTTCTCATTATTGGCTGTTGCCCTTTTATGTCTCACCAGCAGGTTGAGGGTACACAGTTCTCTAAAACCCCTTCAGCATTTACTGTTTGTAGACTTTTTGCTAATGGTTAGTCGACTGGTGTAAGTTGAAACTTTTTGTAGATTAGATTGCATGGGTCTAACACTTCCTGAGGTTGAGCTTTTATCCATTTTCCTTTTTTTTTTAAACGAGAGTGAGTAAAACTTACCTCTTCATACTCACTTCTTGAAACATTTGCCTGTTTTGAATTTTTTTGTCCATTCCCTACTTCACTATTTTTTAGGGCAGGTGTGCTTTACAGCCCTGAGTCCTTGTGAAAGTTAAGTGACCATTAGCTGTGAGTTTAAAGCTGCTCTTGCAGGAAATCGGCCACAAGGTGGCAGCATTTCTCCTTTACCAATTTTGGTTCCTAGGGAAACAGAGCCTTAATGGAAATGGTGTTCTAGGTTGTAAATTAGAATGGAATGTGCCAGGAAAAAGCCCTCTAAGTTTATGTCTCATTACTTCTTGTTCATATTTGTAATTTACTTTTTATTTTTTATCACAGCAAATTTGATTTCAATGGTTTGTTTGTTCTAGATGTGCAAGATGTGGTTCTTTCACACACATATATGTATCTATTCTTCCTCGCATCCTTTTCTCATGTAGGTTATGACACAATGTTGAGTAGTCTTCTCTTGGTCTTCCGTATGTCTTTGGTGATTATATATTTCCCTTGGTTTGTATATCTCTGTTAACCCCAATTTGGTAATGTATCCAATCCTGATACCTTTCTATTTGGTGAACCATAAGTTTTTTTAATGAATCTATGATTGCCTTTCTCTGTGGCAATTTCTTCATTGGTATCAATTTTTAGGTAACTCCTAAAAGTGATATGATAGGATATGTGTCTTTTGCTTTCTCACTTACTACAGGTGGCGTAATTACGTCTAGACTCACCTATGTTGCTGAAAATGGCGTTGTTTCCATTTTTTCACTAGCGAATATTCCATCTGTACATGGAGGAGTTCTTCTTAGTCCACCCATCTGTTGGTGGACATTTTACTTACTTCCATATATTGGCTATTGTAATAGTGTGCAAAGCAGATTTGCCTGCCTGTGTCTTTCTAATTCTCTCTTCTCAGACTATAGGTCGAAGAGTGGGCCTGCTGGATCATATGGTAGCTCAATGTTTACCTTTTTAAGGCACCTCCATTCTGTTCTCATTCGTGGCTCTTTCCAAGTTACCTCCCACTGAAAGTTAAGGGTATGCATTTCTCCACGACACCTTCAGCATTTATTGTTTGTAGTTTTCTTGCTGATGGTTATTCTGACAAGTGTGAGCTTATAACTCTTTGTGGTTGAATTCGCATGTGCCTCATAATCCGTTGAAATTGAGCTTTAAGGCATATCCTTTCTATTTTTCAAGCTGTGATTACCCCTTAGTTCTTCAAAGTGTTCTCTTAAAGTATGTGTCACATTTGGAAATGTTTTGGCCATTACCTCCCTCAAGACATGTTGAGGGCAGGTTTCATTTACAGTCCTGCAGTACTTGTTCCTATGAAATGACCATTAGCACAGGCTTTAAAGGTGCTTTTGCAGGTAACTGCCAGAGGGCGGCAGCCTTTCTATGTTCCCCACCCTGGTAACTAGGGAAAAGCCCTTGCGGCCTGTGGTGTTTCTCGGTTATAAATTAGAGTGGAGTGTGCCTGGACAAACCCACAGAAGCTGATGTCTCCTTACTTTTGTTGGATTGTTAAATTTAATTTTTATTTTTTATTGGAGTAATTTTCCACTGTGTACATGGACCACTTCTACTTTGTGCATTCCTCGGTTGATGGACATTTTCATTGCTTCCAAGTGTTGGCTCTGGTAAATATTGTTGGAGTGCAGGATTGCCAGCCTGTGACTTTTGGATTGTCATTTTTTCAGGTGATAGGCCTAGCAGTGGGTGCGATTGATTGACTGGTAGCACCGTGTTTCCCTTTTCAAAGCACCTTCTTTGTGTTGTCTTTAGTGGCTCTTACCACGTCCCCCTTAGAATCGAGGGTACGCATTTCTCCACAATCGCTTCAGCATTTATTGTTTGCAGCATTTATGCTAATGGCCCTTCTGGCTGCTGTGAGCTGATGATAGGTTTTTGTAATTTGGGTTTGCATGTCTTTGAAAATGCGTAAAACTCATCATTTTTCTCCGCCGTTTTCTTTTCTCTTAAAAAAAAGGAAACAATTGGAAGTACAATATAACTCTTGCAATTGTCCTCTTGGAAGTTTGCCCTCTTTTGAATTTTTTGGTCGATTTTCCACCGCAGAATTTTTTTAGAGAGCAGGTGTCATTTACCGATCTGCAAGTTTTGTGAATATTTAGTGACCTTTAGCAATGGGTTTAAAGCTGCTGTTGTGGGAAGTGGCCTCAAGGAGGCAGCATTTCTCCATTCCCAAATCTGGGTACTAGGACAGCAGAGCCTTTCTGGAAGTCGTTTTCCTAGGTTGTGAATTACATTGGAATGTGTATGGAGAAACCCCCATAAGTTTATGTCTCATTATTTCTTGTTGGTTTTTAAAATTTGTTTAATTGGAATAAAGCTTAGAATATTGTTTGTCCTAGGTGTACACAATCTGGTTCATTTGTACATTATATATTTCTATTCAAGTACAGATCCTCTTCCCATGTAAAGTGTTACAGAGGGCTCCACAGACCTCCCTTGCTATATGGTCGGTCTTTTTGAGATATGTATATAATATGTGTTTGTATACATATAGTAACACTAATCTTAATTTATCCATTCCCCCCACCTTTCCTTTTAGATGAGCATAGTTTGTTTTCTAAGTCTGTGAGTGTCTTTCTCTGTGGGAATATGTTCATTTGTGTCAGTTATTAGATAACGCCTATAAGTGATATCATAGAATATAGGTCTTTTGCTTTCCGACTTACCTCATGCTTCTTGATTATCTCCAGACTCATTTGTGGTGCCTCAAAGAGCAATGGTTCATGGTTTTCCATGGCTAATAGTCCATTGTGTACATGGACCACTTCTTCTTTATCCATTCACCTGTTGTTGGACATTTTGATTGCTTCACTGTCTTGGCTATTGTGAATAACGCTGCACTGTAGCTTTTGCAGCCTGTGTCTTCTCGATTCTTGTCTTCTTAGGTGAGAGGTCCAATGGTGCGCCTGCTGGATTGAATGGTACCTCCATTTTTACTTATAAACACAGCTCCTTTCTGTTCTCATTATTGGCTGTTACCACTTTACGTCTCACCAGCAGGTAGAGGGTACACAGTTCTCGAAATCCCCTTTAGCATTTATTTTTTGTAGATATTTTCCTGATGGTTAGTTGACTGGTGTGAGTTGAAACTTTTTGTAGATTAGATTGCATGGGTCTAACACTTCCTGAGGTTGAGTTTTATCCATTTTCCTTGTTTTAAAAAAGAGAGTGAGTAAAACTTACCTCTTCATACTCTCTTCTTGAAACATTTGCGTGTTTTGAATGTTTTTGTCCATTCCCTACTTCAGCACAATTTTTTAGGGAAGCTGTGTTTACAGCTCTGAGTCCTTGTGAATGTTAAGTGACCATTAGCTGTGAGTTTAAGGCTGCTCTTGCAGGAAACGGCCACAAGGTGGCAGCATTTCTCCTTTACCAACTTTGGGTACTAGGGAAACAGAGCCTTAATAGAAGTGGTGTTCTAGGTTGTAAATTAGAATGGAATGTGCCAGGAAAAACCCTTTAAGTTTATGTCTCATTACTTCTTGTTCATATTTGTAATTTACTTTATTATTTTTTATCACAGCAAATTTGATTACAATGGTTTGTTTGTCCTAGGTGTGTAAGATGTGGTTCTTTCACACATATACATGTATCTATTCTTCCTCACATACTTTTCCCATGTAGGTTATGACACAATATTCAGTAGTCTTCTCCTGGTCTTCCATGGTCTTTGGTTATATATATTTCACATGATGTGTATATCTCTGTTAACCCCAATATGGTAATGTATCCAATCCTCATACCTTTCTATTTGGTGAACCATAAGTTTTTTTAATGAATCTGTGATTGCCTTTCTCTGTGGCAATTTCTTCATTGGTATCAATTTTTAGGTAACTCCTAAAAGTGATATGACAGGATATGTGTCTTTTGCTTTCTCACTTACTACAGGTGGCGTGATTACGTCTGGACTCACCTATGTTGCTGCAGATGGCATTGTTTCCCTTTTTTCACTAGGGAATATTCCATCTGTACATGGAGGAGTTCTTCTTTGTCCACCCATCTGTTGGTGGACTTTTTGGTTACTTCCATATCTTGGCTCTTGTAATACTGTGCAATGCAGATTTGCCTGCCTGTGTCTTTCCAATTCTCTCTTCTTAGATTATAGGTCGAGGAGTGGGCCTGCTGGATCATATGTTAGCTCAGTGTTTACCATTTTAAGGCACCTTCATTCCGTTCTCATTCGTTGCTCTTTCCAAGTTACCTCCCACTTGAAGTTGAGAGTATGCATTTCTCGACAATACGTTCAGCATCTATTGTTTGTAGTTTTCTTGCTGATAGTTATTCTGACAAGTGTGAGCTTATAACTCTTTGTGGTTGAATTCGCATGTGCCTCATAATCCGTTGAAATTGAGCTTTAAGGCATAGCCTTTCTACTTTTCAAGCTGTGATTACCCCTTAGTTCGTCAAAGTGTTCTCTTAAAGTATGTGTCACATTTTGAAATGTTTTGGCCATTACCTGCCTCAAGACATTTTCAGGGCAGTTTTCATTTACAGTCCTGCAGTACTTGTTCCTATGAAATGACCATTAGCACAGGCTTTAAAGGCGCTTTTGCAGGTAACTGCCAGAGGGCGGCAGCCTTTCTATGTTCCCCACCCTGGTAACTAGGGAAAAGACCTTGCGGCCTGTGGTGTTTCTCGGTTATAATTTAGAGTGGAGTGTGCCCGGACAAACCCATAGAAGCTGATGTCTCCTTACTTTTGTTGGATTGTTAAATTTAATTTTTATTTTTTATTGGAGTAATTTTCCACTGTGTACATGGACCACTTCTACTTTGTGCATTCCTCGGTTGATGGACATTTTCATTGCTTCCAAGTGTTGGCTCTGGTAAATATTGTTGGAGTGCAGGATTGCCAGCCTGTGACTTTTGGATTGTCATTTTTTCAGGTGATAGGCCTAGGAGTGGGTGCAATTGATTGACTGGTAGCACCGTGTTTCCCTTTTCAAAGCACCTTCTTTGTGTTGTCATTAGTGGCTCTTACCACGTCCCCCTTAGAATGGAGGGTACGCATTTCTCCCCAATCGCTTCAGCATTTATTGTTTGCAGCATTTATGCTAATGGCCCTGCTAGCTGCTGTGAGCTGACAGGTTTTTGTAATTTGGGTTTGCATGTCTTTGAAAATGCGTAAAACTCATCATTTTTCTCCGTCGTTTTCTTTTCTGTTAAAAAAAAGGAAACAGTTGGGAGTACAATATGACTCTTGCAATTGTCTTCTTGGAATGTTGCCCTCTTTTGAAATTTTTGGTCGATTTTCCACCGCAGAATTTTTTTAGAGAGCAGGTGTCATTTACCGATCTGCAAGTTTGGTGAATATTTAGAGACCTTTAGCAATGGGTTTAAAGCTGCTGTTGTGGGAAGTGGCCTCAAGGAGGCAGCATTTCTCCATTCCCAAATCTGGGTACTAGGGCAGCAGAGCCTTTCTGGATGTCGTGTTCCTAGGTTGTAAGTTACATTGGAATGTGCATGGAGAAACCCCCATAAGTTTATGTCTCATTATTTCTTCTTAGTTTAAAAAATTTTTTTTATTTGGGGTAAAGCTTAGAATATTGTTTGTCCTAGGTGTACAAAATCTGGTTCATTTGTACATTATATATGTCTATTCACGTACAGATCCTCTTCCCATGGGAAATGTTACAGAGACTTCCGCAGACCTCCCTTGCTATATGGTCGGTCTTTTTGAGATATGTATATAATATGTGTTTGTATACATATAGTAACACTAATCTTAATTTATCCATTCCCCCCACCTTTCCTTTTAGATGAGCATAGTTTGTTTTCTAAGTCTGTGAGTATCTTTCTCTGTGGAAATATGTTCATTTGTGTCAGTTATTAGATAACGCCTATAAGTGATATCATAGAATATAGGTCTTTTGCTTTCTGACTTAGCTCATGTTTCGTGATTATCTCCAGACTCATTTGTGGTGCCTCAAAGAGCAATGGTTCATTGTTTTCCATGGCTAATATTCCATTGTGTACATGGACCACTTCTTCTTTATCCATTCACCTGTTGTTGGACATTTTGATTGCTTCACTGTCTTGGCTATTGTGAGTAAGGCTGCACTCCAGCTTTTGCAGCCTGTGTCTTCTCGATTCTTGTCTTCTCATGTAAGATGTCCAATGGTGCGCCTGCTGGATTGAATGGTACCTCCATTTTTACTTATAAACAAAGCTCCTTTCTGTTCTCATTATTGGCTGTTGCCCTTTTATGTCTCACCAGCAGGTTGAGGGTACACAGTTCTCTAAAACCCCTTCAGCATTTACTGTTTGTAGACTTTTTGCTAATGGTTAGTCGACTGGTGTAAGTTGAAACTTTTTGTAGATTAGATTGCATGGGTCTAACACTTCCTGAGGTTGAGCTTTTATCCATTTTCCTTTTTTTTTTAAACGAGAGTGAGTAAAACTTACCTCTTCATACTCACTTCTTGAAACATTTGCCTGTTTTGAATTTTTTTGTCCATTCCCTACTTCACTATTTTTTAGGGCAGGTGTGCTTTACAGCCCTGAGTCCTTGTGAAAGTTAAGTGACCATTAGCTGTGAGTTTAAAGCTGCTCTTGCAGGAAATCGGCCACAAGGTGGCAGCATTTCTCCTTTACCAATTTTGGTTCCTAGGGAAACAGAGCCTTAATGGAAATGGTGTTCTAGGTTGTAAATTAGAATGGAATGTGCCAGGAAAAAGCCCTCTAAGTTTATGTCTCATTACTTCTTGTTCATATTTGTAATTTACTTTTTATTTTTTATCACAGCAAATTTGATTTCAATGGTTTGTTTGTTCTAGATGTGCAAGATGTGGTTCTTTCACACACATATATGTATCTATTCTTCCTCGCATCCTTTTCTCATGTAGGTTATGACACAATGTTGAGTAGTCTTCTCTTGGTCTTCCGTATGTCTTTGGTGATTATATATTTCCCTTGGTTTGTATATCTCTGTTAACCCCAATTTGGTAATGTATCCAATCCTGATACCTTTCTATTTGGTGAACCATAAGTTTTTTTAATGAATCTATGATTGCCTTTCTCTGTGGCAATTTCTTCATTGGTATCAATTTTTAGGTAACTCCTAAAAGTGATATGATAGGATATGTGTCTTTTGCTTTCTCACTTACTACAGGTGGCGTAATTACGTCTAGACTCACCTATGTTGCTGAAAATGGCGTTGTTTCCATTTTTTCACTAGCGAATATTCCATCTGTACATGGAGGAGTTCTTCTTAGTCCACCCATCTGTTGGTGGACATTTTACTTACTTCCATATATTGGCTATTGTAATAGTGTGCAAAGCAGATTTGCCTGCCTGTGTCTTTCTAATTCTCTCTTCTCAGACTATAGGTCGAAGAGTGGGCCTGCTGGATCATATGGTAGCTCAATGTTTACCTTTTTAAGGCACCTCCATTCTGTTCTCATTCGTGGCTCTTTCCAAGTTACCTCCCACTGAAAGTTAAGGGTATGCATTTCTCCACGACACCTTCAGCATTTATTGTTTGTAGTTTTCTTGCTGATGGTTATTCTGACAAGTGTGAGCTTATAACTCTTTGTGGTTGAATTCGCATGTGCCTCATAATCCGTTGAAATTGAGCTTTAAGGCATATCCTTTCTATTTTTCAAGCTGTGATTACCCCTTAGTTCTTCAAAGTGTTCTCTTAAAGTATGTGTCACATTTTGAAATGTTTTGGCCATTACCTGCCTCAAGACATTTTCAGGGCAGTTTTCATTTACAGTCCTGCAGTACTTGTTCCTATGAAATGACCATTAGCACAGGCTTTAAAGGCGCTTTTGCAGGTAACTGCCAGAGGGCGGCAGCCTTTCTATGTTCCCCACCCTGGTAACTAGGGAAAAGACCTTGCGGCCTGTGGTGTTTCTCGGTTATAATTTAGAGTGGAGTGTGCCCGGACAAACCCATAGAAGCTGATGTCTCCTTACTTTTGTTGGATTGTTAAATTTAATTTTTATTTTTTATTGGAGTAATTTTCCACTGTGTACATGGACCACTTCTACTTTGTGCATTCCTCGGTTGATGGACATTTTCATTGCTTCCAAGTGTTGGCTCTGGTAAATATTGTTGGAGTGCAGGATTGCCAGCCTGTGACTTTTGGATTGTCATTTTTTCAGGTGATAGGCCTAGGAGTGGGTGCGATTGATTGACTGGTAGCACCGTGTTTCCCTTTTCAAAGCACCTTCTTTGTGTTGTCATTAGTGGCTCTTACCACGTCCCCCTTAGAATGGAGGGTACGCATTTCTCCCCAATCGCTTCAGCATTTATTGTTTGCAGCATTTATGCTAATGGCCCTGCTAGCTGCTGTGAGCTGACAGGTTTTTGTAATTTGGGTTTGCATGTCTTTGAAAATGCGTAAAACTCATCATTTTTCTCCGTCGTTTTCTTTTCTGTTAAAAAAAAGGAAACAGTTGGGAGTACAATATGACTCTTGCAATTGTCTTCTTGGAATGTTGCCCTCTTTTGAAATTTTTGGTCGATTTTCCACCGCAGAATTTTTTTAGAGAGCAGGTGTCATTTACCGATCTGCAAGTTTGGTGAATATTTAGAGACCTTTAGCAATGGGTTTAAAGCTGCTGTTGTGGGAAGTGGCCTCAAGGAGGCAGCATTTCTCCATTCCCAAATCTGGGTACTAGGGCAGCAGAGCCTTTCTGGATGTCGTGTTCCTAGGTTGTAAGTTACATTGGAATGTGCATGGAGAAACCCCCATAAGTTTATGTCTCATTATTTCTTCTTAGTTTAAAAAATTTTTTTTATTTGGGGTAAAGCTTAGAATATTGTTTGTCCTAGGTGTACAAAATCTGGTTCATTTGTACATTATATATGTCTATTCACGTACAGATCCTCTTCCCATGGGAAATGTTACAGAGACTTCCGCAGACCTCCCTTGCTATATGGTCGGTCTTTTTGAGATATGTATATAATATGTGTTTGTATACATATAGTAACACTAATCTTAATTTATCCATTCCCCCCACCTTTCCTTTTAGATGAGCATAGTTTGTTTTCTAAGTCTGTGAGTATCTTTCTCTGTGGAAATATGTTCATTTGTGTCAGTTATTAGATAACGCCTATAAGTGATATCATAGAATATAGGTCTTTTGCTTTCTGACTTAGCTCATGTTTCGTGATTATCTCCAGACTCATTTGTGGTGCCTCAAAGAGCAATGGTTCATTGTTTTCCATGGCTAATATTCCATTGTGTACATGGACCACTTCTTCTTTATCCATTCACCTGTTGTTGGACATTTTGATTGCTTCACTGTCTTGGCTATTGTGAGTAAGGCTGCACTCCAGCTTTTGCAGCCTGTGTCTTCTCGATTCTTGTCTTCTCATGTAAGATGTCCAATGGTGCGCCTGCTGGATTGAATGGTACCTCCATTTTTACTTATAAACAAAGCTCCTTTCTGTTCTCATTATTGGCTGTTGCCCTTTTATGTCTCACCAGCAGGTTGAGGGTACACAGTTCTCTAAAACCCCTTCAGCATTTACTGTTTGTAGACTTTTTGCTAATGGTTAGTCGACTGGTGTAAGTTGAAACTTTTTGTAGATTAGATTGCATGGGTCTAACACTTCCTGAGGTTGAGCTTTTAACCATTTTCCTTTTTTTTTTAAACGAGAGTGAGTAAAACTTACCTCTTCATACTCACTTCTTGAAACATTTGCCTGTTTTGAATTTTTTTGTCCATTCCCTACTTCACTATTTTTTAGGGCAGGTGTGCTTTACAGCCCTGAGTCCTTGTGAAAGTTAAGTGACCATTAGCTGTGAGTTTAAAGCTGCTCTTGCAGGAAATCGGCCACAAGGTGGCAGCATTTCTCCTTTACCAATTTTGGTTCCTAGGGAAACAGAGCCTTAATGGAAATGGTGTTCTAGGTTGTAAATTAGAATGGAATGTGCCAGGAAAAAGCCCTCTAAGTTTATGTCTCATTACTTCTTGTTCATATTTGTAATTTACTTTTTATTTTTTATCACAGCAAATTTGATTTCAATGGTTTGTTTGTTCTAGATGTGCAAGATGTGGTTCTTTCACACACATATATGTATCTATTCTTCCTCGCATCCTTTTCTCATGTAGGTTATGACACAATGTTGAGTAGTCTTCTCTTGGTCTTCCGTATGTCTTTGGTGATTATATATTTCCCTTGGTTTGTATATCTCTGTTAACCCCAATTTGGTAATGTATCCAATCCTGATACCTTTCTATTTGGTGAACCATAAGTTTTTTTAATGAATCTATGATTGCCTTTCTCTGTGGCAATTTCTTCATTGGTATCAATTTTTAGGTAACTCCTAAAAGTGATATGATAGGATATGTGTCTTTTGCTTTCTCACTTACTACAGGTGGCGTAATTACGTCTAGACTCACCTATGTTGCTGAAAATGGCGTTGTTTCCATTTTTTCACTAGCGAATATTCCATCTGTACATGGAGGAGTTCTTCTTAGTCCACCCATCTGTTGGTGGACATTTTACTTACTTCCATATATTGGCTATTGTAATAGTGTGCAAAGCAGATTTGCCTGCCTGTGTCTTTCTAATTCTCTCTTCTCAGACTATAGGTCGAAGAGTGGGCCTGCTGGATCATATGGTAGCTCAATGTTTACCTTTTTAAGGCACCTCCATTCTGTTCTCATTCGTGGCTCTTTCCAAGTTACCTCCCACTGAAAGTTAAGGGTATGCATTTCTCCACGACACCTTCAGCATTTATTGTTTGTAGTTTTCTTGCTGATGGTTATTCTGACAAGTGTGAGCTTATAACTCTTTGTGGTTGAATTCGCATGTGCCTCATAATCCGTTGAAATTGAGCTTTAAGGCATATCCTTTCTATTTTTCAAGCTGTGATTACCCCTTAGTTCTTCAAAGTGTTCTCTTAAAGTATGTGTCACATTTGGAAATGTTTTGGCCATTACCTCCCTCAAGACATTTTGAGGGCAGGTTTCATTTACAGTCCTGCAGTAGTTGTTCCTATGAAATGACCATTAGCACAGGCTTTAAAGGTGCTTTTGCAGGTAACTGCCAGAGGGCGGCAGCCTTTCTATGTTCCCCACCCTGGTAACTAGGGAAAAGCCCTTGCGGCCTGTGGTGTTTCTCGGTTATAAATTAGAGTGGAGTGTGCTTGGACAAACCCACAGAAGCTGATGTCTCCTTACTTTTGTTGGATTGTTAAATTTAATTTTTATTTTTTATTGGAGTAATTTTCCACTGTGTACATGGACCACTTCTACTTTGTGCATTCCTCGGTTGATGGACATTTTCATTGCTTCCAAGTGTTGGCTCTGGTAAATATTGTTGGAGTGCAGGATTGCCAGCCTGTGACTTTTGGATTGTCATTTTTTCAGGTGATAGGCCTAGCAGTGGGTGCGATTGATTGACTGGTAGCACCGTGTTTCCCTTTTCAAAGCACCTTCTTTGTGTTGTCTTTAGTGGCTCTTACCACGTCCCCCTTAGAATCGAGGGTACGCATTTCTCCACAATCGCTTCAGCATTTATTGTTTGCAGCATTTATGCTAATGGCCCTTCTGGCTGCTGTGAGCTGATGATAGGTTTTTGTAATTTGGGTTTGCATGTCTTTGAAAATGCGTAAAACTCATCATTTTTCTCCGCCGTTTTCTTTTCTCTTAAAAAAAAGGAAACAATTGGAAGTACAATATAACTCTTGCAATTGTCCTCTTGGAAGTTTGCCCTCTTTTGAATTTTTTGGTCGATTTTCCACCGCAGAATTTTTTTAGAGAGCAGGTGTCATTTACCGATCTGCAAGTTTTGTGAATATTTAGTGACCTTTAGCAATGGGTTTAAAGCTGCTGTTGTGGGAAGTGGCCTCAAGGAGGCAGCATTTCTCCATTCCCAAATCTGGGTACTAGGACAGCAGAGCCTTTCTGGAAGTCGTTTTCCTAGGTTGTGAATTACATTGGAATGTGTATGGAGAAACCCCCATAAGTTTATGTCTCATTATTTCTTGTTGGTTTTTAAAATTTGTTTAATTGGAATAAAGCTTAGAATATTGTTTGTCCTAGGTGTACACAATCTGGTTCATTTGTACATTATATATTTCTATTCAAGTACAGATCCTCTTCCCATGTGAAGTGTTACAGAGGGCTCCACAGACCTCCCTTGCTATATGGTCGGTCTTTTTGAGATATGTATATAATATGTGTTTGTATACATATAGTAACACTAATCTTAATTTATCCATTCCCCCCACCTTTCCTTTTAGATGAGCATAGTTTGTTTTCTAAGTCTGTGAGTGTCTTTCTCTGTGGGAATATGTTCATTTGTGTCAGTTATTAGATAACGCCTATAAGTGATATCATAGAATATAGGTCTTTTGCTTTCCGACTTACCTCATGCTTCTTGATTATCTCCAGACTCATTTGTGGTGCCTCAAAGAGCAATGGTTCATGGTTTTCCATGGCTAATAGTCCATTGTGTACATGGACCACTTCTTCTTTATCCATTCACCTGTTGTTGGACATTTTGATTGCTTCACTGTCTTGGCTATTGTGAATAACGCTGCACTGTAGCTTTTGCAGCCTGTGTCTTCTCGATTCTTGTCTTCTTAGGTGAGAGGTCCAATGGTGCGCCTGCTGGATTGAATGGTACCTCCATTTTTACTTATAAACACAGCTCCTTTCTGTTCTCATTATTGGCTGTTACCACTTTACGTCTCACCAGCAGGTAGAGGGTACACAGTTCTCGAAATCCCCTTTAGCATTTATTTTTTGTAGATATTTTCCTGATGGTTAGTTGACTGGTGTGAGTTGAAACTTTTTGTAGATTAGATTGCATGGGTCTAACACTTCCTGAGGTTGAGCTTTATCCATTTTCCTTGTTTTAAAAAAGAGAGTGAGTAAAACTTACCTCTTCATACTCTCTTCTTGAAACATTTGCGTGTTTTGAATGTTTTTGTCCATTCCCTACTTCAGCACAATTTTTTAGGGAAGCTGTGTTTACAGCTCTGAGTCCTTGTGAATGTTAAGTGACCATTAGCTGTGAGTTTAAGGCTGCTCTTGCAGGAAACGGCCACAAGGTGGCAGCATTTCTCCTTTACCAACTTTGGGTACTAGGGAAACAGAGCCTTAATAGAAGTGGTGTTCTAGGTTGTAAATTAGAATGGAATGTGCCAGGAAAAACCCTTTAAGTTTATGTCTCATTACTTCTTGTTCATATTTGTAATTTACTTTATTATTTTTTATCACAGCAAATTTGATTACAATGGTTTGTTTGTCCTAGGTGTGTAAGATGTGGTTCTTTCACACATATACATGTATCTATTCTTCCTCACATACTTTTCCCATGTAGGTTATGACACAATATTCAGTAGTCTTCTCCTGGTCTTCCATGGTCTTTGGTTATATATATTTCACATGATGTGTATATCTCTGTTAACCCCAATATGGTAATGTATCCAATCCTCATACCTTTCTATTTGGTGAACCATAAGTTTTTTTAATGAATCTGTGATTGCCTTTCTCTGTGGCAATTTCTTCATTGGTATCAATTTTTAGGTAACTCCTAAAAGTGATATGACAGGATATGTGTCTTTTGCTTTCTCACTTACTACAGGTGGCGTGATTACGTCTGGACTCACCTATGTTGCTGCAGATGGCATTGTTTCCCTTTTTTCACTAGGGAATATTCCATCTGTACATGGAGGAGTTCTTCTTTGTCCACCCATCTGTTGGTGGACTTTTTGGTTACTTCCATATCTTGGCTCTTGCAATACTGTGCAATGCAGATTTGCCTGCCTGTGTCTTTCCAATTCTCTCTTCTTAGATTATAGGTCGAGGAGTGGGCCTGCTGGATCATATGTTAGCTCAGTGTTTACCATTTTAAGGCACCTTCATTCCGTTCTCATTCGTTGCTCTTTCCAAGTTACCTCCCACTTGAAGTTGAGAGTATGCATTTCTCGACAATACGTTCAGCATCTATTGTTTGTAGTTTTCTTGCTGATAGTTATTCTGACAAGTGTGAGCTTATAACTCTTTGTGGTTGAATTCGCATGTGCCTCATAATCCGTTGAAATTGAGCTTTAAGGCATAGCCTTTCTACTTTTCAAGCTGTGATTACCCCTTAGTTCGTCAAAGTGTTCTCTTAAAGTATGTGTCACATTTTGAAATGTTTTGGCCATTACCTGCCTCAAGACATTTTCAGGGCAGTTTTCATTTACAGTCCTGCAGTACTTGTTCCTATGAAATGACCATTAGCACAGGCTTTAAAGGCGCTTTTGCAGGTAACTGCCAGAGGGCGGCAGCCTTTCTATGTTCCCCACCCTGGTAACTAGGGAAAAGACCTTGCGGCCTGTGGTGTTTCTCGGTTATAATTTAGAGTGGAGTGTGCCCGGACAAACCCATAGAAGCTGATGTCTCCTTACTTTTGTTGGATTGTTAAATTTAATTTTTATTTTTTATTGGAGTAATTTTCCACTGTGTACATGGACCACTTCTACTTTGTGCATTCCTCGGTTGATGGACATTTTCATTGCTTCCAAGTGTTGGCTCTGGTAAATATTGTTGGAGTGCAGGATTGCCAGCCTGTGACTTTTGGATTGTCATTTTTTCAGGTGATAGGCCTAGGAGTGGGTGCGATTGATTGACTGGTAGCACCGTGTTTCCCTTTTCAAAGCACCTTCTTTGTGTTGTCATTAGTGGCTCTTACCACGTCCCCCTTAGAATGGAGGGTACGCATTTCTCCCCAATCGCTTCAGCATTTATTGTTTGCAGCATTTATGCTAATGGCCCTGCTAGCTGCTGTGAGCTGACAGGTTTTTGTAATTTGGGTTTGCATGTCTTTGAAAATGCGTAAAACTCATCATTTTTCTCCGTCGTTTTCTTTTCTGTTAAAAAAAAGGAAACAGTTGGGAGTACAATATGACTCTTGCAATTGTCTTCTTGGAATGTTGCCCTCTTTTGAAATTTTTGGTCGATTTTCCACCGCAGAATTTTTTTAGAGAGCAGGTGTCATTTACCGATCTGCAAGTTTGGTGAATATTTAGAGACCTTTAGCAATGGGTTTAAAGCTGCTGTTGTGGGAAGTGGCCTCAAGGAGGCAGCATTTCTCCATTCCCAAATCTGGGTACTAGGGCAGCAGAGCCTTTCTGGATGTCGTGTTCCTAGTTTGTAAGTTACATTGGAATGTGCATGGAGAAACCCCCATAAGTTTATGTCTCATTATTTCTTCTTAGTTTAAAAAATTTTTTTTATTTGGGGTAAAGCTTAGAATATTGTTTGTCCTAGGTGTACAAAATCTGGTTCATTTGTACATTATATATGTCTATTCACGTACAGATCCTCTTCCCATGGGAAATGTTACAGAGACTTCCGCAGACCTCCCTTGCTATATGGTCGGTCTTTTTGAGATATGTATATAATATGTGTTTGTATACATATAGTAACACTAATCTTAATTTATCCATTCCCCCCACCTTTCCTTTTAGATGAGCATAGTTTGTTTTCTAAGTCTGTGAGTATCTTTCTCTGTGGAAATATGTTCATTTGTGTCAGTTATTAGATAACGCCTATAAGTGATATCATAGAATATAGGTCTTTTGCTTTCTGACTTAGCTCATGTTTCGTGATTATCTCCAGACTCATTTGTGGTGCCTCAAAGAGCAATGGTTCATTGTTTTCCATGGCTAATATTCCATTGTGTACATGGACCACTTCTTCTTTATCCATTCACCTGTTGTTGGACATTTTGATTGCTTCACTGTCTTGGCTATTGTGAGTAAGGCTGCACTCCAGCTTTTGCAGCCTGTGTCTTCTCGATTCTTGTCTTCTCATGTAAGATGTCCAATGGTGCGCCTGCTGGATTGAATGGTACCTCCATTTTTACTTATAAACAAAGCTCCTTTCTGTTCTCATTATTGGCTGTTGCCCTTTTATGTCTCACCAGCAGGTTGAGGGTACACAGTTCTCTAAAACCCCTTCAGCATTTACTGTTTGTAGACTTTTTGCTAATGGTTAGTCGACTGGTGTAAGTTGAAACTTTTTGTAGATTAGATTGCATGGGTCTAACACTTCCTGAGGTTGAGCTTTTATCCATTTTCCTTTTTTTTTTAAACGAGAGTGAGTAAAACTTACCTCTTCATACTCACTTCTTGAAACATTTGCCTGTTTTGAATTTTTTTGTCCATTCCCTACTTCACTATTTTTTAGGGCAGGTGTGCTTTACAGCCCTGAGTCCTTGTGAAAGTTAAGTGACCATTAGCTGTGAGTTTAAAGCTGCTCTTGCAGGAAATCGGCCACAAGGTGGCAGCATTTCTCCTTTACCAATTTTGGTTCCTAGGGAAACAGAGCCTTAATGGAAATGGTGTTCTAGGTTGTAAATTAGAATGGAATGTGCCAGGAAAAAGCCCTCTAAGTTTATGTCTCATTACTTCTTGTTCATATTTGTAATTTACTTTTTATTTTTTATCACAGCAAATTTGATTTCAATGGTTTGTTTGTTCTAGATGTGCAAGATGTGGTTCTTTCACACACATATATGTATCTATTCTTCCTCGCATCCTTTTCTCATGTAGGTTATGACACAATGTTGAGTAGTCTTCTCTTGGTCTTCCGTATGTCTTTGGTGATTATATATTTCCCTTGGTTTGTATATCTCTGTTAACCCCAATTTGGTAATGTATCCAATCCTGATACCTTTCTATTTGGTGAACCATAAGTTTTTTTAATGAATCTATGATTGCCTTTCTCTGTGGCAATTTCTTCATTGGTATCAATTTTTAGGTAACTCCTAAAAGTGATATGATAGGATATGTGTCTTTTGCTTTCTCACTTACTACAGGTGGCGTAATTACGTCTAGACTCACCTATGTTGCTGAAAATGGCGTTGTTTCCATTTTTTCACTAGCGAATATTCCATCTGTACATGGAGGAGTTCTTCTTAGTCCACCCATCTGTTGGTGGACATTTTACTTACTTCCATATATTGGCTATTGTAATAGTGTGCAAAGCAGATTTGCCTGCCTGTGTCTTTCTAATTCTCTCTTCTCAGACTATAGGTCGAAGAGTGGGCCTGCTGGATCATATGGTAGCTCAATGTTTACCTTTTTAAGGCACCTCCATTCTGTTCTCATTCGTGGCTCTTTCCAAGTTACCTCCCACTGAAAGTTAAGGGTATGCATTTCTCCACGACACCTTCAGCATTTATTGTTTGTAGTTTTCTTGCTGATGGTTATTCTGACAAGTGTGAGCTTATAACTCTTTGTGGTTGAATTCGCATGTGCCTCATAATCCGTTGAAATTGAGCTTTAAGGCATATCCTTTCTATTTTTCAAGCTGTGATTACCCCTTAGTTCTTCAAAGTGTTCTCTTAAAGTATGTGTCACATTTGGAAATGTTTTGGCCATTACCTCCCTCAAGACATTTTGAGGGCAGGTTTCATTTACAGTCCTGCAGTACTTGTTCCTATGAAATGACCATTAGCACAGGCTTTAAAGGTGCTTTTGCAGGTAACTGCCAGAGGGCGGCAGCCTTTCTATGTTCCCCACCCTGGTAACTAGGGAAAAGCCCTTGCGGCCTGTGGTGTTTCTCGGTTATAAATTAGAGTGGAGTGTGCCTGGACAAACCCACAGAAGCTGATGTCTCCTTACTTTTGTTGGATTGTTAAATTTAATTTTTATTTTTTATTGGAGTAATTTTCCACTGTGTACATGGACCACTTCTACTTTGTGCATTCCTCGGTTGATGGACATTTTCATTGCTTCCAAGTGTTGGCTCTGGTAAATATTGTTGGAGTGCAGGATTGCCAGCCTGTGACTTTTGGATTGTCATTTTTTCAGGTGATAGGCCTAGCAGTGGGTGCGATTGATTGACTGGTAGCACCGTGTTTCCCTTTTCAAAGCACCTTCTTTGTGTTGTCTTTAGTGGCTCTTACCACGTCCCCCTTAGAATCGAGGGTACGCATTTCTCCACAATCGCTTCAGCATTTATTGTTTGCAGCATTTATGCTAATGGCCCTTCTGGCTGCTGTGAGCTGATGATAGGTTTTTGTAATTTGGGTTTGCATGTCTTTGAAAATGCGTAAAACTCATCATTTTTCTCCGCCGTTTTCTTTTCTCTTAAAAAAAAGGAAACAATTGGAAGTACAATATAACTCTTGCAATTGTCCTCTTGGAAGTTTGCCCTCTTTTGAATTTTTTGGTCGATTTTCCACCGCAGAATTTTTTTAGAGAGCAGGTGTCATTTACCGATCTGCAAGTTTTGTGAATATTTAGTGACCTTTAGCAATGGGTTTAAAGCTGCTGTTGTGGGAAGTGGCCTCAAGGAGGCAGCATTTCTCCATTCCCAAATCTGGGTACTAGGACAGCAGAGCCTTTCTGGAAGTCGTTTTCCTAGGTTGTGAATTACATTGGAATGTGTATGGAGAAACCCCCATAAGTTTATGTCTCATTATTTCTTGTTGGTTTTTAAAATTTGTTTAATTGGAATAAAGCTTAGAATATTGTTTGTCCTAGGTGTACACAATCTGGTTCATTTGTACATTATATATTTCTATTCAAGTACAGATCCTCTTCCCATGTAAAGTGTTACAGAGGGCTCCACAGACCTCCCTTGCTATATGGTCGGTCTTTTTGAGATATGTATATAATATGTGTTTGTATACATATAGTAACACTAATCTTAATTTATCCATTCCCCCCACCTTTCCTTTTAGATGAGCATAGTTTGTTTTCTAAGTCTGTGAGTGTCTTTCTCTGTGGGAATATGTTCATTTGTGTCAGTTATTAGATAACGCCTATAAGTGATATCATAGAATATAGGTCTTTTGCTTTCCGACTTACCTCATGCTTCTTGATTATCTCCAGACTCATTTGTGGTGCCTCAAAGAGCAATGGTTCATGGTTTTCCATGGCTAATAGTCCATTGTGTACATGGACCACTTCTTCTTTATCCATTCACCTGTTGTTGGACATTTTGATTGCTTCACTGTCTTGGCTATTGTGAATAACGCTGCACTGTAGCTTTTGCAGCCTGTGTCTTCTCGATTCTTGTCTTCTTAGGTGAGAGGTCCAATGGTGCGCCTGCTGGATTGAATGGTACCTCCATTTTTACTTATAAACACAGCTCCTTTCTGTTCTCATTATTGGCTGTTACCACTTTACGTCTCACCAGCAGGTAGAGGGTACACAGTTCTCGAAATCCCCTTTAGCATTTATTTTTTGTAGATATTTTCCTGATGGTTAGTTGACTGGTGTGAGTTGAAACTTTTTGTAGATTAGATTGCATGGGTCTAACACTTCCTGAGGTTGAGCTTTATCCATTTTCCTTGTTTTAAAAAAGAGAGTGAGTAAAACTTACCTCTTCATACTCTCTTCTTGAAACATTTGCGTGTTTTGAATGTTTTTGTCCATTCCCTACTTCAGCACAATTTTTTAGGGAAGCTGTGTTTACAGCTCTGAGTCCTTGTGAATGTTAAGTGACCATTAGCTGTGAGTTTAAGGCTGCTCTTGCAGGAAACGGCCACAAGGTGGCAGCATTTCTCCTTTACCAACTTCGGGTACTAGGGAAACAGAGCCTTAATAGAAGTGGTGTTCTAGGTTGTAAATTAGAATGGAATGTGCCAGGAAAAACCCTTTAAGTTTATGTCTCATTACTTCTTGTTCATATTTGTAATTTATTATTTTTTATCACAGCAAATTTGATTACAATGGTTTGTTTGTCCTAGGTGTGTAAGATGTGGTTCTTTCACACATATACATGTATCTATTCTTCCTCACATACTTTTCCCATGTAGGTTATGACACAATATTCAGTAGTCTTCTCCTGGTCTTCCATGGTCTTTGGTTATATATATTTCACATGATGTGTATATCTCTGTTAACCCCAATATGGTAATGTATCCAATCCTCATACCTTTCTATTTGGTGAACCATAAGTTTTTTTAATGAATCTGTGATTGCCTTTCTCTGTGGCAATTTCTTCATTGGTATCAATTTTTAGGTAACTCCTAAAAGTGATATGACAGTATATGTGTCTTTTGCTTTCTCACTTACTACAGGTGGCGTGATTACGTCTGGACTCACCTATGTTGCTGCAGATGGCGTTGTTTCCCTTTTTTCACTAGGGAATATTCCATCTGTACATGGAGGAGTTCTTCTTTGTCCACCCATCTGTTGGTGGACTTTTTGGTTACTTCCATATCTTGGCTCTTGCAATACTGTGCAATGCAGATTTGCCTGCCTGTGTCTTTCCAATTCTCTCTTCTTAGATTATAGGTCGAGGAGTGGGCCTGCTGGATCATATGTTAGCTCAGTGTTTACCATTTTAAGGCACCTTCATTCCGTTCTCATTCGTTGCTCTTTCCAAGTTACCTCCCACTTGAAGTTGAGAGTATGCATTTCTCGACAATACGTTCAGCATCTATTGTTTGTAGTTTTCTTGCTGATAGTTATTCTGACAAGTGTGAGCTTATAACTCTTTGTGGTTGAATTCGCATGTGCCTCATAATCCGTTGAAATTGAGCTTTAAGGCATAGCCTTTCTACTTTTCAAGCTGTGATTACCCCTTAGTTCGTCAAAGTGTTCTCTTAAAGTATGTGTCACATTTTGAAATGTTTTGGACATTACCTGCCTCAAGACATTTTCAGGGCAGTTTTCATTTACAGTCCTGCAGTACTTGTTCCTATGAAATGACCATTAGCACAGGCTTTAAAGGCGCTTTTGCAGGTAACTGCCAGAGGGCGGCAGCCTTTCTATGTTCCCCACCCTGGTAACTAGGGAAAAGACCTTGCGGCCTGTGGTGTTTCTCGGTTATAATTTAGAGTGGAGTGTGCCCGGACAAACCCATAGAAGCTGATGTCTCCTTACTTTTGTTGGATTGTTAAATTTAATTTTTATTTTTTATTGGAGTAATTTTCCACTGTGTACATGGACCACTTCTACTTTGTGCATTCCTCGGTTGATGGACATTTTCATTGCTTCCAAGTGTTGGCTCTGGTAAATATTGTTGGAGTGCAGGATTGCCAGCCTGTGACTTTTGGATTGTCATTTTTTCAGGTGATAGGCCTAGGAGTGGGTGCGATTGATTGACTGGTAGCACCGTGTTTCCCTTTTCAAAGCACCTTCTTTGTGTTGTCATTAGTGGCTCTTACCACGTCCCCCTTAGAATGGAGGGTACGCATTTCTCCCCAATCGCTTCAGCATTTATTGTTTGCAGCATTTATGCTAATGGCCCTGCTAGCTGCTGTGAGCTGACAGGTTTTTGTAATTTGGGTTTGCATGTCTTTGAAAATGCGTAAAACTCATCATTTTTCTCCGTCGTTTTCTTTTCTGTTAAAAAAAAGGAAACAGTTGGGAGTACAATATGACTCTTGCAATTGTCTTCTTGGAATGTTGCCCTCTTTTGAAATTTTTGGTCGATTTTCCACCGCAGAATTTTTTTAGAGAGCAGGTGTCATTTACCGATCTGCAAGTTTGGTGAATATTTAGAGACCTTTAGCAATGGGTTTAAAGCTGCTGTTGTGGGAAGTGGCCTCAAGGAGGCAGCATTTCTCCATTCCCAAATCTGGGTACTAGGGCAGCAGAGCCTTTCTGGATGTCGTGTTCCTAGGTTGTAAGTTACATTGGAATGTGCATGGAGAAACCCCCATAAGTTTATGTCTCATTATTTCTTCTTAGTTTTAAAAATTTTTTTTATTTGGGGTAAAGCTTAGAATATTGTTTGTCCTAGGTGTACAAAATCTGGTTCATTTGTACATTATATATGTCTATTCACGTACAGATCCTCTTCCCGTGGGAAATGTTACAGAGACTTCCGCAGACCTCCCTTGCTATATGGTCGGTCTTTTTGAGATATGTATATAATATGTGTTTGTATACATATAGTAACACTAATCTTAATTTATCCATTCCCCCCACCTTTCCTTTTAGATGAGCATAGTTTGTTTTCTAAGTCTGTGAGTATCTTTCTCTGTGGAAATATGTTCATTTGTGTCAGTTATTAGATAACGCCTATAAGTGATATCATAGAATATAGGTCTTTTGCTTTCTGACTTAGCTCATGTTTCGTGATTATCTCCAGACTCATTTGTGGTGCCTCAAAGAGCAATGGTTCATTGTTTTCCATGGCTAATATTCCATTGTGTACATGGACCACTTCTTCTTTATCCATTCACCTGTTGTTGGACATTTTGATTGCTTCACTGTCTTGGCTATTGTGAGTAAGGCTGCACTCCAGCTTTTGCAGCCTGTGTCTTCTCGATTCTTGTCTTCTCATGTAAGATGTCCAATGGTGCGCCTGCTGGATTGAATGGTACCTCCATTTTTACTTATAAACAAAGCTCCTTTCTGTTCTCATTATTGGCTGTTGCCCTTTTATGTCTCACCAGCAGGTTGAGGGTACACAGTTCTCTAAAACCCCTTCAGCATTTACTGTTTGTAGACTTTTTGCTAATGGTTAGTCGACTGGTGTAAGTTGAAACTTTTTGTAGATTAGATTGCATGGGTCTAACACTTCCTGAGGTTGAGCTTTTATCCATTTTCCTTTTTTTTTTAAACGAGAGTGAGTAAAACTTACCTCTTCATACTCACTTCTTGAAACATTTGCCTGTTTTGAATTTTTTTGTCCATTCCCTACTTCACTATTTTTTAGGGCAGGTGTGCTTTACAGCCCTGAGTCCTTGTGAAAGTTAAGTGACCATTAGCTGTGAGTTTAAAGCTGCTCTTGCAGGAAATCGGCCACAAGGTGGCAGCATTTCTCCTTTACCAATTTTGGTTCCTAGGGAAACAGAGCCTTAATGGAAATGGTGTTCTAGGTTGTAAATTAGAATGGAATGTGCCAGGAAAAAGCCCTCTAAGTTTATGTCTCATTACTTCTTGTTCATATTTGTAATTTACTTTTTATTTTTTATCACAGCAAATTTGATTTCAATGGTTTGTTTGTTCTAGATGTGCAAGATGTGGTTCTTTCACACACATATATGTATCTATTCTTCCTCGCATCCTTTTCTCATGTAGGTTATGACACAATGTTGAGTAGTCTTCTCTTGGTCTTCCGTATGTCTTTGGTGATTATATATTTCCCTTGGTTTGTATATCTCTGTTAACCCCAATTTGGTAATGTATCCAATCCTGATACCTTTCTATTTGGTGAACCATAAGTTTTTTTAATGAATCTATGATTGCCTTTCTCTGTGGCAATTTCTTCATTGGTATCAATTTTTAGGTAACTCCTAAAAGTGATATGATAGGATATGTGTCTTTTGCTTTCTCACTTACTACAGGTGGCGTAATTACGTCTAGACTCACCTATGTTGCTGAAAATGGCGTTGTTTCCATTTTTTCACTAGCGAATATTCCATCTGTACATGGAGGAGTTCTTCTTAGTCCACCCATCTGTTGGTGGACATTTTACTTACTTCCATATATTGGCTATTGTAATAGTGTGCAAAGCAGATTTGCCTGCCTGTGTCTTTCTAATTCTCTCTTCTCAGACTATAGGTCGAAGAGTGGGCCTGCTGGATCATATGGTAGCTCAATGTTTACCTTTTTAAGGCACCTCCATTCTGTTCTCATTCCTGGCTCTTTCCAAGTTACCTCCCACTGAAAGTTAAGGGTATGCATTTCTCCACGACACCTTCAGCATTTATTGTTTGTAGTTTTCTTGCTGATGGTTATTCTGACAAGTGTGAGCTTATAACTCTTTGTGGTTGAATTCGCATGTGCCTCATAATCCGTTGAAATTGAGCTTTAAGGCATATCCTTTCTATTTTTCAAGCTGTGATTACCCCTTAGTTCTTCAAAGTGTTCTCTTAAAGTATGTGTCACATTTGGAAATGTTTTGGCCATTACCTCCCTCAAGACATTTTGAGGGCAGGTTTCATTTACAGTCCTGCAGTACTTGTTCCTATGAAATGACCATTAGCACAGGCTTTAAAGGTGCTTTTGCAGGTAACTGCCAGAGGGCGGCAGCCTTTCTATGTTCCCCACCCTGGTAACTAGGGAAAAGCCCTTGCGGCCTGTGGTGTTTCTCGGTTATAAATTAGAGTGGAGTGTGCCTGGACAAACCCACAGAAGCTGATGTCTCCTTACTTTTGTTGGATTGTTAAATTTAATTTTTATTTTTTATTGGAGTAATTTTCCACTGTGTACATGGACCACTTCTACTTTGTGCATTCCTCGGTTGATGGACATTTTCATTGCTTCCAAGTGTTGGCTCTGGTAAATATTGTTGGAGTGCAGGATTGCCAGCCTGTGACTTTTGGATTGTCATTTTTTCAGGTGATAGGCCTAGCAGTGGGTGCGATTGATTGACTGGTAGCACCGTGTTTCCCTTTTCAAAGCACCTTCTTTGTGTTGTCTTTAGTGGCTCTTACCACGTCCCCCTTAGAATCGAGGGTACGCATTTCTCCACAATCGCTTCAGCATTTATTGTTTGCAGCATTTATGCTAATGGCCCTTCTGGCTGCTGTGAGCTGATGATAGGTTTTTGTAATTTGGGTTTGCATGTCTTTGAAAATGCGTAAAACTCATCATTTTTCTCCGCCGTTTTCTTTTCTCTTAAAAAAAAGGAAACAATTGGAAGTACAATATAACTCTTGCAATTGTCCTCTTGGAAGTTTGCCCTCTTTTGAATTTTTTGGTCGATTTTCCACCGCAGAATTTTTTTAGAGAGCAGGTGTCATTTACCGATCTGCAAGTTTTGTGAATATTTAGTGACCTTTAGCAATGGGTTTAAAGCTGCTGTTGTGGGAAGTGGCCTCAAGGAGGCAGCATTTCTCCATTCCCAAATCTGGGTACTAGGACAGCAGAGCCTTTCTGGAAGTCGTTTTCCTAGGTTGTGAATTACATTGGAATGTGTATGGAGAAACCCCCATAAGTTTATGTCTCATTATTTCTTGTTGGTTTTTAAAATTTGTTTAATTGGAATAAAGCTTAGAATATTGTTTGTCCTAGGTGTACACAATCTGGTTCATTTGTACATTATATATTTCTATTCAAGTACAGATCCTCTTCCCATGTAAAGTGTTACAGAGGGCTCCACAGACCTCCCTTGCTATATGGTCGGTCTTTTTGAGATATGTATATAATATGTGTTTGTATACATATAGTAACACTAATCTTAATTTATCCATTCCCCCCACCTTTCCTTTTAGATGAGCATAGTTTGTTTTCTAAGTCTGTGAGTGTCTTTCTCTGTGGGAATATGTTCATTTGTGTCAGTTATTAGATAACGCCTATAAGTGATATCATAGAATATAGGTCTTTTGCTTTCCGACTTACCTCATGCTTCTTGATTATCTCCAGACTCATTTGTGGTGCCTCAAAGAGCAATGGTTCATGGTTTTCCATGGCTAATAGTCCATTGTGTACATGGACCACTTCTTCTTTATCCATTCACCTGTTGTTGGACATTTTGATTGCTTCACTGTCTTGGCTATTGTGAATAACGCTGCACTGTAGCTTTTGCAGCCTGTGTCTTCTCGATTCTTGTCTTCTTAGGTGAGAGGTCCAATGGTGCGCCTGCTGGATTGAATGGTACCTCCATTTTTACTTATAAACACAGCTCCTTTCTGTTCTCATTATTGGCTGTTACCACTTTACGTCTCACCAGCAGGTAGAGGGTACACAGTTCTCGAAATCCCCTTTAGCATTTATTTTTTGTAGATATTTTCCTGATGGTTAGTTGACTGGTGTGAGTTGAAACTTTTTGTAGATTAGATTGCATGGGTCTAACACTTCCTGAGGTTGAGCTTTATCCATTTTCCTTGTTTTAAAAAAGAGAGTGAGTAAAACTTACCTCTTCATACTCTCTTCTTGAAACATTTGCGTGTTTTGAATGTTTTTGTCCATTCCCTACTTCAGCACAATTTTTTAGGGAAGCTGTGTTTACAGCTCTGAGTCCTTGTGAATGTTAAGTGACCATTAGCTGTGAGTTTAAGGCTGCTCTTGCAGGAAACGGCCACAAGGTGGCAGCATTTCTCCTTTACCAACTTCGGGTACTAGGGAAACAGAGCCTTAATAGAAGTGGTGTTCTAGGTTGTAAATTAGAATGGAATGTGCCAGGAAAAACCCTTTAAGTTTATGTCTCATTACTTCTTGTTCATATTTGTAATTTATTATTTTTTATCACAGCAAATTTGATTACAATGGTTTGTTTGTCCTAGGTGTGTAAGATGTGGTTCTTTCACACATATACATGTATCTATTCTTCCTCACATACTTTTCCCATGTAGGTTATGACACAATATTCAGTAGTCTTCTCCTGGTCTTCCATGGTCTTTGGTTATATATATTTCACATGATGTGTATATCTCTGTTAACCCCAATATGGTAATGTATCCAATCCTCATACCTTTCTATTTGGTGAACCATAAGTTTTTTTAATGAATCTGTGATTGCCTTTCTCTGTGGCAATTTCTTCATTGGTATCAATTTTTAGGTAACTCCTAAAAGTGATATGACAGTATATGTGTCTTTTGCTTTCTCACTTACTACAGGTGGCGTGATTACGTCTGGACTCACCTATGTTGCTGCAGATGGCGTTGTTTCCCTTTTTTCACTAGGGAATATTCCATCTGTACATGGAGGAGTTCTTCTTTGTCCACCCATCTGTTGGTGGACTTTTTGGTTACTTCCATATCTTGGCTCTTGCAATACTGTGCAATGCAGATTTGCCTGCCTGTGTCTTTCCAATTCTCTCTTCTTAGATTATAGGTCGAGGAGTGGGCCTGCTGGATCATATGTTAGCTCAGTGTTTACCATTTTAAGGCACCTTCATTCCGTTCTCATTCGTTGCTCTTTCCAAGTTACCTCCCACTTGAAGTTGAGAGTATGCATTTCTCGACAATACGTTCAGCATCTATTGTTTGTAGTTTTCTTGCTGATAGTTATTCTGACAAGTGTGAGCTTATAACTCTTTGTGGTTGAATTCGCATGTGCCTCATAATCCGTTGAAATTGAGCTTTAAGGCATAGCCTTTCTACTTTTCAAGCTGTGATTACCCCTTAGTTCGTCAAAGTGTTCTCTTAAAGTATGTGTCACATTTTGAAATGTTTTGGCCATTACCTGCCTCAAGACATTTTCAGGGCAGTTTTCATTTACAGTCCTGCAGTACTTGTTCCTATGAAATGACCATTAGCACAGGCTTTAAAGGCGCTTTTGCAGGTAACTGCCAGAGGGCGGCAGCCTTTCTATGTTCCCCACCCTGGTAACTAGGGAAAAGACCTTGCGGCCTGTGGTGTTTCTCGGTTATAATTTAGAGTGGAGTGTGCCCGGACAAACCCATAGAAGCTGATGTCTCCTTACTTTTGTTGGATTGTTAAATTTAATTTTTATTTTTTATTGGAGTAATTTTCCACTGTGTACATGGACCACTTCTACTTTGTGCATTCCTCGGTTGATGGACATTTTCATTGCTTCCAAGTGTTGGCTCTGGTAAATATTGTTGGAGTGCAGGATTGCCAGCCTGTGACTTTTGGATTGTCATTTTTTCAGGTGATAGGCCTAGGAGTGGGTGCGATTGATTGACTGGTAGCACCGTGTTTCCCTTTTCAAAGCACCTTCTTTGTGTTGTCATTAGTGGCTCTTACCACGTCCCCCTTAGAATGGAGGGTACGCATTTCTCCCCAATCGCTTCAGCATTTATTGTTTGCAGCATTTATGCTAATGGCCCTGCTAGCTGCTGTGAGCTGACAGGTTTTTGTAATTTGGGTTTGCATGTCTTTGAAAATGCGTAAAACTCATCATTTTTCTCCGTCGTTTTCTTTTCTGTTAAAAAAAAGGAAACAGTTGGGAGTACAATATGACTCTTGCAATTGTCTTCTTGGAATGTTGCCCTCTTTTGAAATTTTTGGTCGATTTTCCACCGCAGAATTTTTTTAGAGAGCAGGTGTCATTTACCGATCTGCAAGTTTGGTGAATATTTAGAGACCTTTAGCAATGGGTTTAAAGCTGCTGTTGTGGGAAGTGGCCTCAAGGAGGCAGCATTTCTCCATTCCCAAATCTGGGTACTAGGGCAGCAGAGCCTTTCTGGATGTCGTGTTCCTAGGTTGTAAGTTACATTGGAATGTGCATGGAGAAACCCCCATAAGTTTATGTCTCATTATTTCTTCTTAGTTTTAAAAATTTTTTTTATTTGGGGTAAAGCTTAGAATATTGTTTGTCCTAGGTGTACAAAATCTGGTTCATTTGTACATTATATATGTCTATTCACGTACAGATCCTCTTCCCGTGGGAAATGTTACAGAGACTTCCGCAGACCTCCCTTGCTATATGGTCGGTCTTTTTGAGATATGTATATAATATGTGTTTGTATACATATAGTAACACTAATCTTAATTTATCCATTCCCCCCACCTTTCCTTTTAGATGAGCATAGTTTGTTTTCTAAGTCTGTGAGTATCTTTCTCTGTGGAAATATGTTCATTTGTGTCAGTTATTAGATAACGCCTATAAGTGATATCATAGAATATAGGTCTTTTGCTTTCTGACTTAGCTCATGTTTCGTGATTATCTCCAGACTCATTTGTGGTGCCTCAAAGAGCAATGGTTCATTGTTTTCCATGGCTAATATTCCATTGTGTACATGGACCACTTCTTCTTTATCCATTCACCTGTTGTTGGACATTTTGATTGCTTCACTGTCTTGGCTATTGTGAGTAAGGCTGCACTCCAGCTTTTGCAGCCTGTGTCTTCTCGATTCTTGTCTTCTCATGTAAGATGTCCAATGGTGCGCCTGCTGGATTGAATGGTACCTCCATTTTTACTTATAAACAAAGCTCCTTTCTGTTCTCATTATTGGCTGTTGCCCTTTTATGTCTCACCAGCAGGTTGAGGGTACACAGTTCTCTAAAACCCCTTCAGCATTTACTGTTTGTAGACTTTTTGCTAATGGTTAGTCGACTGGTGTAAGTTGAAACTTTTTGTAGATTAGATTGCATGGGTCTAACACTTCCTGAGGTTGAGCTTTTATCCATTTTCCTTTTTTTTTAAACGAGAGTGAGTAAAACTTACCTCTTCATACTCACTTCTTGAAACATTTGCCTGTTTTGAATTTTTTTGTCCATTCCCTACTTCACTATTTTTTAGGGCAGGTGTGCTTTACAGCCCTGAGTCCTTGTGAAAGTTAAGTGACCATTAGCTGTGAGTTTAAAGCTGCTCTTGCAGGAAATCGGCCACAAGGTGGCAGCATTTCTCCTTTACCAATTTTGGTTCCTAGGGAAACAGAGCCTTAATGGAAATGGTGTTCTAGGTTGTAAATTAGAATGGAATGTGCCAGGAAAAAGCCCTCTAAGTTTATGTCTCATTACTTCTTGTTCATATTTGTAATTTACTTTTTATTTTTTATCACAGCAAATTTGATTTCAATGGTTTGTTTGTTCTAGATGTGCAAGATGTGGTTCTTTCACACACATATATGTATCTATTCTTCCTCGCATCCTTTTCTCATGTAGGTTATGACACAATGTTGAGTAGTCTTCTCTTGGTCTTCCGTATGTCTTTGGTGATTATATATTTCCCTTGGTTTGTATATCTCTGTTAACCCCAATTTGGTAATGTATCCAATCCTGATACCTTTCTATTTGGTGAACCATAAGTTTTTTTAATGAATCTATGATTGCCTTTCTCTGTGGCAATTTCTTCATTGGTATCAATTTTTAGGTAACTCCTAAAAGTGATATGACAGTATATGTGTCTTTTGCTTTCTCACTTACTACAGGTGGCGTGATTACGTCTGGACTCACCTATGTTGCTGCAGATGGCGTTGTTTCCCTTTTTTCACTAGGGAATATTCCATCTGTACATGGAGGAGTTCTTCTTTGTCCACCCATCTGTTGGTGGACTTTTTGGTTACTTCCATATCTTGGCTCTTGCAATACTGTGCAATGCAGATTTGCCTGCCTGTGTCTTTCCAATTCTCTCTTCTTAGATTATAGGTCGAGGAGTGGGCCTGCTGGATCATATGTTAGCTCAGTGTTTACCATTTTAAGGCACCTTCATTCCGTTCTCATTCGTTGCTCTTTCCAAGTTACCTCCCACTTGAAGTTGAGAGTATGCATTTCTCGACAATACGTTCAGCATCTATTGTTTGTAGTTTTCTTGCTGATAGTTATTCTGACAAGTGTGAGCTTATAACTCTTTGTGGTTGAATTCGCATGTGCCTCATAATCCGTTGAAATTGAGCTTTAAGGCATAGCCTTTCTACTTTTCAAGCTGTGATTACCCCTTAGTTCGTCAAAGTGTTCTCTTAAAGTATGTGTCACATTTTGAAATGTTTTGGCCATTACCTGCCTCAAGACATTTTCAGGGCAGTTTTCATTTACAGTCCTGCAGTACTTGTTCCTATGAAATGACCATTAGCACAGGCTTTAAAGGCGCTTTTGCAGGTAACTGCCAGAGGGCGGCAGCCTTTCTATGTTCCCCACCCTGGTAACTAGGGAAAAGACCTTGCGGCCTGTGGTGTTTCTCGGTTATAATTTAGAGTGGAGTGTGCCCGGACAAACCCATAGAAGCTGATGTCTCCTTACTTTTGTTGGATTGTTAAATTTAATTTTTATTTTTTATTGGAGTAATTTTCCACTGTGTACATGGACCACTTCTACTTTGTGCATTCCTCGGTTGATGGACATTTTCATTGCTTCCAAGTGTTGGCTCTGGTAAATATTGTTGGAGTGCAGGATTGCCAGCCTGTGACTTTTGGATTGTCATTTTTTCAGGTGATAGGCCTAGGAGTGGGTGCGATTGATTGACTGGTAGCACCGTGTTTCCCTTTTCAAAGCACCTTCTTTGTGTTGTCATTAGTGGCTCTTACCACGTCCCCCTTAGAATGGAGGGTACGCATTTCTCCCCAATCGCTTCAGCATTTATTGTTTGCAGCATTTATGCTAATGGCCCTGCTAGCTGCTGTGAGCTGACAGGTTTTTGTAATTTGGGTTTGCATGTCTTTGAAAATGCGTAAAACTCATCATTTTTCTCCGTCGTTTTCTTTTCTGTTAAAAAAAAGGAAACAGTTGGGAGTACAATATGACTCTTGCAATTGTCTTCTTGGAATGTTGCCCTCTTTTGAAATTTTTGGTCGATTTTCCACCGCAGAATTTTTTTAGAGAGCAGGTGTCATTTACCGATCTGCAAGTTTGGTGAATATTTAGAGACCTTTAGCAATGGGTTTAAAGCTGCTGTTGTGGGAAGTGGCCTCAAGGAGGCAGCATTTCTCCATTCCCAAATCTGGGTACTAGGGCAGCAGAGCCTTTCTGGATGTCGTGTTCCTAGGTTGTAAGTTACATTGGAATGTGCATGGAGAAACCCCCATAAGTTTATGTCTCATTATTTCTTCTTAGTTTTAAAAATTTTTTTTATTTGGGGTAAAGCTTAGAATATTGTTTGTCCTAGGTGTACAAAATCTGGTTCATTTGTACATTATATATGTCTATTCACGTACAGATCCTCTTCCCATGGGAAATGTTACAGAGACTTCCGCAGACCTCCCTTGCTATATGGTCGGTCTTTTTGAGATATGTATATAATATGTGTTTGTATACATATAGTAACACTAATCTTAATTTATCCATTCCCCCCACCTTTCCTTTTAGATGAGCATAGTTTGTTTTCTAAGTCTGTGAGTGTCTTTCTCTGTGGGAATATGTTCATTTGTGTCAGTTATTAGATAACGCCTATAAGTGATATCATAGAATATAGGTCTTTTGCTTTCCGACTTACCTCATGCTTCTTGATTATCTCCAGACTCATTTGTGGTGCCTCAAAGAGCAATGGTTCATGGTTTTCCATGGCTAATAGTCCATTGTGTACATGGACCACTTCTTCTTTATCCATTCACCTGTTGTTGGACATTTTGATTGCTTCACTGTCTTGGCTATTGTGAATAACGCTGCACTGTAGCTTTTGCAGCCTGTGTCTTCTCGATTCTTGTCTTCTTAGGTGAGAGGTCCAATGGTGCGCCTGCTGGATTGAATGGTACCTCCATTTTTACTTATAAACACAGCTCCTTTCTGTTCTCATTATTGGCTGTTACCACTTTACGTCTCACCAGCAGGTAGAGGGTACACAGTTCTCGAAATCCCCTTTAGCATTTATTTTTTGTAGATATTTTCCTGATGGTTAGTTGACTGGTGTGAGTTGAAACTTTTTGTAGATTAGATTGCATGGGTCTAACACTTCCTGAGGTTGAGCTTTATCCATTTTCCTTGTTTTAAAAAAGAGAGTGAGTAAAACTTACCTCTTCATACTCTCTTCTTGAAACATTTGCGTGTTTTGAATGTTTTTGTCCATTCCCTACTTCAGCACAATTTTTTAGGGAAGCTGTGTTTACAGCTCTGAGTCCTTGTGAATGTTAAGTGACCATTAGCTGTGAGTTTAAGGCTGCTCTTGCAGGAAACGGCCACAAGGTGGCAGCATTTCTCCTTTACCAACTTCGGGTACTAGGGAAACAGAGCCTTAATAGAAGTGGTGTTCTAGGTTGTAAATTAGAATGGAATGTGCCAGGAAAAACCCTTTAAGTTTATGTCTCATTACTTCTTGTTCATATTTGTAATTTATTATTTTTTATCACAGCAAATTTGATTACAATGGTTTGTTTGTCCTAGGTGTGTAAGATGTGGTTCTTTCACACATATACATGTATCTATTCTTCCTCACATACTTTTCCCATGTAGGTTATGACACAATATTCAGTAGTCTTCTCCTGGTCTTCCATGGTCTTTGGTTATATATATTTCACATGATGTGTATATCTCTGTTAACCCCAATATGGTAATGTATCCAATCCTCATACCTTTCTATTTGGTGAACCATAAGTTTTTTTAATGAATCTGTGATTGCCTTTCTCTGTGGCAATTTCTTCATTGGTATCAATTTTTAGGTAACTCCTAAAAGTGATATGACAGTATATGTGTCTTTTGCTTTCTCACTTACTACAGGTGGCGTGATTACGTCTGGACTCACCTATGTTGCTGCAGATGGCGTTGTTTCCCTTTTTTCACTAGGGAATATTCCATCTGTACATGGAGGAGTTCTTCTTTGTCCACCCATCTGTTGGTGGACTTTTTGGTTACTTCCATATCTTGGCTCTTGCAATACTGTGCAATGCAGATTTGCCTGCCTGTGTCTTTCCAATTCTCTCTTCTTAGATTATAGGTCGAGGAGTGGGCCTGCTGGATCATATGTTAGCTCAGTGTTTACCATTTTAAGGCACCTTCATTCCGTTCTCATTCGTTGCTCTTTCCAAGTTACCTCCCACTTGAAGTTGAGAGTATGCATTTCTCGACAATACGTTCAGCATCTATTGTTTGTAGTTTTCTTGCTGATAGTTATTCTGACAAGTGTGAGCTTATAACTCTTTGTGGTTGAATTCGCATGTGCCTCATAATCCGTTGAAATTGAGCTTTAAGGCATAGCCTTTCTACTTTTCAAGCTGTGATTACCCCTTAGTTCGTCAAAGTGTTCTCTTAAAGTATGTGTCACATTTTGAAATGTTTTGGCCATTACCTGCCTCAAGACATTTTCAGGGCAGTTTTCATTTACAGTCCTGCAGTACTTGTTCCTATGAAATGACCATTAGCACAGGCTTTAAAGGCGCTTTTGCAGGTAACTGCCAGAGGGCGGCAGCCTTTCTATGTTCCCCACCCTGGTAACTAGGGAAAAGACCTTGCGGCCTGTGGTGTTTCTCGGTTATAATTTAGAGTGGAGTGTGCCCGGACAAACCCATAGAAGCTGATGTCTCCTTACTTTTGTTGGATTGTTAAATTTAATTTTTATTTTTTATTGGAGTAATTTTCCACTGTGTACATGGACCACTTCTACTTTGTGCATTCCTCGGTTGATGGACATTTTCATTGCTTCCAAGTGTTGGCTCTGGTAAATATTGTTGGAGTGCAGGATTGCCAGCCTGTGACTTTTGGATTGTCATTTTTTCAGGTGATAGGCCTAGGAGTGGGTGCGATTGATTGACTGGTAGCACCGTGTTTCCCTTTTCAAAGCACCTTCTTTGTGTTGTCATTAGTGGCTCTTACCACGTCCCCCTTAGAATGGAGGGTACGCATTTCTCCCCAATCGCTTCAGCATTTATTGTTTGCAGCATTTATGCTAATGGCCCTGCTAGCTGCTGTGAGCTGACAGGTTTTTGTAATTTGGGTTTGCATGTCTTTGAAAATGCGTAAAACTCATCATTTTTCTCCGTCGTTTTCTTTTCTGTTAAAAAAAAGGAAACAGTTGGGAGTACAATATGACTCTTGCAATTGTCTTCTTGGAATGTTGCCCTCTTTTGAAATTTTTGGTCGATTTTCCACCGCAGAATTTTTTTAGAGAGCAGGTGTCATTTACCGATCTGCAAGTTTGGTGAATATTTAGAGACCTTTAGCAATGGGTTTAAAGCTGCTGTTGTGGGAAGTGGCCTCAAGGAGGCAGCATTTCTCCATTCCCAAATCTGGGTACTAGGGCAGCAGAGCCTTTCTGGATGTCGTGTTCCTAGGTTGTAAGTTACATTGGAATGTGCATGGAGAAACCCCCATAAGTTTATGTCTCATTATTTCTTCTTAGTTTTAAAAATTTTTTTTATTTGGGGTAAAGCTTAGAATATTGTTTGTCCTAGGTGTACAAAATCTGGTTCATTTGTACATTATATATGTCTATTCACGTACAGATCCTCTTCCCATGGGAAATGTTACAGAGACTTCCGCAGACCTCCCTTGCTATATGGTCGGTCTTTTTGAGATATGTATATAATATGTGTTTGTATACATATAGTAACACTAATCTTAATTTATCCATTCCCCCCACCTTTCCTTTTAGATGAGCATAGTTTGTTTTCTAAGTCTGTGAGTGTCTTTCTCTGTGGGAATATGTTCATTTGTGTCAGTTATTAGATAACGCCTATAAGTGATATCATAGAATATAGGTCTTTTGCTTTCCGACTTACCTCATGCTTCTTGATTATCTCCAGACTCATTTGTGGTGCCTCAAAGAGCAATGGTTCATGGTTTTCCATGGCTAATAGTCCATTGTGTACATGGACCACTTCTTCTTTATCCATTCACCTGTTGTTGGACATTTTGATTGCTTCACTGTCTTGGCTATTGTGAATAACGCTGCACTGTAGCTTTTGCAGCCTGTGTCTTCTCGATTCTTGTCTTCTTAGGTGAGAGGTCCAATGGTGCGCCTGCTGGATTGAATGGTACCTCCATTTTTACTTATAAACACAGCTCCTTTCTGTTCTCATTATTGGCTGTTACCACTTTACGTCTCACCAGCAGGTAGAGGGTACACAGTTCTCGAAATCCCCTTTAGCATTTATTTTTTGTAGATATTTTCCTGATGGTTAGTTGACTGGTGTGAGTTGAAACTTTTTGTAGATTAGATTGCATGGGTCTAACACTTCCTGAGGTTGAGCTTTATCCATTTTCCTTGTTTTAAAAAAGAGAGTGAGTAAAACTTACCTCTTCATACTCTCTTCTTGAAACATTTGCGTGTTTTGAATGTTTTTGTCCATTCCCTACTTCAGCACAATTTTTTAGGGAAGCTGTGTTTACAGCTCTGAGTCCTTGTGAATGTTAAGTGACCATTAGCTGTGAGTTTAAGGCTGCTCTTGCAGGAAACGGCCACAAGGTGGCAGCATTTCTCCTTTACCAACTTCGGGTACTAGGGAAACAGAGCCTTAATAGAAGTGGTGTTCTAGGTTGTAAATTAGAATGGAATGTGCCAGGAAAAACCCTTTAAGTTTATGTCTCATTACTTCTTGTTCATATTTGTAATTTATTATTTTTTATCACAGCAAATTTGATTACAATGGTTTGTTTGTCCTAGGTGTGTAAGATGTGGTTCTTTCACACATATACATGTATCTATTCTTCCTCACATACTTTTCCCATGTAGGTTATGACACAATATTCAGTAGTCTTCTCCTGGTCTTCCATGGTCTTTGGTTATATATATTTCACATGATGTGTATATCTCTGTTAACCCCAATATGGTAATGTATCCAATCCTCATACCTTTCTATTTGGTGAACCATAAGTTTTTTTAATGAATCTGTGATTGCCTTTCTCTGTGGCAATTTCTTCATTGGTATCAATTTTTAGGTAACTCCTAAAAGTGATATGACAGTATATGTGTCTTTTGCTTTCTCACTTACTACAGGTGGCGTGATTACGTCTGGACTCACCTATGTTGCTGCAGATGGCGTTGTTTCCCTTTTTTCACTAGGGAATATTCCATCTGTACATGGAGGAGTTCTTCTTTGTCCACCCATCTGTTGGTGGACTTTTTGGTTACTTCCATATCTTGGCTCTTGCAATACTGTGCAATGCAGATTTGCCTGCCTGTGTCTTTCCAATTCTCTCTTCTTAGATTATAGGTCGAGGAGTGGGCCTGCTGGATCATATGTTAGCTCAGTGTTTACCATTTTAAGGCACCTTCATTCCGTTCTCATTCGTTGCTCTTTCCAAGTTACCTCCCACTTGAAGTTGAGAGTATGCATTTCTCGACAATACGTTCAGCATCTATTGTTTGTAGTTTTCTTGCTGATAGTTATTCTGACAAGTGTGAGCTTATAACTCTTTGTGGTTGAATTCGCATGTGCCTCATAATCCGTTGAAATTGAGCTTTAAGGCATAGCCTTTCTACTTTTCAAGCTGTGATTACCCCTTAGTTCGTCAAAGTGTTCTCTTAAAGTATGTGTCACATTTTGAAATGTTTTGGCCATTACCTGCCTCAAGACATTTTCAGGGCAGTTTTCATTTACAGTCCTGCAGTACTTGTTCCTATGAAATGACCATTAGCACAGGCTTTAAAGGCGCTTTTGCAGGTAACTGCCAGAGGGCGGCAGCCTTTCTATGTTCCCCACCCTGGTAACTAGGGAAAAGACCTTGCGGCCTGTGGTGTTTCTCGGTTATAATTTAGAGTGGAGTGTGCCCGGACAAACCCATAGAAGCTGATGTCTCCTTACTTTTGTTGGATTGTTAAATTTAATTTTTATTTTTTATTGGAGTAATTTTCCACTGTGTACATGGACCACTTCTACTTTGTGCATTCCTCGGTTGATGGACATTTTCATTGCTTCCAAGTGTTGGCTCTGGTAAATATTGTTGGAGTGCAGGATTGCCAGCCTGTGACTTTTGGATTGTCATTTTTTCAGGTGATAGGCCTAGGAGTGGGTGCGATTGATTGACTGGTAGCACCGTGTTTCCCTTTTCAAAGCACCTTCTTTGTGTTGTCATTAGTGGCTCTTACCACGTCCCCCTTAGAATGGAGGGTACGCATTTCTCCCCAATCGCTTCAGCATTTATTGTTTGCAGCATTTATGCTAATGGCCCTGCTAGCTGCTGTGAGCTGACAGGTTTTTGTAATTTGGGTTTGCATGTCTTTGAAAATGCGTAAAACTCATCATTTTTCTCCGTCGTTTTCTTTTCTGTTAAAAAAAAGGAAACAGTTGGGAGTACAATATGACTCTTGCAATTGTCTTCTTGGAATGTTGCCCTCTTTTGAAATTTTTGGTCGATTTTCCACCGCAGAATTTTTTTAGAGAGCAGGTGTCATTTACCGATCTGCAAGTTTGGTGAATATTTAGAGACCTTTAGCAATGGGTTTAAAGCTGCTGTTGTGGGAAGTGGCCTCAAGGAGGCAGCATTTCTCCATTCCCAAATCTGGGTACTAGGGCAGCAGAGCCTTTCTGGATGTCGTGTTCCTAGGTTGTAAGTTACATTGGAATGTGCATGGAGAAACCCCCATAAGTTTATGTCTCATTATTTCTTCTTAGTTTTAAAAATTTTTTTTATTTGGGGTAAAGCTTAGAATATTGTTTGTCCTAGGTGTACAAAATCTGGTTCATTTGTACATTATATATGTCTATTCACGTACAGATCCTCTTCCCGTGGGAAATGTTACAGAGACTTCCGCAGACCTCCCTTGCTATATGGTCGGTCTTTTTGAGATATGTATATAATATGTGTTTGTATACATATAGTAACACTAATCTTAATTTATCCATTCCCCCCACCTTTCCTTTTAGATGAGCATAGTTTGTTTTCTAAGTCTGTGAGTATCTTTCTCTGTGGAAATATGTTCATTTGTGTCAGTTATTAGATAACGCCTATAAGTGATATCATAGAATATAGGTCTTTTGCTTTCTGACTTAGCTCATGTTTCGTGATTATCTCCAGACTCATTTGTGGTGCCTCAAAGAGCAATGGTTCATTGTTTTCCATGGCTAATATTCCATTGTGTACATGGACCACTTCTTCTTTATCCATTCACCTGTTGTTGGACATTTTGATTGCTTCACTGTCTTGGCTATTGTGAGTAAGGCTGCACTCCAGCTTTTGCAGCCTGTGTCTTCTCGATTCTTGTCTTCTCATGTAAGATGTCCAATGGTGCGCCTGCTGGATTGAATGGTACCTCCATTTTTACTTATAAACAAAGCTCCTTTCTGTTCTCATTATTGGCTGTTGCCCTTTTATGTCTCACCAGCAGGTTGAGGGTACACAGTTCTCTAAAACCCCTTCAGCATTTACTGTTTGTAGACTTTTTGCTAATGGTTAGTCGACTGGTGTAAGTTGAAACTTTTTGTAGATTAGATTGCATGGGTCTAACACTTCCTGAGGTTGAGCTTTTATCCATTTTCCTTTTTTTTTTAAACGAGAGTGAGTAAAACTTACCTCTTCATACTCACTTCTTGAAACATTTGCCTGTTTTGAATTTTTTTGTCCATTCCCTACTTCACTATTTTTTAGGGCAGGTGTGCTTTACAGCCCTGAGTCCTTGTGAAAGTTAAGTGACCATTAGCTGTGAGTTTAAAGCTGCTCTTGCAGGAAATCGGCCACAAGGTGGCAGCATTTCTCCTTTACCAATTTTGGTTCCTAGGGAAACAGAGCCTTAATGGAAATGGTGTTCTAGGTTGTAAATTAGAATGGAATGTGCCAGGAAAAAGCCCTCTAAGTTTATGTCTCATTACTTCTTGTTCATATTTGTAATTTACTTTTTATTTTTTATCACAGCAAATTTGATTTCAATGGTTTGTTTGTTCTAGATGTGCAAGATGTGGTTCTTTCACACACATATATGTATCTATTCTTCCTCGCATCCTTTTCTCATGTAGGTTATGACACAATGTTGAGTAGTCTTCTCTTGGTCTTCCGTATGTCTTTGGTGATTATATATTTCCCTTGGTTTGTATATCTCTGTTAACCCCAATTTGGTAATGTATCCAATCCTGATACCTTTCTATTTGGTGAACCATAAGTTTTTTTAATGAATCTATGATTGCCTTTCTCTGTGGCAATTTCTTCATTGGTATCAATTTTTAGGTAACTCCTAAAAGTGATATGATAGGATATGTGTCTTTTGCTTTCTCACTTACTACAGGTGGCGTAATTACGTCTAGACTCACCTATGTTGCTGAAAATGGCGTTGTTTCCATTTTTTCACTAGCGAATATTCCATCTGTACATGGAGGAGTTCTTCTTAGTCCACCCATCTGTTGGTGGACATTTTACTTACTTCCATATATTGGCTATTGTAATAGTGTGCAAAGCAGATTTGCCTGCCTGTGTCTTTCTAATTCTCTCTTCTCAGACTATAGGTCGAAGAGTGGGCCTGCTGGATCATATGGTAGCTCAATGTTTACCTTTTTAAGGCACCTCCATTCTGTTCTCATTCGTGGCTCTTTCCAAGTTACCTCCCACTGAAAGTTAAGGGTATGCATTTCTCCACGACACCTTCAGCATTTATTGTTTGTAGTTTTCTTGCTGATGGTTATTCTGACAAGTGTGAGCTTATAACTCTTTGTGGTTGAATTCGCATGTGCCTCATAATCCGTTGAAATTGAGCTTTAAGGCATATCCTTTCTATTTTTCAAGCTGTGATTACCCCTTAGTTCTTCAAAGTGTTCTCTTAAAGTATGTGTCACATTTGGAAATGTTTTGGCCATTACCTCCCTCAAGACATTTTGAGGGCAGGTTTCATTTACAGTCCTGCAGTACTTGTTCCTATGAAATGACCATTAGCACAGGCTTTAAAGGTGCTTTTGCAGGTAACTGCCAGAGGGCGGCAGCCTTTCTATGTTCCCCACCCTGGTAACTAGGGAAAAGCCCTTGCGGCCTGTGGTGTTTCTCGGTTATAAATTAGAGTGGAGTGTGCCTGGACAAACCCACAGAAGCTGATGTCTCCTTACTTTTGTTGGATTGTTAAATTTAATTTTTATTTTTTATTGGAGTAATTTTCCACTGTGTACATGGACCACTTCTACTTTGTGCATTCCTCGGTTGATGGACATTTTCATTGCTTCCAAGTGTTGGCTCTGGTAAATATTGTTGGAGTGCAGGATTGCCAGCCTGTGACTTTTGGATTGTCATTTTTTCAGGTGATAGGCCTAGCAGTGGGTGCGATTGATTGACTGGTAGCACCGTGTTTCCCTTTTCAAAGCACCTTCTTTGTGTTGTCTTTAGTGGCTCTTACCACGTCCCCCTTAGAATCGAGGGTACGCATTTCTCCACAATCGCTTCAGCATTTATTGTTTGCAGCATTTATGCTAATGGCCCTTCTGGCTGCTGTGAGCTGATGATAGGTTTTTGTAATTTGGGTTTGCATGTCTTTGAAAATGCGTAAAACTCATCATTTTTCTCCGCCGTTTTCTTTTCTCTTAAAAAAAAGGAAACAATTGGAAGTACAATATAACTCTTGCAATTGTCCTCTTGGAAGTTTGCCCTCTTTTGAATTTTTTGGTCGATTTTCCACCGCAGAATTTTTTTAGAGAGCAGGTGTCATTTACCGATCTGCAAGTTTTGTGAATATTTAGTGACCTTTAGCAATGGGTTTAAAGCTGCTGTTGTGGGAAGTGGCCTCAAGGAGGCAGCATTTCTCCATTCCCAAATCTGGGTACTAGGACAGCAGAGCCTTTCTGGAAGTCGTTTTCCTAGGTTGTGAATTACATTGGAATGTGTATGGAGAAACCCCCATAAGTTTATGTCTCATTATTTCTTGTTGGTTTTTAAAATTTGTTTAATTGGAATAAAGCTTAGAATATTGTTTGTCCTAGGTGTACACAATCTGGTTCATTTGTACATTATATATTTCTATTCAAGTACAGATCCTCTTCCCATGTAAAGTGTTACAGAGGGCTCCACAGACCTCCCTTGCTATATGGTCGGTCTTTTTGAGATATGTATATAATATGTGTTTGTATACATATAGTAACACTAATCTTAATTTATCCATTCCCCCCACCTTTCCTTTTAGATGAGCATAGTTTGTTTTCTAAGTCTGTGAGTGTCTTTCTCTGTGGGAATATGTTCATTTGTGTCAGTTATTAGATAACGCCTATAAGTGATATCATAGAATATAGGTCTTTTGCTTTCCGACTTACCTCATGCTTCTTGATTATCTCCAGACTCATTTGTGGTGCCTCAAAGAGCAATGGTTCATGGTTTTCCATGGCTAATAGTCCATTGTGTACATGGACCACTTCTTCTTTATCCATTCACCTGTTGTTGGACATTTTGATTGCTTCACTGTCTTGGCTATTGTGAATAACGCTGCACTGTAGCTTTTGCAGCCTGTGTCTTCTCGATTCTTGTCTTCTTAGGTGAGAGGTCCAATGGTGCGCCTGCTGGATTGAATGGTACCTCCATTTTTACTTATAAACACAGCTCCTTTCTGTTCTCATTATTGGCTGTTACCACTTTACGTCTCACCAGCAGGTAGAGGGTACACAGTTCTCGAAATCCCCTTTAGCATTTATTTTTTGTAGATATTTTCCTGATGGTTAGTTGACTGGTGTGAGTTGAAACTTTTTGTAGATTAGATTGCATGGGTCTAACACTTCCTGAGGTTGAGCTTTATCCATTTTCCTTGTTTTAAAAAAGAGAGTGAGTAAAACTTACCTCTTCATACTCTCTTCTTGAAACATTTGCGTGTTTTGAATGTTTTTGTCCATTCCCTACTTCAGCACAATTTTTTAGGGAAGCTGTGTTTACAGCTCTGAGTCCTTGTGAATGTTAAGTGACCATTAGCTGTGAGTTTAAGGCTGCTCTTGCAGGAAACGGCCACAAGGTGGCAGCATTTCTCCTTTACCAACTTTGGGTACTAGGGAAACAGAGCCTTAATAGAAGTGGTGTTCTAGGTTGTAAATTAGAATGGAATGTGCCAGGAAAAACCCTTTAAGTTTATGTCTCATTACTTCTTGTTCATATTTGTAATTTACTTTATTATTTTTTATCACAGCAAATTTGATTACAATGGTTTGTTTGTCCTAGGTGTGTAAGATGTGGTTCTTTCACACATATACATGTATCTATTCTTCCTCACATACTTTTCCCATGTAGGTTATGACACAATATTCAGTAGTCTTCTCCTGGTCTTCCATGGTCTTTGGTTATATATATTTCACATGATGTGTATATCTCTGTTAACCCCAATATGGTAATGTATCCAATCCTCATACCTTTCTATTTGGTGAACCATAAGTTTTTTTAATGAATCTGTGATTGCCTTTCTCTGTGGCAATTTCTTCATTGGTATCAATTTTTAGGTAACTCCTAAAAGTGATATGACAGGATATGTGTCTTTTGCTTTCTCACTTACTACAGGTGGCGTGATTACGTCTGGACTCACCTATGTTGCTGCAGATGGCATTGTTTCCCTTTTTTCACTAGGGAATATTCCATCTGTACATGGAGGAGTTCTTCTTTGTCCACCCATCTGTTGGTGGACTTTTTGGTTACTTCCATATCTTGGCTCTTGCAATACTGTGCAATGCAGATTTGCCTGCCTGTGTCTTTCCAATTCTCTCTTCTTAGATTATAGGTCGAGGAGTGGGCCTGCTGGATCATATGGTAGCTCAGTGTTTACCATTTTAAGGCACCTTCATTCCGTTCTCATTCGTTGCTCTTTCCAAGTTACCTCCCACTTGAAGTTGAGAGTATGCATTTCTCGACAATACGTTCAGCATCTATTGTTTGTAGTTTTCTTGCTGATAGTTATTCTGACAAGTGTGAGCTTATAACTCTTTGTGGTTGAATTCGCATGTGCCTCATAATCCGTTGAAATTGAGCTTTAAGGCATAGCCTTTCTACTTTTCAAGCTGTGATTACCCCTTAGTTCGTCAAAGTGTTCTCTTAAAGTATGTGTCACATTTTGAAATGTTTTGGCCATTACCTGCCTCAAGACATTTTCAGGGCAGTTTTCATTTACAGTCCTGCAGTACTTGTTCCTATGAAATGACCATTAGCACAGGCTTTAAAGGCGCTTTTGCAGGTAACTGCCAGAGGGCGGCAGCCTTTCTATGTTCCCCACCCTGGTAACTAGGGAAAAGCCCTTGCGGCCTGTGGTGTTTCTCGGTTATAATTTAGAGTGGAGTGTGCCCGGACAAACCCATAGAAGCTGATGTCTCCTTACTTTTGTTGGATTGTTAAATTTAATTTTTATTTTTTATTGGAGTAATTTTCCACTGTGTACATGGACCACTTCTACTTTGTGCATTCCTCGGTTGATGGACATTTTCATTGCTTCCAAGTGTTGGCTCTGGTAAATATTGTTGGAGTGCAGGATTGCCAGCCTGTGACTTTTGGATTGTCATTTTTTCAGGTGATAGGCCTAGCAGTGGGTGCGATTGATTGACTGGTAGCACCGTGTTTCCCTTTTCAAAGCACCTTCTTTGTGTTTTCATTAGTGGCTCTTACCACGTCCCCCTTAGAATCGAGGGTACGCATTTCTCCACAATCGCTTCAGCATTTATTGTTTGCAGCATTTATGCTAATGGCCCTTCTGGCTGCTGTGAGCTGATGATAGGTTTTTGTAATTTGGGTTTGCATGTCTTTGAAAATGCGTAAAACTCATCATTTTTCTCCGCCGTTTTCTTTTCTCTTAAAAAAAAGGAAACAATTGGAAGTACAATATAACTCTTGCAATTGTCCTCTTGGAAGTTTGCCCTCTTTTGAATTTTTTGGTCGATTTTCCACCGCAGAATTTTTTTAGAGAGCAGGTGTCATTTACCGATCTGCAAGTTTTGTGAATATTTAGTGACCTTTAGCAATGGGTTTAAAGCTGCTGTTGTGGGAAGTGGCCTCAAGGAGGCAGCATTTCTCCATTCCCAAATCTGGGTACTAGGACAGCAGAGCCTTTCTGGAAGTCGTTTTCCTAGGTTGTGAATTACATTGGAATGTGTATGGAGAAACCCCCATAAGTTTATGTCTCATTATTTCTTGTTGGTTTTTAAAATTTGTTTAATTGGAATAAAGCTTAGAATATTGTTTGTCCTAGGTGTACACAATCTGGTTCATTTGTACATTATATATTTCTATTCAAGTACAGATCCTCTTCCCATGTAAAGTGTTACAGAGGGCTCCACAGACCTCCCTTGCTATATGGTCGGTCTTTTTGAGATATGTATATAATATGTGTTTGTATACATATAGTAACACTAATCTTAATTTATCCATTCCCCCCACCTTTCCTTTTAGATGAGCATAGTTTGTTTTCTAAGTCTGTGAGTGTCTTTCTCTGTGGGAATATGTTCATTTGTGTCAGTTATTAGATAACGCCTATAAGTGATATCATAGAATATAGGTCTTTTGCTTTCCGACTTACCTCATGCTTCTTGATTATCTCCAGACTCATTTGTGGTGCCTCAAAGAGCAATGGTTCATGGTTTTCCATGGCTAATAGTCCATTGTGTACATGGACCACTTCTTCTTTATCCATTCACCTGTTGTTGGACATTTTGATTGCTTCACTGTCTTGGCTATTGTGAATAACGCTGCACTGTAGCTTTTGCAGCCTGTGTCTTCTCGATTCTTGTCTTCTTAGGTGAGAGGTCCAATGGTGCGCCTGCTGGATTGAATGGTACCTCCATTTTTACTTATAAACACAGCTCCTTTCTGTTCTCATTATTGGCTGTTACCACTTTACGTCTCACCAGCAGGTAGAGGGTACACAGTTCTCGAAATCCCCTTTAGCATTTATTTTTTGTAGATATTTTCCTGATGGTTAGTTGACTGGTGTGAGTTGAAACTTTTTGTAGATTAGATTGCATGGGTCTAACACTTCCTGAGGTTGAGCTTTATCCATTTTCCTTGTTTTAAAAAAGAGAGTGAGTAAAACTTACCTCTTCATACTCTCTTCTTGAAACATTTGCGTGTTTTGAATGTTTTTGTCCATTCCCTACTTCAGCACAATTTTTTAGGGAAGCTGTGTTTACAGCTCTGAGTCCTTGTGAATGTTAAGTGACCATTAGCTGTGAGTTTAAGGCTGCTCTTGCAGGAAACGGCCACAAGGTGGCAGCATTTCTCCTTTACCAACTTTGGGTACTAGGGAAACAGAGCCTTAATAGAAGTGGTGTTCTAGGTTGTAAATTAGAATGGAATGTGCCAGGAAAAACCCTTTAAGTTTATGTCTCATTACTTCTTGTTCATATTTGTAATTTACTTTATTATTTTTTATCACAGCAAATTTGATTACAATGGTTTGTTTGTCCTAGGTGTGTAAGATGTGGTTCTTTCACACATATACATGTATCTATTCTTCCTCACATACTTTTCCCATGTAGGTTATGACACAATATTCAGTAGTCTTCTCCTGGTCTTCCATGGTCTTTGGTTATATATATTTCACATGATGTGTATATCTCTGTTAACCCCAATATGGTAATGTATCCAATCCTCATACCTTTCTATTTGGTGAACCATAAGTTTTTTTAATGAATCTGTGATTGCCTTTCTCTGTGGCAATTTCTTCATTGGTATCAATTTTTAGGTAACTCCTAAAAGTGATATGACAGGATATGTGTCTTTTGCTTTCTCACTTACTACAGGTGGCGTGATTACGTCTGGACTCACCTATGTTGCTGCAGATGGCATTGTTTCCCTTTTTTCACTAGGGAATATTCCATCTGTACATGGAGGAGTTCTTCTTTGTCCACCCATCTGTTGGTGGACTTTTTGGTTACTTCCATATCTTGGCTCTTGCAATACTGTGCAATGCAGATTTGCCTGCCTGTGTCTTTCCAATTCTCTCTTCTTAGATTATAGGTCGAGGAGTGGGCCTGCTGGATCATATGTTAGCTCAGTGTTTACCATTTTAAGGCACCTTCATTCCGTTCTCATTCGTTGCTCTTTCCAAGTTACCTCCCACTTGAAGTTGAGAGTATGCATTTCTCGACAATACGTTCAGCATCTATTGTTTGTAGTTTTCTTGCTGATAGTTATTCTGACAAGTGTGAGCTTATAACTCTTTGTGGTTGAATTCGCATGTGCCTCATAATCCGTTGAAATTGAGCTTTAAGGCATAGCCTTTCTACTTTTCAAGCTGTGATTACCCCTTAGTTCGTCAAAGTGTTCTCTTAAAGTATGTGTCACATTTTGAAATGTTTTGGCCATTACCTGCCTCAAGACATTTTCAGGGCAGTTTTCATTTACAGTCCTGCAGTACTTGTTCCTATGAAATGACCATTAGCACAGGCTTTAAAGGCGCTTTTGCAGGTAACTGCCAGAGGGCGGCAGCCTTTCTATGTTCCCCACCCTGGTAACTAGGGAAAAGACCTTGCGGCCTGTGGTGTTTCTCGGTTATAATTTAGAGTGGAGTGTGCCCGGACAAACCCATAGAAGCTGATGTCTCCTTACTTTTGTTGGATTGTTAAATTTAATTTTTATTTTTTATTGGAGTAATTTTCCACTGTGTACATGGACCACTTCTACTTTGTGCATTCCTCGGTTGATGGACATTTTCATTGCTTCCAAGTGTTGGCTCTGGTAAATATTGTTGGAGTGCAGGATTGCCAGCCTGTGACTTTTGGATTGTCATTTTTTCAGGTGATAGGCCTAGGAGTGGGTGCGATTGATTGCCTGGTAGCACCGTGTTTCCCTTTTCAAAGCACCTTCTTTGTGTTGTCATTAGTGGCTCTTACCACGTCCCCCTTAGAATGGAGGGTACGCATTTCTCCCCAATCGCTTCAGCATTTATTGTTTGCAGCATTTATGCTAATGGCCCTGCTAGCTGCTGTGAGCTGACAGGTTTTTGTAATTTGGGTTTGCATGTCTTTGAAAATGCGTAAAACTCATCATTTTTCTCCGCCGTTTTCTTTTCTCTTAAAAAAAAGGAAACAGTTGGGAGTACAATATGACTCTTGCAATTGTCTTCTTGGAATGTTGCCCTCTTTTGAAATTTTTGGTCGATTTTCCACCGCAGAATTTTTTTAGAGAGCAGGTGTCATTTACCGATCTGCAAGTTTGGTGAATATTTAGAGACCTTTAGCAATGGGTTTAAAGCTGCTGTTGTGGGAAGTGGCCTCAAGGAGGCAGCATTTCTCCATTCCCAAATCTGGGTACTAGGGCAGCAGAGCCTTTCTGGATGTCGTGTTCCTAGGTTGTAAGTTACATTGGAATGTGCATGGAGAAACCCCCATAAGTTTATGTCTCATTATTTCTTCTTAGTTTTAAAATTTTTTTTATTTGGGGTAAAGCTTAGAATATTGTTTGTCCTAGGTGTACAAAATCTGGTTCATTTGTACATTATATATGTCTATTCACGTACAGATCCTCTTCCCATGGGAAATGTTACAGAGACTTCCGCAGACCTCCCTTGGTATATGGTCGGTCTTTTTGAGATATGTATATAATATGTGTTTGTATACATATAGTAACACTAATCTTAATTTATCCATTCCCCCCACCTTTCCTTTTAGATGAGCATAGTTTGTTTTCTAAGTCTGTGAGTATCTTTCTCTGTGGAAATATGTTCATTTGTGTCAGTTATTAGATAACGCCTATAAGTGATATCATAGAATATAGGTCTTTTGCTTTCTGACTTAGCTCATGTTTCGTGATTATCTCCAGACTCATTTGTGGTGCCTCAAAGAGCAATGGTTCATTGTTTTCCATGGCTAATATTCCATTGTGTACATGGACCACTTCTTCTTTATCCATTCACCTGTTGTTGGACATTTTGATTGCTTCACTGTCTTGGCTATTGTGAGTAAGGCTGCACTCCAGCTTTTGCAGCCTGTGTCTTCTCGATTCTTGTCTTCTCATGTAAGATGTCCAATGGTGCGCCTGCTGGATTGAATGGTACCTCCATTTTTACTTATAAACAAAGCTCCTTTCTGTTCTCATTATTGGCTGTTGCCCTTTTATGTCTCACCAGCAGGTTGAGGGTACACAGTTCTCTAAAACCCCTTCAGCATTTACTGTTTGTAGACTTTTTGCTAATGGTTAGTCGACTGGTGTAAGTTGAAACTTTTTGTAGATTAGATTGCATGGGTCTAACACTTCCTGAGGTTGAGCTTTTATCCATTTTCCTTTTTTTTCTAAACGAGAGTGAGTAAAACTTACCTCTTCATACTCACTTCTTGAAACATTTGCCTGTTTTGAATTTTTTTGTCCATTCCCTACTTCACTATTTTTTAGGGCAGGTGTGCTTTACAGCCCTGAGTCCTTGTGAAAGTTAAGTGACCATTAGCTGTGAGTTTAAAGCTGCTCTTGCAGGAAATCGGCCACAAGGTGGCAGCATTTCTCCTTTACCAATTTTGGTTCCTAGGGAAACAGAGCCTTAATGGAAATGGTGTTCTAGGTTGTAAATTAGAATGGAATGTGCCAGGAAAAAGCCCTCTAAGTTTATGTCTCATTACTTCTTGTTCATATTTGTAATTTACTTTTTATTTTTTATCACAGCAAATTTGATTTCAATGGTTTGTTTGTTCTAGATGTGCAAGATGTGGTTCTTTCACACACATATATGTATCTATTCTTCCTCGCATCCTTTTCTCATGTAGGTTATGACACAATGTTGAGTAGTCTTCTCTTGGTCTTCCGTATGTCTTTGGTGATTATATATTTCCCTTGGTTTGTATATCTCTGTTAACCCCAATTTGGTAATGTATCCAATCCTGATACCTTTCTATTTGGTGAACCATAAGTTTTTTTAATGAATCTATGATTGCCTTTCTCTGTGGCAATTTCTTCATTGGTATCAATTTTTAGGTAACTCCTAAAAGTGATATGATAGGATATGTGTCTTTTGCTTTCTCACTTACTACAGGTGGCGTAATTACGTCTAGACTCACCTATGTTGCTGAAAATGGCGTTGTTTCCATTTTTTCACTAGCGAATATTCCATCTGTACATGGAGGAGTTCTTCTTAGTCCACCCATCTGTTGGTGGACATTTTACTTACTTCCATATATTGGCTATTGTAATAGTGTGCAAAGCAGATTTGCCTGCCTGTGTCTTTCTAATTCTCTCTTCTCAGACTATAGGTCGAAGAGTGGGCCTGCTGGATCATATGGTAGCTCAATGTTTACCTTTTTAAGGCACCTCCATTCTGTTCTCATTCGTGGCTCTTTCCAAGTTACCTCCCACTGAAAGTTAAGGGTATGCATTTCTCCACGACACCTTCAGCATTTATTGTTTGTAGTTTTCTTGCTGATGGTTATTCTGACAAGTGTGAGCTTATAACTCTTTGTGGTTGAATTCGCATGTGACTCATAATCCGTTGAAATTGAGCTTTAAGGCATATCCTTTCTATTTTTCAAGCTGTGATTACCCCTTAGTTCTTCAAAGTGTTCTCTTAAAGTATGTGTCACATTTGGAAATGTTTTGGCCATTACCTCCCTCAAGACATGTTGAGGGCAGGTTTCATTTACAGTCCTGCAGTACTTGTTCCTATGAAATGACCATTAGCACAGGCTTTAAAGGTGCTTTTGCAGGTAACTGCCAGAGGGCGGCAGCCTTTCTATGTTCCCCACCCTGGTAACTAGGGAAAAGACCTTGCGGCCTGTGGTGTTTCTCGGTTATAAATTAGAGTGGAGTGTGCCTGGAGAAACCCACAGAAGCTGATGTCTCCTTACTTTTGTTGGATTGTTAAATTTAATTTTTATTTTTTATTGGAGTAATTTTCCACTGTGTACATGGACCACTTCTACTTTGTGCATTCCTCGGTTGATGGACATTTTCATTGCTTCCAAGTGTTGGCTCTGGTAAATATTGTTGGAGTGCAGGATTGCCAGCCTGTGACTTTTGGATTGTCATTTTTTCAGGTGATAGGCCTAGCAGTGGGTGCGATTGATTGACTGGTAGCACCGTGTTTCCCTTTTCAAAGCACCTTCTTTGTGTTGTCTTTAGTGGCTCTTACCACGTCCCCCTTAGAATCGAGGGTACGCATTTCTCCACAATCGCTTCAGCATTTATTGTTTGCAGCATTTATGCTAATGGCCCTTCTGGCTGCTGTGAGCTGATGATAGGTTTTTGTAATTTGGGTTTGCATGTCTTTGAAAATGCGTAAAACTCATCATTTTTCTCCGCCGTTTTCTTTTCTCTTAAAAAAAAGGAAACAATTGGAAGTACAATATAACTCTTGCAATTGTCCTCTTGGAAGTTTGCCCTCTTTTGAATTTTTTGGTCGATTTTCCACCGCAGAATTTTTTTAGAGAGCAGGTGTCATTTACCGATCTGCAAGTTTTGTGAATATTTAGTGACCTTTAGCAATGGGTTTAAAGCTGCTGTTGTGGGAAGTGGCCTCAAGGAGGCAGCATTTCTCCATTCCCAAATCTGGGTACTAGGACAGCAGAGCCTTTCTGGAAGTCGTTTTCCTAGGTTGTGAATTACATTGGAATGTGTATGGAGAAACCCCCATAAGTTTATGTCTCATTATTTCTTGTTGGTTTTTAAAATTTGTTTAATTGGAATAAAGCTTAGAATATTGTTTGTCCTAGGTGTACACAATCTGGTTCATTTGTACATTATATATTTCTATTCAAGTACAGATCCTCTTCCCATGTAAAGTGTTACAGAGGGCTCCACAGACCTCCCTTGCTATATGGTCGGTCTTTTTGAGATATGTATATAATATGTGTTTGTATACATATAGTAACACTAATCTTAATTTATCCATTCCCCCCACCTTTCCTTTTAGATGAGCATAGTTTGTTTTCTAAGTCTGTGAGTGTCTTTCTCTGTGGGAATATGTTCATTTGTGTCAGTTATTAGATAACGCCTATAAGTGATATCATAGAATATAGGTCTTTTGCTTTCCGACTTACCTCATGCTTCTTGATTATCTCCAGACTCATTTGTGGTGCCTCAAAGAGCAATGGTTCATGGTTTTCCATGGCTAATAGTCCATTGTGTACATGGACCACTTCTTCTTTATCCATTCACCTGTTGTTGGACATTTTGATTGCTTCACTGTCTTGGCTATTGTGAATAACGCTGCACTGTAGCTTTTGCAGCCTGTGTCTTCTCGATTCTTGTCTTCTTGGGTGAGAGGTCCAATGGTGCGCCTGCTGGATTGAATGGTACCTCCATTTTTACTTATAAACACAGCTCCTTTCTGTTCTCATTATTGGCTGTTACCACTTTACGTCTCACCAGCAGGTAGAGGGTACACAGTTCTCGAAATCCCCTTTAGCATTTATTTTTTGTAGATATTTTCCTGATGGTTAGTTGACTGGTGTGAGTTGAAACTTTTTGTAGATTAGATTGCATGGGTCTAACACTTCCTGAGGTTGAGCTTTATCCATTTTCCTTGTTTTAAAAAAGAGAGTGAGTAAAACTTACCTCTTCATACTCTCTTCTTGAAACATTTGCGTGTTTTGAATGTTTTTGTCCATTCCCTACTTCAGCACAATTTTTTAGGGAAGCTGTGTTTACAGCTCTGAGTCCTTGTGAATGTTAAGTGACCATTAGCTGTGAGTTTAAGGCTGCTCTTGCAGGAAACGGCCACAAGGTGGCAGCATTTCTCCTTTACCAACTTTGGGTACTAGGGAAACAGAGCCTTAATAGAAGTGGTGTTCTAGGTTGTAAATTAGAATGGAATGTGCCAGGAAAAACCCTTTAAGTTTATGTCTCATTACTTCTTGTTCATATTTGTAATTTACTTTATTATTTTTTATCACAGCAAATTTGATTACAATGGTTTGTTTGTCCTAGGTGTGTAAGATGTGGTTCTTTCACACATATACATGTATCTATTCTTCCTCACATACTTTTCCCATGTAGGTTATGACACAATATTCAGTAGTCTTCTCCTGGTCTTCCATGGTCTTTGGTTATATATATTTCACATGATGTGTATATCTCTGTTAACCCCAATATGGTAATGTATCCAATCCTCATACCGTTCTATTTGGTGAACCATAAGTTTTTTTAATGAATCTGTGATTGCCTTTCTCTGTGGCAATTTCTTCATTGGTATCAATTTTTAGGTAACTCCTAAAAGTGATATGACAGGATATGTGTCTTTTGCTTTCTCACTTACTACAGGTGGCGTGATTACGTCTGGACTCACCTATGTTGCTGCAGATGGCATTGTTTCCCTTTTTTCACTAGGGAATATTCCATCTGTACATGGAGGAGTTCTTCTTTGTCCACCCATCTGTTGGTGGACTTTTTGGTTACTTCCATATCTTGGCTCTTGCAATACTGTGCAATGCAGATTTGCCTGCCTGTGTCTTTCCAATTCTCTCTTCTTAGATTATAGGTCGAGGAGTGGGCCTGCTGGATCATATGTTAGCTCAGTGTTTACCATTTTAAGGCACCTTCATTCCGTTCTCATTCGTTGCTCTTTCCAAGTTACCTCCCACTTGAAGTTGAGAGTATGCATTTCTCGACAATACGTTCAGCATCTATTGTTTGTAGTTTTCTTGCTGATAGTTATTCTGACAAGTGTGAGCTTATAACTCTTTGTGGTTGAATTCGCATGTGCCTCATAATCCGTTGAAATTGAGCTTTAAGGCATAGCCTTTCTACTTTTCAAGCTGTGATTACCCCTTAGTTCGTCAAAGTGTTCTCTTAAAGTATGTGTCACATTTTGAAATGTTTTGGCCATTACCTGCCTCAAGACATTTTCAGGGCAGTTTTCATTTACAGTCCTGCAGTACTTGTTCCTATGAAATGACCATTAGCACAGGCTTTAAAGGCGCTTTTGCAGGTAACTGCCAGAGGGCGGCAGCCTTTCTATGTTCCCCACCCTGGTAACTAGGGAAAAGACCTTGCGGCCTGTGGTGTTTCTCGGTTATAATTTAGAGTGGAGTGTGCCCGGACAAACCCATAGAAGCTGATGTCTCCTTACTTTTGTTGGATTGTTAAATTTAATTTTTATTTTTTATTGGAGTAATTTTCCGCTGTGTACATGGACCACTTCTACTTTGTGCATTCCTCGGTTGATGGACATTTTCATTGCTTCCAAGTGTTGGCTCTGGTAAATATTGTTGGAGTGCAGGATTGCCAGCCTGTGACTTTTGGATTGTCATTTTTTCAGGTGATAGGCCTAGGAGTGGGTGCGATTGATTGACTGGTAGCACCGTGTTTCCCTTTTCAAAGCACCTTCTTTGTGTTGTCATTAGTGGCTCTTACCACGTCCCCCTTAGAATGGAGGGTACGCATTTCTCCCCAATCGCTTCAGCATTTATTGTTTGCAGCATTTATGCTAATGGCCCTGCTAGCTGCTGTGAGCTGACAGGTTTTTGTAATTTGGGTTTGCATGTCTTTGAAAATGCGTAAAACTCATCATTTTTCTCCGTCGTTTTCTTTTCTGTTAAAAAAAAGGAAACAGTTGGGAGTACAATATGACTCTTGCAATTGTCTTCTTGGAATGTTGCCCTCTTTTGAAATTTTTGGTCGATTTTCCACCGCAGAATTTTTTTAGAGAGCAGGTGTCATTTACCGATCTGCAAGTTTGGTGAATATTTAGAGACCTTTAGCAATGGGTTTAAAGCTGCTGTTGTGGGAAGTGGCCTCAAGGAGGCAGCATTTCTCCATTCCCAAATCTGGGTACTAGGGCAGCAGAGCCTTTCTGGATGTCGTGTTCCTAGGTTGTAAGTTACATTGGAATGTGCATGGAGAAACCCCCATAAGTTTATGTCTCATTATTTCTTCTTAGTTTAAAAAATTTTTTTTATTTGGGGTAAAGCTTAGAATATTGTTTGTCCTAGGTGTACAAAATCTGGTTCATTTGTACATTATATATGTCTATTCACGTACAGATCCTCTTCCCATGGGAAATGTTACAGAGACTTCCGCAGACCTCCCTTGCTATATGGTCGGTCTTTTTGAGATATGTATATAATATGTGTTTGTATACATATAGTAACACTAATCTTAATTTATCCATTCCCCCCACCTTTCCTTTTAGATGAGCATAGTTTGTTTTCTAAGTCTGTGAGTATCTTTCTCTGTGGAAATATGTTCATTTGTGTCAGTTATTAGATAACGCCTATAAGTGATATCATAGAATATAGGTCTTTTGGTTTCTGACTTAGCTCATGTTTCGTGATTATCTCCAGACTCATTTGTGGTGCCTCAAAGAGCAATGGTTCATTGTTTTCCATGGCTAATATTCCATTGTGTACATGGACCACTTCTTCTTTATCCATTCACCTGTTGTTGGACATTTTGATTGCTTCACTGTCTTGGCTATTGTGAGTAAGGCTGCACTCCAGCTTTTGCAGCCTGTGTCTTCTCGATTCTTGTCTTCTCATGTAAGATGTCCAATGGTGCGCCTGCTGGATTGAATGGTACCTCCATTTTTACTTATAAACAAAGCTCCTTTCTGTTCTCATTATTGGCTGTTGCCCTTTTATGTCTCACCAGCAGGTTGAGGGTACACAGTTCTCTAAAACCCCTTCAGCATTTACTGTTTGTAGACTTTTTGCTAATGGTTAGTCGACTGGTGTAAGTTGAAACTTTTTGTAGATTAGATTGCATGGGTCTAACACTTCCTGAGGTTGAGCTTTTATCCATTTTCCTTTTTTTTTTAAACGAGAGTGAGTAAAACTTACCTCTTCATACTCACTTCTTGAAACATTTGCCTGTTTTGAATTTTTTTGTCCATTCCCTACTTCACTATTTTTTAGGGCAGGTGTGCTTTACAGCCCTGAGTCCTTGTGAAAGTTAAGTGACCATTAGCTGTGAGTTTAAAGCTGCTCTTGCAGGAAATCGGCCACAAGGTGGCAGCATTTCTCCTTTACCAATTTTGGTTCCTAGGGAAACAGAGCCTTAATGGAAATGGTGTTCTAGGTTGTAAATTAGAATGGAATGTGCCAGGAAAAAGCCCTCTAAGTTTATGTCTCATTACTTCTTGTTCATATTTGTAATTTACTTTTTATTTTTTATCACAGCAAATTTGATTTCAATGGTTTGTTTGTTCTAGATGTGCAAGATGTGGTTCTTTCACACACATATATGTATCTATTCTTCCTCGCATCCTTTTCTCATGTAGGTTATGACACAATGTTGAGTAGTCTTCTCTTGGTCTTCCGTATGTCTTTGGTGATTATATATTTCCCTTGGTTTGTATATCTCTGTTAACCCCAATTTGGTAATGTATCCAATCCTGATACCTTTCTATTTGGTGAACCATAAGTTTTTTTAATGAATCTATGATTGCCTTTCTCTGTGGCAATTTCTTCATTGGTATCAATTTTTAGGTAACTCCTAAAAGTGATATGATAGGATATGTGTCTTTTGCTTTCTCACTTACTACAGGTGGCGTAATTACGTCTAGACTCACCTATGTTGCTGAAAATGGCGTTGTTTCCATTTTTTCACTAGCGAATATTCCATCTGTACATGGAGGAGTTCTTCTTAGTCCACCCATCTGTTGGTGGACATTTTACTTACTTCCATATATTGGCTATTGTAATAGTGTGCAAAGCAGATTTGCCTGCCTGTGTCTTTCTAATTCTCTCTTCTCAGACTATAGGTCGAAGAGTGGGCCTGCTGGATCATATGGTAGCTCAATGTTTACCTTTTTAAGGCACCTCCATTCTGTTCTCATTCGTGGCTCTTTCCAAGTTACCTCCCACTGAAAGTTAAGGGTATGCATTTCTCCACGACACCTTCAGCATTTATTGTTTGTAGTTTTCTTGCTGATGGTTATTCTGACAAGTGTGAGCTTATAACTCTTTGTGGTTGAATTCGCATGTGCCTCATAATCCGTTGAAATTGAGCTTTAAGGCATATCCTTTCTATTTTTCAAGCTGTGATTACCCCTTAGTTCTTCAAAGTGTTCTCTTAAAGTATGTGTCACATTTGGAAATGTTTTGGCCATTACCTCCCTCAAGACATGTTGAGGGCAGGTTTCATTTACAGTCCTGCAGTACTTGTTCCTATGAAATGACCATTAGCACAGGCTTTAAAGGTGCTTTTGCAGGTAACTGCCAGAGGGCGGCAGCCTTTCTATGTTCCCCACCCTGGTAACTAGGGAAAAGACCTTGCGGCCTGTGGTGTTTCTCGGTTATAAATTAGAGTGGAGTGTGCCTGGAGAAACCCACAGAAGCTGATGTCTCCTTACTTTTGTTGGATTGTTAAATTTAATTTTTATTTTTTATTGGAGTAATTTTCCACTGTGTACATGGACCACTTCTACTTTGTGCATTCCTCGGTTGATGGACATTTTCATTGCTTCCAAGTGTTGGCTCTGGTAAATATTGTTGGAGTGCAGGATTGCCAGCCTGTGACTTTTGGATTGTCATTTTTTCAGGTGATAGGCCTAGCAGTGGGTGCGATTGATTGACTGGTAGCACCGTGTTTCCCTTTTCAAAGCACCTTCTTTGTGTTGTCTTTAGTGGCTCTTACCACGTCCCCCTTAGAATCGAGGGTACGCATTTCTCCACAATCGCTTCAGCATTTATTGTTTGCAGCATTTATGCTAATGGCCCTTCTGGCTGCTGTGAGCTGATGATAGGTTTTTGTAATTTGGGTTTGCATGTCTTTGAAAATGCGTAAAACTCATCATTTTTCTCCGCCGTTTTCTTTTCTCTTAAAAAAAAGGAAACAATTGGAAGTACAATATAACTCTTGCAATTGTCCTCTTGGAAGTTTGCCCTCTTTTGAATTTTTTGGTCGATTTTCCACCGCAGAATTTTTTTAGAGAGCAGGTGTCATTTACCGATCTGCAAGTTTTGTGAATATTTAGTGACCTTTAGCAATGGGTTTAAAGCTGCTGTTGTGGGAAGTGGCCTCAAGGAGGCAGCATTTCTCCATTCCCAAATCTGGGTACTAGGACAGCAGAGCCTTTCTGGAAGTCGTTTTCCTAGGTTGTGAATTACATTGGAATGTGTATGGAGAAACCCCCATAAGTTTATGTCTCATTATTTCTTGTTGGTTTTTAAAATTTGTTTAATTGGAATAAAGCTTAGAATATTGTTTGTCCTAGGTGTACACAATCTGGTTCATTTGTACATTATATATTTCTATTCAAGTACAGATCCTCTTCCCATGTAAAGTGTTACAGAGGGCTCCACAGACCTCCCTTGCTATATGGTCGGTCTTTTTGAGATATGTATATAATATGTGTTTGTATACATATAGTAACACTAATCTTAATTTATCCATTCCCCCCACCTTTCCTTTTAGATGAGCATAGTTTGTTTTCTAAGTCTGTGAGTGTCTTTCTCTGTGGGAATATGTTCATTTGTGTCAGTTATTAGATAACGCCTATAAGTGATATCATAGAATATAGGTCTTTTGCTTTCCGACTTACCTCATGCTTCTTGATTATCTCCAGACTCATTTGTGGTGCCTCAAAGAGCAATGGTTCATGGTTTTCCATGGCTAATAGTCCATTGTGTACATGGACCACTTCTTCTTTATCCATTCACCTGTTGTTGGACATTTTGATTGCTTCACTGTCTTGGCTATTGTGAATAACGCTGCACTGTAGCTTTTGCAGCCTGTGTCTTCTCGATTCTTGTCTTCTTGGGTGAGAGGTCCAATGGTGCGCCTGCTGGATTGAATGGTACCTCCATTTTTACTTATAAACACAGCTCCTTTCTGTTCTCATTATTGGCTGTTACCACTTTACGTCTCACCAGCAGGTAGAGGGTACACAGTTCTCGAAATCCCCTTTAGCATTTATTTTTTGTAGATATTTTCCTGATGGTTAGTTGACTGGTGTGAGTTGAAACTTTTTGTAGATTAGATTGCATGGGTCTAACACTTCCTGAGGTTGAGCTTTATCCATTTTCCTTGTTTTAAAAAAGAGAGTGAGTAAAACTTACCTCTTCATACTCTCTTCTTGAAACATTTGCGTGTTTTGAATGTTTTTGTCCATTCCCTACTTCAGCACAATTTTTTAGGGAAGCTGTGTTTACAGCTCTGAGTCCTTGTGAATGTTAAGTGACCATTAGCTGTGAGTTTAAGGCTGCTCTTGCAGGAAACGGCCACAAGGTGGCAGCATTTCTCCTTTACCAACTTTGGGTACTAGGGAAACAGAGCCTTAATAGAAGTGGTGTTCTAGGTTGTAAATTAGAATGGAATGTGCCAGGAAAAACCCTTTAAGTTTATGTCTCATTACTTCTTGTTCATATTTGTAATTTACTTTATTATTTTTTATCACAGCAAATTTGATTACAATGGTTTGTTTGTCCTAGGTGTGTAAGATGTGGTTCTTTCACACATATACATGTATCTATTCTTCCTCACATACTTTTCCCATGTAGGTTATGACACAATATTCAGTAGTCTTCTCCTGGTCTTCCATGGTCTTTGGTTATATATATTTCACATGATGTGTATATCTCTGTTAACCCCAATATGGTAATGTATCCAATCCTCATACCGTTCTATTTGGTGAACCATAAGTTTTTTTAATGAATCTGTGATTGCCTTTCTCTGTGGCAATTTCTTCATTGGTATCAATTTTTAGGTAACTCCTAAAAGTGATATGACAGGATATGTGTCTTTTGCTTTCTCACTTACTACAGGTGGCGTGATTACGTCTGGACTCACCTATGTTGCTGCAGATGGCATTGTTTCCCTTTTTTCACTAGGGAATATTCCATCTGTACATGGAGGAGTTCTTCTTTGTCCACCCATCTGTTGGTGGACTTTTTGGTTACTTCCATATCTTGGCTCTTGCAATACTGTGCAATGCAGATTTGCCTGCCTGTGTCTTTCCAATTCTCTCTTCTTAGATTATAGGTCGAGGAGTGGGCCTGCTGGATCATATGTTAGCTCAGTGTTTACCATTTTAAGGCACCTTCATTCCGTTCTCATTCGTTGCTCTTTCCAAGTTACCTCCCACTTGAAGTTGAGAGTATGCATTTCTCGACAATACGTTCAGCATCTATTGTTTGTAGTTTTCTTGCTGATAGTTATTCTGACAAGTGTGAGCTTATAACTCTTTGTGGTTGAATTCGCATGTGCCTCATAATCCGTTGAAATTGAGCTTTAAGGCATAGCCTTTCTACTTTTCAAGCTGTGATTACCCCTTAGTTCGTCAAAGTGTTCTCTTAAAGTATGTGTCACATTTTGAAATGTTTTGGCCATTACCTGCCTCAAGACATTTTCAGGGCAGTTTTCATTTACAGTCCTGCAGTACTTGTTCCTATGAAATGACCATTAGCACAGGCTTTAAAGGCGCTTTTGCAGGTAACTGCCAGAGGGCGGCAGCCTTTCTATGTTCCCCACCCTGGTAACTAGGGAAAAGACCTTGCGGCCTGTGGTGTTTCTCGGTTATAATTTAGAGTGGAGTGTGCCCGGACAAACCCATAGAAGCTGATGTCTCCTTACTTTTGTTGGATTGTTAAATTTAATTTTTATTTTTTATTGGAGTAATTTTCCGCTGTGTACATGGACCACTTCTACTTTGTGCATTCCTCGGTTGATGGACATTTTCATTGCTTCCAAGTGTTGGCTCTGGTAAATATTGTTGGAGTGCAGGATTGCCAGCCTGTGACTTTTGGATTGTCATTTTTTCAGGTGATAGGCCTAGGAGTGGGTGCGATTGATTGACTGGTAGCACCGTGTTTCCCTTTTCAAAGCACCTTCTTTGTGTTGTCATTAGTGGCTCTTACCACGTCCCCCTTAGAATGGAGGGTACGCATTTCTCCCCAATCGCTTCAGCATTTATTGTTTGCAGCATTTATGCTAATGGCCCTGCTAGCTGCTGTGAGCTGACAGGTTTTTGTAATTTGGGTTTGCATGTCTTTGAAAATGCGTAAAACTCATCATTTTTCTCCGTCGTTTTCTTTTCTGTTAAAAAAAAGGAAACAGTTGGGAGTACAATATGACTCTTGCAATTGTCTTCTTGGAATGTTGCCCTCTTTTGAAATTTTTGGTCGATTTTCCACCGCAGAATTTTTTTAGAGAGCAGGTGTCATTTACCGATCTGCAAGTTTGGTGAATATTTAGAGACCTTTAGCAATGGGTTTAAAGCTGCTGTTGTGGGAAGTGGCCTCAAGGAGGCAGCATTTCTCCATTCCCAAATCTGGGTACTAGGGCAGCAGAGCCTTTCTGGATGTCGTGTTCCTAGGTTGTAAGTTACATTGGAATGTGCATGGAGAAACCCCCATAAGTTTATGTCTCATTATTTCTTCTTAGTTTAAAAAATTTTTTTTATTTGGGGTAAAGCTTAGAATATTGTTTGTCCTAGGTGTACAAAATCTGGTTCATTTGTACATTATATATGTCTATTCACGTACAGATCCTCTTCCCATGGGAAATGTTACAGAGACTTCCGCAGACCTCCCTTGCTATATGGTCGGTCTTTTTGAGATATGTATATAATATGTGTTTGTATACATATAGTAACACTAATCTTAATTTATCCATTCCCCCCACCTTTCCTTTTAGATGAGCATAGTTTGTTTTCTAAGTCTGTGAGTATCTTTCTCTGTGGAAATATGTTCATTTGTGTCAGTTATTAGATAACGCCTATAAGTGATATCATAGAATATAGGTCTTTTGGTTTCTGACTTAGCTCATGTTTCGTGATTATCTCCAGACTCATTTGTGGTGCCTCAAAGAGCAATGGTTCATTGTTTTCCATGGCTAATATTCCATTGTGTACATGGACCACTTCTTCTTTATCCATTCACCTGTTGTTGGACATTTTGATTGCTTCACTGTCTTGGCTATTGTGAGTAAGGCTGCACTCCAGCTTTTGCAGCCTGTGTCTTCTCGATTCTTGTCTTCTCATGTAAGATGTCCAATGGTGCGCCTGCTGGATTGAATGGTACCTCCATTTTTACTTATAAACAAAGCTCCTTTCTGTTCTCATTATTGGCTGTTGCCCTTTTATGTCTCACCAGCAGGTTGAGGGTACACAGTTCTCTAAAACCCCTTCAGCATTTACTGTTTGTAGACTTTTTGCTAATGGTTAGTCGACTGGTGTAAGTTGAAACTTTTTGTAGATTAGATTGCATGGGTCTAACACTTCCTGAGGTTGAGCTTTTATCCATTTTCCTTTTTTTTTTAAACGAGAGTGAGTAAAACTTACCTCTTCATACTCACTTCTTGAAACATTTGCCTGTTTTGAATTTTTTTGTCCATTCCCTACTTCACTATTTTTTAGGGCAGGTGTGCTTTACAGCCCTGAGTCCTTGTGAAAGTTAAGTGACCATTAGCTGTGAGTTTAAAGCTGCTCTTGCAGGAAATCGGCCACAAGGTGGCAGCATTTCTCCTTTACCAATTTTGGTTCCTAGGGAAACAGAGCCTTAATGGAAATGGTGTTCTAGGTTGTAAATTAGAATGGAATGTGCCAGGAAAAAGCCCTCTAAGTTTATGTCTCATTACTTCTTGTTCATATTTGTAATTTACTTTTTATTTTTTATCACAGCAAATTTGATTTCAATGGTTTGTTTGTTCTAGATGTGCAAGATGTGGTTCTTTCACACACATATATGTATCTATTCTTCCTCGCATCCTTTTCTCATGTAGGTTATGACACAATGTTGAGTAGTCTTCTCTTGGTCTTCCGTATGTCTTTGGTGATTATATATTTCCCTTGGTTTGTATATCTCTGTTAACCCCAATTTGGTAATGTATCCAATCCTGATACCTTTCTATTTGGTGAACCATAAGTTTTTTTAATGAATCTATGATTGCCTTTCTCTGTGGCAATTTCTTCATTGGTATCAATTTTTAGGTAACTCCTAAAAGTGATATGATAGGATATGTGTCTTTTGCTTTCTCACTTACTACAGGTGGCGTAATTACGTCTAGACTCACCTATGTTGCTGAAAATGGCGTTGTTTCCATTTTTTCACTAGCGAATATTCCATCTGTACATGGAGGAGTTCTTCTTAGTCCACCCATCTGTTGGTGGACATTTTACTTACTTCCATATATTGGCTATTGTAATAGTGTGCAAAGCAGATTTGCCTGCCTGTGTCTTTCTAATTCTCTCTTCTCAGACTATAGGTCGAAGAGTGGGCCTGCTGGATCATATGGTAGCTCAATGTTTACCTTTTTAAGGCACCTCCATTCTGTTCTCATTCGTGGCTCTTTCCAAGTTACCTCCCACTGAAAGTTAAGGGTATGCATTTCTCCACGACACCTTCAGCATTTATTGTTTGTAGTTTTCTTGCTGATGGTTATTCTGACAAGTGTGAGCTTATAACTCTTTGTGGTTGAATTCGCATGTGCCTCATAATCCGTTGAAATTGAGCTTTAAGGCATATCCTTTCTATTTTTCAAGCTGTGATTACCCCTTAGTTCTTCAAAGTGTTCTCTTAAAGTATGTGTCACATTTGGAAATGTTTTGGCCATTACCTCCCTCAAGACATTTTGAGGGCAGGTTTCATTTACAGTCCTGCAGTACTTGTTCCTATGAAATGACCATTAGCACAGGCTTTAAAGGTGCTTTTGCAGGTAACTGCCAGAGGGCGGCAGCCTTTCTATGTTCCCCACCCTGGTAACTAGGGAAAAGCCCTTGCGGCCTGTGGTGTTTCTCGGTTATAAATTAGAGTGGAGTGTGCCTGGACAAACCCACAGAAGCTGATGTCTCCTTACTTTTGTTGGATTGTTAAATTTAATTTTTATTTTTTATTGGAGTAATTTTCCACTGTGTACATGGACCACTTCTACTTTGTGCATTCCTCGGTTGATGGACATTTTCATTGCTTCCAAGTGTTGGCTCTGGTAAATATTGTTGGAGTGCAGGATTGCCAGCCTGTGACTTTTGGATTGTCATTTTTTCAGGTGATAGGCCTAGCAGTGGGTGCGATTGATTGACTGGTAGCACCGTGTTTCCCTTTTCAAAGCACCTTCTTTGTGTTGTCTTTAGTGGCTCTTACCACGTCCCCCTTAGAATCGAGGGTACGCATTTCTCCACAATCGCTTCAGCATTTATTGTTTGCAGCATTTATGCTAATGGCCCTTCTGGCTGCTGTGAGCTGATGATAGGTTTTTGTAATTTGGGTTTGCATGTCTTTGAAAATGCGTAAAACTCATCATTTTTCTCCGCCGTTTTCTTTTCTCTTAAAAAAAAGGAAACAATTGGAAGTACAATATAACTCTTGCAATTGTCCTCTTGGAAGTTTGCCCTCTTTTGAATTTTTTGGTCGATTTTCCACCGCAGAATTTTTTTAGAGAGCAGGTGTCATTTACCGATCTGCAAGTTTTGTGAATATTTAGTGACCTTTAGCAATGGGTTTAAAGCTGCTGTTGTGGGAAGTGGCCTCAAGGAGGCAGCATTTCTCCATTCCCAAATCTGGGTACTAGGACAGCAGAGCCTTTCTGGAAGTCGTTTTCCTAGGTTGTGAATTACATTGGAATGTGTATGGAGAAACCCCCATAAGTTTATGTCTCATTATTTCTTGTTGGTTTTTAAAATTTGTTTAATTGGAATAAAGCTTAGAATATTGTTTGTCCTAGGTGTACACAATCTGGTTCATTTGTACATTATATATTTCTATTCAAGTACAGATCCTCTTCCCATGTAAAGTGTTACAGAGGGCTCCACAGACCTCCCTTGCTATATGGTCGGTCTTTTTGAGATATGTATATAATATGTGTTTGTATACATATAGTAACACTAATCTTAATTTATCCATTCCCCCCACCTTTCCTTTTAGATGAGCATAGTTTGTTTTCTAAGTCTGTGAGTGTCTTTCTCTGTGGGAATATGTTCATTTGTGTCAGTTATTAGATAACGCCTATAAGTGATATCATAGAATATAGGTCTTTTGCTTTCCGACTTACCTCATGCTTCTTGATTATCTCCAGACTCATTTGTGGTGCCTCAAAGAGCAATGGTTCATGGTTTTCCATGGCTAATAGTCCATTGTGTACATGGACCACTTCTTCTTTATCCATTCACCTGTTGTTGGACATTTTGATTGCTTCACTGTCTTGGCTATTGTGAATAACGCTGCACTGTAGCTTTTGCAGCCTGTGTCTTCTCGATTCTTGTCTTCTTAGGTGAGAGGTCCAATGGTGCGCCTGCTGGATTGAATGGTACCTCCATTTTTACTTATAAACACAGCTCCTTTCTGTTCTCATTATTGGCTGTTACCACTTTACGTCTCACCAGCAGGTAGAGGGTACACAGTTCTCGAAATCCCCTTTAGCATTTATTTTTTGTAGATATTTTCCTGATGGTTAGTTGACTGGTGTGAGTTGAAACTTTTTGTAGATTAGATTGCATGGGTCTAACACTTCCTGAGGTTGAGCTTTATCCATTTTCCTTGTTTTAAAAAAGAGAGTGAGTAAAACTTACCTCTTCATACTCTCTTCTTGAAACATTTGCGTGTTTTGAATGTTTTTGTCCATTCCCTACTTCAGCACAATTTTTTAGGGAAGCTGTGTTTACAGCTCTGAGTCCTTGTGAATGTTAAGTGACCATTAGCTGTGAGTTTAAGGCTGCTCTTGCAGGAAACGGCCACAAGGTGGCAGCATTTCTCCTTTACCAACTTTGGGTACTAGGGAAACAGAGCCTTAATAGAAGTGGTGTTCTAGGTTGTAAATTAGAATGGAATGTGCCAGGAAAAACCCTTTAAGTTTATGTCTCATTACTTCTTGTTCATATTTGTAATTTATTATTTTTTATCACAGCAAATTTGATTACAATGGTTTGTTTGTCCTAGGTGTGTAAGATGTGGTTCTTTCACACATATACATGTATCTATTCTTCCTCACATACTTTTCCCATGTAGGTTATGACACAATATTCAGTAGTCTTCTCCTGGTCTTCCATGGTCTTTGGTTATATATATTTCACATGATGTGTATATCTCTGTTAACCCCAATATGGTAATGTATCCAATCCTCATACCTTTCTATTTGGTGAACCATAAGTTTTTTTAATGAATCTGTGATTGCCTTTCTCTGTGGCAATTTCTTCATTGGTATCAATTTTTAGGTAACTCCTAAAAGTGATATGACAGGATATGTGTCTTTTGCTTTCTCACTTACTACAGGTGGCGTGATTACGTCTGGACTCACCTATGTTGCTGCAGATGGCATTGTTTCCCTTTTTTCACTAGGGAATATTCCATCTGTACATGGAGGAGTTCTTCTTTGTCCACCCATCTGTTGGTGGACTTTTTGGTTACTTCCATATCTTGGCTCTTGCAATACTGTGCAATGCAGATTTGCCTGCCTGTGTCTTTCCAATTCTCTCTTCTTAGATTATAGGTCGAGGAGTGGGCCTGCTGGATCATATGTTAGCTCAGTGTTTACCATTTTAAGGCACCTTCATTCCGTTCTCATTCGTTGCTCTTTCCAAGTTACCTCCCACTTGAAGTTGAGAGTATGCATTTCTCGACAATACGTTCAGCATCTATTGTTTGTAGTTTTCTTGCTGATAGTTATTCTGACAAGTGTGAGCTTATAACTCTTTGTGGTTGAATTCGCATGTGCCTCATAATCCGTTGAAATTGAGCTTTAAGGCATAGCCTTTCTACTTTTCAAGCTGTGATTACCCCTTAGTTCGTCAAAGTGTTCTCTTAAAGTATGTGTCACATTTTGAAATGTTTTGGCCATTACCTGCCTCAAGACATTTTCAGGGCAGTTTTCATTTACAGTCCTGCAGTACTTGTTCCTATGAAATGACCATTAGCACAGGCTTTAAAGGCGCTTTTGCAGGTAACTGCCAGAGGGCGGCAGCCTTTCTATGTTCCCCACCCTGGTAACTAGGGAAAAGACCTTGCGGCCTGTGGTGTTTCTCGGTTATAATTTAGAGTGGAGTGTGCCCGGACAAACCCATAGAAGCTGATGTCTCCTTACTTTTGTTGGATTGTTAAATTTAATTTTTATTTTTTATTGGAGTAATTTTCCACTGTGTACATGGACCACTTCTACTTTGTGCATTCCTCGGTTGATGGACATTTTCATTGCTTCCAAGTGTTGGCTCTGGTAAATATTGTTGGAGTGCAGGATTGCCAGCCTGTGACTTTTGGATTGTCATTTTTTCAGGTGATAGGCCTAGGAGTGGGTGCGATTGATTGACTGGTAGCACCGTGTTTCCCTTTTCAAAGCACCTTCTTTGTGTTGTCATTAGTGGCTCTTACCACGTCCCCCTTAGAATGGAGGGTACGCATTTCTCCCCAATCGCTTCAGCATTTATTGTTTGCAGCATTTATGCTAATGGCCCTGCTAGCTGCTGTGAGCTGACAGGTTTTTGTAATTTGGGTTTGCATGTCTTTGAAAATGCGTAAAACTCATCATTTTTCTCCGTCGTTTTCTTTTCTGTTAAAAAAAAGGAAACAGTTGGGAGTACAATATGACTCTTGCAATTGTCTTCTTGGAATGTTGCCCTCTTTTGAATTTTTTGGTCGATTTTCCACCGCAGAATTTTTTTAGAGAGCAGGTGTCATTTACCGATCTGCAAGTTTGGTGAATATTTAGAGACCTTTAGCAATGGGTTTAAAGCTGCTGTTGTGGGAAGTGGCCTCAAGGAGGCAGCATTTCTCCATTCCCAAATCTGGGTACTAGGGCAGCAGAGCCTTTCTGGATGTCGTGTTCCTAGGTTGTAAGTTACATTGGAATGTGCATGGAGAAACCCCCATAAGTTTATGTCTCATTATTTCTTCTTAGTTTAAAAAATTTTTTTTATTTGGGGTAAAGCTTAGAATATTGTTTGTCCTAGGTGTACAAAATCTGGTTCATTTGTACATTATATATGTCTATTCACGTACAGATCCTCTTCCCATGGGAAATGTTACAGAGACTTCCGCAGACCTCCCTTGCTATATGGTCGGTCTTTTTGAGATATGTATATAATATGTGTTTGTATACATATAGTAACACTAATCTTAATTTATCCATTCCCCCCACCTTTCCTTTTAGATGAGCATAGTTTGTTTTCTAAGTCTGTGAGTATCTTTCTCTGTGGAAATATGTTCATTTGTGTCAGTTATTAGATAACGCCTATAAGTGATATCATAGAATATAGGTCTTTTGCTTTCTGACTTAGCTCATGTTTCGTGATTATCTCCAGACTCATTTGTGGTGCCTCAAAGAGCAATGGTTCATTGTTTTCCATGGCTAATATTCCATTGTGTACATGGACCACTTCTTCTTTATCCATTCACCTGTTGTTGGACATTTTGATTGCTTCACTGTCTTGGCTATTGTGAGTAAGGCTGCACTCCAGCTTTTGCAGCCTGTGTCTTCTCGATTCTTGTCTTCTCATGTAAGATGTCCAATGGTGCGCCTGCTGGATTGAATGGTACCTCCATTTTTACTTATAAACAAAGCTCCTTTCTGTTCTCATTATTGGCTGTTGCCCTTTTATGTCTCACCAGCAGGTTGAGGGTACACAGTTCTCTAAAACCCCTTCAGCATTTACTGTTTGTAGACTTTTTGCTAATGGTTAGTCGACTGGTGTAAGTTGAAACTTTTTGTAGATTAGATTGCATGGGTCTAACACTTCCTGAGGTTGAGCTTTTATCCATTTTCCTTTTTTTTTTAAACGAGAGTGAGTAAAACTTACCTCTTCATACTCACTTCTTGAAACATTTGCCTGTTTTGAATTTTTTTGTCCATTCCCTACTTCACTATTTTTTAGGGCAGGTGTGCTTTACAGCCCTGAGTCCTTGTGAAAGTTAAGTGACCATTAGCTGTGAGTTTAAAGCTGCTCTTGCAGGAAATCGGCCACAAGGTGGCAGCATTTCTCCTTTACCAATTTTGGTTCCTAGGGAAACAGAGCCTTAATGGAAATGGTGTTCTAGGTTGTAAATTAGAATGGAATGTGCCAGGAAAAAGCCCTCTAAGTTTATGTCTCATTACTTCTTGTTCATATTTGTAATTTACTTTTTATTTTTTATCACAGCAAATTTGATTTCAATGGTTTGTTTGTTCTAGATGTGCAAGATGTGGTTCTTTCACACACATATATGTATCTATTCTTCCTCGCATCCTTTTCTCATGTAGGTTATGACACAATGTTGAGTAGTCTTCTCTTGGTCTTCCGTATGTCTTTGGTGATTATATATTTCCCTTGGTTTGTATATCTCTGTTAACCCCAATTTGGTAATGTATCCAATCCTGATACCTTTCTATTTGGTGAACCATAAGTTTTTTTAATGAATCTATGATTGCCTTTCTCTGTGGCAATTTCTTCATTGGTATCAATTTTTAGGTAACTCCTAAAAGTGATATGATAGGATATGTGTCTTTTGCTTTCTCACTTACTACAGGTGGCGTAATTACGTCTAGACTCACCTATGTTGCTGAAAATGGCGTTGTTTCCATTTTTTCACTAGCGAATATTCCATCTGTACATGGAGGAGTTCTTCTTAGTCCACCTATCTGTTGGTGGACATTTTACTTACTTCCATATATTGGCTATTGTAATAGTGTGCAAAGCAGATTTGCCTGCCTGTGTCTTTCTAATTCTCTCTTCTCAGACTATAGGTCGAAGAGTGGGCCTGCTGGATCATATGGTAGCTCAATGTTTACCTTTTTAAGGCACCTCCATTCTGTTCTCATTCGTGGCTCTTTCCAAGTTACCTCCCACTGAAAGTTAAGGGTATGCATTTCTCCACGACACCGTCAGCATTTATTGTTTGTAGTTTTCTTGCTGATGGTTATTCTGACAAGTGTGAGCTTATAACTCTTTGTGGTTGAATTCGCATGTGCCTCATAATCCGTTGAAATTGAGCTTTAAGGCATATCCTTTCTATTTTTCAAGCTGTGATTACCCCTTAGTTCTTCAAAGTGTTCTCTTAAAGTATGTGTCACATTTGGAAATGTTTTGGCCATTACCTCCCTCAAGACATTTTGAGGGCAGGTTTCATTTACAGTCCTGCAGTACTTGTTCCTATGAAATGACCATTAGCACAGGCTTTAAAGGTGCTTTTGCAGGTAACTGCCAGAGGGCGGCAGCCTTTCTATGTTCCCCACCCTGGTACCTAGGGAAAAGCCCTTGCGGCCTGTGGTGTTTCTCGGTTATAAATTAGAGTGGAGTGTGCCTGGACAAACCCACAGAAGCTGATGTCTCCTTACTTTTGTTGGATTGTTAAATTTAATTTTTATTTTTTATTGGAGTAATTTTCCACTGTGTACATGGACCACTTCTACTTTGTGCATTCCTCGGTTGATGGACATTTTCATTGCTTCCAAGTGTTGGCTCTGGTAAATATTGTTGGAGTGCAGGATTGCCAGCCTGTGACTTTTGGATTGTCATTTTTTCAGGTGATAGGCCTAGCAGTGGGTGCGATTGATTGACTGGTAGCACCGTGTTTCCCTTTTCAAAGCACCTTCTTTGTGTTGTCTTTAGTGGCTCTTACCACGTCCCCCTTAGAATCGAGGGTACGCATTTCTCCACAATCGCTTCAGCATTTATTGTTTGCAGCATTTATGCTAATGGCCCTTATGGCTGCTGTGAGCTGATGATAGGTTTTTGTAATTTGGGTTTGCATGTCTTTGAAAATGCGTAAAACTCATCATTTTTCTCCGCCGTTTTCTTTTCTCTTAAAAAAAAGGAAACAATTGGAAGTACAATATAACTCTTGCAATTGTCCTCTTGGAAGTTTGCCCTCTTTTGAATTTTTTGGTCGATTTTCCACCGCAGAATTTTTTTAGAGAGCAGGTGTCATTTACCGATCTGCAAGTTTTGTGAATATTTAGTGACCTTTAGCAATGGGTTTAAAGCTGCTGTTGTGGGAAGTGGCCTCAAGGAGGCAGCATTTCTCCATTCCCAAATCTGGGTACTAGGACAGCAGAGCCTTTCTGGAAGTCGTTTTCCTAGGTTGTGAATTACATTGGAATGTGTATGGAGAAACCCCCATAAGTTTATGTCTCATTATTTCTTGTTGGTTTTTAAAATTTGTTTAATTGGAATAAAGCTTAGAATATTGTTTGTCCTAGGTGTACACAATCTGGTTCATTTGTACATTATATATTTCTATTCAAGTACAGATCCTCTTCCCATGTAAAGTGTTACAGAGGGCTCCACAGACCTCCCTTGCTATATGGTCGGTCTTTTTGAGATATGTATATAATATGTGTTTGTATACATATAGTAACACTAATCTTAATTTATCCATTCCCCCCACCTTTCCTTTTAGATGAGCATAGTTTGTTTTCTAAGTCTGTGAGTGTCTTTCTCTGTGGGAATATGTTCATTTGTGTCAGTTATTAGATAACGCCTATAAGTGATATCATAGAATATAGGTCTTTTGCTTTCCGACTTACCTCATGCTTCTTGATTATCTCCAGACTCATTTGTGGTGCCTCAAAGAGCAATGGTTCATGGTTTTCCATGGCTAATAGTCCATTGTGTACATGGACCACTTCTTCTTTATCCATTCACCTGTTGTTGGACATTTTGATTGCTTCACTGTCTTGGCTATTGTGAATAACGCTGCACTGTAGCTTTTGCAGCCTGTGTCTTCTCGATTCTTGTCTTCTTAGGTGAGAGGTCCAATGGTGCGCCTGCTGGATTGAATGGTACCTCCATTTTTACTTATAAACACAGCTCCTTTCTGTTCTCATTATTGGCTGTTACCACTTTACGTCTCACCAGCAGGTAGAGGGTACACAGTTCTCGAAATCCCCTTTAGCATTTATTTTTTGTAGATATTTTCCTGATGGTTAGTTGACTGGTGTGAGTTGAAACTTTTTGTAGATTAGATTGCATGGGTCTAACACTTCCTGAGGTTGAGCTTTATCCATTTTCCTTGTTTTAAAAAAGAGAGTGAGTAAAACTTACCTCTTCATACTCTCTTCTTGAAACATTTGCGTGTTTTGAATGTTTTTGTCCATTCCCTACTTCAGCACAATTTTTTAGGGAAGCTGTGTTTACAGCTCTGAGTCCTTGTGAATGTTAAGTGACCATTAGCTGTGAGTTTAAGGCTGCTCTTGCAGGAAACGGCCACAAGGTGGCAGCATTTCTCCTTTACCAACTTTGGGTACTAGGGAAACAGAGCCTTAATAGAAGTGGTGTTCTAGGTTGTAAATTAGAATGGAATGTGCCAGGAAAAACCCTTTAAGTTTATGTCTCATTACTTCTTGTTCATATTTGTAATTTATTATTTTTTATCACAGCAAATTTGATTACAATGGTTTGTTTGTCCTAGGTGTGTAAGATGTGGTTCTTTCACACATATACATGTATCTATTCTTCCTCACATACTTTTCCCATGTAGGTTATGACACAATATTCAGTAGTCTTCTCCTGGTCTTCCATGGTCTTTGGTTATATATATTTCACATGATGTGTATATCTCTGTTAACCCCAATATGGTAATGTATCCAATCCTCATACCTTTCTATTTGGTGAACCATAAGTTTTTTTAATGAATCTGTGATTGCCTTTCTCTGTGGCAATTTCTTCATTGGTATCAATTTTTAGGTAACTCCTAAAAGTGATATGACAGGATATGTGTCTTTTGCTTTCTCACTTACTACAGGTGGCGTGATTACGTCTGGACTCACCTATGTTGCTGCAGATGGCATTGTTTCCCTTTTTTCACTAGGGAATATTCCATCTGTACATGGAGGAGTTCTTCTTTGTCCACCCATCTGTTGGTGGACTTTTTGGTTACTTCCATATCTTGGCTCTTGCAATACTGTGCAATGCAGATTTGCCTGCCTGTGTCTTTCCAATTCTCTCTTCTTAGATTATAGGTCGAGGAGTGGGCCTGCTGGATCATATGTTAGCTCAGTGTTTACCATTTTAAGGCACCTTCATTCCGTTCTCATTCGTTGCTCTTTCCAAGTTACCTCCCACTTGAAGTTGAGAGTATGCATTTCTCGACAATACGTTCAGCATCTATTGTTTGTAGTTTTCTTGCTGATAGTTATTCTGACAAGTGTGAGCTTATAACTCTTTGTGGTTGAATTCGCATGTGCCTCATAATCCGTTGAAATTGAGCTTTAAGGCATAGCCTTTCTACTTTTCAAGCTGTGATTACCCCTTAGTTCGTCAAAGTGTTCTCTTAAAGTATGTGTCACATTTTGAAATGTTTTGGCCATTACCTGCCTCAAGACATTTTCAGGGCAGTTTTCATTTACAGTCCTGCAGTACTTGTTCCTATGAAATGACCATTAGCACAGGCTTTAAAGGCGCTTTTGCAGGTAACTGCCAGAGGGCGGCAGCCTTTCTATGTTCCCCACCCTGGTAACTAGGGAAAAGACCTTGCGGCCTGTGGTGTTTCTCGGTTATAATTTAGAGTGGAGTGTGCCCGGACAAACCCATAGAAGCTGATGTCTCCTTACTTTTGTTGGATTGTTAAATTTAATTTTTATTTTTTATTGGAGTAATTTTCCACTGTGTACATGGACCACTTCTACTTTGTGCATTCCTCGGTTGATGGACATTTTCATTGCTTCCAAGTGTTGGCTCTGGTAAATATTGTTGGAGTGCAGGATTGCCAGCCTGTGACTTTTGGATTGTCATTTTTTCAGGTGATAGGCCTAGGAGTGGGTGCGATTGATTGACTGGTAGCACCGTGTTTCCCTTTTCAAAGCACCTTCTTTGTGTTGTCATTAGTGGCTCTTACCACGTCCCCCTTAGAATGGAGGGTACGCATTTCTCCCCAATCGCTTCAGCATTTATTGTTTGCAGCATTTATGCTAATGGCCCTGCTAGCTGCTGTGAGCTGACAGGTTTTTGTAATTTGGGTTTGCATGTCTTTGAAAATGCGTAAAACTCATCATTTTTCTCCGTCGTTTTCTTTTCTGTTAAAAAAAAGGAAACAGTTGGGAGTACAATATGACTCTTGCAATTGTCTTCTTGGAATGTTGCCCTCTTTTGAAATTTTTGGTCGATTTTCCACCGCAGAATTTTTTTAGAGAGCAGGTGTCATTTACCGATCTGCAAGTTTGGTGAATATTTAGAGACCTTTAGCAATGGGTTTAAAGCTGCTGTTGTGGGAAGTGGCCTCAAGGAGGCAGCATTTCTCCATTCCCAAATCTGGGTACTAGGGCAGCAGAGCCTTTCTGGATGTCGTGTTCCTAGGTTGTAAGTTACATTGGAATGTGCATGGAGAAACCCCCATAAGTTTATGTCTCATTATTTCTTCTTAGTTTAAAAAACTTTTTTTATTTGGGGTAAAGCTTAGAATATTGTTTGTCCTAGGTGTACAAAATCTGGTTCATTTGTACATTATATATGTCTATTTACGTACAGATCCTCTTCCCATGGGAAATGTTACAGAGACTTCCGCAGACCTCCCTTGCTATATGGTCGGTCTTTTTGAGATATGTATATAATATGTGTTTGTATACATATAGTAACACTAATCTTAATTTATCCATTCCCCCCACCTTTCCTTTTAGATGAGCATAGTTTGTTTTCTAAGTCTGTGAGTATCTTTCTCTGTGGAAATATGTTCATTTGTGTCAGTTATTAGATAACGCCTATAAGTGATATCATAGAATATAGGTCTTTTGCTTTCTGACTTAGCTCATGTTTCGTGATTATCTCCAGACTCATTTGTGGTGCCTCAAAGAGCAATGGTTCATTGTTTTCCATGGCTAATATTCCATTGTGTACATGGACCACTTCTTCTTTATCCATTCACCTGTTGTTGGACATTTTGATTGCTTCACTGTCTTGGCTATTGTGAGTAAGGCTGCACTCCAGCTTTTGCAGCCTGTGTCTTCTCGATTCTTGTCTTCTCATGTAAGATGTCCAATGGTGCGCCTGCTGGATTGAATGGTACCTCCATTTTTACTTATAAACAAAGCTCCTTTCTGTTCTCATTATTGGCTGTTGCCCTTTTATGTCTCACCAGCAGGTTGAGGGTACACAGTTCTCTAAAACCCCTTCAGCATTTACTGTTTGTAGACTTTTTGCTAATGGTTAGTCGACTGGTGTAAGTTGAAACTTTTTGTAGATTAGATTGCATGGGTCTAACACTTCCTGAGGTTGAGCTTTTATCCATTTTCCTTTTTTTTTTAAACGAGAGTGAGTAAAACTTACCTCTTCATACTCACTTCTTGAAACATTTGCCTGTTTTGAATTTTTTTGTCCATTCCCTACTTCACTATTTTTTAGGGCAGGTGTGCTTTACAGCCCTGAGTCCTTGTGAAAGTTAAGTGACCATTAGCTGTGAGTTTAAAGCTGCTCTTGCAGGAAATCGGCCACAAGGTGGCAGCATTTCTCCTTTACCAATTTTGGTTCCTAGGGAAACAGAGCCTTAATGGAAATGGTGTTCTAGGTTGTAAATTAGAATGGAATGTGCCAGGAAAAAGCCCTCTAAGTTTATGTCTCATTACTTCTTGTTCATATTTGTAATTTACTTTTTATTTTTTATCACAGCAAATTTGATTTCAATGGTTTGTTTGTTCTAGATGTGCAAGATGTGGTTCTTTCACACACATATATGTATCTATTCTTCCTCGCATCCTTTTCTCATGTAGGTTATGACACAATGTTGAGTAGTCTTCTCTTGGTCTTCCGTATGTCTTTGGTGATTATATATTTCCCTTGGTTTGTATATCTCTGTTAACCCCAATTTGGTAATGTATCCAATCCTGATACCTTTCTATTTGGTGAACCATAAGTTTTTTTAATGAATCTATGATTGCCTTTCTCTGTGGCAATTTCTTCATTGGTATCAATTTTTAGGTAACTCCTAAAAGTGATATGATAGGATATGTGTCTTTTGCTTTCTCACTTACTACAGGTGGCGTAATTACGTCTAGACTCACCTATGTTGCTGAAAATGGCGTTGTTTCCATTTTTTCACTAGCGAATATTCCATCTGTACATGGAGGAGTTCTTCTTAGTCCACCTATCTGTTGGTGGACATTTTACTTACTTCCATATATTGGCTATTGTAATAGTGTGCAAAGCAGATTTGCCTGCCTGTGTCTTTCTAATTCTCTCTTCTCAGACTATAGGTCGAAGAGTGGGCCTGCTGGATCATATGGTAGCTCAATGTTTACCTTTTTAAGGCACCTCCATTCTGTTCTCATTCGTGGCTCTTTCCAAGTTACCTCCCACTGAAAGTTAAGGGTATGCATTTCTCCACGACACCTTCAGCATTTATTGTTTGTAGTTTTCTTGCTGATGGTTATTCTGACAAGTGTGAGCTTATAACTCTTTGTGGTTGAATTCGCATGTGCCTCATAATCCGTTGAAATTGAGCTTTAAGGCATATCCTTTCTATTTTTCAAGCTGTGATTACCCCTTAGTTCTTCAAAGTGTTCTCTTAAAGTATGTGTCACATTTGGAAATGTTTTGGCCATTACCTCCCTCAAGACATTTTGAGGGCAGGTTTCATTTACAGTCCTGCAGTACTTGTTCCTATGAAATGACCATTAGCACAGGCTTTAAAGGTGCTTTTGCAGGTAACTGCCAGAGGGCGGCAGCCTTTCTATGTTCCCCACCCTGGTAACTAGGGAAAAGCCCTTGCGGCCTGTGGTGTTTCTCGGTTATAAATTAGAGTGGAGTGTGCCTGGACAAACCCACAGAAGCTGATGTCTCCTTACTTTTGTTGGATTGTTAAATTTAATTTTTATTTTTTATTGGAGTAATTTTCCACTGTGTACATGGACCACTTCTACTTTGTGCATTCCTCGGTTGATGGACATTTTCATTGCTTCCAAGTGTTGGCTCTGGTAAATATTGTTGGAGTGCAGGATTGCCAGCCTGTGACTTTTGGATTGTCATTTTTTCAGGTGATAGGCCTAGCAGTGGGTGCGATTGATTGACTGGTAGCACCGTGTTTCCCTTTTCAAAGCACCTTCTTTGTGTTGTCTTTAGTGGCTCTTACCACGTCCCCCTTAGAATCGAGGGTACGCATTTCTCCACAATCGCTTCAGCATTTATTGTTTGCAGCATTTATGCTAATGGCCCTTCTGGCTGCTGTGAGCTGATGATAGGTTTTTGTAATTTGGGTTTGCATGTCTTTGAAAATGCGTAAAACTCATCATTTTTCTCCGCCGTTTTCTTTTCTCTTAAAAAAAAGGAAACAATTGGAAGTACAATATAACTCTTGCAATTGTCCTCTTGGAAGTTTGCCCTCTTTTGAATTTTTTGGTCGATTTTCCACCGCAGAATTTTTTTAGAGAGCAGGTGTCATTTACCGATCTGCAAGTTTTGTGAATATTTAGTGACCTTTAGCAATGGGTTTAAAGCTGCTGTTGTGGGAAGTGGCCTCAAGGAGGCAGTATTTCTCCATTCCCAAATCTGGGTACTAGGACAGCAGAGCCTTTCTGGAAGTCGTTTTCCTAGGTTGTGAATTACATTGGAATGTGTATGGAGAAACCCCCATAAGTTTATGTCTCATTATTTCTTGTTGGTTTTTAAAATTTGTTTAATTGGAATAAAGCTTAGAATATTGTTTGTCCTAGGTGTACACAATCTGGTTCATTTGTACATTATATATTTCTATTCAAGTACAGATCCTCTTCCCATGTAAAGTGTTACAGAGGGCTCCACAGACCTCCCTTGCTATATGGTCGGTCTTTTTGAGATATGTATATAATATGTGTTTGTATACATATAGTAACACTAATCTTAATTTATCCATTCCCCCCACCTTTCCTTTTAGATGAGCATAGTTTGTTTTCTAAGTCTGTGAGTGTCTTTCTCTGTGGGAATATGTTCATTTGTGTCAGTTATTAGATAACGCCTATAAGTGATATCATAGAATATAGGTCTTTTGCTTTCCGACTTACCTCATGCTTCTTGATTATCTCCAGACTCATTTGTGGTGCCTCAAAGAGCAATGGTTCATGGTTTTCCATGGCTAATAGTCCATTGTGTACATGGACCACTTCTTCTTTATCCATTCACCTGTTGTTGGACATTTTGATTGCTTCACTGTCTTGGCTATTGTGAATAACGCTGCACTGTAGCTTTTGCAGCCTGTGTCTTCTCGATTCTTGTCTTCTTAGGTGAGAGGTCCAATGGTGCGCCTGCTGGATTGAATGGTACCTCCATTTTTACTTATAAACACAGCTCCTTTCTGTTCTCATTATTGGCTGTTACCACTTTACGTCTCACCAGCAGGTAGAGGGTACACAGTTCTCGAAATCCCCTTTAGCATTTATTTTTTGTAGATATTTTCCTGATGGTTAGTTGACTGGTGTGAGTTGAAACTTTTTGTAGATTAGATTGCATGGGTCTAACACTTCCTGAGGTTGAGTTTTATCCATTTTCCTTGTTTTAAAAAAGAGAGTGAGTAAAACTTACCTCTTCATACTCTCTTCTTGAAACATTTGCGTGTTTTGAATGTTTTTGTCCATTCCCTACTTCAGCACAATTTTTTAGGGAAGCTGTGTTTACAGCTCTGAGTCCTTGTGAATGTTAAGTGACCATTAGCTGTGAGTTTAAGGCTGCTCTTGCAGAAAACGGCCACAAGGTGGCAGCATTTCTCCTTTACCAACTTTGGGTACTAGGGAAACAGAGCCTTAATAGAAGTGGTGTTCTAGGTTGTAAATTAGAATGGAATGTGCCAGGAAAAACCCTTTAAGTTTATGTCTCATTACTTCTTGTTCATATTTGTAATTTATTATATTTTATCACAGCAAATTTGATTACAATGGTTTGTTTGTCCTAGGTGTGTAAGATGTGGTTCTTTCACACATATACATGTATCTATTCTTCCTCACATACTTTTCCCATGTAGGTTATGACACAATATTCAGTAGTCTTCTCCTGGTCTTCCATGGTCTTTGGTTATATATATTTCACATGATGTGTATATCTCTGTTAACCCCAATATGGTAATGTATCCAATCCTCATACCTTTCTATTTGGTGAACCATAAGTTTTTTTAATGAATCTGTGATTGCCTTTCTCTGTGACAATTTCTTCATTGGTATCAATTTTTAGGTAACTCCTAAAAGTGATATGACAGGATATGTGTCTTTTGCTTTCTCACTTACTACAGGTGGCGTGATTACGTCTGGACTCACCTATGTTGCTGCAGATGGCATTGTTTCCCTTTTTTCACTAGGGAATATTCCATCTGTACATGGAGGAGTTCTTCTTTGTCCACCCATCTGTTGGTGGACTTTTTGGTTACTTCCATATCTTGGCTATTGTAATACTGTGCAATGCAGATTTGCCTGCCTGTGTCTTGCCAATTCTCTCTTCTTAGATTATAGGTCGAGGAGTGGGCCTGCTGGATCATATGTTAGCTCAGTGTTTACCATTTTAGGCACCTTCATTCCGTTCTCATTCGTTGCTCTTTCCAAGTTACCTCCCACTTGAAGTTGAGAGTATGCATTTCTCGACAATACGTTCAGCATCTATTGTTTGTAGTTTTCTTGCTGATAGTTATTCTGACAAGTGTGAGCTTATAACTCTTTGTGGTTGAATTCGCATGTGCCTCATAATCCGTTGAAATTGAGCTTTAAGGCATAGCCTTTCTACTTTTCAAGCTGTGATTACCCCTTAGTTCGTCAAAGTGTTCTCTTAAAGTATGTGTCACATTTTGAAATGTTTTGGCCATTACCTGCCTCAAGACATTTTCAGGGCAGTTTTCATTTACAGTCCTGCAGTACTTGTTCCTATGAAATGACCATTAGCACAGGCTTTAAAGGTGCTTTTGCAGGTAACTGCCAGAGGGCGGCAGCCTTTCTATGTTCCCCACCCTGGTAACTAGGGAAAAGACCTTGCGGCCTGTGGTGTTTCTCGGTTATAATTTAGAGTGGAGTTTGGCTGGAAAAACCCATAGAAGCTGATGTCTCCTTACTTTTGTTGGATTGTTAAATTTAATTTTTATTTTTTATTGGAGTAATTTTCCACTGTGTACATGGACCACTTCTACTTTGTGTATTCCTCGGTTGATGGACATTTTCATTGCTTCCAAGTGTTGGCTCTGGTAAATATTGTTGGAGTGCAGGATTGCCAGCCTGTGACTTTTGGATTGTCATTTTTTCAGGTGATAGGCCTAGGAGTGGGTGCGATTGATTGACTGGTAGCATCGTATTTCCCTTTTCAAAGCACCTTCTTTGTGTTGTCATTAGTGGCTCTTACCACGTCCCCCTTAGAATGGAGGGTACGCATTTCTCCCCAATCGCTTCAGCATTTATTGTTTGCAGCATTTATGCTAATGGCCCTGCTAGCTGCTGTGAGCTGACAGGTTTTTGTAATTTGGGTTTGCATGTCTTTGAAAATGCGTAAAACTCATCATTTTTCTCCGTCGTTTTCTTTTCTGTTAAAAAAAAGGAAACAGTTGGGAGTACAATATGACTCTTGCAATTGTCTTCTTGGAATGTTGCCCTCTTTTGAAATTTTTGGTCGATTTTCCACCGCAGAATTTTTTTAGAGAGCAAGTGTCATTTACCGATCTGCAAGTTTGGTGAATATTTAGAGACCTTTAGCAATGGGTTTAAAGCTGCTGTTGTGGGAAGTGGCCTCAAGGAGGCAGCATTTCTCCATTCCCAAATCTGGGTACTAGGGCAGCAGAGCCTTTCTGGATGTCGTGTTCCTAGGTTGTAAGTTACATTGGAATGTGCATGGAGAAACCCCCATAAGTTTATGTCTCATTATTTCTTCTTAGTTTTAAAAATTTTTTTTTATGGGGTAAAGCTTAGAATATTGTTTGTCCTAGGTGTACAAAATCTGGTTCATTTGTACATTATATATGTCTATTCACGTACAGATCCTCTTCCCATGGGAAATGTTACAGAGAGTTACGCAGACCTCCCTTGCTATATGGTCGGTCTTTTTGAGATATGTATATAATATGTGTTTGTATACATATAGTAACACTAATCTTAATTTATCCATTCCCCCCACCTTTCCTTTTAGATGAGCATAGTTTGTTTTCTAAGTCTGTGAGTATCTTTCTCTGTGGAAATATGTTCATTTGTGTCAGTTATTAGATAACGCCTATAAGTGATATCATAGAATATAGGTCTTTTGCTTTCTGACTTAGCTCATGTTTCGTGATTATCTCCAGACTCATTTGTGGTGCCTCAAAGAGCAATGGTTCATTGTTTTCCATGGCTAATATTCCATTGTGTACATGGACCACTTCTTCTTTATCCATTCACCTGTTGTTGGACATTTTGATTGCTTCACTGTCTTGGCTATTGTGAGTAAGGCTGCACTCCAGCTTTTGCAGCCTGTGTCTTCTCGATTCTTGTCTTCTCATGTAAGATGTCCAATGGTGCGCCTGCTGGATTGAATGGTACCTCCATTTTTACTTATAAACAAAGCTCCTTTCTGTTCTCATTATTGGCTGTTGCCCTTTTATGTCTCACCAGCAGGTTGAGGGTACACAGTTCTCTAAAACCCCTTCAGCATTTACTGTTTGTAGACTTTTTGCTAATGGTTAGTCGACTGGTGTAAGTTGAAACTTTTTGTAGATTAGATTGCATGGGTCTAACACTTCCTGAGGTTGAGCTTTTATCCATTTTCCTTTTTTTTTTAAACGAGAGTGAGTAAAACTTACCTCTTCATACTCACTTCTTGAAACATTTGCCTGTTTTGAATTTTTTTGTCCATTCCCTACTTCACTATTTTTTAGGGCAGGTGTGCTTTACAGCCCTGAGTCCTTGTGAAAGTTAAGTGACCATTAGCTGTGAGTTTAAAGCTGCTCTTGCAGGAAATCGGCCACAAGGTGGCAGCATTTCTCCTTTACCAATTTTGGTTCCTAGGGAAACAGAGCCTTAATGGAAATGGTGTTCTAGGTTGTAAATTAGAATGGAATGTGCCAGGAAAAAGCCCTCTAAGTTTATGTCTCATTACTTCTTGTTCATATTTGTAATTTACTTTTTATTTTTTATCACAGCAAATTTGATTTCAATGGTTTGTTTGTTCTAGATGTGCAAGATGTGGTTCTTTCACACACATATATGTATCTATTCTTCCTCGCATCCTTTTCTCATGTAGGTTATGACACAATGTTGAGTAGTCTTCTCTTGGTCTTCCGTATGTCTTTGGTGATTATATATTTCCCTTGGTTTGTATATCTCTGTTAACCCCAATTTGGTAATGTATCCAATCCTGATACCTTTCTATTTGGTGAACCATAAGTTTTTTTAATGAATCTATGATTGCCTTTCTCTGTGGCAATTTCTTCATTGGTATCAATTTTTAGGTAACTCCTAAAAGTGATATGATAGGATATGTGTCTTTTGCTTTCTCACTTACTACAGGTGGCGTAATTACGTCTAGACTCACCTATGTTGCTGAAAATGGCGTTGTTTCCATTTTTTCACTAGCGAATATTCCATCTGTACATGGAGGAGTTCTTCTTAGTCCACCCATCTGTTGGTGGACATTTTACTTACTTCCATATATTGGCTATTGTAATAGTGTGCAAAGCAGATTTGCCTGCCTGTGTCTTTCTAATTCTCTCTTCTCAGACTATAGGTCGAAGAGTGGGCCTGCTGGATCATATGGTAGCTCAATGTTTACCTTTTTAAGGCACCTCCATTCTGTTCTCATTCGTGGCTCTTTCCAAGTTACCTCCCACTGAAAGTTAAGGGTATGCATTTCTCCACGACACCTTCAGCATTTATTGTTTGTAGTTTTCTTGCTGATGGTTATTCTGACAAGTGTGAGCTTATAACTCTTTGTGGTTGAATTCGCATGTGCCTCATAATCCGTTGAAATTGAGCTTTAAGGCATATCCTTTCTATTTTTCAAGCTGTGATTACCCCTTAGTTCTTCAAAGTGTTCTCTTAAAGTATGTGTCACATTTGGAAATGTTTTGGCCATTACCTCCCTCAAGACATTTTGAGGGCAGGTTTCATTTACAGTCCTGCAGTACTTGTTCCTATGAAATGACCATTAGCACAGGCTTTAAAGGTGCTTTTGCAGGTAACTGCCAGAGGGCGGCAGCCTTTCTATGTTCCCCACCCTGGTAACTAGGGAAAAGCCCTTGCGGCCTGTGGTGTTTCTCGGTTATAAATTAGAGTGGAGTGTGCCTGGACAAACCCACAGAAGCTGATGTCTCCTTACTTTTGTTGGATTGTTAAATTTAATTTTTATTTTTTATTGGAGTAATTTTCCACTGTGTACATGGACCACTTCTACTTTGTGCATTCCTCGGTTGATGGACATTTTCATTGCTTCCAAGTGTTGGCTCTGGTAAATATTGTTGGAGTGCAGGATTGCCAGCCTGTGACTTTTGGATTGTCATTTTTTCAGGTGATAGGCCTAGCAGTGGGTGCGATTGATTGACTGGTAGCACCGTGTTTCCCTTTTCAAAGCACCTTCTTTGTGTTGTCTTTAGTGGCTCTTACCACGTCCCCCTTAGAATCGAGGGTACGCATTTCTCCACAATCGCTTCAGCATTTATTGTTTGCAGCATTTATGCTAATGGCCCTTCTGGCTGCTGTGAGCTGATGATAGGTTTTTGTAATTTGGGTTTGCATGTCTTTGAAAATGCGTAAAACTCATCATTTTTCTCCGCCGTTTTCTTTTCTCTTAAAAAAAAGGAAACAATTGGAAGTACAATATAACTCTTGCAATTGTCCTCTTGGAAGTTTGCCCTCTTTTGAATTTTTTGGTCGATTTTCCACCGCAGAATTTTTTTAGAGAGCAGGTGTCATTTACCGATCTGCAAGTTTTGTGAATATTTAGTGACCTTTAGCAATGGGTTTAAAGCTGCTGTTGTGGGAAGTGGCCTCAAGGAGGCAGCATTTCTCCATTCCCAAATCTGGGTACTAGGACAGCAGAGCCTTTCTGGAAGTCGTTTTCCTAGGTTGTGAATTACATTGGAATGTGTATGGAGAAACCCCCATAAGTTTATGTCTCATTATTTCTTGTTGGTTTTTAAAATTTGTTTAATTGGAATAAAGCTTAGAATATTGTTTGTCCTAGGTGTACACAATCTGGTTCATTTGTACATTATATATTTCTATTCAAGTACAGATCCTCTTCCCATGTAAAGTGTTACAGAGGGCTCCACAGACCTCCCTTGCTATATGGTCGGTCTTTTTGAGATATGTATATAATATGTGTTTGTATACATATAGTAACACTAATCTTAATTTATCCATTCCCCCCACCTTTCCTTTTAGATGAGCATAGTTTGTTTTCTAAGTCTGTGAGTGTCTTTCTCTGTGGGAATATGTTCATTTGTGTCAGTTATTAGATAACGCCTATAAGTGATATCATAGAATATAGGTCTTTTGCTTTCCGACTTACCTCATGCTTCTTGATTATCTCCAGACTCATTTGTGGTGCCTCAAAGAGCAATGGTTCATGGTTTTCCATGGCTAATAGTCCATTGTGTACATGGACCACTTCTTCTTTATCCATTCACCTGTTGTTGGACATTTTGATTGCTTCACTGTCTTGGCTATTGTGAATAACGCTGCACTGTAGCTTTTGCAGCCTGTGTCTTCTCGATTCTTGTCTTCTTAGGTGAGAGGTCCAATGGTGCGCCTGCTGGATTGAATGGTACCTCCATTTTTACTTATAAACACAGCTCCTTTCTGTTCTCATTATTGGCTGTTACCACTTTACGTCTCACCAGCAGGTAGAGGGTACACAGTTCTCGAAATCCCCTTTAGCATTTATTTTTTGTAGATATTTTCCTGATGGTTAGTTGACTGGTGTGAGTTGAAACTTTTTGTAGATTAGATTGCATGGGTCTAACACTTCCTGAGGTTGAGCTTTATCCATTTTCCTTGTTTTAAAAAAGAGAGTGAGTAAAACTTACCTCTTCATACTCTCTTCTTGAAACATTTGCGTGTTTTGAATGTTTTTGTCCATTCCCTACTTCAGCACAATTTTTTAGGGAAGCTGTGTTTACAGCTCTGAGTCCTTGTGAATGTTAAGTGACCATTAGCTGTGAGTTTAAGGCTGCTCTTGCAGGAAACGGCCACAAGGTGGCAGCATTTCTCCTTTACCAACTTTGGGTACTAGGGAAACAGAGCCTTAATAGAAGTGGTGTTCTAGGTTGTAAATTAGAATGGAATGTGCCAGGAAAAACCCTTTAAGTTTATGTCTCATTACTTCTTGTTCATATTTGTAATTTACTTTATTATTTTTTATCACAGCAAATTTGATTACAATGGTTTGTTTGTCCTAGGTGTGTAAGATGTGGTTCTTTCACACATATACATGTATCTATTCTTCCTCACATACTTTTCCCATGTAGGTTATGACACAATATTCAGTAGTCTTCTCCTGGTCTTCCATGGTCTTTGGTTATATATATTTCACATGATGTGTATATCTCTGTTAACCCCAATATGGTAATGTATCCAATCCTCATACCTTTCTATTTGGTGAACCATAAGTTTTTTTAATGAATCTGTGATTGCCTTTCTCTGTGGCAATTTCTTCATTGGTATCAATTTTTAGGTAACTCCTAAAAGTGATATGACAGGATATGTGTCTTTTGCTTTCTCACTTACTACAGGTGGCGTGATTACGTCTGGACTCACCTATGTTGCTGCAGATGGCATTGTTTCCCTTTTTTCACTAGGGAATATTCCATCTGTACATGGAGGAGTTCTTCTTTGTCCACCCATCTGTTGGTGGACTTTTTGGTTACTTCCATATCTTGGCTCTTGCAATACTGTGCAATGCAGATTTGCCTGCCTGTGTCTTTCCAATTCTCTCTTCTTAGATTATAGGTCGAGGAGTGGGCCTGCTGGATCATATGTTAGCTCAGTGTTTACCATTTTAAGGCACCTTCATTCCGTTCTCATTCGTTGCTCTTTCCAAGTTACCTCCCACTTGAAGTTGAGAGTATGCATTTCTCGACAATACGTTCAGCATCTATTGTTTGTAGTTTTCTTGCTGATAGTTATTCTGACAAGTGTGAGCTTATAACTCTTTGTGGTTGAATTCGCATGTGCCTCATAATCCGTTGAAATTGAGCTTTAAGGCATAGCCTTTCTACTTTTCAAGCTGTGATTACCCCTTAGTTCGTCAAAGTGTTCTCTTAAAGTATGTGTCACATTTTGAAATGTTTTGGCCATTACCTGCCTCAAGACATTTTCAGGGCAGTTTTCATTTACAGTCCTGCAGTACTTGTTCCTATGAAATGACCATTAGCACAGGCTTTAAAGGCGCTTTTGCAGGTAACTGCCAGAGGGCGGCAGCCTTTCTATGTTCCCCACCCTGGTAACTAGGGAAAAGACCTTGCGGCCTGTGGTGTTTCTCGGTTATAATTTAGAGTGGAGTGTGCCCGGACAAACCCATAGAAGCTGATGTCTCCTTACTTTTGTTGGATTGTTAAATTTAATTTTTATTTTTTATTGGAGTAATTTTCCACTGTGTACATGGACCACTTCTACTTTGTGCATTCCTCGGTTGATGGACATTTTCATTGCTTCCAAGTGTTGGCTCTGGTAAATATTGTTGGAGTGCAGGATTGCCAGCCTGTGACTTTTGGATTGTCATTTTTTCAGGTGATAGGCCTAGGAGTGGGTGCAATTGATTGACTGGTAGCACCGTGTTTCCCTTTTCAAAGCACCTTCTTTGTGTTGTCATTAGTGGCTCTTACCACGTCCCCCTTAGAATGGAGGGTACGCATTTCTCCCCAATCGCTTCAGCATTTATTGTTTGCAGCATTTATGCTAATGGCCCTGCTAGCTGCTGTGAGCTGACAGGTTTTTGTAATTTGGGTTTGCATGTCTTTGAAAATGCGTAAAACTCATCATTTTTCTCCGTCGTTTTCTTTTCTGTTAAAAAAAAGGAAACAGTTGGGAGTACAATATGACTCTTGCAATTGTCTTCTTGGAATGTTGCCCTCTTTTGAAATTTTTGGTCGATTTTCCACCGCAGAATTTTTTTAGAGAGCAGGTGTCATTTACCGATCTGCAAGTTTGGTGAATATTTAGAGACCTTTAGCAATGGGTTTAAAGCTGCTGTTGTGGGAAGTGGCCTCAAGGAGGCAGCATTTCTCCATTCCCAAATCTGGGTACTAGGGCAGCAGAGCCTTTCTGGATGTCGTGTTCCTAGGTTGTAAGTTACATTGGAATGTGCATGGAGAAACCCCCATAAGTTTATGTCTCATTATTTCTTCTTAGTTTAAAAAATTTTTTTTATTTGGGGTAAAGCTTAGAATATTGTTTGTCCTAGGTGTACAAAATCTGGTTCATTTGTACATTATATATGTCTATTCACGTACAGATCCTCTTCCCATGGGAAATGTTACAGAGACTTCCGCAGACCTCCCTTGCTATATGGTCGGTCTTTTTGAGATATGTATATAATATGTGTTTGTATACATATAGTAACACTAATCTTAATTTATCCATTCCCCCCACCTTTCCTTTTAGATGAGCATAGTTTGTTTTCTAAGTCTGTGAGTATCTTTCTCTGTGGAAATATGTTCATTTGTGTCAGTTATTAGATAACGCCTATAAGTGATATCATAGAATATAGGTCTTTTGCTTTCTGACTTAGCTCATGTTTCGTGATTATCTCCAGACTCATTTGTGGTGCCTCAAAGAGCAATGGTTCATTGTTTTCCATGGCTAATATTCCATTGTGTACATGGACCACTTCTTCTTTATCCATTCACCTGTTGTTGGACATTTTGATTGCTTCACTGTCTTGGCTATTGTGAGTAAGGCTGCACTCCAGCTTTTGCAGCCTGTGTCTTCTCGATTCTTGTCTTCTCATGTAAGATGTCCAATGGTGCGCCTGCTGGATTGAATGGTGCCTCCATTTTTACTTATAAACAAAGCTCCTTTCTGTTCTCATTATTGGCTGTTGCCCTTTTATGTCTCACCAGCAGGTTGAGGGTACACAGTTCTCTAAAACCCCTTCAGCATTTACTGTTTGTAGACTTTTTGCTAATGGTTAGTCGACTGGTGTAAGTTGAAACTTTTTGTAGATTAGATTGCATGGGTCTAACACTTCCTGAGGTTGAGCTTTTATCCATTTTCCTTTTTTTTTTAAACGAGAGTGAGTAAAACTTACCTCTTCATACTCACTTCTTGAAACATTTGCCTGTTTTGAATTTTTTTGTCCATTCCCTACTTCACTATTTTTTAGGGCAGGTGTGCTTTACAGCCCTGAGTCCTTGTGAAAGTTAAGTGACCATTAGCTGTGAGTTTAAAGCTGCTCTTGCAGGAAATCGGCCACAAGGTGGCAGCATTTCTCCTTTACCAATTTTGGTTCCTAGGGAAACAGAGCCTTAATGGAAATGGTGTTCTAGGTTGTAAATTAGAATGGAATGTGCCAGGAAAAAGCCCTCTAAGTTTATGTCTCATTACTTCTTGTTCATATTTGTAATTTACTTTTTATTTTTTATCACAGCAAATTTGATTTCAATGGTTTGTTTGTTCTAGATGTGCAAGATGTGGTTCTTTCACACACATATATGTATCTATTCTTCCTCGCATCCTTTTCTCATGTAGGTTATGACACAATGTTGAGTAGTCTTCTCTTGGTCTTCCGTATGTCTTTGGTGATTATATATTTCCCTTGGTTTGTATATCTCTGTTAACCCCAATTTGGTAATGTATCCAATCCTGATACCTTTCTATTTGGTGAACCATAAGTTTTTTTAATGAATCTATGATTGCCTTTCTCTGTGGCAATTTCTTCATTGGTATCAATTTTTAGGTAACTCCTAAAAGTGATATGATAGGATATGTGTCTTTTGCTTTCTCACTTACTACAGGTGGCGTAATTACGTCTAGACTCACCTATGTTGCTGAAAATGGCGTTGTTTCCATTTTTTCACTAGCGAATATTCCATCTGTACATGGAGGAGTTCTTCTTAGTCCACCCATCTGTTGGTGGACATTTTACTTACTTCCATATATTGGCTATTGTAATAGTGTGCAAAGCAGATTTGCCTGCCTGTGTCTTTCTAATTCTCTCTTCTCAGACTATAGGTCGAAGAGTGGGCCTGCTGGATCATATGGTAGCTCAATGTTTACCTTTTTAAGGCACCTCCATTCTGTTCTCATTCGTGGCTCTTTCCAAGTTACCTCCCACTGAAAGTTAAGGGTATGCATTTCTCCACGACACCTTCAGCATTTATTGTTTGTAGTTTTCTTGCTGATGGTTATTCTGACAAGTGTGAGCTTATAACTCTTTGTGGTTGAATTCGCATGTGCCTCATAATCCGTTGAAATTGAGCTTTAAGGCATATCCTTTCTATTTTTCAAGCTGTGATTACCCCTTAGTTCTTCAAAGTGTTCTCTTAAAGTATGTGTCACATTTTGAAATGTTTTGGCCATTACCTGCCTCAAGACATTTTCAGGGCAGTTTTCATTTACAGTCCTGCAGTACTTGTTCCTATGAAATGACCATTAGCACAGGCTTTAAAGGCGCTTTTGCAGGTAACTGCCAGAGGGCGGCAGCCTTTCTATGTTCCCCACCCTGGTAACTAGGGAAAAGACCTTGCGGCCTGTGGTGTTTCTCGGTTATAATTTAGAGTGGAGTGTGCCCGGACAAACCCATAGAAGCTGATGTCTCCTTACTTTTGTTGGATTGTTAAATTTAATTTTTATTTTTTATTGGAGTAATTTTCCACTGTGTACATGGACCACTTCTACTTTGTGCATTCCTCGGTTGATGGACATTTTCATTGCTTCCAAGTGTTGGCTCTGGTAAATATTGTTGGAGTGCAGGATTGCCAGCCTGTGACTTTTGGATTGTCATTTTTTCAGGTGATAGGCCTAGGAGTGGGTGCGATTGATTGACTGGTAGCACCGTGTTTCCCTTTTCAAAGCACCTTCTTTGTGTTGTCATTAGTGGCTCTTACCACGTCCCCCTTAGAATGGAGGGTACGCATTTCTCCCCAATCGCTTCAGCATTTATTGTTTGCAGCATTTATGCTAATGGCCCTGCTAGCTGCTGTGAGCTGACAGGTTTTTGTAATTTGGGTTTGCATGTCTTTGAAAATGCGTAAAACTCATCATTTTTCTCCGTCGTTTTCTTTTCTGTTAAAAAAAAGGAAACAGTTGGGAGTACAATATGACTCTTGCAATTGTCTTCTTGGAATGTTGCCCTCTTTTGAAATTTTTGGTCGATTTTCCACCGCAGAATTTTTTTAGAGAGCAGGTGTCATTTACCGATCTGCAAGTTTGGTGAATATTTAGAGACCTTTAGCAATGGGTTTAAAGCTGCTGTTGTGGGAAGTGGCCTCAAGGAGGCAGCATTTCTCCATTCCCAAATCTGGGTACTAGGGCAGCAGAGCCTTTCTGGATGTCGTGTTCCTAGGTTGTAAGTTACATTGGAATGTGCATGGAGAAACCCCCATAAGTTTATGTCTCATTATTTCTTCTTAGTTTAAAAAATTTTTTTTATTTGGGGTAAAGCTTAGAATATTGTTTGTCCTAGGTGTACAAAATCTGGTTCATTTGTACATTATATATGTCTATTCACGTACAGATCCTCTTCCCATGGGAAATGTTACAGAGACTTCCGCAGACCTCCCTTGCTATATGGTCGGTCTTTTTGAGATATGTATATAATATGTGTTTGTATACATATAGTAACACTAATCTTAATTTATCCATTCCCCCCACCTTTCCTTTTAGATGAGCATAGTTTGTTTTCTAAGTCTGTGAGTATCTTTCTCTGTGGAAATATGTTCATTTGTGTCAGTTATTAGATAACGCCTATAAGTGATATCATAGAATATAGGTCTTTTGCTTTCTGACTTAGCTCATGTTTCGTGATTATCTCCAGACTCATTTGTGGTGCCTCAAAGAGCAATGGTTCATTGTTTTCCATGGCTAATATTCCATTGTGTACATGGACCACTTCTTCTTTATCCATTCACCTGTTGTTGGACATTTTGATTGCTTCACTGTCTTGGCTATTGTGAGTAAGGCTGCACTCCAGCTTTTGCAGCCTGTGTCTTCTCGATTCTTGTCTTCTCATGTAAGATGTCCAATGGTGCGCCTGCTGGATTGAATGGTACCTCCATTTTTACTTATAAACAAAGCTCCTTTCTGTTCTCATTATTGGCTGTTGCCCTTTTATGTCTCACCAGCAGGTTGAGGGTACACAGTTCTCTAAAACCCCTTCAGCATTTACTGTTTGTAGACTTTTTGCTAATGGTTAGTCGACTGGTGTAAGTTGAAACTTTTTGTAGATTAGATTGCATGGGTCTAACACTTCCTGAGGTTGAGCTTTTAACCATTTTCCTTTTTTTTTTAAACGAGAGTGAGTAAAACTTACCTCTTCATACTCACTTCTTGAAACATTTGCCTGTTTTGAATTTTTTTGTCCATTCCCTACTTCACTATTTTTTAGGGCAGGTGTGCTTTACAGCCCTGAGTCCTTGTGAAAGTTAAGTGACCATTAGCTGTGAGTTTAAAGCTGCTCTTGCAGGAAATCGGCCACAAGGTGGCAGCATTTCTCCTTTACCAATTTTGGTTCCTAGGGAAACAGAGCCTTAATGGAAATGGTGTTCTAGGTTGTAAATTAGAATGGAATGTGCCAGGAAAAAGCCCTCTAAGTTTATGTCTCATTACTTCTTGTTCATATTTGTAATTTACTTTTTATTTTTTATCACAGCAAATTTGATTTCAATGGTTTGTTTGTTCTAGATGTGCAAGATGTGGTTCTTTCACACACATATATGTATCTATTCTTCCTCGCATCCTTTTCTCATGTAGGTTATGACACAATGTTGAGTAGTCTTCTCTTGGTCTTCCGTATGTCTTTGGTGATTATATATTTCCCTTGGTTTGTATATCTCTGTTAACCCCAATTTGGTAATGTATCCAATCCTGATACCTTTCTATTTGGTGAACCATAAGTTTTTTTAATGAATCTATGATTGCCTTTCTCTGTGGCAATTTCTTCATTGGTATCAATTTTTAGGTAACTCCTAAAAGTGATATGATAGGATATGTGTCTTTTGCTTTCTCACTTACTACAGGTGGCGTAATTACGTCTAGACTCACCTATGTTGCTGAAAATGGCGTTGTTTCCATTTTTTCACTAGCGAATATTCCATCTGTACATGGAGGAGTTCTTCTTAGTCCACCCATCTGTTGGTGGACATTTTACTTACTTCCATATATTGGCTATTGTAATAGTGTGCAAAGCAGATTTGCCTGCCTGTGTCTTTCTAATTCTCTCTTCTCAGACTATAGGTCGAAGAGTGGGCCTGCTGGATCATATGGTAGCTCAATGTTTACCTTTTTAAGGCACCTCCATTCTGTTCTCATTCGTGGCTCTTTCCAAGTTACCTCCCACTGAAAGTTAAGGGTATGCATTTCTCCACGACACCTTCAGCATTTATTGTTTGTAGTTTTCTTGCTGATGGTTATTCTGACAAGTGTGAGCTTATAACTCTTTGTGGTTGAATTCGCATGTGCCTCATAATCCGTTGAAATTGAGCTTTAAGGCATATCCTTTCTATTTTTCAAGCTGTGATTACCCCTTAGTTCTTCAAAGTGTTCTCTTAAAGTATGTGTCACATTTGGAAATGTTTTGGCCATTACCTCCCTCAAGACATTTTGAGGGCAGGTTTCATTTACAGTCCTGCAGTAGTTGTTCCTATGAAATGACCATTAGCACAGGCTTTAAAGGTGCTTTTGCAGGTAACTGCCAGAGGGCGGCAGCCTTTCTATGTTCCCCACCCTGGTAACTAGGGAAAAGCCCTTGCGGCCTGTGGTGTTTCTCGGTTATAAATTAGAGTGGAGTGTGCTTGGACAAACCCACAGAAGCTGATGTCTCCTTACTTTTGTTGGATTGTTAAATTTAATTTTTATTTTTTATTGGAGTAATTTTCCACTGTGTACATGGACCACTTCTACTTTGTGCATTCCTCGGTTGATGGACATTTTCATTGCTTCCAAGTGTTGGCTCTGGTAAATATTGTTGGAGTGCAGGATTGCCAGCCTGTGACTTTTGGATTGTCATTTTTTCAGGTGATAGGCCTAGCAGTGGGTGCGATTGATTGACTGGTAGCACCGTGTTTCCCTTTTCAAAGCACCTTCTTTGTGTTGTCTTTAGTGGCTCTTACCACGTCCCCCTTAGAATCGAGGGTACGCATTTCTCCACAATCGCTTCAGCATTTATTGTTTGCAGCATTTATGCTAATGGCCCTTCTGGCTGCTGTGAGCTGATGATAGGTTTTTGTAATTTGGGTTTGCATGTCTTTGAAAATGCGTAAAACTCATCATTTTTCTCCGCCGTTTTCTTTTCTCTTAAAAAAAAGGAAACAATTGGAAGTACAATATAACTCTTGCAATTGTCCTCTTGGAAGTTTGCCCTCTTTTGAATTTTTTGGTCGATTTTCCACCGCAGAATTTTTTTAGAGAGCAGGTGTCATTTACCGATCTGCAAGTTTTGTGAATATTTAGTGACCTTTAGCAATGGGTTTAAAGCTGCTGTTGTGGGAAGTGGCCTCAAGGAGGCAGCATTTCTCCATTCCCAAATCTGGGTACTAGGACAGCAGAGCCTTTCTGGAAGTCGTTTTCCTAGGTTGTGAATTACATTGGAATGTGTATGGAGAAACCCCCATAAGTTTATGTCTCATTATTTCTTGTTGGTTTTTAAAATTTGTTTAATTGGAATAAAGCTTAGAATATTGTTTGTCCTAGGTGTACACAATCTGGTTCATTTGTACATTATATATTTCTATTCAAGTACAGATCCTCTTCCCATGTGAAGTGTTACAGAGGGCTCCACAGACCTCCCTTGCTATATGGTCGGTCTTTTTGAGATATGTATATAATATGTGTTTGTATACATATAGTAACACTAATCTTAATTTATCCATTCCCCCCACCTTTCCTTTTAGATGAGCATAGTTTGTTTTCTAAGTCTGTGAGTGTCTTTCTCTGTGGGAATATGTTCATTTGTGTCAGTTATTAGATAACGCCTATAAGTGATATCATAGAATATAGGTCTTTTGCTTTCCGACTTACCTCATGCTTCTTGATTATCTCCAGACTCATTTGTGGTGCCTCAAAGAGCAATGGTTCATGGTTTTCCATGGCTAATAGTCCATTGTGTACATGGACCACTTCTTCTTTATCCATTCACCTGTTGTTGGACATTTTGATTGCTTCACTGTCTTGGCTATTGTGAATAACGCTGCACTGTAGCTTTTGCAGCCTGTGTCTTCTCGATTCTTGTCTTCTTAGGTGAGAGGTCCAATGGTGCGCCTGCTGGATTGAATGGTACCTCCATTTTTACTTATAAACACAGCTCCTTTCTGTTCTCATTATTGGCTGTTACCACTTTACGTCTCACCAGCAGGTAGAGGGTACACAGTTCTCGAAATCCCCTTTAGCATTTATTTTTTGTAGATATTTTCCTGATGGTTAGTTGACTGGTGTGAGTTGAAACTTTTTGTAGATTAGATTGCATGGGTCTAACACTTCCTGAGGTTGAGCTTTATCCATTTTCCTTGTTTTAAAAAAGAGAGTGAGTAAAACTTACCTCTTCATACTCTCTTCTTGAAACATTTGCGTGTTTTGAATGTTTTTGTCCATTCCCTACTTCAGCACAATTTTTTAGGGAAGCTGTGTTTACAGCTCTGAGTCCTTGTGAATGTTAAGTGACCATTAGCTGTGAGTTTAAGGCTGCTCTTGCAGGAAACGGCCACAAGGTGGCAGCATTTCTCCTTTACCAACTTTGGGTACTAGGGAAACAGAGCCTTAATAGAAGTGGTGTTCTAGGTTGTAAATTAGAATGGAATGTGCCAGGAAAAACCCTTTAAGTTTATGTCTCATTACTTCTTGTTCATATTTGTAATTTACTTTATTATTTTTTATCACAGCAAATTTGATTACAATGGTTTGTTTGTCCTAGGTGTGTAAGATGTGGTTCTTTCACACATATACATGTATCTATTCTTCCTCACATACTTTTCCCATGTAGGTTATGACACAATATTCAGTAGTCTTCTCCTGGTCTTCCATGGTCTTTGGTTATATATATTTCACATGATGTGTATATCTCTGTTAACCCCAATATGGTAATGTATCCAATCCTCATACCTTTCTATTTGGTGAACCATAAGTTTTTTTAATGAATCTGTGATTGCCTTTCTCTGTGGCAATTTCTTCATTGGTATCAATTTTTAGGTAACTCCTAAAAGTGATATGACAGGATATGTGTCTTTTGCTTTCTCACTTACTACAGGTGGCGTGATTACGTCTGGACTCACCTATGTTGCTGCAGATGGCATTGTTTCCCTTTTTTCACTAGGGAATATTCCATCTGTACATGGAGGAGTTCTTCTTTGTCCACCCATCTGTTGGTGGACTTTTTGGTTACTTCCATATCTTGGCTCTTGCAATACTGTGCAATGCAGATTTGCCTGCCTGTGTCTTTCCAATTCTCTCTTCTTAGATTATAGGTCGAGGAGTGGGCCTGCTGGATCATATGTTAGCTCAGTGTTTACCATTTTAAGGCACCTTCATTCCGTTCTCATTCGTTGCTCTTTCCAAGTTACCTCCCACTTGAAGTTGAGAGTATGCATTTCTCGACAATACGTTCAGCATCTATTGTTTGTAGTTTTCTTGCTGATAGTTATTCTGACAAGTGTGAGCTTATAACTCTTTGTGGTTGAATTCGCATGTGCCTCATAATCCGTTGAAATTGAGCTTTAAGGCATAGCCTTTCTACTTTTCAAGCTGTGATTACCCCTTAGTTCGTCAAAGTGTTCTCTTAAAGTATGTGTCACATTTTGAAATGTTTTGGCCATTACCTGCCTCAAGACATTTTCAGGGCAGTTTTCATTTACAGTCCTGCAGTACTTGTTCCTATGAAATGACCATTAGCACAGGCTTTAAAGGCGCTTTTGCAGGTAACTGCCAGAGGGCGGCAGCCTTTCTATGTTCCCCACCCTGGTAACTAGGGAAAAGACCTTGCGGCCTGTGGTGTTTCTCGGTTATAATTTAGAGTGGAGTGTGCCCGGACAAACCCATAGAAGCTGATGTCTCCTTACTTTTGTTGGCTTGTTAAATTTAATTTTTATTTTTTATTGGAGTAATTTTCCACTGTGTACATGGACCACTTCTACTTTGTGCATTCCTCGGTTGATGGACATTTTCATTGCTTCCAAGTGTTGGCTCTGGTAAATATTGTTGGAGTGCAGGATTGCCAGCCTGTGACTTTTGGATTGTCATTTTTTCAGGTGATAGGCCTAGGAGTGGGTGCGATTGATTGACTGGTAGCACCGTGTTTCCCTTTTCAAAGCACCTTCTTTGTGTTGTCATTAGTGGCTCTTACCACGTCCCCCTTAGAATGGAGGGTACGCATTTCTCCCCAATCGCTTCAGCATTTATTGTTTGCAGCATTTATGCTAATGGCCCTGCTAGCTGCTGTGAGCTGACAGGTTTTTGTAATTTGGGTTTGCATGTCTTTGAAAATGCGTAAAACTCATCATTTTTCTCCGTCGTTTTCTTTTCTGTTAAAAAAAAGGAAACAGTTGGGAGTACAATATGACTCTTGCAATTGTCTTCTTGGAATGTTGCCCTCTTTTGAAATTTTTGGTCGATTTTCCACCGCAGAATTTTTTTAGAGAGCAGGTGTCATTTACCGATCTGCAAGTTTGGTGAATATTTAGAGACCTTTAGCAATGGGTTTAAAGCTGCTGTTGTGGGAAGTGGCCTCAAGGAGGCAGCATTTCTCCATTCCCAAATCTGGGTACTAGGGCAGCAGAGCCTTTCTGGATGTCGTGTTCCTAGGTTGTAAGTTACATTGGAATGTGCATGGAGAAACCCCCATAAGTTTATGTCTCATTATTTCTTCTTAGTTTAAAAAATTTTTTTTATTTGGGGTAAAGCTTAGAATATTGTTTGTCCTAGGTGTACAAAATCTGGTTCATTTGTACATTATATATGTCTATTCACGTACAGATCCTCTTCCCATGGGAAATGTTACAGAGACTTCCGCAGACCTCCCTTGCTATATGGTCGGTCTTTTTGAGATATGTATATAATATGTGTTTGTATACATATAGTAACACTAATCTTAATTTATCCATTCCCCCCACCTTTCCTTTTAGATGAGCATAGTTTGTTTTCTAAGTCTGTGAGTATCTTTCTCTGTGGAAATATGTTCATTTGTGTCAGTTATTAGATAACGCCTATAAGTGATATCATAGAATATAGGTCTTTTGCTTTCTGACTTAGCTCATGTTTCGTGATTATCTCCAGACTCATTTGTGGTGCCTCAAAGAGCAATGGTTCATTGTTTTCCATGGCTAATATTCCATTGTGTACATGGACCACTTCTTCTTTATCCATTCACCTGTTGTTGGACATTTTGATTGCTTCACTGTCTTGGCTATTGTGAGTAAGGCTGCACTCCAGCTTTTGCAGCCTGTGTCTTCTCGATTCTTGTCTTCTCATGTAAGATGTCCAATGGTGCGCCTGCTGGATTGAATGGTACCTCCATTTTTACTTATAAACAAAGCTCCTTTCTGTTCTCATTATTGGCTGTTGCCCTTTTATGTCTCACCAGCAGGTTGAGGGTACACAGTTCTCTAAAACCCCTTCAGCATTTACTGTTTGTAGACTTTTTGCTAATGGTTAGTCGACTGGTGTAAGTTGAAACTTTTTGTAGATTAGATTGCATGGGTCTAACACTTCCTGAGGTTGAGCTTTTATCCATTTTCCTTTTTTTTTTAAACGAGAGTGAGTAAAACTTACCTCTTCATACTCACTTCTTGAAACATTTGCCTGTTTTGAATTTTTTTGTCCATTCCCTACTTCACTATTTTTTAGGGCAGGTGTGCTTTACAGCCCTGAGTCCTTGTGAAAGTTAAGTGACCATTAGCTGTGAGTTTAAAGCTGCTCTTGCAGGAAATCGGCCACAAGGTGGCAGCATTTCTCCTTTACCAATTTTGGTTCCTAGGGAAACAGAGCCTTAATGGAAATGGTGTTCTAGGTTGTAAATTAGAATGGAATGTGCCAGGAAAAAGCCCTCTAAGTTTATGTCTCATTACTTCTTGTTCATATTTGTAATTTACTTTTTATTTTTTATCACAGCAAATTTGATTTCAATGGTTTGTTTGTTCTAGATGTGCAAGATGTGGTTCTTTCACACACATATATGTATCTATTCTTCCTCGCATCCTTTTCTCATGTAGGTTATGACACAATGTTGAGTAGTCTTCTCTTGGTCTTCCGTATGTCTTTGGTGATTATATATTTCCCTTGGTTTGTATATCTCTGTTAACCCCAATTTGGTAATGTATCCAATCCTGATACCTTTCTATTTGGTGAACCATAAGTTTTTTTAATGAATCTATGATTGCCTTTCTCTGTGGCAATTTCTTCATTGGTATCAATTTTTAGGTAACTCCTAAAAGTGATATGATAGGATATGTGTCTTTTGCTTTCTCACTTACTACAGGTGGCGTAATTACGTCTAGACTCACCTATGTTGCTGAAAATGGCGTTGTTTCCATTTTTTCACTAGCGAATATTCCATCTGTACATGGAGGAGTTCTTCTTAGTCCACCCATCTGTTGGTGGACATTTTACTTACTTCCATATATTGGCTATTGTAATAGTGTGCAAAGCAGATTTGCCTGCCTGTGTCTTTCTAATTCTCTCTTCTCAGACTATAGGTCGAAGAGTGGGCCTGCTGGATCATATGGTAGCTCAATGTTTACCTTTTTAAGGCACCTCCATTCTGTTCTCATTCGTGGCTCTTTCCAAGTTACCTCCCACTGAAAGTTAAGGGTATGCATTTCTCCACGACACCTTCAGCATTTATTGTTTGTAGTTTTCTTGCTGATGGTTATTCTGACAAGTGTGAGCTTATAACTCTTTGTGGTTGAATTCGCATGTGCCTCATAATCCGTTGAAATTGAGCTTTAAGGCATATCCTTTCTATTTTTCAAGCTGTGATTACCCCTTAGTTCTTCAAAGTGTTCTCTTAAAGTATGTGTCACATTTGGAAATGTTTTGGCCATTACCTCCCTCAAGACATTTTGAGGGCAGGTTTCATTTACAGTCCTGCAGTACTTGTTCCTATGAAATGACCATTAGCACAGGCTTTAAAGGTGCTTTTGCAGGTAACTGCCAGAGGGCGGCAGCCTTTCTATGTTCCCCACCCTGGTAACTAGGGAAAAGCCCTTGCGGCCTGTGGTGTTTCTCGGTTATAAATTAGAGTGGAGTGTGCCTGGACAAACCCACAGAAGCTGATGTCTCCTTACTTTTGTTGGATTGTTAAATTTAATTTTTATTTTTTATTGGAGTAATTTTCCACTGTGTACATGGACCACTTCTACTTTGTGCATTCCTCGGTTGATGGACATTTTCATTGCTTCCAAGTGTTGGCTCTGGTAAATATTGTTGGAGTGCAGGATTGCCAGCCTGTGACTTTTGGATTGTCATTTTTTCAGGTGATAGGCCTAGCAGTGGGTGCGATTGATTGACTGGTAGCACCGTGTTTCCCTTTTCAAAGCACCTTCTTTGTGTTGTCTTTAGTGGCTCTTACCACGTCCCCCTTAGAATCGAGGGTACGCATTTCTCCACAATCGCTTCAGCATTTATTGTTTGCAGCATTTATGCTAATGGCCCTTCTGGCTGCTGTGAGCTGATGATAGGTTTTTGTAATTTGGGTTTGCATGTCTTTGAAAATGCGTAAAACTCATCATTTTTCTCCGCCGTTTTCTTTTCTCTTAAAAAAAAGGAAACAATTGGAAGTACAATATAACTCTTGCAATTGTCCTCTTGGAAGTTTGCCCTCTTTTGAATTTTTTGGTCGATTTTCCACCGCAGAATTTTTTTAGAGAGCAGGTGTCATTTACCGATCTGCAAGTTTTGTGAATATTTAGTGACCTTTAGCAATGGGTTTAAAGCTGCTGTTGTGGGAAGTGGCCTCAAGGAGGCAGCATTTCTCCATTCCCAAATCTGGGTACTAGGACAGCAGAGCCTTTCTGGAAGTCGTTTTCCTAGGTTGTGAATTACATTGGAATGTGTATGGAGAAACCCCCATAAGTTTATGTCTCATTATTTCTTGTTGGTTTTTAAAATTTGTTTAATTGGAATAAAGCTTAGAATATTGTTTGTCCTAGGTGTACACAATCTGGTTCATTTGTACATTATATATTTCTATTCAAGTACAGATCCTCTTCCCATGTAAAGTGTTACAGAGGGCTCCACAGACCTCCCTTGCTATATGGTCGGTCTTTTTGAGATATGTATATAATGTGTTTGTATACATATAGTAACACTAATCTTAATTTATCCATTCCCCCCACCTTTCCTTTTAGATGAGCATAGTTTGTTTTCTAAGTCTGTGAGTGTCTTTCTCTGTGGGAATATGTTCATTTGTGTCAGTTATTAGATAACGCCTATAAGTGATATCATAGAATATAGGTCTTTTGCTTTCCGACTTACCTCATGCTTCTTGATTATCTCCAGACTCATTTGTGGTGCCTCAAAGAGCAATGGTTCATGGTTTTCCATGGCTAATAGTCCATTGTGTACATGGACCACTTCTTCTTTATCCATTCACCTGTTGTTGGACATTTTGATTGCTTCACTGTCTTGGCTATTGTGAATAACGCTGCACTGTAGCTTTTGCAGCCTGTGTCTTCTCGATTCTTGTCTTCTTAGGTGAGAGGTCCAATGGTGCGCCTGCTGGATTGAATGGTACCTCCATTTTTACTTATAAACACAGCTCCTTTCTGTTCTCATTATTGGCTGTTACCACTTTACGTCTCACCAGCAGGTAGAGGGTACACAGTTCTCGAAATCCCCTTTAGCATTTATTTTTTGTAGATATTTTCCTGATGGTTAGTTGACTGGTGTGAGTTGAAACTTTTTGTAGATTAGATTGCATGGGTCTAACACTTCCTGAGGTTGAGCTTTATCCATTTTCCTTGTTTTAAAAAAGAGAGTGAGTAAAACTTACCTCTTCATACTCTCTTCTTGAAACATTTGCGTGTTTTGAATGTTTTTGTCCATTCCCTACTTCAGCACAATTTTTTAGGGAAGCTGTGTTTACAGCTCTGAGTCCTTGTGAATGTTAAGTGACCATTAGCTGTGAGTTTAAGGCTGCTCTTGCAGGAAACGGCCACAAGGTGGCAGCATTTCTCCTTTACCAACTTTGGGTACTAGGGAAACAGAGCCTTAATAGAAGTGGTGTTCTAGGTTGTAAATTAGAATGGAATGTGCCAGGAAAAACCCTTTAAGTTTATGTCTCATTACTTCTTGTTCATATTTGTAATTTATTATTTTTTATCACAGCAAATTTGATTACAATGGTTTGTTTGTCCTAGGTGTGTAAGATGTGGTTCTTTCACACATATACATGTATCTATTCTTCCTCACATACTTTTCCCATGTAGGTTATGACACAATATTCAGTAGTCTTCTCCTGGTCTTCCATGGTCTTTGGTTATATATATTTCACATGATGTGTATATCTCTGTTAACCCCAATATGGTAATGTATCCAATCCTCATACCTTTCTATTTGGTGAACCATAAGTTTTTTTAATGAATCTGTGATTGCCTTTCTCTGTGGCAATTTCTTCATTGGTATCAATTTTTAGGTAACTCCTAAAAGTGATATGACAGGATATGTGTCTTTTGCTTTCTCACTTACTACAGGTGGCGTGATTACGTCTGGACTCACCTATGTTGCTGCAGATGGCATTGTTTCCCTTTTTTCACTAGGGAATATTCCATCTGTACATGGAGGAGTTCTTCTTTGTCCACCCATCTGTTGGTGGACTTTTTGGTTACTTCCATATCTTGGCTCTTGCAATACTGTGCAATGCAGATTTGCCTGCCTGTGTCTTTCCAATTCTCTCTTCTTAGATTATAGGTCGAGGAGTGGGCCTGCTGGATCATATGTTAGCTCAGTGTTTACCATTTTAAGGCACCTTCATTCCGTTCTCATTCGTTGCTCTTTCCAAGTTACCTCCCACTTGAAGTTGAGAGTATGCATTTCTCGACAATACGTTCAGCATCTATTGTTTGTAGTTTTCTTGCTGATAGTTATTCTGACAAGTGTGAGCTTATAACTCTTTGTGGTTGAATTCGCATGTGCCTCATAATCCGTTGAAATTGAGCTTTAAGGCATAGCCTTTCTACTTTTCAAGCTGTGATTACCCCTTAGTTCGTCAAAGTGTTCTCTTAAAGTATGTGTCACATTTTGAAATGTTTTGGCCATTACCTGCCTCAAGACATTTTCAGGGCAGTTTTCATTTACAGTCCTGCAGTACTTGTTCCTATGAAATGACCATTAGCACAGGCTTTAAAGGCGCTTTTGCAGGTAACTGCCAGAGGGCGGCAGCCTTTCTATGTTCCCCACCCTGGTAACTAGGGAAAAGACCTTGCGGCCTGTGGTGTTTCTCGGTTATAATTTAGAGTGGAGTGTGCCCGGACAAACCCATAGAAGCTGATGTCTCCTTACTTTTGTTGGATTGTTAAATTTAATTTTTATTTTTTATTGGAGTAATTTTCCACTGTGTACATGGACCACTTCTACTTTGTGCATTCCTCGGTTGATGGACATTTTCATTGCTTCCAAGTGTTGGCTCTGGTAAATATTGTTGGAGTGCAGGATTGCCAGCCTGTGACTTTTGGATTGTCATTTTTTCAGGTGATAGGCCTAGGAGTGGGTGCGATTGATTGACTGGTAGCACCGTGTTTCCCTTTTCAAAGCACCTTCTTTGTGTTGTCATTAGTGGCTCTTACCACGTCCCCCTTAGAATGGAGGGTACGCATTTCTCCCCAATCGCTTCAGCATTTATTGTTTGCAGCATTTATGCTAATGGCCCTGCTAGCTGCTGTGAGCTGACAGGTTTTTGTAATTTGGGTTTGCATGTCTTTGAAAATGCGTAAAACTCATCATTTTTCTCCGTCGTTTTCTTTTCTGTTAAAAAAAAGGAAACAGTTGGGAGTACAATATGACTCTTGCAATTGTCTTCTTGGAATGTTGCCCTCTTTTGAAATTTTTGGTCGATTTTCCACCGCAGAATTTTTTTAGAGAGCAGGTGTCATTTACCGATCTGCAAGTTTGGTGAATATTTAGAGACCTTTAGCAATGGGTTTAAAGCTGCTGTTGTGGGAAGTGGCCTCAAGGAGGCAGCATTTCTCCATTCCCAAATCTGGGTACTAGGGCAGCAGAGCCTTTCTGGATGTCGTGTTCCTAGGTTGTAAGTTACATTGGAATGTGCATGGAGAAACCCCCATAAGTTTATGTCTCATTATTTCTTCTTAGTTTTAAAAATTTTTTTTATTTGGGGTAAAGCTTAGAATATTGTTTGTCCTAGGTGTACAAAATCTGGTTCATTTGTACATTATATATGTCTATTCACGTACAGATCCTCTTCCCGTGGGAAATGTTACAGAGACTTCCGCAGACCTCCCTTGCTATATGGTCGGTCTTTTTGAGATATGTATATAATATGTGTTTGTATACATATAGTAACACTAATCTTAATTTATCCATTCCCCCCACCTTTCCTTTTAGATGAGCATAGTTTGTTTTCTAAGTCTGTGAGTATCTTTCTCTGTGGAAATATGTTCATTTGTGTCAGTTATTAGATAACGCCTATAAGTGATATCATAGAATATAGGTCTTTTGCTTTCTGACTTAGCTCATGTTTCGTGATTATCTCCAGACTCATTTGTGGTGCCTCAAAGAGCAATGGTTCATTGTTTTCCATGGCTAATATTCCATTGTGTACATGGACCACTTCTTCTTTATCCATTCACCTGTTGTTGGACATTTTGATTGCTTCACTGTCTTGGCTATTGTGAGTAAGGCTGCACTCCAGCTTTTGCAGCCTGTGTCTTCTCGATTCTTGTCTTCTCATGTAAGATGTCCAATGGTGCGCCTGCTGGATTGAATGGTACCTCCATTTTTACTTATAAACAAAGCTCCTTTCTGTTCTCATTATTGGCTGTTGCCCTTTTATGTCTCACCAGCAGGTTGAGGGTACACAGTTCTCTAAAACCCCTTCAGCATTTACTGTTTGTAGACTTTTTGCTAATGGTTAGTCGACTGGTGTAAGTTGAAACTTTTTGTAGATTAGATTGCATGGGTCTAACACTTCCTGAGGTTGAGCTTTTATCCATTTTCCTTTTTTTTTTAAACGAGAGTGAGTAAAACTTACCTCTTCATACTCTCTTCTTGAAACATTTGCGTGTTTTGAATGTTTTTGTCCATTCCCTACTTCAGCACAATTTTTTAGGGAAGCTGTGTTTACAGCTCTGAGTCCTTGTGAATGTTAAGTGACCATTAGCTGTGAGTTTAAGGCTGCTCTTGCAGGAAACGGCCACAAGGTGGCAGCATTTCTCCTTTACCAACTTTGGGTACTAGGGAAACAGAGCCTTAATAGAAGTGGTGTTCTAGGTTGTAAATTAGAATGGAATGTGCCAGGAAAAACCCTTTAAGTTTATGTCTCATTACTTCTTGTTCATATTTGTAATTTATTATTTTTTATCACAGCAAATTTGATTACAATGGTTTGTTTGTCCTAGGTGTGTAAGATGTGGTTCTTTCACACATATACATGTATCTATTCTTCCTCACATACTTTTCCCATGTAGGTTATGACACAATATTCAGTAGTCTTCTCCTGGTCTTCCATGGTCTTTGGTTATATATATTTCACATGATGTGTATATCTCTGTTAACCCCAATATGGTAATGTATCCAATCCTCATACCTTTCTATTTGGTGAACCATAAGTTTTTTTAATGAATCTGTGATTGCCTTTCTCTGTGGCAATTTCTTCATTGGTATCAATTTTTAGGTAACTCCTAAAAGTGATATGACAGGATATGTGTCTTTTGCTTTCTCACTTACTACAGGTGGCGTGATTACGTCTGGACTCACCTATGTTGCTGCAGATGGCATTGTTTCCCTTTTTTCACTAGGGAATATTCCATCTGTACATGGAGGAGTTCTTCTTTGTCCACCCATCTGTTGGTGGACTTTTTGGTTACTTCCATATCTTGGCTCTTGCAATACTGTGCAATGCAGATTTGCCTGCCTGTGTCTTTCCAATTCTCTCTTCTTAGATTATAGGTCGAGGAGTGGGCCTGCTGGATCATATGTTAGCTCAGTGTTTACCATTTTAAGGCACCTTCATTCCGTTCTCATTCGTTGCTCTTTCCAAGTTACCTCCCACTTGAAGTTGAGAGTATGCATTTCTCGACAATACGTTCAGCATCTATTGTTTGTAGTTTTCTTGCTGATAGTTATTCTGACAAGTGTGAGCTTATAACTCTTTGTGGTTGAATTCGCATGTGCCTCATAATCCGTTGAAATTGAGCTTTAAGGCATAGCCTTTCTACTTTTCAAGCTGTGATTACCCCTTAGTTCGTCAAAGTGTTCTCTTAAAGTATGTGTCACATTTTGAAATGTTTTGGCCATTACCTGCCTCAAGACATTTTCAGGGCAGTTTTCATTTACAGTCCTGCAGTACTTGTTCCTATGAAATGACCATTAGCACAGGCTTTAAAGGCGCTTTTGCAGGTAACTGCCAGAGGGCGGCAGCCTTTCTATGTTCCCCACCCTGGTAACTAGGGAAAAGACCTTGCGGCCTGTGGTGTTTCTCGGTTATAATTTAGAGTGGAGTGTGCCCGGACAAACCCATAGAAGCTGATGTCTCCTTACTTTTGTTGGATTGTTAAATTTAATTTTTATTTTTTATTGGAGTAATTTTCCACTGTGTACATGGACCACTTCTACTTTGTGCATTCCTCGGTTGATGGACATTTTCATTGCTTCCAAGTGTTGGCTCTGGTAAATATTGTTGGAGTGCAGGATTGCCAGCCTGTGACTTTTGGATTGTCATTTTTTCAGGTGATAGGCCTAGGAGTGGGTGCGATTGATTGACTGGTAGCACCGTGTTTCCCTTTTCAAAGCACCTTCTTTGTGTTGTCATTAGTGGCTCTTACCACGTCCCCCTTAGAATGGAGGGTACGCATTTCTCCCCAATCGCTTCAGCATTTATTGTTTGCAGCATTTATGCTAATGGCCCTGCTAGCTGCTGTGAGCTGACAGGTTTTTGTAATTTGGGTTTGCATGTCTTTGAAAATGCGTAAAACTCATCATTTTTCTCCGTCGTTTTCTTTTCTGTTAAAAAAAAGGAAACAGTTGGGAGTACAATATGACTCTTGCAATTGTCTTCTTGGAATGTTGCCCTCTTTTGAAATTTTTGGTCGATTTTCCACCGCAGAATTTTTTTAGAGAGCAGGTGTCATTTACCGATCTGCAAGTTTGGTGAATATTTAGAGACCTTTAGCAATGGGTTTAAAGCTGCTGTTGTGGGAAGTGGCCTCAAGGAGGCAGCATTTCTCCATTCCCAAATCTGGGTACTAGGGCAGCAGAGCCTTTCTGGATGTCGTGTTCCTAGGTTGTAAGTTACATTGGAATGTGCATGGAGAAACCCCCATAAGTTTATGTCTCATTATTTCTTCTTAGTTTTAAAAATTTTTTTTATTTGGGGTAAAGCTTAGAATATTGTTTGTCCTAGGTGTACAAAATCTGGTTCATTTGTACATTATATATGTCTATTCACGTACAGATCCTCTTCCCGTGGGAAATGTTACAGAGACTTCCGCAGACCTCCCTTGCTATATGGTCGGTCTTTTTGAGATATGTATATAATATGTGTTTGTATACATATAGTAACACTAATCTTAATTTATCCATTCCCCCCACCTTTCCTTTTAGATGAGCATAGTTTGTTTTCTAAGTCTGTGAGTATCTTTCTCTGTGGAAATATGTTCATTTGTGTCAGTTATTAGATAACGCCTATAAGTGATATCATAGAATATAGGTCTTTTGCTTTCTGACTTAGCTCATGTTTCGTGATTATCTCCAGACTCATTTGTGGTGCCTCAAAGAGCAATGGTTCATTGTTTTCCATGGCTAATATTCCATTGTGTACATGGACCACTTCTTCTTTATCCATTCACCTGTTGTTGGACATTTTGATTGCTTCACTGTCTTGGCTATTGTGAGTAAGGCTGCACTCCAGCTTTTGCAGCCTGTGTCTTCTCGATTCTTGTCTTCTCATGTAAGATGTCCAATGGTGCGCCTGCTGGATTGAATGGTACCTCCATTTTTACTTATAAACAAAGCTCCTTTCTGTTCTCATTATTGGCTGTTGCCCTTTTATGTCTCACCAGCAGGTTGAGGGTACACAGTTCTCTAAAACCCCTTCAGCATTTACTGTTTGTAGACTTTTTGCTAATGGTTAGTCGACTGGTGTAAGTTGAAACTTTTTGTAGATTAGATTGCATGGGTCTAACACTTCCTGAGGTTGAGCTTTTATCCATTTTCCTTTTTTTTTTAAACGAGAGTGAGTAAAACTTACCTCTTCATACTCACTTCTTGAAACATTTGCCTGTTTTGAATTTTTTTGTCCATTCCCTACTTCACTATTTTTTAGGGCAGGTGTGCTTTACAGCCCTGAGTCCTTGTGAAAGTTAAGTGACCATTAGCTGTGAGTTTAAAGCTGCTCTTGCAGGAAATCGGCCACAAGGTGGCAGCATTTCTCCTTTACCAATTTTGGTTCCTAGGGAAACAGAGCCTTAATGGAAATGGTGTTCTAGGTTGTAAATTAGAATGGAATGTGCCAGGAAAAAGCCCTCTAAGTTTATGTCTCATTACTTCTTGTTCATATTTGTAATTTACTTTTTATTTTTTATCACAGCAAATTTGATTTCAATGGTTTGTTTGTTCTAGATGTGCAAGATGTGGTTCTTTCACACACATATATGTATCTATTCTTCCTCGCATCCTTTTCTCATGTAGGTTATGACACAATGTTGAGTAGTCTTCTCTTGGTCTTCCGTATGTCTTTGGTGATTATATATTTCCCTTGGTTTGTATATCTCTGTTAACCCCAATTTGGTAATGTATCCAATCCTGATACCTTTCTATTTGGTGAACCATAAGTTTTTTTAATGAATCTATGATTGCCTTTCTCTGTGGCAATTTCTTCATTGGTATCAATTTTTAGGTAACTCCTAAAAGTGATATGATAGGATATGTGTCTTTTGCTTTCTCACTTACTACAGGTGGCGTAATTACGTCTAGACTCACCTATGTTGCTGAAAATGGCGTTGTTTCCATTTTTTCACTAGCGAATATTCCATCTGTACATGGAGGAGTTCTTCTTAGTCCACCCATCTGTTGGTGGACATTTTACTTACTTCCATATATTGGCTATTGTAATAGTGTGCAAAGCAGATTTGCCTGCCTGTGTCTTTCTAATTCTCTCTTCTCAGACTATAGGTCGAAGAGTGGGCCTGCTGGATCATATGGTAGCTCAATGTTTACCTTTTTAAGGCACCTCCATTCTGTTCTCATTCGTGGCTCTTTCCAAGTTACCTCCCACTGAAAGTTAAGGGTATGCATTTCTCCACGACACCTTCAGCATTTATTGTTTGTAGTTTTCTTGCTGATGGTTATTCTGACAAGTGTGAGCTTATAACTCTTTGTGGTTGAATTCGCATGTGCCTCATAATCCGTTGAAATTGAGCTTTAAGGCATATCCTTTCTATTTTTCAAGCTGTGATTACCCCTTAGTTCTTCAAAGTGTTCTCTTAAAGTATGTGTCACATTTGGAAATGTTTTGGCCATTACCTCCCTCAAGACATTTTGAGGGCAGGTTTCATTTACAGTCCTGCAGTACTTGTTCCTATGAAATGACCATTAGCACAGGCTTTAAAGGTGCTTTTGCAGGTAACTGCCAGAGGGCGGCAGCCTTTCTATGTTCCCCACCCTGGTAACTAGGGAAAAGCCCTTGCGGCCTGTGGTGTTTCTCGGTTATAAATTAGAGTGGAGTGTGCCTGGACAAACCCACAGAAGCTGATGTCTCCTTACTTTTGTTGGATTGTTAAATTTAATTTTTATTTTTTATTGGAGTAATTTTCCACTGTGTACATGGACCACTTCTACTTTGTGCATTCCTCGGTTGATGGACATTTTCATTGCTTCCAAGTGTTGGCTCTGGTAAATATTGTTGGAGTGCAGGATTGCCAGCCTGTGACTTTTGGATTGTCATTTTTTCAGGTGATAGGCCTAGCAGTGGGTGCGATTGATTGACTGGTAGCACCGTGTTTCCCTTTTCAAAGCACCTTCTTTGTGTTGTCTTTAGTGGCTCTTACCACGTCCCCCTTAGAATCGAGGGTACGCATTTCTCCACAATCGCTTCAGCATTTATTGTTTGCAGCATTTATGCTAATGGCCCTTCTGGCTGCTGTGAGCTGATGATAGGTTTTTGTAATTTGGGTTTGCATGTCTTTGAAAATGCGTAAAACTCATCATTTTTCTCCGCCGTTTTCTTTTCTCTTAAAAAAAAGGAAACAATTGGAAGTACAATATAACTCTTGCAATTGTCCTCTTGGAAGTTTGCCCTCTTTTGAATTTTTTGGTCGATTTTCCACCGCAGAATTTTTTTAGAGAGCAGGTGTCATTTACCGATCTGCAAGTTTTGTGAATATTTAGTGACCTTTAGCAATGGGTTTAAAGCTGCTGTTGTGGGAAGTGGCCTCAAGGAGGCAGCATTTCTCCATTCCCAAATCTGGGTACTAGGACAGCAGAGCCTTTCTGGAAGTCGTTTTCCTAGGTTGTGAATTACATTGGAATGTGTATGGAGAAACCCCCATAAGTTTATGTCTCATTATTTCTTGTTGGTTTTTAAAATTTGTTTAATTGGAATAAAGCTTAGAATATTGTTTGTCCTAGGTGTACACAATCTGGTTCATTTGTACATTATATATTTCTATTCAAGTACAGATCCTCTTCCCATGTAAAGTGTTACAGAGGGCTCCACAGACCTCCCTTGCTATATGGTCGGTCTTTTTGAGATATGTATATAATATGTGTTTGTATACATATAGTAACACTAATCTTAATTTATCCATTCCCCCCACCTTTCCTTTTAGATGAGCATAGTTTGTTTTCTAAGTCTGTGAGTGTCTTTCTCTGTGGGAATATGTTCATTTGTGTCAGTTATTAGATAACGCCTATAAGTGATATCATAGAATATAGGTCTTTTGCTTTCCGACTTACCTCATGCTTCTTGATTATCTCCAGACTCATTTGTGGTGCCTCAAAGAGCAATGGTTCATGGTTTTCCATGGCTAATAGTCCATTGTGTACATGGACCACTTCTTCTTTATCCATTCACCTGTTGTTGGACATTTTGATTGCTTCACTGTCTTGGCTATTGTGAATAACGCTGCACTGTAGCTTTTGCAGCCTGTGTCTTCTCGATTCTTGTCTTCTTAGGTGAGAGGTCCAATGGTGCGCCTGCTGGATTGAATGGTACCTCCATTTTTACTTATAAACACAGCTCCTTTCTGTTCTCATTATTGGCTGTTACCACTTTACGTCTCACCAGCAGGTAGAGGGTACACAGTTCTCGAAATCCCCTTTAGCATTTATTTTTTGTAGATATTTTCCTGATGGTTAGTTGACTGGTGTGAGTTGAAACTTTTTGTAGATTAGATTGCATGGGTCTAACACTTCCTGAGGTTGAGCTTTATCCATTTTCCTTGTTTTAAAAAAGAGAGTGAGTAAAACTTACCTCTTCATACTCTCTTCTTGAAACATTTGCGTGTTTTGAATGTTTTTGTCCATTCCCTACTTCAGCACAATTTTTTAGGGAAGCTGTGTTTACAGCTCTGAGTCCTTGTGAATGTTAAGTGACCATTAGCTGTGAGTTTAAGGCTGCTCTTGCAGGAAACGGCCACAAGGTGGCAGCATTTCTCCTTTACCAACTTCGGGTACTAGGGAAACAGAGCCTTAATAGAAGTGGTGTTCTAGGTTGTAAATTAGAATGGAATGTGCCAGGAAAAACCCTTTAAGTTTATGTCTCATTACTTCTTGTTCATATTTGTAATTTATTATTTTTTATCACAGCAAATTTGATTACAATGGTTTGTTTGTCCTAGGTGTGTAAGATGTGGTTCTTTCACACATATACATGTATCTATTCTTCCTCACATACTTTTCCCATGTAGGTTATGACACAATATTCAGTAGTCTTCTCCTGGTCTTCCATGGTCTTTGGTTATATATATTTCACATGATGTGTATATCTCTGTTAACCCCAATATGGTAATGTATCCAATCCTCATACCTTTCTATTTGGTGAACCATAAGTTTTTTTAATGAATCTGTGATTGCCTTTCTCTGTGGCAATTTCTTCATTGGTATCAATTTTTAGGTAACTCCTAAAAGTGATATGACAGTATATGTGTCTTTTGCTTTCTCACTTACTACAGGTGGCGTGATTACGTCTGGACTCACCTATGTTGCTGCAGATGGCGTTGTTTCCCTTTTTTCACTAGGGAATATTCCATCTGTACATGGAGGAGTTCTTCTTTGTCCACCCATCTGTTGGTGGACTTTTTGGTTACTTCCATATCTTGGCTCTTGCAATACTGTGCAATGCAGATTTGCCTGCCTGTGTCTTTCCAATTCTCTCTTCTTAGATTATAGGTCGAGGAGTGGGCCTGCTGGATCATATGTTAGCTCAGTGTTTACCATTTTAAGGCACCTTCATTCCGTTCTCATTCGTTGCTCTTTCCAAGTTACCTCCCACTTGAAGTTGAGAGTATGCATTTCTCGACAATACGTTCAGCATCTATTGTTTGTAGTTTTCTTGCTGATAGTTATTCTGACAAGTGTGAGCTTATAACTCTTTGTGGTTGAATTCGCATGTGCCTCATAATCCGTTGAAATTGAGCTTTAAGGCATAGCCTTTCTACTTTTCAAGCTGTGATTACCCCTTAGTTCGTCAAAGTGTTCTCTTAAAGTATGTGTCACATTTTGAAATGTTTTGGCCATTACCTGCCTCAAGACATTTTCAGGGCAGTTTTCATTTACAGTCCTGCAGTACTTGTTCCTATGAAATGACCATTAGCACAGGCTTTAAAGGCGCTTTTGCAGGTAACTGCCAGAGGGCGGCAGCCTTTCTATGTTCCCCACCCTGGTAACTAGGGAAAAGACCTTGCGGCCTGTGGTGTTTCTCGGTTATAATTTAGAGTGGAGTGTGCCCGGACAAACCCATAGAAGCTGATGTCTCCTTACTTTTGTTGGATTGTTAAATTTAATTTTTATTTTTTATTGGAGTAATTTTCCACTGTGTACATGGACCACTTCTACTTTGTGCATTCCTCGGTTGATGGACATTTTCATTGCTTCCAAGTGTTGGCTCTGGTAAATATTGTTGGAGTGCAGGATTGCCAGCCTGTGACTTTTGGATTGTCATTTTTTCAGGTGATAGGCCTAGGAGTGGGTGCGATTGATTGACTGGTAGCACCGTGTTTCCCTTTTCAAAGCACCTTCTTTGTGTTGTCATTAGTGGCTCTTACCACGTCCCCCTTAGAATGGAGGGTACGCATTTCTCCCCAATCGCTTCAGCATTTATTGTTTGCAGCATTTATGCTAATGGCCCTGCTAGCTGCTGTGAGCTGACAGGTTTTTGTAATTTGGGTTTGCATGTCTTTGAAAATGCGTAAAACTCATCATTTTTCTCCGTCGTTTTCTTTTCTGTTAAAAAAAAGGAAACAGTTGGGAGTACAATATGACTCTTGCAATTGTCTTCTTGGAATGTTGCCCTCTTTTGAAATTTTTGGTCGATTTTCCACCGCAGAATTTTTTTAGAGAGCAGGTGTCATTTACCGATCTGCAAGTTTGGTGAATATTTAGAGACCTTTAGCAATGGGTTTAAAGCTGCTGTTGTGGGAAGTGGCCTCAAGGAGGCAGCATTTCTCCATTCCCAAATCTGGGTACTAGGGCAGCAGAGCCTTTCTGGATGTCGTGTTCCTAGGTTGTAAGTTACATTGGAATGTGCATGGAGAAACCCCCATAAGTTTATGTCTCATTATTTCTTCTTAGTTTTAAAAATTTTTTTTATTTGGGGTAAAGCTTAGAATATTGTTTGTCCTAGGTGTACAAAATCTGGTTCATTTGTACATTATATATGTCTATTCACGTACAGATCCTCTTCCCGTGGGAAATGTTACAGAGACTTCCGCAGACCTCCCTTGCTATATGGTCGGTCTTTTTGAGATATGTATATAATATGTGTTTGTATACATATAGTAACACTAATCTTAATTTATCCATTCCCCCCACCTTTCCTTTTAGATGAGCATAGTTTGTTTTCTAAGTCTGTGAGTATCTTTCTCTGTGGAAATATGTTCATTTGTGTCAGTTATTAGATAACGCCTATAAGTGATATCATAGAATATAGGTCTTTTGCTTTCTGACTTAGCTCATGTTTCGTGATTATCTCCAGACTCATTTGTGGTGCCTCAAAGAGCAATGGTTCATTGTTTTCCATGGCTAATATTCCATTGTGTACATGGACCACTTCTTCTTTATCCATTCACCTGTTGTTGGACATTTTGATTGCTTCACTGTCTTGGCTATTGTGAGTAAGGCTGCACTCCAGCTTTTGCAGCCTGTGTCTTCTCGATTCTTGTCTTCTCATGTAAGATGTCCAATGGTGCGCCTGCTGGATTGAATGGTACCTCCATTTTTACTTATAAACAAAGCTCCTTTCTGTTCTCATTATTGGCTGTTGCCCTTTTATGTCTCACCAGCAGGTTGAGGGTACACAGTTCTCTAAAACCCCTTCAGCATTTACTGTTTGTAGACTTTTTGCTAATGGTTAGTCGACTGGTGTAAGTTGAAACTTTTTGTAGATTAGATTGCATGGGTCTAACACTTCCTGAGGTTGAGCTTTTATCCATTTTCCTTTTTTTTTTAAACGAGAGTGAGTAAAACTTACCTCTTCATACTCACTTCTTGAAACATTTGCCTGTTTTGAATTTTTTTGTCCATTCCCTACTTCACTATTTTTTAGGGCAGGTGTGCTTTACAGCCCTGAGTCCTTGTGAAAGTTAAGTGACCATTAGCTGTGAGTTTAAAGCTGCTCTTGCAGGAAATCGGCCACAAGGTGGCAGCATTTCTCCTTTACCAATTTTGGTTCCTAGGGAAACAGAGCCTTAATGGAAATGGTGTTCTAGGTTGTAAATTAGAATGGAATGTGCCAGGAAAAAGCCCTCTAAGTTTATGTCTCATTACTTCTTGTTCATATTTGTAATTTACTTTTTATTTTTTATCACAGCAAATTTGATTTCAATGGTTTGTTTGTTCTAGATGTGCAAGATGTGGTTCTTTCACACACATATATGTATCTATTCTTCCTCGCATCCTTTTCTCATGTAGGTTATGACACAATGTTGAGTAGTCTTCTCTTGGTCTTCCGTATGTCTTTGGTGATTATATATTTCCCTTGGTTTGTATATCTCTGTTAACCCCAATTTGGTAATGTATCCAATCCTGATACCTTTCTATTTGGTGAACCATAAGTTTTTTTAATGAATCTATGATTGCCTTTCTCTGTGGCAATTTCTTCATTGGTATCAATTTTTAGGTAACTCCTAAAAGTGATATGATAGGATATGTGTCTTTTGCTTTCTCACTTACTACAGGTGGCGTAATTACGTCTAGACTCACCTATGTTGCTGAAAATGGCGTTGTTTCCATTTTTTCACTAGCGAATATTCCATCTGTACATGGAGGAGTTCTTCTTAGTCCACCCATCTGTTGGTGGACATTTTACTTACTTCCATATATTGGCTATTGTAATAGTGTGCAAAGCAGATTTGCCTGCCTGTGTCTTTCTAATTCTCTCTTCTCAGACTATAGGTCGAAGAGTGGGCCTGCTGGATCATATGGTAGCTCAATGTTTACCTTTTTAAGGCACCTCCATTCTGTTCTCATTCGTGGCTCTTTCCAAGTTACCTCCCACTGAAAGTTAAGGGTATGCATTTCTCCACGACACCTTCAGCATTTATTGTTTGTAGTTTTCTTGCTGATGGTTATTCTGACAAGTGTGAGCTTATAACTCTTTGTGGTTGAATTCGCATGTGCCTCATAATCCGTTGAAATTGAGCTTTAAGGCATATCCTTTCTATTTTTCAAGCTGTGATTACCCCTTAGTTCTTCAAAGTGTTCTCTTAAAGTATGTGTCACATTTGGAAATGTTTTGGCCATTACCTCCCTCAAGACATTTTGAGGGCAGGTTTCATTTACAGTCCTGCAGTACTTGTTCCTATGAAATGACCATTAGCACAGGCTTTAAAGGTGCTTTTGCAGGTAACTGCCAGAGGGCGGCAGCCTTTCTATGTTCCCCACCCTGGTAACTAGGGAAAAGCCCTTGCGGCCTGTGGTGTTTCTCGGTTATAAATTAGAGTGGAGTGTGCCTGGACAAACCCACAGAAGCTGATGTCTCCTTACTTTTGTTGGATTGTTAAATTTAATTTTTATTTTTTATTGGAGTAATTTTCCACTGTGTACATGGACCACTTCTACTTTGTGCATTCCTCGGTTGATGGACATTTTCATTGCTTCCAAGTGTTGGCTCTGGTAAATATTGTTGGAGTGCAGGATTGCCAGCCTGTGACTTTTGGATTGTCATTTTTTCAGGTGATAGGCCTAGCAGTGGGTGCGATTGATTGACTGGTAGCACCGTGTTTCCCTTTTCAAAGCACCTTCTTTGTGTTGTCTTTAGTGGCTCTTACCACGTCCCCCTTAGAATCGAGGGTACGCATTTCTCCACAATCGCTTCAGCATTTATTGTTTGCAGCATTTATGCTAATGGCCCTTCTGGCTGCTGTGAGCTGATGATAGGTTTTTGTAATTTGGGTTTGCATGTCTTTGAAAATGCGTAAAACTCATCATTTTTCTCCGCCGTTTTCTTTTCTCTTAAAAAAAAGGAAACAATTGGAAGTACAATATAACTCTTGCAATTGTCCTCTTGGAAGTTTGCCCTCTTTTGAATTTTTTGGTCGATTTTCCACCGCAGAATTTTTTTAGAGAGCAGGTGTCATTTACCGATCTGCAAGTTTTGTGAATATTTAGTGACCTTTAGCAATGGGTTTAAAGCTGCTGTTGTGGGAAGTGGCCTCAAGGAGGCAGCATTTCTCCATTCCCAAATCTGGGTACTAGGACAGCAGAGCCTTTCTGGAAGTCGTTTTCCTAGGTTGTGAATTACATTGGAATGTGTATGGAGAAACCCCCATAAGTTTATGTCTCATTATTTCTTGTTGGTTTTTAAAATTTGTTTAATTGGAATAAAGCTTAGAATATTGTTTGTCCTAGGTGTACACAATCTGGTTCATTTGTACATTATATATTTCTATTCAAGTACAGATCCTCTTCCCATGTAAAGTGTTACAGAGGGCTCCACAGACCTCCCTTGCTATATGGTCGGTCTTTTTGAGATATGTATATAATATGTGTTTGTATACATATAGTAACACTAATCTTAATTTATCCATTCCCCCCACCTTTCCTTTTAGATGAGCATAGTTTGTTTTCTAAGTCTGTGAGTGTCTTTCTCTGTGGGAATATGTTCATTTGTGTCAGTTATTAGATAACGCCTATAAGTGATATCATAGAATATAGGTCTTTTGCTTTCCGACTTACCTCATGCTTCTTGATTATCTCCAGACTCATTTGTGGTGCCTCAAAGAGCAATGGTTCATGGTTTTCCATGGCTAATAGTCCATTGTGTACATGGACCACTTCTTCTTTATCCATTCACCTGTTGTTGGACATTTTGATTGCTTCACTGTCTTGGCTATTGTGAATAACGCTGCACTGTAGCTTTTGCAGCCTGTGTCTTCTCGATTCTTGTCTTCTTAGGTGAGAGGTCCAATGGTGCGCCTGCTGGATTGAATGGTACCTCCATTTTTACTTATAAACACAGCTCCTTTCTGTTCTCATTATTGGCTGTTACCACTTTACGTCTCACCAGCAGGTAGAGGGTACACAGTTCTCGAAATCCCCTTTAGCATTTATTTTTTGTAGATATTTTCCTGATGGTTAGTTGACTGGTGTGAGTTGAAACTTTTTGTAGATTAGATTGCATGGGTCTAACACTTCCTGAGGTTGAGCTTTATCCATTTTCCTTGTTTTAAAAAAGAGAGTGAGTAAAACTTACCTCTTCATACTCTCTTCTTGAAACATTTGCGTGTTTTGAATGTTTTTGTCCATTCCCTACTTCAGCACAATTTTTTAGGGAAGCTGTGTTTACAGCTCTGAGTCCTTGTGAATGTTAAGTGACCATTAGCTGTGAGTTTAAGGCTGCTCTTGCAGGAAACGGCCACAAGGTGGCAGCATTTCTCCTTTACCAACTTTGGGTACTAGGGAAACAGAGCCTTAATAGAAGTGGTGTTCTAGGTTGTAAATTAGAATGGAATGTGCCAGGAAAAACCCTTTAAGTTTATGTCTCATTACTTCTTGTTCATATTTGTAATTTACTTTATTATTTTTTATCACAGCAAATTTGATTACAATGGTTTGTTTGTCCTAGGTGTGTAAGATGTGGTTCTTTCACACATATACATGTATCTATTCTTCCTCACATACTTTTCCCATGTAGGTTATGACACAATATTCAGTAGTCTTCTCCTGGTCTTCCATGGTCTTTGGTTATATATATTTCACATGATGTGTATATCTCTGTTAACCCCAATATGGTAATGTATCCAATCCTCATACCTTTCTATTTGGTGAACCATAAGTTTTTTTAATGAATCTGTGATTGCCTTTCTCTGTGGCAATTTCTTCATTGGTATCAATTTTTAGGTAACTCCTAAAAGTGATATGACAGGATATGTGTCTTTTGCTTTCTCACTTACTACAGGTGGCGTGATTACGTCTGGACTCACCTATGTTGCTGCAGATGGCATTGTTTCCCTTTTTTCACTAGGGAATATTCCATCTGTACATGGAGGAGTTCTTCTTTGTCCACCCATCTGTTGGTGGACTTTTTGGTTACTTCCATATCTTGGCTCTTGCAATACTGTGCAATGCAGATTTGCCTGCCTGTGTCTTTCCAATTCTCTCTTCTTAGATTATAGGTCGAGGAGTGGGCCTGCTGGATCATATGGTAGCTCAGTGTTTACCATTTTAAGGCACCTTCATTCCGTTCTCATTCGTTGCTCTTTCCAAGTTACCTCCCACTTGAAGTTGAGAGTATGCATTTCTCGACAATACGTTCAGCATCTATTGTTTGTAGTTTTCTTGCTGATAGTTATTCTGACAAGTGTGAGCTTATAACTCTTTGTGGTTGAATTCGCATGTGCCTCATAATCCGTTGAAATTGAGCTTTAAGGCATAGCCTTTCTACTTTTCAAGCTGTGATTACCCCTTAGTTCGTCAAAGTGTTCTCTTAAAGTATGTGTCACATTTTGAAATGTTTTGGCCATTACCTGCCTCAAGACATTTTCAGGGCAGTTTTCATTTACAGTCCTGCAGTACTTGTTCCTATGAAATGACCATTAGCACAGGCTTTAAAGGCGCTTTTGCAGGTAACTGCCAGAGGGCGGCAGCCTTTCTATGTTCCCCACCCTGGTAACTAGGGAAAAGACCTTGCGGCCTGTGGTGTTTCTCGGTTATAATTTAGAGTGGAGTGTGCCCGGACAAACCCATAGAAGCTGATGTCTCCTTACTTTTGTTGGATTGTTAAATTTAATTTTTATTTTTTATTGGAGTAATTTTCCACTGTGTACATGGACCACTTCTACTTTGTGCATTCCTCGGTTGATGGACATTTTCATTGCTTCCAAGTGTTGGCTCTGGTAAATATTGTTGGAGTGCAGGATTGCCAGCCTGTGACTTTTGGATTGTCATTTTTTCAGGTGATAGGCCTAGCAGTGGGTGCGATTGATTGACTGGTAGCACCGTGTTTCCCTTTTCAAAGCACCTTCTTTGTGTTTTCATTAGTGGCTCTTACCACGTCCCCCTTAGAATCGAGGGTACGCATTTCTCCACAATCGCTTCAGCATTTATTGTTTGCAGCATTTATGCTAATGGCCCTTCTGGCTGCTGTGAGCTGATGATAGGTTTTTGTAATTTGGGTTTGCATGTCTTTGAAAATGCGTAAAACTCATCATTTTTCTCCGCCGTTTTCTTTTCTCTTAAAAAAAAGGAAACAATTGGAAGTACAATATAACTCTTGCAATTGTCCTCTTGGAAGTTTGCCCTCTTTTGAATTTTTTGGTCGATTTTCCACCGCAGAATTTTTTTAGAGAGCAGGTGTCATTTACCGATCTGCAAGTTTTGTGAATATTTAGTGACCTTTAGCAATGGGTTTAAAGCTGCTGTTGTGGGAAGTGGCCTCAAGGAGGCAGCATTTCTCCATTCCCAAATCTGGGTACTAGGACAGCAGAGCCTTTCTGGAAGTCGTTTTCCTAGGTTGTGAATTACATTGGAATGTGTATGGAGAAACCCCCATAAGTTTATGTCTCATTATTTCTTGTTGGTTTTTAAAATTTGTTTAATTGGAATAAAGCTTAGAATATTGTTTGTCCTAGGTGTACACAATCTGGTTCATTTGTACATTATATATTTCTATTCAAGTACAGATCCTCTTCCCATGTAAAGTGTTACAGAGGGCTCCACAGACCTCCCTTGCTATATGGTCGGTCTTTTTGAGATATGTATATAATATGTGTTTGTATACATATAGTAACACTAATCTTAATTTATCCATTCCCCCCACCTTTCCTTTTAGATGAGCATAGTTTGTTTTCTAAGTCTGTGAGTGTCTTTCTCTGTGGGAATATGTTCATTTGTGTCAGTTATTAGATAACGCCTATAAGTGATATCATAGAATATAGGTCTTTTGCTTTCCGACTTACCTCATGCTTCTTGATTATCTCCAGACTCATTTGTGGTGCCTCAAAGAGCAATGGTTCATGGTTTTCCATGGCTAATAGTCCATTGTGTACATGGACCACTTCTTCTTTATCCATTCACCTGTTGTTGGACATTTTGATTGCTTCACTGTCTTGGCTATTGTGAATAACGCTGCACTGTAGCTTTTGCAGCCTGTGTCTTCTCGATTCTTGTCTTCTTAGGTGAGAGGTCCAATGGTGCGCCTGCTGGATTGAATGGTACCTCCATTTTTACTTATAAACACAGCTCCTTTCTGTTCTCATTATTGGCTGTTACCACTTTACGTCTCACCAGCAGGTAGAGGGTACACAGTTCTCGAAATCCCCTTTAGCATTTATTTTTTGTAGATATTTTCCTGATGGTTAGTTGACTGGTGTGAGTTGAAACTTTTTGTAGATTAGATTGCATGGGTCTAACACTTCCTGAGGTTGAGCTTTATCCATTTTCCTTGTTTTAAAAAAGAGAGTGAGTAAAACTTACCTCTTCATACTCTCTTCTTGAAACATTTGCGTGTTTTGAATGTTTTTGTCCATTCCCTACTTCAGCACAATTTTTTAGGGAAGCTGTGTTTACAGCTCTGAGTCCTTGTGAATGTTAAGTGACCATTAGCTGTGAGTTTAAGGCTGCTCTTGCAGGAAACGGCCACAAGGTGGCAGCATTTCTCCTTTACCAACTTTGGGTACTAGGGAAACAGAGCCTTAATAGAAGTGGTGTTCTAGGTTGTAAATTAGAATGGAATGTGCCAGGAAAAACCCTTTAAGTTTATGTCTCATTACTTCTTGTTCATATTTGTAATTTACTTTATTATTTTTTATCACAGCAAATTTGATTACAATGGTTTGTTTGTCCTAGGTGTGTAAGATGTGGTTCTTTCACACATATACATGTATCTATTCTTCCTCACATACTTTTCCCATGTAGGTTATGACACAATATTCAGTAGTCTTCTCCTGGTCTTCCATGGTCTTTGGTTATATATATTTCACATGATGTGTATATCTCTGTTAACCCCAATATGGTAATGTATCCAATCCTCATACCTTTCTATTTGGTGAACCATAAGTTTTTTTAATGAATCTGTGATTGCCTTTCTCTGTGGCAATTTCTTCATTGGTATCAATTTTTAGGTAACTCCTAAAAGTGATATGACAGGATATGTGTCTTTTGCTTTCTCACTTACTACAGGTGGCGTGATTACGTCTGGACTCACCTATGTTGCTGCAGATGGCATTGTTTCCCTTTTTTCACTAGGGAATATTCCATCTGTACATGGAGGAGTTCTTCTTTGTCCACCCATCTGTTGGTGGACTTTTTGGTTACTTCCATATCTTGGCTCTTGCAATACTGTGCAATGCAGATTTGCCTGCCTGTGTCTTTCCAATTCTCTCTTCTTAGATTATAGGTCGAGGAGTGGGCCTGCTGGATCATATGGTAGCTCAGTGTTTACCATTTTAAGGCACCTTCATTCCGTTCTCATTCGTTGCTCTTTCCAAGTTACCTCCCACTTGAAGTTGAGAGTATGCATTTCTCGACAATACGTTCAGCATCTATTGTTTGTAGTTTTCTTGCTGATAGTTATTCTGACAAGTGTGAGCTTATAACTCTTTGTGGTTGAATTCGCATGTGCCTCATAATCCGTTGAAATTGAGCTTTAAGGCATAGCCTTTCTACTTTTCAAGCTGTGATTACCCCTTAGTTCGTCAAAGTGTTCTCTTAAAGTATGTGTCACATTTTGAAATGTTTTGGCCATTACCTGCCTCAAGACATTTTCAGGGCAGTTTTCATTTACAGTCCTGCAGTACTTGTTCCTATGAAATGACCATTAGCACAGGCTTTAAAGGCGCTTTTGCAGGTAACTGCCAGAGGGCGGCAGCCTTTCTATGTTCCCCACCCTGGTAACTAGGGAAAAGACCTTGCGGCCTGTGGTGTTTCTCGGTTATAATTTAGAGTGGAGTGTGCCCGGACAAACCCATAGAAGCTGATGTCTCCTTACTTTTGTTGGATTGTTAAATTTAATTTTTATTTTTTATTGGAGTAATTTTCCACTGTGTACATGGACCACTTCTACTTTGTGCATTCCTCGGTTGATGGACATTTTCATTGCTTCCAAGTGTTGGCTCTGGTAAATATTGTTGGAGTGCAGGATTGCCAGCCTGTGACTTTTGGATTGTCATTTTTTCAGGTGATAGGCCTAGCAGTGGGTGCGATTGATTGACTGGTAGCACCGTGTTTCCCTTTTCAAAGCACCTTCTTTGTGTTTTCATTAGTGGCTCTTACCACGTCCCCCTTAGAATCGAGGGTACGCATTTCTCCACAATCGCTTCAGCATTTATTGTTTGCAGCATTTATGCTAATGGCCCTTCTGGCTGCTGTGAGCTGATGATAGGTTTTTGTAATTTGGGTTTGCATGTCTTTGAAAATGCGTAAAACTCATCATTTTTCTCCGCCGTTTTCTTTTCTCTTAAAAAAAAGGAAACAATTGGAAGTACAATATAACTCTTGCAATTGTCCTCTTGGAAGTTTGCCCTCTTTTGAATTTTTTGGTCGATTTTCCACCGCAGAATTTTTTTAGAGAGCAGGTGTCATTTACCGATCTGCAAGTTTTGTGAATATTTAGTGACCTTTAGCAATGGGTTTAAAGCTGCTGTTGTGGGAAGTGGCCTCAAGGAGGCAGCATTTCTCCATTCCCAAATCTGGGTACTAGGACAGCAGAGCCTTTCTGGAAGTCGTTTTCCTAGGTTGTGAATTACATTGGAATGTGTATGGAGAAACCCCCATAAGTTTATGTCTCATTATTTCTTGTTGGTTTTTAAAATTTGTTTAATTGGAATAAAGCTTAGAATATTGTTTGTCCTAGGTGTACACAATCTGGTTCATTTGTACATTATATATTTCTATTCAAGTACAGATCCTCTTCCCATGTAAAGTGTTACAGAGGGCTCCACAGACCTCCCTTGCTATATGGTCGGTCTTTTTGAGATATGTATATAATATGGAGTTGTATATATATAGTAACACTAATCTTAATTTATCCATTCCCCCCACCTTTCCTTTTAGATGAGCATAGTTTGTTTTCTAAGTCTGTGAGTGTCTTTCTCTGTGGTAATATGTTCATTTGTGTCAGTTATTAGATAACGCCTATAAGTGATATAATAGAATATAGGTCTTTTGCTTTCCGACTTACCTCATGCTTCTTGATTATCTCCAGACTCATTTGTGGTGCCTCAAAGAGCAATGGTTCATGGTTTTCCATGGCTAATAGTCCATTGTGTACATGGACCACTTCTTCTTTATCCATTCACCTGTTGTTGGACATTTTGATTGCTTCACTGTCTTGGCTATTGTGAATAACGCTGCACTGTAGCTTTTGCAGCCTGTGTCTTCTCGATTCTTGTCTTCTTAGGTGAGAGGTCCAATGGTGCGCCTGCTGGATTGAATGGTACCTCCATTTTTACTTATAAACACAGCTCCTTTCTGTTCTCATTATTGGCTGTTACCACTTTACGTCTCACCAGCAGGTAGAGGGTACACAGTTCTCGAAATCCCCTTTAGCATTTATTTTTTGTAGATATTTTCCTGATGGTTAGTTGACTGGTGTGAGTTGAAACTTTTTGTAGATTAGATTGCATGGGTCTAACACTTCCTGAGGTTGAGCTTTATCCATTTTCCTTGTTTTAAAAAAGAGAGTGAGTAAAACTTACCTCTTCATACTCTCTTCTTGAAACATTTGCGTGTTTTGAATGTTTTTGTCCATTCCCTACTTCAGCACAATTTTTTAGGGAAGCTGTGTTTACAGCTCTGAGTCCTTGTGAATGTTAAGTGACCATTAGCTGTGAGTTTAAGGCTGCTCTTGCAGGAAACGGCCACAAGGTGGCAGCATTTCTCCTTTACCAACTTTGGGTACTAGGGAAACAGAGCCTTAATAGAAGTGGTGTTCTAGGTTGTAAATTAGAATGGAATGTGCCAGGAAAAACCCTTTAAGTTTATGTCTCATTACTTCTTGTTCATATTTGTAATTTACTTTATTATTTTTTATCACAGCAAATTTGATTACAATGGTTTGTTTGTCCTAGGTGTGTAAGATGTGGTTCTTTCACACATATACATGTATCTATTCTTCCTCACATACTTTTCCCATGTAGGTTATGACACAATATTCAGTAGTCTTCTCCTGGTCTTCCATGGTCTTTGGTTATATATATTTCACATGATGTGTATATCTCTGTTAACCCCAATATGGTAATGTATCCAATCCTCATACCTTTCTATTTGGTGAACCATAAGTTTTTTTAATGAATCTGTGATTGCCTTTCTCTGTGGCAATTTCTTCATTGGTATCAATTTTTAGGTAACTCCTAAAAGTGATATGACAGGATATGTGTCTTTTGCTTTCTCACTTACTACAGGTGGCGTGATTACGTCTGGACTCACCTATGTTGCTGCAGATGGCATTGTTTCCCTTTTTTCACTAGGGAATATTCCATCTGTACATGGAGGAGTTCTTCTTTGTCCACCCATCTGTTGGTGGACTTTTTGGTTACTTCCATATCTTGGCTCTTGCAATACTGTGCAATGCAGATTTGCCTGCCTGTGTCTTTCCAATTCTCTCTTCTTAGATTATAGGTCGAGGAGTGGGCCTGCTGGATCATATGGTAGCTCAGTGTTTACCATTTTAAGGCACCTTCATTCCGTTCTCATTCGTTGCTCTTTCCAAGTTACCTCCCACTTGAAGTTGAGAGTATGCATTTCTCGACAATACGTTCAGCATCTATTGTTTGTAGTTTTCTTGCTGATAGTTATTCTGACAAGTGTGAGCTTATAACTCTTTGTGGTTGAATTCGCATGTGCCTCATAATCCGTTGAAATTGAGCTTTAAGGCATAGCCTTTCTACTTTTCAAGCTGTGATTACCCCTTAGTTCGTCAAAGTGTTCTCTTAAAGTATGTGTCACATTTTGAAATGTTTTGGCCATTACCTGCCTCAAGACATTTTCAGGGCAGTTTTCATTTACAGTCCTGCAGTACTTGTTCCTATGAAATGACCATTAGCACAGGCTTTAAAGGCGCTTTTGCAGGTAACTGCCAGAGGGCGGCAGCCTTTCTATGTTCCCCACCCTGGTAACTAGGGAAAAGACCTTGCGGCCTGTGGTGTTTCTCGGTTATAATTTAGAGTGGAGTGTGCCTGGACAAACCCATAGAAGCTGATGTCTCCTTACTTTTGTTGGATTGTTAAATTTAATTTTTATTTTTTATTGGAGTAATTTTCCACTGTGTACATGGACCACTTCTACTTTGTGCATTCCTCGGTTGATGGACATTTTCATTGCTTCCAAGTGTTGGCTCTGGTAAATATTGTTGGAGTGCAGGATTGCCAGCCTGTGACTTTTGGATTGTCATTTTTTCAGGTGATAGGCCTAGGAGTGGGTGCGATTGATTGACTGGTAGCACCGTGTTTCCCTTTTCAAAGCATCTTCTTTGTGTTGTCATTAGTGGCTCTTACCACGTCCCCCTTAGAATGGAGGGTACGCATTTCTCCCCAATCGCTTCAGCATTTATTGTTTGCAGCATTTATGCTAATGGCCCTGCTAGCTGCTGTGAGCTGACAGGTTTTTGTAATTTGGGTTTGCATGTCTTTGAAAATGCGTAAAACTCATCATTTTTCTCCGTCGTTTTCTTTTCTGTTAAAAAAAAGGAAACAGTTGGGAGTACAATATGACTCTTGCAATTGTCTTCTTGGAATGTTGCCCTCTTTTGAAATTTTTGGTCGATTTTCCACCGCAGAATTTTTTTAGAGAGCAGGTGTCATTTACCGATCTGCAAGTTTGGTGAATATTTAGAGACCTTTAGCAATGGGTTTAAAGCTGCTGTTGTGGGAAGTGGCCTCAAGGAGGCAGCATTTCTCCATTCCCAAATCTGGGTACTAGGGCAGCAGAGCCTTTCTGGATGTCGTGTTCCTAGGTTGTAAGTTACATTGGAATGTGCATGGAGAAACCCCCATAAGTTTATGTCTCATTATTTCTTCTTAGTTTTAAAAATTTTTTTTATTTGGGGTAAAGCTTAGAATATTGTTTGTCCTAGGTGTACAAAATCTGGTTCATTTGTACATTATATATGTCTATTCACGTACAGATCCTCTTCCCATGGGAAATGTTACAGAGAGTTCCGCAGACCTCCCTTGCTATATGGTCGGTCTTTTTGAGATATGTATATAATATGTGTTTGTATACATATAGTAGCACTAATCTTAATTTATCCATTCCCCCCACCTTTCCTTTTAGATGAGCATAGTTTGTTTTCTAAGTCTGTGAGTATCTTTCTCTGTGGAAATATGTTCATTTGTGTCAGTTATTAGATAACGCCTATAAGTGATATCATAGAATATAGGTCTTTTGCTTTCTGACTTAGCTCATGTTTCGTGATTATCTCCAGACTCATTTGTGGTGCCTCAAAGAGCAATGGTTCATTGTTTTCCATGGCTAATATTCCATTGTGTACATGGACCACTTCTTCTTTATCCATTCACCTGTTGTTGGACATTTTGATTGCTTCACTGTCTTGGCTATTGTGAGTAAGGCTGCACTCCAGCTTTTGCAGCCTGTGTCTTCTCGATTCTTGTCTTCTCATGTAAGATGTCCAATGGTGCGCCTGCTGGATTGAATGGTACCTCCATTTTTACTTATAAACAAAGCTCCTTTCTGTTCTCATTATTGGCTGTTGCCCTTTTATGTCTCACCAGCAGGTTGAGGGTACACAGTTCTCTAAAACCCCTTCAGCATTTACTGTTTGTAGACTTTTTGCTAATGGTTAGTCGACTGGTGTAAGTTGAAACTTTTTGTAGATTAGATTGCATGGGTCTAACACTTCCTGAGGTTGAGCTTTTATCCATTTTCCTTTTTTTTTAAACGAGAGTGAGTAAAACTTACCTCTTCATACTCACTTCTTGAAACATTTGCCTGTTTTGAATTTTTTTGTCCATTCCCTACTTCACTATTTTTTAGGGCAGGTGTGCTTTACAGCCCTGAGTCCTTGTGAAAGTTAAGTGACCATTAGCTGTGAGTTTAAAGCTGCTCTTGCAGGAAATCGGCCACAAGGTGGCAGCATTTCTCCTTTACCAATTTTGGTTCCTAGGGAAACAGAGCCTTAATGGAAATGGTGTTCTAGGTTGTAAATTAGAATGGAATGTGCCAGGAAAAAGCCCTCTAAGTTTATGTCTCATTACTTCTTGTTCATATTTGTAATTTACTTTTTATTTTTTATCACAGCAAATTTGATTTCAATGGTTTGTTTGTTCTAGATGTGCAAGATGTGGTTCTTTCACACACATATATGTATCTATTCTTCCTCGCATCCTTTTCTCATGTAGGTTATGACACAATGTTGAGTAGTCTTCTCTTGGTCTTCCGTATGTCTTTGGTGATTATATATTTCCCTTGGTTTGTATATCTCTGTTAACCCCAATTTGGTAATGTATCCAATCCTGATACCTTTCTATTTGGTGAACCATAAGTTTTTTTAATGAATCTATGATTGCCTTTCTCTGTGGCAATTTCTTCATTGGTATCAATTTTTAGGTATCTCCTAAAAGTGATATGATAGGATATGTGTCTTTTGCTTTCTCACTTACTACAGGTGGCGTAATTACGTCTAGACTCACCTATGTTGCTGAAAATGGCGTTGTTTCCATTTTTTCACTAGCGAATATTCCATCTGTACATGGAGGAGTTCTTCTTAGTCCACCCATCTGTTGGTGGACATTTTACTTACTTCCATATATTGGCTATTGTAATAGTGTGCAAAGCAGATTTGCCTGCCTGTGTCTTTCTAATTCTCTCTTCTCAGACTATAGGTCGAAGAGTGGGCCTGCTGGATCATATGGTAGCTCAATGTTTACCTTTTTAAGGCACCTCCATTCTGTTCTCATTCGTGGCTCTTTCCAAGTTACCTCCCACTGAAAGTTAAGGGTATGCATTTCTCCACGACACCTTCAGCATTTATTGTTTGTAGTTTTCTTGCTGATGGTTATTCTGACAAGTGTGAGCTTATAACTCTTTGTGGTTGAATTCGCATGTGCCTCATAATCCGTTGAAATTGAGCTTTAAGGCATATCCTTTCTATTTTTCAAGCTGTGATTACCCCTTAGTTCTTCAAAGTGTTCTCTTAAAGTATGTGTCACATTTGGAAATGTTTTGGCCATTACCTGCCTCAAGACATTTTCAGGGCAGTTTTCATTTACAGTCCTGCAGTACTTGTTCCTATGAAATGACCATTAGCACAGGCTTTAAAGGCGCTTTTGCAGGTAACTGCCAGAGGGCGGCAGCCTTTCTATGTTCCCCACCCTGGTAACTAGGGAAAAGACCTTGCGGCCTGTGGTGTTTCTCGGTTATAATTTAGAGTGGAGTGTGCCCGGACAAACCCATAGAAGCTGATGTCTCCTTACTTTTGTTGGATTGTTAAATTTAATTTTTATTTTTTATTGGAGTAATTTTCCACTGTGTACATGGACCACTTCTACTTTGTGCATTCCTCGGTTGATGGACATTTTCATTGCTTCCAAGTGTTGGCTCTGGTAAATATTGTTGGAGTGCAGGATTGCCAGCCTGTGACTTTTGGATTGTCATTTTTTCAGGTGATAGGCCTAGCAGTGGGTGCGATTGATTGACTGGTAGCACCGTGTTTCCCTTTTCAAAGCACCTTCTTTGTGTTTTCATTAGTGGCTCTTACCACGTCCCCCTTAGAATCGAGGGTACGCATTTCACCACAATCGCTTCAGCATTTATTGTTTGCAGCATTTATGCTAATGGCCCTTCTGGCTGCTGTGAGCTGATGATAGGTTTTTGTAATTTGGGTTTGCATGTCTTTGAAAATGCGTAAAACTCATCATTTTTCTCCGCCGTTTTCTTTTCTCTTAAAAAAAAGGAAACAATTGGAAGTACAATATAACTCTTGCAATTGTCCTCTTGGAAGTTTGCCCTCTTTTGAATTTTTTGGTCGATTTTCCACCGCAGAATTTTTTTAGAGAGCAGGTGTCATTTACCGATCTGCAAGTTTTGTGAATATTTAGTGACCTTTAGCAATGGGTTTAAAGCTGCTGTTGTGGGAAGTGGCCTCAAGGAGGCAGCATTTCTCCATTCCCAAATCTGGGTACTAGGACAGCAGAGCCTTTCTGGAAGTCGTTTTCCTAGGTTGTGAATTACATTGGAATGTGTATGGAGAAACCCCCATAAGTTTATGTCTCATTATTTCTTGTTGGTTTTTAAAATTTGTTTAATTGGAATAAAGCTTAGAATATTGTTTGTCCTAGGTGTACACAATCTGGTTCATTTGTACATTATATATTTCTATTCAAGTACAGATCCTCTTCCCATGTAAAGTGTTACAGAGGGCTCCACAGACCTCCCTTGCTATATGGTCGGTCTTTTTGAGATATGTATATAATATGGAGTTGTATATATATAGTAACACTAATCTTAATTTATCCATTCCCCCCACCTTTCCTTTTAGATGAGCATAGTTTGTTTTCTAAGTCTGTGAGTGTCTTTCTCTGTGGTAATATGTTCATTTGTGTCAGTTATTAGATAACGCCTATAAGTGATATAATAGAATATAGGTCTTTTGCTTTCCGACTTACCTCATGCTTCTTGATTATCTCCAGACTCATTTGTGGTGCCTCAAAGAGCAATGGTTCATGGTTTTCCATGGCTAATAGTCCATTGTGTACATGGACCACTTCTTCTTTATCCATTCACCTGTTGTTGGACATTTTGATTGCTTCACTGTCTTGGCTATTGTGAATAACGCTGCACTGTAGCTTTTGCAGCCTGTGTCTTCTCGATTCTTGTCTTCTTAGGTGAGAGGTCCAATGGTGCGCCTGCTGGATTGAATGGTACCTCCATTTTTACTTATAAACACAGCTCCTTTCTGTTCTCATTATTGGCTGTTACCACTTTACGTCTCACCAGCAGGTAGAGGGTACACAGTTCTCGAAATCCCCTTTAGCATTTATTTTTTGTAGATATTTTCCTGATGGTTAGTTGACTGGTGTGAGTTGAAACTTTTTGTAGATTAGATTGCATGGGTCTAACACTTCCTGAGGTTGAGCTTTATCCATTTTCCTTGTTTTAAAAAAGAGAGTGAGTAAAACTTACCTCTTCATACTCTCTTCTTGAAACATTTGCGTGTTTTGAATGTTTTTGTCCATTCCCTACTTCAGCACAATTTTTTAGGGAAGCTGTGTTTACAGCTCTGAGTCCTTGTGAATGTTAAGTGACCATTAGCTGTGAGTTTAAGGCTGCTCTTGCAGGAAACGGCCACAAGGTGGCAGCATTTCTCCTTTACCAACTTTGGGTACTAGGGAAACAGAGCCTTAATAGAAGTGGTGTTCTAGGTTGTAAATTAGAATGGAATGTGCCAGGAAAAACCCTTTAAGTTTACGTCTCATTACTTCTTGTTCATATTTGTAATTTACTTTATTATTTTTTATCACAGCAAATTTGATTACAATGGTTTGTTTGTCCTAGGTGTGTAAGATGTGGTTCTTTCACACATATACATGTATCTATTCTTCCTCACATACTTTTCCCATGTAGGTTATGACACAATATTCAGTAGTCTTCTCCTGGTCTTCCATGGTCTTTGGTTATATATATTTCACATGATGTGTATATCTCTGTTAACCCCAATATGGTAATGTATCCAATCCTCATACCTTTCTATTTGGTGAACCATAAGTTTTTTTAATGAATCTGTGATTGCCTTTCTCTGTGGCAATTTCTTCATTGGTATCAATTTTTAGGTAACTCCTAAAAGTGATATGACAGGATATGTGTCTTTTGCTTTCTCACTTACTACAGGTGGCGTGATTACGTCTGGACTCACCTATGTTGCTGCAGATGGCATTGTTTCCCTTTTTTCACTAGGGAATATTCCATCTGTACATGGAGGAGTTCTTCTTTGTCCACCCATCTGTTGGTGGACTTTTTGGTTACTTCCATATCTTGGCTATTGTAATACTGTGCAATGCAGATTTGCCTGCCTGTGTCTTTCCAATTCTCTCTTCTTAGATTATAGGTCGAGGAGTGGGCCTGCTGGATCATATGGTAGCTCAGTGTTTACCATTTTAAGGCACCTTCATTCCGTTCTCATTCGTTGCTCTTTCCAAGTTACCTCCCACTTGAAGTTGAGAGTATGCATTTCTCGACAATACGTTCAGCATCTATTGTTTGTAGTTTTCTTGCTGATAGTTATTCTGACAAGTGTGAGCTTATAACTCTTTGTGGTTGAATTCGCATGTGCCTCATAATCCGTTGAAATTGAGCTTTAAGGCATAGCCTTTCTACTTTTCAAGCTGTGATTACCCCTTAGTTCGTCAAAGTGTTCTCTTAAAGTATGTGTCACATTTTGAAATGTTTTGGCCATTACCTGCCTCAAGACATTTTCAGGGCAGTTTTCATTTACAGTCCTGCAGTACTTGTTCCTATGAAATGACCATTAGCACAGGCTTTAAAGGCGCTTTTGCAGGTAACTGCCAGAGGGCGGCAGCCTTTCTATGTTCCCCACCCTGGTAACTAGGGAAAAGACCTTGCGGCCTGTGGTGTTTCTCGGTTATAATTTAGAGTGGAGTGTGCCCGGACAAACCCATAGAAGCTGATGTCTCCTTACTTTTGTTGGATTGTTAAATTTAATTTTTATTTTTTATTGGAGTAATTTTCCACTGTGTACATGGACCACTTCTACTTTGTGCATTCCTCGGTTGATGGACATTTTCATTGCTTCCAAGTGTTGGCTCTGGTAAATATTGTTGGAGTGCAGGATTGCCAGCCTGTGACTTTTGGATTGTCATTTTTTCAGGTGATAGGCCTAGGAGTGGGTGCGATTGATTGACTGGTAGCACCGTGTTTCCCTTTTCAAAGCATCTTCTTTGTGTTGTCATTAGTGGCTCTTACCACGTCCCCCTTAGAATGGAGGGTACGCATTTCTCCCCAATCGCTTCAGCATTTATTGTTTGCAGCATTTATGCTAATGGCCCTGCTAGCTGCTGTGAGCTGACAGGTTTTTGTAATTTGGGTTTGCATGTCTTTGAAAATGCGTAAAACTCATCATTTTTCTACGTCGTTTTCTTTTCTGTTAAAAAAAAGGAAACAGTTGGGAGTACAATATGACTCTTGCAATTGTCTTCTTGGAATGTTGCCCTCTTTTGAAATTTTTGGTCGATTTTCCACCGCAGAATTTTTTTAGAGAGCAGGTGTCATTTACCGATCTGCAAGTTTGGTGAATATTTAGAGACCTTTAGCAATGGGTTTAAAGCTGCTGTTGTGGGAAGTGGCCTCAAGGAGGCAGCATTTCTCCATTCCCAAATCTGGGTACTAGGGCAGCAGAGCCTTTCTGGATGTCGTGTTCCTAGGTTGTAAGTTACATTGGAATGTGCATGGAGAAACCCCCATAAGTTTATGTCTCATTATTTCTTCTTAGTTTTAAAAATTTTTTTTATTTGGGGTAAAGCTTAGAATATTGTTTGTCCTAGGTGTACAAAATCTGGTTCATTTGTACATTATATATGTCTATTCACGTACAGATCCTCTTCCCATGGGAAATGTTACAGAGAGTTCCGCAGACCTCCCTTGCTATATGGTCGGTCTTTTTGAGATATGTATATAATATGTGTTTGTATACATATAGTAACACTAATCTTAATTTATCCATTCCCCCCACCTTTCCTTTTAGATGAGCATAGGTTGTTTTCTAAGTCTGTGAGTAGCTTTCTCTGTGGAAATATGTTCATTTGTGTCAGTTATTAGATAACGCCTATAAGTGATATCATAGAATATAGGTCTTTTGCTTTCTGACTTAGCTCATGTTTCGTGATTATCTCCAGACTCATTTGTGGTGCCTCAAAGAGCAATGGTTCATTGTTTTCCATGGCTAATATTCCATTGTGTACATGGACCACTTCTTCTTTATCCATTCACCTGTTGTTGGACATTTTGATTGCTTCACTGTCTTGGCTATTGTGAGTAAGGCTGCACTCCAGCTTTTGCAGCCTGTGTCTTCTCGATTCTTGTCTTCTCATGTAAGATGTCCAATGGTGCGCCTGCTGGATTGAATGGTACCTCCATTTTTACTTATAAACAAAGCTCCTTTCTGTTCTCATTATTGGCTGTTGCCCTTTTATGTCTCACCAGCAGGTTGAGGGTACACAGTTCTCTAAAACCCCTTCAGCATTTACTGTTTGTAGACTTTTTGCTAATGGTTAGTCGACTGGTGTAAGTTGAAACTTTTTGTAGATTAGATTGCATGGGTCTAACACTTCCTGAGGTTGAGCTTTTATCCATTTTCCTTTTTTTTTTAAACGAGAGTGAGTAAAACTTACCTCTTCATACTCACTTCTTGAAACATTTGCCTGTTTTGAATTTTTTTGTCCATTCCCTACTTCACTATTTTTTAGGGCAGGTGTGCTTTACAGCCCTGAGTCCTTGTGAAAGTTAAGTGACCATTAGCTGTGAGTTTAAAGCTGCTCTTGCAGGAAATCGGCCACAAGGTGGCAGCATTTCTCCTTTACCAATTTTGGTTCCTAGGGAAACAGAGCCTTAATGGAAATGGTGTTCTAGGTTGTAAATTAGAATGGAATGTGCCAGGAAAAAGCCCTCTAAGTTTATGTCTCATTACTTCTTGTTCATATTTGTAATTTACTTTTTATTTTTTATCACAGCAAATTTGATTTCAATGGTTTGTTTGTTCTAGATGTGCAAGATGTGGTTCTTTCACACACATATATGTATCTATTCTTCCTCGCATCCTTTTCTCATGTAGGTTATGACACAATGTTGAGTAGTCTTCTCTTGGTCTTCCGTATGTCTTTGGTGATTATATATTTCCCTTGGTTTGTATATCTCTGTTAACCCCAATTTGGTAATGTATCCAATCCTGATACCTTTCTATTTGGTGAACCATAAGTTTTTTTAATGAATCTATGATTGCCTTTCTCTGTGGCAATTTCTTCATTGGTATCAATTTTTAGGTAACTCCTAAAAGTGATATGATAGGATATGTGTCTTTTGCTTTCTCACTTACTACAGGTGGCGTAATTACGTCTAGACTCACCTATGTTGCTGAAAATGGCGTTGTTTCCATTTTTTCACTAGCGAATATTCCATCTGTACATGGAGGAGTTCTTCTTAGTCCACCCATCTGTTGGTGGACATTTTACTTACTTCCATATATTGGCTATTGTAATAGTGTGCAAAGCAGATTTGCCTGCCTGTGTCTTTCTAATTCTCTCTTCTCAGACTATAGGTCGAAGAGTGGGCCTGCTGGATCATATGGTAGCTCAATGTTTACCTTTTTAAGGCACCTCCATTCTGTTCTCATTCGTGGCTCTTTCCAAGTTACCTCCCACTGAAAGTTAAGGGTATGCATTTCTTCACGACACCTTCAGCATTTATTGTTTGTAGTTTTCTTGCTGATGGTTATTCTGACAAGTGTGAGCTTATAACTCTTTGTGGTTGAATTCGCATGTGCCTCATAATCCGTTGAAATTGAGCTTTAAGGCATATCCTTTCTATTTTTCAAGCTGTGATTACCCCTTAGTTCTTCAAAGTGTTCTCTTAAAGTATGTGTCACATTTGGAAATGTTTTGGCCATTACCTGCCTCAAGACATTTTCAGGGCAGGTTTCATTTACAGTCCTGCAGTACTTGTTCCTATGAAATGACCATTAGCACAGGCTTTAAAGGTGCTTTTGCAGGTAACTGCCAGAGGGCGGCAGCCTTTCTATGTTCCCCACCCTGGTAACTAGGGAAAAGCCCTTGCGGCCTGTGGTGTTTCTCGGTTATAAATTAGAGTGGAGTGTGCCTGGACAAACCCACAGAAGCTGATGTCTCCTTACTTTTGTTGGATTGTTAAATTTAATTTTTATTTTTTATTGGAGTAATTTTCCACTGTGTACATGGACCACTTCTACTTTGTGCATTCCTCGGTTGATGGACATTTTCATTGCTTCCAAGTGTTGGCTCTGGTAAATATTGTTGGAGTGCAGGATTGCCAGCCTGTGACTTTTGGATTGTCATTTTTTCAGGTGATAGGCCTAGCAGTGGGTGCGATTGATTGACTGGTAGCACCGTGTTTCCCTTTTCAAAGCACCTTCTTTGTGTTTTCATTAGTGGCTCTTACCACGTCCCCCTTAGAATCGAGGGTACGCATTTCTCCACAATCGCTTCAGCATTTATTGTTTGCAGCATTTATGCTAATGGCCCTTCTGGCTGCTGTGAGCTGATGATAGGTTTTTGTAATTTGGGTTTGCATGTCTTTGAAAATTCGTAAAACTCATCATTTTTCTCCGCCGTTTTCTTTTCTCTTAAAAAAAAGGAAACAATTGGAAGTACAATATAACTCTTGCAATTGTCCTCTTGGAAGTTTGCCCTCTTTTGAATTTTTTGGTCGATTTTCCACCGCAGAATTTTTTTAGAGAGCAGGTGTCATTTACCGATCTGCAAGTTTTGTGAATATTTAGTGTCCTTTAGCAATGGGTTTAAAGCTGCTGTTGTGGGAAGTGGCCTCAAGGAGGCAGCATTTCTCCATTCCCAAATCTGGGTACTAGGACAGCAGAGCCTTTCTGGAAGTCGTTTTCCTAGGTTGTGAATTACATTGGAATGTGTATGGAGAAACCCCCATAAGTTTATGTCTCATTATTTCTTGTTGGTTTTTAAAATTTGTTTAATTGGAATAAAGCTTAGAATATTGTTTGTCCTAGGTGTACACAATCTGGTTCATTTGTACATTATATATTTCTATTCAAGTACAGATCCTCTTCCCATGTAAAGTGTTACAGAGGGCTCCACAGACCTCCCTTGCTATATGGTCGGTCTTTTTGAGATATGTATATAATATGTGTTTGTATACATATAGTAACACTAATCTTAATTTATCCATTTTCCCCACCTTTCCTTTTAGATTAGCATTGTTTGTTTTCTAAGTCTGTGAGTATCTTTCTCTGTGGAAATATGTTCATTTGTGTCAGTTATTAGATAACGCGTATAAGTGATATTATAGAATATAGGTCTTTTGCTTTCCGACTTAGCTCATGTTTCGTGATTATCTCCAGACTCATTTGTGGTGCCTCAAAGAGCAATGGTTCATTGTTTTCCATGGCTAATATTCCATTGTGTACATGGACCACTTCTTCTTTATCCATTCACCTGTTGTTGGACATTTTGATTGCTTCACTGTCTTGGCTATTGTGAATAAGGCTGCACTCCAGCTTTTGCAGCCTGTGTCTTCTCGATTCTTGTCTTCTCATGTAAGATGTCCAATGGTGCGCCTGCTGGATTGAATGGTACCTCCATTTTTACTTATAAACAAAGCTCCTTTCTGTTCTCATTATTGGCTGTTACCACTTTATGTCTCACCAGCAGGTTGAGGGTACACAGTTCTCTAAAACCCCTTCAGCATTTACTGTTTGTAGATATTTTCCTGATGGTTAGTTGACTGGTGTGAGTTGAAACTTTTTGTAGCTTAGATTGCATGGATCTAACACTTCCTGAGGTTGAGCTTTATCCATTTTCCTTATTTTAAAAAGGAGAGTGAGTAAAACTGACCTCTTCATACTCTCTTCTTGAAACATTTGCGTGTTTTGAATTTTTTTGTTCATTCCCTACTTCAGCACAATTTTTTAGGGAAGCTGTGTTTACAGCTCTGAGTCCTTGTGAATGTTAAGTGACCATTAGCTGTGAGTTTAAGGCTGCTCTTGCAGGAAACGGCCACAAGTTGGCAGCATTTCTCCTTTACCAACTTTGGGTACTAGGGAAACAGAGCCTTAATAGAAGTGGTGTTCTAGGTTGTAAATTAGAATGGAATGTGCCAGGAAAAACCCTTTAAGTTTATGTCTCATTATTTCTTGTTCATAATTGTAATTTACTTTATTATTTTTTATCACAGCAAATTTGATTACAATGGTTTGTTTGTCCTTGGTGTGTAAGATGTGGTGCTTTCACACATATACATGTATCTATTCTTCCACACATACTTGTCCCATGTAGGTTATGACACAATATTCAGTAGTCTTCTCCTGGTCTTCCATGGTCTTTGGTTATATATATTTCACATGATGTGTATATCTCTGTTAACCCCAATATGGTAATGTATCCAATCCTCATACCTTTCTATTTGGTGAACCATAATTTTTTTTAATGAATCTGTGATTGCCTTTCTCTGTGGCAATTTCTTCATTGGTATCAATTTTTAGGTAACTCCTAAAAGTGATATGACAGGATATGTGTCTTTTGCTTTCTCACTTACTACAGGTGTCGTGATTACGTCTGGGCTCCCCTATGTTGCTGCAGATGGCATTGTTTCCCTTTTTTCACTAGGGAATATTCCATCTGTACATGGAGGAGTTCTTCTTTGTCCACCCATCTGTTGGTGGACTTTTTGGTTACTTCCATATCTTGGCTATTGTAATAATGTGCAATGCAGATTTGCCTGCCTGTGTCTTTCCAATTCTCTCTTCTTAGATTATAGGTCGAGGAGTGGGCCTGCTGGATCATATGTTAGCTCAGTGTTTACCATTTTAAGGCACCTTCATTCCGTTCTCATTCGTTGCTCTTTCCAAGTTACCTTCCACTTGAAGTTGAGAGTATGCATTTCTCGACAATACGTTCAGCATCTATTGTTTGTAGTTTTCTTGCTGATAGTTATTCTGACAAGTATGAGCTTATAACTCTTTGTGGTTGAATTCGCATGTGCCTCATAATCCGTTGAAATTGAGCTTTAAGGCATAGCCTTGCTATTTTTCAAGCTGTGATTACCCCTTAGTTCTTCAAAGTGTTCTCTGAAAGTATGTGTCACATTTTGAAATGTTTTGGCCATTACCTGCCTCAAGACATTTTCAGGGCAGGTTTCATTTACAGTCCTGCAGTACTTGTTCCTATGAAATGACCATTAGCACAGGCTTTAAAGGTGCCTTTGCAGGTAACTGCCAGAGGGCGGCAGCCTTTCTTTGTTCCCCACCCTGGTAACTAGGGAAAAGACCTTGCGGCCTGTGGTGTTTCTCATTTATAATTTAGAGTGGAGATTGCCCGGACAAACCCATAGAAGCTGATGTCTCCTTACTTTTGTTGGATTGTTAAATTTAATTTTTATTTTTTATTGGAGTAATTTTCCACTGTGTACATGGACCACTTCTACTTTGTGCATTCCTCGGTTGATGGACATTTTCATTGCTTCCAAGTGTTGGCTCTGGTAAATATTGCTGGAGTGCAGGATTGCCAGCCTGTGACTTTTGGATTCTCATTTTCTCAGGTGATAGGCCCAGCAGTGGGTGCGATTGATTGACTGGTAGCACCGTGTTTCCCTTTTCAAAGCACCTTCTTTGTGTTGTCATTAATGGCTCTTACCACGTCCCCCTTAGAATCGAGGGTACGCATTTCTCCCCAATCGCTTCAGCATTTATTGTTTGCAGCATTTATGCTAATGGCCGTTCTGGCTGCTGTGAGCTGATGATAGGTTTTTGTAATTTGGGTTTGCATGTCTTTGAAAATTCGTAAAACTCATCATTTTTCTCCGCCGTTTTCTTTTCTCTTAAAAAAAGGAAACAATTGGAAGTACAATATAACTCTTGCAATTGTCCTCTTGGAAGTCTGCCCTCTTTTGAATTTTTTGGTCGATTTTCCACCCCAGAATTTTTTTAGAGAGCAGGTGTCATTTACCGATCTGCAAGTTTTGTGAATATTTAGTGACCTTTAGCAATGGGTTTAAAGCTGCTGTTGTGGGAAGTGGCCTCAAGGAGGCAGCATTTCTCCATTCCCAATCTGGGTACTAGGACAGCAGGGCCTTTCTGGAAGTCGTTTTTCTAGGTTGTGAATTACATTGGAATGTGTATGGAGAAACCCTCATAAGTTTATGTCTCATTATTTCTTGTTGGTTTTTAAAATTTGTTTAATTGGTATAAAGCTTAGAATATTGTTTGTCCTAGGTGTACTCAATCTGGTTCATTTGTACATTATATATTTCTATTCAAGTACAGATCCTCTTCCCATGTAAAGTGTTACAGAGGGCTCCGCAGACCTCCCTTGCTATATGGTCGGTCTTTTTGAGATATGTATATAATATGGAGTTGTATGTATATAGTAGCACTAATCTTAATTTATCCATTCCCCCCACCTTTCCTTTTAGATGAGCATAGTTTGTTTTCTAAGTCTGTGAGTGTCTTTCTCTTTGGGAATATGTTCATTTGTGTCAGTTATTAGATAACGCCTATAAGTGATAACATAGAATATAGGTCTTTTGCTTTCCGACTAAGCTCATGTTTCGTGATTATCTCCAGACTCATTTGTGCTGCCTCAAAGAGCAATGGTTCATTGTTTTCCATGGCTAATATTCCATTGTGTACATGGACCACTTCTTCTTTATCCATTCACCTGTTGTTGGACATTTTGATTGCTTCACTGTCTTGGCTATTGTGAATAACGCTGCACTGTAGCTTTTGCAGCCTGTGTCTTCTCGATTCTTGTCTTCTTAAGAGAGAGGTCCAATGGTGCGCCTGCTGGATTGAATGGTACCTCCATTTTTACTTATAAACACAGCTCCTTTCTGTTCTCATTATTGGCTGTTACCACTTTACGTCTCACCAGCAGGTAGAGGGTAAACAGTTCTCGAAATCCCCTTTAGCATTTATTTTTTGTAGATATTTTCCTGATGGTTAGTTGACTGGTGTGAGTTGAAACTTTTTGTAGATTAGATTGCATGGGTCTAACACTTCCTGAGGTTGAGCTTTATCCATTTTCCTTGTTTTAAAAAAGAGAGTGAGTAACACTTACTTCTTCATACTCTCTTCTTGAAACATTTGCGTGTTTTGAATTTTTTTGTCCATTCCCTACTTCAGCACAATTTTTTAGGGAAGCTGTGTTTACAGCTCTGAGTCCTTGTGAATGTTAAGTGACCATTAGCTGTGAGTTTAAGGCTGCTTTTGCAGGAAACGGCCACAAGTTGGCAGCATTTCTCCTTTACCAACTTTGGGTACTAGGGAAACAGAGCCTTAATGGAAGTGGTGTTCTAGGTTGTAAATTAGAATGGAATGTGCCAGGAAATACCCTTTAAGTTTATGTCTCATTACTTCTTGTTCATATTTGTAATTTACTTTATTATTTTTTATCACAGCAAATTTGATTACAATGGTTTGTTTGTCCTAGGTGTGTAAGATGTGGTTCTTTCACACATATACATGTATCTATTCTTCCTCACATACTTTTCCCATGTAGGTTATGACACAATATTCAGTAGTCTTCTCCTGGTCTTCCATGGTCTTTGGTTATATATATTTCACATGATGTGTATATCTCTGTTAACCCCAATATGGTAATGTATCCAATCCTCATACCTTTCTATTTGGTGAACCATAAGTTTTTTTAATGAATCTGTGATTGCCTTTCTCTGTGGCAATTTCTTCATTGGTATCAATTTTTAGGTAACTCCTAAAAGTGATATGACAGGATATGTGTCTTTTGCTTTCTCACTTACTACAGGTGGCGTGATTACGTCTGGACTCACCTATGTTGCTGCAGATGGCATTGTTTCTCTTTTTTCACTAGGGAATATTCCATCTGTACATGGAGGAGTTCTTCTTTGTCCACCCATCTGTTGGTGGACTTTTTGGTTACTTCCATATCTTGGCTATTGTAATACTGTGCAATGCAGATTTGCCTGCCTGTGTCTTTCCAATTCTCTCTTCTTAGATTATAGGTCGAGGAGTGGGCCTGCTGGATCATATGGTAGCTCAGTGTTTACCATTTTAAGGCACCTTCATTCCGTTCTCATTCGTTGCTCTTTCCAAGTTACCTCCCACTTGAAGTTGAGAGTATGCATTTCTCGACAATACGTTCAGCATCTATTGTTTGTAGTTTTCTTGCTGATAGTTATTCTGACAATTGTGAGCTTATAACTCTTTGTGGTTGAATTCGCATGTGCCTCATAATCCGTTGAAATTGAGCTTTAAGGCATAGCCTTTCTACTTTTCAAGCTGTGATTACCCCTTAGTTCGTCAAAGTGTTCTCTTAAAGTATGTGTCACATTTTGAAATGTTTTGGCCATTACCTGCCTCAAGACATTTTCAGGGCAGTTTTCATTTACTGTCCTGCAGTACTTGTTCCTATGAAATGACCATTAGCACAGGGTTTAAAGGCGCTTTTGCAGGTAACTGCCAGAGGGCGGCAGCCTTTCTATGTTCCCCACCCTGGTAACTAGGGAAAAGACCTTGCGGCCTGTGGTGTTTCTTGGTTATAATTTAGAGTGGAGTGTGCCCGGACAAACCCATAGAAGCTGATGTCTCCTTACTTTTGTTGGATTGTTAAATTTAATTTTTATTTTTTATTGGAGTAATTTTCCACTGTGTACATGGACCACTTCTACTTTGTGCATTCCTCGGTTGATGGACATTTTCATTGCTTCCAAGTGTTGGCTCTGGTAAATATTGTTGGAGTGCAGGATTGCCAGCCTGTGACTTTTGGATTGTCATTTTTTCAGGTGATAGGCCTAGGAGTGGGTGCGATTGATTGACTGGTAGCACCGTGTTTCCCTTTTCAAAGCATCTTCTTTGTGTTGTCATTAGTGGCTCTTACCACGTCCCCCTTAGAATGGAGGGTACGCATTTCTCCCCAATCGCTTCAGCATTTATTGTTTGCAGCATTTATGCTAATGGCCCTGCTAGCTGCTGTGAGCTGACAGGTTTTTGTAATTTGGGTTTGCATGTCTTTGAAAATGCGTAAAACTCATCATTTTTCTCCGTCGTTTTCTTTTCTGTTAAAAAAAAGGAAACAGTTGGGAGTACAATATGACTCTTGCAATTGTCTTCTTGGAATGTTGCCCTCTTTTGAAATTTTTGGTCGATTTTCCACCGCAGAATTTTTTTAGAGAGCAGGTGTCATTTACCGATCTGCAAGTTTGGTGAATATTTAGAGACCTTTAGCAATGGGTTTAAAGCTGCTGTTGTGGGAAGTGGCCTCAAGGAGGCAGCATTTCTCCATTCCCAAATCTGGGTACTAGGGCAGCAGAGCCTTTCTGGATGTCGTGTTCCTAGGTTGTAAGTTACATTGGAATGTGCATGGAGAAACCCCCATAAGTTTATGTCTCATTATTTCTTCTTAGTTTTAAAAATTTTTTTTATTTGGGGTAAAGCTTAGAATATTGTTTGTCCTAGGTGTACAAAATCTGGTTCATTTGTACATTATATATGTCTATTCACGTACAGATCCTCTTCCCATGGGAAATGTTACAGAGAGTTCCGCAGACCTCCCTTGCTATATGGTCGGTCTTTTTGAGATATGTATATAATATGTGTTTGTATACATATAGTAACACTAATCTTAATTTATCCATTCCCCCCACCTTTCCTTTTAGATGAGCATAGTTTGTTTTCTAAGTCTGTGAGTAGCTTTCTCTGTGGAAATATGTTCATTTGTGTCAGTTATTAGATAACGCCTATAAGTGATATCATAGAATATAGGTCTTTTGCTTTCTGACTTAGCTCATGTTTCGTGATTATCTCCAGACTCATTTGTGGTGCCTCAAAGAGCAATGGTTCATTGTTTTCCATGGCTAATATTCCATTGTGTACATGGACCACTTCTTCTTTATCCATTCACCTGTTGTTGGACATTTTGATTGCTTCACTGTCTTGGCTATTGTGAGTAAGGCTGCACTCCAGCTTTTGCAGCCTGTGTCTTCTCGATTCTTGTCTTCTCATGTAAGATGTCCAATGGTGCGCCTGCTGGATTGAATGGTACCTCCATTTTTACTTATAAACAAAGCTCCTTTCTGTTCTCATTATTGGCTGTTGCCCTTTTATGTCTCACCAGCAGGTTGAGGGTACACAGTTCTCTAAAACCCCTTCAGCATTTACTATTTGTAGACTTTTTGCTAATGGTTAGTCGACTGGTGTAAGTTGAAACTTTTTGTAGATTAGATTGCATGGGTCTAACACTTCCTGAGGTTGAGCTTTTATCCATTTTCCTTTTTTTTTTAAACGAGAGTGAGTAAAACTTACCTCTTCATACTCACTTCTTGAAACATTTGCCTGTTTTGAATTTTTTTGTCCATTCCCTACTTCACTATTTTTTAGGGCAGGTGTGCTTTACAGCCCTGAGTCCTTGTGAAAGTTAAGTGACCATTAGCTGTGAGTTTAAAGCTGCTCTTGCAGGAAATCGGCCACAAGGTGGCAGCATTTCTCCTTTACCAATTTTGGTTCCTAGGGAAACAGAGCCTTAATGGAAATGGTGTTCTAGGTTGTAAATTAGAATGGAATGTGCCAGGAAAAAGCCCTCTAAGTTTATGTCTCATTACTTCTTGTTCATATTTGTAATTTACTTTTTATTTTTTATCACAGCAAATTTGATTTCAATGGTTTGTTTGTTCTAGATGTGCAAGATGTGGTTCTTTCACACACATATATGTATCTATTCTTCCTCGCATCCTTTTCTCATGTAGGTTATGACACAATGTTGAGTAGTCTTCTCTTGGTCTTCCGTATGTCTTTGGTGATTATATATTTCCCTTGGTTTGTATATCTCTGTTAACCCCAATTTGGTAATGTATCCAATCCTGATACCTTTCTATTTGGTGAACCATAAGTTTTTTTAATGAATCTATGATTGCCTTTCTCTGTGGCAATTTCTTCATTGGTATCAATTTTTAGGTAACTTCTAAAAGTGATATGATAGGATATGTGTCTTTTGCTTTCTCACTTACTACAGGTGGCGTAATTACGTCTAGACTCACCTATGTTGCTGAAAATGGCGTTGTTTCCATTTTTTCACTAGCGAATATTCCATCTGTACATGGAGGAGTTCTTCTTAGTCCACCCATCTGTTGGTGGACATTTTACTTACTTCCATATATTGGCTATTGTAATACTGTGCAAAGCAGATTTGCCTGCCTGTGTCTTTCTAATTCTCTCTTCTCAGACTATAGGTCGAAGAGTGGGCCTGCTGGATCATATGGTAGCTCAATGTTTACCTTTTTAAGGCACCTCCATTCTGTTCTCATTCGTGGCTCTTTCCAAGTTACCTCCCACTGAAAGTTAAGGGTATGCATTTCTTCACGACACCTTCAGCATTTATTGTTTGTAGTTTTCTTGCTGATGGTTATTCTGACAAGTGTGAGCTTATAACTCTTTGTGGTTGAATTCGCATGTGCCTCATAATCCGTTGAAATTGAGCTTTAAGGCATAGCCTTGCTATTTTTCAAGCTGTGATTACCCCTTAGTTCTTCAAAGTGTTCTCTGAAAGTATGTGTCACATTTTGAAATGTTTTGGCCATTACCTGCCTCAAGACATTTTCAGGGCAGGTTTCATTTACAGTCCTGCAGTACTTGTTCCTATGAAATGACCATTAGCACAGGCTTTAAAGGTGCCTTTGCAGGTAACTGCCAGAGGGCGGCAGCCTTTCTTTGTTCCCCACCCTGGTAACTAGGGAAAAGACCTTGCGGCCTGTGGTGTTTCTCATTTATAATTTAGAGTGGAGATTGCCCGGACAAACCCATAGAAGCTGATGTCTCCTTACTTTTGTTGGATTGTTAAATTTAATTTTTATTTTTTATTGGAGTAATTTTCCACTGTGTACATGGACCACTTCTACTTTGTGCATTCCTCGGTTGATGGACATTTTCATTGCTTCCAAGTGTTGGCTCTGGTAAATATTGCTGGAGTGCAGGATTGCCAGCCTGTGACTTTTGGATTCTCATTTTCTCAGGTGATAGGCCCAGCAGTGGGTGCGATTGATTGACTGGTAGCACCGTGTTTCCCTTTTCAAAGCACCTTCTTTGTGTTGTCATTAATGGCTCTTACCACGTCCCCCTTAGAATCGAGGGTACGCATTTCTCCCCAATCGCTTCAGCATTTATTGTTTGCAGCATTTATGCTAATGGCCGTTCTGGCTGCTGTGAGCTGATGATAGGTTTTTGTAATTTGGGTTTGCATGTCTTTGAAAATTCGTAAAACTCATCATTTTTCTCCGCCGTTTTCTTTTCTCTTAAAAAAAAGGAAACAGTTGGGAGTACAATATGACTCTTGCAATTGTCTTCTTGGAATGTTGCCCTCTTTTGAAATTTTTGGTCGATTTTCCACCGCAGAATTTTTTTAGAGAGCAGGTGTCATTTACCGATCTGCAAGTTTGGTGAATATTTAGAGACCTTTAGCAATGGGTTTAAAGCTGCTGTTGTGGGAAGTGGCCTCAAGGAGGCAGCATTTCTCCATTCCCAAATCTGGGTACTAGGGCAGCAGAGCCTTTCTGGATGTCGTGTTCCTAGGTTGTAAGTTACATTGGAATGTGCATGGAGAAACCCCCATAAGTTTATGTCTCATTATTTCTTCTTAGTTTTAAAAATTTTTTTTATTTGGGGTAAAGCTTAGAATATTGTTTGTCCTAGGTGTACAAAATCTGGTTCATTTGTACATTATATATGTCTATTCACGTACAGATCCTCTTCCCATGGGAAATGTTACAGAGAGTTCCGCAGACCTCCCTTGCTATATGGTCGGTCTTTTTGAGATATGTATATAATATGTGTTTGTATACATATAGTAACACTAATCTTAATTTATCCATTCCCCCCACCTTTCCTTTTAGATGAGCATAGTTTGTTTTCTAAGTCTGTGAGTAGCTTTCTCTGTGGAAATATGTTCATTTGTGTCAGTTATTAGATAACGCCTATAAGTGATATCATAGAATATAGGTCTTTTGCTTTCTGACTTAGCTCATGTTTCGTGATTATCTCCAGACTCATTTGTGGTGCCTCAAAGAGCAATGGTTCATTGTTTTCCATGGCTAATATTCCATTGTGTACATGGACCACTTCTTCTTTATCCATTCACCTGTTGTTGGACATTTTGATTGCTTCACTGTCTTGGCTATTGTGAGTAAGGCTGCACTCCAGCTTTTGCAGCCTGTGTCTTCTCGATTCTTGTCTTCTCATGTAAGATGTCCAATGGTGCGCCTGCTGGATTGAATGGTACCTCCATTTTTACTTATAAACAAAGCTCCTTTCTGTTCTCATTATTGGCTGTTGCCCTTTTATGTCTCACCAGCAGGTTGAGGGTACACAGTTCTCTAAAACCCCTTCAGCATTTACTGTTTGTAGACTTTTTGCTAATGGTTAGTCGACTGGTGTAAGTTGAAACTTTTTGTAGATTAGATTGCATGGGTCTAACACTTCCTGAGGTTGAGCTTTTATCCATCCATTTTCCTTTTTTTTTTAAACGAGAGTGAGTAAAACTTACCTCTTCATACTCACTTCTTGAAACATTTGCCTGTTTTGAATTTTTTTGTCCATTCCCTACTTCACTATTTTTTAGGGCAGGTGTGCTTTACAGCCCTGAGTCCTTGTGAAAGTTAAGTGACCATTAGCTGTGAGTTTAAAGCTGCTCTTGCAGGAAATCGGCCACAAGGTGGCAGCATTTCTCCTTTACCAATTTTGGTTCCTAGGGAAACAGAGCCTTAATGGAAATGGTGTTCTAGGTTGTAAATTAGAATGGAATGTGCCAGGAAAAAGCCCTCTAAGTTTATGTCTCATTACTTCTTGTTCATATTTGTAATTTACTTTTTATTTTTTATCACAGCAAATTTGATTTCAATGGTTTGTTTGTTCTAGATGTGCAAGATGTGGTTCTTTCACACACATATATGTATCTATTCTTCCTCGCATCCTTTTCTCATGTAGGTTATGACACAATGTTGAGTAGTCTTCTCTTGGTCTTCCGTATGTCTTTGGTGATTATATATTTCCCTTGGTTTGTATATCTCTGTTAACCCCAATTTGGTAATGTATCCAATCCTGATACCTTTCTATTTGGTGAACCATAAGTTTTTTTAATGAATCTATGATTGCCTTTCTCTGTGGCAATTTCTTCATTGGTATCAATTTTTAGGTAACTCCTAAAAGTGATATGATAGGATATGTGTCTTTTGCTTTCTCACTTACTACAGGTGGCGTAATTACGTCTAGACTCACCTATGTTGCTGAAAATGGCGTTGTTTCCATTTTTTCACTAGCGAATATTCCATCTGTACATGGAGGAGTTCTTCTTAGTCCACCCATCTGTTGGTGGACATTTTACTTACTTCCATATATTGGCTATTGTAATAGTGTGCAAAGCAGATTTGCCTGCCTGTGTCTTTCTAATTCTCTCTTCTCAGACTATAGGTCGAAGAGTGGGCCTGCTGGATCATATGGTAGCTCAATGTTTACCTTTTTAAGGCACCTCCATTCTGTTCTCATTCGTGGCTCTTTCCAAGTTACCTCCCACTGAAAGTTAAGGGTATGCATTTCTTCACGACACCTTCAGCATTTATTGTTTGTAGTTTTCTTGCTGATGGTTATTCTGACAAGTGTGAGCTTATAACTCTTTGTGGTTGAATTCGCATGTGCCTCATAATCCGTTGAAATTGAGCTTTAAGGCATATCCTTTCTATTTTTCAAGCTGTGATTACCCCTTAGTTCTTCAAAGTGTTCTCTTAAAGTATGTGTCACATTTGGAAATGTTTTGGCCATTACCTGCCTCAAGACATTTTCAGGGCAGGTTTCATTTACAGTCCTGCAGTACTTGTTCCTATGAAATGACCATTAGCACAGGCTTTAAAGGTGCTTTTGCAGGTAACTGCCAGAGGGCGGCAGCCTTTCTATGTTCCCCACCCTGGTAACTAGGGAAAAGCCCTTGCGGCCTGTGGTGTTTCTCGGTTATAAATTAGAGTGGAGTGTGCCTGGACAAACCCACAGAAGCTGATGTCTCCTTACTTTTGTTGGATTGTTAAATTTAATTTTTATTTTTTATTGGAGTAATTTTCCACTGTGTACATGGACCACTTCTACTTTGTGCATTCCTCGGTTGATAGACATTTTCATTGCTTCTAAGTGTTGGCTCTGGTAAATATTGTTGGAGTGCAGGATTGCCAGCCTGTGACTTTTGGATTGTCATTTTTTCAGGTGATAGGCCTAGCAGTGGGTGCGATTGATTGACTGGTAGCACCGTGTTTCCCTTTTCAAAGCACCTTCTTTGTGTTTTCATTAGTGGCTCTTACCACGTCCCCCTTAGAATCGAGGGTACGCATTTCTCCACAATCGCTTCAGCATTTATTGTTTGCAGCATTTATGCTAATGGCCCTTCTGGCTGCTGTGAGCTGATGATAGGTTTTTGTAATTTGGGTTTGCATGTCTTTGAAAATTCGTAAAACTCATCATTTTTCTCCGCCGTTTTCTTTTCTCTTAAAAAAAAGGAAACAATTGGAAGTACAATATAACTCTTGCAATTGTCCTCTTGGAAGTTTGCCCTCTTTTGAATTTTTTGGTCGATTTTCCACCGCAGAATTTTTTTAGAGAGCAGGTGTCATTTACCGATCTGCAAGTTTTGTGAATATTTAGTGACCTTTAGCAATGGGTTTAAAGCTGCTGTTGTGGGAAGTGGCCTCAAGGAGGCAGCATTTCTCCATTCCCAAATCTGGGTACTAGGACAGCAGAGCCTTTCTGGAAGTCGTTTTCCTAGGTTGTGAATTACATTGGAATGTGTATGGAGAAACCCCCATAAGTTTATGTCTCATTATTTCTTGTTGGTTTTTAAAATTTGTTTAATTGGAATAAAGCTTAGAATATTGTTTGTCCTAGGTGTACACAATCTGGTTCATTTGTACATTATATATTTCTATTCAAGTACAGATCCTCTTCCCTTGTAAAGTGTTACAGAGGGCTCCACAGACCTCCCTTGCTATATGGTCGGTCTTTTTGAGATATGTATATAATATGTGTTTGTATACATATAGTAACACTAATCTTAATTTATCCATTTTCCCCACCTTTCCTTTTAGATTAGCATAGTTTGTTTTCCAAGTCTGTGAGTATCTTTCTCTGTGGAAATATGTTCATTTGTGTCAGTTATTAGAAAACGCGTATAAGTGATATTATAGAATATAGGTCTTTTGCTTTCCGACTTAGCTCATGTTTCGTGATTATCTCCAGACTCATTTGTGGTGCCTCAAAGAGCAATGGTTCATTGTTTTCCATGGCTAATATTCCATTGTGTACATGGACCACTTCTTCTTTATCCATTCACCTGTTGTTGGACATTTTGATTGCTTCACTGTCTTGGCTATTGTGAATAAGGCTGCACTCCAGCTTTTGCAGCCTGTGTCTTCTCGATTCTTGTCTTCTCATGTAAGATGTCCAATGGTGCGCCTGCTGGATTGAATGGTACCTCCATTTTTACTTATAAACAAAGCTCCTTTCTGTTCTCATTATTGGCTGTTACCACTTTATGTCTCACCAGCAGGTTGAGGGTACACAGTTCTCTAAAACCCCTTCAGCATTTACTGTTTGTAGATATTTTCCTGATGGTTAGTTGACTGGTGTGAGTTGAAACTTTTTGTAGCTTAGATTGCATGGATCTAACACTTCCTGAGGTTGAGCTTTATCCATTTTCCTTTTTTTAAAAAGGAGAGTGAGTAAAACTTACCTCTTCATACTCTCTTCTTGAAACATTTGCGTGTTTTGAATTTTTTTGTTCATTCCCTACTTCAGCACAATTTTTTAGGGAAGCTGTGTTTACAGCTCTGAGTCCTTGTGAATGTTAAGTGACCATTAGCTGTGAGTTTAAGGCTGCTCTTGCAGGAAACGGCCACAAGTTGGCAGCATTTCTCCTTTACCAACTTTGGGTACTAGGGAAACAGAGCCTTAATAGAAGTGGTGTTCTAGGTTGTAAATTAGAATGGAATGTGCCAGGAAAAACCCTTTAAGTTTATGTCTCATTACTTCTTGTTCATAATTGTAATTTACTTTATTATTTTTTATCACAGCAAATTTGATTACAATGGTTTGTTTGTCCTTGGTGTGTAAGATGTGGTGCTTTCACACATATACATGTATCTATTCTTCCACACATACTTGTCCCATGTAGGTTATGACACAATATTCAGTAGTCTTCTCCTGGTCTTCCATGGTCTTTGGTTATATATATTTCACATGATGTGTATATCTCTGTTAACCCCAATATGGTAATGTATCCAATCCTCATACCTTTCTATTTGGTGAACCATAATTTTTTTTAATGAATCTGTGATTGCCTTTCTCTGTGGCAATTTCTTCATTGGTATCAATTTTTAGGTAACTCCTAAAAGTGATATGACAGGATATGTGTCTTTTGCTTTCTCACTTACTACAGGTGTCGTGATTACGTCTGGGCTCACCTATGTTGCTGCAGATGGCATTGTTTCCCTTTTTTCACTAGGGAATATTCCATCTGTACATGGAGGAGTTCTTCTTTGTCCACCCATCTGTTGGTGGACTTTTTGGTTACTTCCATATCTTGGCTATTGTAATAATGTGCAATGCAGATTTGCCTGCCTGTGTCTTTCCAATTCTCTCTTCTTAGATTATAGGTCGAGGAGTGGGCCTGCTGGATCATATGTTAGCTCAGTGTTTACCATTTTAAGGCACCTTCATTCCGTTCTCATTCGTTGCTCTTTCCAAGTTACCTCCCACTTGAAGTTGAGAGTATGCATTTCTCGACAATACGTTCAGCATCTATTGTTTGTAGTTTTCTTGCTGATAGTTATTCTGACAAGTATGAGCTTATAACTCTTTGTGGTTGAATTCGCATGTGCCTCATAATCCGTTGAAATTGAGCTTTAAGGCATAGCCTTGCTATTTTTCAAGCTGTGATTACCCCTTAGTTCTTCAAAGTGTTCTCTGAAAGTATGTGTCACATTTTGAAATGTTTTGGCCATTACCTGCCTCAAGACATTTTCAGGGCAGTTTTCATTTACAGTCCTGCAGTACTTGTTCCTATGAAATGACCATTAGCACAGGGTTTAAAGGCGCTTTTGCAGGTAACTGCCAGAGGGCGGCAGCCTTTCTATGTTCCCCACCCTGGTAACTAGGGAAAAGACCTTGCGGCCTGTGGTGTTTCTCGGTTATAATTTAGAGTGGAGTGTGCCCGGACAAACCCATAGAAGCTGATGTCTCCTTACTTTTGTTGGATTGTTAAATTTAATTTTTATTTTTTATTGGAGTAATTTTCCACTGTGTACATGGACCACTTCTACTTTGTGCATTCCTCGGTTGATGGACATTTTCATTGCTTCCAAGTGTTGGCTCTGGTAAATATTGTTGGAGTGCAGGATTGCCAGCCTGTGACTTTTGGATTGTCATTTTTTCAGGTGATAGGCCTAGGAGTGGGTGCGATTGATTGACTGGTAGCACCGTGTTTCCCTTTTCAAAGCATCTTCTTTGTGTTGTCATTAGTGGCTCTTACCACGTCCCCCTTAGAATGGAGGGTACGCATTTCTCCCCAATCGCTTCAGCATTTATTGTTTGCAGCATTTATGCTAATGGCCCTGCTAGCTGCTGTGAGCTGACAGGTTTTTGTAATTTGGGTTTGCATGTCTTTGAAAATGCGTAAAACTCATCATTTTTCTCCGTCGTTTTCTTTTCTGTTAAAAAAAAGGAAACAGTTGGGAGTACAATATGACTCTTGCAATTGTCTTCTTGGAATGTTGCCCTCTTTTGAAATTTTTGGTCGATTTTCCACCGCAGAATTTTTTTAGAGAGCAGGTGTCATTTACCGATCTGCAAGTTTGGTGAATATTTAGAGACCTTTAGCAATGGGTTTAAAGCTGCTGTTGTGGGAAGTGGCCTCAAGGAGGCAGCATTTCTCCATTCCCAAATCTGGGTACTAGGGCAGCAGAGCCTTTCTGGATGTCGTGTTCCTAGGTTGTAAGTTACATTGGAATGTGCATGGAGAAACCCCCATAAGTTTATGTCTCATTATTTCTTCTTAGTTTTAAAAATTTTTTTTATTTGGGGTAAAGCTTAGAATATTGTTTGTCCTAGGTGTACAAAATCTGGTTCATTTGTACATTATATATGTCTATTCACGTACAGATCCTCTTCCCATGGGAAATGTTACAGAGAGTTCCGCAGACCTCCCTTGCTATATGGTCGGTCTTTTTGAGATATGTATATAATATGTGTTTGTATACATATAGTAACACTAATCTTAATTTATCCATTCCCCCCACCTTTCCTTTTAGATGAGCATAGTTTGTTTTCTAAGTCTGTGAGTAGCTTTCTCTGTGGAAATATGTTCATTTGTGTCAGTTATTAGATAACGCCTATAAGTGATATCATAGAATATAGGTCTTTTGCTTTCTGACTTAGCTCATGTTTCGTGATTATCTCCAGACTCATTTGTGGTGCCTCAAAGAGCAATGGTTCATTGTTTTCCATGGCTAATATTCCATTGTGTACATGGACCACTTCTTCTTTATCCATTCACCTGTTGTTGGACATTTTGATTGCTTCACTGTCTTGGCTATTGTGAGTAAGGCTGCACTCCAGCTTTTGCAGCCTGTGTCTTCTCGATTCTTGTCTTCTCATGTAAGATGTCCAATGGTGCGCCTGCTGGATTGAATGGTACCTCCATTTTTACTTATAAACAAAGCTCCTTTCTGTTCTCATTATTGGCTGTTGCCCTTTTATGTCTCACCAGCAGGTTGAGGGTACACAGTTCTCTAAAACCCCTTCAGCATTTACTGTTTGTAGACTTTTTGCTAATGGTTAGTCGACTGGTGTAAGTTGAAACTTTTTGTAGATTAGATTGCATGGGTCTAACACTTCCTGAGGTTGAGCTTTTATCCATTTTCCTTTTTTTTTTAAACGAGAGTGAGTAAAACTTACCTCTTCATACTCACTTATTGAAACATTTGCCTGTTTTGAATTTTTTTGTCCATTCCCTACTTCACTATTTTTTAGGGCAGGTGTGCTTTACAGCCCTGAGTCCTTGTGAAAGTTAAGTGACCATTAGCTGTGAGTTTAAAGCTGCTCTTGCAGGAAATCGGCCACAAGGTGGCAGCATTTCTCCTTTACCAATTTTGGTTCCTAGGGAAACAGAGCCTTAATGGAAATGGTGTTCTAGGTTGTAAATTAGAATGGAATGTGCCAGGAAAAAGCCCTCTAAGTTTATGTCTCATTACTTCTTGTTCATATTTGTAATTTACTTTTTATTTTTTATCACAGCAAATTTGATTTCAATGGTTTGTTTGTTCTAGATGTGCAAGATGTGGTTCTTTCACACACATATATGTATCTATTCTTCCTCGCATCCTTTTCTCATGTAGGTTATGACACAATGTTGAGTAGTCTTCTCTTGGTCTTCCGTATGTCTTTGGTGATTATATATTTCCCTTGGTTTGTATATCTCTGTTAACCCCAATTTGGTAATGTATCCAATCCTGATACCTTTCTATTTGGTGAACCATAAGTTTTTTTAATGAATCTATGATTGCCTTTCTCTGTGGCAATTTCTTCATTGGTATCAATTTTTAGGTAACTCCTAAAAGTGATATGATAGGATATGTGTCTTTTGCTTTCTCACTTACTACAGGTGGCGTAATTACGTCTAGACTCACCTATGTTGCTGAAAATGGCGTTGTTTCCATTTTTTCACTAGCGAATATTCCATCTGTACATGGAGGAGTTCTTCTTAGTCCACCCATCTGTTGGTGGACATTTTACTTACTTCCATATATTGGCTATTGTAATAGTGTGCAAAGCAGATTTGCCTGCCTGTGTCTTTCTAATTCTCTCTTCTCAGACTATAGGTCGAAGAGTGGGCCTGCTGGATCATATGGTAGCTCAATGTTTACCTTTTTAAGGCACCTCCATTCTGTTCTCATTCGTGGCTCTTTCCAAGTTACCTCCCACTGAAAGTTAAGGGTATGCATTTCTTCACGACACCTTCAGCATTTATTGTTTGTAGTTTTCTTGCTGATGGTTATTCTGACAAGTGTGAGCTTATAACTCTTTGTGGTTGAATTCGCATGTGCCTCATAATCCGTTGAAATTGAGCTTTAAGGCATATCCTTTCTATTTTTCAAGCTGTGATTACCCCTTAGTTCTTCAAAGTGTTCTCTTAAAGTATGTGTCACATTTGGAAATGTTTTGGCCATTACCTGCCTCAAGACATTTTCAGGGCAGGTTTCATTTACAGTCCTGCAGTACTTGTTCCTATGAAATGACCATTAGCACAGGCTTTAAAGGTGCTTTTGCAGGTAACTGCCAGAGGGCGGCAGCCTTTCTATGTTCCCCACCCTGGTAACTAGGGAAAAGCCCTTGCGGCCTGTGGTGTTTCTCGGTTATAAATTAGAGTGGAGTGTGCCTGGACAAACCCACAGAAGCTGATGTCTCCTTACTTTTGTTGGATTGTTAAATTTAATTTTTATTTTTTATTGGAGTAATTTTCCACTGTGTACATGGACCACTTCTACTTTGTGCATTCCTCGGTTGATGGACATTTTCATTGCTTCCAAGTGTTGGCTCTGGTAAATATTGTTGGAGTGCAGGATTGCCAGCCTGTGACTTTTGGATTGTCATTTTTTCAGGTGATAGGCCTAGCAGTGGGTGCGATTGATTGACTGGTAGCACCGTGTTTCCCTTTTCAAAGCACCTTCTTTGTGTTTTCATTAGTGGCTCTTACCACGTCCCCCTTAGAAACGACGGTACGCATTTCTCCACAACCGCTTTAGCATTTATTGTTTGCAGCATTTATGCTAATGGCCCTTCTGGCTGCTGTGAGCTGATGATAGGTTTTTGTAATTTGGGTTTGCATGTCTTTGAAAATTCGTAAAACTCATCATTTTTCTCCGCCGTTTTCTTTTCTCTTAAAAAAAAGGAAACAATTGGAAGTACAATATAACTCTTGCAATTGTCCTCTTGGAAGTTTGCCCTCTTTTGAATTTTTTGGTCGATTTTCCACCGCAGAATTTTTTTAGAGAGCAGGTGTCATTTACCGATCTGCAAGTTTTGTGAATATTTAGTGACCTTTAGCAATGGGTTTAAAGCTGCTGTTGTGGGAAGTGGCCTCAAGGAGGCAGCATTTCTCCATTCCCAAATCTGGGTACTAGGACAGCAGAGCCTTTCTGGAAGTCGTTTTCCTAGGTTGTGAATTACATTGGAATGTGTATGGAGAAACCCCCATAAGTTTATGTCTCATTATTTCTTGTTGGTTTTTAAAATTTGTTTAATTGGAATAAAGCTTAGAATATTGTTTGTCCTAGGTGTACAAAATCTGGTTCATTTGTACATTATATATTTCTATTCAAGTACAGATCCTCTTCCCATGTAAAGTGTTACAGAGGGCTCCACAGACCTCCCTTGCTATATGGTCGGTCTTTTTGAGATATGTATATAATATGGAGTTGTATGTATATAGTAGCACTAATCTTAATTTATCCTTTCCCCCCACCTTTCCTTTTAGATGAGCATAGTTTGTTTTCTAAGTCTGTGAGTGTCTTTTTCTTTGGGAATATGTTCATTTGTGTCAGTTATTAGATAACGCCTATAAGTGATAACATAGAATATAGGTCTTTTGCTTTCCGACTAAGCTCATGTTTCGTGATTATCTCCAGACTCATTTGTGCTGCCTCAAAGAGCAATGGTTCATTGTTTTCCATGGCTAATTGTCCATTGTGTACATGGACCACTTCTTCTTTATCCATTCACCTGTTGTTGGACATTTTGATTGCTTCACTGTCTTGGCTATTGTGAATAACGCTGCACTGTAGCTTTTGCAGCCTGTGTCTTCTCGATTCTTGTCTTCTTAAGTGAGAGGTCCAATGGTGCGCCTGCTGGATTGAATGGTACCTCCATTTTTACTTATAAACACAGCTCCTTTCTGTTCTCATTATTGGCTGTTACCACTTTACGTCTCACCAGCAGGTAGAGGGTAAACAGTTCTCGAAATCCCCTTTAGCATTTATTTTTTGTAGATATTTTCCTGATGGTTAGTTGACTGGTGTGAGTTGAAACTTTTTGTAGATTAGATTGCATGGGTCTAACACTTCCTGAGGTTGAGCTTTATCCATTTTCCTTTTTTTAAAAAAGAGAGTGAGTAACACGTACTTCTTCATACTCTCTTCTTGAAACATTTGCGTGTTTTGAATTTCTTTGTCCATTCCCTACTTCAGCACAATTTTTTAGGGAAGCTGTGTTTACAGCTCTGAGTCCTTGTGAATGTTAAGTGACCATTAGCTGTGAGTTTAAGGCTGCTTTTGCAGGAAACGGCCACAAGTTGGCAGCATTTCTCCTTTACCAACTTTGGGTACTAGGGAAACAGAGCCTTAATGGAAGTGGTGTTCTAGGTTGTAAATTAGAATGGAATGTGCCAGGAAATACCCTTTAAGTTTATGTCTCATTACTTCTTGTTCATATTTGTAATTTACTTTATTATTTTTTATCACAGCAAATTTGATTACAATGGTTTGTTTGTCCTAGGTGTGTAAGATGTGGTTCTTTCACACATATACATGTATCTATTCTTCCTCACATACTTTTCCCATGTAGGTTATGACACAATATTCAGTAGTCTTCTCCTGGTCTTCCATGGTCTTTGGTTATATATATTTCACTTGATGTGTATATCTCTGTTAACCCCAATACGGTAATGTATCCAATCCTCATACCTTTCTATTTGGTGAACCATAAGTTTTTTTAATGAATCTACGATTGCTTTTCTCTGTGGCAATTTCTTCATTGGTATCAATTTTTAGGTAACTCCTAAAAGTGATATGATAGGATATGTGTCTTTTGCTTTCTCACTTACTACAGGGGGCGTAATTACATCTAGACTCACCTATGTTGCTGAAAATAGCGTTGTTTCCATTTTTTTCACTAGCGGATAATCCATCTGTACATGGAGGAGTTCTTCTTAGTCCACCCATCTGTTGGTGGACATTTTACTTACTTCCATATATTGGCTATTGTAATACTGTGCAAAGCAGATTTGCCTGCCTGTGTCTTTCTAATTCTCTCTTCTCAGACTATAGGTCGAGGAGTGGGCCTGCTGGATCATATGGTAGCTCAATATTTACCTTTTTAAGGCACCTCCATTCTGTTCTCATTCGTGGCTCTTTCCAAGTTACCTCCCACTGAAAGTTAAGGGTATGCATTTCTCCACGACACCTTCAGCATTTATTGTTTGTAGTTTTCTTGCTGATGGTTATTCTGACAAGTGTGAGCTGATACCTCTTTGTGGTTGAATTCGCATGTGCCTCATAATCCGTTGAAACTGAGCTTTAAGGCATGTCCTTTTTAGTTTTCAAGCTGTGATTACCCCTTAGTTCTTCAAAGTGTTCTGTTAAAGTATGTGTCACATTTTGAAATGTTTTGGCCATTACCTCCCTCAAGACATTTTGAGGGCAGGTTTCATTTACAGTCCTGCAGTACTTGTTCCTATGAAATGACCATTAGCACAGGCTTTAAAGGTGCTTTTGCAGGTAACTGCCAGAGGGCGGCAGCCTTTCTATGTTCCCCACCCTGGTAACTAGGGAAAAGCCCTTGCGGCCTGTGGTTTTTCTCGGTTATAAATTAGAGTGGAGTGTGCCTGGACAAACCCACAGAAGCTGATGTCTCCTTACTTTTGTTGGATTTTTATATTTAATTTTTATTTTTTATTGGAGTAATTTTCCACTGTGTACATGGACCACTTCTACTTTGTGCATTCCTCGGTTGATGGACATTTTCATTGCTTCCAAGTGTTGGCTCTGGTAAATATTGTTGGAGTGCAGGATTGCCAGCCTGTGACTTTTGGATTGTCATTTTTTCAGGTGATAGGCCTAGCAGTGGGTGCGATTGATTGACTGGTAGCACCGTGTTTCCCTTTTCAAAGCACCTTCTTTGTGTTTTCATTAGTGGCTCTTACCACGTCCCCCTTAGAATCGAGGGTACGCATTTCTCCACAATCGCTTCAGCATTTATTGTTTGCAGCATTTATGCTAATGGCCCTTCTGGCTGCTGTGAGCTGATGATAGGTTTTTGTAATTTGGGTTTGCATGTCTTTGAAAATTCGTAAAACTCATCATTTTTCTCCGCCGTTTTCTTTTCTCTTAAAAAAAAGGAAACAATTGGAAGTACAATATAACTCTTGCAATTGTCCTCTTGGAAGTTTGCCCTCTTTTGAATTTTTTGGTCGATTTTCCACCGCAGAATTTTTTTAGAGAGCAGGTGTCATTTACCGATCTGCAAGTTTTGTGAATATTTAGTGACCTTTAGCAATGGGTTTAAAGCTGCTGTTGTGGGAAGTGGCCTCAAGGAGGCAGCATTTCTCCATTCCCAAATCTGGGTACTAGGACAGCAGAGCCTTTCTGGAAGTCGTTTTCCTAGGTTGTGAATTACATTGGAATGTGAATGGAGAAACCCCCATAAGTTTATGTCTCATTATTTCTTGTTGGTTTTTAAAATTTGTTTAATTGGAATAAAGCTTAGAATATTGTTTGTCCTAGGTGTACACAATCTGGTTCATTTGTACATTATATATTTCTATTCAAGTACAGATCCTCTTCCCATGTAAAGTGTTACAGAGGGCTCCACAGACCTCCCTTGCTATATGGTCGGTCTTTTTGAGATATGTATATAATATGTGTTTGTATACATATAGTAACACTAATCTTAATTTATCCATTTTCCCCACCTTTCCTTTTAGATTAGCATAGTTTGTTTTCTAAGTCTGTGAGTATCTTTCTCTGTGGAAATATGTTCATTTGTGTCAGTTATTAGATAACGCCTATAAGTGATAACATAGAATATAGGTCTTTTGCTTTCCGACTAAGCTCATGTTTCGTGATTATCTCCAGACTCATTTGTGCTGCCTCAAAGAGCAATGGTTCATTGTTTTCCATGGCTAATTGTCCATTGTGTACATGGACCACTTCTTCTTTATCCATTCACCTGTTGTTGGACATTTTGATTGCTTCACTGTCTTGGCTATTGTGAATAACGCTGCACTGTAGCTTTTGCAGCCTGTGTCTTCTCGATTCTTGTCTTCTTAAGTGAGAGGTCCAATGGTGCGCCTGCTGGATTGAATGGTACCTCCATTTTTACTTATAAACACAGCTCCTTTCTGTTCTCATTATTGGCTGTTACCACTTTACGTCTCACCAGCAGGTAGAGGGTAAACAGTTCTCGAAATCCCCTTTAGCATTTATTTTTTGTAGATATTTTCCTGATGGTTAGTTGACTGGTGTGAGTTGAAACTTTTTGTAGATTAAATTGCATGGGTCTAACACTTCCTGAGGTTGAGCTTTATCCATTTTCCTTGTTTTAAAAAAGAGAGTGAGTAACACTTACTTCTTCATACTCTCTTCTTGAAACATTTGCGTGTTTTGAATTTTTTTGTCCATTCCCTACTTCAGCACAATTTTTTAGGGAAGCTGTGTTTACAGCTCTGAGTCCTTGTGAATGTTAAGTGACCATTAGCTGTGAGTTTAAGGCTGCTTTTGCAGGAAACGGCCACAAGTTGGCAGCATTTCTCCTTTACCAACTTTGGGTACTAGGGAAACAGAGCCTTAATGGAAGTGGTGTTCTAGGTTGTAAATTAGAATGGAATGTGCCAGGAAATACCCTTTAAGTTTATGTCTCATTACTTCTTGTTCATATTTGTAATTTACTTTATTATTTTTTATCACAGCAAATTTGATTACAATGGTTTGTTTGTCCTAGGTGTGTAAGATGTGGTTCTTTCACACATATACATGTATCTATTCTTCCTCACATACTTTTCCCATGTAGGTTATGACACAATATTCAGTAGTCTTCTCCTGGTCTTCCATGGTCTTTGGTTATATATATTTCACATGATGTGTATATCTCTGTTAACCCCAATATGGTAATGTATCCAATCCTCATACCTTTCTATTTGGTGAACCATAAGTTTTTTTAATGAATCTGTGATTGCCTTTCTCTGTGGCAATTTCTTCATTGGTATCAATTTTTAGGTAACTCCTAAAAGTGATATGACAGGATATGTGTCTTTTGCTTTCTCACTTACTACAGGTGGCGTGATTACGTCTGGACTCACCTATGTTGCTGCAGATGGCATTGTTTCCCTTTTTTCACTAGGGAATATTCCATCTGTACATGGAGGAGTTCTTCTTTGTCCACCCATCTGTTGGTGGACTTTTTGGTTACTTCCATATCTTGGCTATTGTAATACTGTGCAATGCAGATTTGCCTGCCTGTGTCTTTCCAATTCTCTCTTCTTAGATTATAGGTCGAGGAGTGGGCCTGCTGGATCATATGGTAGCTCAGTGTTTACCATTTTAAGGCACCTTCATTCCGTTCTCATTCGTTGCTCTTTCCAAGTTACCTCCCACTTGAAGTTGAGAGTATGCATTTCTCGACAATACGTTCAGCATCTATTGTTTGTAGTTTTCTTGCTGATAGTTATTCTGACAATTGTGAGCTTATAACTCTTTGTGGTTGAATTCGCATGTGCCTCATAATCCGTTGAAATTGAGCTTTAAGGCATAGCCTTTCTACTTTTCAAGCTGTGATTACCCCTTAGTTCGTCAAAGTGTTCTCTTAAAGTATGTGTCACATTTTGAAATGTTTTGGCCATTACCTGCCTCAAGACATTTTCAGGGCAGTTTTCATTTACAGTCCTGCAGTACTTGTTCCTATGAAATGACCATTAGCACAGGGTTTAAAGGCGCTTTTGCAGGTAACTGCCAGAGGGCGGCAGCCTTTCTATGTTCCCCACCCTGGTAACTAGGGAAAAGACCTTGCGGCCTGTGGTGTTTCTCGGTTATAATTTAGAGTGGAGTGTGCCTGGACAAACCCATAGAAGCTGATGTCTCCTTACTTTTGTTGGATTGTTAAATTTAATTTTTATTTTTTATTGGAGTAATTTTCCACTGTGTACATGGACCACTTCTACTTTGTGCATTCCTCGGTTGATGGACATTTTCATTGCTTCCAAGTGTTGGCTCTGGTAAATATTGTTGGAGTGCAGGATTGCCAGCCTGTGACTTTTGGATTGTCATTTTTTCAGGTGATAGGCCTAGGAGTGGGTGCGATTGATTGACTGGTAGCACCGTGTTTCCCTTTTCAAAGCATCTTCTTTGTGTTGTCATTAGTGGCTCTTACCACGTCCCCCTTAGAATGGAGGGTACGCATTTCTCCCCAATCGCTTCAGCATTTATTGTTTGCAGCATTTATGCTAATGGCCCTGCTAGCTGCTGTGAGCTGACAGGTTTTTGTAATTTGGGTTTGCATGTCTTTGAAAATGCGTAAAACTCATCATTTTTCTCCGTCGTTTTCTTTTCTGTTAAAAAAAAGGAAACAGTTGGGAGTACAATATGACTCTTGCAATTGTCTTCTTGGAATGTTGCCCTCTTTTGAAATTTTTGGTCGATTTTCCACCGCAGAATTTTTTTAGAGAGCAGGTGTCATTTACCGATCTGCAAGTTTGGTGAATATTTAGAGACCTTTAGCAATGGGTTTAAAGCTGCTGTTGTGGGAAGTGGCCTCAAGGAGGCAGCATTTCTCCATTCCCAAATCTGGGTACTAGGGCAGCAGAGCCTTTCTGGATGTCGTGTTCCTAGGTTGTAAGTTACATTGGAATGTGCATGGAGAAACCCCCATAAGTTTATGTCTCATTATTTCTTCTTAGTTTTAAAAATTTTTTTTATTTGGGGTAAAGCTTAGAATATTGTTTGTCCTAGGTGTACAAAATCTGGTTCATTTGTACATTATATATGTCTATTCACGTACAGATCCTCTTCCCATGGGAAATGTTACAGAGAGTTCCGCAGACCTCCCTTGCTATATGGTCGGTCTTTTTGAGATATGTATATAATATGTGTTTGTATACATATAGTAACACTAATCTTAATTTATCCATTCCCCCCACCTTTCCTTTTAGATGAGCATAGTTTGTTTTCTAAGTCTGTGAGTAGCTTTCTCTGTGGAAATATGTTCATTTGTGTCAGTTATTAGATAACGCCTATAAGTGATATCATAGAATATAGGTCTTTTGCTTTCTGACTTAGCTCATGTTTCGTGATTATCTCCAGACTCATTTGTGGTGCCTCAAAGAGCAATGGTTCATTGTTTTCCATGGCTAATATTCCATTGTGTACATGGACCACTTCTTCTTTATCCATTCACCTGTTGTTGGACATTTTGATTGCTTCACTGTCTTGGCTATTGTGAGTAAGGCTGCACTCCAGCTTTTGCAGCCTGTGTCTTCTCGATTCTTGTCTTCTCATGTAAGATGTCCAATGGTGCGCCTGCTGGATTGAATGGTACCTCCATTTTTACTTATAAACAAAGCTCCTTTCTGTTCTCATTATTGGCTGTTGCCCTTTTATGTCTCACCAGCAGGTTGAGGGTACACAGTTCTCTAAAACCCCTTCAGCATTTACTGTTTGTAGACTTTTTGCTAATGGTTAGTCGACTGGTGTAAGTTGAAACTTTTTGTAGATTAGATTGCATGGGTCTAACACTTCCTGAGGTTGAGCTTTTATCCATTTTCCTTTTTTTTTTAAACGAGAGTGAGTAAAACTTACCTCTTCATACTCACTTCTTGAAACATTTGCCTGTTTTGAATTTTTTTGTCCATTCCCTACTTCACTATTTTTTAGGGCAGGTGTGCTTTACAGCCCTGAGTCCTTGTGAAAGTTAAGTGACCATTAGCTGTGAGTTTAAAGCTGCTCTTGCAGGAAATCGGCCACAAGGTGGCAGCATTTCTCCTTTACCAATTTTGGTTCCTAGGGAAACAGAGCCTTAATGGAAATGGTGTTCTAGGTTGTAAATTAGAATGGAATGTGCCAGGAAAAAGCCCTCTAAGTTTATGTCTCATTACTTCTTGTTCATATTTGTAATTTACTTTTTATTTTTTATCACAGCAAATTTGATTTCAATGGTTTGTTTGTTCTAGATGTGCAAGATGTGGTTCTTTCACACACATATATGTATCTATTCTTCCTCGCATCCTTTTCTCATGTAGGTTATGACACAATGTTGAGTAGTCTTCTCTTGGTCTTCCGTATGTCTTTGGTGATTATATATTTCCCTTGGTTTGTATATCTCTGTTAACCCCAATTTGGTAATGTATCCAATCCTGATACCTTTCTATTTGGTGAACCATAAGTTTTTTTAATGAATCTATGATTGCCTTTCTCTGTGGCAATTTCTTCATTGGTATCAATTTTTAGGTAACTCCTAAAAGTGATATGATAGGATATGTGTCTTTTGCTTTCTCACTTACTACAGGTGGCGTAATTACGTCTAGACTCACCTATGTTGCTGAAAATGGCGTTGTTTCCATTTTTTCACTAGCGAATATTCCATCTGTACATGGAGGAGTTCTTCTTAGTCCACCCATCTGTTGGTGGACATTTTACTTACTTCCATATATTGGCTATTGTAATACTGTGCAAAGCAGATTTGCCTGCCTGTGTCTTTCTAATTCTCTCTTCTCAGACTATAGGTCGAAGAGTGGGCCTGCTGGATCATATGGTAGCTCAATGTTTACCTTTTTAAGGCACCTCCATTCTGTTCTCATTCGTGGCTCTTTCCAAGTTACCTCCCACTGAAAGTTAAGGGTATGCATTTCTTCACGACACCTTCAGCATTTATTGTTTGTAGTTTTCTTGCTGATGGTTATTCTGACAAGTGTGAGCTTATAACTCTTTGTGGTTGAATTCGCATGTGCCTCATAATCCGTTGAAATTGAGCTTTAAGGCATAGCCTTGCTATTTTTCAAGCTGTGATTACCCCTTAGTTCTTCAAAGTGTTCTCTGAAAGTATGTGTCACATTTTGAAATGTTTTGGCCATTACCTGCCTCAAGACATTTTCAGGGCAGGTTTCATTTACAGTCCTGCAGTACTTGTTCCTATGAAATGACCATTAGCACATGCTTTAAAGGTGCCTTTGCAGGTAACTGCCAGAGGGCGGCAGCCTTTCTTTGTTCCCCACCCTGGTAACTAGGGAAAAGACCTTGCGGCCTGTGGTGTTTCTCATTTATAATTTAGAGTGGAGATTGCCCGGACAAACCCATAGAAGCTGATGTCTCCTTACTTTTGTTGGATTGTTAAATTTAATTTTTATTTTTTATTGGAGTAATTTTCCACTGTGTACATGGACCACTTCTACTTTGTGCATTCCTCGGTTGATGGACATTTTCATTGCTTCCAAGTGTTGGCTCTGGTAAATATTGCTGGAGTGCAGGATTGCCAGCCTGTGACTTTTGGATTCTCATTTTCTCAGGTGATAGGCCCAGCAGTGGGTGCGATTGATTGACTGGTAGCACCGTGTTTCCCTTTTCAAAGCACCTTCTTTGTGTTGTCATTAATGGCTCTTACCACGTCCCCCTTAGAATCGAGGGTACGCATTTCTCCCCAATCGCTTCAGCATTTATTGTTTGCAGCATTTATGCTAATGGCCGTTCTGGCTGCTGTGAGCTGATGATAGGTTTTTGTAATTTGGGTTTGCATGTCTTTGAAAATTCGTAAAACTCATCATTTTTCTCCGCCGTTTTCTTTTCTCTTAAAAAAAAGGAAACAGTTGGGAGTACAATATGACTCTTGCAATTATCTTCTTGGAATGTTGCCCTCTTTTGAAATTTTTGGTCGATTTTCCACCGCAGAATTTTTTTAGAGAGCAGGTGTCATTTACCGATCTGCAAGTTTGGTGAATATTTAGAGACCTTTAGCAATGGGTTTAAAGCTGCTGTTGTGGGAAGTGGCCTCAAGGAGGCAGCATTTCTCCATTCCCAAATCTGGGTACTAGGGCAGCAGAGCCTTTCTGGATGTCGTGTTCCTAGGTTGTAAGTTACATTGGAATGTGCATGGAGAAACCCCCATAAGTTTATGTCTCATTATTTCTTCTTAGTTTTAAAAATTTTTTTTATTTGGGGTAAAGCTTAGAATATTGTTTGTCCTAGGTGTACAAAATCTGGTTCATTTGTACATTATATATGTCTATTCACGTACAGATCCTCTTCCCATGGGAAATGTTACAGAGAGTTCCGCAGACCTCCCTTGCTATATGGTCGGTCTTTTTGAGATATGTATATAATATGTGTTTGTATACATATAGTAACACTAATCTTAATTTATCCATTCCCCCCACCTTTCCTTTTAGATGAGCATAGTTTGTTTTCTAAGTCTGTGAGTAGCTTTCTCTGTGGAAATATGTTCATTTGTGTCAGTTATTAGATAACGCCTATAAGTGATATCATAGAATATAGGTCTTTTGCTTTCTGACTTAGCTCATGTTTCGTGATTATCTCCAGACTCATTTGTGGTGCCTCAAAGAGCAATGGTTCATTGTTTTCCATGGCTAATATTCCATTGTGTACATGGACCACTTCTTCTTTATCCATTCACCTGTTGTTGGACATTTTGATTGCTTCACTGTCTTGGCTATTGTGAGTAAGGCTGCACTCCAGCTTTTGCAGCCTGTGTCTTCTCGATTCTTGTCTTCTCATGTAAGATGTCCAATGGTGCGCCTGCTGGATTGAATGGTACCTCCATTTTTACTTATAAACAAAGCTCCTTTCTGTTCTCATTATTGGCTGTTGCCCTTTTATGTCTCACCAGCAGGTTGAGGGTACACAGTTCTCTAAAACCCCTTCAGCATTTACTGTTTGTAGACTTTTTGCTAATGGTTAGTCGACTGGTGTAAGTTGAAACTTTTTGTAGATTAGATTGCATGGGTCTAACACTTCCTGAGGTTGAGCTTTTATCCATTTTCCTTTTTTTTTTAAACGAGAGTGAGTAAAACTTACCTCTTCATACTCACTTCTTGAAACATTTGCCTGTTTTGAATTTTTTTGTCCATTCCCTACTTCACTATTTTTTAGGGCAGGTGTGCTTTACAGCCCTGAGTCCTTGTGAAAGTTAAGTGACCATTAGCTGTGAGTTTAAAGCTGCTCTTGCAGGAAATCGGCCACAAGGTGGCAGCATTTCTCCTTTACCAATTTTGGTTCCTAGGGAAACAGAGCCTTAATGGAAATGGTGTTCTAGGTTGTAAATTAGAATGGAATGTGCCAGGAAAAAGCCCTCTAAGTTTATGTCTCATTACTTCTTGTTCATATTTGTAATTTACTTTTTATTTTTTATCACAGCAAATTTGATTTCAATGGTTTGTTTGTTCTAGATGTGCAAGATGTGGTTCTTTCACACACATATATGTATCTATTCTTCCTCGCATCCTTTTCTCATGTAGGTTATGACACAATGTTGAGTAGTCTTCTCTTGGTCTTCCGTATGTCTTTGGTGATTATATATTTCCCTTGGTTTGTATATCTCTGTTAACCCCAATTTGGTAATGTATCCAATCCTGATACCTTTCTATTTGGTGAACCATAAGTTTTTTTAATGAATCTATGATTGCCTTTCTCTGTGGCAATTTCTTCATTGGTATCAATTTTTAGGTAACTCCTAAAAGTGATATGATAGGATATGTGTCTTTTGCTTTCTCACTTACTACAGGTGGCGTAATTACGTCTAGACTCACCTATGTTGCTGAAAATGGCGTTGTTTCCATTTTTTCACTAGCGAATATTCCATCTGTACATGGAGGAGTTCTTCTTAGTCCACCCATCTGTTGGTGGACATTTTACTTACTTCCATATATTGGCTATTGTAATACTGTGCAAAGCAGATTTGCCTGCCTGTGTCTTTCTAATTCTCTCTTCTCAGACTATAGGTCGAAGAGTGGGCCTGCTGGATCATATGGTAGCTCAATGTTTACCTTTTTAAGGCACCTCCATTCTGTTCTCATTCGTGGCTCTTTCCAAGTTACCTCCCACTGAAAGTTAAGGGTATGCATTTCTTCACGACACCTTCAGCATTTATTGTTTGTAGTTTTCTTGCTGATGGTTATTCTGACAAGTGTGAGCTTATAACTCTTTGTGGTTGAATTCGCATGTGCCTCATAATCCGTTGAAATTGAGCTTTAAGGCATAGCCTTGCTATTTTTCAAGCTGTGATTACCCCTTAGTTCTTCAAAGTGTTCTCTGAAAGTATGTGTCACATTTTGAAATGTTTTGGCCATTACCTGCCTCAAGACATTTTCAGGGCAGGTTTCATTTACAGTCCTGCAGTACTTGTTCCTATGAAATGACCATTAGCACATGCTTTAAAGGTGCCTTTGCAGGTAACTGCCAGAGGGCGGCAGCCTTTCTTTGTTCCCCACCCTGGTAACTAGGGAAAAGACCTTGCGGCCTGTGGTGTTTCTCATTTATAATTTAGAGTGGAGATTGCCCGGACAAACCCATAGAAGCTGATGTCTCCTTACTTTTGTTGGATTGTTAAATTTAATTTTTATTTTTTATTGGAGTAATTTTCCACTGTGTACATGGACCACTTCTACTTTGTGCATTCCTCGGTTGATGGACATTTTCATTGCTTCCAAGTGTTGGCTCTGGTAAATATTGCTGGAGTGCAGGATTGCCAGCCTGTGACTTTTGGATTCTCATTTTCTCAGGTGATAGGCCCAGCAGTGGGTGCGATTGATTGACTGGTAGCACCGTGTTTCCCTTTTCAAAGCACCTTCTTTGTGTTGTCATTAATGGCTCTTACCACGTCCCCCTTAGAATCGAGGGTACGCATTTCTCCACAATCGCTTCAGCATTTATTGTTTGCAGCATTTATGCTAATGGCCCTTCTGGCTGCTGTGAGCTGATGATAGGTTTTTGTAATTTGGGTTTGCATGTCTTTGAAAATTCGTAAAACTCATCATTTTTCTCCGCCGTTTTCTTTTCTCTTAAAAAAAAGGAAACAGTTGGGAGTACAATATGACTCTTGCAATTATCTTCTTGGAAGGTTGCCCTCTTTTGAAATTTTTGGTCGATTTTCCACCGCAGAATTTTTTTAGAGAGCAGGTGTCATTTACCGATCTGCAAGTTTGGTGAATATTTAGAGACCTTTAGCAATGGGTTTAAAGCTGCTGTTGTGGGAAGTGGCCTCAAGGAGGCAGCATTTCTCCATTCCCAAATCTGGGTACTAGGGCAGCAGAGCCTTTCTGGATGTCGTGTTCCTAGGTTGTAAGTTACATTGGAATGTGCATGGAGAAACCCCCATAAGTTTATGTCTCATTATTTCTTCTTAGTTTTAAAAATTTTTTTTATTTGGGGTAAAGCTTAGAATATTGTTTGTCCTAGGTGTACAAAATCTGGTTCATTTGTACATTATATATGTCTATTCACGTACAGATCCTCTTCCCATGGGAAATGTTACAGAGAGTTCCGCAGACCTCCCTTGCTATATGGTCGGTCTTTTTGAGATATGTATATAATATGTGTTTGTATACATATAGTAACACTAATCTTAATTTATCCATTCCCCCCACCTTTCCTTTTAGATGAGCATAGTTTGTTTTCTAAGTCTGTGAGTAGCTTTCTCTGTGGAAATATGTTCATTTGTGTCAGTTATTAGATAACGCCTATAAGTGATATCATAGAATATAGGTCTTTTGCTTTCTGACTTAGCTCATGTTTCGTGATTATCTCCAGACTCATTTGTGGTGCCTCAAAGAGCAATGGTTCATTGTTTTCCATGGCTAATATTCCATTGTGTACATGGACCACTTCTTCTTTATCCATTCACCTGTTGTTGGACATTTTGATTGCTTCACTGTCTTGGCTATTGTGAGTAAGGCTGCACTCCAGCTTTTGCAGCCTGTGTCTTCTCGATTCTTGTCTTCTCATGTAAGATGTCCAATGGTGCGCCTGCTGGATTGAATGGTACCTCCATTTTTACTTATAAACAAAGCTCCTTTCTGTTCTCATTATTGGCTGTTGCCCTTTTATGTCTCACCAGCAGGTTGAGGGTACACAGTTCTCTAAAACCCCTTCAGCATTTACTGTTTGTAGACTTTTTGCTAATGGTTAGTCGACTGGTGTAAGTTGAAACTTTTTGTAGATTAGATTGCATGGGTCTAACACTTCCTGAGGTTGAGCTTTTATCCATTTTCCTTTTTTTTTTAAACGAGAGTGAGTAAAACTTACCTCTTCATACTCACTTCTTGAAACATTTGCCTGTTTTGAATTTTTTTGTCCATTCCCTACTTCACTATTTTTTAGGGCAGGTGTGCTTTACAGCCCTGAGTCCTTGTGAAAGTTAAGTGACCATTAGCTGTGAGTTTAAAGCTGCTCTTGCAGGAAATCGGCCACAAGGTGGCAGCATTTCTCCTTTACCAATTTTGGTTCCTAGGGAAACAGAGCCTTAATGGAAATGGTGTTCTAGGTTGTAAATTAGAATGGAATGTGCCAGGAAAAAGCCCTCTAAGTTTATGTCTCATTACTTCTTGTTCATATTTGTAATTTACTTTTTATTTTTTATCACAGCAAATTTGATTTCAATGGTTTGTTTGTTCTAGATGTGCAAGATGTGGTTCTTTCACACACATATATGTATCTATTCTTCCTCGCATCCTTTTCTCATGTAGGTTATGACACAATGTTGAGTAGTCTTCTCTTGGTCTTCCGTATGTCTTTGGTGATTATATATTTCCCTTGGTTTGTATATCTCTGTTAACCCCAATTTGGTAATGTATCCAATCCTGATACCTTTCTATTTGGTGAACCATAAGTTTTTTTAATGAATCTATGATTGCCTTTCTCTGTGGCAATTTCTTCATTGGTATCAATTTTTAGGTAACTCCTAAAAGTGATATGATAGGATATGTGTCTTTTGCTTTCTCACTTACTACAGGTGGCGTAATTACGTCTAGACTCACCTATGTTGCTGAAAATGGCGTTGTTTCCATTTTTTCACTAGCGAATATTCCATCTGTACATGGAGGAGTTCTTCTTAGTCCACCCATCTGTTGGTGGACATTTTACTTACTTCCATATATTGGCTATTGTAATACTGTGCAAAGCAGATTTGCCTGCCTGTGTCTTTCTAATTCTCTCTTCTCAGACTATAGGTCGAAGAGTGGGCCTGCTGGATCATATGGTAGCTCAATGTTTACCTTTTTAAGGCACCTCCATTCTGTTCTCATTCGTGGCTCTTTCCAAGTTACCTCCCACTGAAAGTTAAGGGTATGCATTTCTTCACGACACCTTCAGCATTTATTGTTTGTAGTTTTCTTGCTGATGGTTATTCTGACAAGTGTGAGCTTATAACTCTTTGTGGTTGAATTCGCATGTGCCTCATAATCCGTTGAAATTGAGCTTTAAGGCATATCCTTTCTATTTTTCAAGCTGTGATTACCCCTTAGTTCTTCAAAGTGTTCTCTTAAAGTATGTGTCACATTTGGAAATGTTTTGGCCATTACCTGCCTCAAGACATTTTCAGGGCAGGTTTCATTTACAGTCCTGCAGTACTTGTTCCTATGAAATGACCATTAGCACAGGCTTTAAAGGTGCTTTTGCAGGTAACTGCCAGAGGGCGGCAGCCTTTCTATGTTCCCCACCCTGGTAACTAGGGAAAAGCCCTTGCGGCCTGTGGTGTTTCTCGGTTATAAATTAGAGTGGAGTGTGCCTGGACAAACCCACAGAAGCTGATGTCTCCTTACTTTTGTTGGATTGTTAAATTTAATTTTTATTTTTTATTGGAGTAATTTTCCACTGTGTACATGGACCACTTCTACTTTGTGCATTCCTCGGTTGATGGACATTTTCATTGCTTCCAAGTGTTGGCTCTGGTAAATATTGTTGGAGTGCAGGATTGCCAGCCTGTGACTTTTGGATTGTCATTTTTTCAGGTGATAGGCCTAGCAGTGGGTGCGATTGATTGACTGGTAGCACCGTGTTTCCCTTTTCAAAGCACCTTCTTTGTGTTTTCATTAGTGGCTCTTACCACGTCCCCCTTAGAATCGAGGGTACGCATTTCTCCACAATCGCTTCAGCATTTATTGTTTGCAGCATTTATGCTAATGGCCCTTCTGGCTGCTGTGAGCTGATGATAGGTTTTTGTAATTTGGGTTTGCATGTCTTTGAAAATTCGTAAAACTCATCATTTTTCTCCGCCGTTTTCTTTTCTCTTAAAAAAAAGGAAACAATTGGAAGTACAATATAACTCTTGCAATTGTCCTCTTGGAAGTTTGCCCTCTTTTGAATTTTTTGGTCGATTTTCCACCGCAGAATTTTTTTAGAGAGCAGGTGTCATTTACCGATCTGCAAGTTTTGTGAATATTTAGTGACCTTTAGCAATGGGTTTAAAGCTGCTGTTGTGGGAAGTGGCCTCAAGGAGGCAGCATTTCTCCATTCCCAAATCTGGGTACTAGGACAGCAGAGCCTTTCTGGAAGTCGTTTTCCTAGGTTGTGAATTACATTGGAATGTGTATGGAGAAACCCCCATAAGTTTATGTCTCATTATTTCTTGTTGGTTTTTAAAATTTGTTTAATTGGAATAAAGCTTAGAATATTGTTTGTCCTAGGTGTACACAATCTGGTTCATTTGTACATTATATATTTCTATTCAAGTACAGATCCTCTTCCCTTGTAAAGTGTTACAGAGGGCTCCACAGACCTCCCTTGCTATATGGTCGGTCTTTTTGAGATATGTATATAATATGTGTTTGTATACATATAGTAACACTAATCTTAATTTATCCATTTTCCCCACCTTTCCTTTTAGATTAGCATAGTTTGTTTTCTAAGTCTGTGTGTATCTTTCTCTGTGGAAATATGTTCATTTGTGTCAGTTATTAGAAAACGCGTATAAGTGATATTATAGAATATAGGTCTTTTGCTTTCCGACTTAGCCCATGTTTCGTGATTATCTCCAGACTCATTTGTGGTGCCTCAAAGAGCAATGGTTCATTGTTTTCCATGGCTAATATTCCATTTTGTACATGGACCACTTCTTCTTTATCCATTCACCTGTTGTTGGACATTTTGATTGCTTCACTGTCTTGGCTATTGTGAATAAGGCTGCACTCCAGCTTTTGCAGCCTGTGTCTTCTCGATTCTTGTCTTCTCATGTAAGATGTCCAATGGTGCGCCTGCTGGATTGAATGGTACCTCCATTTTTACTTATAAACAAAGCTCCTTTCTGTTCTCATTATTGGCTGTTACCACTTTATGTCTCACCAGCAGGTTGAGGGTACACAGTTCTCTAAAACCCCTTCAGCATTTACTGTTTGTAGATATTTTCCTGATGGTTAGTTGACTGGTGTGAGTTGAAACTTTTTGTAGCTTAGATTGCATGGATCTAACACTTCCTGAGGTTGAGCTTTATCCATTTTCCTTTTTTTAAAAAGGAGAGTGAGTAAAACTTACCTCTTCATACTCTCTTCTTGAAACATTTGCGTGTTTTGAATTTTTTTGTTCATTCCCTACTTCAGCACAATTTTTTAGGGAAGCTGTGTTTACAGCTCTGAGTCCTTGTGAATGTTAAGTGACCATTAGCTGTGAGTTTAAGGCTGCTCTTGCAGGAAACGGCCACAAGTTGGCAGCATTTCTCCTTTACCAACTTTGGGTACTAGGGAAACAGAGCCTTAATAGAAGTGGTGTTCTAGGTTGTAAATTAGAATGGAATGTGCCAGGAAAAACCCTTTAAGTTTATGTCTCATTACTTCTTGTTCATAATTGTAATTTACTTTATTATTTTTTATCACAGCAAATTTGATTACAATGGTTTGTTTGTCCTTGGTGTGTAAGATGTGGTGCTTTCACACATATACATGTATCTATTCTTCCACACATACTTGTCCCATGTAGGTTATGACACAATATTCAGTAGTCTTCTCCTGGTCTTCCATGGTCTTTGGTTATATATATTTCACATGATGTGTATATCTCTGTTAACCCCAATATGGTAATGTATCCAATCCTCATACCTTTCTATTTGGTGAACCATAATTTTTTTTAATGAATCTGTGATTGCCTTTCTCTGTGGCAATTTCTTCATTGGTATCAATTTTTAGGTAACTCCTAAAAGTGATATGACAGGATATGTGTCTTTTGCTTTCTCACTTACTACAGGTGTCGTGATTACGTCTGGGCTCACCTATGTTGCTGCAGATGGCATTGTTTCCCTTTTTTCACTAGGGAATATTCCATCTGTACATGGAGGAGTTCTTCTTTGTCCACCCATCTGTTGGTGGACTTTTTGGTTACTTCCATATCTTGGCTATTGTAATAATGTGCAATGCAGATTTGCCTGCCTGTGTCTTTCCAATTCTCTCTTCTTAGATTATAGGTCGAGGAGTGGGCCTGCTGGATCATATGTTAGCTCAGTGTTTACCATTTTAAGGCACCTTCATTCCGTTCTCATTCGTTGCTCTTTCCAAGTTACCTCCCACTTGAAGTTGAGAGTATGCATTTCTCGACAATACGTTCAGCATCTATTGTTTGTAGTTTTCTTGCTGATAGTTATTCTGACAAGTATGAGCTTATAACTCTTTGTGGTTGAATTCGCATGTGCCTCATAATCCGTTGAAATTGAGCTTTAAGGCATAGCCTTGCTATTTTTCAAGCTGTGATTACCCCTTAGTTCTTCAAAGTGTTCTCTGAAAGTATGTGTCACATTTTGAAATGTTTTGGCCATTACCTGCCTCAAGACATTTTCAGGGCAGTTTTCATTTACAGTCCTGCAGTACTTGTTCCTATGAAATGACCATTAGCACAGGGTTTAAAGGCGCTTTTGCAGGTAACTGCCAGAGGGCGGCAGCCTTTCTATGTTCCCCACCCTGGTAACTAGGGAAAAGACCTTGCGGCCTGTGGTGTTTCTCGGTTATAATTTAGAGTGGAGTGTGCCCGGACAAACCCATAGAAGCTGATGTCTCCTTACTTTTGTTGGATTGTTAAATTTAATTTTTATTTTTTATTGGAGTAATTTTCCACTGTGTACATGGACCACTTCTACTTTGTGCATTCCTCGGTTGATGGACATTTTCATTGCTTCCAAGTGTTGGCTCTGGTAAATATTGTTGGAGTGCAGGATTGCCAGCCTGTGACTTTTGGATTGTCATTTTTTCAGGTGATAGGCCTAGGAGTGGGTGCGATTGATTGACTGGTAGCACCGTGTTTCCCTTTTCAAAGCATCTTCTTTGTGTTGTCATTAGTGGCTCTTACCACGTCCCCCTTAGAATGGAGGGTACGCATTTCTCCCCAATCGCTTCAGCATTTATTGTTTGCAGCATTTATGCTAATGGCCCTGCTAGCTGCTGTGAGCTGACAGGTTTTTGTAATTTGGGTTTGCATGTCTTTGAAAATGCGTAAAACTCATCATTTTTCTCCGTCGTTTTCTTTTCTGTTAAAAAAAAGGAAACAGTTGGGAGTACAATATGACTCTTGCAATTGTCTTCTTGGAATGTTGCCCTCTTTTGAAATTTTTGGTCGATTTTCCACCGCAGAATTTTTTTAGAGAGCAGGTGTCATTTACCGATCTGCAAGTTTGGTGAATATTTAGAGACCTTTAGCAATGGGTTTAAAGCTGCTGTTGTGGGAAGTGGCCTCAAGGAGGCAGCATTTCTCCATTCCCAAATCTGGGTACTAGGGCAGCAGAGCCTTTCTGGATGTCGTGTTCCTAGGTTGTAAGTTACATTGGAATGTGCATGGAGAAACCCCCATAAGTTTATGTCTCATTATTTCTTCTTAGTTTTAAAATTTTTTTTTATTTGGGGTAAAGCTTAGAATATTGTTTGTCCTAGGTGTACAAAATCTGGTTCATTTGTACATTATATATGTCTATTCACGTACAGATCCTCTTCCCATGGGAAATGTTACAGAGAGTTCCGCAGACCTCCCTTGCTATATGGTCGGTCTTTTTGAGATATGTATATAATATGTGTTTGTATACATATAGTAACACTAATCTTAATTTATCCATTCCCCCCACCTTTCCTTTTAGATGAGCATAGTTTGTTTTCTAAGTCTGTGAGTAGCTTTCTCTGTGGAAATATGTTCATTTGTGTCAGTTATTAGATAACGCCTATAAGTGATATCATAGAATATAGGTCTTTTGCTTTCTGACTTAGCTCATGTTTCGTGATTATCTCCAGACTCATTTGTGGTGCCTCAAAGAGCAATGGTTCATTGTTTTCCATGGCTAATATTCCATTGTGTACATGGACCACTTCTTCTTTATCCATTCACCTGTTGTTGGACATTTTGATTGCTTCACTGTCTTGGCTATTGTGAGTAAGGCTGCACTCCAGCTTTTGCAGCCTGTGTCTTCTCGATTCTTGTCTTCTCATGTAAGATGTCCAATGGTGCGCCTGCTGGATTGAATGGTACCTCCATTTTTACTTATAAACAAAGCTCCTTTCTGTTCTCATTATTGGCTGTTGCCCTTTTATGTCTCACCAGCAGGTTGAGGGTACACAGTTCTCTAAAACCCCTTCAGCATTTACTGTTTGTAGACTTTTTGCTAATGGTTAGTCGACTGGTGTAAGTTGAAACTTTTTGTAGATTAGATTGCATGGGTCTAACACTTCCTGAGGTTGAGCTTTTATCCATTTTCCTTTTTTTTTAAACGAGAGTGAGTAAAACTTACCTCTTCATACTCACTTATTGAAACATTTGCCTGTTTTGAATTTTTTTGTCCATTCCCTACTTCACTATTTTTTAGGGCAGGTGTGCTTTACAGCCCTGAGTCCTTGTGAAAGTTAAGTGACCATTAGCTGTGAGTTTAAAGCTGCTCTTGCAGGAAATCGGCCACAAGGTGGCAGCATTTCTCCTTTACCAATTTTGGTTCCTAGGGAAACAGAGCCTTAATGGAAATGGTGTTCTAGGTTGTAAATTAGAATGGAATGTGCCAGGAAAAAGCCCTCTAAGTTTATGTCTCATTACTTCTTGTTCATATTTGTAATTTACTTTTTATTTTTTATCACAGCAAATTTGATTTCAATGGTTTGTTTGTTCTAGATGTGCAAGATGTGGTTCTTTCACACACATATATGTATCTATTCTTCCTCGCATCCTTTTCTCATGTAGGTTATGACACAATGTTGAGTAGTCTTCTCTTGGTCTTCCGTATGTCTTTGGTGATTATATATTTCCCTTGGTTTGTATATCTCTGTTAACCCCAATTTGGTAATGTATCCAATCCTGATACCTTTCTATTTGGTGAACCATAAGTTTTTTTAATGAATCTATGATTGCCTTTCTCTGTGGCAATTTCTTCATTGGTATCAATTTTTAGGTAACTCCTAAAAGTGATATGATAGGATATGTGTCTTTTGCTTTCTCACTTACTACAGGTGGCGTAATTACGTCTAGACTCACCTATGTTGCTGAAAATGGCGTTGTTTCCATTTTTTCACTAGCGAATATTCCATCTGTACATGGAGGAGTTCTTCTTAGTCCACCCATCTGTTGGTGGACATTTTACTTACTTCCATATATTGGCTATTGTAATAGTGTGCAAAGCAGATTTGCCTGCCTGTGTCTTTCTAATTCTCTCTTCTCAGACTATAGGTCGAAGAGTGGGCCTGCTGGATCATATGGTAGCTCAATGTTTACCTTTTTAAGGCACCTCCATTCTGTTCTCATTCGTGGCTCTTTCCAAGTTACCTCCCACTGAAAGTTAAGGGTATGCATTTCTCCACGACACCTTCAGCATTTATTGTTTGTAGTTTTCTTGCTGATGGTTATTCTGACAAGTGTGAGCTTATAACTCTTTGTGGTTGAATTCGCATGTGCCTCATAATCCGTTGAAATTGAGCTTTAAGGCATATCCTTTCTATTTTTCAAGCTGTGATTACCCCTTAGTTCTTCAAAGTGTTCTCTTAAAGTATGTGTCACATTTGGAAATGTTTTGGCCATTACCTCCCTCAAGACATTTTGAGGGCAGGTTTCATTTACAGTCCTGCAGTACTTGTTCCTATGAAATGACCATTAGCACAGGCTTTAAAGGTGCTTTTGCAGGTAACTGCCAGAGGGCGGCAGCCTTTCTATGTTCCCCACCCTGGTAACTAGGGAAAAGCCCTTGCGGCCTGTGGTGTTTCTCGGTTATAAATTAGAGTGGAGTGTGCCTGGACAAACCCACAGAAGCTGATGTCTCCTTACTTTTGTTGGATTGTTAAATTTAATTTTTATTTTTTATTGGAGTAATTTTCCACTGTGTACATGGACCACTTCTACTTTGTGCATTCCTCGTTTGATGGACATTTTCATTGCTTCCAAGTGTTGACTCTGGTAAATATTGTTGGAGTGCAGGATTGCCAGCCTGTGACTTTTGGATTGTCATTTTTTCAGGTGATAGGCCTAGCAGTGGGTGCGATTGATTGACTGGTAGCACCGTGTTTCCCTTTTCAAAGCACCTTCTTTGTGTTTTCATTAGTGGCTCTTACCACGTCCCCCTTAGAAACGACGGTACGCATTTCTCCACAACCGCTTCAGCATTTATTGTTTGCAGCATTTATGCTAATGGCCCTTCTGGCTGCTGTGAGCTGATGATAGGTTTTTGTAATTTGGGTTTGCATGTCTTTGAAAATTCGTAAAACTCATCATTTTTCTCCGCCGTTTTCTTTTCTCTTAAAAAAAAGGAAACAATTGGAAGTACAATATAACTCTTGCAATTGTCCTCTTGGAAGTTTGCCCTCTTTTGAATTTTTTGGTCGATTTTCCACCGCAGAATTTTTTTAGAGAGCAGGTGTCATTTACCGATCTGCAAGTTTTGTGAATATTTAGTGACCTTTAGCAATGGGTTTAAAGCTGCTGTTGTGGGAAGTGGCCTCAAGGAGGCAGCATTTCTCCATTCCCAAATCTGGGTACTAGGACAGCAGAGCCTTTCTGGAAGTCGTTTTCCTAGGTTGTGAATTACATTGGAATGTGTATGGAGAAACCCCCATAAGTTTATGTCTCATTATTTCTTGTTGGTTTTTAAAATTTGTTTAATTGGAATAAAGCTTAGAATATTGTTTGTCCTAGGTGTACAAAATCTGGTTCATTTGTACATTATATATTTCTATTCAAGTACAGATCCTCTTCCCATGTAAAGTGTTACAGAGGGCTCCACAGACCTCCCTTGCTATATGGTCGGTCTTTTTGAGATATGTATATAATATGGAGTTGTATGTATATAGTAGCACTAATCTTAATTTATCCATTCCCCCCACCTTTCCTTTTAGATGAGCATAGTTTGTTTTCTAAGTCTGTGAGTGTCTTTCTCTTTGGGAATATGTTCATTTGTGTCAGTTTTTAGATAACGCCTATAAGTGATAACATAGAATATAGGTCTTTTGCTTTCCGACTAAGCTCATGTTTCGTGATTATCTCCAGACTCATTTGTGCTGCCTCAAAGAGCAATGGTTCATTGTTTTCCATGGCTAATTGTCCATTGTGTACATGGACCACTTCTTCTTTATCCATTCACCTGTTGTTGGACATTTTGATTGCTTCACTGTCTTGGCTATTGTGAATAACGCTGCACTGTAGCTTTTGCAGCCTGTGTCTTCTCGATTCTTGTCTTCTTAAGTGAGAGGTCCAATGGTGCGCCTGCTGGATTGAATGGTACCTCCATTTTTACTTATAAACACAGCTCCTTTCTGTTCTCATTATTGGCTGTTACCACTTTACGTCTCACCAGCAGGTAGAGGGTAAACAGTTCTCGAAATCCCCTTTAGCATTTATTTTTTGTAGATATTTTCCTGATGGTTAGTTGACTGGTGTGAGTTGAAACTTTTTGTAGATTAGATTGCATGGGTCTAACACTTCCTGAGGTTGAGCTTTATCCATTTTCCTTTTTTTAAAAAAGAGAGTGAGTAACACTTACTTCTTCATACTCTCTTCTTGAAACATTTGCGTGTTTTGAATTTTTTTGTCCATTCCCTACTTCAGCACAATTTTTTAGGGAAGCTGTGTTTACAGCTCTGAGTCCTTGTGAATGTTAAGTGACCATTAGCTGTGAGTTTAAGGCTGCTTTTGCAGGAAACGGCCACAAGTTGGCAGCATTTCTCCTTTACCAACTTTGGGTACTAGGGAAACAGAGCCTTAATGGAAGTGGTGTTCTAGGTTGTAAATTAGAATGGAATGTGCCAGGAAATACCCTTTAAGTTTATGTCTCATTACTTCTTGTTCATATTTGTAATTTACTTTATTATTTTTTATCACAGCAAATTTGATTACAATGGTTTGTTTGTCCTAGGTGTGTAAGATGTGGTTCTTTCACACATATACATGTATCTATTCTTCCTCACATACTTTTCCCATGTAGGTTATGACACAATATTCAGTAGTCTTCTCCTGGTCTTCCATGGTCTTTGGTTATATATATTTCACTTGATGTGTATATCTCTGTTAACCCCAATACGGTAATGTATCCAATCCTCATACCTTTCTATTTGGTGAACCATAAGTTTGTTTAATGAATCTACGATTGCCTTTCTCTGTGGCAATTTCTTCATTGGTATCAATTTTTAGGTAACTCCTAAAAGTGATATGATAGGATATGTGTCTTTTGCTTTCTCACTTACTACAGGGGGCGTAATTACATCTAGACTCACCTATGTTGCTGAAAATAGCGTTGTTTCCATTTTTTTCACTAGCGAATATTCCATCTGTACATGGAGGAGTTCTTCTTAGTCCACCCATCTGTTGGTGGACATTTTACTTACTTCCATATATTGGCTATTGTAATACTGTGCAAAGCAGATTTGCCTGCCTGTGTCTTTCTAATTCTCTCTTCTCAGACTATAGGTCGAGGAGTGGGCCTGCTGGATCATATGGTAGCTCAATATTTACCTTTTTAAGGCACCTCCATTCTGTTCTCATTCGTGGCTCTTTCCAAGTTACCTCCCACTGAAAGTTAAGGGTATGCATTTCTCCACGACACCTTCAGCATTTATTGTTTGTAGTTTTCTTGCTGATGGTTATTCTGACAAGTGTGAGCTGATACCTCTTTGTGGTTGAATTCGCATGTGCCTCATAATCCGTTGAAACTGAGCTTTAAGGCATGTCCTTTTTAGTTTTCAAGCTGTGATTACCCCTTAGTTCTTCAAAGTGTTCTGTTAAAGTATGTGTCACATTTTGAAATGTTTTGGCCATTACCTCCCTCAAGACATTTTGAGGGCAGGTTTCATTTACAGTCCTGCAGTACTTGTTCCTATGAAATGACCATTAGCACAGGCTTTAAAGGTGCTTTTGCAGGTAACTGCCAGAGGGCGGCAGCCTTTCTATGTTCCCCACCCTGGTAACTAGGGAAAAGCCCTTGCGGCCTGTGGTTTTTCTCGGTTATAAATTAGAGTGGAGTGTGCCTGGACAAACCCACAGAAGCTGATGTCTCCTTACTTTTGTTGGATTTTTATATTTAATTTTTATTTTTTATTGGAGTAATTTTCCACTGTGTACATGGACCACTTCTACTTTGTGCATTCCTCGGTTGATGGACATTTTCATTGCTTCCAAGTGTTGGCTCTGGTAAATATTGTTGGAGTGCAGGATTGCCAGACTGTGACTTTTGGATTCTTATTTTCTCAGGTGATAGTCCCAGCAGTGGGTGCGATTGATTGACTGGTAGCACCGTGTTTCCCTCTTCAAAGTACTTTGTTTGTGTTGTCTTTAGTGGCTCTTACCACGTCCCCCTTAGAATCGAGGGTACGCATTTCTCCCCAATCGCTTCAGCATTTATTGTTTGCAGCATCTATGCTAATGGCCCTGCTGGCTGCTGTGAGCTGACAGGTTTTTGTAATTTGGGTTTGCATGTCTTTGAAAATTCGTAAAACTCATCATTTTTCTCTGTCGTTTTCTTTTCTGTTAAAAAAAAAGGAAACAATTGGGAGTACAATATGACTCTTTCAATTGTCTTCTTGGAATATTGCCCTCTTTTGAAATTTTTGGTCGATTTTCCACTGCAGAATTTTTTTAGAGAGCAGGTGTCATTTACCGAACTGCAAGTTTGGTGAATATTTAGAGACCTTTAGCAATGGGTTTAAAGCTGCTGTTGTGGGAAGTGGCCTCAAGGAGGCAGCATTTCTCCATTCCCAAATCTGGGTACTAGGGCAGCAGAGCCTTTCTGGATGTCGTGTTCCTAGGTTGTAAGTTACATTGGAATGTGCATGGAGAAACCCCCATAAGTTTATGTCTCATTATTTCTTCTTAGTTTTAAAAATTTTTTTATTTGGGGTAAAGCTTAGACTATTGTTTCTCCTAGGTGAACAAAATCTGGTTCATTTGTATATTATATATGTCTATTCACGTACAGATCCTCTTCCCATGTAAAATGTTACAGAGGGTTCCGCAGACCTCCCTTGCTATATGGTCGGTCTTTTTGAGATATGTATATAATATGTGTTTGTATACATATAGTAACACTAATCTTAATTTATCCATTCCCCTCACCTTTCCTTTTAGATGAGCATAGTTTGTTTTCTACGTCTGTGAGTGTCTTTCTCTGTGGAAATATGTTCATTTCTGTCAGTTATTAGATAACGCCTATAAATGATATCATAGAATATAGGTCTTTTGCTTTCCTTCTTAGCTCATGTTTCGTGATTATCTCCAGACTCATTTGTGGTGCCTCAAAGAGCAATGGTTCATGGTTTTCCATGGTTAATATTCAATTGTGTACATGGACCACTTCTTCTTTATCCATTCACCTGTTGTTGGACATTTTGATTGCTTCCCTGTCTTGGCTATTGTGACTAAGGCTGCACTGCAGCTTTTGCAGCCTGTGTCTTCTCGATTCTTGTCTTCTCAGGTGAGAGGTCCAATGGTGCGCCTGCTGGATTGAATGGTACCTCCATTTTTACTTTTAAACACAGCTCCTTTCTGTTCATTATTGGCTGTTGCCCTTTTATGTCTCACCAACAGGTAGAGGGTACACAGTTCTCTAAAACCCCTTCAGCATTTACTGTTTGTAGACTTTTTGCTAATGGTTAGTCGACTGGTGTAAGTTGAAACTTTTTATAGTTTAGATTGCATGGGTCTAACACTTCCTGAGGTTGAGCTTTTATCCATTTTCTTTTTTAAACGAGAGTGAGCAAAACTTACCTCTTCTTACTCAGTTCTTGAAACATTTGCTTGTTTTGAATTTTTTTTGTCCATTCCCTACTTCAGCACAATTTTTTATGGCAGGTGTGCTTTACAGCCCTGAGTCCTTGTGAAAGTTAAGTGACCATTAGCTGTGAGTTTAAAGCTGCTCTTGCAGGAAACGGCCACAAGGTGGCAGCATTTCTCCTTTGCCAATTTTGGTTACTAGAGAAACAGAGCCTTAATGGAAGTGGTGTTCCAGGTTGTAAATTAGAATGGAATGTGCCAGGAGAAACCCCCATAAGTTTATGTCTCATTATTTCTTTTTCTTCTTGTTAATTTTTTAAATTGGTGTAAAGATTAGAATTTTGTTTCTCCTAGGGGTACACAATCTGGTTCTTTTGTACATTATATATGTGTAATCTACAGATCCACTTCCCATGTAAAATATTACAGAGTGTTACATAGACCTCCCTTGTTATATGGTCGGTATTTTTCAAATATGTATATAGTATGCATTTGGATATGTATAGTAACACTAATCTCATTTATCCATTCCCCCCACCTTCCCTTTTAGATGAGCATAGTTGGTTTTCTAAGTCTGTGAGTGTCTTTCTCTGTGGAAATATGTTCATTTGTGTCACTTATGAGAAAACGCCTATAAGGTACAACATAGGATATAGGTCTTTTGCTTTCCGATGTACCTCATTGTTTGTGATTATCTCCAGGCTCATCTATCGTGCCTCAAAGAGCAGTGTTTCATTGTTTTTCATGGTTAATATTCGATTGTTTACATGGACCCCTTCTTATTTATCCATTCACCTGTTGATGGGCATTTTGGTTCCTTCCCATTTTGGCTATTGGGAATAAGGCTGCACTGCAGCTTTTGCAGCCTGTGTCTTTTCGATTCTGGTCTTCTCAGGTGACAGGCCCAGTGGTGTGCCTGCTGGATTGAATGGTACCTCAATTTTTACTTTTATACGCAGCTCGTTTTTGTTCTCATTAGTCGCTGTTAACCACTTTACATCTCACCAGCACCTAGAGGTTACACAGTTCTCGACAACCCCCTCAGTATTTATTGTTTGTAGACTTTTTGCTGATGGTCAGTAGACAGGTGAGAGTTGAAATCTTTTGGTTGATTAGATTGCATGAGTCCAATAATTCCTGACATTGAGCTTTTATCCATTTTCCTGTTTTTTTTAAAGAGAGTGAGGAATGCTTACCTCTTCATACTATCTTTTTGAAACATTTGCCTGTTTTGAATTTTTTTGTCCTTTCCCTACCTGAGCAGCATTTTTGATGGCAGGTGTCCTTTACAGCCCTGATTCCTTGTGAATTTTAAGTGACCATTAGCTGTGGGTTTAAAGCTGCTCTTGCGTGAAACGGCCACAAGGCGGCAGCATTTCTCCTTTAACAAATCTGATTCCTAGGGCAACAGAGCCTTATTGGAAGTTTTGTGCTAGGCTGTAAATTAGAATGGAATGTGCCAGGAAAAAGCCCTTTAAGTTTATGTGTCATTACTTCTTGTTTGTATTTTTAACATAATTTTTATTTGTAATCACAGCAAATTTGATTACAATGGTTTGTTTGTTCTAGGTGTGCAAGATGTGATTCTTTTACACATATACATACATGTATTCTTCTTCGGATCGTTTTCCCATGTAGGTTATGACACAATGTTGAGTAGTCTTCTCTTGGTATGCCGTAAGTCTTTGGTGATTATATATTTCACATGTGTTTGTATATCTCTGTTAACTCCAATATTGTAATGTATCCAATCCTCATACCTTTCTATTTGGTGAACCATAAGTTTGTTTAATGAATCTGTGAATGCCTTTCTCTGTGGAAATATCTTCATTGGTATCAATTTTTAAGTAACACCTATAAGTGATATCATCGGATATTTGTCTTTCACTTTCTCACTTACTACCACTTGAGTGATTACCTGTAGACTCATCTATGGTGCTGCAAATGGCATTGTTTCATTTTTTTCCTAGCTAATATTCCATCAGTACATATAGCAGTTCTTCTTTGTCCACGCCTCTGTTGTTGGACTTTTTGGTTGCTTCCATGTCTTAGCTATTTTAATACTGCTGCAGTGCAGATTTGCCTGCCTGTGTCTTTCCAATTCTGTCTTCTTCTGCTGCAGTGCAGATTTGCCTGCCTGTGTCTTTCCAATTCTGTCTTCTTAGTTTATAGGCCCAGGAGTTTGCATGCTGAATCCTATAGTAGCTCAATGTTTACCTTTTAAAGGCACCTCCATTCTGTTCCCATTAGTGACTCTTACCTGGTTACGTCCCACTTCAAATTGAGGGTAAGCATTTCTCCACAACCCCTTCAGCACTGATCACTTGTAGTTTTTTTGCTGATGGGTATTCTGACTGGTGTGAGCTGATTCCTTTTTGTGGTTGGATTTGCATGTGTCTCAAAATGCCTTGAAATTGAGCTTTCAGGCACGTCTTTTTATTTTTCAAACTCTGAGTACAGCTTAATTCTTCAAATTGTTCTCTTGAAATATGTGGCACATTTTGAAATATTTTGTCCTTTACCTGTGTCAAGACATTTTGCGGGCAAGTTTCATTTACAGCCCTGCAGTGCTTGTGCATATGAAGTGACCATTAGCACAGATTTTAAAGCTGCTGTTGCAGTTAAAGGCTAGAGGGCAACAGCATTTCTAACTTCGTCAGTCTGGTACCTAGGGAAACAGACCTTCCTGCCAGTGGTGTTCCTTGGTTATAAATTAGAATGGAATGTGCCCTGATAAACCCCCAAAAGCTTATGTGTCCTTACTTATGTTTGCTTTTTAAATTTAATTTATATTTTTTATTGTAGTAATATTCTATTGTGTACATGGACCACTTCTTCTTGGTGCATTCCTCTGTTGATGGACATTTTCATTGCTTCTAAGTGTTGGCTATGGTAAATATTGCTGGAGTGCACTGTTGCCAGCCTGTGACTTTTGATTCTCATTTTCTCAGGTGATAGGCCCAGTAATGGGTATGCTTCACTGACTCGTAGCTCAATGTTTACCTTTTCAAGGCACCTCCATTGTGTTTTCATTAGGGGCTCTTACCACGTCCCACTTACTACTGAGGGTACACATTTCTCCACAACCCCTTCAATATTTACTGTTTGCAGAATTTTTGCTTATGGCCATTCTGACTGGTGTGAGCTGATAGGTTTTTGTAGTTTGGATTTGCATGTCTTTAATAATTCCTAATGTTCAGCATTTTCCCACGCCTTCCTCTTTTCTTTAAAAAAAAGAAAAAAAATGTGTGAGTACAATATACCTCTTGAAATAGTCTTCTTGGAAGGTTGCCATCTTTTGAATTTTGTGGTCGATTTTCAACCCCCGGGTTTTTTTTGAGAGCAGGTGTCATTTACATGCCTGCAATGATTGTGAATATTTAGTGACCATTAGCCCTGGGTTTAAAGCTGCTGTTGTGGGAAACGGCCACAAGGCGGCAGCATTTCTCCATTCCCAAAACTGGTTACTAGGGCAGCAGGGCCTTTCTGGAAGTCGTGTTCCTAGGTTGTAAATTAGAATGGAATGTGCCAGGAAAAAGACCCTGTAGTTTGTCTCATTACTTCTTGTTCATTATTTTAATTTTTAGAATATTGTTTTTCCTAGGTGTACACATTCTGTTTCAATTGTACATTACATATATTTCTTCATGTACAGATCACCTTCTCATGTAAATTATTTAGAGTGTTCCATAGACCTCCATTTCTATATGGTTGGTCTTTTTGATATATGTATTTAATACGTATTTCTATACGTATGCTCACTGTAATCCTAAACATAAGCATAGTTTGTCTTCTAACTCTGAGTGTCTTTCTCTGTGGAAATATGTTCATTTGTGTCAGTTGTTAGGTAAAACCTATAAGTAATATCATAGTATATTTGTCTTTTGCTTTCCGAATTACCTCATGTTCTGTGATTATATCTAGGCTCATCTACGGTGCTGCAAAGAGCAGTGTTTCATTGTTTTCCATGGCAAATATTCCATTGTGTACCCCGACCACTTCTTCTTTGTCTATTCATGTTGATGGGCCTTTTGGTTGCTTCCTTGTCTTGCCTATTGTGAATATTGCTGCAGTGCAGCTTTTGCAGCCTGTGTCTTCTTGATTCTGCTCTTCTCTGGTGATAGGCCCAGCTCTGGTCCTGCTGGATCAAATGGTTGCTCAATTTTTACTTTTAAACGCAGCTCCTTTGTCTTCTCATTATTGGCTCTTACCACTTTACATCTCACCAGCCGCTACAGGGCACAGAATTCGCTAAAAACCCTTCAGCATTTATTGTTCGTAGACGTTTTGCTGATGGTTATTTGACTGGTGCGAGTTGAAACCTTTTGTAGATTAGATTTGCATTAGTCTAATAATTCTTTATGTTGCGTTTATATCCATTTTCCTTTTTTAAAAAAAGTGAGTAAAACTTACCCCTTAAAAAAAAGTGAGTAAAACTTACCAATGATCTTCTTGAAAAATTTGCTGTGTGTTGAGTTTTTTGCCCATTCCCTGCCTCAGGACATTTTTTGAGGGCAGGTGTCCTTTAGAGCCCTGAGTCCTTGTGAATATTAACTGACCATTACCTGTGGGGTTAAAGCTGGTCTTGCGTTAAACGGCCACAAGGAGGCAGCATTTCTACATTTCCAACTCTCGGCACTTGGGCAACAGAGCCTTCCTGGAAATCGTGTTAGTAGGCTGAGAATTAGAGTGGAATGTGCCAAGACAACACCCAACAGCTTATATCTCCTTACTTTCTGTTTGTTTTTTAAATTTATTTTTTATTAGAGCAAATTTGATTAAAATGTTGTGTTTCTACTAGGTGTACAGAATCTGGTTCATTATATATATGTATCTATTGATCTTTGGATCTTATCCCATGTAGGTTATTACAGAGTGTTGAGTAGACCTCTGTAGGTATAGCCTAGGTTTTGGTGATTTATATTTTTCATATGTGTTAGTATAGGTCTGTCATCCAGCATATCCTAATTTATACATTGCTCACACCTTTCCATTTGGTTAAATATAATTTTGTTTTCTTCATCCATTAGGGCCCTTGTCTTGGAAATAAGTTCAAGTGTATCAATTTTTAGGTAAAACCTAAAAGTGATATCATAGGATATCTGTCTTTCAGTTTCTTCGTTACTTCAAGTTGTGTGATTATCTCTAGGTCTTTCTATGGTGTTGCAAACGTCTCTGTTTCATTCTTTTCCATGGCTAATATTCGACTGTGTACAATGAAAACTTATTCTTTGTGCATTCATCTGTTGAAGGACATTTTGGTTGTTTCCAACTTTTGGCTATGGTAAATATTGCTGCAGTGCAGGATTGCCAGCCTGTGTCTTTTGGATTCTGGTCTTCTAATGTGATAGTCCCAGCAGTGGGCTTTCCAGATCATATAGTAGCTCAATGTTTACTTTTAAACTCACCTCCATTATGTTCTCACTACTGGCTGTTACCAGTTTACATCCAACCAGCAGCCTGAGGGTACACAGTTCTCTAATACCCGTTCAGCATTTATCATTTGTAGATTTTTTGGTGATGATCATTCTGACTGTTGTGAGGTAAATGTTTTTGTAGATTGGATTAGCATGTCTTTATTAATTCAAGATTTCAGCATTTTTCCATGCCCACTGCTGGGGCTATCACCTGAGAAGATGAGGATGAAAAAGACAGAAGTTGGCAATCCTGCACTGCAGCAACATTTACCATAGCCAATATTTGGAAGCAATGAATATATGCGTCACCAGAGAAATGCACAAAGAAGATGTGCTCCATGTACACAATGGAATATTACTCCAATAAAAATAAAAATTAAATTTAAAAAACAAACAAAAGTAAGGACACATCAGCTTTTGTGGGTTTATCGGGGCACATTCCATGCTAATTTATAGCCCAGGAACACCACTGGCCGGAAGGACTGTTTCACTAGTTACCAGAGTGGGAAAGGTAGGAAGGCTGCCGCCCTCTAGCCGTTACCTGCAAAAACAGCTTTAAAGTCTGGGCTAATGGTCACTTCATATAAATAAGAACTGCAGGACTGTAAATGAAACCTGCCCTCAAAATATCTTGAAGGAGGTAATGGCCAAAAAATTTCAAAATGTGACACATATTTTAAGAAAACACGTTGAAGAACTCAGCTGTAAACACAGTTTAAAAAATTAAAAGGACAGGCCTTAAAGCTCAATTTCAACGGATTATGAGACACATGAAAATTCAACCACAAAGAGGTATCAGAATAACCATTGGCAAGAAAATTACAAACAATAAATGCTGAAGGTATTGTGGAGAAATGCATACCCTCAACTTTAAGTGGAACGTAACTTGGAAAGAGCCACTAATGAGAACAGAATGCAGGTGCCTTAAAATGGTAAACATTGAGTTAACATATCATCCAGCATGACCATTCCTGGACCTATAATCTAAGAAGATAGAATTGGAAGGATACAGACAGGCATATCTGCATTGCACAGTATTACAATAGCCAAGATAGACATGGAAGTAACAAAAAAGTCCACCAACAGATGCGTGGACAAAGAAGAACTGCTACATGTACAGCTTGAATATTCGCTAGTGAAAAAAAGAAACAATGCGATTTGCAGCACCATAGATGAGTCTAGACGTAATCACACCACCTGTAGTAAGTGAGAAAGAAAAAGACACATATCCTATCATATCACTTTTAGGAGTTACTTATAAATTGATACCAATGAAGATATTTCCACAGAGAAAGGCAATCACAGATTCATTAAAAAAACTTATGGTTCACCAAATAGAAAGGTATGAGGATTGGATACATTACCATATTGGGGTTAACAGAAATATACACACCATGTGAAATATATATCACCAAAGACCTACGGAAGACCAGGAGAAGACTAATCAATATTTTGTCATAACCTACATGGGAAAAGGATGTGAGGAAGAATAGATACATGTGTATGTGTGAAAGAACCACATCTTACACACCTAGGAGAAACAAACCATTGTAATCAAATTTGCTGTGATAAAAAATAAAAAGTAAATTACAAATATGAACAAGAAGTAATGAGACATAAACTTAAAGGGCTTTTTTCTGGCACATTCCATTCTAATTTACAACCTAGAACACCACTTCCATTAAGGCTCTGTTTCCCTAGTAAACAAAATTGGTAAAGGAGGAATGCTGCCACCTTGTGGCCGTTTCCTGCCAGAGCAGCTTTAAACTCACAGGTAATGGTCACTTAACATTCACAAGGACTCAGGGCTGTAAAGGACACCTGCCCTAAAAAATTGTGCTGAAGTAGGGAATGGACAAAAAAATTCAAAACAGACAAATGTTTCAAGAAGTGAGTATGAAGAGGTAAATTTTACTCACTCTCCTTTAAAAAAACAAGGGGCTTCCCTGGTGGCGCAGTGGTTGAGAATCTGCCTGCCAATGCAGGGGACACGGGTTCGAGCCCTGGTCTGGGAAGATCCCACATACCGCGGAGCAACTAAGCCCGTGAGCCACAACTACTGAGCCTGCGCATCTGGATATTGTGCTCCGCAATGGGAGGCCGCAACAGTGAGAGGCCTGCGCACTGCGATGAAGAGTGGCCCCCACTTGCCACAACTTGAGAAAGCCCACGCACAGAAACGAAGACCCAACACAGACAAAAATAAATAATAAATAAATAATTAATTAATTAATTAATTAATTAAAAATAAAAAGGAAAATGGATTACAGCTCAACCTCAGGAAGTGTTAGACCCATGCAATCTAATCTCCAAAATGTTTCAACTTACACCAGTCGACTGACCGTCAGCAAAAAGTCTACAAACAATAAATGCTGAAGGGGTTTTAGCGAACTGTGTACCCTCTACCTGCTGGTGAGACGTAAACTGGTAACAGCCAATAACGAGAACAGAAAGGAGTTGTGTTTAAAAGTAAAAATGGAGGTACCATTCAATCCAGCAGGCGCACCATTGGACCTCTCACCTGAGAAGACAAGAATCGAGAAGACACAGGCTGCAAAAGCTGCAGTGCAGCCTTATTCCCAATAGCCAAGACAGTGAAGCAATCAAAATGTCCAACAGCAGGTGAATGGATAAAGAAGAAGTGGTCCATGTACACAATGGAATATTAGCCATGGAAAACCATGAACCATTGCTCTTTGAGGCACCACAAATGAGTCTGGAGATAATCACGAAACATGAGGTAAGTCGGAAAGCAAAAGACCTATATTCTATGATATCACTTATAGGCGTTATCTAATAACTGACACAAATGAACATATTTCCACAGAGAAAGACACTCACAGACTTAGAAAACAAACTATGCTCATCTAAAAGGAAAGGTGGGGGGAATGGATAAATTAAGATTAGTGTTACTATATGTATACAAACACATATTATATACATATCTCAAAGAGACCGACCGTATAGCAAGGGAGGTCTGCAGAACCCTCTGTAACATTTCCCATGGGAAGAGGATCTGTACGTGAATAGACATATATAATGTACAAATGAACCAGATTGTGTACACCTAGGATAAACAATATTCTAAGCTTTACCCCAATTAAAAAAAATTTAAAAACCAAGAAGAAATAAAGCGACATAAACTTATGGGGGTTTCTCCATGCACATTCCAATGTAATTTACAACCTAGGAACACGACTTCCAGAAAGGCTCTGCTGCCCTAGTACCCAGATTTGGGAATGGAGAAATGCTGTTTCCTTGAGGCCACTTCCCACAACAGCAGCTTTAAACCCTTTGCTAAAGGTCACTAAATATTCACCAAACTTGCAGTTCAGTAAATAACACCTGCTCTCTAAGAAAATTCTGGGGTGGAAAATCGACCAAAAACTTTAAAAGAGGGCAACCTTCCAAGAAGACAATTTCAAGAGTCATATTGTCCTCACAATTGTTTTCTTTTTTTTAACAGAAAAGAAAACGGCGGAGAAAAATGATGAGTTTTACGAATTTTCAAAGACATGCAAACCCAAATTACCAAAGCCTATCAGCTCACAGCAGCCAGAAGGGCCATTAGCATAAATGTTGCAAACAATAAATGCTGAAGCGATTGTGGAGAAATGCGTACCCTCGATCCTAAGGGGGACGTGGTAAGAGCCACTAAAGACAACACAAAGAAGGTACTTTGAAGAGGGAAACACGGTGCTATCAGTCAATCAATCGCACCCACTGCTGGGCCTATCATCACCTGAGAAAATGAGAATCCAAAAGTCACAGGCTGGCAATCCTGCACTCCAACAATATTTACCAGAGCCAACACTTGGAAGCAATGAAAATGTCCATCAACTGAGGAATGCACAAAGTAGAAGTGGTCCATGTACACAGTGGAAAATTACTCTAATAAAAAATAAAAATTAAATTTAAAAATCCAACAAAAGTAAGGAGACATCAGCTTTTGTGGGTTTATCCGGGCACACTCCACTCTAATTAATATCCGAGAAACAGCACAGGCCGCAAGGGCTTTTCCCTAGTTACCAGGGTGGTGAACATAGAAAGGCTGTCGCACTCTTGCAGTTACCTGCAAAAGCAGCTTTAAAGCCTGTGCTAAAGGTCATTTCATAGGAACAAGTACTGCAGGACTGTAAACGAAACCTGCCCTCAAAATGTCTTGAGGGATGTAATGGCCAAAACATTTCCAAATGTGACACGTAGTTTAAGAGAACAGTTTGAAGAACTAAGGGGTAATCACAGCTTGAAAACTAAAAAGGACATGCCTTAAAGCTCAATTTCAACGGATTATGAGGCACATGCGAATTCAACCAGAAAGAGGTATCAGCTCACACTTGTCAGATTCACCATCAGCAAGAAAACTACAAAGAATAAATGCGGAAGGTGTTGTGGAGAAATGCATACCCTCAACTTCAAGTGGGAAGTAACTTGGAAAGAGCCACGAATGAGAACAGAATGGACGTGCCCTAAAAAGGTAAACATTGAGCTACCATATGATCCAGCAGGCCCACTCCTCGACCTATAATCTAAGAAGAGAGAATTGGAAAAACACAGGCAGGCAAATCTGCTTTGCACAGTATTACAATAGCCAAGATATGGAAGTAACCAAAAAGTCCACCAACAGATGGGTGGACAAAGAAGAACTCCTCCATGTACAGATGGATTATTCGCTAGTGAAAAAAATGAAACAATGCCGTTTGCAGCCCCATACATGAGTCTAGACGTAATCACGCCACCTGTAGTAAGTGACAAAACCAAAAGACACATATCCTATCATATCACTTTTAGGAGTTACCTAAAAATTGATACCAATGAAGATATTTCCACAGAGAAAGGCAATCACAGATTCATTAAAAAATCTTATGGTTCACCAAATAGAAAGGTATGAGGATTGGATACATTACCATATTGGGGTTAACAGAAATATGCACACCATGTGAAATATATATCACCAAAGACCTACGGAAGACCAGGAGAAGACTAAGCAATATTTTGTCATAACCTACATGGGAAAAGGATGTGAGGAAGAATAGATACATGTGTATGTGTGAAAGAACCACATCTTACACACCTAGGAGAAACAAACCATTGTAATCAAATTTGCTGTGATAAAAAAAAAAAAGTAAATTACAAATATGAACAAGAAGTAATGAGACATAAACTTAAAGGGCTTTTTCCTGGCACATTCCATTCTAATTTACAACCTAGAACACCACTTCCATTAAGGCTCTGTTTCCCTAGTAAACAAAATTGGTAAAGGAGGAATGCGGCCACCTTGTGGCCGTTTCCTGCCAGAGCAGCTTTAAACTCACAGGTAATGGTCACTTAACATTCACAAGGACTCAGGGCTGTAAAGGACACCTGCCCTAAAAAATTGTGCTGAAGTAGGGAATGGACAAAAAAATTCAAAACAGACAAATGTTTCAAGAAGTGAGTATGAAGAGGTAAATTTTACTCACTCTCCTTTAAAAAAACAAGGGGCTTCCCTGGTGGCGCAGTGGTTGAGAATCTGCCTGCCAATGCAGGGGACACGGGTTCGAGCCCTGGTCTGGGAAGATCCCACATACCGCGGAGCAACTAAGCCCGTGAGCCACAACTACTGAGCCTGCGCATCTGGATATTGTGCTCCGCAATGGGAGGCCGCAAGAGTGAGAGGCCCGCGCACTGCGATGAAGAGTGGCCCCCACTTGCCACAACTTGAGAAAGCCCACGCACAGAAACGAAGACCCAACACAGCGAAAAATAAATAATAAATAAATAAATAAATAAATAAATAATTAATTAAAAATAAAAAGGAAAATGGATTACAGCTCAACCTCAGGAAGTGTTAGACCCATGCAATCTAATCTCCAAAATGTTTCAACTTACACCAGTCGACTGACCGTCAGCAAAAAGTCTACAAACAATAAATGCTGAAGGGGTTTTAGCGAACTGTGTACCCTCTACCTGCTGGTGAGACGTAAACTGGTAACAGCCAATAACGAGAACAGAAAGGAGCTGTGTTTAAAAGTAAAAATGGAGGTACCATTCAATCCAGCAGGCGCACCATTGGACCTCTCACCTGAGAAGACAAGAATCGAGAAGACACAGGCTGCAAAAGCTGCAGTGCAGCCTTATTCCCAATAGCCAAGACAGTGAAGCAATCAAAATGTCCAACAGCAGGTGAATGGATAAAGAAGAAGTGGTCCATGTACACAATGGAATATTAGCCATGGAAAACCATGAACCATTGCTCTTTGAGGCACCACAAATGAGTCTGGAGATAATCACGAAGCATGAGGTAAGTCGGAAAGCAAAAGACCTATATTCTATGATATCACTTATAGGCGTTATCTAATAACTGACACAAATGAACATATTTCCACAGAGAAAGACACTCACAGACTTAGAAAACAAACTATGCTCATCTAAAAGGAAAGGTGGGGGGAATGGATAAATTAAGATTAGTGTTACTATATGTATACAAACACATATTATATACATATCTCAAAGAGACCGACCGTATAGCAAGGGAGGTCTGCGGAACCCTCTGTAACATTTCCCATGGGAAGAGGATCTGTACGTGAATAGACGTATATAATGTACAAATGAACCAGATTGTGTACACCTAGGACAAACAATATTCTAAGCTTTACCCCAATTAAAAAAAATTTAACAACCAAAAAGAAATAAAGCGACATAAACTTATGGGGGTTTCTCCATGCACATTCCAATGTAATTTACAACCTAGGAACACGACTTCCAGAAAGGCTCTGCTGCCCTAGTACCCAGATTTGGGAATGGAGAAATGCTGTCTCCTTGAGGCCACTTCCCACAACAGCAGCTTTAAACCCTTTGCTAAAGGTCACTAAATATTCACCAAACTTGGAGTTCGGTAAATAACACCTGCTCTCTAAAAAAATTCTGGGGTGGAAAATCGACCAAAAATTTTAAAAGAGGGCAACCTTCCAAGAAGACAATTTCAAGAGTCATATTGTCCTCACAATTGTTTTCTTTTTTTTAACAGAAAAGAAAACGGCGGAGAAAAATGATGAGTTTTACGAATTTTCAAAGACATGCAAACCCAAATTACCAAAGCCTATCAGCTCACAGCAGCCAGAAGGGCCATTAGCATAAATGTTGCAAACAGTAAATGCTGAAGCGATTGTGGAGAAATGCGTACCCTCGATCCTAAGGGGGACGTGGTAAGAGCCACTAAAGACAACACAAAGAAGGTACTTTGAAGAGGGAAACACGGTGCTACCAGTCAATCAATCGCACCCACTGCTGGGCCTATCACCTGAGAAAATGAGAATCCAAAAGTCACAGGCTGGCAATCCTGCACTCCAACAATATTTACCAGAGCCAACACTTGGAAGCAATGAAAATGTCCATCAACCGAGGAATGCACAAAGTAGAAGTCGTCCATGTACACAGTGGAAAATTACTCTAATAAAAAATAAAAATTAAATTTAAAAATCCAACAAAATAAGGAGACATCAGCTTTTGTGGGTTTATCCGGGCACACTCCACTCTAATTTATATCCGAGAAACACCACAGGCCGCAAGGGCTTTTCCCTAGTTACCAGGGTGGTGAACATAGGAAGGCTGCCGCACTCTTGCAGTTACCTGCAAAAGCAGCTTTAAAGCCTGTGCTAAAGGTCATTTCATAGGAACAAGTACTGCAGGACTGTAAACGAAACCTGCCCTCAAAATGTCTTGAGGGATGTAATGGCCAAAACATTTCCAAATGTGACACGTAGTTTAAGAGAACAGTTTGAAGAACTAAGGGGTAATCACAGCTTGAAAACTAAAAAGGACATGCCTTAAAGCTCAATTTCAACGGATTATGAGGCACATGCGAATTCAACCAGAAAGAGGTATCAGCTCACACTTGTCAGATTCACCATCAGCAAGAAAACTACAAAGAATAAATGCTGAAGGTGTTGTGGAGAAATGCATACCCTCAACTTCAAGTGGGAAGTAACTTGGAAAGAGCCACGAATGAGAACAGAATGGACGTGCCCTAAAAAGGTAAACATTGAGCTACCATATGATCCAGCAGGCCCACTCCTCGACCTATAATCTAAGAAGAGAGAATTGGAAAAACACAGGCAGGCAAATCTGCTTTGCACAGTATTACAATAGCCAAGATATGGAAGTAACCAAAAAGTCCACCAACAGATGGGTGGACAAAGAAGAACTCCTCCATGTACAGATGGATTACTCGCTAGTGAAAAAAATGAAACAATGCCGTTTGCAGCCCCATAGATGAGTCTAGACGTAATCACGCCACTTGTAGTAAGTGACAAAACCAAAAGACACATATCCTATCATATCACTTTTAGGAGATACCTAAAAATTGATACCAATGAAGATATTTCTACAGAGAAAGGCAATCACAGATTCATTAAAAAAACTTATGGTTCACCAAAGAGAAAGGTATGAGGATTGGATACATTACCATATTGGGGTTAACAGAAATATACACACCATGTGAAATATATATCACCAAAGACCTACGGAAGACCAGGAGAAGACTAAGCAATATTTTGTCATAACCTACATGGGAAAAGGATGTGAGGAAGAATAGATACATGTGTATGTGTGAAAGAACCACATCTTACACACCTAGGAGAAACAAACCATTGTAATCAAATTTGCTGTGATAAAAAATAAAAAGTAAATTACAAATATGAACAAGAAGTAATGAGACATAAACTTAAAGGGCTTTTTTCTGGCACATTCCATTCTAATTTACAACCTAGAACACCACTTCCATTAAGGCTCTGTTTCCCTAGTAAACAAAATTGGTAAAGGAGGAATGCTGCCACCTTGTGGCCGTTTCCTGCCAGAGCAGCTTTAAACTCACAGGTAATGGTCACTTAACATTCACAAGGACTCAGGGCTGTAAAGGACACCTGCCCTAAAAAATTGTGCTGAAGTAGGGAATGGACAAAAAAATTCAAAACAGACAAATGTTTCAAGAAGTGAGTATGAAGAGGTAAATTTTACTCACTCTCCTTTAAAAAAACAAGGGGCTTCCCTGGTGGCGCAGTGGATGAGAATCTGCCTGCCAATGCAGGGGACACGGGTTCGAGCCCTGGTCTGGGAAGATCCCACATACCGCGGAGCAACTAAGCCCGTGAGCCACAACTACTGAGCCTGCGCATCTGGATATTGTGCTCTGCAATGGGAGGCCGCAACAGTGAGAGGCCCGCGCACTGCGATGAAGAGTGGCCCCCACTTGCCACAACTTCACAAAGCCCACGCACAGAAACGAAGACCCAACACAGCCAAAAATAAATAATAATTAATTAATTAATTAATTAATTAAAAATAAAAAGGAAAATGGATTAAAGCTCAACCTCAGGAAGTGTTAGACCCATGCAATCTAATCTCCAAAATGTTTCAACTTACACCAGTCGACTGACCATCAGCAAAAAGTCTACAAACAATAAATGCTGAAGGGGTTTTAGAGAACTGTGTACCCTCTACCTGCTGGTGAGACGTAAACTGGTAACAGCCAATAACGAGAACAGAAAGGAGCTGTGTTTAAAAGTAAAAATGGAGGTACCATTCAATCCAGCAGGCGCACCATTGGACCTCTCACCTGAGAAGACAAGAATCGAGAAGACACAGGCTGCAAAAGCTGCAGTGCAGCCTTATTCCCAATAGCCAAGACAGTGAAGCAATCAAAATGTCCAACAGCAGGTGAATGGATGAAGAAGAAGTGGTCCATGTACACAATGGAATATTAGCCATGGAAAACCATGAACCATTGCTCTTTGAGGCACCACAAATGAGTCTGGAGATAATCACGAAACATGAGGTAAGTCGGAAAGCAAAAGACCTATATTCTATGATATCACTTATAGGCGTTATCTAATAACTGACACAAATGAACATATTTCCACAGAGAAAGACACTCACAGACTTAGAAAACAAACTATGCTCATCTAAAAGGAAAGGTGGGGGGAATGGATAAATTAAGATTAGTGTTACTATATGTATACAAACACATATTATATACATATCTCAAAGAGACCGACCGTATAGCAAGGGAGGTCTGCGGAACCCTCTGTAACATTTCCCATGGGAAGAGGATCTGTACGTGAATAGACATATATAATGTACAAATGAACCAGATTGTGTACACCTAGGACAAACAATATTCTAAGCTTTACCCCAATTAAAAAAAATTTAAAAACCAAGAAGAAATAAAGCGACATAAACTTATGGGGGTTTCTCCATGCACATTCCAATGTAATTTACAACCTAGGAACACGACTTCCAGAAAGGCTCTGCTGCCCTAGTACCCAGATTTGGGAATGGAGAAATGCTGTCTCCTTGAGGCCACTTCCCACAACAGCAGCTTTAAACCCATTGCTAAAGGTCACTAAATATTCACCAAACTTGCAGATCGGTAAATAACACCTGCTCTCTAAAAAAATTCTGGGGTGGAAAATCGACCAAAAATTTTAAAAGAGGGCAACCTTCCAAGAAGACAATTTCAAGAGTCATATTGTACTCACAATTGTTTTCTTTTTTTTAACAGAAAAGAAAACGGCGGAGAAACATGATGAGTTTTACGAATTTTCAAAGACATGCAAACCCAGGTTACCAAAACCTATCAGCTCACAGCAGCCAGAAGGGCCATTAGCATAAATGTTGCACACAGTAAATGCTGAAGCGATTGTGGAGAAATGCGTACCCTCGATCCTAAGGGGGACGTGGTAAGAGCCACTAATGACAACACAAAGAAGGTACTTTGAAGAGGGAAACACGGTGCTACCAGTCAATCAACCGCACCCACTGCTGGGCCTATCACCTGAGAAAATGAGAATCCAAAAGTCACAGGCTGGCAATCCTGCACTCCAACAATATTTACCAGAGCCAACACTTGGAAGCAATGAAAATGTCCATCAACCGAGGAATGCACAAAGTAGAAGTGGTCCATGTACACAGTGGAAAATTACTCTAATAAAAAATAAAAATTATATTTAAAAATCCAACAAAATTAAGGTGACATCAGCATTTGTGGATTTATCCGGGCACACTCCACTCTAATTTATAACCGAAAAACACCACAGGCCGCAAGGGCTTTACCCTAGTTACCAGGGTGGTGAACATAGAAGGGCTGTCGCACTCTTGCAGTTACCTGCAAAAGCAGCTTTAAAGCCTGTGCTAAAGGTCATTTAATAGGAACAAGTACTGCAGGACTGTAAACGAAACCTGCCCTCAAAATGTCTTGAGGGATGTAATGGCCAAAACATTTCCAAATGTGACACATAGTTTAAGAGAACAGTTTGAAGAACTAAGGGGTAATCACAGCTTGAAAACTAAAAAGGACATGCCTTAAAGCTCAATTTCAACGGATTATGGGGCACATGCGAATTCAACCACAAAGAGGTATCAGCTCACACTTGTCAGATTCACCGTCAGCAAGAAAACTACAAAGAATAAATGCTGAAGGTGTTGTGGAGAAATGCATACCCTCAACTTCAAGTGGGAAGTAACTTGGAAAGAGCCACGAATGAGAACAGAATGGACGTGCCCTAAAAAGGTAAACATTGAGCTACCATATGATCCAGCAGGCCCACTCCTCGACCTATAATCTAAGAAGAGAGAATTGGAAAAACACAGGCAGGCAAATCTGCTTTGCACAGTATTACAATAGCCAAGATATGGAAGTAACCAAAAAGTCCACCAACAGATGGGTGGACAAAGAAGAACTCCTCCATGTACAGATGGATTATTCGCTAGTGAAAAAAATGAAACAATGCCGTTTGCAGCCCCATAGATGAGTCTAGACGTAATCACGCCACCTGTAGTAAGTGACAAAACCAAAAGACACATATCCTATCATATCACTTTTAGGAGATACCTAAAAATTGATACCAATGAAGATATTTCTACAGAGAAAGGCAATCACAGATTCATTAAAAAAACTTATGGTTCACCAAAGAGAAAGGTATGAGGATTGGATACATTACCATATTGGGGTTAACAGAAATATACACACCATGTGAAATATATATCACCAAAGACCTACGGAAGACCAGGAGAAGACTAAGCAATATTTTGTCATAACCTACATGGGAAAAGGATGTGAGGAAGAATAGATACATGTGTATGTGTGAAAGAACCACATCTTACACACCTAGGACAAACAAACCATTGTAATCAAATTTGCTGTGATAAAAAATAAAAAGTAAATTACAAACATGAACAAGAAGTAATGAGACATAAACTTAAAGGGCTTTTTCCTGGCACATTCCATTCTAATTTACAACCTAGAACACCACTTCCATTAAGGCTCTGTTTCCCTAGTAAACAAAATTGGTAAAGGAGGAATGCTGCCACCTTGTGGCCGTTTCCTGCCAGAGCAGCTTTAAACTCACAGGTAATGGTCACTTAACATTCACAAGGACTCAGGGCTGTAAAGGACACCTGCCCTAAAAAATTGTGCTGAAGTAGGGAATGGACAAAAAAATTCAAAACAGACAAATGTTTCAAGAAGTGAGTATGAAGAGGTAAATTTTACTCACTCTCCTTTAAAAAAACAAAGGGCTTCCCTGGTGGCGCAGTGGATGAGAATCTGCCTACCAATGCAGGGGACACGGGTTCGAGCCCTGGTCTGGGAAGATCCCACATACCGCGGAGCAACTAAGCCCGTGAGCCACAACTACTGAGCCTGCGCATCTGGATATTGTGCTCCGCAATGGGAGGCCGCAACAGTGAGAGGCCCGCGCACTGCGATGAAGAGTGGCACCCACTTGCCACAACTTGACAAAGCCCACGCACAGAAACGAAGACCCAACACAGCCAAAAATAAATAATAATTAATTAATTAATTAATTAATTAATTAAAAATAAAAAGGAAAATGGATTAAAGCTCAACCTCAGGAAGTGTTAGACCCATGCAATCTAATCTCCAAAATGTTTCAACTTACACCAGTCGACTGACCATCAGCAAAAAGTCTACAAACAATAAATGCTGAAGGGGTTTTAGAGAACTGTGTACCCTCTACCTGCTGGTGAGACGTAAAGTGGTAACAGCCAATAATGAGAACAGAAAGGAGCTGTGTTTAAAAGTAAAAATGGAGGTACCATTCAATCCAGCAGGCGCACCATTGGACCTCTCACCTGAGAAGACAAGAATCGAGAAGACACAGGCTGCAAAAGCTGCAGTGCAGCCTTATTCACAATAGCCAAGATAGTGAAGCAATCAAAATGTCCAGCAGCAGGTGAATGGATGAAGAAGAAGTGGTCCATGTACACAATGGAATATTAGCCATGGAAAACCATGAACCATTGCTCTTTGAGGCACCACAAATGAGTCTGGAGATAATCAAGAAGCATGAGGTAAGTCGGAAAGCAAAAGACCTATATTCTATGATATCACTTATAGGCGTTATCTAATAACTGACACAAATGAACATATTTCCACAGAGAAAGACACTCACAGACTTAGAAAACAAACTATGCTCATCTAAAAGGAAAGGTGGGGGGAATGGATAAATTAAGATTAGTGTTACTATATGTATACAAACACATATTATATACATATCTCAAACAGACCGACCATATAGCAAGGGAGGTCTGCGGAACCCTCTGTAACATTTCCCATGGGAAGAGGATCTGTACGTGAATAGACATATATAATGTACAAATGAACCAGATTGTGTACACCTAGGACAAACAATATTCTAAGCTTTACCCCAATTAAAAAAAATTTAAAAACCAAGAAGAAATAAAGCGACATAAACTTATGGGGGTTTCTCCATGCACATTCCAATGTAATTTACAACCTAGGAACACGACTTCCAGAAAGGCTCTGCTGCCCTAGTACCCGGATTTGGGAATGGAGAAATGCTGTCTCCTTGAGGCCACTTCCCACAACAGCAGCTTTAAACCCATTGGTAAAGATCACTAAATATTCACCAAACTTGCAGTTCGGTAAATAACACCTGCTCTCTAAAAAAATTCTGGGGTGGAAAATCGACCAAAAATTTTAAAAGAGGGCCACCTTCCAAGAAGACAATTTCAAGAGTCATACTGTACCGACAATTGTTTTCTTTTTTTTAACAGAAAAGAAAACGGCGGAGAAAAATGATGAGTTTTACGAATTTTCAAAGACATGCAAACCCAAATTACCAAAACCTATCAGCTCACAGCAGCCAGAAGGGCCATTAGCATAAATGTTGCAAACAATAAATGCTGAAGCGATTGTGGAGAAATGCGTACCCTCGATTCTAAGGGGGACGTGGTAAGAGCCACTAAAGACAACACAAAGAAGGAACTTTGAAGAGGGAAACACGGTGCTACCAGTCAATCAATCGCACCCACTGCTGGGCCTATCACCTGAGAAAATGAGAATCCAAAAGTCACAGGCTGGCAATCCTGCACTCCAACAATATTTACCAGAGCCAACACTTGGAAGCAATGAAAATGTCCATCAACCGAGGAATGCACAATGTAGAAGTGGTCCATGTACACAGTGGAAAATTACTCTAATAAAAAATACAAATTAAATTTAAAAATCCAACAAAAGTAAGGAGACATCAGCTTTTGTGGGTTTATCCGGGCACACTCCACTCTAATTTATAACCGAGAAACACCACAGGCCGCAAGGGCTTTTCCCTAGTTACCAGGGTGGTGAACATAGAAGGGCTGCCGCACTCTTGCAGTTACCTGCAAAAGCAGCTTTAAAGCCTGTGCTAAAGGTCATTTCATAGGAACAAGTACTGCAGGACTGTAAACGAAACCTGCCCTCAAAATGTCTTGAGGGATGTAATGGCCAAAACATTTCCAAATGTGACACATAGTTTAAGAGAACAGTTTGAAGAACTAAGGGGTAATCACAGCTTGAAAACTAAAAGGGACATGCCTTAAAGCTCAATTTCAACGGATTATGAGGCACATGCGAATTCAACCAGAAAGAGGTATCAGCTCACACTTGTCAGATTCACCATCAGCAAGAAAACTACAAAGAATAAATGCTGAAGGTGTTGTGGAGAAATGCATACCCTCAACTTCAAGTGGGAAGTAACTTGGAAAGAGCCACGAATGAGAACAGAATGGACGTGCCCTAAAAAGGTAAACATTGAGCTACCATATGATCCAGCAGGCCCACTCCTCGACCTATAATCTAAGAAGAGAGAATTGGAAAAACACAGGCAGGCAAATCTGCTTTGCACAGTATTACAATAGCCAAGATATGGAGGTAAACAAAAAGTCCACCAACAGATGGGTGGACAAAGAAGAACTCCTCCATGTACAGATGGATTATTCGCTAGTGAAAAAAATGAAACAATGCCGTTTGCAGCCCCATAGATGAGTCTAGACGTAATCACGCCACCTGTAGTAAGTGACAAAACCAAAAGACACATATCCTATCATATCACTTTTAGGAGTTACCTAAAAATTGATACCAATGAAGATATTTCTACAGAGAAAGGCAATCACAGATTCATTAAAAAAACTTATGGTTCACCAAATAGAAAGGTATGAGGATTGGATACATTACCATATTGGGGTTAACAGAAATATACACACCATGTGAAATATATATCACCAAAGACCTACGGAAGACCAGGAGAAGACTAAGCAATATTTTGTCATAACCTACATGGGAAAAGGATGTGAGGAAGAATAGATACATGTGTATGTGTGAAAGAACCACATCTTACACACCTAGAACAAACAAACCATTGTAATCAAATTTGCTGTGATAAAAAATAAAAAGTAAATTACAAATATGAACAAGAAGTAATGAGACATAAACTTAAAGGGCTTTTTCCTGGCACATTCCATTCTAATTTACAACCTAGACCACCACTTCCATTAAGGCTCTGTTTCCCTAGTAAACAAAATTGGTAAAGGAGGAATGCGGCCACCTTGTGGCCGTTTCCTGCCAGAGCAGCTTTAAACTCACAGGTAATGGTCACTTAATATTCACAAGGACTCAGGGCTGTAAAGGACACCTGCCCTAAAAAATTGTGCTGAAGTAGGGAATGGACAAAAAATTCAAAACAGACAAATGTTTCAACAAGTGAGTATGAAGAGGTAAATTTTACTCACTCTCCTTTAAAAAAACAAGGGGCTTCCCTGGTGGCGCAGTGGTTGAGAATCTGCCTGCCAATGCAGGAGACACGGGTTCGAGCCCTGGTCTGGGAAGATCCCACATACCGCGGAGCAACTAAGCCCGTGAGCCTCATCTACTGAGCCTGCGCATCTGGATATTGTGCTCCGCAATGGGAGGCCGCAACAGTGAGAGGCCCGCGCACTGCGATGAAGAGTGGCCCCCACTTGCCACAACTTGACAAAGCCCACGCACAGAAACGAAGACCCAACACAGCCAAAAATAAATAATAATTAATTAATTAATTAATTAATTAATTAAAAATAAAAATGAAAATGGATTAAAGCTCAACCTCAGGAAGTGTTAGACCCATGCAATCTAATCTCCAAAATGTTTCAACTTACACCAGTCGACTGACCATCAGCAAAAAGTCTACAAACAATAAATGCTGAAGGGGTTTTAGAGAACTGTGTACCCTCTACCTGCTGGTGAGACGTAAACTGGTAACAGCCAATAATGAGAACAGAAAGGAGCTGTGTTTAAAAGTAAAAATGGAGGTACCATTCAATCCAGCAGGCGCACCATTGGACCTCTCACCTGAGAAGACAAGAATCGAGAAGACACAGGCTGCAAAAGCTGCAGTGCAGCCTTATTCCCAATAGCCAAGACAGTGAAGCAATCAAAATGTCCAACAGCAGGTGAATGGATGAAGAAGAAGTGGTCCATGTACACAATGGAATATTAGCCATGGAAAACCATGAACCATTGCTCTTTGAGGCACCACAAATGAGTCTGGAAGCATGAGGTAAGTCGGAAAGCAAAAGACCTATATTCTATGATATCACTTATAGGCGTTATCTAATAACTGACACAAATGAACATATTTCCACAGAGAAAGACACTCACAGACTTAGAAAACAAACTATGCTCATCTAAAAGGAAAGGTGGGGGGAATGGATAAATTAAGATTAGTGTTACTATATGTATACAAACACATATTATATACATATCTCAAACAGACCGACCATATAGCAAGGGAGGTCTGCGGAACCCTCTGTAACATTTCCCATGGGAAGAGGATCTGTACGTGAATAGACATATATAATGTACAAATGAACCAGATTGTGTACACCTAGGACAAACAATATTCTAAGCTTTACCCCAATTAAAAAAAATTTAAAAACCAAGAAGAAATAAAGCGACATAAACTTATGGGGGTTTCTCCATGCACATTCCAATGTAATTTACAACCTAGGAACACGACTTCCAGAAAGGCTCTGCTGCCCTAGTACCCGGATTTGGGAATGGAGAAATGCTGTCTCCTTGAGGCCACTTCCCACAACAGCAGCTTTAAACCCATTGGTAAAGATCACTAAATATTCACCAAACTTGCAGTTCGGTAAATAACACCTGCTCTCTAAAAAAATTCTGGGGTGGAAAATCGACCAAAAAATTCAAAAGAGGGCAACCTTCCAAGAAGACAATTTCAAGAGTGATACTGTACCGACAATTGTTTTCTTTTTTTTAACAGAAAAGAAAACGGCGGAGAAAAATGATGAGTTTTACGAATTTTCAAAGACATGCAAACCCAAATTACCAAAACCTATCAGCTCACAGCAGCCAGAAGGGCCATTAGCATAAATGTTGCAAACAATAAATGCTGAAGCGATTGTGGAGAAATGCGTACCCTCGATTCTAAGGGGGACGTGGTAAGAGCCACTAAAGACAACACAAAGAAGGAACTTTGAAGAGGGAAACACGGTGCTACCAGTCAATCAATCGCACCCACTGCTGGGCCTATCACCTGAGAAAATGAGAATCCAAAAGTCACAGGCTGGCAATCCTGCACTCCAACAATATTTACCAGAGCCAACACTTGGAAGCAATGAAAATGTCCATCAACCGAGGAATGCACAATGTAGAAGTGGTCCATGTACACAGTGGAAAATTACTCTAATAAAAAATACAAATTAAATTTAAAAATCCAACAAAAGTAAGGAGACATCAGCTTTTGTGGGTTTATCCGGGCACACTCCACTCTAATTTATAACCGAGAAACACCACAGGCCGCAAGGGCTTTTCCCTAGTTACCAGGGCGGTGAACATAGAAGGGCTGCCGCACTCTTGCAGTTACCTGCAAAAGCAGCTTTAAAGCCTGTGATAAAGGTCATTTCATAGGAACAAGTACTGCAGGACTGTAAACGAAACCTGCCCTCAAAATGTCTTGAGGGATGTAATGGCCAAAACATTTCCAAATGTGACACATAGTTTAAGAGAACAGTTTGAAGAACTAAGGGGTAATCACAGCTTGAAAACTAAAAGGGACATGCCTTAAAGCTCTATTTCAACGGATTATGAGGCACATGCGAATTCAACCAGAAAGAGGTATCAGCTCACACTTGTCAGATTCACCATCAGCAAGAAAACTACAAAGAATAAATGCTGAAGGTGTTGTGGAGAAATGCATACCCTCAACTTCAAGTGGGAAGTAACTTGGAAAGAGCCACGAATGAGAACAGAATGGACGTGCCCTAAAAAGGTAAACATTGAGCTACCATATGATCCAGCAGGCCCACTCCTCGACCTATAATCTAAGAAGAGAGAATTGGAAAAACACAGGCAGGCAAATCTGCTTTGCACAGTATTACAATAGCCAAGATATGGAGGTAAACAAAAAGTCCACCAACAGATGGGTGGACAAAGAAGAACTCCTCCATGTACAGATGGATTATTCGCTAGTGAAAAAAATGAAACAATGCCGTTTGCAGCCCCATAGATGAGTCTAGACGTAATCACGCCACCTGTAGTAAGTGACAAAACCAAAAGACACATATCCTATCATATCACTTTTAGGAGTTACCTAAAAATTGATACCAATGAAGATATTTCTACAGAGAAAGGCAATCACAGATTCATTAAAAAAACTTATGGTTCACCAAATAGAAAGGTATGAGGATTGGATACATTACCATATTGGGGTTAACAGAAATATACACACCATGTGAAATATATATCACCAAAGACCTACGGAAGACCAGGAGAAGACTAAGCAATATTTTGTCATAACCTACATGGGAAAAGGATGTGAGGAAGAATAGATACATGTGTATGTGTGAAAGAACCACATCTTACACACCTAGAACAAACAAACCATTGTAATCAAATTTGCTGTGATAAAAAATAAAAAGTAAATTACAAATATGAACAAGAAGTAATGAGACATAAACTTAAAGGGCTTTTTCCTGGCACATTCCATTCTAATTTACAACCTAGACCACCACTTCCATTAAGGCTCTGTTTCCCTAGTAAACAAAATTGGTAAAGGAGGAATGCGGCCACCTTGTGGCCGTTTCCTGCCAGAGCAGCTTTAAACTCACAGGTAATGGTCACTTAACATTCACAAGGACTCAGGGCTGTAAAGGACACCTGCCCTAAAAAATTGTGCTGAAGTAGGGAATGGACAAAAAATTCAAAACAGACAAATGTTTCAAGAAGTGAGTATGAAGAGGTAAATTTTACTCACTCTCTTTTAAAAAAACAAGGGGCTTCCCTGGTGGCGCAGTGGTTGAGAATCTGCCTGCCAATGCAGGAGACACGGGTTCGAGCCCTGGTCTGGGAAGATCCCACATACCACGGAGCAACTAAGCCCGTGAGCCTCATCTACTGAGCCTGCGCATCTGGATATTGTGCTCCGCAATGGGAGGCCGCAACAGTGAGAGGCCCGCGCACTGCGATGAAGAGTGGCCCCCACTTGCCACAACTTGACAAAGCCCACGCACAGAAACGAAGACCCAACACAGCCAAAAATAAATAATAATTAATTAATTAATTAATTAATTAAAAATAAAAATGAAAATGGATTAAAGCTCAACCTCAGGAAGTGTTAGACCCATGCAATCTAATCTCCAAAATGTTTCAACTTACACCAGTCGACTGACCATCAGCAAAAAGTCTACAAACAATAAATGCTGAAGGGGTTTTAGAGAACTGTGTACCCTCTACCTGCTGGTGAGACGTAAACTGGTAACAGCCAATAATGAGAACAGAAAGGAGCTGTGTTTAAAAGTAAAAATGGAGGTACCATTCAATCCAGCAGGCGCACCATTGGACCTCTCACCTGAGAAGACAAGAATCGAGAAGACACAGGCTGCAAAAGCTGCAGTGCAGCCTTATTCCCAATAGCCAAGACAGTGAAGCAATCAAAATGTCCAACAGCAGGTGAATGGATGAAGAAGAAGTGGTCCATGTACACAATGGAATATTAGCCATGGAAAACCATGAACCATTGCTCTTTGAGGCACCACAAATGAGTCTGGAAGCATGAGGTAAGTCGGAAAGCAAAAGACCTATATTCTATGATATCACTTATAGGCGTTATCTAATAACTGACACAAATGAACATATTTCCACAGAGAAAGACACTCACAGACTTAGAAAACAAACTATGCTCATCTAAAAGGAAAGGTGGGGGGAATGGATAAATTAAGATTAGTGTTACTATATCTATACAAACACATATTATATACATATCTCAAACAGACCGACCATATAGCAAGGGAGGTCTGCGGAACCCTCTGTAACATTTCCCATGGGAAGAGGATCTGTACGTGAATAGACATATATAATGTACAAATGAACCAGATTGTGTACACCTAGGACAAACAATATTCTAAGCTTTACCCCAATTAAAAAAAATTTAAAAACCAAGAAGAAATAAAGCGACATAAACTTATGGGGGTTTCTCCATGCACATTCCAATGTAATTTACAACCTAGGAACACGACTTCCAGAAAGGCTCTGCTGCCCTAGTACCCGGATTTGGGAATGGAGAAATGCTGTCTCCTTGAGGCCACTTCCCACAACAGCAGCTTTAAACCCATTGCTAAAGGTCACTAAATATTCACCAAACTTGCAGTTCGGTAAATAACACTTGCTCTCTAAAAAAATTCTGGGGTGGAAAATCGACCAAAAATTTTAAAAGAGGGCAACCTTCCAAGAAGACAATTTCAAGAGTCATACTGTACCGATAATTGTTTTCTTTTTTTTAACAGAAAAGAAAATGGCGGAGAAAAATGATGAGTTTTACGAATTTTCAAAGACATGCAAACCCAAATTACCAAAACCTATCAGCTCACAGCAGCCAGAAGGGCCATTAGCATAAATGTTGCAAACAATAAATGCTGAAGCGATTGTGGAGAAATGCGTACCCTCGATTCTAAGGGGGACGTGGTAAGAGCCACTAAAGACAACACAAAGAAGGAACTTTGAAGAGGGAAACACGGTGCTACCAGTCAATCAATCGCACCCACTGCTGGGCCTATCACCTGAGAAAATGAGAATCCAAAAGTCACAGGCTGGCAATCCTGCACTCCAACAATATTTACCAGAGCCAACACTTGGAAGCAATGAAAATGTCCATCAACCGAGGAATGCACAATGTAGAAGTGGTCCATGTACACAGTGGAAAATTACTCTAATAAAAAATACAAATTAAATTTAAAAATCCAACAAAAGTAAGGAGACATCAGCTTTTGTGGGTTTATCCGGGCACACTCCACTCTAATTTATAACCGAGAAACACCACAGGCCGCAAGGGCTTTTCCCTAGTTACCAGGGTGGTGAACATAGAAGGGCTGCCGCACTCTTGCAGTTACCTGCAAAAGCAGCTTTAAAGCCTGTGCTAAAGGTCATTTAATAGGAACAAGTACTGCAGGACTGTAAACGAAACCTGCCCTCAAAATGTCTTGAGGGATGTAATGGCCAAAACATTTCCAAATGTGACACATAGTTTAAGAGAACAGTTTGAAGAACTAAGGGGTAATCACAGCTTGAAAACTAAAAGGGACATGCCTTAAAGCTCAATTTCAACGGATTATGAGGCACATGCGAATTCAACCAGAAAGAGGTATCAGCTCACACTTGTCAGATTCACCATCAGCAAGAAAACTACAAAGAATAAATGCTGAAGGTGTTGTGGAGAAATGCATACCCTCAACTTCAAGTGGGAAGTAACTTGGAAAGAGCCACGAATGAGAACAGAATGGACGTGCCCTAAAAAGGTAAACATTGAGCTACCATATGATCCAGCAGGCCCACTCCTCGACCTATAATCTAAGAAGAGAGAATTGGAAAAACACAGGCAGGCAAATCTGCTTTGCACAGTATTACAATAGCCAAGATATGGAGGTAACCAAAAAGTCCACCAACAGATGGGTGGACAAAGAAGAACTCCTCCATGTACAGATGGATTATTCGCTAGTGAAAAAAATGAAACAATGCCGTTTGCAGCCCCATAGATGAGTCTAGACGTAATCACGCCACCTGTAGTAAGTGACAAAACCAAAAGACACATATCCTATCATATCACTTTTAGGAGTTACCTAAAAATTGATACCAATGAAGATATTTCTACAGAGAAAGGCAATCACAGATTCATTAAAAAAACTTATGGTTCACCAAATAGAAAGGTATGAGGATTGGATACATTACCATATTGGGGTTAACAGAAATATACACACCATGTGAAATATATATCACCAAAGACCTACGGAAGACCAGGAGAAGACTAATCAATATTTTGTCATAACCTACATGGGAAAAGGATGTGAGGAAGAATAGATACATGTGTATGTGTGAAAGAACCACATCTTACACACCTAGGACAAACAAACCATTGTAATCAAATTTGCTGTGATAAAAAATAAAAAGTAAATTACAAATATGAACAAGAAGTAATGAGACATAAACTTAAAGGGCTTTTTCCTGGCACATTCCATTCTAATTTACAACCTAGAACACCAGTTCCATTAAGGCTCTGTTTCCCTAGTAAACAAAATTGGTAAAGGAGGAATGCGGCCACCTTGTGGCCGTTTCCTGCCAGAGCAGCTTTAAACTCACAGGTAATGGTCACTTAACATTCACAAGGACTCAGGGCTGTAAAGGACACCTGCCCTAAAAAATTGTGCTGAAGTAGGGAATGGACAAAAAAATTCAAAACAGACAAATGTTTCAAGAAGTGAGTATGAAGAGGTAAAGTTTACTCACTCTCCTTTAAAAAAACAAGGGGCTTCCCTGGTGGCGCAGTGTTTGAGAATCTGCCTGCCAATGCAGGGGACACGGGTTCGAGCCCTGGTCTGGGAAGATCCCACATACCGCGGAGCAACTAAGCCCGTGAGCCACATCTACTGAGCCTGCGCATCTGGATATTGTGCTCCGCAATGGGAGGCCGCAACAGTGAGAGGCCCGCGCACTGCGATGAAGAGTGGCCCCCACTTGCCACAACTTGAGAAAGCCCACGCACAGAAACGAAGACCCAACACAGCCAAAAATAAATAATAATTAATTAATTAATTAATTAAAAATAAAAAGGAAAATGGATTAAAGCTCAACCTCAGGAAGTGTTAGACCCATGCAATCTAATCTCCAAAATGTTTCAACTTACACCAGTCGACTGACCATCAGCAAAAAGTCTACAAACAATAAATGCTGAAGGGGTTTTAGAGAACTGTGTACCCTCTACCTGCTGGTGAGACGTAAACTGGTAACAGCCAATAATGAGAACAGAAAGGAGCTGTGTTTAAAAGTAAAAATGGAGGTACCATTCAATCCAGCAGGCGCACCATTGGACCTCTCACCTGAGAAGACAAGAATCGAGAAGACACAGGCTGCAAAAGCTGCAGTGCAGCCTTATTCCCAATAGCCAAGACAGTGAAGCAATCAAAATGTCCAACAGCAGGTGAATGGATGAAGAAGAAGTGGTCCATGTACACAATGGAATATTAGCCATGGAAAACCATGAACCATTGCTCTTTGAGGCACCACAAATGAGTCAGGAAGCATGAGGTAAGTCGGAAAGCAAAAGACCTATATTCTATGATATCACTTATAGGCGTTATCTAATAACTGACACAAATGAACATATTTCCACAGAGAAAGACACTCACAGACTTAGAAAACAAACTATGCTCATCTAAAAGGAAAGGTGGGGGGAATGGATAAATTAAGATTAGTGTTACTACATATATACAAACACATATTATATACATATCTCAAACAGACCGACCATATAGCAAGGGAGGTCTGCGGAACCCTCTGTAACATTTCCCATGGGAAGAGGATCTGTACGTGAATAGACATATATAATGTACAAATGAACCAGATTGTGTACACCTAGGACAAACAATATTCTAAGCTTTACCCCAATTAAAAAAAATTTAAAAACCAAGAAGAAATAAAGCGACATAAACTTATGGGGGTTTCTCCATGCACATTCCAATGTAATTTACAACCTAGGAACACGACTTCCAGAAAGGCTCTGCTGCCCTAGTACCCGGATTTGGGAATGGAGAAATGCTGTCTCCTTGAGGCCACTTCCCACAACAGCAGCTTTAAACCCATTGCTAAAGGTCACTAAATATTCACCAAACTTGCAGTTCGGTAAATAACACCTGCTCTCTAAAAAAATTCTGGGGTGGAAAATCGACCAAAAATTTTAAAAGAGGGCAACCTTCCAAGAAGACAATTTCAAGAGTCATACTGTACCGACAATTGTTTTCTTTTTTTTAACAGAAAAGAAAACGGCGGAGAAAAATGATGAGTTTTACGAATTTTCAAAGACATGCAAACCCAAATTACCAAAACCTATCAGCTCACAGCAGCCAGAAGGGCCATTAGCATAAATGTTGCAAACAATAAATGCTGAAGCGATTGTGGAGAAATGCGTACCCTCGATTCTAAGGGGGATGTGGTAAGAGCAACTAAAGACAACACAAAGAAGGAACTTTGAAGAGGGAAACACGGTGCTACCAGTCAATCAATCGCACCCACTGCTGGGCCTATCACCTGAGAAAATGAGAATCCAAAAGTCACAGGCTGGCAATCCTGCACTCCAACAATATTTACCAGAGCCAACACTTGGAAGCAATGAAAATGTCCATCAACCGAGGAATGCACAATGTAGAAGTGGTCCATGTACACAGTGGAAAATTACTCTAATAAAAAATACAAATTAAATTTAAAAATCCAAGAAAAGTAAGGAGACATCAGCTTTTGTGGGTTTATCCGGGCACACTCCACTCTAATTTATAACCGAGAAACACCACAGGCCGCAAGGGCTTTTCCCTAGTTACCAGGGTGGTGAACATAGAAGGGCTGCCGCACTCTTGCAGTTACCTGCAAAAGCAGCTTTAAAGCCTGTGCTAAAGGTCATTTCATAGGAACAAGTACTGCAGGACTGTAAACGAAACCTGCCCTCAAAATGTCTTGAGGGATGTAATGGCCAAAACATTTCCAAATGTGACACATAGTTTAAGAGAACAGTTTGAAGAACTAAGGGGTAATCACAGCTTGAAAACTAAAAGAGACATGCCTTAAAGCTCAATTTCAACGGATTATGAGGCACATGCGAATTCAACCAGAAAGAGGTATCAGCTCACACTTGTCAGATTCACCATCAGCAAGAAAACTACAAAGAATAAATGCCGAAGGTGTTGTGGAGAAATGCATACCCTCAACTTCAAGTGGGAAGTAACTTGGAAAGAGCCACGAATGAGAACAGAATGGACGTGCCCTAAAAAGGTAAACATTGAGCTACCATATGATCCAGCAGGCCCACTCCTCGACCTATAATCTAAGAAGAGAGAATTGGAAAAACACAGGCAGGCAAATCTGCTTTGCACAGTATTACAACAGCCAAGATATGGAGGTAACCAAAAAGTCCACCAACAGATGGGTGGACAAAGAAGAACTCCTCCATGTACAGATGGATTATTCGCTAGTGAAAAAAATGAAACAATGCCGTTTGCAGCCCCATAGATGAGTCTAGACGTAATCACGCCACCTGTAGTAAGTGACAAAACCAAAAGACACATATCCTATCATATCACTTTTAGGAGTTACCTAAAAATTGATACCAATGAAGATATTTCTACAGAGAAAGGCAATCACAGATTCATTAAAAAAACTTATGGTTCACCAAATAGAAAGGTATGAGGATTGGATACATTACCATATTGGGGTTAACAGAAATATACACACCATGTGAAATATATATCACCAAAGACCTACGGAAGACCAGGAGAAGACTAATCAATATTTTGTCATAACCTACATGGGAAAAGGATGTGAGGAAGAATAGATACATGTGTATGTGTGAAAGAACCACATCTTACACACCTAGGACAAACAAACCATTGTAATCAAATTTGCTGTGATAAAAAATAAAAAGTAAATTACAAATATGAACAAGAAGTAATGAGACATAAACTTAAAGGGCTTTTTCCTGGCACATTCCATTCTAATTTACAACCTAGAACACCACTTCCATTAAGGCTCTGTTTCCCTAGTAAACAAAATTGGTAAAGGAGGAATGCGGCCACCTTGTGGCCGTTTCCTGCCAGAGCAGCTTTAAACTCACAGGTAATGGTCACTTAACATTCACAAGGACTCAGGGCTGTAAAGGACACCTGCCCTAAAAAATTGTGCTGAAGTAGGGAATGGACAAAAAAATTCAAAACAGACAAATGTTTCAAGAAGTGAGTATGAAGAGGTAAAGTTTACTCACTCTCCTTTAAAAAAACAAGGGGCTTCCCTGGTGGCGCAGTGTTTGAGAATCTGCCTGCCAATGCAGGGGACACGGGTTCGAGCCCTGGTCTGGGAAGATCCCACATACCGCGGAGCAACTAAGCCCGTGAGCCACATCTACTGAGCCTGCGCATCTGGATATTGTGCTCCGCAATGGGAGGCCGCAACAGTGAGAGGCCCGCGCACTGCGATGAAGAGTGGCCCCCACTTGCCACAACTTGAGAAAGCCCACGCACAGAAACGAAGACCCAACACAGCCAAAAATAAATAATAATTAATTAATTAATTAATTAAAAATAAAAAGGAAAATGGATTAAAGCTCAACCTCAGGAAGTGTTAGACCCATGCAATCTAATCTCCAAAATGTTTCAACTTACACCAGTCGACTGACCATCAGCAAAAAGTCTACAAACAATAAATGCTGAAGGGGTTTTAGAGAACTGTGTACCCTCTACCTGCTGGTGAGACGTAAACTGGTAACAGCCAATAATGAGAACAGAAAGGAGCTGTGTTTAAAAGTAAAAATGGAGGTACCATTCAATCCAGCAGGCGCACCATTGGACCTCTCACCTGAGAAGACAAGAATCGAGAAGACACAGGCTGCAAAAGCTGCAGTGCAGCCTTATTCCCAATAGCCAAGACAGTGAAGCAATCAAAATGTCCAACAGCAGGTGAATGGATGAAGAAGAAGTGGTCCATGTACACAATGGAATATTAGCCATGGAAAACCATGAACCATTGCTCTTTGAGGCACCACAAATGAGTCTGGAAGCATGAGGTAAGTCGGAAAGCAAAAGACCTATATTCTATGATATCACTTATAGGCGTTATCTAATAACTGACACAAATGAACATATTTCCACAGAGAAAGACACTCACAGACTTAGAAAACAAACTATGCTCATCTAAAAGGAAAGGTGGGGGGAATGGATAAATTAAGATTAGTGTTACTATATCTATACAAACACATATTATATACATATCTCAAACAGACTGACCATATAGCAAGGGAGGTCTGCGGAACCCTCTGTAACATTTCCCATGGGAAGAGGATCTGTACGTGAATAGACATATATAATGTACAAATGAACCAGATTGTGTACACCTAGGACAAACAATATTCTAAGCTTTACCCCAATTAAAAAAAATTTAAAAACCAAGAAGAAATAAAGCGACATAAACTTATGGGGGTTTCTCCATGCACATTCCAATGTAATTTACAACCTAGGACCACGACTTCCAGAAAGGCTCTGCTGCCCTAGTACCCGGATTTGGGAATGGAGAAATGCTGTCTCCTTGAGGCCACTTCCCACAACAGCAGCTTTAAACCCATTGCTAAAGGTCACTAAATATTCACCAAACTTGCAGTTCGGTAAATAACACCTGCTCTCTAAAAAAATTCTGGGGTGGAAAATCGACCAAAAATTTTAAAAGAGGGCAACCTTCCAAGAAGACAATTTCAAGAGTCATACTGTACCGACAATTGTTTTCTTTTTTTTAACAGAAAAGAAAACGGCGGAGAAACATGATGAGTTTTACGAATTTTCAAAGACATGCAAACCCAAATTACCAAAATCTATCAGCTCACAGCAGCCAGAAGGGCCATTAGCATAAATGTTGCAAACAATAAATGCTGAAGCGATTGTGGAGAAATGCGTACCCTCGATTCTAAGGGGGACGTGGTAAGAGCCACTAAAGACAACACAAAGAAGGAACTTTGAAGAGGGAAACACGGTGCTACCAGTCAATCAATCGCACCCACTGCTGGGCCTATCACCTGAGAAAATGAGAATCCAAAAGTCACAGGCTGGCAATCCTGCACTCCAAAAATATTTACCAGAGCCAACACATGGAAGCAATGAAAATGTCCATCAACCGAGGAATGCACAATGTAGAAGTGGTCCATGTACACAGTGGAAAATTACTCTAATAAAAAATACAAATTAAATTTAAAAATCCAACAAAAGTAAGGAGACATCAGCTTTTGTGGGTTTATCCGGGCACACTCCACTCTAATTTATAACCGAGAAACACCACAGGCCGCAAGGGCTTTTCCCTATTTACCAGGGTGGTGAACATAGAAAGGCTGCCGCACTCTTGCAGTTACCTGCAAAAGCAGCTTTAAAGCCTGCGCTAAAGGTCATTTCATAGGAACAAGTACTGCAGGACTGTAAACGAAACCTGCCCTCAAAATGTCTTGAGGGATGTAATGGCCAAAACATTTCCAAATGTGACACATAGTTTAAGAGAACAGTTTGAAGAACTAAGGGGTAATCACATCTTGAAAACTAAAAAGGACATGCCTTAAAGCTCAATTTCAACGGATTATGAGGCACATGCGAATTCAACCAGAAAGAGGTATCAGCTCACACTTGTCAGATTCACCATCAGCAAGAAAACTACAAAGAATAAATGCTGAAGGTGTTGTGGAGAAATGCATACCCTCAACTTCAAGAGGGAAGTAACTTGGAAAGAGCCACGAATGAGAACAGAATGGACGTGCCCTAAAAAGGTAAACATTGAGCTACCATATGATCCAGCAGGCCCACTCCTCGACCTATAATCTAAGAAGAGAGAATTGGAAAAACACAGGCAGGCAAATCTGCTTTGCACAGTATTACAATAGCCAAGATATGGAGGTAACCAAAAAGTCCACCAACAGATGGGTGGACAAAGAAGAACTCCTCCATGTACAGATGGATTATTCGCTAGTGAAAAAAATGAAACAATGCCGTTTGCAGCCCCATAGATGAGTCTAGACGTAATCACGCCACCTGTAGTAAGTGACAAAACCAAAAGACACATATCCTATCATATCACTTTTAGGAGTTACCTAAAAATTGATACCAATGAAGATATTTCTACAGAGAAAGGCAATCACAGATTCATTAAAAAAACTTATGGTTCACCAAATAGAAAGGTATGAGGATTGGATACATTACCATATTGGGGTTAACAGAAATATACACACCATGTGAAATATATATCACCAAAGACCTACGGAAGACCAGGAGAAGACTAATCAATATTTTGTCATAACCTACATGGGAAAAGGATGTGAGGAAGAATAGATACATGTGTATGTGTGAAAGAACCACATCTTACACACCTAGGACAAACAAACCATTGTAATCAAATTTGCTGTGATAAAAAATAAAAAGTAAATTACAAATATGAACAAGAAGTAATGAGACATAAACTTAAAGGGCTTTTTCCTGGCACATTCCATTCTAATTTACAACCTAGAACACCACTTCCATTAAGGCTCTGTTTCCCTAGTAAACAAAATTGGTAAAGGAGGAATGCGGCCACCTTGTGGCCGTTTCCTGCCAGAGCAGCTTTAAACTCACAGGTAATGGTCACTTAACATTCACAAGGACTCAGGGCTGTAAAGGACACCTGCCCTAAAAATTGTGCTGAAGTAGGGAATGGACAAAAAAATTCAAAACAGACAAATGTTTCAAGAAGTGAGTATGAAGAGGTAAATTTTACTCACTCTCCTTTAAAAAAACAAGGGGCTTCCCTGGTGGCGCAGTGTTTGAGAATCTGCCTGCCAATGCAGGGGACACGGGTTCGAGCCCTGGTCTGGGAAGATCCCACATACCGCGGAGCAACTAAGCCCGTGAGCCACATCTACTGAGCCTGCGCATCTGGATATTGTGCTCCGCAATGGGAGGCCGCAACAGTGAGAGGCCCGCGCACTGCGATGAAGAGTGGCCCCCACTTGCCACAACTTGAGAAAGCCCACGCACAGAAACGAAGACCCAACACAGCCAAAAATAAATAATAATTAATTAATTAATTAATTAAAAATAAAAAGGAAAATGGATTAAAGCTCAACCTCAGGAAGTGTTAGACCCATGCAATCTAATCTCCAAAATGTTTCAACTTACACCAGTCGACTGACCATCAGCAAAAAGTCTACAAACAATAAATGCTGAAGGGGTTTTAGAGAACTGTGTACCCTCTACCTGCTGGTGAGACGTAAACTGGTAACAGCCAATAATGAGAACAGAAAGGAGCTGTGTTTAAAAGTAAAAATGGAGGTACCATTCAATCCAGCAGGCGCACCATTGGACCTCTCACCTGAGAAGACAAGAATCGAGAAGACACAGGCTGCAAAAGCTGCAGTGCAGCCTTATTCCCAATAGCCAAGACAGTGAAGCAATCAAAATGTCCAACAGCAGGTGAATGGATGAAGAAGAAGTGGTCCATGTACACAATGGAATATTAGCCATGGAAAACCATGAACCATTGCTCTTTGAGGCACCACAAATGAGTCTGGAAGCATGAGGTAAGTCGGAAAGCAAAAGACCTATATTCTATGATATCACTTATAGGCGTTATCTAATAACTGACACAAATGAACATATTTCCACAGAGAAAGACACTCACAGACTTAGAAAACAAACTATGCTCATCTAAAAGGAAAGGTGGGGGGAATGGATAAATTAAGATTAGTGTTACTATATGTATACAAACACATATTATATACATATCTCAAACAGACCGACCATATAGCAAGGGAGGTCTGCGGAACCCTCTGTAACATTTCCCATGGGAAGAGGATCTGTACGTGAATAGACATATATAATGTACAAATGAACCAGATTGTGTACACCTAGGACAAACAATATTCTAAGCTTTACCCCAATTAAAAAAAATTTAAAAACCAAGAAGAAATAAAGCGACATAAACTTATGGGGGTTTCTCCATGCACATTCCAATGTAATTTACAACCTAGGAACACGACTTCCAGAAAGGCTCTGCTGCCCTAGTACCCGGATTTGGGAATGGAGAAATGCTGTCTCCTTGAGGCCACTTCCCACAACAGCAGCTTTAAACCCATTGGTAAAGATCACTAAATATTCACCAAACTTGCAGTTCGGTAAATAACACCTGCTCTCTAAAAAAATTCTGGGGTGGAAAATCGACCAAAAATTTTAAAAGAGGGCCACCTTCCAAGAAGACAATTTCAAGAGTCATACTGTACCGACAATTGTTTTCTTTTTTTTAACAGAAAAGAAAACGGCGGAGAAAAATGATGAGTTTTACGAATTTTCAAAGACATGCAAACCCAAATTACCAAAACCTATCAGCTCACAGCAGCCAGAAGGGCCATTAGCATAAATGTTGCAAACAATAAATGCTGAAGCGATTGTGGAGAAATGCGTACCCTCGATTCTAAGGGGGACGTGGTAAGAGCCACTAAAGACAACACAAAGAAGGAACTTTGAAGAGGGAAACACGGTGCTACCAGTCAATCAATCGCACCCACTGCTGGGCCTATCACCTGAGAAAATGAGAATCCAAAAGTCACAGGCTGGCAATCCTGCACTCCAACAATATTTACCAGAGCCAACACTTGGAAGCAATGAAAATGTCCATCAACCGAGGAATGCACAATGTAGAAGTGGTCCATGTACACAGTGGGAAATTACTCTAATAAAAAATACAAATTAAATTTAAAAATCCAACAAAAGTAAGGAGACATCAGCTTTTGTGGGTTTATCCGGGCACACTCCACTCTAATTTATAACCGAGAAACACCACAGGCCGCAAGGGCTTTTCCCTAGTTACCAGGGTGGTGAACATAGAAGGGCTGCCGCACTCTTGCAGTTACCTGCAAAAGCAGCTTTAAAGCCTGTGCTAAAGGTCATTTAATAGGAACAAGTACTGCAGGACTGTAAACGAAACCTGCCCTCAAAATGTCTTGAGGGATGTAATGGCCAAAACATTTCCAAATGTGACACATAGTTTAAGAGAACAGTTTGAAGAACTAAGGGGTAATCACAGCTTGAAAACTAAAAGGGACATGCCTTAAAGCTCAATTTCAACGGATTATGAGGCACATGCGAATTCAACCAGAAAGAGGTATCAGCTCACACTTGTCAGATTCACCATCAGCAAGAAAACTACAAAGAATAAATGCTGAAGGTGTTGTGGAGAAATGCATACCCTCAACTTCAAGTGGGAAGTAACTTGGAAAGAGCCACGAATGAGAACAGAATGGACGTGCCCTAAAAAGGTAAACATTGAGCTACCATATGATCCAGCAGGCCCACTCCTCGACCTATAATCTAAGAAGAGAGAATTGGAAAAACACAGGCAGGCAAATCTGCTTTGCACAGTATTACAATAGCCAAGATATGGAGGTAAACAAAAAGTCCACCAACAGATGGGTGGACAAAGAAGAACTCCTCCATGTACAGATGGATTATTCGCTAGTGAAAAAAATGAAACAATGCCGTTTGCAGCCCCATAGATGAGTCTAGACGTAATCACGCCACCTGTAGTAAGTGACAAAACCAAAAGACACATATCCTATCATATCACTTTTAGGAGTTACCTAAAAATTGATACCAATGAAGATATTTCTACAGAGAAAGGCAATCACAGATTCATTAAAAAAACTTATGGTTCACCAAATAGAAAGGTATGAGGATTGGATACATTACCATATTGGGGTTAACAGAAATATACACACCATGTGAAATATATATCACCAAAGACCTACGGAAGACCAGGAGAAGACTAAGCAATATTTTGTCATAACCTACATGGGAAAAGGATGTGAGGAAGAATAGATACATGTGTATGTGTGAAAGAACCACATCTTACACACCTAGAACAAACAAACCATTGTAATCAAATTTGCTGTGATAAAAAATAAAAAGTAAATTACAAATATGAACAAGAAGTAATGAGACATAAACTTAAAGGGCTTTTTCCTGGCACATTCCATTCTAATTTACAACCTAGAACACCACTTCCATTAAGGCTCTGTTTCCCTAGTAAACAAAATTGGTAAAGGAGGAATGCGGCCACCTTGTGGCCGTTTCCTGCCAGAGCAGCTTTAAACTCACAGGTAATGGTCACTTAATATTCACAAGGACTCAGGGCTGTAAAGGACACCTGCCCTAAAAAATTGTGCTGAAGTAGGGAATGGACAAAAAATTCAAAACAGACAAATGTTTCAAGAAGTGAGTATGAAGAGGTAAATTTTACTCACTCTCCTTTAAAAAAACAAGGGGCTTCCCTGGTGGCGCAGTGGTTGAGAATCTGCCTGCCAATGCAGGAGACACGGGTTCGAGCCCTGGTCTGGGAAGATCCCACATACCGCGGAGCAACTAAGCCCGTGAGCCTCATCTACTGAGCCTGCGCATCTGGATATTGTGCTCCGCAATGGGAGGCCGCAACAGTGAGAGGCCCGCGCACTGCGATGAAGAGTGGCCCCCACTTGCCACAACTTGACAAAGCCCACGCACAGAAACGAAGACCCAACACAGCCAAAAATAAATAATAATTAATTAATTAATTAATTAATTAATTAAAAATAAAAATGAAAATGGATTAAAGCTCAACCTCAGGAAGTGTTAGACCCATGCAATCTAATCTCCAAAATGTTTCAACTTACACCAGTCGACTGACCATCAGCAAAAAGTCTACAAACAATAAATGCTGAAGGGGTTTTAGAGAACTGTGTACCCTCTACCTGCTGGTGAGACGTAAACTGGTAACAGCCAATAATGAGAACAGAAAGGAGCTGTGTTTAAAAGTAAAAATGGAGGTACCATTCAATCCAGCAGGCGCACCATTGGACCTCTCACCTGAGAAGACAAGAATCGAGAAGACACAGGCTGCAAAAGCTGCAGTGCAGCCTTATTCCCAATAGCCAAGACAGTGAAGCAATCAAAATGTCCAACAGCAGGTGAATGGATGAAGAAGAAGTGGTCCATGTACACAATGGAATATTAGCCATGGAAAACCATGAACCATTGCTCTTTGAGGCACCACAAATGAGTCTGGAAGCATGAGGTAAGTCGGAAAGCAAAAGACCTATATTCTATGATATCACTTATAGGCGTTATCTAATAACTGACACAAATGAACATATTTCCACAGAGAAAGACACTCACAGACTTAGAAAACAAACTATGCTCATCTAAAAGGAAAGGTGGGGGGAATGGATAAATTAAGATTAGTGTTACTATATGTATACAAACACATATTATATACATATCTCAAACAGACCGACCATATAGCAAGGGAGGTCTGCGGAACCCTCTGTAACATTTCCCATGGGAAGAGGATCTGTACGTGAATAGACATATATAATGTACAAATGAACCAGATTGTGTACACCTAGGACAAACAATATTCTAAGCTTTACCCCAATTAAAAAAAATTTAAAAACCAAGAAGAAATAAAGCGACATAAACTTATGGGGGTTTCTCCATGCACATTCCAATGTAATTTACAACCTAGGAACACGACTTCCAGAAAGGCTCTGCTGCCCTAGTACCCGGATTTGGGAATGGAGAAATGCTGTCTCCTTGAGGCCACTTCCCACAACAGCAGCTTTAAACCCATTGGTAAAGATCACTAAATATTCACCAAACTTGCAGTTCGGTAAATAACACCTGCTCTCTAAAAAAATTCTGGGGTGGAAAATCGACCAAAAAATTCAAAAGAGGGCAACCTTCCAAGAAGACAATTTCAAGAGTGATACTGTACCGACAATTGTTTTCTTTTTTTTAACAGAAAAGAAAACGGCGGAGAAAAATGATGAGTTTTACGAATTTTCAAAGACATGCAAACCCAAATTACCAAAACCTATCAGCTCACAGCAGCCAGAAGGGCCATTAGCATAAATGTTGCAAACAATAAATGCTGAAGCGATTGTGGAGAAATGCGTACCCTCGATTCTAAGGGGGACGTGGTAAGAGCCACTAAAGACAACACAAAGAAGGAACTTTGAAGAGGGAAACACGGTGCTACCAGTCAATCAATCGCACCCACTGCTGGGCCTATCACCTGAGAAAATGAGAATCCAAAAGTCACAGGCTGGCAATCCTGCACTCCAACAATATTTACCAGAGCCAACACTTGGAAGCAATGAAAATGTCCATCAACCGAGGAATGCACAATGTAGAAGTGGTCCATGTACACAGTGGAAAATTACTCTAATAAAAAATACAAATTAAATTTAAAAATCCAACAAAAGTAAGGAGACATCAGCTTTTGTGGGTTTATCCGGGCACACTCCACTCTAATTTATAACCGAGAAACACCACAGGCCGCAAGGGCTTTTCCCTAGTTACCAGGGTGGTGAACATAGAAGGGCTGCCGCACTCTTGCAGTTACCTGCAAAAGCAGCTTTAAAGCCTGTGCTAAAGGTCATTTCATAGGAACAAGTACTGCAGGACTGTAAACGAAACCTGCCCTCAAAATGTCTTGAGGGATGTAATGGCCAAAACATTTCCAAATGTGACACATAGTTTAAGAGAACAGTTTGAAGAACTAAGGGGTAATCACAGCTTGAAAACTAAAAGGGACATGCCTTAAAGCTCTATTTCAACGGATTATGAGGCACATGCGAATTCAACCAGAAAGAGGTATCAGCTCACACTTGTCAGATTCACCATCAGCAAGAAAACTACAAAGAATAAATGCTGAAGGTGTTGTGGAGAAATGCATACCCTCAACTTCAAGTGGGAAGTAACTTGGAAAGAGCCACGAATGAGAACAGAATGGACGTGCCCTAAAAAGGTAAACATTGAGCTACCATATGATCCAGCAGGCCCACTCCTCGACCTATAATCTAAGAAGAGAGAATTGGAAAAACACAGGCAGGCAAATCTGCTTTGCACAGTATTACAATAGCCAAGATATGGAGGTAAACAAAAAGTCCACCAACAGATGGGTGGACAAAGAAGAACTCCTCCATGTACAGATGGATTATTCGCTAGTGAAAAAAATGAAACAATGCCGTTTGCAGCCCCATAGATGAGTCTAGACGTAATCACGCCACCTGTAGTAAGTGACAAAACCAAAAGACACATATCCTATCATATCACTTTTAGGAGTTACCTAAAAATTGATACCAATGAAGATATTTCTACAGAGAAAGGCAATCACAGATTCATTAAAAAAACTTATGGTTCACCAAATAGAAAGGTATGAGGATTGGATACATTACCATATTGGGGTTAACAGAAATATACACACCATGTGAAATATATATCACCAAAGACCTACGGAAGACCAGGAGAAGACCAAGCAATATTTTGTCATAACCTACATGGGAAAAGGATGTGAGGAAGAATAGATACATGTGTATGTGTGAAAGAACCACATCTTACACACCTAGAACAAACAAACCATTGTAATCAAATTTGCTGTGATAAAAAATAAAAAGTAAATTACAAATATGAACAAGAAGTAATGAGACATAAACTTAAAGGGCTTTTTCCTGGCACATTCCATTCTAATTTACAACCTAGACCACCACTTCCATTAAGGCTCTGTTTCCCTAGTAAACAAAATTGGTAAAGGAGGAATGCGGCCACCTTGTGGCCGTTTCCTGCCAGAGCAGCTTTAAACTCACAGGTAATGGTCACTTAATATTCACAAGGACTCAGGGCTGTAAAGGACACCTGCCCTAAAAAATTGTGCTGAAGTAGGGAATGGACAAAAAATTCAAAACAGACAAATGTTTCAAGAAGTGAGTATGAAGAGGTAAATTTTACTCACTCTCTTTTAAAAAAACAAGGGGCTTCCCTGGTGGCGCAGTGGTTGAGAATCTGCCTGCCAATGCAGGAGACAAGGGTTCGAGCCCTGGTCTGGGAAGATCCCACATACCACGGAGCAACTAAGCCCGTGAGCCTCATCTACTGAGCCTGCGCATCTGGATATTGTGCTCCGCAATGGGAGGCCGCAACAGTGAGAGGCCCGCGCACTGCGATGAAGAGTGGCCCCCACTTGCCACAACTTGACAAAGCCCACGCACAGAAACGAAGACCCAACACAGCCAAAAATAAATAATAATTAATTAATTAATTAATTAATTAAAAATAAAAATGAAAATGGATTAAAGCTCAACCTCAGGAAGTGTTAGACCCATGCAATCTAATCTCCAAAATGTTTCAACTTACACCAGTCGACTGACCATCAGCAAAAAGTCTACAAACAATAAATGCTGAAGGGGTTTTAGAGAACTGTGTACCCTCTACCTGCTGGTGAGACGTAAACTGGTAACAGCCAATAATGAGAACAGAAAGGAGCTGTGTTTAAAAGTAAAAATGGAGGTACCATTCAATCCAGCAGGCGCACCATTGGACCTCTCACCTGAGAAGACAAGAATCGAGAAGACACAGGCTGCAAAAGCTGCAGTGCAGCCTTATTCCCAATAGCCAAGACAGTGAAGCAATCAAAATGTCCAACAGCAGGTGAATGGATGAAGAAGAAGTGGTCCATGTACACAATGGAATATTAGCCATGGAAAACCATGAACCATTGCTCTTTGAGGCACCACAAATGAGTCTGGAAGCATGAGGTAAGTCGGAAAGCAAAAGACCTATATTCTATGATATCACTTATAGGCGTTATCTAATAACTGACACAAATGAACATATTTCCACAGAGAAAGACACTCACAGACTTAGAAAACAAACTATGCTCATCTAAAAGGAAAGGTGGGGGGAATGGATAAATTAAGATTAGTGTTACTATATCTATACAAACACATATTATATACATATCTCAAACAGACCGACCATATAGCAAGGGAGGTCTGCGGAACCCTCTGTAACATTTCCCATGGGAAGAGGATCTGTACGTGAATAGACATATATAATGTACAAATGAACCAGATTGTGTACACCTAGGACAAACAATATTCTAAGCTTTACCCCAATTAAAAAAAATTTAAAAACCAAGAAGAAATAAAGCGACATAAACTTATGGGGGTTTCTCCATGCACATTCCAATGTAATTTACAACCTAGGACCACGACTTCCAGAAAGGCTCTGCTGCCCTAGTACCCGGATTTGGGAATGGAGAAATGCTGTCTCCTTGAGGCCACTTCCCACAACAGCAGCTTTAAACCCATTGCTAAAGGTCACTAAATATTCACCAAACTTGCAGTTCGGTAAATAACACCTGCTCTCTAAAAAAATTCTGGGGTGGAAAATCGACCAAAAATTTTAAAAGAGGGCAACCTTCCAAGAAGACAATTTCAAGAGTCATACTGTACCGATAATTGTTTTCTTTTTTTTAACAGAAAAGAAAACGGCGGAGAAAAATGATGAGTTTTACGAATTTTCAAAGACATGCAAACCCAAATTACCAAAGCCTATCAGCTCACAGCAGCCAGAAGGGCCATTAGCATAAATGTTGCAAACAATAAATGCTGAAGCGATTGTGGAGAAATGCGTACCCTCGATTCTAAGGGGGACGTGGTAAGAGCCACTAAAGACAACACAAAGAAGGAACTTTGAAGAGGGAAACACGGTGCTACCAGTCAATCAATCGCACCCACTGCTGGGCCTATCACCTGAGAAAATGAGAATCCAAAAGTCACAGGCTGGCAATCCTGCACTCCAACAATATTTACCAGAGCCAACACTTGGAAGCAATGAAAATGTCCATCAACCGAGGAATGCACAATGTAGAAGTGGTCCATGTACACAGTGGAAAATTACTCTAATAAAAAATACAAATTAAATTTAAAAATCCAACAAAAGTAAGGAGACATCAGCTTTTGTGGGTTTATCCGGGCACACTCCACTCTAATTTATAACCGAGAAACACCACAGGCCGCAAGGGCTTTTCCCTAGTTACCAGGGTGGTGAACATAGAAGGGCTGCCGCACTCTTGCAGTTACCTGCAAAAGCAGCTTTAAAGCCTGTGCTAAAGGTCATTTCATAGGAACAAGTACTGCAGGACTGTAAACGAAACCTGCCCTCAAAATGTCTTGAGGGATGTAATGGCCAAAACATTTCCAAATGTGACACATAGTTTAAGAGAACAGTTTGAAGAACTAAGGGGTAATCACAGCTTGAAAACTAAAAGAGACATGCCTTAAAGCTCAATTTCAACGGATTATGAGGCACATGCGAATTCAACCAGAAAGAGGTATCAGCTCACACTTGTCAGATTCACCATCAGCAAGAAAACTACAAAGAATAAATGCCGAAGGTGTTGTGGAGAAATGCATACCCTCAACTTCAAGTGGGAAGTAACTTGGAAAGAGCCACGAATGAGAACAGAATGGACGTGCCCTAAAAAGGTAAACATTGAGCTACCATATGATCCAGCAGGCCCACTCCTCGACCTATAATCTAAGAAGAGAGAATTGGAAAAACACAGGCAGGCAAATCTGCTTTGCACAGTATTACAACAGCCAAGATATGGAGGTAACCAAAAAGTCCACCAACAGATGGGTGGACAAAGAAGAACTCCTCCATGTACAGATGGATTATTCGCTAGTGAAAAAAATGAAACAATGCCGTTTGCAGCCCCATAGATGAGTCTAGACGTAATCACGCCACCTGTAGTAAGTGACAAAACCAAAAGACACATATCCTATCATATCACTTTTAGGAGTTACCTAAAAATTGATACCAATGAAGATATTTCTACAGAGAAAGGCAATCACAGATTCATTAAAAAAACTTATGGTTCACCAAATAGAAAGGTATGAGGATTGGATACATTACCATATTGGGGTTAACAGAAATATACACACCATGTGAAATATATATCACCAAAGACCTACGGAAGACCAGGAGAAGACTAATCAATATTTTGTCATAACCTACATGGGAAAAGGATGTGAGGAAGAATAGATACATGTGTATGTGTGAAAGAACCACATCTTACACACCTAGGACAAACAAACCATTGTAATCAAATTTGCTGTGATAAAAAATAAAAAGTAAATTACAAATATGAACAAGAAGTAATGAGACATAAACTTAAAGGGCTTTTTCCTGGCACATTCCATTCTAATTTACAACCAAGAACACCAGTTCCATTAAGGCTCTGTTTCCCTAGTAAACAAAATTGGTAAAGGAGGAATGCGGCCACCTTGTGGCCGTTTCCTGCCAGAGCAGCTTTAAACTCACAGGTAATGGTCACTTAACATTCACAAGGACTCAGGGCTGTAAAGGACACCTGCCCTAAAAAATTGTGCTGAAGTAGGGAATGGACAAAAAAATTCAAAACAGACAAATGTTTCAAGAAGTGAGTATGAAGAGGTAAAGTTTACTCACTCTCCTTTAAAAAAACAAGGGGCTTCCCTGGTGGCGCAGTGTTTGAGAATCTGCCTGCCAATGCAGGGGACACGGGTTCGAGCCCTGGTCTGGGAAGATCCCACATACCGCGGAGCAACTAAGCCCGTGAGCCACATCTACTGAGCCTGCGCATCTGGATATTGTGCTCCGCAATGGGAGGCCGCAACAGTGAGAGGCCCGCGCACTTCGATGAAGAGTGGCCCCCACTTGCCACAACTTGAGAAAGCCCACGCACAGAAACGAAGACCCAACACAGCCAAAAATAAATAATAATTAATTAATTAATTAATTAAAAATAAAAAGGAAAATGGATTAAAGCTCAACCTCAGGAAGTGTTAGACCCATGCAATCTAATCTCCAAAATGTTTCAACTTACACCAGTCGACTGACCATCAGCAAAAAGTCTACAAACAATAAATGCTGAAGGGGTTTTAGAGAACTGTGTACCCTCTACCTGCTGGTGAGACGTAAACTGGTAACAGCCAATAATGAGAACAGAAAGGAGCTGTGTTTAAAAGTAAAAATGGAGGTACCATTCAATCCAGCAGGCGCACCATTGGACCTCTCACCTGAGAAGACAAGAATCGAGAAGACACAGGCTGCAAAAGCTGCAGTGCAGCCTTATTCCCAATAGCCAAGACAGTGAAGCAATCAAAATGTCCAACAGCAGGTGAATGGATGAAGAAGAAGTGGTCCATGTACACAATGGAATATTAGCCATGGAAAACCATGAACCATTGCTCTTTGAGGCACCACAAATGAGTCTGGAAGCATGAGGTAAGTCGGAAAGCAAAAGACCTATATTCTATGATATCACTTATAGGCGTTATCTAATAACTGACACAAATGAACATATTTCCACAGAGAAAGACACTCACAGACTTAGAAAACAAACTATGCTCATCTAAAAGGAAAGGTGGGGGGAATGGATAAATTAAGATTAGTGTTACTATATGTATACAAACACATATTATATACATATCTCAAACAGACCGACCATATAGCAAGGGAGGTCTGCGGAACCCTCTGTAACATTTCCCATGGGAAGAGGATCTGTACGTGAATAGACATATATAATGTACAAATGAACCAGATTGTGTACACCTAGGACAAACAATATTCTAAGCTTTACCCCAATTAAAAAAAATTTAAAAACCAAGAAGAAATAAAGCGACATAAACTTATGGGGGTTTCTCCATGCACATTCCAATGTAATTTACAACCTAGGAACACGACTTCCAGAAAGGCTCTGCTGCCCTAGTACCCGGATTTGGGAATGGAGAAATGCTGTCTCCTTGAGGCCACTTCCCACAACAGCAGCTTTAAACCCATTGCTAAAGGTCACTAAATATTCACCAAACTTGCAGTTCGGTAAATAACACCTGCTCTCTAAAAAAATTCTGGGGTGGAAAATCGACCAAAAATTTTAAAAGAGGGCAACCTTCCAAGAAGACAATTTCAAGAGTCATACTGTACCGACAATTGTTTTCTTTTTTTTAACAGAAAAGAAAACGGCGGAGAAAAATGATGAGTTTTACGAATTTTCAAAGACATGCAAACCCAAATTACCAAAACCTATCAGCTCACAGCAGCCAGAAGGGCCATTAGCATAAATGTTGCAAACAGTAAATGCTGAAGCGATTGTGGAGAAATGCGTACCCTCGATTCTAAGGGGGACGTGGTAAGAGCCACTAAAGACAACACAAAGAAGGAACTTTGAAGAGGGAAACACGGTGCTACCAGTCAATCAATCGCACCCACTGCTGGGCCTATCACCTGAGAAAATGAGAATCCAAAAGTCACAGACTGGCAATCCTGCACTCCAACAATATTTACCAGAGCCAACACTTGGAAGCAATGAAAATGTCCATCAACCGAGGAATGCACAAAGTAGAAGTGGTCCATGTACACAGTGGAACATTACTCTAATAAAAAATACAAATTAAATTTAAAAATCCAACAAAAGTAAGGAGACATCAGCTTTTGTGGGTTTATCCGGGCACACTCCACTCTAATTTATAACCGAGAAACACCACAGGCCGCAAGGGCTTTTCCCTAGTTACCAGGGTGGTGAACATAGAAAGGCTGTCGCACTCTTGCAGTTACCTGCAAAAGCAGCTTTAAAGCCTGCGCTAAAGGTCATTTCATAGGAACAAGTACTGCAGGACTGTAAACGAAACCTGCCCTCAAAATGTCTTGAGGGATGTAATGGCCAAAACATTTCCAAATGTGACACATAGTTTAAGAGAACAGTTTGAAGAACTAAGGGGTAATCACAGCTTGAAAACTAAAAAGGACATGCCTTAAAGCTCAGTTTCAACGGATTATGAGGCACATGCGAATTCAACCACAAAGAGGTATCAGCTCACACTTGTCAGATTCACCATCAGCAAGAAAACTACAAAGAATAAATGCTGAAGGTGTTGTGGAGAAATGCATACCCTCAACTTCAAGTGGGAAGTAACTTGGAAAGAGCCACGAAGGAGAACAGAATGGACGTGCCCTAAAAAGGTAAACATTGAGCTACCATATGATCCAGCAGGCCCACTCCTTGACCTATAATCTAAGAAGAGAGAATTGGAAAAACACAGGCAGGCAAATCTGCTTTGCACAGTATTACAATAGCCAAGATATGGAAGTAACCAAAAAGTCCACCAACAGATGGGTGGACAAAGAAGAACTCCTCCATGTACAGATGGATTATTCGCTAGTGAAAAAAATGAAACAATGCCGTTTGCAGCCCCATAGATGAGTCTAGATGTAATCACGCCACCTGTAGTAAGTGACAAAACCAAAAGACACATATCCTATCATATCACTTTTAGGAGTTACCTAAAAATTGATACCAATGAAGATATTTCTACAGAGAAAGGCAATCACAGATTCATTAAAAAAACTTATGGTTCACCAAATAGAAAGGTATGAGGATTGGATATATTACCATATTGGGGTTAACAGAAATATACACACCATGTGAAATATATATCACCAAAGACCTACGGAAGACCAGGAGAAGACTAATCAATATTTTGTCATAACCTACATGGGAAAAGGATGTGAGGAAGAATAGATACATGTGTATGTGTGAAAGAACCACATCTTACACACCTAGGACAAACAAACCATTGTAATCAAATTTGCTGTGATAAAAAATAAAAAGTAAATTACAAATATGAACTAGAAGTAATGAGACATAAACTTAAAGGGCTTTTTCCTGGCACATTCCATTCTAATTTACAACCTAGAACACCACTTCCATTAAGGCTCTGTTTCCCTAGTAAACAAAATTGGTAAAGGAGGAATGCTGCCACCTTGTGGCCGTTTCCTGCCAGAGCAGCTTTAAACTCACAGGTAATGGTCACTTAACATTCACAAGGACTCAGGGCTGTAAAGGACACCTGCCCTAAAAAATTGTGCTGAAGTAGGGAATGGACAAAAAAATTCAAAACAGACAAATGTTTCAAGAAGTGAGTATGAAGAGGTAAATTTTACTCACTCTCCTTTTAAAAAACAAGGGGCTTCCCTGGTGGCGTAGTGGTTGAAAATCTGCCTGCCAATGCAGGGGACACGGGTTCGAGCCCTGGTCTGGGAAGATCCCACATACCGCGGAGCAACTAAGCCCGTGAGCCACATCTACTGAGCCTGCGCATCTGGATATTGTGCTGCGCAATGGGAGGCCGCAACAGTGAGAGGCCCGCGCACTGCGATGAAGAGTGGCCCCCACTTGCCACAACTTGAGAAAGCCCACGCACAGAAACGAAGACCCAACACAGCCAAAAATAAATAATAATTAATTAATTAATTAATTAATTAAAAATAAAAAGGAAAATGGATTAAAGCTCAACCTCAGGAAGTGTTAGACCCATGCAATCTAATCTCCAAAATGTTTCAACTTACACCAGTCGACTGACCATCAGCAAAAAGTCTACAAACAATAAATGCTGAAGGGGTTTTAGAGAACTGTGTACCCTCTACCTGCTGGTGAGACGTAAACTGGTAACAGCCAATAATGAGAACAGAAAGGAGCTGTGTTTAAAAGTAAAAATGGAGGTACCATTCAATCCAGCAGGCGCACCATTGGACCTCTCACCTGAGAAGACAAGAATCGAGAAGACACAGGCTGCAAAAGCTGCAGTGCAGCCTTATTCCCAATAGCCAAGACAGTGAAGCAATCAAAATGTCCAACAGCAGGTGAATGGATGAAGAAGAAGTGGTCCATGTACACAATGGAATATTAGCCATGGAAAACCATGAACCATTGCTCTTTGAGGCACCACAAATGAGTCTGGAGATAATCAAGAAGCATGAGGTAAGTCGGAAAGCAAAAGACCTATATTCTATGATATCACTTATAGGCGTTATCTAATAACTGACACAAATGAACATATTTCCACAGAGAAAGACACTCACAGACTTAGAAAACAAACTATGCTCATCTAAAAGGAAAGGTGGGGGGAATGGATAAATTAAGATTAGTGTTACTATATGTATACAAACACATATTATATACATATCTCAAACAGACCGACCATATAGCAAGGGAGGTCTGCGGAACCCTCTGTAACATTTCCCATGGGAAGAGGATCTGTACGTGAATAGACATATATAATGTACAAATGAACCAGATTGTGTACACCTAGGACAAACAATATTCTAAGCTTTACCCCAATTAAAAAAAAATTAAAAACCAAGAAGAAATAAAGCGACATAAACTTATGGGGGTTTCTCCATGCACATTCCAATGTAATTTACAACCTAGGAACACGACTTCCAGAAAGGCTCTGCTGCCCTAGTACCCGGATTTGGGAATGGAGAAATGCTGTCTCCTTGAGGCCACTTCCCACAACAGCAGCTTTAAACCCATTGCTAAAGGTCACTAAATATTCACCAAACTTGCAGTTCGGTAAATAACACCTGCTCTCTAAAAAAATTCTGGGGTGGAAAATCGACCAAAAATTTTAAAAGAGGGCAACCTTCCAAGAAGACAATTTCAAGAGTCATACTGTACCCACAATTGTTTTCTTTTTTTTAACAGAAAAGAAAACGGCGGAGAAAAATGATGAGTTTTACGAATTTTCAAAGACATGCAAACCCAAATTACCAAAACCTATCAGCTCACAGCAGCCAGAAGGGCCATTAGCATAAATGTTGCAAACAATAAATGCTGAAGCGATTGTGGAGAAATGCGTACCCTCGATTCTAAGGGGGACGTGGTAAGAGCCACTAAAGACAACACAAAGAAGGAACTTTGAAGAGGGAAACACGGTGCTACCAGTCAATCAATCGCACCCACTGCTGGGCCTATCACCTGAGAAAATGAGAATCCAAAAGTCACAGGCTGGCAATCCTGCACTCCAACAATATTTACCAGAGCCAACACTTGGAAGCAATGAAAATGTCCATCAACCGAGGAATGCACAAAGTAGAAGTGGTCCATGTACACAGTGGAAAATTACTCTAATAAAAAATAAAATTTAAATTTAAAAATCCAACAAAATAAGGAGACATCAGCTTTTGTGGGTTTATCCGGGCACACTCCACTCTAATTTATAACCGAGAAACACCACAGGCCGCAAGGGCTTTTCCCTAGTTACCAGGGTGGTGAACATAGAAAGGCTGCCGCACTCTTGCAGTTACCTGCAAAAGCAGCTTTAAAGCCTGCGCTAAAGGTCATTTCATAGGAACAAGTACTGCAGGACTGTAAACGAAACCTGCCCTCAAAATGTCTTGAGGGATGTAATGGCCAAAACATTTCCAAATGTGACACATAGTTTAAGAGAACAGTTTGAAGAACTAAGGGGTAATCACAGCTTGAAAACTAAAAAGGACATGCCTTAAAGCTCAGTTTCAACGGATTATGAGGCACATGCGAATTCAACCACAAAGAGGTATCAGCTCACACTTGTCAGATTCACCATCAGCAAGAAAACTACAAAGAATAAATGCTGAAGGTGTTGTGGAGAAATGCATACCCTCAACTTCAAGTGGGAAGTTACTTGGAAAGAGCCACGAATGAGAACAGAATGGACGTGCCCTAAAAAGGTAAACATTGAGCTACCATATGATCCAGCAGGCCCACTCCTCGACCTATAATCTAAGAAGAGAGAATTGGAAAAACACAGGCAGGCAAATCTGCTTTGCACAGTATTACAATAGCCAAGATATGGAAGTAACCAAAAAGTCCACCAACAGATGGGTGGACAAAGAAGAACTCCTCCATGTACAGATGGATTATTCGCTAGTGAAAAAAATGAAACAATGCCGTTTGCAGCCCCATAGATGAGTCTAGACGTAATCACGCCACCTGTAGTAAGTGACAAAACCAAAAGACACATATCCTATCATATCACTTTTAGGAGTTACCAAAAAATTGATACCAATGAAGATATTTCTACAGAGAAAGGCAATCACAGATTCATTAAAAAAACTTATGGTTCACCAAATAGAAAGGTATGAGGATTGGATATATTACCATATTGGGGTTAACAGAAATATACACACCATGTGAAATATATATCACCAAAGACCTACGGAAGACCAGGAGAAGACTAATCAATATTTTGTCATAACCTACATGGGAAAAGGATGTGAGGAAGAATAGATACATGTGTATGTGTGAAAGAACCACATCTTACACACCTAGGACAAACAAACCATTGTAATCAAATTTGCTGTGATAAAAAATAAAAAGTAAATTACAAATATGAACAAGAAGTAATGAGACATAAACTTAAAGGGCTTTTTCCTGGCACATTCCATTCTAATTTACAACCTAGAACACCACTTCCATTAAGGCTCTGTTTCCCTAGTAAACAAAATTGGTAAAGGAGGAATGCTGCCACCTTGTGGCCGTTTCCTGCCAGAGCAGCTTTAAACTCACTGGTAATGGTCACTTAACATTCACAAGGACTCAGGGCTGTAAAGGACACCTGCCCTAAAAAATTGTGCTGAAGTAGGGAATGGACAAAAAAATTCAAAACAGACAAATGTTTCAAGAAGTGAGTATGAAGAGGTAAATTTTACTCACTCTCCTTTAAAAAAACAAGGGGCTTCCCTGGTGGCGCAGTGGTTGAGAATCTGCCTGCCAATGCAGGGGACAAGGGTTCGAGCACTGGTCTGGCAAGATCCCACATACCGCGGAGCAACTAAGCCCGTGAGCCACAACTACTGAGCCTGCGCATCTGGATATTGTGCTCCGCAATGGGAGGCCGCAACAGTGAGAGGCCCGCGCACTGCGATGAAGAGTGGCCCCACTTGCCACAACTTGAGAGAGCCCACGCACAGAAACGAAGACCCAACACAGCCAAAAATAAATAATAATTAATTAATTAATTAATTAATTAATTAATTAAAAATAAAAAGGTAAATGGATTAAAGCTCAACCTCAGGAAGTGTTAGACCCATGCAATCTAATCTCCAAAATGTTTCAACTTACACCAGTCGACTGACCATCAGCAAAAAGTCTACAAACAATAAATGCTGAAGGGGTTTTAGAGAACTGTGTACCCTCTACCTGCTGGTGAGACGTAAACTGGTAACAGCCAATAATGAGAACAGAAAGGAGCTGTGTTTAAAAGTAAAAATGGAGGTACCATTCAATCCAGCAGGCGCACCATTGGACCTCTCACCTGAGAAGACAAGAATCGAGAAGACACAGGCTGCAAAAGCTGCAGTGCCGCCTTATTCCCAATAGCCAAGACAGTGAAGCAATCAGAATGTCCAACAGCAGGTGAATGGATGAAGAAGAAGTGGTCCATGTACACAATGGAATATTAGCCATGGAAAACCATGAACCATTGCTCTTTGAGGCACCACAAATGAGTCTGGAGATAATCAAGAAGCATGAGGTAAGTCGGAAAGCAAAAGACCTATATTCTATGATATCACTTATAGGCGTTATCTAATAACTGACACAAATGAACATATTTCCACAGAGAAAGACACTCACAGACTTAGAAAACAAACTATGCGCATCTAAAAGGAAAGGTGGGGGGAATGGATAAATTAAGATTAGTGTTACTATATGTATACAAACACATATTATATACATATCTCAAACAGACCGACCATATAGCAAGGGAGGTCTGCGGAACCCTCTGTAACATTTCCCATGGGAAGAGGATCTGTACGTGAATAGACATATATAATGTACAAATGAACCAGATTGTGTACACCTAGGACAAACACTATTCTAAGCTTTACCCCAATTAAAAAAAATTTAAAAACCAAGAAGAAATAAAGCGACATAAACTTATGGGGGTTTCTCCATGCACATTCCAATGTAATTTACAACCTAGGAACACGACTTCCAGAAAGGCTCTGCTGCCCTAGTACCCGGATTTGGGAATGGAGAAATGCTGTCTCCTTGAGGCCACTTCCCACAACAGCAGCTTTAAACTCATTGCTAAAGGTCACTAAATATTCACCAAACTTGCAGTTCGGTAAATAACACCTGCTCTCTAAAAAAATTCTGGGGTGGAAAATCGACCAAAAATTTTAAAAGAGGGCAACCTTCCAAGAAGACAATTTCAAGAGTCATACTGTACCGACAATTGTTTTCTTTTTTTTAACAGAAAAGAAAACGGCGGAGAAAAATGATGAGTTTTACGAATTTTCAAAGACATGCAAACCCAAATTACCAAAACCTATCAGCTCACAGCAGCCAGAAGGGCCATTAGCATAAATGTTGCAAACAGTAAATGCTGAAGCGATTGTGGAGAAATGCGTACCCTCGATTCTAAGGGGGACGTGGTAAGAGCCACTAAAGGCAACACAAAGAAGGAACTTTGAAGAGGGAAACACGGTGCTACCAGTCAATCAATCGCACCCACTGCTGGGCCTATCACCTGAGAAAATGAGAATCCAAAAGTCACAGACTGGCAATCCTGCACTCCAACAATATTTACCAGAGCCAACACTTGGAAGCAATGAAAATGTCCATCAACCGAGGAATGCACAAAGTAGAAGTGGTCCATGTACACAGTGGAACATTACTCTAATAAAAAATAAAAATTAAATTTAAAAATCCAACAAAAGTAAGGAGACATCAGCTTTTGTGGGTTTATCCGGGCACACTCCACTCTAATTTATAACCGAGAAACACCACAAGCCGCAAGGGCTTTTCCCTAGTTACCAGGGTGGTGAACATAGAAAGGCTGCCGCACTCTTGCAGTTACCTGCAAAAGCAGCTTTAAAGCCTGCGCTAAAGGTCATTTCATAGGAACAAGTACTGCAGGACTGTAAACGAAACCTGCCCTCAAAATGTCTTGAGGGATGTAATGGCCAAAACATTTCCAAATGTGACACATAGTTTAAGAGAACAGTTTGAAGAACTAAGGGGTAATCACAGCTTGAAAACTAAAAAGGACATGCCTTAAAGCTCAATTTCAACGGATTATGAGGCACATGCGAATTCAACCACAAAGAGGTATCAGCTCACACTTGTCAGATTCACCATCAGGAAGAAAACTACAAAGAATAAATGCAGAAGGTGTTGTGGAGAAATGCATACCCTCAACTTCAAGTGGGAAGTAACTTGGAAAGAGCTACGAATGAGAACAGAATGGACGTGCCCTAAAAAGGTAAACATTGAGCTACCATATGATCCAGCAGGCCCACTCCTCGACCTATAATCTAAGAAGAGAGAATTGGAAAAACACAGGCAGGCAAATCTGCTTTGCACAGTATTACAATAGCCAAGATATGGAAGTAACCAAAAAGTCCACCAACAGATGGGTGGACAAAGAAGAACTCCTCCATGTACAGATGGATTATTCGCTAGTGAAAAAAATGAAACAATGCCGTTTGCAGCCCCATAGATGAGTCTAGACGTAATCACGCCACCTCTCGTAAGTGACAAAACCAAAAGACACATATCCTATCATATCACTTTTAGGAGTTACCTAAAAATTGATACCAATGAAGATATTTCTACAGAGAAAGGCAATCACAGATTCATTAAAAAAACTTATGGTTCACCAAATAGAAAGGTATGAGGATTGGACACATTACCATATTGGGGTTAACAGAAATATACACACCATGTGAAATATATATCACCAAAGACCTACGGAAGACCAGGAGAAGACTAAGCAATATTTTGTCATAACCTACATGGGAAAAGGATGTGAGGAAGAATAGATACATGTGTATGTGTGAAAGAACCACATCTTACACACCTAGGACAAACAAACCATTGTAATCAAATTTGCTGTGATAAAAAATAAAAAGTAAATTACAAATATGAACAAGAAGTAATGAGACATAAACTTAAAGGGCTTTTTCCTGGCACATTCCATTCTAATTTACAACCTAGAACACCACTTCCATTAAGGCTCTGTTTCCCTAGTAAACAAAATTGGTAAAGGAGGAATGCTGCCACCTTGTGGCCGTTTCCTGCCAGAGCAGCTTTAAACTCACAGGTAATGGTCACTTAACATTCACAAGGACTCAGGGCTGTAAAGGACAACTGCCCTAAAAAATTGTGCTGAAGTAGGGAATGGACAAAAAAATTCAAAACAGACAAATGTTTCAAGAAGTGAGTATGAAGAGGTAAATTTTACTCACTCTCCTTTAAAAAAACAAGGGGCTTCCCTGGTGGCGCAGTGGTTGAGAATCTGCCTGCCAATGCAGGGGACACGGGTTCGAGCCCTGGTCTGGGAAGATCCCACATACCGCGGAGCAACTAAGCCCGTGAGCCACAACTACTGAGCCTGCGCATCTGGATATTGTGCTCCGCAATGGGAGGCCGCAACAGTGAGAGGCCCGCGCACTGCGATGAAGAGTGGCCCCCACTTGCCACAACTTGAGAAAGCCCACGCACAGAAACGAAGACCCAACACAGCCAAAAATAAATAATAATTAATTAATTATTTAATTAATTAATTAATTAAAAATAAAAAGGAAAATGGATTAAAGCTCAACCTCAGGAAGTGTTAGACCCATGCAATCTAATCTCCAAAATGTTTCAACTTACACCAGTCGACTGACCATCAGCAAAAAGTCTACAAACAATAAATGCTGAAGGGGTTTTAGAGAACTGTGTACCCTCTACCTGCTGGTGAGACGTAAACTGGTAACAGCCAATAATGAGAACAGAAAGGAGCTGTGTTTAAAAGTAAAAATGGAGGTACCATTCAATCCAGCAGGCGCACCATTGGACCTCTCACCTGAGAAGACAAGAATCGAGAAGACACAGGCTGCAAAAGCTGCAGTGCAGCCTTATTCCCAATAGCCAAGACAGTGAAGCAATCAAAATGTCCAACAGCAGGTGAATGGATGAAGAAGAAGTGGTCCATGTACACAATGGAATATTAGCCATGGAAAACCATGAACCATTGCTCTTTGAGGCACCACAAATGAGTCTGGAGATAATCAAGAAGCATGAGGTAAGTCGGAAAGCAAAAGACCAATATTCTATGATATCACTTATAGGCGTTATCTAATAACTGACACAAATGAACATATTTCCACAGAGAAAGACACTCACAGACTTAGAAAACAAACTATGCTCATCTAAAAGGAAAGGTGGGGGGAATGGATAAATTAAGATTAGTGTTACTATAGGTATACAAACACATATTATATACATATCTCAAACAGACCGACCGTATAGCAAGGGAGGTCTGCGGAACCCTCTGTAACATTTCCCATGGGAAGAGGATCTGTACGTGAATAGACATATATAATGTACAAATGAACCAGATTGTGTACACCTAGGACAAACAATATTCTAAGCTTTACCCCAATTAAAAAAAATTTAAAAACCAAGAAGAAATAAAGCGACATAAACTTATGGGGGTTTCTCCATGCACATTCCAATGTAATTTACAACCTAGGAACACGACTTCCAGAAAGGCTCTGCTGCCCTAGTACCCGGATTTGGGAATGGAGAAATGCTGTCTCCTTGAGGCCACTTCCCACAACAGCAGCTTTAAACCCATTGCTAAAGGTCACTAAATATTCACCAAACTTGCAGTTCGGTAAATAACACCTGCTCTCTAAAAAAATTCTGGGGTGGAAAATCGACCAAAAATTTTAAAAGAGGGCAACCTTCCAAGAAGACAATTTCAAGAGTCATACTGTACTCACAATTGTTTTCTTTTTTTTAACAGAAAAGAAAACGGCGGAGAAAAATGATGAGTTTTACGAATTTTCAAAGACATGCAAACCCAAATTACCAAAACCTATCAGCTCACAGCAGCCAGAAGGGCCATTAGCATAAATGTTGCAAACAGTAAATGCTGAAGCGATTGTGGAGAAATGCGTACCCTCGATTCTAAGGGGGACGTGGTAAGAGCCACTAAAGGCAACACAAAGAAGGAACTTTGAAGAGGGAAACACGGTGCTACCAGTCAATCAATCGCACCCACTGCTGGGCCTATCACCTGAGAAAATGAGAATCCAAAAGTCACAGACTGGCAATCCTGCACTCCAACAATATTTACCAGAGCCAACACTTGGAAGCAATGAAAATGTCCATCAACCGAGGAATGCACAAAGTAGAAGTGGTCCATGTACACAGTGGAACATTACTCTAATAAAAAATAAAAATTAAATTTAAAAATCCAACAAAAGTAAGGAGACATCAGCTTTTGTGGGTTTATCCGGGCACACTCCACTCTAATTTATAACCGAGAAACACCACAAGCCGCAAGGGCTTTTCCCTAGTTACCAGGGTGGTGAACATAGAAAGGCTGCCGCACTCTTGCAGTTACCTGCAAAAGCAGCTTTAAAGCCTGCGCTAAAGGTCATTTCATAGGAACAAGTACTGCAGGACTGTAAACGAAACCTGCCCTCAAAATGTCTTGAGGGATGTAATGGCCAAAACATTTCCAAATGTGACACATAGTTTAAGAGAACAGTTTGAAGAACTAAGGGGTAATCACAGCTTGAAAACTAAAAAGGACATGCCTTAAAGCTCAATTTCAACGGATTATGAGGCACATGCGAATTCAACCACAAAGAGGTATCAGCTCACACTTGTCAGATTCACCATCAGGAAGAAAACTACGAAGAATAAATGCAGAAGGTGTTGTGGAGAAATGCATACCCTCAACTTCAAGTGGGAAGTAACTTGGAAAGAGCTACGAATGAGAACAGAATGGACGTGCCCTAAAAAGTAAACATTGAGCTACCATATGATCCAGCAGGCCCACTCCTCGACCTATAATCTAAGAAGAGAGAATTGGAAAAACACAGGCAGGCAAATCTGCTTTGCACAGTATTACAATAGCCAAGATATGGAAGTAACCAAAAAGTCCACCAACAGATGGGTGGACAAAGAAGAACTCCTCCATGTACAGATGGATTATTCGCTAGTGAAAAAAATGAAACAATGCCGTTTGCAGCCCCATAGATGAGTCTAGACGTAATCACGCCACCTCTCGTAAGTGACAAAACCAAAAGACACATATCCTATCATATCACTTTTAGGAGATACCTAAAAATTGATACCAATGAAGATATTTCTACAGAGAAAGGCAATCACAGATTCATTAAAAAAACTTATGGTTCACCAAATAGAAAGGTATGAGGATTGGATACATTACCATATTGGGGTTAACAGAAATATACACACCATGTGAAATATATATCACCAAAGACCTACGGAAGACCAGGAGAAGACTAAGCAATATTTTGTCATAACCTACATGGGAAAAGGATGTGAGGAAGAATAGATACATGTGTATGTGTGAAAGAACCACATCTTACACACCTAGGACAAACAAACCATTGTAATCAAATTTGCTGTGATAAAAAATAAAAAGTAAATTACAAATATGAACAAGAAGTAATGAGGCATAAACTTAAAGGGCTTTTTCCTGGCACATTCCATTCTAATTTACAACCTAGAACACCACTTCCATTAAGGCTCTGTTTCCCTAGTAAACAAAATTGGTAAAGGAGGAATGCTGCCACCTTGTGGCCGTTTCCTGCCAGAGCAGCTTTAAACTCACAGGTAATGGTCACTTAACATTCACAAGGACTCAGGGCTGTAAAGGACAACTGCCCTAAAAAATTGTGCTGAAGTAGGGAATGGACAAAAAAATTCAAAACAGACAAATGTTTCAAGAAGTGAGTATGAAGAGGTAAATTTTACTCACTCTCCTTTAAAAAAACAAGGGGCTTCCCTGGTGGCGCAGTGGTTGAGAATCTGCCTGCCAATGCAGGGGACACGGGTTCGAGCCCTGGTCTGGGAAGATCCCACATACCGCGGAGCAACTAAGCCCGTGAGCCACAACTACTGAGCCTGCGCATCTGGATATTGTGCTCCGCAATGGGAGGCCGCAACAGTGAGAGGCCCGCGCACTGCGATGAAGAGTGGCCCCCACTTGCCACAACTTGAGAAAGCCCACGCACAGAAACGAAGACCCAACACAGCCAAAAATAAATAATAAATAAATAAATAAATAAATAAATAAATAATTAAAAATAAAATGGAAAATGGATTAAAGCTCAACCTCAGGAAGTGTTAGACCCATGCAATCTAATCTCCAAAATGTTTCAACTTACACCAGTCGACTGACCGTCAGCAAAAAGTCTACAAACAATAAATGCTGAAGGGGTTTTAGAGAACTGTGTACCCTCTACCTGCTGGTGAGACGTAAACTGGTTACAGCCAGTAATGAGAACAGAAAGGAGCTGTGTTTAGAAGTAAAAATGGAGGTACCATTCAATCCAGCAGGCGCACCATTGGACCTCTCACCTGAGAAGACAAGAATCGAGAAGACACAGGCTGCAAAAGCTGCAGTGCAGCCTTATTCCCAATAGCCAAGACAGTGAAGCAATCAAAATGTCCAACAGCAGGTGAATGGATGAAGAAGAAGTGGACCATGTACACAATGGAATATTAGCCATGGAAAACCATGAACCATTGCTCTTTGAGGCACCACAAATGAGTCTGGAGATAATCAAGAAGCATGAGGTAAGTCGGAAAGCAAAAGACCAATATTCTATGATATCACTTATAGGCGTTATCTAATAACTGACACAAATGAACATATTTCCACAGAGAAAGACACTCACAGACTTAGAAAACAAACTATGCTCATCTAAAAGGAAAGGTGGGGGGAATGGATAAATTAAGATTAGTGTTACTATATGTATACAAACACATATTATATACATATCTCAAACAGACCGACCGTATAGCAAGGGAGGTCTGCGGAACCCTCTGTAACATTTCCCATGGGAAGAGGATCTGTACGTGAATAGACATATATAATGTACAAATGAACCAGATTGTGTACACCTAGGACAAACAATATTCTAAGCTTTACCCCAATTAAAAAAAATTTAAAAACCAAGAAGAAATAAAGCGACATAAACTTATGGGCGTTTCTCCATGCACATTCCAATGTAATTTACAACCTAGGAACACGACTTCCAGAAAGGCTCTGCTGCCCTAGTACCCGGATTTGGGAATGGAGAAATGCTGTCTCCTTGAGGCCACTTCCCACAACAGCAGCTTTAAACCCATTGCTAAAGGTCACTAAATATTCACCAAACTTGCAGTTCGGTAAATAACACCTGCTCTCTAAAAAAATTCTGGGGTGGAAAATCGACCAAAAATTTTAAAAGAGGGCAACCTTCCAAGAAGACAATTTCAAGAGTCATACTGTACTCACAATTGTTTTCTTTTTTTTAACAGAAAAGAAAACGGCGGAGAAAAATGATGAGTTTTACGAATTTTCAAAGACATACAAACCCAAATTACCAAAACCTATCAGCTCACAGCAGCCAGAAGGGCCATTAGCATAAATGTTGCAAACAGTAAATGCTGAAGCGATTGTGGAGAAATGCGTACCCTCGATTCTAAGGGGGACGTGGTAAGAGCCACTAAAGGCAACACAAAGAAGGAACTTTGAAGAGGGAAACACGGTGCTACCAGTCAATCAATCGCACCCACTGCTGGGCCTATCACCTGAGAAAATGAGAATCCAAAAGTCACAGACTGGCAATCCTGCACTCCAACAATATTTACCAGAGCCAACACTTGGAAGCAATGAAAATGTCCATCAACCGAGGAATGCACAAAGTAGAAGTGGTCCATCTACACAGTGGAACATTACTCTAATAAAAAATAAAAATTAAATTTAAAAATCCAACAAAAGTAAGGAGACATCAGCTTTTGTGGGTTTATCCGGGCACACTCCACTCTAATTTATAACCGAGAAACACCACAAGCCGCAAGGGCTTTTCCCTAGTTACCAGGGTGGTGAACATAGAAAGGCTGCCGCACTCTTGCAGTTACCTGCAAAAGCAGCTTTAAAGCCTGCGCTAAAGGTCATTTCATAGGAACAAGTACTGCAGGACTGTAAACGAAACCTGCCCTCAAAATGTCTTGAGGGATGTAATGGCCAAAACATTTCCAAATGTGACACATAGTTTAAGAGAACAGTTTGAAGAACTAAGGGGTAATCACAGCTTGAAAACTAAAAAGGACATGCCTTAAAGCTCAATTTCAACGGGTTATGAGGCACATGCGAATTCAACCACAAAGAGGTATCAGCTCACACTTGTCAGATTCACCATCAGGAAGAAAACTACGAAGAATAAATGCAGAAGGTGTTGTGGAGAAATGCATACCCTCAACTTCAAGTGGGAAGTAACTTGGAAAGAGCTACGAATGAGAACAGAATGGACGTGCCCTAAAAAGGTAAACATTGAGCTACCATATGATCCAGCAGGCCCACTCCTCGACCTATAATCTAAGAAGAGAGAATTGGAAAAACACAGGCAGGCAAATCTGCTTTGCACAGTATTACAATAGCCAAGATATGGAAGTAACCAAAAAGTCCACCAACAGATGGGTGGACAAAGAAGAACTCCTCCATGTACAGATGGATTATTCGCTAGTGAAAAAAATGAAACAATGCCGTTTGCAGCCCCATAGATGAGTCTAGACGTAATCACGCCACCTCTCGTAAGTGACAAAACCAAAAGACACATATCTTATCATATCAGTTTTAGGAGTTACCTAAAAATTGATACCAATGAAGATATTTCTACAGAGAAAGGCAATCACAGATTCATTAAAAAAACTTATGGTTCACCAAATAGAAAGGTATGAGGATTGGATACATTACCATATTGGGGTTAACAGAAATATACACACCATGTGAAATATATATCACCAAAGACCTACGGAAGACCAGGAGAAGACTAAGCAATATTTTGTCATAACCTACATGGGAAAAGGATGTGAGGAAGAATAGATACATGTGTATGTGTGAAAGAACCACATCTTACACACCTAGGACAAACAAACCATTGTAATCAAATTTGCTGTGATAAAAAATAAAAAGTAAATTACAAATATGAACAAGAAGTAATGAGACATAAACTTAAAGGGCTTTTTCCTGGCACATTCCATTCTAATTTACAACCTAGAACACCACTTCCATTAAGGCTCTGTTTCCCTAGTAAACAAAATTGGTAAAGGAGGAATGCTGCCACCTTGTGGCCGTTTCCTGCCAGAGCAGCTTTAAACTCACAGGTAATGGTCACTTAACATTCACAAGGACTCAGGGCTGTAAAGGACACCTGCCCTAAAAAATTGTGCTGAAGTAGGGAATGGACAAAAAAATTCAAAACAGACAAATGTTTCAAGAAGTGAGTATGAAGAGGTAAATTTTACTCACTCTCCTTTAAAAAAACAAGGGGCTTCCCTGGTGGCGCAGTGGTTGAGAATCTGCCTGCCAATGCAGGGGACACGGGTTCGAGCCCTGGTCTGGGAAGATCCCACATACCGCGGAGCAACTAAGCCCGTGAGCCACAACTACTGAGCCTGCGCATCTGGATATTGTGCTCCGCAATGGGAGGCCGCAACAGTGAGAGGCCCGCGCACTGCGATGAAGAGTGGCCCCCACTTGCCACAACTTGAGAAAGCCCACGCACAGAAACGAAGACCCAACACAGCCAAAAATAAATAATAAATAAATAAATAAATAAATAAATAAATAATTAAAAATAAAACAGAAAATGGATTAAAGCTCAACCTCAGGAAGTGTTAGACCCATGCAATCTAATCTCCAAAATGTTTCAACTTACACCAGTCGACTGACCGTCAGCAAAAAGTCTACAAACAATAAATGCTGAAGGGGTTTTAGAGAACTGTGTACCCTCTACCTGCTGGTGAGACGTAAACTGGTTACAGCCAGTAATGAGAACAGAAAGGAGCTGTGTTTAGAAGTAAAAATGGAGGTACCATTCAATCCAGCAGGCGCACCATTGGACCTCTCACCTGAGAAGACAAGAATCGAGAAGACACAGGCTGCAAAAGCTGCAGTGCAGCCTTATTCCCAATAGCCAAGACAGTGAAGCAATCAAAATGTCCAACAGCAGGTGAATGGATGAAGAAGAAGTGGTCCATGTACACAATGGAATATTAGCCATGGAAAACCATGAACCATTGCTCTTTGAGGCACCACAAATGAGTCTGGAGATAATCAAGAAGCATGAGGTAAGTCGGAAAGCAAAAGACCAATATTCTATGATATCACTTATAGGCGTTATCTAATAACTGACACAAATGAACATATTTCCACAGAGAAAGACACTCACAGACTTAGAAAACAAACTATGCTCATCTAAAAGGAAAGGTGGGGGGAATGGATAAATTAAGATTAGTGTTACTATATGTATACAAACACATATTATATACATATCTCAAACAGACCGACCGTATAGTAAGGGAGGTCTGCGGAACCCTCTGTAACATTTCCCATGGGAAGAGGATCTGTACGTGAATAGACATATATAATGTACAAATGAACCAGATTGTGTACACCTAGGACAAACAATATTCTAAGCTTTACCCCAATTAAAAAAAATTTAAAAACCAAGAAGAAATAAAGCGACATAAACTTATGGGCGTTTCTCCATGCACATTCCAATGTAATTTACAACCTAGGAACACGACTTCCAGAAAGGCTCTGCTGCCCTAGTACCCGGATTTGGGAATGGAGAAATGCTGTCTCCTTGAGGCCACTTCCCACAACAGCAGCTTTAAACCCATTGCTAAAGGTCACTAAATATTCACCAAACTTGCAGTTCGGTAAATAACACCTGCTCTCTAAAAAAATTCTGGGGTGGAAAATCGACCAAAAATTTTAAAAGAGGGCAACCTTCCAAGAAGACAATTTCAAGAGTCATACTGTACTCACAATTGTTTTCTTTTTTTTAACAGAAAAGAAAACGGCGGAGAAAAATTATGAGTTTTACGAATTTTCAAAGACATGCAAACCCAAATTACCAAAACCTATCAGCTCACAGCAGCCAGAAGGGCCATTAGCATAAATGTTGCAAACAGTAAATGCTGAAGCGATTGTGGAGAAATGCGTACCCTCGATTCTAAGGGGGACGTGGTAAGAGCCACTAAAGACAACAGAAAGAAGGAACTTTGAAGAGGGAAACACGGTGCTACCAGTCAATCAATCCCACCCACTGCTGGGCCTATCACCTGAGAAAATGAGAATCCAAAAGTCACAGACTGGCAATCCTGCACTCCAACAATATTTACCAGAGCCAACACTTGGAAGCAATGAAAATGTCCATCAGTCGAGGAATGCACAAAGTAGAAGTGGTCCATGTACACAGTGGAACATTACTCTAATAAAAAATACAAATTAAATGTAAAAATCCAACAAAAGTAAGGAGACATCAGCTTTTGTGGGTTTATCCGGGCACACTCCACTCTAATTTATAACCGAGAAACACCACAGGCCGCAAGGGCTTTTCCCTAGTTACCAGGGTGGTGAACATAGAAAGGCTGCCGCACTCTTGCAGTTACCTGCAAAAGCAGCTTTAAAGCCTGCGCTAAAGGTCATTTCATAGGAACAAGTACTGCAGGACTGTGAACGAAACCTGCCCTCAAAATGTCTTGAGGGATGTAATGGCCAAAACATTTTCAAATGTGACACATAGTTTAAGAGAACAGTTTGAAGAACTAAGGGGTAATCACAGCTTGAAAACTAAAAAGGACATGCCTTAAAGCTCAATTTCAACGGATTATGAGGCACATGCGAATTCAACCACAAAGAGGTATCAGCTCACACTTGTCAGATTCACCATCAGGAAGAAAACTACAAAGAATAAATGCTGAAGGTGTTGTGGAGAAATGCATACCCTCAACTTCAAGTGGGAAGTAACTTGGAAAGAGCTACGAATGAGAACAGAATGGACGTGCCCTAAAAAGGTAAACATTGAGCTACCATATGATCCAGCAGGCCCACTCCTCGACCTATAATCTAAGAAGAGAGAATTGGAAAAACACAGGCAGGCAAATCTGCTTTGCACAGTATTACAATAGCCAAGATATGGAAGTAACCAAAAAGTCCACCAACAGATGGGTGGACAAAGAAGAACTCCTCCATGTACAGATGGATTATTCGCTAGTGAAAAAAATGAAACAATGCCGTTTGCAGCCCCATAGATGAGTCTAGACGTAATCACGCCACCTCTCGTAAGTGACAAAACCAAAAGACACATATCCTATCATATCACTTTTAGGAGATACCTAAAAATTGATACCAATGAAGATATTTCTACAGAGAAAGGCAATCACAGATTCATTAAAAAAACTTATGGTTCACCAAATAGAAAGGTATGAGGATTGGATACATTACCATATTGGGGTTAACAGAAATATACACACCATGTGAAATATATATCACCAAAGACCTACGGAAGACCAGGAGAAGACTAAGCAATATTTTGTCATAACGTACATGGGAAAAGGATGTGAGGAAGAATAGATACATGTGTATGTGTGAAAGAACCACATCTTACACACCTAGGACAAACAAACCATTGTAATCAAATTTGCTGTGATAAAAAATAAAAAGTAAATTACAAATATGAACAAGAAGTAATGAGGCATAAACTTAAAGGGCTTTTTCCTGGCACATTCCATTCTAATTTACAACCTAGAACACCACTTCCATTAAGGCTCTGTTTCCCTAGTAAACAAAATTGGTAAAGGAGGAATGCTGCCACCTTGTGGCCGTTTCCTGCCAGAGAAGCTTTAAACTCACAGGTAATGGTCACTTAACATTCACAAGGACTCAGGGCTGTAAAGGACAACTGCCCTAAAAAATTGTGCTGAAGTAGGGAATGGACAAAAAAATTCAAAACAGACAAATGTTTCAAGAAGTGAGTATGAAGAGGTAAATTTTACTCACTCTCCTTTAAAAAAACAAGGGGCTTCCCTGGTGGCGCAGTGGTTGAGAATCTGCCTGCCAATGCAGGGGACACGGGTTCGAGCCCTGGTCTGGGAAGATCCCACATACCGCGGAGCAACTAAGCCCGTGAGCCACAACTACTGAGCCTGCGCATCTGGATATTGTGCTCCGCAATGGGAGGCCGCAACAGTGAGAGGCCCGCGCACTGCGATGAAGAGTGGCCCCCACTTGCCACAACTTGAGAAAGCCCACGCACAGAAACGAAGACCCAACACAGCCAAAAATAAATAAATAATAAATAAATAAATAAATAAATAATTAATTAAAAATAAAACGGAAAATGGATTAAAGCTCAACCTCAGGAAGTGTTAGACCCATGCAATCTAATCTCCAAAATGTTTCAACTTACACCAGTCGACTGACCGTCAGCAAAAAGTCTACAAACAATAAATGCTGAAGGGGTTTTAGAGAACTGTGTACCCTCTACCTGCTGGTGAGACGTAAACTGGTTACAGCCAGTAATGAGAACAGAAAGGAGCTGTGTTTAGAAGTAAAAATGGAGGTACCATTCAATCCAGCAGGCGCACCATTGGACCTCTCACCTGAGAAGACAAGAATCGAGAAGACACAGGCTGCAAAAGCTGCAGTGCCGCCTTATTCCCAATAGCCAAGACAGTGAAGCAATCAAAATGTCCAACAGCAGGTGAATGGATGAAGAAGAAGTGGTCCATGTACACAATGGAATATTAGCCATGGAAAACCATGAACCATTGCTCTTTGAGGCACCACAAATGAGTCTGGAGATAATCAAGAAGCATGAGGTAAGTCGGCAAGCAAAAGACCAATATTCTATGATATCACTTATAGGCGTTATCTAATAACTGACACAAATGAACATATTTCCACAGAGAAAGACACTCACAGACTTAGAAAACAAACTATGCTCATCTAAAAGGAAAGGTGGGGGGAATGGATAAATTAAGATTAGTGTTACTATATGTATACAAACACATATTATATACATATCTCAAACAGACCGACCGTATAGCAAGGGAGGTCTGCGGAACCCTCTGTAACATTTCCCATGGGAAGAGGATCTGTACGTGAATAGACATATATAATGTACAAGTGAACCAGATTGTGTACACCTAGGACAAACAATATTCTAAGCTTTACCCCAATTAAAAAAAATTTAAAAACCAAGAAGAAATAAAGCGACATAAACTTATGGGGGTTTCTCCATGCACATTCCAATGTAATTTACAACCTAGGAACACGACTTCCAGAAAGGCTCTGCTGCCCTAGTACCCGGATTTGGGAATGGAGAAATGCTGTCTCCTTGAGGCCACTTCCCACAACAGCAGCTTTAAACCCATTGCTAAAGGTCACTAAATATTCACCAAACTTGCAGTTCGGTAAATAACACCTGCTCTCTAAAAAAATTCTGGGGTGGAAAATCGACCAAAAATTTTAAAAGAGGGCAACCTTCCAAGAAGACAATTTCAAGAGTCATACTGTACCGACAATTGTTTTCTTTTTTTTAACAGAAAACGGCGGAGAAAAATGATGAGTTTTACGAATTTTCAAAGACATGCAAACCCAAATTACCAAAACCTATCAGCTCACAGCAGCCAGAAGGGCCATTAGCATAAATGTTGCAAACAGTAAATGCTGAAGCGATTGTGGAGAAATGCGTACCCTCGATTCTAAGGGGGACGTGGTAAGAGCCACTAAAGACAACACAAAGAAGGAACTTTGAAGAGGGAAACACGGTGCTACCAGTCAATCAATCGCACCCACTGCTGGGCCTATCACCTGAGAAAATGAGAATCCAAAACTCACAGACTGGCAATCCTGCACTCCAACAATATTTACCAGAGCCAACACTTGGAAGCAATGAAAATGTCCATCAACCGAGGAATGCACAAAGTAGAAGTGGTCCATGTACACAGTGGAACATTACTCTAATAAAAAATACAAATTAAATTTAAAAATCCAACAAAAGTAAGGAGACATCAGCTTTTGTGGGTTTATCCGGGCACACTCCACTCTAATTTATAACCGAGAAACACCACAGGCCGCAAGGGCTTTTCCCTAGTTACCAGGGTGGTGAACATAGAAAGGCTGCCGCACTCTTGCAGTTACCTGCAAAAGCAGCTTTAAAGCCTGCGCTAAAGGTCATTTCATAGGAACAAGTACTGCAGGACTGTGAACGAAACCTGCCCTCAAAATGTCTTGAGGGATGTAATGGCCAAAACATTTCCAAATGTGACACATAGTTTAAGAGAACAGTTTGAAGAACTAAGGGGTAATCACAGCTTGAAAACTAAAAAGGACATGCCTTAAAGCTCAATTTCAACGGATTATGAGGCACATGCGAATTCAACCACAAAGAGGTATCAGCTCACACTTGTCAGATTCACCATCAGGAAGAAAACTACAAAGAATAAATGCTGAAGGTGTTGTGGAGTAATGCATACCCTCAACTCCAAGTGGGAAGTAACTTGGAAAAAGCCACGAATGAGAACAGAATGGACGTGCCCTAAAAAGGTAAACATTGAGCTACCATATGATCCAGCAGGCCCACTCCTCGACCTATAATCTAAGAAGAGAGAATTGGAAAAACACAGGCAGGCAAATCTGCTTTGCACAGTATTACAATAGCCAAGATATGGAAGTAACCAAAAAGTCCACCAACAGATGGGTGGACAAAGAAGAACTCCTCCATGTACAGATGGATTATTCGCTAGTGAAAAAAATGAAACAATGCCGTTTGCAGCCCCATAGATGAGTCTAGACGTAATCACGCCACCTCTCGTAAGTGACAAAACCAAAAGACACATATCCTATCATATCACTTTTAGGAGATACCTAAAAATTGATACCAATGAAGATATTTCTACAGAGAAAGGCAATCACAGATTCATTAAAAAAACTTATGGTTCACCAAATAGAAAGGTATGAGGATTGGATACATTACCATATTGGGGTTAACAGAAATATACACACCATGTGAAATATATATCACCAAAGACCTACGGAAGACCAGGAGAAGACTAAGCAATATTTTGTCATAACGTACATGGGAAAAGGATGTGAGGAAGAATAGATACATGTGTATGTGTGAAAGAACCACATCTTACACACCTAGGACAAACAAACCATTGTAATCAAATTTGCTGTGATAAAAAATAAAAAGTAAATTACAAATATGAACAAGAAGTAATGAGGCATAAACTTAAAGGGCTTTTTCCTGGCACATTCCATTCTAATTTACAACCTAGAACACCACTTCCATTAAGGCTCTGTTTCCCTAGTAAACAAAATTGGTAAAGGAGGAATGCTGCCACCTTGTGGCCGTTTCCTGCCAGAGAAGCTTTAAACTCACAGGTAATGGTCACTTAACATTCACAAGGACTCAGGGCTGTAAAGGACAACTGCCCTAAAAAATTGTGCTGAAGTAGGGAATGGACAAAAAAATTCAAAACAGACAAATGTTTCAAGAAGTGAGTATGAAGAGGTAAATTTTACTCACTCTCCTTTAAAAAAACAAGGGGCTTCCCTGGTGGCGCAGTGGTTGAGAATCTGCCTGCCAATGCAGGGGACACGTGTTCGAGCCCTGGTCTGGGAAGATCCCACATACCGCGGAGCAACTAAGCCCGTGAGCCACAACTACTGAGCCTGCGCATCTGGATATTGTGCTCCGCAATGGGAGGCCGCAACAGTGAGAGGCCCGCGCACTGCGATGAAGAGTGGCCCCCACTTGCCACAACTTGAGAAAGCCCACGCACAGAAACGAAGACCCAACACAGGCAAAAATAAATAATAAATAAATAAATAAATAAATAAATAAATAAATAATTAAAAATAAAACGGAAAATGGATTAAAGCTCAACCTCAGGAAGTGTTAGACCCATGCAATCTAATCTCCAAAATGTTTCAACTTACACCAGTCGACTGACCGTCAGCAAAAAGTCTACAAACAATAAATGCTGAAGGGGTTTTAGAGAACTGTGTACCCTCTACCTGCTGGTGAGACGTAAACTGGTTACAGCCAGTAATGAGAACAGAAAGGAGCTGTGTTTAGAAGTAAAAATGGAGGTACCATTCAATCCAGCAGGCGCACCATTGGACCTCTCACCTGAGAAGACAAGAATCGAGAAGACACAGGCTGCAAAAGCTGCAGTGCAGCCTTATTCCCAATAGCCAAGACAGTGAAGCAATCAAAATGTCCAACAGCAGGTGAATGGATGAAGAAGAAGTGGTCCATGTACACAATGGAATATTAGCCATGGAAAACCATGAACCATTGCTCTTTGAGGCACCACAAATGAGTCTGGAGATAATCAAGAAGCATGAGGTAAGTCGGAAAGCAAAAGACCAATATTCTATGATATCACTTATAGGCGTTATCTAATAACTGACACAAATGAACATATTTCCACAGAGAAAGACACTCACAGACTTAGAAAACAAACTATGCTCATCTAAAAGGAAAGGTGGGGGGAATGGATAAATTAAGATTAGTGTTACTATATGTATACAAACACATATTATATACATATCTCAAACAGACCGACCGTATAGCAAGGGAGGTCTGTGGAACCCTCTGTAACATTTCCCATGGGAAGAGGATCTGTACGTGAATAGACATATATAATGTACAAATGAACCAGATTGTGTACACCTAGGACAAACAATATTCTAAGCTTTACCCCAATTAAAAAAAATTTAAAAACCAAGAAGAAATAAAGCGACATAAACTTATGGGGGTTTCTCCATGCACATTCCAATGTAATTTACAACCTAGGAACACGACTTCCAGAAAGGCTCTGCTGCCCTAGTACCCGGATTTGGGAATGGAGAAATGCTGTCTCCTTGAGGCCACTTCCCACAACAGCAGCTTTAAACCCATTGCTAAAGGTCACTAAATATTCACCAAACTTGCAGTTCGGTAAATAACACCTGCTCTCTAAAAAAATTCTGGGGTGGAAAATCGACCAAAAATTTTAAAAGAGGGCAACCTTCCAAGAAGACAATTTCAAGAGTCATACTGTACCGACAATTGTTTTCTTTTTTTTAACAGAAAACGGCGGAGAAAAATGATGAGTTTTACGAATTTTCAAAGACATGCAAACCCAAATTACCAAAACCTATCAGCTCACAGCAGCCAGAAGGGCCATTAGCATAAATGTTGCAAACAGTAAATGCTGAAGCGATTGTGGAGAAATGCGTACCCTCGATTCTAAGGGGGACGTGGTAAGAGCCACTAAAGACAACACAAAGAAGGAACTTTGAAGAGGGAAACACGGTGCTACCAGTCAATCAATCGCACCCACTGCTGGGCCTATCACCTGAGAAAATGACAATCCAAAAGTCACAGGCTGGCAATCCTGCACTCCAACAATATTTACCAGAGCCAACACTTGGAAGCAATGAAAATGTCCATCAACCGAGGAATGCACAAAGTAGAAGTGGTCCATGTACACAGTGGAAAATTACTGTAATAAAAAATACAAATTAAATTTAAAAATCCAACAAAAGTAAGGAGACATCAGCTTTTGTGGGTTTATCCGGGCACACTCCACTCTAATTTATAACCGAGAAACACCACAGGCCGCAAGGGCTTTTCCCTAGTTACCAGGGTGGTGAACATAGAAAGGCTGGCGCACTCTTGCAGTTACCTGCAAAAGCAGCTTTAAAGCCTGTGCTAAAGGTCATTTCATAGGAACAAGTACTGCAGGACTGTAAACGAAACCTGCCCTCAAAATGTCTTGAGGGATGTAATGGCCAAAACATTTCCAAATGTGACACATAGTTTAAGAGAACAGTTTGAAGAACTAAGGGGTAATCACAGCTTGAAAACTAAAAAGGACATGCCTTAAAGCTCAATTTCTACGGATTATGAGGCACATGCGAATTCAACCACAAAGAGGTATCAGCTCACACTTGTCAGATTCACCATCAGCAAGAAAACTACAAAGAATAAATGCTGAAGGTGTTGTGGAGAAATGCATACCCTCAACTTCAAGTGGGAAGTAACTTGGAAAGAGCCACGAATGAGAACAGAATGGACGTGCCCTAAAAAGGTAAACATTGAGCTACCATATGATCCAGCAGGCCCACTCCTCGACCTATAATCTAAGAAGAGAGAATTGGAAAAACACAGGCAGGCAAATCTGCTTTGCACAGTATTACAATAGCCAAGATATGGAAGTAACCAAAAAGTCCACCAACAGATGGGTGGACAAAGAAGAACTCCTCCATGTACAGATGGATTATTCGCTAGTGAAAAAAATGAAACAATGCCGTTTGCAGCCCCATAGATGAGTCTAGACGTAATCACGCCACCTCTCGTAAGTGACAAAACCAAAAGACACATATCCTATCATATCACTTTTAGGAGATACCTAAAAATTGATACCAATGAAGATATTTCTACAGAGAAAGGCAATCACAGATTCATTAAAAAAACTTATGGTTCACCAAATAGAAAGGTATGAGGTTGGAATACATTACCATATTGGGCTTAACAGAAATATACACACCATGTGAAATATATATCACCAAAGACCTACGGAAGACCAGGAGAAGACTAATCAATATGTTGTCATAACCTACATGGGAAAAGGATGTGAGGAAGAATAGATACATGTGTATGTGTGAAAGAACCACATCTTACACACCTAGGACAAACAAACCATTGTAATCAAATTTGCTGTGATAAAAAATAAAAAGTAAATTACAAATATGAACAAGAAGTAATGAGGCATAAACTTAAAGGGCTTTTTCCTGGCACATTCCATTCTAATTTACAACCTAGAACACCACTTCCATTAAGGCTCAGTTTCCCTAGTAAACAAAATTGGTAAAGGAGGAATGCTGCCACCTTGTGGCCGTTTCCTGCCAGAGCAGCTTTAAACTCACAGGTAATGGTCACTTAACATTCACAAGGACTCAGGGCTGTAAAGGACACCTGCCCTAAAAAATTGTGCTGAAGTAGGGAATGGACAAAAAAATTCAAAACAGACAAATGTTTCAAGAAGTGAGTATGAAGAGGTAAATTTTACTCACTCTCCTTTAAAAAAACAAGGGGCTTCCCTGGTGGCGCAGTGGTTGAGAATCTGCCTGCCAATGCAGGGGACACGGGTTCGAGCCCTGGTCTGGGAAGATCCCACATACCGCGGAGCAACAAAGCCCGTGAGCCACAACTACTGAGCCTGCGCATCTGGATATTGTGCTCCGCAATGGGAGGCCGCAACAGTGAGAGGCCCGCGCACTGCGATGAAGAGTGGCCCCCACTTACCACAACTTGAGAAAGCCCTCGTACAGAAACGAAGACCCAACACAGCCAAAAATAAATAATATATAAATAATTAATTAATTAATTAATTAATTAAAAATAAAAAGGAAAATGGATTAAAGCTCAACCTCAGGAAGTGTTAGACCCATGCAATCTAATCTCCAAAATGTTTCAACTTACACCAGTCGACTGACCGTCAGCAAAAAGTCTGCAAACAATAAATGCTGAAGGGGTTTTAGAGAACTGTGTACCCTCTACCTGCTGGTGAGACGTAAACTGGTAACAGCCAATAATGAGAACAGAAAGGAGCTGTGTTTAAAAGTAAAAATGGAGGTACCATTCAATCCAGCAGGCGCACCATTGGACCTCTCACCTGAGAAGACAAGAATCGAGAAGACACAGGCTGCAAAAGCTGCAGTGCAGCCTTATTCCCAATAGCCAAGACAGTACAGCAATCAAAATGTCCAACAGCAGGTGAATGGATGAAGAAGAAGTGGTCCATGTACACAATGGAATATTAGCCATGGAAAACCATGAACCATTGCTCTTTGAGGCACCACAAATGAGTCTGGAGATAATCAAGAAGCATGAGGTAAGTCGGAAAGCAAAAGACCTATATTCTATGATATCACTTATAAGCGTTATCTAATAACTGACACAAATGAACATATTTCCACAGAGAAAGACACTCACAGACTTAGAAAACAAACTATGCTCATCTAAAAGGAAAGGTGGGGGGAATGGATAAATTAAGATTAGTGTTACTATATGTATACAAACACATATTATATACATATCTCAAACAGACCGACCGTATAGCAAGGGAGGTCTGCGGAACCCTCTGTAACATTTCCCATGGGAAGAGGACCTGTACGTGAATAGACATATATAATGTACAAATGAACCAGATTGTGTACACCTAGGACAAACAATATTCTAAGCTTTACCCCAATTAAAAAAAATTTAAAAACCAAGAAGAAATAAAGCGACATAAACTTATGGGGGTTTCTCCATGCACATTCCAATGTAATTTACAACCTAGGAACACGACTTCCAGAAAGGCTCTGCTGCCCTAGTACCCGGATTTGGGAATGGAAAAATGCTGTCTCCTTGAGGCCACTTCCCACAACAGCAGCTTTAAACCCATTGCTAAAGGTCACTAAATATTCACCAAACTTGCAGTTCGGTAAATAACACCTGCTCGCTAAAAAAATTCTGGGGTGGAAAATCGACCAAAAATTTTAAAAGAGGGCAACCTTCCAAGAAGACAATTTCAAGAGTCATACTGTACTCACAATTGTTTTCTTTTTTTTAACAGAAAAGAAAACGGCGGAGAAACATGATGAGTTTTACGAATTTTCAAAGACATGCAAACCCAAATTACCAAAACCTATCAGCTCACAGCAGCCAGAAGGGCCATTAGCATAAACGCTGCAAACAATAAATGCTGAAGCGATTGTGGAGAAATGCGTACCCTCGATTCTAAGGGGGACGTGGTAAGAGCCACTAAAGACAACACAAAGAAGGAACTTTGAAGAGGGAAACACGGTGCTACCAGTCAATCAATCGCACCCACTGCTGGGCCTATCACCTGAGAAAATGAGAATCCAAAAGTCACAGTCTGGCAATCCTGCACTCCAACAATATTTACCAGAGCCAACACTTGGAAGCAATGAAAATGTCCATCAACCGAGGAATGCACAAAGTAGAAGTGGTCCATGTACACAGTGGAAAATTACTCTAATAAAAAATAAAAATTAAATTTAAAAATCCAACAAAAGTAAGGAGACATCAGCTTTTGTGGGTTTATCCGGGCACACTCCACTCTAATTCATAACCGAGAAACACCCCAGGCCGCAAGGGCTTTTCCCTAGTTACCCGGGTGGTGAACATAGAAAGGCTGGCGCACTCTTGCAGTTACCTGCAAAAGCAGCTTTAAAGCCTGTGCTAAAGGTCATTTCATAGGAACAAGTACTGCAGGACTGTAAACGAAACCTGCCCTCAAAATGTCTTGAGGGATGTAATGGCCAAAACATTTCCAAATGTGACACATAGTTTAAGAGAACAGTTTGAAGAACTAAGGGGTAATCACAGCTTGAAAACTAAAAAGGACATGCCTTAAAGCTCAATTTCAACGGATTATGAGGCACATGCGAATTCAACCACAAAGAGGTATCAGCTCACACTTGTCAGATTCACCATCAGCAAGAAAACTACAAAGAATAAATGCTGAAGGTGTTGTGGAGAAATGCATACCCTCAACTTCAAGTGGGAAGTAACTTGGAAAGAGCCACGAATGAGAACAGAATGGACGTGCCCTAAAAAGGTAAACATTGAGCTACCATATGATCCAGCAGGCCCACTCCTCGACCTATAATCTAAGAAGAGAGAATTGGAAAAACACAGGCAGGCAAATCTGCTTTGCACAGTATTACAATAGCCAAGATATGGAAGTAACCAAAAAGTCCACCAACAGATGGGTGGACAAAGAAGAACTCCTCCATGTACAGATGGATTATTCGCTAGTGAAAAAAATGAAACAATGCCGTTTGCAGCCCCATAGATGAGTCTAGACGTAATCACGCCACTTGTAGTAAGTGACAAAACCAAAAGACACATATCCTATCATATCACTTTTAGGAGTTACCTAAAAATTGATACCAATGAAGATATTTCTACAGAGAAAGGCAATCACAGATTCATTAAAAAAACTTATGGTTCACCAAATAGAAAGGTATGAGGTTGGAATACATTACCATATTGGGCTTAACAGAAATATACACACCATGTGAAATATATATCACCAAAGACCTACGGAAGACCAGGAGAAGACTAATCAATATGTTGTCATAACCTACATGGGAAAAGGATGTGAGGAAGAATAGATACATGTGTATGTGTGAAAGAACCACATCTTACACACCTAGGACAAACAAACCATTGTAATCAAATTTGCTGTGATAAAAAATAAAAAGTAAATTACAAATATGAACAAGAAGTAATGAGGCATAAACTTAAAGGGCTTTTTCCTGGCACATTCCATTCTAATTTACAACCTAGAACACCACTTCCATTAAGGCTCAGTTTCCCTAGTAAACAAAATTGGTAAAGGAGGAATGCTGCCACCTTGTGGCCGTTTCCTGCCAGAGCAGCTTTAAACTCACAGGTAATGGTCACTTAACATTCACAAGGACTCAGGGCTGTAAAGGACACCTGCCCTAAAAAATTGTGCTGAAGTAGGGAATGGACAAAAAAATTCAAAACAGACAAATGTTTCAAGAAGTGAGTATGAAGAGGTAAATTTTACTCACTCTCCTTTAAAAAAACAAGGGGCTTCCCTGGTGGCGCAGTGGTTGAGAATCTGCCTGCCAATGCAGGGGACACGGGTTCGAGCCCTGGTCTGGGAAGATCCCACATACCGCGGAGCAACAAAGCCCGTGAGCCACAACTACTGAGCCTGCGCATCTGGATATTGTGCTCCGCAATGGGAGGCCGCAACAGTGAGAGGCCCGCGCACTGCGATGAAGAGTGGCCCCCACTTACCACAACTTGAGAAAGCCCTCGTACAGAAACGAAGACCCAACACAGCCAAAAATAAATAATAAATAAATAAATAAATAATTAATTAATTAATTAAAAATAAAAAGGAAAATGGATTAAAGCTCAACCTCAGGAAGTGTTAGACCCATGCAATCTAATCTCCAAAATGTTTCAACTTACACCAGTCGACTGACCGTCAGCAAAAAGTCTGCAAACAATAAATGCTGAAGGGGTTTTAGAGAACTGTGTACCCTCTACCTGCTGGTGAGACGTAAACTGGTAACAGCCAATAATGAGAACAGAAAGGAGCTGTGTTTAAAAGTAAAAATGGAGGTACCATTCAATCCAGCAGGCGCACCATTGGACCTCTCACCTGAGAAGACAAGAATCGAGAAGACACAGGCTGCAAAAGCTGCAGTGCAGCCTTATTCCCAATAGCCAAGACAGTACAGCAATCAAAATGTCCAACAGCAGGTGAATGGATGAAGAAGAAGTGGTCCATGTACACAATGGAATATTAGCCATGGAAAACCATGAACCATTGCTCTTTGAGGCACCACAAATGAGTCTGGAGATAATCAAGAAGCATGAGGTAAGTCGGAAAGCAAAAGACCTATATTCTATGATATCACTTATAAGCGTTATCTAATAACTGACACAAATGAACATATTTCCACAGAGAAAGACACTCACAGACTTAGAAAACAAACTATGCTCATCTAAAAGGAAAGGTGGGGGGAATGGATAAATTAAGATTAGTGTTACTATATGTATACAAACACATATTATATACATATCTCAAACAGACCGACCGTATAGCAAGGGAGGTCTGCGGAACCCTCTGTAACATTTCCCATGGGAAGAGGACCTGTACGTGAATAGACATATATAATGTACAAATGAACCAGATTGTGTACACCTAGGACAAACAATATTCTAAGCTTTACCCCAATTAAAAAAAATTTAAAAACCAAGAAGAAATAAAGCGACATAAACTTATGGGGGTTTCTCCATGCACATTCCAATGTAATTTACAACCTAGGAACACGACTTCCAGAAAGGCTCTGCTGCCCTAGTACCCGGATTTGGGAATGGAAAAATGCTGTCTCCTTGAGGCCACTTCCCACAACAGCAGCTTTAAACCCATTGCTAAAGGTCACTAAATATTCACCAAACTTGCAGTTCGGTAAATAACACCTGCTCGCTAAAAAAATTCTGGGGTGGAAAATCGACCAAAAATTTTAAAAGAGGGCAACCTTCCAAGAAGAGAATTTCAAGAGTCATACTGTACTCACAATTGTTTTCTTTTTTTTAACAGAAAAGAAAACGGCGGAGAAACATGATGAGTTTTACGAATTTTCAAAGACATGCAAACCCAAATTACCAAAACCTATCAGCTCACAGCAGCCAGAAGGGCCATTAGCATAAACGCTGCAAACAATAAATGCTGAAGCGATTGTGGAGAAATGCGTACCCTCGATTCTAAGGGGGACGTGGTAAGAGCCACTAAAGACAACACAAAGAAGGAACTTTGAAGAGGGAAACACGGTGCTACCAGTCAATCAATCGCACCCACTGCTGGGCCTATCACCTGAGAAAATGAGAATCCAAAAGTCACAGTCTGGCAATCCTGCACTCCAACAATATTTACCAGAGCCAACACTTGGAAGCAATGAAAATGTCCATCAACCGAGGAATGCACAAAGTAGAAGTGGTCCATGTACACAGTGGAAAATTACTCTAATAAAAAATAAAAATTAAATTTAAAAATCCAACAAAAGTAAGGAGACATCAGCTTTTGTGGGTTTATCCGGGCACACTCCACTCTAATTCATAACCGAGAAACACCCCAGGCCGCAAGGGCTTTTCCCTAGTTACCCGGGTGGTGAACATAGAAAGGCTGGCGCACTCTTGCAGTTACCTGCAAAAGCAGCTTTAAAGCCTGTGCTAAAGGTCATTTCATAGGAACAAGTACTGCAGGACTGTAAACGAAACCTGCCCTCAAAATGTCTTGAGGGATGTAATGGCCAAAACATTTCCAAATGTGACACATAGTTTAAGAGAACAGTTTGAAGAACTAAGGGGTAATCACAGCTTGAAAACTAAAAAGGACATGCCTTAAAGCTCAATTTCAACGGATTATGAGGCACATGCGAATTCAACCACAAAGAGGTATCAGCTCACACTTGTCAGATTCACCATCAGCAAGAAAACTACAAAGAATAAATGCTGAAGGTGTTGTGGAGAAATGCATACCCTCAACTTCAAGTGGGAAGTAACTTGGAAAGAGCCACGAATGAGAACAGAATGGACGTGCCCTAAAAAGGTAAACATTGAGCTACCATATGATCCAGCAGGCCCACTCCTCGACCTATAATCTAAGAAGAGAGAATTGGAAAAACACAGGCAGGCAAATCTGCTTTGCACAGTATTACAATAGCCAAGATATGGAAGTAACCAAAAAGTCCACCAACAGATGGGTGGACAAAGAAGAACTCCTCCATGTACAGATGGATTATTCGCTAGTGAAAAAAATGAAACAATGCCGTTTGCAGCCCCATAGATGAGTCTAGACGTAATCACGCCACTTGTAGTAAGTGACAAAACCAAAAGACACATATCCTATCATATCACTTTTAGGAGTTACCTAAAAATTGATACCAATGAAGATATTTCTACAGAGAAAGGCAATCACAGATTCATTAAAAAAACTTATGGTTCACCAAATAGAAAGGTATGAGGTTGGAATACATTACCATATTGGGCTTAACAGAAATATACACACCATGTGAAATATATATCACCAAAGACCTACGGAAGACCAGGAGAAGACTAATCAATATGTTGTCATAACCTACATGGGAAAAGGATGTGAGGAAGAATAGATACATGTGTATGTGTGAAAGAACCACATCTTACACACCTAGGACAAACAAACCATTGTAATCAAATTTGCTGTGATAAAAAATAAAAAGTAAATTACAAATATGAACAAGAAGTAATGAGGCATAAACTTAAAGGGCTTTTTCCTGGCACATTCCATTCTAATTTACAACCTAGAACACCACTTCCATTAAGGCTCAGTTTCCCTAGTAAACAAAATTGGTAAAGGAGGAATGCTGCCACCTTGTGGCCGTTTCCTGCCAGAGCAGCTTTAAACTCACAGGTAATGGTCACTTAACATTCACAAGGACTCAGGGCTGTAAAGGACACCTGCCCTAAAAAATTGTGCTGAAGTAGGGAATGGACAAAAAAATTCAAAACAGACAAATGTTTCAAGAAGTGAGTATGAAGAGGTAAATTTTACTCACTCTCCTTTAAAAAAACAAGGGGCTTCCCTGGTGGCGCAGTGGTTGAGAATCTGCCTGCCAATGCAGGGGACACGGGTTCGAGCCCTGGTCTGGGAAGATCCCACATACCGCGGAGCAACAAAGCCCGTGAGCCACAACTACTGAGCCTGCGCATCTGGATATTGTGCTCCGCAATGGGAGGCCGCAACAGTGAGAGGCCCGCGCACTGCGATGAAGAGTGGCCCCCACTTACCACAACTTGAGAAAGCCCTCGTACAGAAACGAAGACCCAACACAGCCAAAAATAAATAATAAATAAATAAATAAATAATTAATTAATTAATTAAAAATAAAAAGGAAAATGGATTAAAGCTCAACCTCAGGAAGTGTTAGACCCATGCAATCTAATCTCCAAAATGTTTCAACTTACACCAGTCGACTGACCGTCAGCAAAAAGTCTGCAAACAATAAATGCTGAAGGGGTTTTAGAGAACTGTGTACCCTCTACCTGCTGGTGAGACGTAAACTGGTAACAGCCAATAATGAGAACAGAAAGGAGCTGTGTTTAAAAGTAAAAATGGAGGTAGCATTTAATCCAGCAGGCGCACCATTGGACCTCTCACCTGAGAAGACAAGAATCGGGAAGACACAGGCTGCAAAAGCTGCAGTGCAGCCTTATTCCCAATAGCCAAGACAGTACAGCAATCAAAATGTCCAACAGCAGGTGAATGGATGAAGAAGAAGTGGTCCATGTACACAATGGAATATTAGCCATGGAAAACCATGAACCATTGCTCTTTGAGGCACCACAAATGAGTCTGGAGATAATCAAGAAGCATGAGGTAAGTCGGAAAGCAAAAGACCTATATTCTATGATATCACTTATAAGCGTTATCTAATAACTGACACAAATGAACATATTTCCACAGAGAAAGACACTCACAGACTTAGAAAACAAACTATGCTCATCTAAAAGGAAAGGTGGGGGGAATGGATAAATTAAGATTAGTGTTACTATATGTATACAAACACATATTATATACATATCTCAAACAGACCGACCGTATAGCAAGGGAGGTCTGCGGAACCCTCTGTAACATTTCCCATGGGAAGAGGACCTGTACGTGAATAGACATATATAATGTACAAATGAACCAGATTGTGTACACCTAGGACAAACAATATTCTAAGCTTTACCCCAATTAAAAAAAATTTAAAAACCAAGAAGAAATAAAGCGACATAAACTTATGGGGGTTTCTCCATGCACATTCCAATGTAATTTACAACCTAGGAACACGACTTCCAGAAAGGCTCTGCTGCCCTAGTACCCGGATTTGGGAATGGAAAAATGCTGTCTCCTTGAGGCCACTTCCCACAACAGCAGCTTTAAACCCATTGCTAAAGGTCACTAAATATTCACCAAACTTGCAGTTCGGTAAATAACACCTGCTCGCTAAAAAAATTCTGGGGTGGAAAATCGACCAAAAATTTTAAAAGAGGGCAACCTTCCAAGAAGAGAATTTCAAGAGTCATACTGTACTCACAATTGTTTTCTTTTTTTTAACAGAAAAGAAAACGGCGGAGAAACATGATGAGTTTTACGAATTTTCAAAGACATGCAAACCCAAATTACCAAAACCTATCAGCTCACAGCAGCCAGAAGGGCCATTAGCATAAACGCTGCAAACAATAAATGCTGAAGCGATTGTGGAGAAATGCGTACCCTCGATTCTAAGGGGGACGTGGTAAGAGCCACTAAAGACAACACAAAGAAGGAACTTTGAAGAGGGAAACACGGTGCTACCAGTCAATCAATCGCACCCACTGCTGGGCCTATCACCTGAGAAAATGAGAATCAAAAAGTCACAGTCTGGCAATCCTGCACTCCAACAATATTTACCAGAGCCAACACTTGGAAGCAATGAAAATGTCCATCAACCGAGGAATGCACAAAGTAGAAGTGGTCCATGTACACAGTGGAAAATTACTCTAATAAAAAATAAAAATTAAATTTAAAAATCCAACAAAAGTAAGGAGACATCAGCTTTTGTGGGTTTATCCGGGCACACTCCACTCTAATTTATAACCGAGAAACACCACAGGCCGCAAGGGCTTTTCCCTAGTTACCCGGGTGGTGAACATAGAAAGGCTGGCGCACTCTTGCAGTTACCTGCAAAAGCAGCTTTAAAGCCTGTGCTAAAGGTCATTTCATAGGAACAAGTACTGCAGGACTGTAAACGAAACCTGCCCTCAAAATGTCTTGAGGGATGTAATGGCCAAAACATTTCCAAATGGGACACATAGTTTAAGAGAACAGTTTGAAGAACTAAGGGGTAATCACAGCTTGAAAACTAAAAAGGACATGCCTTAAAGCTCAATTTCAACGGATTATGAGGCACATGCGAATTCAACCACAAAGAGGTATCAGCTCACACTTGTCAGATTCACCATCAGCAAGAAAACTACAAAGAATAAATGCTGAAGGTGTTGTGGAGAAATGCATACCCTCAACTTCAAGTGGGAAGTAACTTGGAAAGAGCCACGAATGAGAACAGAATGGACGTGCCCTAAAAAGGTAAACATTGAGCTACCATATGATCCAGCAGGCCCACTCCTCGACCTATAATCTAAGAAGAGAGAATTGGAAAAACACAGGCAGGCAAATCTGCTTTGCACAGTATTACAATAGCCAAGATATGGAAGTAACCAAAAAGTCCACCAACAGATGGGTGGACAAAGAAGAACTCCTCCATGTACAGATGGATTATTCGCTAGTGAAAAAAATGAAACAATGCCATTTGCAGCCCCATAGATGAGTCTAGACGTAATCACGCCACCTCTCGTAAGTGACAAAACCAAAAGACACATATCCTATCATATCACTTTTAGGAGTTACCTAAAAATTGATACCAATGAAGATATTTCTACAGAGAAAGGCAATCACAGATTCATTAAAAAAACTTATGGTTCACCAAATAGAAAGGTATGAGGATTGGATACATTACCATATTGGGGTTAACAGAAATAAACACACCATGTGAAATATATATCACCAAAGACCTACAGAAGACCAGGAGAAGACTAATCAATATTTTGTCATAACCTACATGGGAAAAGGATGTGAGGAAGAATAGATACATGTGTATGTGTGAAAGAACCACATCTTACACACCTAGGACAAACAAACCATTGTAATCAAATTTGCTGTGATAAAAAATAAAAAGTAAATTACAAATATGAACAAGAAGTAATGAGGCATAAACTTAAAGGGCTTTTTCCTGGCACATTCCATTCTAATTTACAACCTAGAACACCACTTCCATTAAGGCTCAGTTTCCCTAGTAAACAAAATTGGTAAAGGAGGAATGCTGCCACCTTGTGGCCGTTTCCTGCCAGAGCAGCTTTAAACTCACAGGTAATGGTCACTTAACATTCACAAGGACTCAGGGCTGTAAAGGACACCTGCCCTAAAAAATTGTGCTGAAGTAGGGAATGGACAAAAAAATTCAAAACAGACAAATGTTTCAAGAAGTGAGTATGAAGAGGTAAATTTTACTCACTCTCCTTTAAAAAAACAAGGGGCTTCCCTGGTGGCGCAGTGGTTGAGAATCTGCCTGCCAATGCAGGGGACACGGGTTCGAGCCCTGGTCTGGGAAGATCCCACATACCGCGGAGCAACAAAGCCCGTGAGCCACAACTACTGAGCCTGCGCATCTGGATATTGTGCTCCGCAATGGGAGGCCGCAACAGTGAGAGGCCCGCGCACTGCGATGAAGAGTGGCCCCCACTTACCACAACTTGAGAAAGCCCTCGTACAGAAACGAAGACCCAACACAGCCAAAAATAAATAATAAATAAATAATTAATTAATTAATTAATTAATTAAAAATAAAAAGGAAAATGGATTAAAGCTCAACCTCAGGAAGTGTTAGACCCATGCAATCTAATCTCCAAAATGTTTCAACTTACACCAGTCGACTGACCGTCAGCAAAAAGTCTGCAAACAATAAATGCTGAAGGGGTTTTAGAGAACTGTGTACCCTCTACCTGCTGGTGAGACGTAAACTGGTAACAGCCAATAATGAGAACAGAAAGGAGCTGTGTTTAAAAGTAAAAATGGAGGTACCATTCAATCCAGCAGGCGCACCATTGGACCTCTCACCTGAGAAGACAAGAATCGAGAAGACACAGGCTGCAAAAGCTGCAGTGCAGCCTTATTCCCAATAGCCAAGACAGTACAGCAATCAAAATGTCCAACAGCAGGTGAATGGATGAAGAAGAAGTGGTCCATGTACACAATGGAATATTAGCCATGGAAAACCATGAACCATTGCTCTTTGAGGCACCACAAATGAGTCTGGAGATAATCAAGAAGCATGAGGTAAGTCGGAAAGCAAAAGACCTATATTCTATGATATCACTTATAAGCGTTATCTAATAACTGACACAAATGAACATATTTCCACAGAGAAAGACACTCACAGACTTAGAAAACAAACTATGCTCATCTAAAAGGAAAGGTGGGGGGAATGGATAAATTAAGATTAGTGTTACTATATGTATACAAACACATATTATATACATATCTCAAACAGACCGACCGTATAGCAAGGGAGGTCTGCGGAACCCTCTGTAACATTTCCCATGGGAAGAGGACCTGTACGTGAATAGACATATATAATGTACAAATGAACCAGATTGTGTACACCTAGGACAAACAATATTCTAAGCTTTACCCCAATTAAAAAAAATTTAAAAACCAAGAAGAAATAAAGCGACATAAACTTATGGGGGTTTCTCCATGCACATTCCAATGTAATTTACAACCTAGGAACACGACTTCCAGAAAGGCTCTGCTGCCCTAGTACCCGGATTTGGGAATGGAAAAATGCTGTCTCCTTGAGGCCACTTCCCACAACAGCAGCTTTAAACCCATTGCTAAAGGTCACTAAATATTCACCAAACTTGCAGTTCGGTAAATAACACCTGCTCGCTAAAAAAATTCTGGGGTGGAAAATCGACCAAAAATTTTAAAAGAGGGCAACCTTCCAAGAAGAGAATTTCAAGAGTCATACTGTACTCACAATTGTTTTCTTTTTTTTAACAGAAAAGAAAACGGCGGAGAAACATGATGAGTTTTACGAATTTTCAAAGACATGCAAACCCAAATTACCAAAACCTATCAGCTCACAGCAGCCAGAAGGGCCATTAGCATAAACGCTGCAAACAATAAATGCTGAAGCGATTGTGGAGAAATGCGTACCCTCGATTCTAAGGGGGACGTGGTAAGAGCCACTAAAGACAACACAAAGAAGGAACTTTGAAGAGGGAAACACGGTGCTACCAGTCAATCAATCGCACCCACTGCTGGGCCTATCACCTGAGAAAATGAGAATCAAAAAGTCACAGGCTGGCAATCCTGAACTCCAACAATATTTACCAGAGCCAACACTTGGAAGCAATGAAAATGTCCATCAACCGAGGAATGCACAAAGTAGAAGTGGTCCATGTACACAGTGGAAAATTACTCTAATAAAAAATAAAAATTAAATTTAAAAATCCAACAAAAGTAAGGAGACATCAGCTTTTGTGGGTTTATCCGGGCACACTCCACTCTAATTTATAACCGAGAAACACCACAGGCCGCAAGGGCTTTTCCCTAGTTACCCGGGTGGTGAACATAGAAAGGCTGGCGCACTCTTGCAGTTACCTGCAAAAGCAGCTTTAAAGCCTGTGCTAAAGGTCATTTCATAGGAACAAGTACTGCAGGACTGTAAACGAAACCTGCCCTCAAAATGTCTTGAGGGATGTAATGGCCAAAACATTTCCAAATGGGACACATAGTTTAAGAGAACAGTTTGAAGAACTAAGGGGTAATCACAGCTTGAAAACTAAAAAGGACATGCCTTAAAGCTCAATTTCAACGGATTATGAGGCACATGCGAATTCAACCACAAAGAGGTATCAGCTCACACTTGTCAGATTCACCATCAGCAAGAAAACTACAAAGAATAAATGCTGAAGGTGTTGTGGAGAAATGCATACCCTCAACTTCAAGTGGGAAGTAACTTGGAAAGAGCCACGAATGAGAACAGAATGGACGTGCCCTAAAAAGGTAAACATTGAGCTACCATATGATCCAGCAGGCCCACTCCTCGACCTATAATCTAAGAAGAGAGAATTGGAAAAACACAGGCAGGCAAATCTGCTTTGCACAGTATTACAATAGCCAAGATATGGAAGTAACCAAAAAGTCCACCAACAGATGGGTGGACAAAGAAGAACTCCTCCATGTACAGATGGATTATTCGCTAGTGAAAAAAATGAAACAATGCCATTTGCAGCCCCATAGATGAGTCTAGACGTAATCACGCCACCTCTCGTAAGTGACAAAACCAAAAGACACATATCCTATCATATCACTTTTAGGAGTTACCTAAAAATTGATACCAATGAAGATATTTCTACAGAGAAAGGCAATCACAGATTCATTAAAAAAACTTATGGTTCACCAAATAGAAAGGTATGAGGATTGGATACATTACCATATTGGGGTTAACAGAAATAAACACACCATGTGAAATATATATCACCAAAGACCTACAGAAGACCAGGAGAAGACTAATCAATATTTTGTCATAACCTACATGGGAAAAGGATGTGAGGAAGAATAGATACATGTGTATGTGTGAAAGAACCACATCTTACACACCTAGGACAAACAAACCATTGTAATCAAATTTGCTGTGATAAAAAATAAAAAGTAAATTACAAATATGAACAAGAAGTAATGAGGCATAAACTTAAAGGGCTTTTTCCTGGCACATTCCATTCTAATTTACAACCTAGAACACCACTTCCATTAAGGCTCAGTTTCCCTAGTAAACAAAATTGGTAAAGGAGGAATGCTGCCACCTTGTGGCCGTTTCCTGCCAGAGCAGCTTTAAACTCACAGGTAATGGTCACTTAACATTCACAAGGACTCAGGGCTGTAAAGGACACCTGCCCTAAAAAATTGTGCTGAAGTAGGGAATGGACAAAAAAATTCAAAACAGACAAATGTTTCAAGAAGTGAGTATGAAGAGGTAAATTTTACTCACTCTCCTTTAAAAAAACAAGGGGCTTCCCTGGTGGCGCAGTGGTTGAGAATCTGCCTGCCAATGCAGGGGACACGGGTTCGAGCCCTGGTCTGGGAAGATCCCACATACCGCGGAGCAACAAAGCCCGTGAGCCACAACTACTGAGCCTGCGCATCTGGATATTGTGCTCCGCAATGGGAGGCCGCAACAGTGAGAGGCCCGCGCACTGCGATGAAGAGTGGCCCCCACTTACCACAACTTGAGAAAGCCCTCGTACAGAAACGAAGACCCAACACAGCCAAAAATAAATAATAAATAAATAAATAAATAAATAATTAATTAATTAAAAATAAAAAGGAAAATGGATTAAAGCTCAACCTCAGGAAGTGTTAGACCCATGCAATCTAATCTCCAAAATGTTTCAACTTACACCAGTCGACTGACCGTCAGCAAAAAGTCTGCAAACAATAAATGCTGAAGGGGTTTTAGAGAACTGTGTACCCTCTACCTGCTGGTGAGACGTAAACTGGTAACAGCCAATAATGAGAACAGAAAGGAGCTGTGTTTAAAAGTAAAAATGGAGGTACCATTCAATCAGCAGGCGCACCATTGGACCTCTCACCTGAGAAGACAAGAATCGAGAAGACACAGGCTGCAAAAGCTGCAGTGCAGCCTTATTCCCAATAGCCAAGACAGTACAGCAATCAAAATGTCCAACAGCAGGTGAATGGATGAAGAAGAAGTGGTCCATGTACACAATGGAATATTAGCCATGGAAAACCATGAACCATTGCTCTTTGAGGCACCACAAATGAGTCTGGAGATAATCAAGAAGCATGAGGTAAGTCGGAAAGCAAAAGACCTATATTCTATGATATCACTTATAAGCGTTATCTAATAACTGACACAAATGAACATATTTCCACAGAGAAAGACACTCACAGACTTAGAAAACAAACTATGCTCATCTAAAAGGAAAGGTGGGGGGAATGGATAAATTAAGATTAGTGTTACTATATGTATACAAACACATATTATATACATATCTCAAACAGACCGACCGTATAGCAAGGGAGGTCTGCGGAACCCTCTGTAACATTTCCCATGGGAAGAGGACCTGTACGTGAATAGACATATATAATGTACAAATGAACCAGATTGTGTACACCTAGGACAAACAATATTCTAAGCTTTACCCCAATTAAAAAAAATTTAAAAACCAAGAAGAAATAAAGCGACATAAACTTATGGGGGTTTCTCCATGCACATTCCAATGTAATTTACAACCTAGGAACACGACTTCCAGAAAGGCTCTGCTGCCCTAGTACCCGGATTTGGGAATGGAAAAATGCTGTCTCCTTGAGGCCACTTCCCACAACAGCAGCTTTAAACCCATTGCTAAAGGTCACTAAATATTCAGCAAACTTGCAGTTCGGTAAATAACACCTGGTCGCTAAAAAAATTCTGGGGTGGAAAATCGACCAAAAATTTTAAAAGAGGGCAACCTTCCAAGAAGAGAATTTCAAGAGTCATACTGTACTCACAATTGTTTTCTTTTTTTTAACAGAAAAGAAAACGGCGGAGAAACATGATGAGTTTTACGAATTTTCAAAGACATGCAAACCCAAATTACCAAAACCTATCAGCTCACAGCAGCCAGAAGGGCCATTAGCATAAACGCTGCAAACAATAAATGCTGAAGCGATTGTGGAGAAATGCGTACCCTCGATTCTAAGGGGGACGTGGTAAGAGCCACTAAAGACAACACAAAGAAGGAACTTTGAAGAGGGAAACACGGTGCTACCAGTCAATCAATCGCACCCACTGCTGGGCCTATCACCTGAGAAAATGAGAATCAAAAAGTCACAGTCTGGCAATCCTGCACTCCAACAATATTTACCAGAGCCAACACTTGGAAGCAATGAAAATGTCCATCAACCGAGGAATGCACAAAGTAGAAGTGGTCCATGTACACAGTGGAAAATTACTCTAATAAAAAATAAAAATTAAATTTAAAAATCCAACAAAAGTAAGGAGACATCAGCTTTTGTGGGTTTATCCGGGCACACTCCACTCTAATTTATAACCGAGAAACACCACAGGCCGCAAGGGCTTTTCCCTAGTTACCCGGGTGGTGAACATAGAAAGGCTGGCGCACTCTTGCAGTTACCTGCAAAAGCAGCTTTAAAGCCTGTGCTAAAGGTCATTTCATAGGAACAAGTACTGCAGGACTGTAAACGAAACCTGCCCTCAAAATGTCTTGAGGGATGTAATGGCCAAAACATTTCCAAATGGGACACATAGTTTAAGAGAACAGTTTGAAGAACTAAGGGGTAATCACAGCTTGAAAACTAAAAAGGACATGCCTTAAAGCTCAATTTCAACGGATTATGAGGCACATGCGAATTCAACCACAAAGAGGTATCAGCTCACACTTGTCAGATTCACCATCAGCAAGAAAACTACAAAGAATAAATGCTGAAGGTGTTGTGGAGAAATGCATACCCTCAACTTCAAGTGGGAAGTAACTTGGAAAGAGCCACGAATGAGAACAGAATGGACGTGCCCTAAAAAGGTAAACATTGAGCTACCATATGATCCAGCAGGCCCACTCCTCGACCTATAATCTAAGAAGAGAGAATTGGAAAAACACAGGCAGGCAAATCTGCTTTGCACAGTATTACAATAGCCAAGATATGGAAGTAACCAAAAAGTCCACCAACAGATGGGTGGACAAAGAAGAACTCCTCCATGTACAGATGGATTATTCGCTAGTGAAAAAAATGAAACAATGCCATTTGCAGCCCCATAGATGAGTCTAGACGTAATCACGCCACCTCTCGTAAGTGACAAAACCAAAAGACACATATCCTATCATATCACTTTTAGGAGTTACCTAAAAATTGATACCAATGAAGATATTTCTACAGAGAAAGGCAATCACAGATTCATTAAAAAAACTTATGGTTCACCAAATAGAAAGGTATGAGGATTGGATACATTACCATATTGGGGTTAACAGAAATAAACACACCATGTGAAATATATATCACCAAAGACCTACAGAAGACCAGGAGAAGACTAATCAATATTTTGTCATAACCTACATGGGAAAAGGATGTGAGGAAGAATAGATACATGTGTATGTGTGAAAGAACCACATCTTACACACCTAGGACAAACAAACCATTGTAATCAAATTTGCTGTGATAAAAAATAAAAAGTAAATTACAAATATGAACAAGAAGTAATGAGGCATAAACTTAAAGGGCTTTTTCCTGGCACATTCCATTCTAATTTACAACCTAGAACACCACTTCCATTAAGGCTCAGTTTCCCTAGTAAACAAAATTGGTAAAGGAGGAATGCTGCCACCTTGTGGCCGTTTCCTGCCAGAGCAGCTTTAAACTCACAGGTAATGGTCACTTAACATTCACAAGGACTCAGGGCTGTAAAGGACACCTGCCCTAAAAAATTGTGCTGAAGTAGGGAATGGACAAAAAAATTCAAAACAGACAAATGTTTCAAGAAGTGAGTATGAAGAGGTAAATTTTACTCACTCTCCTTTAAAAAAACAAGGGGCTTCCTTGGTGGCGCAGTGGTTGAGAATCTGCCTGCCAATGCAGGGGACACGGGTTCGAGCCCTGGTCTGGGAAGATCCCACATACCGCGGAGCAACAAAGCCCGTGAGCCACAACTACTGAGCCTGCGCATCTGGATATTGTGCTCCGCAATGGGAGGCCGCAACAGTGAGAGGCCCGCGCACTGCGATGAAGAGTGGCCCCCACTTACCACAACTTGAGAAAGCCCTCGTACAGAAACGAAGACCCAACACAGCCAAAAATAAATAATAAATAAATAAATAAATAAATAATTAATTAATTAAAAATAAAAAGGAAAATGGATTAAAGCTCAACCTCAGGAAGTGTTAGACCCATGCAATCTAATCTCCAAAATGTTTCAACTTACACCAGTCGACTGACCGTCAGCAAAAAGTCTGCAAACAATAAATGCTGAAGGGGTTTTAGAGAACTGTGTACCCTCTACCTGCTGGTGAGACGTAAACTGGTAACAGCCAATAATGAGAACAGAAAGGAGCTGTGTTTAAAAGTAAAAATGGAGGTACCATTCAATCCAGCAGGCGCACCATTGGACCTCTCACCTGAGAAGACAAGAATCGAGAAGACACAGGCTGCAAAAGCTGCAGTGCAGCCTTATTCCCAATAGCCAAGACAGTGAAGCAATCAAAATGTCCAACAGCAGGTGAATGGATGAAGAAGAAGTGGTCCATGTACACAATGGAATATTAGCCATGGAAAACCATGAACCATTGCTCTTTGAGGCACCACAAATGAGTCTGGAGATAATCAAGAAGCATGAGGTAAGTCGGAAAGCAAAAGACCTATATTCTATGATATCACTTATAAGCGTTATCTAATAACTGACACAAATGAACATATTTCCACAGAGAAAGACACTCACAGACTTAGAAAACAAACTATGCTCATCTAAAAGGAAAGGTGGGGGGAATGGATAAATTAAGATTAGTGTTACTATATGTATACAAACACATATTATATACATATCTCAAACAGACCGACCGTATAGCAAGGGAGGTCTGCGGAACCCTCTGTAACATTTCCCATGGGAAGAGGACCTGTACGTGAATAGACATATATAATGTACAAATGAACCAGATTGTGTACACCTAGGACAAACAATATTCTAAGCTTTACCCCAATTAAAAAAAATTTAAAAACCAAGAAGAAATAAAGCGACATAAACTTATGGGGGTTTCTCCATGCACATTCCAATGTAATTTACAACCTAGGAACACGACTTCCAGAAAGGCTCTGCTGCCCTAGTACCCGGATTTGGGAATGGAAAAATGCTGTCTCCTTGAGGCCACTTCCCACAACAGCAGCTTTAAACCCATTGCTAAAGGTCACTAAATATTCACCAAACTTGCAGTTCGGTAAATAACACCTGGTCGCTAAAAAAATTCTGGGGTGGAAAATCGACCAAAAATTTTAAAAGAGGGCAACCTTCCAAGAAGAGAATTTCAAGAGTCATACTGTACTCACAATTGTTTTCTTTTTTTTAACAGAAAAGAAAACGGCGGAGAAACATGATGAGTTTTACGAATTTTCAAAGACATGCAAACCCAAATTACCAAAACCTATCAGCTCACAGCAGCCAGAAGGGCCATTAGCATAAACGCTGCAAACAATAAATGCTGAAGCGACTGTGGAGAAATGCGTACCCTCGATTCTAAGGGGGACGTGGTAAGAGCCACTAAAGACAACACAAAGAAGGAACTTTGAAGAGGGAAACACGGTGCTACCAGTCAATCAATCGCACCCACTGCTGGGCCTATCACCTGAGAAAATGAGAATCCAAAAGTCACAGTCTGGCAATCCTGCACTCCAACAATATTTACCAGAGCCAACACTGGGAAGCAATGAAAATGTCCATCAACCGAGGAATGCACAAAGTAGAAGTGGTCCATGTACACAGTGGAAAATTACTCTAATAAAAAATAAAAATTAAATTTAAAAATCCAACAAAAGTAAGGAGACATCAGCTTTTGTGGGTTTATCCGGGCACACTCCACTCTAATTTATAACCGAGAAACACCACAGGCCGCAAGGGCTTTTCCCTAGTTACCCGGGTGGTGAACATAGAAAGGCTGGCGCACTCTTGCAGTTACCTGCAAAAGCAGCTTTAAAGCCTGTGCTAAAGGTCATTTCATAGGAACAAGTACTGCAGGACTGTAAACGAAACCTGCCCTCAAAATGTCTTGAGGGATGTAATGGCCAAAACATTTCCAAATGGGACACATAGTTTAAGAGAACAGTTTGAAGAACTAAGGGGTAATCACAGCTTGAAAACTAAAAAGGACATGCCTTAAAGCTCAATTTCAACGGATTATGAGGCACATGCGAATTCAACCACAAAGAGGTATCAGCTCACACTTGTCAGATTCACCATCAGCAAGAAAACTACAAAGAATAAATGCTGAAGGTGTTGTGGAGAAATGCATACCCTCAACTTCAAGTGGGAAGTAACTTGGAAAGAGCCACGAATGAGAACAGAATGGACGTGCCCTAAAAAGGTAAACATTGAGCTACCATATGATCCAGCAGGCCCACTCCTCGACCTATAATCTAAGAAGAGAGAATTGGAAAAACACAGGCAGGCAAATCTGCTTTGCACAGTATTACAATAGCCAAGATATGGAAGTAACCAAAAAGTCCACCAACAGATGGGTGGACAAAGAAGAACTCCTCCATGTACAGATGGATTATTCGCTAGTGAAAAAAATGAAACAATGCCATTTGCAGCCCCATAGATGAGTCTAGACGTAATCACGCCACCTCTCGTAAGTGACAAAACCAAAAGACACATATCCTATCATATCACTTTTAGGAGTTACCTAAAAATTGATACCAATGAAGATATTTCTACAGAGAAAGGCAATCACAGATTCATTAAAAAAACTTATGGTTCACCAAATAGAAAGGTATGAGGATTGGATACATTACCATATTGGGGTTAACAGAAATAAACACACCATGTGAAATATATATCACCAAAGACCTACAGAAGACCAGGAGAAGACTAATCAATATTTTGTCATAACCTACATGGGAAAAGGATGTGAGGAAGAATAGATACATGTGTATGTGTGAAAGAACCACATCTTACACACCTAGGACAAACAAACCATTGTAATCAAATTTGCTGTGATAAAAAATAAAAAGTAAATTACAAATATGAACAAGAAGTAATGAGGCATAAACTTAAAGGGCTTTTTCCTGGCACATTCCATTCTAATTTACAACCTAGAACACCACTTCCATTAAGGCTCAGTTTCCCTAGTAAACAAAATTGGTAAAGGAGGAATGCTGCCACCTTGTGGCCGTTTCCTGCCAGAGCAGCTTTAAACTCACAGGTAATGGTCACTTAACATTCACAAGGACTCAGGGCTGTAAAGGACACCTGCCCTAAAAAATTGTGCTGAAGTAGGGAATGGACAAAAAAATTCAAAACAGACAAATGTTTCAAGAAGTGAGTATGAAGAGGTAAATTTTACTCACTCTCCTTTAAAAAAACAAGGGGCTTCCCTGGTGGCGCAGTGGTTGAGAATCTGCCTGCCAATGCAGGGGACACGGGTTCGAGCCCTGGTCTGGGAAGATCCCACATACCGCGGAGCAACAAAGCCCGTGAGCCACAACTACTGAGCCTGCGCATCTGGATATTGTGCTCCGCAATGGGAGGCCGCAACAGTGAGAGGCCCGCGCACTGCGATGAAGAGTGGCCCCCACTTACCACAACTTGAGAAAGCCCTCGTACAGAAACGAAGACCCAACACAGCCAAAAATAAATAATAAATAAATAAATAAATAATTAATTAATTAATTAAAAATAAAAAGGAAAATGGATTAAAGCTCAACCTCAGGAAGTGTTAGACCCATGCAATCTAATCTCCAAAATGTTTCAACTTACACCAGTCGACTGACCGTCAGCAAAAAGTCTGCAAACAATAAATGCTGAAGGGGTTTTAGAGAACTGTGTACCCTCTACCTGCTGGTGAGACGTAAACTGGTAACAGCCAATAATGAGAACAGAAAGGAGCTGTGTTTAAAAGTAAAAATGGAGGTACCATTCAATCCAGCAGGCGCACCATTGGACCTCTCACCTGAGAAGACAAGAATCGAGAAGACACAGGCTGCAAAAGCTGCAGTGCAGCCTTATTCCCAATAGCCAAGACAGTACAGCAATCAAAATGTCCAACAGCAGGTGAATGGATGAAGAAGAAGTGGTCCATGTACACAATGGAATATTAGCCATGGAAAACCATGAACCATTGCTCTTTGAGGCACCACAAATGAGTCTGGAGATAATCAAGAAGCATGAGGTAAGTCGGAAAGCAAAAGACCTATATTCTATGATATCACTTATAGGCGTTATCTAATAACTGACACAAATGAACATATTTCCACAGAGAAAGACACTCACAGACTTAGAAAACAAACTATGCTCATCTAAAAGGAAAGGTGGGGGGAATGGATAAATTAAGATTAGTGTTACTATATGTATACAAACACATATTATATACATATCTCAAACAGACCGACCGTATAGCAAGGGAGGTCTGCGGAACCCTCTGTAACATTTCCCATGGGAAGAGGACCTGTACGTGAATAGACATATATAATGTACAAATGAACCAGATTGTGTACACCTAGGACAAACAATATTCTAAGCTTTACCCCAATTAAAAAAAATTTAAAAACCAAGAAGAAATAAAGCGACATAAACTTATGGGGGTTTCTCCATGCACATTCCAATGTAATTTACAACCTAGGAACACGACTTCCAGAAAGGCTCTGCTGCCCTAGTACCCGGATTTGGGAATGGAAAAATGCTGTCTCCTTGAGGCCACTTCCCACAACAGCAGCTTTAAACCCATTGCTAAAGGTCACTAAATATTCACCAAACTTGCAGTTCGGTAAATAACACCTGGTCGCTAAAAAAATTCTGGGGTGGAAAATCGACCAAAAATTTTAAAAGAGGGCAACCTTCCAAGAAGAGAATTTCAAGAGTCATACTGTACTCACAATTGTTTTCTTTTTTTTAACAGAAAAGAAAACGGCGGAGAAACATGATGAGTTTTACGAATTTTCAAAGACATGCAAACCCAAATTACCAAAACCTATCAGCTCACAGCAGCCAGAAGGGCCATTAGCATAAACGCTGCAAACAATAAATGCTGAAGCGACTGTGGAGAAATGCGTACCCTCGATTCTAAGGGGGACGTGGTAAGAGCCACTAAAGACAACACAAAGAAGGAACTTTGAAGAGGGAAACACGGTGCTACCAGTCAATCAATCGCACCCACTGCTGGGCCTATCACCTGAGAAAATGAGAATCCAAAAGTCACAGTCTGGCAATCCTGCACTCCAACAATATTTACCAGAGCCAACACTGGGAAGCAATGAAAATGTCCATCAACCGAGGAATGCACAAAGTAGAAGTGGTCCATGTACACAGTGGAAAATTACTCTAATAAAAAATAAAAATTAAATTTAAAAATCCAACAAAAGTAAGGAGACATCAGCTTTTGTGGGTTTATCCGGGCACACTCCACTCTAATTTATAACCGAGAAACACCACAGGCCGCAAGGGCTTTTCCCTAGTTACCCGGGTGGTGAACATAGAAAGGCTGGCGCACTCTTGCAGTTACCTGCAAAAGCAGCTTTAAAGCCTGTGCTAAAGGTCATTTCATAGGAACAAGTACTGCAGGACTGTAAACGAAACCTGCCCTCAAAATGTCTTGAGGGATGTAATGGCCAAAACATTTCCAAATGGGACACATAGTTTAAGAGAACAGTTTGAAGAACTAAGGGGTAATCACAGCTTGAAAACTAAAAAGGACATGCCTTAAAGCTCAATTTCAACGGATTATGAGGCACATGCGAATTCAACCACAAAGAGGTATCAGCTCACACTTGTCAGATTCACCATCAGCAAGAAAACTACAAAGAATAAATGCTGAAGGTGTTGTGGAGAAATGCATACCCTCAACTTCAAGTGGGAAGTAACTTGGAAAGAGCCACGAATGAGAACAGAATGGACGTGCCCTAAAAAGGTAAACATTGAGCTACCATATGATCCAGCAGGCCCACTCCTCGACCTATAATCTAAGAAGAGAGAATTGGAAAAACACAGGCAGGCAAATCTGCTTTGCACAGTATTACAATAGCCAAGATATGGAAGTAACCAAAAAGTCCACCAACAGATGGGTGGACAAAGAAGAACTCCTCCATGTACAGATGGATTATTCGCTAGTGAAAAAAATGAAACAATGCCATTTGCAGCCCCATAGATGAGTCTAGACGTAATCACGCCACCTCTCGTAAGTGACAAAACCAAAAGACACATATCCTATCATATCACTTTTAGGAGTTACCTAAAAATTGATACCAATGAAGATATTTCTACAGAGAAAGGCAATCACAGATTCATTAAAAAAACTTATGGTTCACCAAATAGAAAGGTATGAGGATTGGATACATTACCATATTGGGGTTAACAGAAATAAACACACCATGTGAAATATATATCACCAAAGACCTACAGAAGACCAGGAGAAGACTAATCAATATTTTGTCATAACCTACATGGGAAAAGGATGTGAGGAAGAATAGATACATGTGTATGTGTGAAAGAACCACATCTTACACACCTAGGACAAACAAACCATTGTAATCAAATTTGCTGTGATAAAAAATAAAAAGTAAATTACAAATATGAACAAGAAGTAATGAGGCATAAACTTAAAGGGCTTTTTCCTGGCACATTCCATTCTAATTTACAACCTAGAACACCACTTCCATTAAGGCTCAGTTTCCCTAGTAAACAAAATTGGTAAAGGAGGAATGCTGCCACCTTGTGGCCGTTTCCTGCCAGAGCAGCTTTAAACTCACAGGTAATGGTCACTTAACATTCACAAGGACTCAGGGCTGTAAAGGACACCTGCCCTAAAAAATTGTGCTGAAGTAGGGAATGGACAAAAAAATTCAAAACAGACAAATGTTTCAAGAAGTGAGTATGAAGAGGTAAATTTTACTCACTCTCCTTTAAAAAAACAAGGGGCTTCCCTGGTGGCGCAGTGGTTGAGAATCTGCCTGCCAATGCAGGGGACACGGGTTCGAGCCCTGGTCTGGGAAGATCCCACATACCGCGGAGCAACAAAGCCCGTGAGCCACAACTACTGAGCCTGCGCATCTGGATATTGTGCTCCGCAATGGGAGGCCGCAACAGTGAGAGGCCCGCGCACTGCGATGAAGAGTGGCCCCCACTTACCACAACTTGAGAAAGCCCTCGTACAGAAACGAAGACCCAACACAGCCAAAAATAAATAATAAATAAATAAATAAATAATTAATTAATTAATTAAAAATAAAAAGGAAAATGGATTAAAGCTCAACCTCAGGAAGTGTTAGACCCATGCAATCTAATCTCCAAAATGTTTCAACTTACACCAGTCGACTGACCGTCAGCAAAAAGTCTGCAAACAATAAATGCTGAAGGGGTTTTAGAGAACTGTGTACCCTCTACCTGCTGGTGAGACGTAAACTGGTAACAGCCAATAATGAGAACAGAAAGGAGCTGTGTTTACAAGTAAAAATGGAGGTACCATTCAATCCAGCAGGCGCACCATTGGACCTCTCACCTGAGAAGACAAGAATCGAGAAGACACAGGCTGCAAAAGCTGCAGTGCAGCCTTATTCCCAATAGCCAAGACAGTGAAGCAATCAAAATGTCCAACAGCAGGTGAATGGATGAAGAAGAAGTGGTCCATGTACACAATGGAATATTAGCCATGGAAAACCATGAACCATTGCTCTTTGAGGCACCACAAATGAGTCTGGAGATAATCAAGAAGCATGAGGTAAGTCGGAAAGCAAAAGACCTATATTCTATGATATCACTTATAAGCGTTATCTAATAACTGACACAAATGAACATATTTCCACAGAGAAAGACACTCACAGACTTAGAAAACAAACTATGCTCATCTAAAAGGAAAGGTGGGGGGAATGGATAAATTAAGATTAGTGTTACTATATGTATACAAACACATATTATATACATATCTCAAACAGACCGACCGTATAGCAAGGGAGGTCTGCGGAACCCTCTGTAACATTTCCCATGGGAAGAGGACCTGTACGTGAATAGACATATATAATGTACAAATGAACCAGATTGTGTACACCTAGGACAAACAATATTCTAAGCTTTACCCCACTTAAAAAAAATTTAAAAACCAAGAAGAAATAAAGCGACATAAACTTATGGGGGTTTCTCCATGCACATTCCAATGTAATTTACAACCTAGGAACACGACTTCCAGAAAGGCTCTGCTGCCCTAGTACCCGGATTTGGGAATGGAGAAATGCTGTCTCCTTGAGGCCACTTCCCACAACAGCAGTTTTAAACCCATTGCTAAAGGTCACTAAATATTCACCAAACTTGCAGTTCGATAAATAACACCTGCTCGCTAAAAAAATTCTGGGGTGGAAAATCGACCAAAAATTTTAAAAGAGGGCAACCTTCCAAGAAGACAATTTCAAGAGTCATACTGTACTCACAATTGTTTTCTTTTTTTTAACAGAAAAGAAAACGGCGGAGAAACATGATGAGTTTTACGAATTTTCAAAGACATGCAAACCCAAATTACCAAAACCTATCAGCTCACAGCAGCCAGAAGGGCCATTAGCATAAACGCTGCAAACAATAAATGCTGAAGCGACTGTGGAGAAATGCGTACCCTCGATTCTAAGGGGGACGTGGTAAGAGCCACTAAAGACAACACAAAGAAGGAACTTTGAAGAGGGAAACACGGTGCTACCAGTCAATCAATCGCACCCACTGCTGGGCCTATCACCTGAGAAAATGAGAATCCAAAAGTCACAGTCTGGCAATCCTGCACTCCAACAATATTTACCAGAGCCAACACTTGGAAGCAATGAAAATGTCCATCAACCGAGGAATGCACAAAGTAGAAGTGGTCCATGTACACAGTGGAAAATTACTCTAATAAAAAATAAAAATTAAATTTAAAAATCCAACAAAAGTAAGGAGACATCAGCTTTTGTGGGTTTATCCGGGCACACTCCACTCTAATTTATAACCGAGAAACACCACAGGCCGCAAGGGCTTTTCCCTAGTTACCAGGGTGGTGAACATAGAAAGGCTGGCGCACTCTTGCAGTTACCTGCAAAAGCAGCTTTAAAGCCTGTGCTAAAGGTCATTTCATAGGAACAAGTACTGCAGGACTGTAAACGAAACCTGCCCTCAAAATGTCTTGAGGGATGTAATGGCCAAAACATTTCCAAATGTGACACATAGTTTAAGAGAACAGTTTGAAGAACTAAGGGGTAATCACAGCTTGAAAACTAAAAAGGACATGCCTTAAAGCTCAATTTCAACGGATTATGAGGCACATGCGAATTCAACCACAAAGAGGTATCAGCTCACACTTGTCAGATTCACCATCAGCAAGAAAACTACAAAGAATAAATGCTGAAGGTGTTGTGGAGAAATGCATACCCTCAACTTCAAGTGGGAAGTAACTTGGAAAGAGCCACGAATGAGAACAGAATGGACGTGCCCTAAAAAGGTAAACATTGAGCTACCATATGATCCAGCAGGCCCACTCCTCGACCTATAATCTAAGAAGAGAGAATTGGAAAAACACAGGCAGGCAAATCTGCTTTGCACAGTATTACAATAGCCAAGATATGGAAGTAACCAAAAAGTCCACCAACAGATGGGTGGACAAAGAAGAACTCCTCCATGTACAGATGGATTATTCGCTAGTGAAAAAAATGAAACAATGCCGTTTACAGCCCCATAGATGAGTCTAGACGTAATCACGCCACCTCTCGTAAGTGACAAAACCAAAAGACACATATCCTATCATATCACTTTTAGGAGTTACCTAAAAATTGATACCAATGAAGATATTTCTACAGAGAAAGGCAATCACAGATTCATTAAAAAAACTTATGGTTCACCAAATAGAAAGGTATGAGGATTGGATACATTACCATATTGGGGTTAACAGAAATATACACACCATGTGAAATATATATCACCAAAGACCTACAGAAGACCAGGAGAAGACTAATCAATATTTTGTCATAACCTACATGGGAAAAGGATGTGAGGAAGAATAGATACATGTGTATGTGTGAAAGAACCACATCTTACACACCTAGGACAAACAAACCATTGTAATCAAATTTGCTGTGATAAAAAATAAAAAGTAAATTACAAATATGAACAAGAAGTAATGAGGCATAAACTTAAAGGGCTTTTTCCTGGCACATTCCATTCTAATTTACAACCTAGAACACCACTTCCATTAAGGCTCAGTTTCCCTAGTAAACAAAATTGGTAAAGGAGGAATGCTGCCACCTTGTGGCCGTTTCCTGCCAGAGCAGCTTTAAACTCACAGGTAATGGTCACTTAACATTCACAAGGACTCAGGGCTGTAAAGGACATCTGCCCTAAAAAATTGTGCTGAAGTAGGGAATGGACAAAAAAATTCAAAACAGACAAATGTTTCAAGAAGTGAGTATGAAGAGGTAAATTTTACTCACTCTCCTTTAAAAAAACAAGGGGCTTCCCTGGTGGCGCAGTGGTTGAGAATCTGCCTGCCAATGCAGGGGACACGGGTTCGAGCCCTGGTCTGGGAAGATCCCACATACCGCGGAGCAACTAAGCCCGTGAGCCACAACTACTGAGCCTGCGCATCTGGATATTGTGCTCCGCAATGGGAGGCCGCAACAGTGAGAGGCCCGCGCACTGCGATGAAGAGTGGCCCCCACTTACCACAACTTGAGAAAGCCCTCGAACAGAAACGAAGACCGAACACAGCCAAAAATAAATAATAAATAAATAAATAAATAATTAATTAATTAATTAAAAATAAAAAGGAAAATGGATTAAAGCTCAACCTCAGGAAGTGTTAGACCCATGCAATCTAATCTCCAAAATGTTTCAACTTACACCAGTCGACTGACCGTCAGCAAAAAGTCTGCAAACAATAAATGCTGAAGGGGTTTTAGAGAACTGTGTACCCTCTACCTGCTGGTGAGACGTAAACTGGTAACAGCCAATAATGAGAACAGAAAGGAGCTGTGTTTAAAAGTAAAAATGGAGGTACCATTCAAATCAGCAGGCGCACCATTGGACCTCTCACCTGAGAAGACAAGAATCGAGAAGACACAGGCTGCAAAAGCTGCAGTGCAGCCTTATTCCCAATAGCCAAGACAGTACAGCAATCAAAATGTCCAACAGCAGGTGAATGGATGAAGAAGAAGTGGTCCATGTACACAATGGAATATTAGCCATGGAAAACCATGAACCATTGCTCTTTGAGGCACCACAAATGAGTCTGGAGATAATCAAGAAGCATGAGGTAAGTCGGAAAGCAAAAGACCTATATTCTATGATATCACTTATAAGCGTTATCTAATAACTGACACAAATGAACATATTTCCACAGAGAAAGACACTCACAGACTTAGAAAACAAACTATGCTCATCTAAAAGGAAAGGTGGGGGGAATGGATAAATTAAGATTAGTGTTACTATATGTATACAAACACATATTATATACATATCTCAAACAGACCGACCGTATAGCAAGGGAGGTCTGCGGAACCCTCTGTAACATTTCCCATGGGAAGAGGACCTGTACGTGAATAGACATATATAATGTACAAATGAACCAGATTGTGTACACCTAGGACAAACAATATTCTAAGCTTTACCCCAATTAAAAAAAATTTAAAAACCAAGAAGAAATAAAGCGACATAAACTTATGGGGGTTTCTCCATGCACATTCCAATGTAATTTACAACCTAGGAACACGACTTCCAGAAAGGCTCTGCTGCCCTAGTACCCGGATTTGGGAATGGAAAAATGCTGTCTCCTTGAGGCCACTTCCCACAACAGCAGCTTTAAACCCATTGCTAAAGGTCACTAAATATTCACCAAACTTGCAGTTCGGTAAATAACACCTGCTTGCTAAAAAAATTCTGGGGTGGAAAATCGACCAAAAATTTTAAAAGAGGGCAACCTTCCAAGAAGACAATTTCAAGAGTCATACTGTACTCACAATTGTTTTCTTTTTTTTAACAGAAAAGAAAACGGCGGAGAAACATGATGAGTTTTACGAATTTTCAAAGACATGCAAACCCAAATTACCAAAACCTATCAGCTCACAGCAGCCAGAAGGGCCATTAGCATAAACGCTGCAAACAATAAATGCTGAAGCGATTGTGGAGAAATGCGTACCCTCGATTCTAAGGGGGACGTGGTAAGAGCCACTAAAGACAACACAAAGAAGGAACTTTGAAGAGGGAAACACGGTGCTACCAGTCAATCAATCGCACCCACTGCTGGGCCTATCACCTGAGAAAATGAGAATCCAAAAGTCACAGTCTGGCAATCCTGCACTCCAACAATATTTACCAGAGCCAACACTTGGAAGCAATGAAAATGTCCATCAACCGAGGAATGCACAAAGTAGAAGTGGTCCATGTACACAGTGGAAAATTACTCTAATAAAAAATAAAAATTAAATTTAAAAATCCAACAAAAGTAAGGAGACATCAGCTTTTGTGGGTTTATCCGGGCACACTCCACTCTAATTTATAACCGAGAAACACCACAGGCCGCAAGGGCTTTTCCCTAGTTACCAGGGTGGTGAACATAGAAAGGCTGGCGCACTCTTGCAGTTACCTGCAAAAGCAGCTTTAAAGCCTGTGCTAAAGGTCATTTCATAGGAACAAGTACTGCAGGACTGTAAACGAAACCTGCCCTCAAAATGTCTTGAGGGATGTAATGGCCAAAACATTTCCAAATGTGACACATAGTTTAAGAGAACAGTTTGAAGAACTAAGGGGTAATCACAGCTTGAAAACTAAAAAGGACATGCCTTAAAGCTCAATTTCAACGGATTATGAGGCACATGCGAATTCAACCACAAAGAGGTATCAGCTCACACTTGTCAGATTCACCATCAGCAAGAAAACTACAAAGAATAAATGCTGAAGGTGTTGTGGAGAAATGCATACCCTCAACTTCAAGTGGGAAGTAACTTGGAAAGAGCCACGAATGAGAACAGAATGGACGTGCCCTAAAAAGGTAAACATTGAGCTACCATATGATCCAGCAGGCCCACTCCTCGACCTATAATCTAAGAAGAGAGAATTGGAAAAACACAGGCAGGCAAATCTGCTTTGCACAGTATTACAATAGCCAAGATATGGAAGTAACCAAAAAGTCCACCAACAGATGGGTGGACAAAGAAGAACTCCTCCATGTACAGATGGATTATTCGCTAGTGAAAAAAATGAAACAATGCCGTTTACAGCCCCATAGATGAGTCTAGACGTAATCACGCCACCTCTCGTAAGTGACAAAACCAAAAGACACATATCCTATCATATCACTTTTAGGAGTTACCTAAAAATTGATACCAATGAAGATATTTCTACAGAGAAAGGCAATCACAGATTCATTAAAAAAACTTATGGTTCACCAAATAGAAAGGTATGAGGATTGGATACATTACCATATTGGGGTTAACAGAAATATACACACCATGTGAAATATATATCACCAAAGACCTACAGAAGACCAGGAGAAGACTAATCAATATTTTGTCATAACCTACATGGGAAAAGGATGTGAGGAAGAATAGATACATGTGTATGTGTGAAAGAACCACATCTTACACACCTAGGACAAACAAACCATTGTAATCAAATTTGCTGTGATAAAAAATAAAAAGTAAATTACAAATATGAACAAGAAGTAATGAGGCATAAACTTAAAGGGCTTTTTCCTGGCACATTCCATTCTAATTTACAACCTAGAACACCACTTCCATTAAGGCTCAGTTTCCCTAGTAAACAAAATTGGTAAAGGAGGAATGCTGCCACCTTGTGGCCGTTTCCTGCCAGAGCAGCTTTAAACTCACAGGTAATGGTCACTTAACATTCACAAGGACTCAGGGCTGTAAAGGACATCTGCCCTAAAAAATTGTGCTGAAGTAGGGAATGGACAAAAAAATTCAAAACAGACAAATGTTTCAAGAAGTGAGTATGAAGAGGTAAATTTTACTCACTCTCCTTTAAAAAAACAAGGGGCTTCCCTGGTGGCGCAGTGGTTGAGAATCTGCCTGCCAATGCAGGGGACACGGGTTCGAACCCTGGTCTGGGAAGATCCCACATACCGCGGAGCAACTAAGCCCGTGAGCCACAACTACTGAGCCTGCGCATCTGGATATTGTGCTCCGCAATGGGAGGCCGCAACAGTGAGAGGCCCGCGCACTGCGATGAAGAGTGGCCCCCACTTACCACAACTTGAGAAAGCCCTCGAACAGAAACGAAGACCGAACACAGCCAAAAATAAATAATAAATAAATAAATAATTAATTAATTAATTAATTAAAAATAAAAAGGAAAATGGATTAAAGCTCAACCTCAGGAAGTGTTAGACCCATGCAATCTAATCTCCAAAATGTTTCAACTTACACCAGTCGACTGACCGTCAGCAAAAAGTCTGCAAACAATAAATGCTGAAGGGGTTTTAGAGAACTGTGTACCCTCTACCTGCTGGTGAGACGTAAACTGGTAACAGCCAATAATGAGAACAGAAAGGAGCTGTGTTTAAAAGTAAAAATGGAGGTACCATTCAAATCAGCAGGCGCACCATTGGACCTCTCACCTGAGAAGACAAGAATCGAGAAGACACAGGCTGCAAAAGCTGCAGTGCAGCCTTATTCCCAATAGCCAAGACAGTACAGCAATCAAAATGTCCAACAGCAGGTGAATGGATGAAGAAGAAGTGGTCCATGTACACAATGGAATATTAGCCATGGAAAACCATGAACCATTGCTCTTTGAGGCACCACAAATGAGTCTGGAGATAATCAAGAAGCATGAGGTAAGTCGGAAAGCAAAAGACCTATATTCTATGATATCACTTATAAGCGTTATCTAATAACTGACACAAATGAACATATTTCCACAGAGAAAGACACTCACAGACTTAGAAAACAAACTATGCTCATCTAAAAGGAAAGGTGGGGGGAATGGATAAATTAAGATTAGTGTTACTATATGTATACAAACACATATTATATACATATCTCAAACAGACCGACCGTATAGCAAGGGAGGTCTGCGGAACCCTCTGTAACATTTCCCATGGGAAGAGGACCTGTACGTGAATAGACATATATAATGTACAAATGAACCAGATTGTGTACACCTAGGACAAACAATATTCTAAGCTTTACCCCAATTAAAAAAAATTTAAAAACCAAGAAGAAATAAAGCGACATAAACTTATGGGGGTTTCTCCATGCACATTCCAATGTAATTTACAACCTAGGAACACGACTTCCAGAAAGGCTCTGCTGCCCTAGTACCCGGATTTGGGAATGGAAAAATGCTGTCTCCTTGAGGCCACTTCCCACAACAGCAGCTTTAAACCCATTGCTAAAGGTCACTAAATATTCACCAAACTTGCAGTTCGGTAAATAACACCTGCTTGCTAAAAAAATTCTGGGGTGGAAAATCGACCAAAAATTTTAAAAGAGGGCAACCTTCCAAGAAGACAATTTCAAGAGTCATACTGTACTCACAATTGTTTTCTTTTTTTTAACAGAAAAGAAAACGGCGGAGAAACATGATGAGTTTTACGAATTTTCAAAGACATGCAAACCCAAATTACCAAAACCTATCAGCTCACAGCAGCCAGAAGGGCCATTAGCATAAACGCTGCAAACAATAAATGCTGAAGCGATTGTGGAGAAATGCGTACCCTCGATTCTAAGGGGGACGTGGTAAGAGCCACTAAAGACAACACAAAGAAGGAACTTTGAAGAGGGAAACACGGTGCTACCAGTCAATCAATCGCACCCACTGCTGGGCCTATCACCTGAGAAAATGAGAATCCAAAAGTCACAGTCTGGCAATCCTGCACTCCAACAATATTTACCAGAGCCAACACTGGGAAGCAATGAAAATGTCCATCAACCGAGGAATGCACAAAGTAGAAGTGGTCCATGTACACAGTGGAAAATTACTCTAATAAAAAATAAAAATTAAATTTAAAAATCCAACAAAAGTAAGGAGACATCAGCTTTTGTGGGTTTATCCGGGCACACTCCACTCTAATTTATAACCGAGAAACACCACAGGCCGCAAAGGCTTTTCCCTAGTTACCCGGGTGGTGAACATAGAAAGGCTGGCGCACTCTTGCAGTTACCTGCAAAAGCAGCTTTAAAGCCTGTGCTAAAGGTCATTTCATAGGAACAAGTACTGCAGGACTGTAAACGAAACCTGCCCTCAAAATGTCTTGAGGGATGTAATGGCCAAAACATTTCCAAATGTGACACATAGTTTAAGAGAACAGTTTGAAGAACTAAGGGGTAATCACAGCTTGAAAACTAAAAAGGACATGCCTTAAAGCTCAATTTCAACGGATTATGAGGCACATGCGAATTCAACCACAAAGAGGTATCAGCTCACACTTGTCAGATTCACCATCAGCAAGAAAACTACAAAGAATAAATGCTGAAGGTGTTGTGGAGAAATGCATACCCTCAACTTCAAGTGGGAAGTAACTTGGAAAGAGCCACGAATGAGAACAGAATGGACGTGCCCTAAAAAGGTAAACATTGAGCTACCATATGATCCAGCAGGCCCACTCCTCGACCTATAATCTAAGAAGAGAGAATTGGAAAAACACAGGCAGGCAAATCTGCTTTGCACAGTATTACAATAGCCAAGATATGGAAGTAACCAAAAAGTCCACCAACAGATGGGTGGACAAAGAAGAACTCCTCCATGTACAGATGGATTATTCGCTAGTGAAAAAAATGAAACAATGCCATTTGCAGCCCCATAGATGAGTCTAGACGTAATCACGCCACCTCTCGTAAGTGACAAAACCAAAAGACACATATCCTATCATATCACTTTTAGGAGTTACCTAAAAATTGATACCAATGAAGATATTTCTACAGAGAAAGGCAATCACAGATTCATTAAAAAAACTTATGGTTCACCAAATAGAAAGGTATGAGGATTGGATACATTACCATATTGGGGTTAACAGAAATAAACACACCATGTGAAATATATATCACCAAAGACCTACAGAAGACCAGGAGAAGACTAATCAATATTTTGTCATAACCTACATGGGAAAAGGATGTGAGGAAGAATAGATACATGTGTATGTGTGAAAGAACCACATCTTACACACCTAGGACAAACAAACCATTGTAATCAAATTTGCTGTGATAAAAAATAAAAAGTAAATTACAAATATGAACAAGAAGTAATGAGGCATAAACTTAAAGGGCTTTTTCCTGGCACATTCCATTCTAATTTACAACCTAGAACACCACTTCCATTAAGGCTCAGTTTCCCTAGTAAACAAAATTGGTAAAGGAGGAATGCTGCCACCTTGTGGCCGTTTCCTGCCAGAGCAGCTTTAAACTCACAGGTAATGGTCACTTAACATTCACAAGGACTCAGGGCTGTAAAGGACACCTGCCCTAAAAAATTGTGCTGAAGTAGGGAATGGACAAAAAAATTCAAAACAGACAAATGTTTCAAGAAGTGAGTATGAAGAGGTAAATTTTACTCACTCTCCTTTAAAAAAACAAGGGGCTTCCCTGGTGGCGCAGTGGTTGAGAATCTGCCTGCCAATGCAGGGGACACGGGTTCGAGCCCTGGTCTGGGAAGATCCCACATACCGCGGAGCAACAAAGCCCGTGAGCCACAACTACTGAGCCTGCGCATCTGGATATTGTGCTCCGCAATGGGAGGCCGCAACAGTGAGAGGCCCGCGCACTGCGATGAAGAGTGGCCCCCACTTACCACAACTTGAGAAAGCCCTCGTACAGAAACGAAGACCCAACACAGCCAAAAATAAATAATAAATAAATAAATAAATAATTAATGAATTAATTAAAAATAAAAAGGAAAATGGATTAAAGCTCAACCTCAGGAAGTGTTAGACCCATGCAATCTAATCTCCAAAATGTTTCAACTTACACCAGTCGACTGACCGTCAGCAAAAAGTCTGCAAACAATAAATGCTGAAGGGGTTTTAGAGAACTGTGTACCCTCTACCTGCTGGTGAGACGTAAACTGGTAACAGCCAATAATGAGAACAGAAAGGAGCTGTGTTTAAAAGTAAAAATGGAGGTACCATTCAATCCAGCAGGCGCACCATTGGACCTCTCACCTGAGAAGACAAGAATCGAGAAGACACAGGCTGCAAAAGCTGCAGTGCAGCCTTATTCCCAATAGCCAAGACAGTACAGCAATCAAAATGTCCAACAGCAGGTGAATGGATGAAGAAGAAGTGGTCCATGTACACAATGGAATATTAGCCATGGAAAACCATGAACCATTGCTCTTTGAGGCACCACAAATGAGTCTGGAGATAATCAAGAAGCATGAGGTAAGTCGGAAAGCAAAAGACCTATATTCTATGATATCACTTATAGGCGTTATCTAATAACTGACACAAATGAACATATTTCCACAGAGAAAGACACTCACAGACTTAGAAAACAAACTATGCTCATCTAAAAGGAAAGGTGGGGGGAATGGATAAATTAAGATTAGTGTTACTATATGTATACAAACACATATTATATACATATCTCAAACAGACCGACCATATAGCAAGGGAGGTCTGCGGAACCCTCTGTAACATTTCCCATGGGAAGAGGATCTGTACGTGAATAGACATATATAATGTACAAATGAACCAGATTGTGTCCACCTAGGACAAACAATATTCTAAGCTTTACACCAATTAAAAAAAATTTAAAAACCAAGAAGAAATAAAGCGACATAAACTTATGGGGGTTTCTCCATGCACATTCCAATGTAATTTACAACCTAGGAACACGACTTCCAGAAAGGCTCTGCTGCCCTAGTACCCGGATTTGGGAATGGAGAAATGCTGTCTCCTTGAGGCCACTTCCCACAACAGCAGCTTTAAACCCATTGCTAAAGGTCACTAAATATTCACCAAACTTGCAGTTCGGTAAATAACACCTGCTCTCTAAAAAAATTCTGGGGTGGAAAATCGACCAAAAATTTTAAAAGAGGGCAACCTTCCAAGAAGACAATTTCAAGAGTCATACTGTACCCACAATTGTTTTCTTTTTTTTAACAGAAAAGAAAACGGCGGAGAAACATGATGAGTTTTACGAATTTTCAAAGACATGCAAACCCAAATTACCAAAACCTATCAGCTCACAGCAGCCAGAAGGGCCGTTAGCATAAATGTTGCAAACAATAAATGCTGAAGCGATTGTGGAGAAATGCGTACCCTCGATCCTAAGGGGGACGTGGTAAGAGCCACTAAAGACAACACAAAGAAGGTACTTTGAAGAGGGAAACACGGTGCTACCAGTCAATCAATCGCACCCACTGCTGGGCCTATCACCTGAGAAAATGAGAATCCAAAAGTCACAGGCTGGCAATCCTGCACTCCAACAATATTTACCAGAGCCAACACTTGGAAGCAATGAAAATGTCCATCAACCGAGGAATGCACAAAGTAGAAGTGGTCCATGTACACAGTGGAAAATTACTCTAATAAAAAATAAAAATTAAATTTAAAAATCCAACAAAAGTAAGGAGACATCAGCTTTTGTGGGTTTATCCGGGCACACTCCACTCTAATTTATAACCGAGAAACACCACAGGCCGCAAGGGCTTTTCCCTAGTTACCAGGGTGGTGAACATAGAAAGGCTGCCGCACTCTTGCAGTTACCTTCAAAAGCAGCTTTAAAGCCTGCGCTAAAGGTCATTTCATAGGAACAAGTACTGCAGGACTGTAAACGAAACCTGCCCTCAAAATGTCTTGAGGGATGTAATGGCCAAAACATTTCCAAATGTGACACGTAGTTTAAGAGAACAGTTTGAAGAACTAAGGGGTAATCACAGCTTGAAAACTAAAAAGGACATGCCTTAAAGCTCAATTTCAACGGATTATGAGGCACATGCGAATTCAACCACAAAGAGGTATCAGCTCACACTTGTCAGATTCACCATCAGCAAGAAAACTACAAAGAATAAATGCTGAAGGTGTTGTGGAGAAATGCATACCCTCAACTTCAAGTGGGAAGTAACTTGGAAAGAGCCACGAATGAGAACAGAATGGACGTGCCCTAAAAAGGTAAACATTGAGCTACCATATGATCCAGCAGGCCCACTCCTCGACCTATAATCTAAGAAGAGAGAATTGGAAAAACACAGGCAGGCAAATCTGCTTTGCACAGTATTACAATAGCCAAGATATGGAAGTAACCAAAAAGTCCACCAACAGATGGGTGGACAAAGAAGAACTCCTCCATGTACAGATGGATTATTCGCTAGTGAAAAAAATGAAACAATGCCGTTTGCAGCCCCATAGATGAGTCTAGACGTAATCACGCCACCTGTAGTAAGTGACAAAACCAAAAGACACATATCCTATCATATCACTTTTAGGAGTTACCTAAAAATTGATACCAATGAAGATATTTCTACAGAGAAAGGCAATCACAGATTCATTAAAAAAACTTATGGTTCACCAAATAGAAAGGTATGAGGATTCGATATATTACCATATTGGGGTTAACAGAAATATACACACCATGTGAAATATATATCACCAAAGACCTACGGAAGACCAGGAGAAGACTAATCAATATTTTGTCATAACCTACATGGGAAAAGGATGTGAGGAAGAATAGATACATGTGTATGTGTGAAAGAACCACATCTTACACACCTAGGACAAACAAACCATTGTAATCAAATTTGCTGTGATAAAAAATAAAAAGTAAATTACAAATATGAACAAGAAGTAATGAGACATAAACTTAAAGGGCTTTTTCCTGGCACATTCCATTCTAATTTACAACCTAGAACACCACTTCCATTAAGGCTCTGTTTCCCTAGTAAACAAAATTGGTAAAGGAGGAATGCTGCCACCTTGTGGCCGTTTCCTGCCAGAGCAGCTTTAAACTCACAGGTAATGGTCACTTAACATTCACAAGGACTCAGGGCTGTAAAGGACACCTGCCCTAAAAAATTGTGCTGAAGTAGGGAATGGACAAAAAAATTCAAAACAGACAAGTGTTTCAAGAAGTGAGTATGAAGAGGTAAATTTTACTCACTCTCCTTTAAAAAAACAAGGGGCTTCCCTGGTGGCGCAGTGGTTGAGAATCTGCCTGCCAATGCAGGGGACACGGGTTCGAGCCCTGGTCTGGGAAGATCCCACATACCGCGGAGCAACTAAGCCCGTGAGCCACATCTACTGAGCCTGCGCATCTGGATATTGTGCTCCGCAATGGGAGGCCGCAACAGTGAGAGGCCCGCGCACTGCGATGAAGAGTGGCCCCCACTTGCCACAACTTGACAAAGCCCACGCACAGAAACGAAGACCCAACACAGCCAAAAATAAATAATAATTAATTAATTAATTAATTAGTTAATTAAAAATAAAAATGGATTAAAGCTCAACCTCAGGAAGTGTTAGACCCATGCAATCTAATCTCCAAAATGTTTCAACTTACACCAGTCGACTGACCATCAGCAAAAAGTCTACAAACAATAAATGCTGAAGGGGTTTTAGAGAACTGTGTACCCTCTACCTGCTGGTGAGACGTAAACTGGTAACAGCCAATAATGAGAACAGAAAGGAGCTGTGTTTAAAAGTAAAAATGGAGGTACCATTCAATCCAGCAGGCGCACCATTGGACCTCTCACCTGAGAAGACAAGAATCGAGAAGACACAGGCTGCAAAAGCTGCAGTGCAGCCTTATTCCCAATAGCCAAGACAGTGAAGCAATCAAAATGTCCAACAGCAGGTGAATGGATGAAGAAGAAGTGGTCCATGTACACAATGGAATATTAGCCATGGAAAACCATGAACCATTGCTCTTTGAGGCACCACAAATGAGTCTGGAGATAATCAAGAAGCATGAGGTAAGTCGGAAAGCAAAAGACCTATATTCTATGATATCACTTATAGGCGTTATCTAATAACTGACACAAATGAACATATTTCCACAGAGAAAGACACTCACAGACTTAGAAAACAAACTATGCTCATCTAAAAGGAAAGGTGGGGGGAATGGATAAATTAAGATTAGTGTTACTATATGTATACAAACACATATTATATACATATCTCAAACAGACCGACCATATAGCAAGGGAGGTCTGCGGAACCCTCTGTAACATTTCCCATGGGAAGAGGATCTGTACGTGAATAGACATATATAATGTACAAATGAACCAGATTGTGTACACCTAGGACAAACAATATTCTAAGCTTTACCCCAATTAAAAAAAATTTAAAAACCAAGAAGAAATAAAGCGACATAAACTTATGGGGGTTTCTCCATGCACATTCCAATGTAATTTACAACCTAGGAACACGACTTCCAGAAAGGCTCTGCTGCCCTAGTACCCGGATTTGGGAATGGAGAAATGCTGTCTCCTTGAGGCCACTTCCCACAACAGCAGCTTTAAACCCATTGCTAAAGGTCACTAAATATTCACCAAACTTGCAGTTCGGTAAATAACACCTGCTCTCTAAAAAAATTCTGGGGTGGAAAATCGACCAAAAATTTTAAAAGAGGGCAACCTTCCAAGAAGACAATTTCAAGAGTCATACTGTACCCACAATTGTTTTCTTTTTTTTAACAGAAAAGAAAACGGCGGAGAAACATGATGAGTTTTACGAATTTTCAAAGACATTCAAACCCAAGTTACCAAAACCTATCAGCTCACAGCAGCCAGAAGGGCCATTAGCATAAATGTTGCAAACAGTAAATGCTGAAGCGATTGTGGAGAAATGCGTACCCTCGATTCTAAGGGGGACGTGGTAAGAGCCACTAAAGACAACACAAAGAAGGAACTTTGAAGAGGGAAACACGGTGCTACCAGTCAATCAATCGCACCCACTGCTAGGCCTATCACCTGAGAAAATGAGAATCCAAAAGTCACAGGCTGGCAATCCTGAACTCCAACAATATTTACCAGAGCCAACACTTGGAAGCAATGAAAATGTCCATCAACCGAGGAATGCACAAAGTAGAAGTGGTCCATGTACACAGTGGAAAATTACTCTAATAAAAAATACAAATTAAATTTAAAAATCCAACAAAAGTAAGGAGACATCAGCTTTTGTGGGTTTATCCGGGCACACTCCACTCTAATTTATAACCGAGAAACACCACAGGCCGCAAGGGCTTTTCCCTAGTTACCAGGGTGGTGAACATAGAAAGGCTGCCGCACTCTTGCAGTTACCTGCAAAAGCAGCTTTAAAGCCTGTGCTAAAGGTCATTTCATAGGAACAAGTACTGCAGGACTGTAAACGAAACCTGCCCTCAAAATGTCTTGAGGGATGTAATGGCCAAAACATTTCCAAATGTGACACATAGTTTAAGAGAACAGTTTGAAGAACTAAGGGGTAATCACAGCTTGAAAACTAAAAAAGGACATGCCTTAAAGCTCAGTTTCAACGGATTATGAGGCACATGCGAATTCAACCACAAAGAGGTATCAGCTCACACTTGTCAGATTCACCATCAGCAAGAAAACTACAAAGAATAAATGCTGAAGGTGTTGTGGAGAAATGCATACCCTCAACTTCAAGTGGGAAGTAACTTGGAAAGAGCCACGAATGAGAACAGAATGGACGTGCCCTAAAAAGGTAAACATTGAGCTACCATATGATCCAGCAGGCCCACTCCTCGACCTATAATCTAAGAAGAGAGAATTGGAAAAACACAGGCAGGCAAATCTGCTTTGCACAGTATTACAATAGCCAAGATATGGAAGTAACCAAAAAGTCCACCAACAGATGGGTGGACAAAGAAGAACTCCTCCATGTACAGATGGATTATTCGCTAGTGAAAAAAATGAAACAATGCCGTTTGCAGCCCCATAGATGAGTCTAGACGTAATCACGCCACCTCTCGTAAGTGACAAAACCAAAAGACACATATCCTATCATATCACTTTTAGGAGACACCTAAAAATTGATACCAATGAAGATATTTCTACAGAGAAAGGCAATCACAGATTCATTAAAAAAACTTATGGTTCACCTACTAGAAAGGTATGAGGATTGGATACATTACCATATTGGGGTTAACAGAAATATACACACCATGTGAAATATATATCACCAAAGACCTACGGAAGACCAGGAGAAGACTAATTAATATTTTGTCGTAACCTACATGGGAAAAGGATGTGAGGAAGAATAGATACATGTGTATGTGTGAAAGAACCACATCTTACACACCTAGGACAAACAAACCATTGTAATCAAATTTGCTGTGATAAAAAATAAAAAGTAAATTACAAATATGAACAAGAAGTAATGAGGCATAAACTTAAAGGGCTTTTTCCTGGCACATTCCATTCTAATTTACAACCTAGAACACCACTTCCATTAAGGCTCAGTTTCCCTAGTAAACAAAATTGGTAAAGGAGGAATGCTGCCACCTTGTGGCCGTTTCCTGCCAGAGCAGCTTTAAACTCACAGGTAATGGTCACTTAACATTCACAAGGACTCAGGGCTGTAAAGGACACCTGCCCTAAAAAATTGTGCTGAAGTAGGGAATGGACAAAAAAATTCAAAACAGACAAATGTTTCAAGAAGTGAGTATGAAGAGGTAAATTTTACTCACTCTCCTTTAAAAAAACAAGGGGCTTCCCTGGTGGCGCAGTGGTTGAGAATCTGCCTGCCAATGCAGGGGACACGGGTTCGAGCCCTGGTCTGGGAAGATCCCACATACCGCGGAGCAACTAAGCCCGTGAGCCACAACTACTGAGCCTGCGCATCTGGATATTGTGCTCCGCAATGGGAGGCCGCAACAGTGAGAGGCCCGCGCACTGCGATGAAGAGTAGCCCCCACTTGCCACAACTTGAGAAAGCCCACACACAGAAACGAAGACCCAACACAGCCAAAAATAATTAATTAATTAATTAATTAATTAATTAAAAATAAAACGGAAAATGGATTAAAGCTCAACCTCAGGAAGTGTTAGACCCATGCAATCTAATCTCCAAAATGTTTCAACTTACACCCGTCGAGTGACCGTCAGCAAAATGTCTACAAACAATAAATGCTGAAGGGGTTTTAGAGAACTGTGTACCCTCTACCTGCTGGTGAGACGTAAACTGGTAACAGCCAATAATGAGAACAGAAAGGAGCTGTGTTTAAAAGTAAAAATGGAGGTACCATTCAATCCAGCAGGCGCACCATTGGACCTCTCACCTGAGAAGACAAGAATCGAGAAGACACAGGCTGCAAAAGCTGCAGTGCAGCCTTATTCCCAATAGCCAAGACAGTGAAGCAATCAAAATGTCCAACAGCAGGTGAATGGATGAAGAAGAAGTGGTCCATGTACACAATGGAATATTAGCCATGGAAAACCATGAACCATTGCTCTTTGAGGCACCACAAATGAGTCTGGAGATAATCAAGAAGCATGAGGTAAGTCGGAAAGCAAAAGACCTATATTCTATGATATCACTTATAGGCGTTATCTAATAACTGACACAAATGAACATATTTCCACAGAGAAAGACACTCACAGACTTAGAAAACAAACTATGCTCATCTAAAAGGAAAGGTGGGGGGAATGGATAAATTAAGATTAGTGTTACTATATGTATACAAACACATATTATATACATATCTCAAACAGACCGACCGTAGAGCAAGGGAGGTCTGCGGAACCCTCTGCAACATTTCCCATGGGAAGAGGACCTGTACGTGAATAGACATATATAATGTACAAATGAACCAGATTGTGTACACCTAGGACAAACAATATTCTAAGCTTTACCCCAATTAAAAAAAATTTAAAAACCAAGAAGAAATAAAGCGACATAAACTTATGGGGGTTTCTCCATGCACATTCCAATGTAATTTACAACCTAGGAACACGACTTCCAGAAAGGCTCTGCTGCCCTAGTACCCGGATTTGGGAATGGAGAAATGCTGTCTCCTTGAGGCCACTTCCCACAACAGCAGCTTTAAACCCATTGCTAAAGGTCACTAAATATTCACCAAACTTGCAGTTCGGTAAATAACACCTGCTCTCTAAAAAAATTCTGGGGTGGAAAATCGACCAAAAATTTTAAAAGAGGGCAACCTTCCAAGAAGACAATTTCAAGAGTCATACTGTACCCACAATTGTTTTCTTTTTTTTAACAGAAAAGAAAACGGCGGAGAAACATGATGAGTTTTACGAATTTTCAAAGACATGCAAACCCAAATTACCAAAACCTATCAGCTCACAGCAGCCAGAAGGGCCGTTAGCATAAATGTTGCAAACAATAAATGCTGAAGCGATTGTGGAGAAATGCGTACCCTCGATCCTAAGGGGGACGTGGTAAGAGCCACTAAAGACAACACAAAGAAGGTACTTTGAAGAGGGAAACACGGTGCTACCAGTCAATCAATCGCACCCACTGCTGGGCCTATCACCTGAGAAAATGAGAATCCAAAAGTCACAGGCTGGCAATCCTGCACTCCAACAATATTTACCAGAGCCAACACTTGGAAGCAATGAAAATGTCCATCAACCGAGGAATGCACAAAGTAGAAGTGGTCCATGTACACAGTGGAAAATTACTCTAATAAAAAATAAAAATTAAATTTAAAAATCCAACAAAAGTAAGGAGACATCAGCTTTTGTGGGTTTATCCGGGCACACTCCACTCTAATTTATAACCGAGAAACACCACAGGCCGCAAGGGCTTTTCCCTAGTTACCAGGGTGGTGAACATAGAAAGGCTGCCGCACTCTTGCAGTTACCTGCAAAAGCAGCTTTAAAGCCTGCGCTAAAGGTCATTTCATAGGAACAAGTACTGCAGGACTGTAAACGAAACCTGCCCTCAAAATGTCTTGAGGGATGTAATGGCCAAAACATTTCCAAATGTGACACGTAGTTTAAGAGAACAGTTTGAAAAACTAAGGGGTAATCACAGCTTGAAAACTAAAAAGGACATACCTTAAAGCTCGATTTCAACGGATTATGAGGCACATGCGAATTCAACCACAAAGAGGTATCAGCTCACACTTGTCAGATTCACCATCAGCAAGAAAACTACAAAGAATAAATGCTGAAGGTGTTGTGGAGAAATGCATACCCTCAACTTCAAGTGGGAAGTAACTTGGAAAGAGCCACGAATGAGAACAGAATGGACGTGCCCTAAAAAGGTAAACATTGAGCTACCATATGATCCAGCAGGCCCACTCCTCGACCTATAATCTAAGAAGAGAGAATTGGAAAAACACAGGCAGGCAAATCTGCTTTGCACAGTATTACAATAGCCAAGATATGGAAGTAACCAAAAAGTCCACCAACACATGGGTGGACAAAGAAGAACTCCTCCATGTACAGATGGATTATTCGCTAGTGAAAAAAATGAAACAATGCCGTTTGCAGCCCCATAGATGAGTCTAGACGTAATCACGCCACCTGTCGTAAGTGACAAAACCAAAAGACACATATCCTATCATATCACTTTTAGGAGTTACCTAAAAATTGATACCAATGAAGATATTTCTACAAAGAAAGGCAATCACAGATTCATTAAAAAAACTTATGGTTCACCAACTAGAAAGGTATGAGGATTGGATACATTACCATATTGGGGTTAACAGAAATATACACACCATGTGAAATATATATCACCAAAGACCTACGGAAGACCAGGAGAAGACTAATCAATATTTTGTCATAACCTACATGGGAAAAGGATGTGAGGAAGAATAGATACATGTGTATGTGTGAAAGAACCACATCTTACACACCTAGGACAAACAAACCATTGTAATCAAATTTGCTGGGATAAAAAATAAAAAGTAAATTACAAATATGAACAAGAAGTAATGAGACATAAACTTAAAGGGCTTTTTCCTGGCACATTCCATTCTAATTTACAACCTAGAACACCCCTTCCATTAAGGCTCTGTTTCCCTAGTAAACAAAATTGGTAAAGGAGGAATGCTGCCACCTTGTGGCCGTTTCCTGACAGAGCAGCTTTAAACTCACTGGTAATAGTCACTTAACATTCACAAGGACTCAGGGCTGTAAAGGACACCTGCCCTAAAAAATTGCGCTGAAGTAGGGAATGGACAAAAAAATTCAAAACAGACAAATGTTTCAAGAAGTGAATATGAAGAGGTAAATTTTACTCACTCTCCTTTAAAAAAACAAGGGGCTTCCCTGGTGGCGCACTGGTTGAGAATCTGCCTGCCAATGCAGGGGACAAGAGTTCGAGCCCTGGTCTGGGAAGATCCCACATACCGCGGAGCAACTAAGCCCGTGAGCCACATCTACTGAGCCTGCGCATCTGGATATTGTGCTCCGCAATGGGAGGCCGCAACAGTGAGAGGCCCGCGCACTGCGATGAAAAGTGGCCCCCACTTGCCACAACTTGAGAAAGCCCACGCACAGAAACGAAGACCCAACATAGCCAAAAATAAATAATAAATAAATAAAAAATTAATTAATTAATTAATTAAAAGTAAAAAGGAAAATGGATTAAAGCTCAACCTCAGGAAGTGTTAGACCCATGCAATCTAATCTCCAAAATGTTTCAACTTACACCAGTCGACTGACCGTCAGAAAAAAGTCTACAAACAATAAATGCTGAAGGGGTTTTAGAGATCTGTGTACCCTCTACCTGCTGGTGAGACGTAAACTGGTAACAGCCAATAATGAAAACAGAAAGGAGCTGTGTTTAAAAGTAAAAATGGAGGTACCATTCAATCCAGCAGGCGCACCATTGGACCTCTCACCTGAGAAGACAAGAATCGAGAAGACACAGGCTGCAAAAGCTGCAGTGCAGCCTTATTCCCAATAGCCAAGACAGTGAAGCAATCAGAATGTCCAACAGCAGGTGAATGGAAGAAGAAGAAGTGGTCCATGTACACAATGGAATATTAGCCATGGAAAACCATGAACCATTGCTCTTTGAGGCACCACAAATGAGTCTGGAGATAATCAAGAAGAATGAGGTAAGTCGGAAAGCAAAAGACCTATATTCTATGATATCACGTATAGGCGTTATCTAATACCTGACACAAATGAACATATTTCCAGAGAGAAAGACACTCACAGACTTAGAAAACAAACTATGCTCATCTAAAAGGAAAGGTGGGGGGAATGGATAAATTAAGATTAGTGTTACTATATGTATACAAACACATATTATATACATATCTCAAACAGACCGACCATATAGCAAGGGAGGTCTGCAGAACCCTCTGTAACATTTCCCATGGGAAGAGGATCTGTACGTGAATAGACATATATAATGTACAAATGAACCAGATTGTGTACACCTAGGACAAACAATATTCTAAGCTTTACCCCAATTAAAAACAACTTAAAAACCAAGAGGAAATAAAGCGACATAAACTTATGGGGGTTTCTCCATGCACATTCCAATGTAATTTACAACCTAGGAACACGACTTCCAGAAAGGCTCTGCTGCCCTAGTACCCGGATTTGGGAATGGAGAAATGCTGTCTCCTTGAGGCCACTTCCCACAACAGCAGCTTTAAACCCATTGCTAAAGGTCACTAAATATTCACCAAACTTGCAGTTCGGTAAATAACACCTGCTCTCTAAAAAAATTCTGGGGTGGAAAATCGACCAAAAATTTTAAAAGAGGGCAACCTTCCAAGAAGACAATTTCAAGAGTCATACTGTACCCACAATTGTTTTCTTTTTTTTAACAGAAAAGAAAACGGCGGAGAAACATGATGAGTTTTACGAATTTTCAAAGACATGCAAACCCAAATTACCAAAACCTATCAGCTCACAGCAGCCTGAAGGGCCGTTAGCATAAATGTTGCAAACAATAAATGCTGAAGCGATTGTGGAGAAATGCGTACCCTCGATCCTAAGCGGGACGTGGTAAGAGCCACTAAAGACAACACAAAGAAGGTACTTTGAAGAGGGAAACACGGTGCTACCAGTCAATCAATCGCACCCACTGCTGGGCCTATCACCTGAGAAAATGAGAATCCAAAAGTCACAGGCTGGCAATCCTGCACTCCAACAATATTTACCAGAGCCAACACTTGGAAGCAATGAAAATGTCCATCAACCGAGGAATGCACAAAGTAGAAGTGGTCCATGTACACAGTGGAAAATTACTCTAATAAAAAATACAAATTAAATTTAAAAATCCAACAAAAGTAAGGAGACATCAGCTTTTGTGGGTTTATCCGGGCACACTCCACTCTAATTTATAACCGAGAAACACCACAGGCCGCAAGGGCTTTTCCCTAGTTACCAGGGTGGTGAACATAGAAAGGCTGCCGCACTCTTGCAGTTACCTGCAAAAGCAGCTTTAAAGCCTGCGCTAAAGGTCATTTCATAGGAACAAGTACTGCAGGACTGTAAACGAAACCTGCCCTCAAAATGTCTTGAGGGATGTAATGGCCAAAACATTTCCAAATGTGACACGTAGTTTAAGAGAACAGTTTGAAAAACTAAGGGGTAATCACAGCTTGAAAACTAAAAAGGACATACCTTAAAGCTCGATTTCAACGGATTATGAGGCACATGCGAATTCAACCACAAAGAGGTATCAGCTCACACTTGTCAGATTCACCATCAGCAAGAAAACTACAAAGAATAAATGCTGAAGGTGTTGTGGAGAAATGCATACCCTCAACTTCAAGTGGGAAGTAACTTGGAAAGAGCCACGAATGAGAACAGAATGGACGTGCCCTAAAAAGGTAAACATTGAGCTACCATATGATCCAGCAGGCCCACTCCTCGACCTATAATCTAAGAAGAGAGAATTGGAAAAACACAGGCAGGCAAATCTGCTTTGCACAGTATTACAATAGCCAAGATATGGAAGTAACCAAAAAGTCCACCAACACATGGGTGGACAAAGAAGAACTCCTCCATGTACAGATGGATTATTCGCTAGTGAAAAAAATGAAACAATGCCGTTTGCAGCCCCATAGATGAGTCTAGACGTAATCACGCCACCTGTCGTAAGTGACAAAACCAAAAGACACATATCCTATCATATCACTTTTAGGAGTTACCTAAAAATTGATACCAATGAAGATATTTCTACAAAGAAAGGCAATCACAGATTCATTAAAAAAACTTATGGTTCACCAACTAGAAAGGTATGAGGATTGGATACATTACCATATTGGGGTTAACAGAAATATACACACCATGTGAAATATATATCACCAAAGACCTACGGAAGACCAGGAGAAGACTAATCAATATTTTGTCATAACCTACATGGGAAAAGGATGTGAGGAAGAATAGATACATGTGTATGTGTGAAAGAACCACATCTTACACACCTAGGACAAACAAACCATTGTAATCAAATTTGCTGGGATAAAAAATAAAAAGTAAATTACAAATATGAACAAGAAGTAATGAGACATAAACTTAAAGGGCTTTTTCCTGGCACATTCCATTCTAATTTACAACCTAGAACACCACTTCCATTAAGGCTCTGTTTCCCTAGTAAACAAAATTGGTAAAGGAGGAATGCTGCCACCTTGTGGCCGTTTCCTGACAGAGCAGCTTTAAACTCACTGGTAATAGTCACTTAACATTCACAAGGACTCAGGGCTGTAAAGGACACCTGCCCTAAAAAATTGCGCTGAAGTAGGGAATGGACAAAAAAATTCAAAACAGACAAATGTTTCAAGAAGTGAATATGAAGAGGTAAATTTTACTCACTCTCCTTTAAAAAAACAAGGGGCTTCCCTGGTGGCGCACTGGTTGAGAATCTGCCTGCCAATGCAGGGGACACGGGTTCGAGCCCTGGTCTGGGAAGATCCCACATACCGCGGAGCAACTAAGCCCGTGAGCCACATCTACTGAGCCTGCGCATCTGGATATTGTGCTCCGCAATGGGAGGCCGCAACAGTGAGAGGCCCGCGCACTGCGATGAAAAGTGGCCCCCACTTGCCACAACTTGAGAAAGCCCACGCACAGAAACGAAGACCCAACACAGCCAAAAATAAATAATAAATAAATAAAAAATTAATTAATTAATTAATTAAAAGTAAAAAGGAAAATGGATTAAAGCTCAACCTCAGGAAGTGTTAGACCCATGCAATCTAATCTCCAAAATGTTTCAACTTACACCAGTCGACTGACCGTCAGCAAAAAGTCTACAAACAATAAATGCTGAAGGGGTTTTAGAGAACTGTGTACCCTCTACCTGCTGGTGAGACGTAAACTGGTAACAGCCAATAATGAGAACAGAAAGGAGCTGTGTTTAAAAGTAAAAATGGAGGTACCATTCAATCCAGCAGGCGCACCATTGGACCTCTCACCTGAGAAGACAAGAATCGAGAAGACACAGGCTGCAAAAGCTGCAGTGCAGCCTTATTCCCAATAGCCAAGACAGTGAAGCAATCAAAATGTCCAACAGCAGGTGAATGGATGAAGAAGAAGTGGTCCATGTACACAATGGAATATTAGCCATGGAAAACCATGAACCATTGCTCTTTGAGGCACCACAAATGAGTCTGGAGATAATCAAGAAGCATGAGGTAAGTCGGAAAGCAAAAGACCTATATTCTATGATATCACTTATAGGCGTTATCTAATAACTGACACAAATGAACATATTTCCACAGAGAAAGACACTCACAGACTTAGAAAACAAACTATGCTCATCTAAAAGGAAAGGTGGGGGGAATGGATAAATTAAGATTAGTGTTACTATATGTATACAAACACATATTATATACATATCTCAAACAGACCGACCGTAGAGCAAGGGAGGTCTGCTGAACCCTCTGTAACATTTCCCATGGGAAGAGGACCTGTACGTGAATAGACATATATAATGTACAAATGAACCAGATTGTGTACACCTAGGACAAACAATATTCTAAGCTTTACCCCAATTAAAAAAAATTTAAAAACCAAGAAGAAATAAAGCGACATAAACTTATGGGGGTTTCTCCATGCACATTCCAATGTAATTTACAACCTAGGAACACGACTTCCAGAAAGGCTCTGCTGCCCTAGTACCCGGATTTGGGAATGGAGAAATGCTGTCTCCTTGAGGCCACTTCCCACAACAGCAGCTTTAAACCCATTGCTAAAGGTCACTAAATATTCACCAAACTTGCAGTTCGGTAAATAACACCTGCTCTCTAAAAAATTCTGGGGTGGAAAATCGACCAAAAATTTTAAAAGAGGGCAACCTTCCAAGAAGACAATTTCAAGAGTCATACTGTACCCACAATTGTTTTCTTTTTTTTAACAGAAAAGAAAACGGCGGAGAAACATGATGAGTTTTACGAATTTTCAAAGACATTCAAACCCAAGTTACCAAAACCTATCAGCTCACAGCAGCCAGAAGGGCCATTAGCATAAATGTTGCAAACAGTAAATGCTGAAGCGATTGTGGAGAAATGCGTACCCTCGATTCTAAGGGGGACGTGGTAAGAGCCACTAAAGAGAACACAAAGAAGGAACTTTGAAGAGGGAAACACGGTGCTACCAGTCAATCAATCGCACCCACTGCTAGGCCTATCACCTGAGAAAATGAGAATCCAAAAGTCACAGGCTGGCAATCCTGAACTCCAACAATATTTACCAGAGCCAACACTTGGAAGCAATGAAAATGTCCATCAACCGAGGAATGCACAAAGTAGAAGTGGTCCATGTACACAGTGGAAAATTACTCTAATAAAAAATACAAATTAAATTTAAAAATCCAACAAAAGTAAGGAGACATCAGCTTTTGTGGGTTTATCCGGGCACACTCCACTCTAATTTATAACCAAGAAACACCACAGGCCGCAAGGGCTTTTCCCTAGTTACCAGGGTGGTGAACATAGAAAGGCTGCCGCACTCTTGCAGTTACCTGCAAAAGCAGCTTTAAAGCCTGTGCTAAAGGTCATTTCATAGGAACAAGTACTGCAGGACTGTAAACGAAACCTGCCCTCAAAATGTCTTGAGGGATGTAATGGCCAAAACATTTCCAAATGTGACACATAGTTTAAGAGAACAGTTTGAAGAACTAAGGGGTAATCACAGCTTGAAAACTAAAAAGGACATGCCTTAAAGCTCAGTTTCAACGGATTATGAGGCACATGCGAATTCAACCACAAAGAGGTATCAGCTCACACTTGTCAGATTCACCATCAGCAAGAAAACTACAAAGAATAAATGCTGAAGGTGTTGTGGAGAAATGCATACCCTCAACTTCAAGTGGGAAGTAACTTGGAAAGAGCCACGAATGAGAACAGAATGGACGTGCCCTAAAAAGGTAAACATTGAGCTACCATATGATCCAGCAGGCCCACTCCTCGACCTATAATCTAAGAAGAGAGAATTGGAAAAACACAGGCAGGCAAATCTGCTTTGCACAGTATTACAATAGACAAGATATGGAAGTAACCAAAAAGTCCACCAACAGATGGGTGGACAAAGAAGAACTCCTCCATGTACAGATGGATTATTCGCTAGTGAAAAAAATGAAACAATGCCGTTTGCAGCCCCATAGATGAGTCTAGACGTAATCACGCCACCTGTCGTAAGTGACAAAACCAAAAGACACATATCCTATCATATCACTTTTAGGAGACACCTAAAAATTGATACCAATGAAGATATTTCTACAGAGAAAGGCAATCACAGATTCATTAAAAAAACTTATGGTTCACCTACTAGAAAGGTATGAGGATTGGATACATTACCATATTGGGGTTAACAGAAATATACACACCATGTGAAATATATATCACCAAAGACCTACGGAAGACCAGGAGAAGACTAATTAATATTTTGTCGTAACCTACATGGGAAAAGGATGTGAGGAAGAATAGATACATGTGTATGTGTGAAAGAACCACATCTTACACACCTAGGACACACAAACCATTGTAATCAAATTTGCTGTGATAAAAAATAAAAAGTAAATTACAAATATGAACAAGAAGTAATGAGGCATAAACTTAAAGGGCTTTTTCCTGGCACATTCCATTCTAATTTACAACCTAGAACACCACTTCCATTAAGGCTCTGTTTCCCTAGTAAACAAAATTGGTAAAGGAGGAATGCTGCCACCTTGTGGCCGTTTCCTGCCAGAGCAGCTTTAAACTCACAGGTAATGGTCACTTAACATTCACAAGGACTCAGGGCTGTAAAGGACACCTGCCCTAAAAAATTGTGCTGAAGTAGGGAATGGACAAAAAAATTCAAAACAGACAAATGTTTCAAGAAGTGAGTATGAAGAGGTAAATTTTACTCACTCTCCTTTAAAAAAACAAGGGGCTTCCCTGGTGGCGCAGTGGTTGAGAATCTGCCTGCCAATGCAGGGGACACGGGTTCGAGCCCTGGTCTGGGAAGATCCCACATACCGCGGAGCAACTAAGCCCGTGAGCCACAACTACTGAGCCTGCGCATCTGGATATTGTGCTCCGCAATGGGAGGCCGCAACAGTGAGAGGCCCGCACACTGCGATGAAGAGTAGCCCCCACTTGCCACAACTTGAGAAAGCCCACACACAGAAACGAAGACCCAACACAGCCAAAATAATTAATTAATTAATTAATTAATTAATTAAAAATAAAACGGAAAATGGATTAAAGCTCAACCTCAGGAAGTGTTAGACCCATGCAATCTAATCTCCAAAATGTTTCAACTTACACCAGTCGAGTGACCGGCAGCAAAAAGTCTACAAACAATAAATGCTGAAGGGGTTTTAGAGAACTGTGTACCCTCTACCTGCTGGTGAGACGTAAACTGGTAACAGCCAATAATGAGAACAGAAAGGAGCTGTGTTTAAAAGTAAAAATGGAGGTACCATTCAATCCAGCAGGCGCACCATTGGACCTCTCACCTGAGAAGACAAGAATCGAGAAGACACAGGCTGCAAAAGCTGCAGTGCAGCCTTATTCCCAATAGCCAAGACAGTGAAGCAATCAAAATGTCCAACAGCAGGTGAATGGATGAAGAAGAAGTGGTCCATGTACACAATGGAATATTAGCCATGGAAAACCATGAACCATTGCTCTTTGAGGCACCACAAATGAGTCTGGAGATAATCAAGAAGCATGAGGTAAGTCGGAAAGCAAAAGACCTATATTCTATGATATCACTTATAGGCGTTATCTAATAACTGACACAAATGAACATATTTCCACAGAGAAAGACACTCACAGACTTAGAAAACAAACTATGCTCATCTAAAAGGAAAGGTGGGGGGAATGGATAAATTAAGATTAGTGTTACTATATGTATACAAACACATATTATATACATATCTCAAACAGACCGACCGTAGAGCAAGGGAGGTCTGCGGAACCCTCTGTAACATTTCCCATGGGAAGAGGATCTGTACGTGAATAGACATATATAATGTACAAATGAACCAGATTGTGTACACCTAGGACAAACAATATTCTAAGCTTTACCCCAATTAAAAAAAATTTAAAAACCAAGAAGAAATAAAGCGACATAAACTTATGGGGGTTTCTCCATGCACATTCCAATGTAATTTACAACCTAGGAACACGACTTCCAGAAAGGCTCTGCTGCCCTAGTACCCGGATTTGGGAATGGAGAAATGCTGTCTCCTTGAGGCCACTTCCCACAACAGCAGCTTTAAACCCATTGCTAAAGGTCACTAAATATTCAGCAAACTTGCAGTTCGGTAAATAACACCTGCTCTCTAAAAAAATTCTGGGGTGGAAAATCGACCAAAAATTTTAAAAGAGGGCAACCTTCCAAGAAGACAATTTCAAGAGTCATACTGTACCCACAATTGTTTTCTTTTTTTTAACAGAAAAGAAAACGGCGGAGAAACATGATGAGTTTTACGAATTTTCAAAGACATTCAAACCCAAGTTACCAAAACCTATCAGCTCACAGCAGCCAGAAGGGCCATTAGCATAAATGTTGCAAACAGTAAATGCTGAAGCGATTGTGGAGAAATGCGTACCCTCGATTCTAAGGGGGACGTGGTAAGAGCCACTAAAGACAACACAAAGAAGGAACTTTGAAGAGGGAAACACGGTGCTACCAGTCAATCAATCGCACCCACTGCTAGGCCTATCACCTGAGAAAATGAGAATCCAAAAGTCACAGGCTGGCAATCCTGAACTCCAACAATATTTACCAGAGCCAACACTTGGAAGCAATGAAAATGTCCATCAACCGAGGAATGCACAAAGTAGAAGTGGTCCATGTACACAGTGGAAAATTACTCTAATAAAAAATACAAATTAAATTTAAAAATCCAACAAAAGTAAGGAGACATCAGCTTTTGTGGGTTTATCCGGGCACACTCCACTCTAATTTATAACCGAGAAACACCACAGGCCGCAAGGGCTTTTCCCTAGTTACCAGGGTGGTGAACATAGAAAGGCTGCCGCACTCTTGCAGTTACCTTCAAAAGCAGCTTTAAAGCCTGCGCTAAAGGTCATTTCATAGGAACAAGTACTGCAGGACTGTAAACGAAACCTGCCCTCAAAATGTCTTGAGGGATGTAATGGCCAAAACATTTCCAAATGTGACACGTAGTTTAAGAGAACAGTTTGAAGAACTAAGGGGTAATCACAGCTTGAAAACTAAAAAGGACATGCCTTAAAGCTCAATTTCAACGGATTATGAGGCACATGCGAATTCAACCACAAAGAGGTATCAGCTCACACTTGTCAGATTCACCATCAGCAAGAAAACTACAAAGAATAAATGCTGAAGGTGTTGTGGAGAAATGCATACCCTCAACTTCAAGTGGGAAGTAACTTGGAAAGAGCCACGAATGAGAACAGAATGGACGTGCCCTAAAAAGGTAAACATTGAGCTACCATATGATCCAGCAGGCCCACTCCTCGACCTATAATCTAAGAAGAGAGAATTGGAAAAACACAGGCAGGCAAATCTGCTTTGCACAGTATTACAATAGCCAAGATATGGAAGTAACCAAAAAGTCCACCAACAGATGGGTGGACAAAGAAGAACTCCTCCATGTACAGATGGATTATTCGCTAGTGAAAAAAATGAAACAATGCCGTTTGCAGCCCCATAGATGAGTCTAGACGTAATCACGCCACCTGTAGTAAGTGACAAAACCAAAAGACACATATCCTATCATATCACTTTTAGGAGTTACCTAAAAATTGATACCAATGAAGATATTTCTACAGAGAAAGGCAATCACAGATTCATTAAAAAAACTTATGGTTCACCAAATAGAAAGGTATGAGGATTCGATATATTACCATATTGGGGTTAACAGAAATATACACACCATGTGAAATATATATCACCAAAGACCTACGGAAGACCAGGAGAAGACTAATCAATATTTTGTCATAACCTACATGGGAAAAGGATGTGAGGAAGAATAGATACATGTGTATGTGTGAAAGAACCACATCTTACACACCTAGGACAAACAAACCATTGTAATCAAATTTGCTGGGATAAAAAATAAAAAGTAAATTACAAATATGAACAAGAAGTAATGAGACATAAACTTAAAGGGCTTTTTCCTGGCACATTCCATTCTAATTTACAACCTAGAACACCACTTCCATTAAGGCTCTGTTTCCCTAGTAAACAAAATTGGTAAAGGAGGAATGCTGCCACCTTGTGGCCGTTTCCTGCCAGAGCAGCTTTAAACTCACAGGTAATGGTCACTTAACATTCACAAGGACTCAGGGCTGTAAAGGACACCTGCCCTAAAAAATTGTGCTGAAGTAGGGAATGGACAAAAAAATTCAAAACAGACAAGTGTTTCAAGAAGTGAGTATGAAGAGGTAAATTTTACTCACTCTCCTTTAAAAAAACAAGGGGCTTCCCTGGTGGCGCAGTGGTTGAGAATCTGCCTGCCAATGCAGGGGACACGGGTTCGAGCCCTGGTCTGGGAAGATCCCACATACCGCGGAGCAACTAAGCCCGTGAGCCACATCTACTGAGCCTGCGCATCTGGATATTGTGCTCCGCAATGGGAGGCCGCAACAGTGAGAGGCCCGCGCACTGCGATGAAGAGTGGCCCCCACTTGCCACAACTTGACAAAGCCCACGCACAGAAACGAAGACCCAACACAGCCAAAAATAAATAATAATTAATTAATTAATTAATTAGTTAATTAAAAATAAAAATGGATTAAAGCTCAACCTCAGGAAGTGTTAGACCCATGCAATCTAATCTCCAAAATGTTTCAACTTACACCAGTCGACTGACCATCAGCAAAAAGTCTACAAACAATAAATGCTGAAGGGGTTTTAGAGAACTGTGTACCCTCTACCTGCTGGTGAGACGTAAACTGGTAACAGCCAATAATGAGAACAGAAAGGAGCTGTGTTTAAAAGTAAAAATGGAGGTACCATTCAATCCAGCAGGCGCACCATTGGACCTCTCACCTGAGAAGACAAGAATCGAGAAGACACAGGCTGCAAAAGCTGCAGTGCAGCCTTATTCCCAATAGCCAAGACAGTGAAGCAATCAAAATGTCCAACAGCAGGTGAATGGATGAAGAAGAAGTGGTCCATGTACACAATGGAATATTAGCCATGGAAAACCATGAACCATTGCTCTTTGAGGCACCACAAATGAGTCTGGAGATAATCAAGAAGCATGAGGTAAGTCGGAAAGCAAAAGACCTATATTCTATGATATCACTTATAGGCGTTATCTAATAACTGACACAAATGAACATATTTCCACAGAGAAAGACACTCACAGACTTAGAAAACAAACTATGCTCATCTAAAAGGAAAGGTGGGGGGAATGGATAAATTAAGATTAGTGTTACTATATGTATACAAACACATATTATATACATATCTCAAACAGACCGACCATATAGCAAGGGAGGTCTGCGGAACCCTCTGTAACATTTCCCATGGGAAGAGGATCTGTACGTGAATAGACATATATAATGTACAAATGAACCAGATTGTGTACACCTAGGACAAACAATATTCTAAGCTTTACCCCAATTAAAAAAAATTTAAAAACCAAGAAGAAATAAAGCGACATAAACTTATGGGGGTTTCTCCATGCACATTCCAATGTAATTTACAACCTAGGAACACGACTTCCAGAAAGGCTCTGCTGCCCTAGTACCCGGATTTGGGAATGGAGAAATGCTGTCTCCTTGAGGCCACTTCCCACAACAGCAGCTTTAAACCCATTGCTAAAGGTCACTAAATATTCACCAAACTTGCAGTTCGGTAAATAACACCTGCTCTCTAAAAAAATTCTGGGGTGGAAAATCGACCAAAAATTTTAAAAGAGGGCAACCTTCCAAGAAGACAATTTCAAGAGTCATACTGTACCCACAATTGTTTTCTTTTTTTTAACAGAAAAGAAAACGGCGGAGAAACATGATGAGTTTTACGAATTTTCAAAGACATTCAAACCCAAGTTACCAAAACCTATCAGCTCACAGCAGCCAGAAGGGCCATTAGCATAAATGTTGCAAACAGTAAATGCTGAAGCGATTGTGGAGAAATGCGTACCCTCGATTCTAAGGGGGACGTGGTAAGAGCCACTAAAGACAACACAAAGAAGGAACTTTGAAGAGGGAAACACGGTGCTACCAGTCAATCAATCGCACCCACTGCTAGGCCTATCACCTGAGAAAATGAGAATCCAAAAGTCACAGGCTGGCAATCCTGAACTCCAACAATATTTACCAGAGCCAACACTTGGAAGCAATGAAAATGTCCATCAACCGAGGAATGCACAAAGTAGAAGTGGTCCATGTACACAGTGGAAAATTACTCTAATAAAAAATACAAATTAAATTTAAAAATCCAACAAAAGTAAGGAGACATCAGCTTTTGTGGGTTTATCCGGGCACACTCCACTCTAATTTATAACCGAGAAACACCACAGGCCGCAAGGGCTTTTCCCTAGTTACCAGGGTGGTGAACATAGAAAGGCTGCCGCACTCTTGCAGTTACCTGCAAAAGCAGCTTTAAAGCCTGTGCTAAAGGTCATTTCATAGGAACAAGTACTGCAGGACTGTAAACGAAACCTGCCCTCAAAATGTCTTGAGGGATGTAATGGCCAAAACATTTCCAAATGTGACACATAGTTTAAGAGAACAGTTTGAAGAACTAAGGGGTAATCACAGCTTGAAAACTAAAAAAGGACATGCCTTAAAGCTCAGTTTCAACGGATTATGAGGCACATGCGAATTCAACCACAAAGAGGTATCAGCTCACACTTGTCAGATTCACCATCAGCAAGAAAACTACAAAGAATAAATGCTGAAGGTGTTGTGGAGAAATGCATACCCTCAACTTCAAGTGGGAAGTAACTTGGAAAGAGCCACGAATGAGAACAGAATGGACGTGCCCTAAAAAGGTAAACATTGAGCTACCATATGATCCAGCAGGCCCACTCCTCGACCTATAATCTAAGAAGAGAGAATTGGAAAAACACAGGCAGGCAAATCTGCTTTGCACAGTATTACAATAGCCAAGATATGGAAGTAACCAAAAAGTCCACCAACAGATGGGTGGACAAAGAAGAACTCCTCCATGTACAGATGGATTATTCGCTAGTGAAAAAAATGAAACAATGCCGTTTGCAGCCCCATAGATGAGTCTAGACGTAATCACGCCACCTCTCGTAAGTGACAAAACCAAAAGACACATATCCTATCATATCACTTTTAGGAGACACCTAAAAATTGATACCAATGAAGATATTTCTACAGAGAAAGGCAATCACAGATTCATTAAAAAAACTTATGGTTCACCTACTAGAAAGGTATGAGGATTGGATACATTACCATATTGGGGTTAACAGAAATATACACACCATGTGAAATATATATCACCAAAGACCTACGGAAGACCAGGAGAAGACTAATTAATATTTTGTCGTAACCTACATGGGAAAAGGATGTGAGGAAGAATAGATACATGTGTATGTGTGAAAGAACCACATCTTACACACCTAGGACAAACAAACCATTGTAATCAAATTTGCTGTGATAAAAAATAAAAAGTAAATTACAAATATGAACAAGAAGTAATGAGGCATAAACTTAAAGGGCTTTTTCCTGGCACATTCCATTCTAATTTACAACCTAGAACACCACTTCCATTAAGGCTCAGTTTCCCTAGTAAACAAAATTGGTAAAGGAGGAATGCTGCCACCTTGTGGCCGTTTCCTGCCAGAGCAGCTTTAAACTCACAGGTAATGGTCACTTAACATTCACAAGGACTCAGGGCTGTAAAGGACACCTGCCCTAAAAAATTGTGCTGAAGTAGGGAATGGACAAAAAAATTCAAAACAGACAAATGTTTCAAGAAGTGAGTATGAAGAGGTAAATTTTACTCACTCTCCTTTAAAAAAACAAGGGGCTTCCCTGGTGGCGCAGTGGTTGAGAATCTGCCTGCCAATGCAGGGGACACGGGTTCGAGCCCTGGTCTGGGAAGATCCCACATACCGCGGAGCAACTAAGCCCGTGAGCCACAACTACTGAGCCTGCGCATCTGGATATTGTGCTCCGCAATGGGAGGCCGCAACAGTGAGAGGCCCGCGCACTGCGATGAAGAGTAGCCCCCACTTGCCACAACTTGAGAAAGCCCACACACAGAAACGAAGACCCAACACAGCCAAAAATAATTAATTAATTAATTAATTAATTAATTAAAAATAAAACGGAAAATGGATTAAAGCTCAACCTCAGGAAGTGTTAGACCCATGCAATCTAATCTCCAAAATGTTTCAACTTACACCCGTCGAGTGACCGTCAGCAAAATGTCTACAAACAATAAATGCTGAAGGGGTTTTAGAGAACTGTGTACCCTCTACCTGCTGGTGAGACGTAAACTGGTAACAGCCAATAATGAGAACAGAAAGGAGCTGTGTTTAAAAGTAAAAATGGAGGTACCATTCAATCCAGCAGGCGCACCATTGGACCTCTCACCTGAGAAGACAAGAATCGAGAAGACACAGGCTGCAAAAGCTGCAGTGCAGCCTTATTCCCAATAGCCAAGACAGTGAAGCAATCAAAATGTCCAACAGCAGGTGAATGGATGAAGAAGAAGTGGTCCATGTACACAATGGAATATTAGCCATGGAAAACCATGAACCATTGCTCTTTGAGGCACCACAAATGAGTCTGGAGATAATCAAGAAGCATGAGGTAAGTCGGAAAGCAAAAGACCTATATTCTATGATATCACTTATAGGCGTTATCTAATAACTGACACAAATGAACATATTTCCACAGAGAAAGACACTCACAGACTTAGAAAACAAACTATGCTCATCTAAAAGGAAAGGTGGGGGGAATGGATAAATTAAGATTAGTGTTACTATATGTATACAAACACATATTATATACATATCTCAAACAGACCGACCGTAGAGCAAGGGAGGTCTGCGGAACCCTCTGCAACATTTCCCATGGGAAGAGGACCTGTACGTGAATAGACATATATAATGTACAAATGAACCAGATTGTGTACACCTAGGACAAACAATATTCTAAGCTTTACCCCAATTAAAAAAAATTTAAAAACCAAGAAGAAATAAAGCGACATAAACTTATGGGGGTTTCTCCATGCACATTCCAATGTAATTTACAACCTAGGAACACGACTTCCAGAAAGGCTCTGCTGCCCTAGTACCCGGATTTGGGAATGGAGAAATGCTGTCTCCTTGAGGCCACTTCCCACAACAGCAGCTTTAAACCCATTGCTAAAGGTCACTAAATATTCACCAAACTTGCAGTTCGGTAAATAACACCTGCTCTCTAAAAAAATTCTGGGGTGGAAAATCGACCAAAAATTTTAAAAGAGGGCAACCTTCCAAGAAGACAATTTCAAGAGTCATACTGTACCCACAATTGTTTTCTTTTTTTTAACAGAAAAGAAAACGGCGGAGAAACATGATGAGTTTTACGAATTTTCAAAGACATGCAAACCCAAATTACCAAAACCTATCAGCTCACAGCAGCCAGAAGGGCCGTTAGCATAAATGTTGCAAACAATAAATGCTGAAGCGATTGTGGAGAAATGCGTACCCTCGATCCTAAGGGGGACGTGGTAAGAGCCACTAAAGACAACACAAAGAAGGTACTTTGAAGAGGGAAACACGGTGCTACCAGTCAATCAATCGCACCCACTGCTGGGCCTATCACCTGAGAAAATGAGAATCCAAAAGTCACAGGCTGGCAATCCTGCACTCCAACAATATTTACCAGAGCCAACACTTGGAAGCAATGAAAATGTCCATCAACCGAGGAATGCACAAAGTAGAAGTGGTCCATGTACACAGTGGAAAATTACTCTAATAAAAAATAAAAATTAAATTTAAAAATCCAACAAAAGTAAGGAGACATCAGCTTTTGTGGGTTTATCCGGGCACACTCCACTCTAATTTATAACCGAGAAACACCACAGGCCGCAAGGGCTTTTCCCTAGTTACCAGGGTGGTGAACATAGAAAGGCTGCCGCACTCTTGCAGTTACCTGCAAAAGCAGCTTTAAAGCCTGCGCTAAAGGTCATTTCATAGGAACAAGTACTGCAGGACTGTAAACGAAACCTGCCCTCAAAATGTCTTGAGGGATGTAATGGCCAAAACATTTCCAAATGTGACACGTAGTTTAAGAGAACAGTTTGAAAAACTAAGGGGTAATCACAGCTTGAAAACTAAAAAGGACATACCTTAAAGCTCGATTTCAACGGATTATGAGGCACATGCGAATTCAACCACAAAGAGGTATCAGCTCACACTTGTCAGATTCACCATCAGCAAGAAAACTACAAAGAATAAATGCTGAAGGTGTTGTGGAGAAATGCATACCCTCAACTTCAAGTGGGAAGTAACTTGGAAAGAGCCACGAATGAGAACAGAATGGACGTGCCCTAAAAAGGTAAACATTGAGCTACCATATGATCCAGCAGGCCCACTCCTCGACCTATAATCTAAGAAGAGAGAATTGGAAAAACACAGGCAGGCAAATCTGCTTTGCACAGTATTACAATAGCCAAGATATGGAAGTAACCAAAAAGTCCACCAACACATGGGTGGACAAAGAAGAACTCCTCCATGTACAGATGGATTATTCGCTAGTGAAAAAAATGAAACAATGCCGTTTGCAGCCCCATAGATGAGTCTAGACGTAATCACGCCACCTGTCGTAAGTGACAAAACCAAAAGACACATATCCTATCATATCACTTTTAGGAGTTACCTAAAAATTGATACCAATGAAGATATTTCTACAAAGAAAGGCAATCACAGATTCATTAAAAAAACTTATGGTTCACCAACTAGAAAGGTATGAGGATTGGATACATTACCATATTGGGGTTAACAGAAATATACACACCATGTGAAATATATATCACCAAAGACCTACGGAAGACCAGGAGAAGACTAATCAATATTTTGTCATAACCTACATGGGAAAAGGATGTGAGGAAGAATAGATACATGTGTATGTGTGAAAGAACCACATCTTACACACCTAGGACAAACAAACCATTGTAATCAAATTTGCTGGGATAAAAAATAAAAAGTAAATTACAAATATGAACAAGAAGTAATGAGACATAAACTTAAAGGGCTTTTTCCTGGCACATTCCATTCTAATTTACAACCTAGAACACCCCTTCCATTAAGGCTCTGTTTCCCTAGTAAACAAAATTGGTAAAGGAGGAATGCTGCCACCTTGTGGCCGTTTCCTGACAGAGCAGCTTTAAACTCACTGGTAATAGTCACTTAACATTCACAAGGACTCAGGGCTGTAAAGGACACCTGCCCTAAAAAATTGCGCTGAAGTAGGGAATGGACAAAAAAATTCAAAACAGACAAATGTTTCAAGAAGTGAATATGAAGAGGTAAATTTTACTCACTCTCCTTTAAAAAAACAAGGGGCTTCCCTGGTGGCGCACTGGTTGAGAATCTGCCTGCCAATGCAGGGGACAAGAGTTCGAGCCCTGGTCTGGGAAGATCCCACATACCGCGGAGCAACTAAGCCCGTGAGCCACATCTACTGAGCCTGCGCATCTGGATATTGTGCTCCGCAATGGGAGGCCGCAACAGTGAGAGGCCCGCGCACTGCGATGAAAAGTGGCCCCCACTTGCCACAACTTGAGAAAGCCCACGCACAGAAACGAAGACCCAACATAGCCAAAAATAAATAATAAATAAATAAAAAATTAATTAATTAATTAATTAAAAGTAAAAAGGAAAATGGATTAAAGCTCAACCTCAGGAAGTGTTAGACCCATGCAATCTAATCTCCAAAATGTTTCAACTTACACCAGTCGACTGACCGTCAGAAAAAAGTCTACAAACAATAAATGCTGAAGGGGTTTTAGAGATCTGTGTACCCTCTACCTGCTGGTGAGACGTAAACTGGTAACAGCCAATAATGAAAACAGAAAGGAGCTGTGTTTAAAAGTAAAAATGGAGGTACCATTCAATCCAGCAGGCGCACCATTGGACCTCTCACCTGAGAAGACAAGAATCGAGAAGACACAGGCTGCAAAAGCTGCAGTGCAGCCTTATTCCCAATAGCCAAGACAGTGAAGCAATCAGAATGTCCAACAGCAGGTGAATGGAAGAAGAAGAAGTGGTCCATGTACACAATGGAATATTAGCCATGGAAAACCATGAACCATTGCTCTTTGAGGCACCACAAATGAGTCTGGAGATAATCAAGAAGAATGAGGTAAGTCGGAAAGCAAAAGACCTATATTCTATGATATCACGTATAGGCGTTATCTAATACCTGACACAAATGAACATATTTCCAGAGAGAAAGACACTCACAGACTTAGAAAACAAACTATGCTCATCTAAAAGGAAAGGTGGGGGGAATGGATAAATTAAGATTAGTGTTACTATATGTATACAAACACATATTATATACATATCTCAAACAGACCGACCATATAGCAAGGGAGGTCTGCAGAACCCTCTGTAACATTTCCCATGGGAAGAGGATCTGTACGTGAATAGACATATATAATGTACAAATGAACCAGATTGTGTACACCTAGGACAAACAATATTCTAAGCTTTACCCCAATTAAAAACAACTTAAAAACCAAGAGGAAATAAAGCGACATAAACTTATGGGGGTTTCTCCATGCACATTCCAATGTAATTTACAACCTAGGAACACGACTTCCAGAAAGGCTCTGCTGCCCTAGTACCCGGATTTGGGAATGGAGAAATGCTGTCTCCTTGAGGCCACTTCCCACAACAGCAGCTTTAAACCCATTGCTAAAGGTCACTAAATATTCACCAAACTTGCAGTTCGGTAAATAACACCTGCTCTCTAAAAAAATTCTGGGGTGGAAAATCGACCAAAAATTTTAAAAGAGGGCAACCTTCCAAGAAGACAATTTCAAGAGTCATACTGTACCCACAATTGTTTTCTTTTTTTTAACAGAAAAGAAAACGGCGGAGAAACATGATGAGTTTTACGAATTTTCAAAGACATGCAAACCCAAATTACCAAAACCTATCAGCTCACAGCAGCCTGAAGGGCCGTTAGCATAAATGTTGCAAACAATAAATGCTGAAGCGATTGTGGAGAAATGCGTACCCTCGATCCTAAGCGGGACGTGGTAAGAGCCACTAAAGACAACACAAAGAAGGTACTTTGAAGAGGGAAACACGGTGCTACCAGTCAATCAATCGCACCCACTGCTGGGCCTATCACCTGAGAAAATGAGAATCCAAAAGTCACAGGCTGGCAATCCTGCACTCCAACAATATTTACCAGAGCCAACACTTGGAAGCAATGAAAATGTCCATCAACCGAGGAATGCACAAAGTAGAAGTGGTCCATGTACACAGTGGAAAATTACTCTAATAAAAAATACAAATTAAATTTAAAAATCCAACAAAAGTAAGGAGACATCAGCTTTTGTGGGTTTATCCGGGCACACTCCACTCTAATTTATAACCGAGAAACACCACAGGCCGCAAGGGCTTTTCCCTAGTTACCAGGGTGGTGAACATAGAAAGGCTGCCGCACTCTTGCAGTTACCTGCAAAAGCAGCTTTAAAGCCTGCGCTAAAGGTCATTTCATAGGAACAAGTACTGCAGGACTGTAAACGAAACCTGCCCTCAAAATGTCTTGAGGGATGTAATGGCCAAAACATTTCCAAATGTGACACGTAGTTTAAGAGAACAGTTTGAAAAACTAAGGGGTAATCACAGCTTGAAAACTAAAAAGGACATACCTTAAAGCTCGATTTCAACGGATTATGAGGCACATGCGAATTCAACCACAAAGAGGTATCAGCTCACACTTGTCAGATTCACCATCAGCAAGAAAACTACAAAGAATAAATGCTGAAGGTGTTGTGGAGAAATGCATACCCTCAACTTCAAGTGGGAAGTAACTTGGAAAGAGCCACGAATGAGAACAGAATGGACGTGCCCTAAAAAGGTAAACATTGAGCTACCATATGATCCAGCAGGCCCACTCCTCGACCTATAATCTAAGAAGAGAGAATTGGAAAAACACAGGCAGGCAAATCTGCTTTGCACAGTATTACAATAGCCAAGATATGGAAGTAACCAAAAAGTCCACCAACACATGGGTGGACAAAGAAGAACTCCTCCATGTACAGATGGATTATTCGCTAGTGAAAAAAATGAAACAATGCCGTTTGCAGCCCCATAGATGAGTCTAGACGTAATCACGCCACCTGTCGTAAGTGACAAAACCAAAAGACACATATCCTATCATATCACTTTTAGGAGTTACCTAAAAATTGATACCAATGAAGATATTTCTACAAAGAAAGGCAATCACAGATTCATTAAAAAAACTTATGGTTCACCAACTAGAAAGGTATGAGGATTGGATACATTACCATATTGGGGTTAACAGAAATATACACACCATGTGAAATATATATCACCAAAGACCTACGGAAGACCAGGAGAAGACTAATCAATATTTTGTCATAACCTACATGGGAAAAGGATGTGAGGAAGAATAGATACATGTGTATGTGTGAAAGAACCACATCTTACACACCTAGGACAAACAAACCATTGTAATCAAATTTGCTGGGATAAAAAATAAAAAGTAAATTACAAATATGAACAAGAAGTAATGAGACATAAACTTAAAGGGCTTTTTCCTGGCACATTCCATTCTAATTTACAACCTAGAACACCACTTCCATTAAGGCTCTGTTTCCCTAGTAAACAAAATTGGTAAAGGAGGAATGCTGCCACCTTGTGGCCGTTTCCTGACAGAGCAGCTTTAAACTCACTGGTAATAGTCACTTAACATTCACAAGGACTCAGGGCTGTAAAGGACACCTGCCCTAAAAAATTGCGCTGAAGTAGGGAATGGACAAAAAAATTCAAAACAGACAAATGTTTCAAGAAGTGAATATGAAGAGGTAAATTTTACTCACTCTCCTTTAAAAAAACAAGGGGCTTCCCTGGTGGCGCACTGGTTGAGAATCTGCCTGCCAATGCAGGGGACACGGGTTCGAGCCCTGGTCTGGGAAGATCCCACATACCGCGGAGCAACTAAGCCCGTGAGCCACATCTACTGAGCCTGCGCATCTGGATATTGTGCTCCGCAATGGGAGGCCGCAACAGTGAGAGGCCCGCGCACTGCGATGAAAAGTGGCCCCCACTTGCCACAACTTGAGAAAGCCCACGCACAGAAACGAAGACCCAACACAGCCAAAAATAAATAATAAATAAATAAAAAATTAATTAATTAATTAATTAAAAGTAAAAAGGAAAATGGATTAAAGCTCAACCTCAGGAAGTGTTAGACCCATGCAATCTAATCTCCAAAATGTTTCAACTTACACCAGTCGACTGACCGTCAGCAAAAAGTCTACAAACAATAAATGCTGAAGGGGTTTTAGAGAACTGTGTACCCTCTACCTGCTGGTGAGACGTAAACTGGTAACAGCCAATAATGAGAACAGAAAGGAGCTGTGTTTAAAAGTAAAAATGGAGGTACCATTCAATCCAGCAGGCGCACCATTGGACCTCTCACCTGAGAAGACAAGAATCGAGAAGACACAGGCTGCAAAAGCTGCAGTGCAGCCTTATTCCCAATAGCCAAGACAGTGAAGCAATCAAAATGTCCAACAGCAGGTGAATGGATGAAGAAGAAGTGGTCCATGTACACAATGGAATATTAGCCATGGAAAACCATGAACCATTGCTCTTTGAGGCACCACAAATGAGTCTGGAGATAATCAAGAAGCATGAGGTAAGTCGGAAAGCAAAAGACCTATATTCTATGATATCACTTATAGGCGTTATCTAATAACTGACACAAATGAACATATTTCCACAGAGAAAGACACTCACAGACTTAGAAAACAAACTATGCTCATCTAAAAGGAAAGGTGGGGGGAATGGATAAATTAAGATTAGTGTTACTATATGTATACAAACACATATTATATACATATCTCAAACAGACCGACCGTAGAGCAAGGGAGGTCTGCTGAACCCTCTGTAACATTTCCCATGGGAAGAGGACCTGTACGTGAATAGACATATATAATGTACAAATGAACCAGATTGTGTACACCTAGGACAAACAATATTCTAAGCTTTACCCCAATTAAAAAAAATTTAAAAACCAAGAAGAAATAAAGCGACATAAACTTATGGGGGTTTCTCCATGCACATTCCAATGTAATTTACAACCTAGGAACACGACTTCCAGAAAGGCTCTGCTGCCCTAGTACCCGGATTTGGGAATGGAGAAATGCTGTCTCCTTGAGGCCACTTCCCACAACAGCAGCTTTAAACCCATTGCTAAAGGTCACTAAATATTCACCAAACTTGCAGTTCGGTAAATAACACCTGCTCTCTAAAAAATTCTGGGGTGGAAAATCGACCAAAAATTTTAAAAGAGGGCAACCTTCCAAGAAGACAATTTCAAGAGTCATACTGTACCCACAATTGTTTTCTTTTTTTTAACAGAAAAGAAAACGGCGGAGAAACATGATGAGTTTTACGAATTTTCAAAGACATTCAAACCCAAGTTACCAAAACCTATCAGCTCACAGCAGCCAGAAGGGCCATTAGCATAAATGTTGCAAACAGTAAATGCTGAAGCGATTGTGGAGAAATGCGTACCCTCGATTCTAAGGGGGACGTGGTAAGAGCCACTAAAGAGAACACAAAGAAGGAACTTTGAAGAGGGAAACACGGTGCTACCAGTCAATCAATCGCACCCACTGCTAGGCCTATCACCTGAGAAAATGAGAATCCAAAAGTCACAGGCTGGCAATCCTGAACTCCAACAATATTTACCAGAGCCAACACTTGGAAGCAATGAAAATGTCCATCAACCGAGGAATGCACAAAGTAGAAGTGGTCCATGTACACAGTGGAAAATTACTCTAATAAAAAATACAAATTAAATTTAAAAATCCAACAAAAGTAAGGAGACATCAGCTTTTGTGGGTTTATCCGGGCACACTCCACTCTAATTTATAACCAAGAAACACCACAGGCCGCAAGGGCTTTTCCCTAGTTACCAGGGTGGTGAACATAGAAAGGCTGCCGCACTCTTGCAGTTACCTGCAAAAGCAGCTTTAAAGCCTGTGCTAAAGGTCATTTCATAGGAACAAGTACTGCAGGACTGTAAACGAAACCTGCCCTCAAAATGTCTTGAGGGATGTAATGGCCAAAACATTTCCAAATGTGACACATAGTTTAAGAGAACAGTTTGAAGAACTAAGGGGTAATCACAGCTTGAAAACTAAAAAGGACATGCCTTAAAGCTCAGTTTCAACGGATTATGAGGCACATGCGAATTCAACCACAAAGAGGTATCAGCTCACACTTGTCAGATTCACCATCAGCAAGAAAACTACAAAGAATAAATGCTGAAGGTGTTGTGGAGAAATGCATACCCTCAACTTCAAGTGGGAAGTAACTTGGAAAGAGCCACGAATGAGAACAGAATGGACGTGCCCTAAAAAGGTAAACATTGAGCTACCATATGATCCAGCAGGCCCACTCCTCGACCTATAATCTAAGAAGAGAGAATTGGAAAAACACAGGCAGGCAAATCTGCTTTGCACAGTATTACAATAGACAAGATATGGAAGTAACCAAAAAGTCCACCAACAGATGGGTGGACAAAGAAGAACTCCTCCATGTACAGATGGATTATTCGCTAGTGAAAAAAATGAAACAATGCCGTTTGCAGCCCCATAGATGAGTCTAGACGTAATCACGCCACCTGTCGTAAGTGACAAAACCAAAAGACACATATCCTATCATATCACTTTTAGGAGACACCTAAAAATTGATACCAATGAAGATATTTCTACAGAGAAAGGCAATCACAGATTCATTAAAAAAACTTATGGTTCACCTACTAGAAAGGTATGAGGATTGGATACATTACCATATTGGGGTTAACAGAAATATACACACCATGTGAAATATATATCACCAAAGACCTACGGAAGACCAGGAGAAGACTAATTAATATTTTGTCGTAACCTACATGGGAAAAGGATGTGAGGAAGAATAGATACATGTGTATGTGTGAAAGAACCACATCTTACACACCTAGGACACACAAACCATTGTAATCAAATTTGCTGTGATAAAAAAATAAAAAGTAAATTACAAATATGAACAAGAAGTAATGAGGCATAAACTTAAAGGGCTTTTTCCTGGCACATTCCATTCTAATTTACAACCTAGAACACCACTTCCATTAAGGCTCTGTTTCCCTAGTAAACAAAATTGGTAAAGGAGGAATGCTGCCACCTTGTGGCCGTTTCCTGCCAGAGCAGCTTTAAACTCACAGGTAATGGTCACTTAACATTCACAAGGACTCAGGGCTGTAAAGGACACCTGCCCTAAAAAATTGTGCTGAAGTAGGGAATGGACAAAAAAATTCAAAACAGACAAATGTTTCAAGAAGTGAGTATGAAGAGGTAAATTTTACTCACTCTCCTTTAAAAAAACAAGGGGCTTCCCTGGTGGCGCAGTGGTTGAGAATCTGCCTGCCAATGCAGGGGACACGGGTTCGAGCCCTGGTCTGGGAAGATCCCACATACCGCGGAGCAACTAAGCCCGTGAGCCACAACTACTGAGCCTGCGCATCTGGATATTGTGCTCCGCAATGGGAGGCCGCAACAGTGAGAGGCCCGCACACTGCGATGAAGAGTAGCCCCCACTTGCCACAACTTGAGAAAGCCCACACACAGAAACGAAGACCCAACACAGCCAAAATAATTAATTAATTAATTAATTAATTAATTAAAAATAAAACGGAAAATGGATTAAAGCTCAACCTCAGGAAGTGTTAGACCCATGCAATCTAATCTCCAAAATGTTTCAACTTACACCAGTCGAGTGACCGTCAGCAAAAAGTCTACAAACAATAAATGCTGAAGGGGTTTTAGAGAACTGTGTACCCTCTACCTGCTGGTGAGACGTAAACTGGTAACAGCCAATAATGAGAACAGAAAGGAGCTGTGTTTAAAAGTAAAAATGGAGGTACCATTCAATCCAGCAGGCGCACCATTGGACCTCTCACCTGAGAAGACAAGAATCGAGAAGACACAGGCTGCAAAAGCTGCAGTGCAGCCTTATTCCCAATAGCCAAGACAGTGAAGCAATCAAAATGTCCAACAGCAGGTGAATGGATGAAGAAGAAGTGGTCCATGTACACAATGGAATATTAGCCATGGAAAACCATGAACCATTGCTCTTTGAGGCACCACAAATGAGTCTGGAGATAATCAAGAAGCATGAGGTAAGTCGGAAAGCAAAAGACCTATATTCTATGATATCACTTATAGGCGTTATCTAATAACTGACACAAATGAACATATTTCCACAGAGAAAGACACTCACAGACTTAGAAAACAAACTATGCTCATCTAAAAGGAAAGGTGGGGGGAATGGATAAATTAAGATTAGTGTTACTATATGTATACAAACACATATTATATACATATCTCAAACAGACCGACCGTAGAGCAAGGGAGGTCTGCGGAACCCTCTGTAACATTTCCCATGGGAAGAGGATCTGTACGTGAATAGACATATATAATGTACAAATGAACCAGATTGTGTACACCTAGGACAAACAATATTCTAAGCTTTACCCCAATTAAAAAAAATTTAAAAACCAAGAAGAAATAAAGCGACATAAACTTATGGGGGTTTCTCCATGCACATTCCAATGTAATTTACAACCTAGGAACACGACTTCCAGAAAGGCTCTGCTGCCCTAGTACCCGGATTTGGGAATGGAGAAATGCTGTCTCCTTGAGGCCACTTCCCACAACAGCAGCTTTAAACCCATTGCTAAAGGTCACTAAATATTCAGCAAACTTGCAGTTCGGTAAATAACACCTGCTCTCTAAAAAAATTCTGGGGTGGAAAATCGACCAAAAATTTTAAAAGAGGGCAACCTTCCAAGAAGACAATTTCAAGAGTCATACTGTACCCACAATTGTTTTCTTTTTTTTAACAGAAAAGAAAACGGCGGAGAAACATGATGAGTTTTACGAATTTTCAAAGACATTCAAACCCAAGTTACCAAAACCTATCAGCTCACAGCAGCCAGAAGGGCCATTAGCATAAATGTTGCAAACAGTAAATGCTGAAGCGATTGTGGAGAAATGCGTACCCTCGATTCTAAGGGGGACGTGGTAAGAGCCACTAAAGACAACACAAAGAAGGAACTTTGAAGAGGGAAACACGGTGCTACCAGTCAATCAATCGCACCCACTGCTAGGCCTATCACCTGAGAAAATGAGAATCCAAAAGTCACAGGCTGGCAATCCTGAACTCCAACAATATTTACCAGAGCCAACACTTGGAAGCAATGAAAATGTCCATCAACCGAGGAATGCACAAAGTAGAAGTGGTCCATGTACACAGTGGAAAATTACTCTAATAAAAAATACAAATTAAATTTAAAAATCCAACAAAAGTAAGGAGACATCAGCTTTTGTGGGTTTATCCGGGCACACTCCACTCTAATTTATAACCGAGAAACACCACAGGCCGCAAGGGCTTTTCCCTAGTTACCAGGGTGGTGAACATAGAAAGGCTGCTGCACTCTTGCAGTTACCTGCAAAAGCAGCTTTAAAGCCTGTGCTAAAGGTCATTTCATAGGAACAAGTACTGCAGGACTGTAAACGAAACCTGCCCTCAAAATGTCTTGAGGGATGTAATGGCCAAAACATTTCCAAATGTGACACATAGTTTAAGAGAACAGTTTGAAGAACTAAGGGGTAATCACAGCTTGAAAACTAAAAAAGGACATGCCTTAAAGCTCAGTTTCAACGGATTATGAGGCACATGCGAATTCAACCACAAAGAGGTATCAGCTCACACTTGTCAGATTCACCATCAGCAAGAAAACTACAAAGAATAAATGCTGAAGGTGTTGTGGAGAAATGCATACCCTCAACTTCAAGTGGGAAGTAACTTGGAAAGAGCCACGAATGAGAACAGAATGGACGTGCCCTAAAAAGGTAAACATTGAGCTACCATATGATCCAGCAGGCCCACTCCTCGACCTATAATCTAAGAAGAGAGAATTGGAAAAACACAGGCAGGCAAATCTGCTTTGCACAGTATTACAATAGCCAAGATATGGAAGTAACCAAAAAGTCCACCAACAGATGGGTGGACAAAGAAGAACTCCTCCATGTACAGATGGATTATTCGCTAGTGAAAAAAATGAAACAATGCCGTTTGCAGCCCCATAGATGAGTCTAGACGTAATCACGCCACCTGTCGTAAGTGACAAAACCAAAAGACACATATCCTATCATATCACTTTTAGGAGACACCTAAAAATTGATACCAATGAAGATATTTCTACAGAGAAAGGCAATCACAGATTCATTAAAAAAACTTATGGTTCACCTACTAGAAAGGTATGAGGATTGGATACATTACCATATTGGGGTTAACAGAAATATACACACCATGTGAAATATATATCACCAAAGACCTACGGAAGACCAGGAGAAGACTAATTAATATTTTGTCGTAACCTACATGGGAAAAGGATGTGAGGAAGAATAGATACATGTGTATGTGTGAAAGAACCACATCTTACACACCTAGGACAAACAAACCATTGTAATCAAATTTGCTGTGATAAAAAATATAAAGTAAATTACAAATATGAACAAGAAGTAATGAGGCATAAACTTAAAGGGCTTTTTCCTGGCACATTCCATTCTAATTTACAACCTAGAACACCACTTCCATTAAGGCTCAGTTTCCCTAGTAAACAAAATTGGTAAAGGAGGAATGCTGCCACCTTGTGGCCGTTTCCTGCCAGAGCAGCTTTAAACTCACAGGTAATGGTCACTTAACATTCACAAGGACTCAGGGCTGTAAAGGACACCTGCCCTAAAAAATTGTGCTGAAGTAGGGAATGGACAAAAAAATTCAAAACAGACAAATGTTTCAAGAAGTGAGTATGAAGAGGTAAATTTTACTCACTCTCCTTTAAAAAAACAAGGGGCTTCCCTGGTGGCGCAGTGGTTGAGAATCTGCCTGCCAATGCAGGGGACACGGGTTCGAGCCCTGGTCTGGGAAGATCCCACATACCGCGGAGCAACTAAGCCCGTGAGCCACAACTACTGAGCCTGCGCATCTGGATATTGTGCTCCGCTATGGGAGGCCGCAACAGTGAGAGGCCCGCGCACTGCGATGAAGAGTAGCCCCCACGTGCCACAACTTGAGAAAGCCCACACACAGAAACGAAGACCCAACACAGCCAAAATAATTAATTAATTAATTAATTAATTAATTAAAAATAAAACGGAAAATGGATTAAAGCTCAACCTCAGGAAGTGTTAGACCCATGCAATCTAATCTCCAAAATGTTTCAACTTACACCCGTCGAGTGACCGTCAGCAAAATGTCTACAAACAATAAATGCTGAAGGGGTTTTAGAGAACTGTGTACCCTCTACCTGCTGGTGAGACGTAAACTGGTAACAGCCAATAATGAGAACAGAAAGGAGCTGTGTTTAAAAGTAAAAATGGAGGTACCATTCAATCCAGCAGGCGCACCATTGGACCTCTCACCTGAGAAGACAAGAATCGAGAAGACACAGGCTGCAAAAGCTGCAGTGCAGCCTTATTCCCAATAGCCAAGACAGTGAAGCAATCAAAATGTCCAACAGCAGGTGAATGGATGAAGAAGAAGTGGTCCATGTACACAATGGAATATTAGCCATGGAAAACCATGAACCATTGCTCTTTGAGGCACCACAAATGAGTCTGGAGATAATCAAGAAGCATGAGGTAAGTCGGAAAGCAAAAGACCTATATTCTATGATATCACTTATAGGCGTTATCTAATAACTGACACAAATGAACATATTTCCACAGAGAAAGACACTCACAGACTTAGAAAACAAACTATGCTCATCTAAAAGGAAAGGTGGGGGGAATGGATAAATTAAGATTAGTGTTACTATACGTATACAAACACATATTATATACATATCTCAAACAGACCGACCGTAGAGCAAGGGAGGTCTGCTGAACCCTCTGTAACATTTCCCATGGGAAGAGGACCTGTACGTGAATAGACATATATAATGTACAAATGAACCAGATTGTGTACACCTAGGACAAACAATATTCTAAACTTTACCCCAATTAAAAAAAATTTAAAAACCAAGAAGAAATAAAGCGACATAAACTTATGGGGGTTTCTCCATGCACATTCCAATGTAATTTACAACCTAGGAACACGACTTCCAGAAAGGCTCTGCTGCCCTAGTACCCGGATTTGGGAATGGAGAAATGCTGTCTCCTTGAGGCCACTTCCCACAACAGCAGCTTTAAACCCATTGCTAAAGGTCACTAAATATTCACCAAACTTGCAGTTCGGTAAATAACACCTGCTCTCTAAAAAAATTCTGGGGTGGAAAATCGACCAAAAATTTTAAAAGAGGGCAACCTTCCAAGAAGACAATTTCAAGAGTCATACTGTACCCACAATTGTTTTCTTTTTTTTAACAGAAAAGAAAACGGCGGAGAAACATGATGAGTTTTACGAATTTTCAAAGACATGCAAACCCAAATTACCAAAACCTATCAGCTCACAGCAGCCAGAAGGGCCGTTAGCATAAATGTTGCAAACAATAAATGCTGAAGCGATTGTGGAGAAATGCGTACCCTCGATCCTAAGGGGGACGTGGTAAGAGCCACTAAAGACAACACAAAGAAGGTACTTTGAAGAGGGAAACACGGTGCTACCAGTCAATCAATCGCACCCACTGCTGGGCCTATCACTTGAGAAAATGAGAATCCAAAAGTCACAGGCTGGCAATCCTGCACTCCAACAATATTTACCAGAGCCAACACTTGGAAGCAATGAAAATGTCCATCAACCGAGGAATGCACAAAGTAGAAGTGGTCCATGTACACAGTGGAAAATTACTCTAATAAAAAATAAAAATTAAATTTAAAAATCCAACAAAAGTAAGGAGACATCAGCTTTTGTGGGTTTATCCGGGCACACTCCACTCTAATTTATAACCGAGAAACACCACAGGCCGCAAGGGCTTTTCCCTAGTAACCAGGGTGGTGAACATAGAAAGGCTGCCGCACTCTTGCAGTTACCTGCAAAAGCAGCTTTAAAGCCTGCGCTAAAGGTCATTTCATAGGAACAAGTACTGCAGGACTGTAAACGAAACCTGCCATCAAAATGTCTTGAGGGATGTAATGGCCAAAACATTTCCAAATGTGACACGTAGTTTAAGAGAACAGTTTGAAAAACTAAGGGGTAATCACAGCTTGAAAACTAAAAAGGACATACCTTAAAGCTCGATTTCAACGGATTATGAGGCACATGCGAATTCAACCACAAAGAGGTATCAGCTCACACTTGTCAGATTCACCATCAGCAAGAAAACTACAAAGAATAAATGCTGAAGGTGTTGTGGAGAAATGCATACCCTCAACTTCAAGTGGGAAGTAACTTGGAAAGAGCCACGAATGAGAACAGAATGGACGTGCCCTAAAAAGGTAAACATTGAGCTACCATATGATCCAGCAGGCCCACTCCTCGACCTATAATCTAAGAAGAGAGAATTGGAAAAACACAGGCAGGCAAATCTGTTTGCACAGTATTACAATAGCCAAGATATGGAAGTAACCAAAAAGTCCACCAACACATGGGTGGACAAAGAAGAACTCCTCCATGTACAGATGGATTATTCGCTAGTGAAAAAAATGAAACAATGCCGTTTGCAGCCCCATAGATGAGTCTAGACGTAATCACGCCACCTGTCGTAAGTGACAAAACCAAAAGACACATATCCTATCATATCACTTTTAGGAGTTACCTAAAAATTGATACCAATGAAGATATTTCTACAAAGAAAGGCAATCACAGATTCATTAAAAAAACTTATGGTTCACCAACTAGAAAGGTATGAGGATTGGATACATTACCATATTGGGGTTAACAGAAATATACACACCATGTGAAATATATATCACCAAAGACCTACGGAAGACCAGGAGAAGACTAATCAATATTTTGTCATAACCTACATGGGAAAACGATGTGAGGAAGAATAGATACATGTGTATGTGTGAAAGAACCACATCTTACACACCTAGGACAAACAAACCATTGTAATCAAATTTGCTGGGATAAAAAATAAAAAGTAAATTACAAATATGAACAAGAAGTAATGAGACATAAACTTAAAGGGCTTTTTCCTGGCACATTCCATTCTAATTTACAACCTAGAACACCACTTCCATTAAGGCTCTGTTTCCCTAGTAAACAAAATTGGTAAAGGAGGAATGCTGCCACCTTGTGGCCGTTTCCTGACAGAGCAGCTTTAAACTCACTGGTAATAGTCACTTAACATTCACAAGGACTCAGGGCTGTAAAGGACACCTGCCCTAAAAAATTGCGCTGAAGTAGGGAATGGACAAAAAAATTCAAAACAGACAAATGTTTCAAGAAGTGAATATGAAGAGGTAAATTTTATTCACTCTCCTTTAAAAAAACAAGGGGCTTCCCTGGTGGCGCACTGGTTGAGAATCTGCCTGCCAATGCAGGGGACACGGGTTCGAGCCCTGGTCTGGGAAGATCCCACATACCGCGGAGCAACTAAGCCCGTGAGCCATTTCTACTGAGCCTGCACATCTGGATATTGTGCTCCGCAATGGGAGGCCGCAACAGTGAGAGGCCCGCGCACTGCGATGAAAAGTGGCCCCCACTTGCCACAACTTGAGAAAGCCCACGCACAGAAACGAAGACCCAACACAGCCAAAAATAAATAATAAATAAATAAAAAATTAATTAATTAATTAATTAAAAGTAAAAAGGAAAATGGATTAAAGCTCAACCTCAGGAAGTGTTAGACCCATGCAATCTAATCTCCAAAATGTTTCAACTTACACCAGTCGACTGACCGTCAGAAAAAAGTCTACAAACAATAAATGCTGAAGGGGTTTTAGAGATCTGTGTACCCTCTACCTGCTGGTGAGACGTAAACTGGTAACAGCCAATAATGAAAACAGAAAGGAGCTGTGTTTAAAAGTAAAAATGGAGGTACCATTCAATCCAGCAGGCGCACCATTGGACCTCTCACCTGAGAAGACAAGAATCGAGAAGACACAGGCTGCAAAAGCTGCAGTGCAGCCTTATTCCCAATAGCCAAGACAGTGAAGCAATCAGAATGTCCAACAGCAGGTGAATGGATGAAGAAGAAGTGGTCCATGTACACAATGGAATATTAGCCATGGAAAACCATGAACCATTGCTCTTTGAGGCACCACAAATGAGTCTGGAGATAATCAAGAAGAATGAGGTAAGTCGGAAAGCAAAAGACCTATATTCTATGATATCACGTATAGGCGTTATCTAATAACTGACACAAATGAACATATTTCCAGAGAGAAAGACACTCACAGACTTAGAAAACAAACTATGCTCATCTAAAAAGAAAGGTGGGGGGAATGGATAAATTAAGATTAGTGTTACTATATGTATACAAACACATATTATATACATATCTCAAACAGACCGACCATATAGCAAGGGAGGTCTGCAGAACCCTCTGTAACATTTCCCATGGGAAGAGGATCTGTACGTGAATAGACATATATAATGTACAAATGAACCAGATTGTGTACACCTAGGACAAACAATATTCTAAGCTTTACCCCAATTAAAAACAACTTAAAAACCAAGAGGAAATAAAGCGACATAAACTTATGGGGGTTTCTCCATGCACATTCCAATGTAATTTACAACCTAGGAACACGACTTCCAGAAAGGCTCTGCTGCCCTAGTACCCGGATTTGGGAATGGAGAAATGCTGTCTCCTTGAGGCCACTTCCCACAACAGCAGCTTTAAACCCATTGCTAAAGGTCACTAAATATTCACCAAACTTGCAGTTCGGTAAATAACACCTGCTCTCTAAAAAAATTCTGGGGTGGAAAATCGACCAAAAATTTTAAAAGAGGGCAACCTTCCAAGAAGACAATTTCAAGAGTCATACTGTACCCACAATTGTTTTCTTTTTTTTAACAGAAAAGAAAACAGCGGAGAAACATGATGAGTTTTACGAATTTTCAAAGACATGCAAACCCAAATTACCAAAACCTATCAGCTCACAGCAGCCAGAAGGGCCGTTAGCATAAATGTTGCAAACAATAAATGCTGAAGCGATTGTGGAGAAATGCGTACCCTCGATCCTAAGGGGGACGTGGTAAGAGCCACTAAAGACAACACAAAGAAGGTACTTTGAAGAGGGAAACACGGTGCTACCAGTCAATCAATCGCACCCACTGCTGGGCCTATCACCTGAGAAAATGAGAATCCAAAAGTCACAGGCTGGCAATCCTGCACTCCAACAATATTTACCAGAGCCAACACTTGGAAGCAATGAAAATGTCCATCAACCGAGGAATGCACAAAGTAGAAGTGGTCCATGTACACAGTGGAAAATTACTCTAATAAAAAATAAAAATTAAATTTAAAAATCCAACAAAAGTAAGGAGACATCAGCTTCTGTGGGTTTATCCGGGCACACTCCACTCTAATTTATAACCGAGAAACACCACAGGCCGCAAGGGCTTTTCCCTAGTTACCAGGGTGGTGAACATAGAAAGGCTGCCGCACTCTTGCAGTTACCTGCAAAAGCAGCTTTAAAGCCTGCGCTAAAGGTCATTTCATAGGAACAAGTACTGCAGGACTGTAAACGAAACCTGCCCTCAAAATGTCTTGAGGGATGTAATGGCCAAAACATTTCCAAATGTGACACGTAGTTTAAGAGAACAGTTTGAAAAACTAAGGGGTAATCACAGCTTGAAAACTAAAAAGGACATACCTTAAAGCTCGATTTCAACGGATTATGAGGCACATGCGAATTCAACCACAAAGAGGTATCAGCTCACACTTGTCAGATTCACCATCAGCAAGAAAACTACAAAGAATAAATGCTGAAGGTGTTGTGGAGAAATGCATACCCTCAACTTCAAGTGGGAAGTAACTTGGAAAGAGCCACGAATGAGAACAGAATGGACGTGCCCTAAAAAGGTAAACATTGAGCTACCATATGATCCAGCAGGCCCACTCCTCGACCTATAATCTAAGAAGAGAGAATTGGAAAAACACAGGCAGGCAAATCTGCTTTGCACAGTATTACAATAGCCAAGATATGGAAGTAACCAAAAAGTCCACCAACACATGGGTGGACAAAGAAGAACTCCTCCATGTACAGATGGATTATTCGCTAGTGAAAAAAATGAAACAATGCCGTTTGCAGCCCCATAGATGAGTCTAGACGTAATCACGCCACCTGTCGTAAGTGACAAAACCAAAAGACACATATCCTATCATATCACTTTTAGGAGTTACCTAAAAATTGATACCAATGAAGATATTTCTACAAAGAAAGGCAATCACAGATTCATTAAAAAAACTTATGGTTCACCAACTAGAAAGGTATGAGGATTGGATACATTACCATATTGGGGTTAACAGAAATATACACACCATGTGAAATATATATCACCAAAGACCTACGGAAGACCAGGAGAAGACTAATCAATATTTTGTCATAACCTACATGGGAAAAGGATGTGAGGAAGAATAGATACATGTGTATGTGTGAAAGAACCACATCTTACACACCTAGGACAAACAAACCATTGTAATCAAATTTGCTGGGATAAAAAATAAAAAGTAAATTACAAATATGAACAAGAAGTAATGAGACATAAACTTAAAGGGCTTTTTCCTGGCACATTCCATTCTAATTTACAACCTAGGACACCACTTCCATTAAGGCTCTGTTTCCCTAGTAAACAAAATTGGTAAAGGAGGAATGCTGCCACCTTGTGGCCGTTTCCTGACAGAGCAGCTTTAAACTCACTGGTAATAGTCACTTAACATTCACAAGGACTCAGGGCTGTAAAGGACACCTGCCCTAAAAAATTGCGCTGAAGTAGGGAATGGACAAAAAAATTCAAAACAGACAAATGTTTCAAGAAGTGAATATGAAGAGGTAAATTTTACTCACTCTCCTTTAAAAAAACAAGGGGCTTCCCTGGTGGCGCACTGGTTGAGAATCTGCCTGCCAATGCAGGGGACACGGGTTCGAGCCCTGGTCTGGGAAGATCCCACATACCGCGGAGCAACTAAGCCCGTGAGCCACATCTACTGAGCCTGCGCATCTGGATATTGTGCTCCGCAATGGGAGGCCGCAACAGTGAGAGGCCCGCGCACTGCGATGAAAAGTGGCCTCCACTTGCCACAACTTGAGAAAGCCCACGCACAGAAACGAAGACCCAACACAGCCAAAAATAAATAATAAATAAATAAAAAATTAATTAATTAATTAATTAAAAGTAAAAAGGAAAATGGATTAAAGCTCAACCTCAGGAAGTGTTAGACCCATGCAATCTAATCTCCAAAATGTTTCAACTTACACCAGTCGACTGACCGTCAGAAAAAAGTCTACAAACAATAAATGCTGAAGGGGTTTTAGAGATCTGTGTACCCTCTACCTGCTGGTGAGACGTAAACTGGTAACAGCCAATAATGAAAACAGAAAGGAGCTGTGTTTAAAAGTAAAAATGGAGGTACCATTCAATCCAGCAGGCGCACCATTGGACCTCTCACCTGAGAAGACAAGAATCGAGAAGACACAGGCTGCAAAAGCTGCAGTGCAGCCTTATTCCCAATAGCCAAGACAGTGAAGCAATCAAAATGTCCAACAGCAGGTGAATGGATGAAGAAGAAGTGGTCCATGTACACAATGGAATATTAGCCATGGAAAACCATGAACCATTGCTCTTTGAGGCACCACAAATGAGTCTGGAGATAATCAAGAAGCATGAGGTAAGTCGGAAAGCAAAAGACCTATATTCTATGATATCACTTATAGGCGTTATCTAATAACTGACACAAATGAACATATTTCCACAGAGAAAGACACTCACAGACTTAGAAAACAAACTATGCTCATCTAAAAGGAAAGGTGGGGGGAATGGATAAATTAAGATTAGTGTTACTATATGTATACAAACACATATTATATACATATCTCAAACAGACCGACCATATAGCAAGGGAGGTCTGCGGAACCCTCTGTAACATTTCCCATGGGAAGAGGATCTGTACGTGAATAGACATATATAATGTACAAATGAACCAGATTGTGTACACCTAGGACAAACAATATTCTAAGCTTTACCCCAATTAAAAAAAATTTAAAAACCAAGAAGAAATAAAGCGACATAAACTTATGGGGGTTTCTCCATGCACATTCCAATGTAATTTACAACCTAGGAACACGACTTCCAGAAAGGCTCTGCTGCCCTAGTACCCGGATTTGGGAATGGAGAAATGCTGTCTCCTTGAGGCCACTTCCCACAACAGCAGCTTTAAACCCATTGCTAAAGGTCACTAAATATTCAGCAAACTTGCAGTTCGGTAAATAACACCTGCTCTCTAAAAAAATTCTGGGGTGGAAAATCGACCAAAAATTTTAAAAGAGGGCAACCTTCCAAGAAGACAATTTCAAGAGTCATACTGTACCCACAATTGTTTTCTTTTTTTTAACAGAAAAGAAAACAGCGGAGAAACATGATGAGTTTTACGAATTTTCAAAGACATGCAAACCCAAATTACCAAAACCTATCAGCTCACAGCAGCCAGAAGGGCCGTTAGCATAAATGTTGCAAACAATAAATGCTGAAGCGATTGTGGAGAAATGCGTACCCTCGATCCTAAGGGGGACGTGGTAAGAGCCACTAAAGACAACACAAAGAAGGTACTTTGAAGAGGGAAACACGGTGCTACCAGTCAATCAATCGCACCCACTGCTGGGCCTATCACCTGAGAAAATGAGAATCCAAAAGTCACAGGCTGGCAATCCTGCACTCCAACAATATTTACCAGAGCCAACACTTGGAAGCAATGAAAATGTCCATCAACCGAGGAATGCACAAAGTAGAAGTGGTCCATGTACACAGTGGAAAATTACTCTAATAAAAAATAAAAATTAAATTTAAAAATCCAACAAAAGTAAGGAGACATCAGCTTCTGTGGGTTTATCCGGGCACACTCCACTCTAATTTATAACCGAGAAACACCACAGGCCGCAAGGGCTTTTCCCTAGTTACCAGGGTGGTGAACATAGAAAGGCTGCCGCACTCTTGCAGTTACCTGCAAAAGCAGCTTTAAAGCCTGCGCTAAAGGTCATTTCATAGGAACAAGTACTGCAGGACTGTAAACGAAACCTGCCCTCAAAATGTCTTGAGGGATGTAATGGCCAAAACATTTCCAAATGTGACACGTAGTTTAAGAGAACAGTTTGAAAAACTAAGGGGTAATCACAGCTTGAAAACTAAAAAGGACATACCTTAAAGCTCGATTTCAACGGATTATGAGGCACATGCGAATTCAACCACAAAGAGGTATCAGCTCACACTTGTCAGATTCACCATCAGCAAGAAAACTACAAAGAATAAATGCTGAAGGTGTTGTGGAGAAATGCATACCCTCAACTTCAAGTGGGAAGTAACTTGGAAAGAGCCACGAATGAGAACAGAATGGACGTGCCCTAAAAAGGTAAACATTGAGCTACCATATGATCCAGCAGGCCCACTCCTCGACCTATAATCTAAGAAGAGAGAATTGGAAAAACACAGGCAGGCAAATCTGCTTTGCACAGTATTACAATAGCCAAGATATGGAAGTAACCAAAAAGTCCACCAACACATGGGTGGACAAAGAAGAACTCCTCCATGTACAGATGGATTATTCGCTAGTGAAAAAAATGAAACAATGCCGTTTGCAGCCCCATAGATGAGTCTAGACGTAATCACGCCACCTGTCGTAAGTGACAAAACCAAAAGACACATATCCTATCATATCACTTTTAGGAGTTACCTAAAAATTGATACCAATGAAGATATTTCTACAAAGAAAGGCAATCACAGATTCATTAAAAAAACTTATGGTTCACCAACTAGAAAGGTATGAGGATTGGATACATTACCATATTGGGGTTAACAGAAATATACACACCATGTGAAATATATATCACCAAAGACCTACGGAAGACCAGGAGAAGACTAATCAATATTTTGTCATAACCTACATGGGAAAAGGATGTGAGGAAGAATAGATACATGTGTATGTGTGAAAGAACCACATCTTACACACCTAGGACAAACAAACCATTGTAATCAAATTTGCTGGGATAAAAAATAAAAAGTAAATTACAAATATGAACAAGAAGTAATGAGACATAAACTTAAAGGGCTTTTTCCTGGCACATTCCATTCTAATTTACAACCTAGGACACCACTTCCATTAAGGCTCTGTTTCCCTAGTAAACAAAATTGGTAAAGGAGGAATGCTGCCACCTTGTGGCCGTTTCCTGACAGAGCAGCTTTAAACTCACTGGTAATAGTCACTTAACATTCACAAGGACTCAGGGCTGTAAAGGACACCTGCCCTAAAAAATTGCGCTGAAGTAGGGAATGGACAAAAAAATTCAAAACAGACAAATGTTTCAAGAAGTGAATATGAAGAGGTAAATTTTACTCACTCTCCTTTAAAAAAACAAGGGGCTTCCCTGGTGGCGCACTGGTTGAGAATCTGCCTGCCAATGCAGGGGACACGGGTTCGAGCCCTGGTCTGGGAAGATCCCACATACCGCGGAGCAACTAAGCCCGTGAGCCACATCTACTGAGCCTGCGCATCTGGATATTGTGCTCCGCAATGGGAGGCCGCAACAGTGAGAGGCCCGCGCACTGCGATGAAAAGTGGCCTCCACTTGCCACAACTTGAGAAAGCCCACGCACAGAAACGAAGACCCAACACAGCCAAAAATAAATAATAAATAAATAAAAAATTAATTAATTAATTAATTAAAAGTAAAAAGGAAAATGGATTAAAGCTCAACCTCAGGAAGTGTTAGACCCATGCAATCTAATCTCCAAAATGTTTCAACTTACACCAGTCGACTGACCGTCAGAAAAAAGTCTACAAACAATAAATGCTGAAGGGGTTTTAGAGATCTGTGTACCCTCTACCTGCTGGTGAGACGTAAACTGGTAACAGCCAATAATGAAAACAGAAAGGAGCTGTGTTTAAAAGTAAAAATGGAGGTACCATTCAATCCAGCAGGCGCACCATTGGACCTCTCACCTGAGAAGACAAGAATCGAGAAGACACAGGCTGCAAAAGCTGCAGTGCAGCCTTATTCCCAATAGCCAAGACAGTGAAGCAATCAAAATGTCCAACAGCAGGTGAATGGATGAAGAAGAAGTGGTCCATGTACACAATGGAATATTAGCCATGGAAAACCATGAACCATTGCTCTTTGAGGCACCACAAATGAGTCTGGAGATAATCAAGAAGCATGAGGTAAGTCGGAAAGCAAAAGACCTATATTCTATGATATCACTTATAGGCGTTATCTAATAACTGACACAAATGAACATATTTCCACAGAGAAAGACACTCACAGACTTAGAAAACAAACTATGCTCATCTAAAAGGAAAGGTGGGGGGAATGGATAAATTAAGATTAGTGTTACTATATGTATACAAACACATATTATATACATATCTCAAACAGACCGACCATATAGCAAGGGAGGTCTGCGGAACCCTCTGTAACATTTCCCATGGGAAGAGGATCTGTACGTGAATAGACATATATAATGTACAAATGAACCAGATTGTGTACACCTAGGACAAACAATATTCTAAGCTTTACCCCAATTAAAAAAAATTTAAAAACCAAGAAGAAATAAAGCGACATAAACTTATGGGGGTTTCTCCATGCACATTCCAATGTAATTTACAACCTAGGAACACGACTTCCAGAAAGGCTCTGCTGCCCTAGTACCCGGATTTGGGAATGGAGAAATGCTGTCTCCTTGAGGCCACTTCCCACAACAGCAGCTTTAAACCCATTGCTAAAGGTCACTAAATATTCAGCAAACTTGCAGTTCGGTAAATAACACCTGCTCTCTAAAAAAATTCTGGGGTGGAAAATCGACCAAAAATTTTAAAAGAGGGCAACCTTCCAAGAAGACAATTTCAAGAGTCATACTGTACCCACAATTGTTTTCTTTTTTTTAACAGAAAAGAAAACGGCGGAGAAACATGATGAGTTTTACGAATTTTCAAAGACATTCAAACCCAAGTTACCAAAACCTATCAGCTCACAGCAGCCAGAAGGGCCATTAGCATAAATGTTGCAAACAGTAAATGCTGAAGCGATTGTGGAGAAATGCGTACCCTCGATTCTAAGGGGGACGTGGTAAGAGCCACTAAAGAGAACACAAAGAAGGAACTTTGAAGAGGGAAACACGGTGCTACCAGTCAATCAATCGCACCCACTGCTAGGCCTATCACCTGAGAAAATGAGAATCCAAAAGTCACAGGCTGGCAATCCTGAACTCCAACAATATTTACCAGAGCCAACACTTGGAAGCAATGAAAATGTCCATCAACCGAGGAATGCACAAAGTAGAAGTGGTCCATGTACACAGTGGAAAATTACTCTAATAAAAAATACAAATTAAATTTAAAAATCCAACAAAAGTAAGGAGACATCAGCTTTTGTGGGTTTATCCGGGCACACTCCACTCTAATTTATAACCGAGAAACACCACAGGCCGCAAGGGCTTTTCCCTAGTTACCAGGGTGGTGAACATAGAAAGGCTGCCGCACTCTTGCAGTTACCTGCAAAAGCAGCTTTAAAGCCTGTGCTAAAGGTCATTTCATAGGAACAAGTACTGCAGGACTGTAAACGAAACCTGCCCTCAAAATGTCTTGAGGGATGTAATGGCCAAAACATTTCCAAATGTGACACATAGTTTAAGAGAACAGTTTGAAGAACTAAGGGGTAATCACAGCTTGAAAACTAAAAAAGGACATGCCTTAAAGCTCAGTTTCAACGGATTATGAGGCACATGCGAATTCAACCACAAAGAGGTATCAGCTCACACTTGTCAGATTCACCATCAGCAAGAAAACTACAAAGAATAAATGCTGAAGGTGTTGTGGAGAAATGCATACCCTCAACTTCAAGTGGGAAGTAACTTGGAAAGAGCCACGAATGAGAACAGAATGGACGTGCCCTAAAAAGGTAAACATTGAGCTACCATATGATCCAGCAGGCCCACTCCTCGACCTATAATCTAAGAAGAGAGAATTGGAAAAACACAGGCAGGCAAATCTGCTTTGCACAGTATTACAATAGCCAAGATATGGAAGTAACCAAAAAGTCCACCAACAGATGGGTGGACAAAGAAGAACTCCTCCATGTACAGATGGATTATTCGCTAGTGAAAAAAATGAAACAATGCCGTTTGCAGCCCCATAGATGAGTCTAGACGTAATCACGCCACCTCTCGTAAGTGACAAAACCAAAAGACACATATCCTATCATATCACTTTTAGGAGACACCTAAAAATTGATACCAATGAAGATATTTCTACAGAGAAAGGCAATCACAGATTCATTAAAAAAACTTATGGTTCACCTACTAGAAAGGTATGAGGATTGGATACATTACCATATTGGGGTTAACAGAAATATACACACCATGTGAAATATATATCACCAAAGACCTACGGAAGACCAGGAGAAGACTAATTAATATTTTGTCGTAACCTACATGGGAAAAGGATGTGAGGAAGAATAGATACATGTGTATGTGTGAAAGAACCACATCTTACACACCTAGGACAAACAAACCATTGTAATCAAATTTGCTGTGATAAAAAATAAAAAGTAAATTACAAATATGAACAAGAAGTAATGAGGCATAAACTTAAAGGGCTTTTTCCTGGCACATTCCATTCTAATTTACAACCTAGAACACCACTTCCATTAAGGCTCAGTTTCCCTAGTAAACAAAATTGGTAAAGGAGGAATGCTGCCACCTTGTGGCCGTTTCCTGCCAGAGCAGCTTTAAACTCACAGGTAATGATCACTTAACATTCACAAGGACTCAGGGCTGTAAAGGACACCTGCCCTAAAAAATTGTGCTGAAGTAGGGAATGGACAAAAAAATTCAAAACAGACAAATGTTTCAAGAAGTGAGTATGAAGAGGTAAATTTTACTCACTCTCCTTTAAAAAAACAAGGGGCTTCCCTGGTGGCGCAGTGGTTGAGAATCTGCCTGCCAATGCAGGGGACACGGGTTCGAGCCCTGGTCTGGGAAGATCCCACATACCGCGGAGCAACTAAGCCCGTGAGCCACAACTACTGAGCCTGCGCATCTGGATATTGTGCTCCGCAATGGGAGGCCGCAACAGTGAGAGGCCCGCGCACTGCGATGAAGAGTAGCCCCCACTTGCCACAACTTGAGAAAGCCCACACACAGAAACGAAGACCCAACACAGCCAAAAATAATTAATTAATTAATTAATTAATTAATTAAAAATAAAACGGAAAATGGATTAAAGCTCAACCTCAGGAAGTGTTAGACCCATGCAATCTAATCTCCAAAATGTTTCAACTTACACCCGTCGAGTGACCGTCAGCAAAATGTCTACAAACAATAAATGCTGAAGGGGTTTTAGAGAACTGTGTACCCTCTACCTGCTGGTGAGACGTAAACTGGTAACAGCCAATAATGAGAACAGAAAGGAGCTGTGTTTAAAAGTAAAAATGGAGGTACCATTCAATCCAGCAGGCGCACCATTGGACCTCTCACCTGAGAAGACAAGAATCGAGAAGACACAGGCTGCAAAAGCTGCAGTGCAGCCTTATTCCCAATAGCCAAGACAGTGAAGCAATCAAAATGTCCAACAGCAGGTGAATGGATGAAGAAGAAGTGGTCCATGTACACAATGGAATATTAGCCATGGAAAACCATGAACCATTGCTCTTTGAGGCACCACAAATGAGTCTGGAGATAATCAAGAAGCATGAGGTAAGTCGGAAAGCAAAAGACCTATATTCTATGATATCACTTATAGGCGTTATCTAATAACTGACACAAATGAACATATTTCCACAGAGAAAGACACTCACAGACTTAGAAAACAAACTATGCTCATCTAAAAGGAAAGGTGGGGGGAATGGATAAATTAAGATTAGTGTTACTATATGTATACAAACACATATTATATACATATCTCAAACAGACCGACCGTAGAGCAAGGGAGGTCTGCTGAACCCTCTGTAACATTTCCCATGGGAAGAGGACCTGTACGTGAATAGACATATATAATGTACAAATGAACCAGATTGTGTACACCTAGGACAAACAATATTCTAAGCTTTACCCCAATTAAAAAAAATATAAAAACCAAGAAGAAATAAAGCGACATAAACTTATGGGGGTTTCTCCATGCACATTCCAATGTAATTTACAACCTAGGAACACGACTTCCAGAAAGGCTCTGCTGCCCTAGTACCCGGATTTGGGAATGGAGAAATGCTGTCTCCTTGAGGCCACTTCCCACAACAGCAGCTTTAAACCCATTGCTAAAGGTCACTAAATATTCACCAAACTTGCAGTTCGGTAAATAACACCTGCTCTCTAAAAAAATTCTGGGGTGGAAAATCGACCAAAAATTTTAAAAGAGGGCAACCTTCCAAGAAGACAATTTCAAGAGTCATACTGTACCCACAATTGTTTTCTTTTTTTTAACAGAAAAGAAAACGGCGGAGAAACATGATGAGTTTTACGAATTTTCAAAGACATGCAAACCCAAATTACCAAAACCTATCAGCTCACAGCAGCCAGAAGGGCCGTTAGCATAAATGTTGCAAACAATAAATGCTGAAGCGATTGTGGAGAAATGCGTACCCTCGATCCTAAGGGGGACGTGGTAAGAGCCACTAAAGACAACACAAAGAAGGTACTTTGAAGAGGGAAACACGGTGCTACCAGTCAATCAATCGCACCCACTGCTGGGCCTATCACCTGAGAAAATGAGAATCCAAAAGTCACAGGCTGGCAATCCTGCACTCCAACAATATTTACCAGAGCCAACACTTGGAAGCAATGAAAATGTCCATCAACCGAGGAATGCACAAAGTAGAAGTGGTCCATGTACACAGTGGAAAATTACTCTAATAAAAAATAAAAATTAAATTTAAAAATCCAACAAAAGTAAGGAGACATCAGCTTTTGTGGGTTTATCCGGGCACACTCCACTCTAATTTATAACCGAGAAACACCACAGGCCGCAAGGGCTTTTCCCTAGTTACCAGGGTGGTGAACATAGAAAGTCTGCCGCACTCTTGCAGTTACCTGCAAAAGCAGCTTTAAAGCCTGCGCTAAAGGTCATTTCATAGGAACAAGTACTGCAGGACTGTAAACGAAACCTGCCCTCAAAATGTCTTGAGGGATGTAATGGCCAAAACATTTCCAAATGTGACACGTAGTTTAAGAGAACAGTTTGAAAAACTAAGGGGTAATCACAGCTTGAAAACTAAAAAGGACATACCTTAAAGCTCGATTTCAACGGATTATGAGGCACATGCGAATTCAACCACAAAGAGGTATCAGCTCACACTTGTCAGATTCACCATCAGCAAGAAAACTACAAAGAATAAATGCTGAAGGTGTTGTGGAGAAATGCATACCCTCAACTTCAAGTGGGAAGTAACTTGGAAAGAGCCACGAATGAGAACAGAATGGACGTGCCCTAAAAAGGTAAACATTGAGCTACCATATGATCCAGCAGGCCCACTCCTCGACCTATAATCTAAGAAGAGAGAATTGGAAAAACACAGGCAGGCAAATCTGCTTTGCACAGTATTACAATAGCCAAGATATGGAAGTAACCAAAAAGTCCACCAACACATGGGTGGACAAAGAAGAACTCCTCCATGTACAGATGGATTATTCGCTAGTGAAAAAAATGAAACAATGCCGTTTGCAGCCCCATAGATGAGTCTAGACGTAATCACGCCACCTGTCGTAAGTGACAAAACCAAAAGACACATATCCTATCATATCACTTTTAGGAGTTACCTAAAAATTGATACCAATGAAGATATTTCTACAAAGAAAGGCAATCACAGATTCATTAAAAAAACTTATGGTTCACCAACTAGAAAGGTATGAGGATTGGATACATTACCATATTGGGGTTAACAGAAATATACACACCATGTGAAATATATATCACCAAAGACCTACGGAAGACCAGGAGAAGACTAATCAATATTTTGTCATAACCTACATGGGAAAAGGATGTGAGGAAGAATAGATACATGTGTATGTGTGAAAGAACCACATCTTACACACCTAGGACAAACAAACCATTGTAATCAAATTTGCTGGGATAAAAAATAAAAAGTAAATTACAAATATGAACAAGAAGTAATGAGACATAAACTTAAAGGGCTTTTTCCTGGCACATTCCATTCTAATTTACAACCTAGAACACCACTTCCATTAAGGCTCTGTTTCCCTAGTAAACAAAATTGGTAAAGGAGGAATGCTGCCACCTTGTGGCCGTTTCCTGACAGAGCAGCTTTAAACTCACTGGTAATAGTCACTTAACATTCACAAGGACTCAGGGCTGTAAAGGACACCTGCCCTAAAAAATTGCGCTGAAGTAGGGAATGGACAAAAAAATTCAAAACAGACAAATGTTTCAAGAAGTGAATATGAAGAGGTAAATTTTACTCACTCTCCTTTAAAAAAACAAGGGGCTTCCCTGGTGGCGCACTGGTTGAGAATCTGCCTGCCAATGCAGGGGACACGGGTTCGAGCCCTGGTCTGGGAAGATCCCACATACCGCGGAGCAACTAAGCCCGTGAGCCACATCTACTGAGCCTGCGCATCTGGATATTGTGCTCCGCAATGGGAGGCCGCAACAGTGAGAGGCCCGCGCACTGCGATGAAAAGTGGCCTCCACTTGCCACAACTTGAGAAAGCCCACGCACAGAAACGAAGACCCAACACAGCCAAAAATAAATAATAAATAAATAAAAAATTAATTAATTAATTAATTAAAAGTAAAAAGGAAAATGGATTAAAGCTCAACCTCAGGAAGTGTTAGACCCATGCAATCTAATCTCCAAAATGTTTCAACTTACACCAGTCGACTGACCGTCAGAAAAAAGTCTACAAACAATAAATGCTGAAGGGGTTTTAGAGATCTGTGTACCCTCTACCTGCTGGTGAGACGTAAACTGGTAACAGCCAATAATGAAAACAGAAAGGAGCTGTGTTTAAAAGTAAAAATGGAGGTACCATTCAATCCAGCAGGCGCACCATTGGACCTCTCACCTGAGAAGACAAGAATCGAGAAGACACAGGCTGCAAAAGCTGCAGTGCAGCCTTATTCCCAATAGCCAAGACAGTGAAGCAATCAAAATGTCCAACAGCAGGTGAATGGATGAAGAAGAAGTGGTCCATGTACACAATGGAATATTAGCCATGGAAAACCATGAACCATTGCTCTTTGAGGCACCACAAATGAGTCTGGAGATAATCAAGAAGCATGAGGTAAGTCGGAAAGCAAAAGACCTATATTCTATGATATCACTTATAGGCGTTATCTAATAACTGACACAAATGAACATATTTCCACAGAGAAAGACACTCACAGACTTAGAAAACAAACTATGCTCATCTAAAAGGAAAGGTGGGGGGAATGGATAAATTAAGATTAGTGTTACTATATGTATACAAACACATATTATATACATATCTCAAACAGACCGACCATATAGCAAGGGAGGTCTGCGGAACCCTCTGTAACATTTCCCATGGGAAGAGGATCTGTACGTGAATAGACATATATAATGTACAAATGAACCAGATTGTGTACACCTAGGACAAACAATATTCTAAGCTTTACCCCAATTAAAAAAAATTTAAAAACCAAGAAGAAATAAAGCGACATAAACTTATGGGGGTTTCTCCATGCACATTCCAATGTAATTTACAACCTAGGAACACGACTTCCAGAAAGGCTCTGCTGCCCTAGTACCCGGATTTGGGAATGGAGAAATGCTGTCTCCTTGAGGCCACTTCCCACAACAGCAGCTTTAAACCCATTGCTAAAGGTCACTAAATATTCAGCAAACTTGCAGTTCGGTAAATAACACCTGCTCTCTAAAAAAATTCTGGGGTGGAAAATCGACCAAAAATTTTAAAAGAGGGCAACCTTCCAAGAAGACAATTTCAAGAGTCATACTGTACCCACAATTGTTTTCTTTTTTTTAACAGAAAAGAAAACGGCGGAGAAACATGATGAGTTTTACGAATTTTCAAAGACATTCAAACCCAAGTTACCAAAACCTATCAGCTCACAGCAGCCAGAAGGGCCATTAGCATAAATGTTGCAAACAGTAAATGCTGAAGCGATTGTGGAGAAATGCGTACCCTCGATTCTAAGGGGGACGTGGTAAGAGCCACTAAAGAGAACACAAAGAAGGAACTTTGAAGAGGGAAACACGGTGCTACCAGTCAATCAATCGCACCCACTGCTAGGCCTATCACCTGAGAAAATGAGAATCCAAAAGTCACAGGCTGGCAATCCTGAACTCCAACAATATTTACCAGAGCCAACACTTGGAAGCAATGAAAATGTCCATCAACCGAGGAATGCACAAAGTAGAAGTGGTCCATGTACACAGTGGAAAATTACTCTAATAAAAAATACAAATTAAATTTAAAAATCCAACAAAAGTAAGGAGACATCAGCTTTTGTGGGTTTATCCGGGCACACTCCACTCTAATTTATAACCGAGAAACACCACAGGCCGCAAGGGCTTTTCCCTAGTTACCAGGGTGGTGAACATAGAAAGGCTGCCGCACTCTTGCAGTTACCTGCAAAAGCAGCTTTAAAGCCTGTGCTAAAGGTCATTTCATAGGAACAAGTACTGCAGGACTGTAAACGAAACCTGCCCTCAAAATGTCTTGAGGGATGTAATGGCCAAAACATTTCCAAATGTGACACATAGTTTAAGAGAACAGTTTGAAGAACTAAGGGGTAATCACAGCTTGAAAACTAAAAAAGGACATGCCTTAAAGCTCAGTTTCAACGGATTATGAGGCACATGCGAATTCAACCACAAAGAGGTATCAGCTCACACTTGTCAGATTCACCATCAGCAAGAAAACTACAAAGAATAAATGCTGAAGGTGTTGTGGAGAAATGCATACCCTCAACTTCAAGTGGGAAGTAACTTGGAAAGAGCCACGAATGAGAACAGAATGGACGTGCCCTAAAAAGGTAAACATTGAGCTACCATATGATCCAGCAGGCCCACTCCTCGACCTATAATCTAAGAAGAGAGAATTGGAAAAACACAGGCAGGCAAATCTGCTTTGCACAGTATTACAATAGCCAAGATATGGAAGTAACCAAAAAGTCCACCAACAGATGGGTGGACAAAGAAGAACTCCTCCATGTACAGATGGATTATTCGCTAGTGAAAAAAATGAAACAATGCCGTTTGCAGTCCCATAGATGAGTCTAGACGTAATCACGCCACCTGTCGTAAGTGACAAAACCAAAAGACACATATCCTATCATATCACTTTTAGGAGACACCTAAAAATTGATACCAATGAAGATATTTCTACAGAGAAAGGCAATCACAGATTCATTAAAAAAACTTATGGTTCACCTACTAGAAAGGTATGAGGATTGGATACATTACCATATTGGGGTTAACAGAAATATACACACCATGTGAAATATATATCACCAAAGACCTACGGAAGACCAGGAGAAGACTAATTAATATTTTGTCGTAACCTACATGGGAAAAGGATGTGAGGAAGAATAGATACATGTGTATGTGTGAAAGAACCACATCTTACACACCTAGGACAAACAAACCATTGTAATCAAATTTGCTGTGATAAAAAATAAAAAGTAAATTACAAATATGAACAAGAAGTAATGAGGCATAAACTTAAAGGGCTTTTTCCTGGCACATTCCATTCTAATTTACAACCTAGAACACCACTTCCATTAAGGCTCAGTTTCCCTAGTAAACAAAATTGGTAAAGGAGGAATGCTGCCACCTTGTGGCCGTTTCCTGCCAGAGCAGCTTTAAACTCACAGGTAATGATCACTTAACATTCACAAGGACTCAGGGCTGTAAAGGACACCTGCCCTAAAAAATTGTGCTGAAGTAGGGAATGGACAAAAAAATTCAAAACAGACAAATGTTTCAAGAAGTGAGTATGAAGAGGTAAATTTTACTCACTCTCCTTTAAAAAAACAAGGGGCTTCCCTGGTGGCGCAGTGGTTGAGAATCTGCCTGCCAATGCAGGGGACACGGGTTCGAGCCCTGGTCTGGGAAGATCCCACATACCGCGGAGCAACTAAGCCCGTGAGCCACAACTACTGAGCCTGCGCATCTGGATATTGTGCTCCGCAATGGGAGGCCGCAACAGTGAGAGGCCCGCGCACTGCGATGAAGAGTAGCCCCCACTTGCCACAACTTGAGAAAGCCCACACACAGAAACGAAGACCCAACACAGCCAAAAATAATTAATTAATTAATTAATTAATTAATTAAAAATAAAACGGAAAATGGATTAAAGCTCAACCTCAGGAAGTGTTAGACCCATGCAATCTAATCTCCAAAATGTTTCAACTTACACCCGTCGAGTGACCGTCAGCAAAATGTCTACAAACAATAAATGCTGAAGGGGTTTTAGAGAACTGTGTACCCTCTACCTGCTGGTGAGACGTAAACTGGTAACAGCCAATAATGAGAACAGAAAGGAGCTGTGTTTAAAAGTAAAAATGGAGGTACCATTCAATCCAGCAGGCGCACCATTGGACCTCTCACCTGAGAAGACAAGAATCGAGAAGACACAGGCTGCAAAAGCTGCAGTGCAGCCTTATTCCCAATAGCCAAGACAGTGAAGCAATCAAAATGTCCAACAGCAGGTGAATGGATGAAGAAGAAGTGGTCCATGTACACAATGGAATATTAGCCATGGAAAACCATGAACCATTGCTCTTTGAGGCACCACAAATGAGTCTGGAGATAATCAAGAAGCATGAGGTAAGTCGGAAAGCAAAAGACCTATATTCTATGATATCACTTATAGGCGTTATCTAATAACTGACACAAATGAACATATTTCCACAGAGAAAGACACTCACAGACTTAGAAAACAAACTATGCTCATCTAAAAGGAAAGGTGGGGGGAATGGATAAATTAAGATTAGTGTTACTATATGTATACAAACACATATTATATACATATCTCAAACAGACCGACCGTAGAGCAAGGGAGGTCTGCTGAACCCTCTGTAACATTTCCCATGGGAAGAGGACCTGTACGTGAATAGACATATATAATGTACAAATGAACCAGATTGTGTACACCTAGGACAAACAATATTCTAAGCTTTACCCCAATTAAAAAAAATATAAAAACCAAGAAGAAATAAAGCGACATAAACTTATGGGGGTTTCTCCATGCACATTCCAATGTAATTTACAACCTAGGAACACGACTTCCAGAAAGGCTCTGCTGCCCTAGTACCCGGATTTGGGAATGGAGAAATGCTGTCTCCTTGAGGCCACTTCCCACAACAGCAGCTTTAAACCCATTGCTAAAGGTCACTAAATATTCACCAAACTTGCAGTTCGGTAAATAACACCTGCTCTCTAAAAAAATTCTGGGGTGGAAAATCGACCAAAAATTTTAAAAGAGGGCAACCTTCCAAGAAGACAATTTCAAGAGTCATACTGTACCCACAATTGTTTTCTTTTTTTTAACAGAAAAGAAAACGGCGGAGAAACATGATGAGTTTTACGAATTTTCAAAGACATGCAAACCCAAATTACCAAAACCTATCAGCTCACAGCAGCCAGAAGGGCCGTTAGCATAAATGTTGCAAACAATAAATGCTGAAGCGATTGTGGAGAAATGCGTACCCTCGATCCTAAGGGGGACGTGGTAAGAGCCACTAAAGACAACACAAAGAAGGTACTTTGAAGAGGGAAACACAGTGCTACCAGTCAATCAATCGCACCCACTGCTGGGCCTATCACCTGAGAAAATGAGAATCCAAAAGTCACAGGCTGGCAATCCTGCACTCCAACAATATTTACCAGAGCCAACACTTGGAAGCAATGAAAATGTCCATCAACCGAGGAATGCACAAAGTAGAAGTGGTCCATGTACACAGTGGAAAATTACTCTAATAAAAAATAAAAATTAAATTTAAAAATCCAACAAAAGTAAGGAGACATCAGCTTTTGTGGGTTTATCCGGGCACACTCCACTCTAATTTATAACCGAGAAACACCACAGGCCGCAAGGGCTTTTCCCTAGTTACCAGGGTGGTGAACATAGAAAGGCTGCCGCACTCTTGCAGTTACCTGCAAAAGCAGCTTTAAAGCCTGCGCTAAAGGTCATTTCATAGGAACAAGTACTGCAGGACTGTAAACGAAACCTGCCCTCAAAATGTCTTGAGGGATGTAATGGCCAAAACATTTCCAAATGTGACACGTAGTTTAAGAGAACAGTTTGAAAAACTAAGGGGTAATCACAGCTTGAAAACTAAAAAGGACATACCTTAAAGCTCGATTTCAACGGATTATGAGGCACATGCGAATTCAACCACAAAGAGGTATCAGCTCACACTTGTCAGATTCACCATCAGCAAGAAAACTACAAAGAATAAATGCTGAAGGTGTTGTGGAGAAATGCATACCCTCAACTTCAAGTGGGAAGTAACTTGGAAAGAGCCACGAATGAGAACAGAATGGACGTGCCCTAAAAAGGTAAACATTGAGCTACCATATGATCCAGCAGGCCCACTCCTCGACCTATAATCTAAGAAGAGAGAATTGGAAAAACACAGGCAGGCAAATCTGCTTTGCACAGTATTACAATAGCCAAGATATGGAAGTAACCAAAAAGTCCACCAACACATGGGTGGACAAAGAAGAACTCCTCCATGTACAGATGGATTATTCGCTAGTGAAAAAAATGAAACAATGCCGTTTGCAGCCCCATAGATGAGTCTAGACGTAATCACGCCACCTGTCGTAAGTGACAAAACCAAAAGACACATATCCTATCATATCACTTTTAGGAGTTACCTAAAAATTGATACCAATGAAGATATTTCTACAAAGAAAGGCAATCACAGATTCATTAAAAAAACTTATGGTTCACCAACTAGAAAGGTATGAGGATTGGATACATTACCATATTGGGGTTAACAGAAATATACACACCATGTGAAATATATATCACCAAAGACCTACGGAAGACCAGGAGAAGACTAATCAATATTTTGTCATAACCTACATGGGAAAAGGATGTGAGGAAGAATAGATACATGTGTATGTGTGAAAGAACCACATCTTACACACCTAGGACAAACAAAGCATTGTAATCAAATTTGCTGGGATAAAAAATAAAAAGTAAATTACAAATATGAACAAGAAGTAATGAGACATAAACTTAAAGGGCTTTTTCCTGGCACATTCCATTCTAATTTACAACCTAGAACACCACTTCCATTAAGGCTCTGTTTCCCTAGTAAACAAAATTGGTAAAGGAGGAATGCTGCCACCTTGTGGCCGTTTCCTGACAGAGCAGCTTTAAACTCACTGGTAATAGTCACTTAACATTCACAAGGACTCAGGGCTGTAAAGGACACCTGCCCTAAAAAATTGCGCTGAAGTAGGGAATGGACAAAAAAATTCAAAACAGACAAATGTTTCAAGAAGTGAATATGAAGAGGTAAATTTTACTCACTCTCCTTTAAAAAAACAAGGGGCTTCCCTGGTGGCGCACTGGTTGAGAATCTGCCTGCCAATGCAGGGGACACGGGTTCGAGCCCTGGTCTGGGAAGATCCCACATACCGCGGAGCAACTAAGCCCGTGAGCCACATCTACTGAGCCTGCACATCTGGATATTGTGCTCCGCAATGGGAGGCCGCAACAGTGAGAGGCCCGCGCACTGCGATGAAAAGTGGCCCCCACTTGCCACAACTTGAGAAAGACCACGCACAGTAACGAAGACCCAACACAGCCAAAAATAAATAATAAATAAATAAAAAATTAATTAATTAATTAATTAAAAGTAAAAAGGAAAATGGATTAAAGCTCAACCTCAGGAAGTGTTAGACCCATGCAATCTAATCTCCAAAATGTTTCAACTTACACCAGTCGACTGACCGTCAGAAAAAAGTCTACAAACAATAAATGCTGAAGGGGTTTTAGAGATCTGTGTACCCTCTACCTGCTGGTGAGACGTAAACTGGTAACAGCCAATAATGAAAACAGAAAGGAGCTGTGTTTAAAAGTAAAAATGGAGGTACCATTCAATCCAGCAGGCGCACCATTGGACCTCTCACCTGAGAAGACAAGAATCGAGAAGACACAGGCTGCAAAAGCTGCAGTGCAGCCTTATTCCCAATAGCCAAGACAGTGAAGCAATCAGAATGTCCAACAGCAGGTGAATGGATGAAGAAGAAGTGGTCCATGTACACAATGGAATATTAGCCATGGAAAACCATGAACCATTGCTCTTTGAGGCACCACAAATGAGTCTGGAGATAATCAAGAAGAATGAGGTAAGTCGGAAAGCAAAAGACCTATATTCTATGATATCACGTATAGGCGTTATCTAATAACTGACACAAATGAACATATTTCCAGAGAGAAAGACACTCACAGACTTAGAAAACAAACTATGCTCATCTAAAAGGAAAGGTGGGGGGAATGGATAAATTAAGATTAGTGTTACTATATGTATACAAACACATATTATATACATATCTCAAACAGACCGACCATATAGCAAGGGAGGTCTGCAGAACCCTCTGTAACATTTCCCATGGGAAGAGGATCTGTACGTGAATAGACATATATAATGTACAAATGAACCAGATTGTGTACACCTAGGACAAACAATATTCTAAGCTTTACCCCAATTAAAAACAACTTAAAAACCAAGAGGAAATAAAGCGACATAAACTTATGGGGGTTTCTCCATGCACATTCCAATGTAATTTACAACCTAGGAACACGACTTCCAGAAAGGCTCTGCTGCCCTAGTACCCGGATTTGGGAATGGAGAAATGCTGTCTCCTTGAGGCCACTTCCCACAACAGCAGCTTTAAACCCATTGCTAAAGGTCACTAAATATTCACCAAACTTGCAGTTCGGTAAATAACACCTGCTCTCTAAAAAAATTCTGGGGTGGAAAATCGACCAAAAATTTTAAAAGAGGGCAACCTTCCAAGAAGACAATTTCAAGAGTCATACTGTACCCACAATTGTTTTCTTTTTTTTAACAGAAAAGAAAACGGCGGAGAAACATGATGAGTTTTACGAATTTTCAAAGACATGCAAACCCAAATTACCAAAACCTATCAGCTCACAGCAGCCAGAAGGGCCGTTAGCATAAATGTTGCAAACAATAAATGCTGAAGCGATTGTGGAGAAATGCGTACCCTCGATCCTAAGGGGGACGTGGTAAGAGCCACTAAAGACAACACAAAGAAGGTACTTTGAAGAGGGAAACACGGTGCTACCAGTCAATCAATCGCACCCACTGCTGGGCCTATCACCTGAGAAAATGAGAATCCAAAAGTCACAGGCTGGCAATCCTGCACTCCAACAATATTTACCAGAGCCAACACTTGGAAGCAATGAAAATGTCCATCAACCGAGGAATGCACAAAGTAGAAGTGGTCCATGTACACAGTGGAAAATTACTCTAATAAAAAATACAAATTAAATTTAAAAATCCAACAAAAGTAAGGAGACATCAGCTTTTGTGGGTTTATCCGGGCACACTCCACTCTAATTTATAACCGAGAAACACCACAGGCCGCAAGGGCTTTTCCCTAGTTACCAGGGTGGTGAACATAGAAAGGCTGCCGCACTCTTGCAGTTACCTGCAAAAGCAGCTTTAAAGCCTGCGCTAAAGGTCATTTCATAGGAACAAGTACTGCAGGACTGTAAACGAAACCTGCCCTCAAAATGTCTTGAGGGATGTAATGGCCAAAACATTTCCAAATGTGACACGTAGTTTAAGAGAACAGTTTGAAAAACTAAGGGGTAATCACAGCTTGAAAACTAAAAAGGACATACCTTAAAGCTCGATTTCAACGGATTATGAGGCACATGCGAATTCAACCACAAAGAGGTATCAGCTCACACTTGTCAGATTCACCATCAGCAAGAAAACTACAAAGAATAAATGCTGAAGGTGTTGTGGAGAAATGCATACCCTCAACTTCAAGTGGGAAGTAACTTGGAAAGAGCCACGAATGAGAACAGAATGGACGTGCCCTAAAAAGGTAAACATTGAGCTACCATATGATCCAGCAGGCCCACTCCTCGACCTATAATCTAAGAAGAGAGAATTGGAAAAACACAGGCAGGCAAATCTGCTTTGCACAGTATTACAATAGCCAAGATATGGAAGTAACCAAAAAGTCCACCAACACATGGGTGGACAAAGAAGAACTCCTCCATGTACAGATGGATTATTCGCTAGTGAAAAAAATGAAACAATGCCGTTTGCAGCCCCATAGATGAGTCTAGACGTAATCACGCCACCTGTCGTAAGTGACAAAACCAAAAGACACATATCCTATCATATCACTTTTAGGAGTTACCTAAAAATTGATACCAATGAAGATATTTCTACAAAGAAAGGCAATCACAGATTCATTAAAAAAACTTATGGTTCACCAACTAGAAAGGTATGAGGATTGGATACATTACCATATTGGGGTTAACAGAAATATACACACCATGTGAAATATATATCACCAAAGACCTACGGAAGACCAGGAGAAGACTAATCAATATTTTGTCATAACCTACATGGGAAAAGGATGTGAGGAAGAATAGATACATGTGTATGTGTGAAAGAACCACATCTTACACACCTAGGACAAACAAACCATTGTAATCAAATTTGCTGGGATAAAAAATAAAAAGTAAATTACAAATATGAACAAGAAGTAATGAGACATAAACTTAAAGGGCTTTTTCCTGGCACATTCCATTCTAATTTACAACCTAGAACACCACTTCCATTAAGGCTCTGTTTCCCTAGTAAACAAAATTGGTAAAGGAGGAATGCTGCCACCTTGTGGCCGTTTCCTGACAGAGCAGCTTTAAACTCACTGGTAATAGTCACTTAACATTCACAAGGACTCAGGGCTGTAAAGGACACCTGCCCTAAAAAATTGCGCTGAAGTAGGGAATGGACAAAAAAATTCAAAACAGACGAATGTTTCAAGAAGTGAATATGAAGAGGTAAATTTTACTCACTCTCCTTTAAAAAAACAAGGGGCTTCCCTGGTGGCGCACTGGTTGAGAATCTGCCTGCCAATGCAGGGGACACGGGTTCGAGCCCTGGTCTGGGAAGATCCCACATACCGCGGAGCAACTAAGCCCGTGAGCCACATCTACTGAGCCTGCGCATCTGGATATTGTGCTCCGCAATGGGAGGCCGCAACAGTGAGAGGCCCGCGCACTGCGATGAAAAGTGGCCTCCACTTGCCACAACTTGAGAAAGCCCACGCACAGAAACGAAGACCCAACACAGCCAAAAATAAATAATAAATAAATAAAAAATTAATTAATTAATTAATTAAAAGTAAAAAGGAAAATGGATTAAAGCTCAACCTCAGGAAGTGTTAGACCCATGCAATCTAATCTCCAAAATGTTTCAACTTACACCAGTCGACTGACCGTCAGAAAAAAGTCTACAAACAATAAATGCTGAAGGGGTTTTAGAGATCTGTGTACCCTCTACCTGCTGGTGAGACGTAAACTGGTAACAGCCAATAATGAAAACAGAAAGGAGCTGTGTTTAAAAGTAAAAATGGAGGTACCATTCAATCCAGCAGGCGCACCATTGGACCTCTCACCTGAGAAGACAAGAATCGAGAAGACACAGGCTGCAAAAGCTGCAGTGCAGCCTTATTCCCAATAGCCAAGACAGTGAAGCAATCAGAATGTCCAACAGCAGGTGAATGGATGAAGAAGAAGTGGTCCATGTACACAATGGAATATTAGCCATGGAAAACCATGAACCATTGCTCTTTGAGGCACCACAAATGAGTCTGGAGATAATCAAGAAGAATGAGGTAAGTCGGAAAGCAAAAGACCTATATTCTATGATATCACGTATAGGCGTTATCTAATAACTGACACAAATGAACATATTTCCAGAGAGAAAGACACTCACAGACTTAGAAAACAAACTATGCTCATCTAAAAGGAAAGGTGGGGGGAATGGATAAATTAAGATTAGTGTTACTATATGTATACAAACACATATTATATACATATCTCAAACAGACCGACCATATAGAAAGGGAGGTCTGCAGAACCCTCTGTAACATTTCCCATGGGAAGAGGATCTGTACGTGAATAGACATATATAATGTACAAATGAACCAGATTGTGTACACCTAGGACAAACAATATTCTAAGCTTTACCCCAATTAAAAACAACTTAAAAACCAAGAGGAAATAAAGCGACATAAACTTATGGGGGTTTCTCCATGCACATTCCAATGTAATTTACAACCTAGGAACACGACTTCCAGAAAGGCTCTGCTGCCCTAGTACCCGGATTTGGGAATGGAGAAATGCTGTCTCCTTGAGGCCACTTCCCACAACAGCAGCTTTAAACCCATTGCTAAAGGTCACTAAATATTCACCAAACTTGCAGTTCGGTAAATAACACCTGCTCTCTAAAAAAATTCTGGGGTGGAAAATCGACCAAAAATTTTAAAAGAGGGCAACCTTCCAAGAAGACAATTTCAAGAGTCATACTGTACCCACAATTGTTTTCTTTTTTTTAACAGAAAAGAAAACGGCGGAGAAACATGATGAGTTTTACGAATTTTCAAAGACATGCAAACCCAAATTACCAAAACCTATCAGCTCACAGCAGCCAGAAGGGCCGTTAGCATAAATGTTGCAAACAATAAATGCTGAAGCGATTGTGGAGAAATGCGTACCCTCGATCCTAAGGGGGACGTGGTAAGAGCCACTAAAGACAACACAAAGAAGGTACTTTGAAGAGGGAAACACGGTGCTACCAGTCAATCAATCGCACCCACTGCTGGGCCTATCACCTGAGAAAATGAGAATCCAAAAGTCACAGGCTGGCAATCCTGCACTCCAACAATATTTACCAGAGCCAACACTTGGAAGCAATGAAAATGTCCATCAACCGAGGAATGCACAAAGTAGAAGTGGTCCATGTACACAGTGGAAAATTACTCTAATAAAAAATAAAAATTAAATTTAAAAATCCAACAAAAGTAAGGAGACATCAGCTTTTGTGGGTTTATCCGGGCACACTCCACTCTAATTTATAACCGAGAAACACCACAGGCCGCAAGGGCTTTTCCCTAGTTACCAGGGTGGTGAACATAGAAAGGCTGCCGCACTCTTGCAGTTACCTGCAAAAGCAGCTTTAAAGCCTGCGCTAAAGGTCATTTCATAGGAACAAGTACTGCAGGACTGTAAACGAAACCTGCCCTCAAAATGTCTTGAGGGATGTAATGGCCAAAACATTTCCAAATGTGACACGTAGTTTAAGAGAACAGTTTGAAAAACTAAGGGGTAATCACAGCTTGAAAACTAAAAAGGACATACCTTAAAGCTCGATTTCAACGGATTATGAGGCACATGCGAATTCAACCACAAAGAGGTATCAGCTCACACTTGTCAGATTCACCATCAGCAAGAAAACTACAAAGAATAAATGCTGAAGGTGTTGTGGAGAAATGCATACCCTCAACTTCAAGTGGGAAGTAACTTGGAAAGAGCCACGAATGAGAACAGAATGGACGTGCCCTAAAAAGGTAAACATTGAGCTACCATATGATCCAGCAGGCCCACTCCTCGACCTATAATCTAAGAAGAGAGAATTGGAAAAACACAGGCAGGCAAATCTGCTTTGCACAGTATTACAATAGCCAAGATATGGAAGTAACCAAAAAGTCCACCAACACATGGGTGGACAAAGAAGAACTCCTCCATGTACAGATGGATTATTCGCTAGTGAAAAAAATGAAACAATGCCGTTTGCAGCCCCATAGATGAGTCTAGACGTAATCACGCCACCTGTCGTAAGTGACAAAACCAAAAGACACATATCCTATCATATCACTTTTAGGAGTTACCTAAAAATTGATACCAATGAAGATATTTCTACAAAGAAAGGCAATCACAGATTCATTAAAAAAACTTATGGTTCACCAACTAGAAAGGTATGAGGATTGGATACATTACCATATTGGGGTTAACAGAAATATACACACCATGTGAAATATATATCACCAAAGACCTACGGAAGACCAGGAGAAGACTAATCAATATTTTGTCATAACCTACATGGGAAAAGGATGTGAGGAAGAATAGATACATGTGTATGTGTGAAAGAACCACATCTTACACACCTAGGACAAACAAACCATTGTAATCAAATTTGCTGGGATAAAAAATAAAAAGTAAATTACAAATATGAACAAGAAGTAATGAGACATAAACTTAAAGGGCTTTTTCCTGGCACATTCCATTCTAATTTACAACCTAGAACACCACTTCCATTAAGGCTCTGTTTCCCTAGTAAACAAAATTGGTAAAGGAGGAATGCTGCCACCTTGTGGCCGTTTCCTGACAGAGCAGCTTTAAACTCACTGGTAATAGTCACTTAACATTCACAAGGACTCAGGGCTGTAAAGGACACCTGCCCTAAGAAATTGCGCTGAAGTAGGGAATGGACAAAAAAATTCAAACCAGACAAATGTTTCAAGAAGTGAATATGAAGAGGTAAATTTTACTCACTCTCCTTTAAAAAAACAAGGGGCTTCCCTGGTGGCGCACTGGTTGAGAATCTGCCTGCCAATGCAGGGGACACGGGTTCGAGCCCTGGTCTGGGAAGATCCCACATACCGCGGAGCAACTAAGCCCGTGAGCCACATCTACTGAGCCTGCGCATCTGGATATTGTGCTCCGCAATGGGAGGCCGCAACAGTGAGAGGCCCGCGCACTGCGATGAAAAGTGGCCCCCACTTGCCACAACTTGAGAAAGCCCACGCACAGAAACGAAGACCCAACACAGCCAAAAATAAATAATAAATAAATAAAAAATTAATTAATTAATTAATTAAAAGTAAAAAGGAAAATGGATTAAAGCTCAACCTCAGGAAGTGTTAGACCCATGCAATCTAATCTCCAAAATGTTTCAACTTACACCAGTCGACTGACCGTCAGAAAAAAGTCTACAAACAATAAATGCTGAAGGGGTTTTAGAGATCTGTGTACCCTCTACCTGCTGGTGAGACGTAAACTGGTAACAGCCAATAATGAAAACAGAAAGGAGCTGTGTTTAAAAGTAAAAATGGAGGTACCATTCAATCCAGCAGGCGCACCATTGGACCTCTCACCTGAGAAGACAAGAATCGAGAAGACACAGGCTGCAAAAGCTGCAGTGCAGCCTTATTCCCAATAGCCAAGACAGTGAAGCAATCAGAATGTCCAACAGCAGGTGAATGGATGAAGAAGAAGTGGTCCATGTACACAATGGAATATTAGCCATGGAAAACCATGAACCATTGCTCTTTGAGGCACCACAAATGAGTCTGGAGATAATCAAGAAGAATGAGGTAAGTCGGAAAGCAAAAGACCTATATTCTATGATATCACGTATAGGCGTTATCTAATAACTGACACAAATGAACATATTTCCAGAGAGAAAGACACTCACAGACTTAGAAAACAAACTATGCTCATCTAAAAGGAAAGGTGGGGGGAATGGATAAATTAAGATTAGTGTTACTATATGTATATAAACACATATTATATACATATCTCAAACAGACCGACCATATAGCAAGGGAGGTCTGCAGAACCCTCTGTAACATTTCCCATGGGAAGAGGATCTGTACGTGAATAGACATATATAATGTACAAATGAACCAGATTGTGTACACCTAGGACAAACAATATTCTAAGCTTTACCCCAATTAAAAAAAATTTAACAACAAAGAAGAAATAAAGTGACATAAACTTATGGGGGTTTCTCCATGCACATTCCAATGTAATTTACAACCTAGGAACACGACTTCCAGAAAGGCTCTGCTGCCCTAGTACCCAGATTTGGGAAAGGAGAAATGCTGTCTCCTTGAGGCCATTTCCCACAACAGCAGCTTTAAACCCATTGCTAAAGGTCACTAAATATTCACCAAACTTGCAGTTCGGTAAATAACACCTGCTCTCTAAAAAAATTCTGGGGTGGAAAATCGACCAAAAATTTTAAAAGAGGGCAACCTTCCAAGAAGACAATTTCAAGAGTCATACTGTACCGACAATTGCTTTCTTTTTTTTAATAAAAAAGAAAACGGCGGTGAAACATGATGAGTTTTACGAATTTTCAAAGACATGCAAACCCAAATTACAAAAACCTATCAGCTCACAGCAGCCAGAAGGGCCATTAGCATAAATGTTGCAAACAGTAAATGCTGAAGCGATTGTGGAGAAATGCGTACCCTCGATCCTAAGGGGGACGTGGTAAGAGCCACTAATGACAACACAAAGGAGGTACTTTGAAGAGGGAAACACGGTGCTACCAGTCAATCAATCGCACCCACTGCTGGCCCTATCACCTGAGAAAATGAGAATCCAAAAGTCACAGGCTGGCAATCCTGCACTCCAACAATATTTACCAGAGCCAACACTTGGAAGCAATGAAAATGTCCATCAACCGAGGAATGCACAAAGTAGAAGTGGTCCATGTACACAGTGGAAAATTACTCTAATAAAAAATACAAATTAAATTTAAAAATCCAACAAAAGTAAGGAGACATCAGCTTTTGTGGGTTTATCCGGGCACACTCCACTCTAATTTATAACCGAGAAACACCACAGGCCGCAAGGGCTTTTCCCTAGTTACCAGGGTGGTGAACATAGAAAGGCTGCCGCACTCTTGCAGTTACCTGCAAAAGCAGCTTTAAAGCCTGTGCTAAAGGTCATTTCATAGGAACAAGTACTGCAGGACTGTAAACGAAACCTGCCCTCAAAATGTCTTGAGGGATGTAATGGCCAAAACATTTCCAAATGTGACACATAGTTTAAGAGAACAGTTTGAAGAACTAAGGGGTAATCACAGCTTGAAAACTAAAAAGGACATGCCTTAAAGCTCAATTTCAACGGATTATGAGGCACATGTGAATTCAACCACAAAGAGGTATCAGCTCACACTTGTCAGATTCACCATCAGCAAGAAAACTACAAAGAATAAATGCTGAAGGTGTTGTGGAGAAATGCATACCCTCAACTTCAAGTGGGAAGTAACTTGGAAAGAGCCACGAATGAGAACAGAATGGACGTGCCCTAAAAAGGTAAACATTGAGCTACCATATGATCCAGCAGGCCCACTCCTCGACCTATAATCTAAGAAGAGAGAATTGGAAAAACACAGGCAGGCAAATCTGCTTTGCACAGTATTACAATAGCCAAGATATGGAAGTAACCAAAAAGACCACCAACAGATGGGTGGACAAAGAAGAACTCCTCCATGTACAGATGGATTATTCGCTAGTGAAAAAAATGAAACAATGCCGTTTGCAGCCCCATAGATGAGTCTAGACGTAATCACGCCACCTCTCGTAAGTGACAAAACCAAAAGACACATATCCTATCATATCACTTTTAGGAGATACCTAAAAATTGATACCAATGAAGATATTTCTACAGAGAAAGGCGATCACAGATTCATTAAACAAACTTATGGTTCACCAAATAGAAAGGTATGAGGATTGGATACATTACCATATTAGGGTTAACAGAAATATACACACCATGTGAAATATATATCACCAAAGACCTACGGAAGACCAGGAGAAGACTAATCAATATTTTGTCATAACCTACATGGGAAAAGGATGTGAGGAAGAATAGATACATGTGTATGTGTGAAAGAACCACATCTTACACACCTAGGACAAACAAACCATTGTAATCAAATTTGCTGTGATAAAAAATAAAAAGTAAATTACAAATATGAACAAGAAGTAATGAGACATAAACTTAAAAGGCTTTTTCCTGGCACATTCCATTCTAATTTACAACCTAGAACACCACTTCCATGAAGGCTCTGTTTCCCTAGTAAACAAAATTGGTAAAGGAGGAATGCTGCCACCTTGTGGCCGTTTCCTGCCAGAGCAGCTTTAAACTCACAGGTAATGGTCACTTAACATTCACAAGGACTCAGGGCTGTAAAGGACACCTGCCCCAAAAAATTGTGCTGAAGTAGGGAATGGACAAAAAAATTCAAAACAGACAAATGTTTCAAGAAGTGAGTATGAAGAGGTAAATTTTACTCACTCTCCTTTAAAAAAACAAGGGCTTCCCTGGTGGCGCAGTGGTTGAGAATCTGCCTGCCAATGCAGGGGACACGGGTTCGTGCCCTGGTCTGGGAAGATCCCACATACCGCGGAGCAACTAAGCCCGTGAGCCACAACTACTGAGCCTGCGCATCTGGATATTGTGCTCCGCAATGGGAGGCCGCAACAGTGAGAGGCCCGCGCACTGCGATGAAGAGTGGCCCCCACTTGCCACAACTTGAGAAAGCCCACGCACAGAAACGAAGACCCAACACAGCCAAAAATAAATAACAAATAAATAAATAAATAATTAATTAATTAATTAAAAATAAAAAGAAAAATGGATTAAAGCTCAACCTCAGGAAGTGTTAGACCCATGCAATCTAATATCCAAAATGTTTCAACTTACACCAGTCGACTGACTGTCAGCAAAAAGTCTACAAACAATAAATGCTGAAGGGGATTTAGAGAACTGTGTACCCTCTACCTGCTGGTGAGACGTAAACTGGTAACAGCCAATAATGAGAACAGAAAGGAGCTGTGTTTAAAAGTAAAAATGGAGGTACCATTCAATGCAGCAGGCGCACCATTGGACCTCTCACCTGAGAAGAGAAGAATCGAGAAGACACAGGCTGCAAAAGCTGCAGTGCAGCCTTATTCCCAATAGCCAAGACAGCGAAGCAATCAAAATGTCCAACAGCAGGTGAATGGATAAAGAAGAAGTGGTCCATGTACACAATGGAATATTAGCCATGGAAAACAATGAACCATTGCTCTTTGAGGCACCACAAATGAGTCTGGAGATAATCACGAAACATGAGGTAAGTCGGAAAGCAAAAGACCTATATTCTATGATATCACGTATAGGCGTTATCTAATAACTGACACAAATGAACATATTTCCAGAGAGAAAGACACTCACAGACTTAGAAAACAAACTATGCTCATCTAAAAGGAAAGGTGGGGGGAATGGATAAATTAAGATTAGTGTTACTATATGTATACAAACACATATTATATACATATCTCAAACAGACCGACCATATAGCAAGGGAGGTCTGCAGAACCCTCTGTAACATTTCCCATGGGAAGAGGATCTGTACGTGAATAGACATATATAAAGTACAAATGAACCAGATTGTGTACACCTAGGACAAACAATAATCTAAGCTTTACCCCAATTAAAAACAATTTAAAAACCAAGAGGAAATAAAGCGACATAAACTTATGGGGGTTTCTCCATGCACATTCTAATGTAATTTACAACCTAGGAACACGACTTCCAGAAAGGCTCTGCTGCCCTAGTACCCAGATTTGGGAATGGAGAAATGCTGTCTCCTTGAGGCCACTTCCCACAATAGCAGCTTTAAACCCATTGCTAAAGGTCACTAAATATTCAGCAAACTTGCATTTCGGTAAATAACACCTGCTCTCTAAAAAATTCTGGGGTGGAAAATCGACCAAAAATTTTAAAAGAGGGCAACCTTCCAGGAAGACAATTTCAAGAGTCATATTGTACTCACAATTGTTTTCTTTTTTTTAACAGAAAAGAAAACGGCGGAGAAAAATGGTGAGTTTTACGAATTTTCAAAGACATGCAAACCCAAATTACCAAAACCTATCAGCTCACAGCAGCCAGAAGGGCCATTAGCATAAATGTTGCAAACAATAAATGCTGAAGCGATTGTGGAGAAATGCGTACCCTCGATCCTAAGGGGGACGTGGTAAGAGCCACTAAAGACAACACAAAGAAGGTACTTTGAAGAGGGAAACACGGTGCTACCAGTCAATCAATCGCACCCACTGCTGGGCCGATCACCTGAGAAAATGAGAATCCAAAAGTCACAGGCTGGCAATCCTGCACTCCAACAATATTTACCAGAGCCAACACTTGGAAGCAATGAAAATGTCCATCAACCGAGGAATGCACAAAGTAGAAGTGGTCCATGTACACAGTGGAAAATTACTCTAATAAAAAATACAAATTAAATTTAAAAATCCAACAAAAGTAAGGAGACATCAGCTTTTGTGGGTTTATCCGGGCACACTCCACTCTAATTTATAACCGAGAAACACCACAGGCCGCAAGGGCTTTTCCCTAGTTACCAGGGTGGTGAACATAGAAAGGCTGCCGCACTCTTGCAGTTACCTGCAAAAGCAGCTTTAAAGCCTGTGCTAAAGGTCATTTCATAGGAACAAGTACTGCAGGACTGTAAACGAAACCTGCCCTCAAAATGTCTTGAGGGATGTAATGGCCAAAACATTTCCAAATGTGACACATAGTTTAAGAGAACAGTTTGAAGAACTAAGGGGTAATCACAGCTTGAAAACTAAAAAGGACATGCCTTAAAGCTCAATTTCAACGGATTATGAGGCACATGCGAATTCAACCACAAAGAGGTATCAGCTCACACTTGTCAGATTCACCATCAGCAAGAAAACTACAAAGAATAAATGCTGAAGGTGTTGTGGAGAAATGCATACCCTCAACTTCAAGTGGGAAGTAACTTGGAAAGAGCCACGAATGAGAACAGAATGGACGTGTCCTAAAAAGGTAAACATTGAGCTACCATATGATCCAGCAGGCCCACTCCTCGACCTATAATCTAAGAAGAGAGAATTGGAAAAACACAGGCAGGCAAATCTGCTTTGCACAGTATTACAATAGCCAAGATATGGAAGTAACCAAAAAGTCCACCAACAGATGGGTGGACAAAAAAGAACTCCTCCATGTACAGATGGATTATTCGCTAGTGAAAAAAATGAAACAATGCCGTTTGCAGCCCCCTAGATGAGTCTAGACGTAATCACGCCACCTCTCGTAAGTGACAAAACCAAAAGACACATATCCTATCATATCACTTTTAGGAGTTACCTAAAAATTGATACCAATGAAGATATTTCTACAGAGAAAGGCAATCACAGATTCATTAAGAAAACTTATGGTTCACCAAATAGAAAGGTATGAGGATTGGATACATCACCATATTGGGGTTAACAGAAATATACACACCATGTGAAATATATATCACCAAAGACCTACGGAAGACCAGGAGAAGACTAATCAATATTTTGTCATAACCTACATGGGAAAAGGATGTGAGGAAGAATAGATACATGTGTATGTGTGAAAGAACCACATCTTACACACCTAGGACAAACAAACCATTGTAATCAAATTTGCTGTGATAAAAAATAAAAAGTAAATTACAAATATGAACAAGAAGTAATGAGACATAAACTTAAAGGGCTTTTTCCTGGCACATTCCATTCTAATTTACAACCTAGAACACCACTTCCATGAAGGCTCTGGTTCCCTAGTAAACAAAATTGGTAAAGGAGGAATGCTGCCACCTTGTGGCCGTTTCCTGCCAGAGCAGCTTTAAACTCACAGGTAATGGTCACTTAACATTCACAAGGACTCAGGGCTGTAAAGGACACCTGCCCTAAGAAATTGCGCTGAAGTAGGGAATGGACAAAAAAATTCAAACCAGACAAATGTTTCAAGAAGTGAATATGAAGAGGTAAATTTTACTCACTCTCCTTTAAAAAAACAAGGGGCTTCCCTGGTGGCGCACGGGTTGAGAATCTGCCTGCCAATGCAGGGGACACGGGTTCGAGCCCTGGTCTGGGAAGATCCCACATACCGCGGAGCAACTAAGCCCGTGAGCCACATCTACTGAGCCTGCGCATCTGGATATTGTGCTCCGCAATGGGAGGCCGCAACAGTGAGAGGCCCGCGCACTGCGATGAAAAGTGGCCCCCACTTGCCACAACTTGAGAAAGCCCACGCACAGAAACGAAGACCCAACACAGCCAAAAATAAATAATAAATAAATAAAAAATTAATTAATTAATTAATTAAAAGTAAAAAGGAAAATGGATTAAAGCTCAACCTCAGGAAGTGTTAGACCCATGCAATCTAATCTCCAAAATGTTTCAACTTACACCAGTCGACTGACCGTCAGAAAAAAGTCTACAAACAATAAATGCTGAAGGGGTTTTAGAGATCTGTGTACCCTCTACCTGCTGGTGAGACGTAAACTGGTAACAGCCAATAATGAAAACAGAAAGGAGCTGTGTTTAAAAGTAAAAATGGAGGTACCATTCAATCCAGCAGGCGCACCATTGGACCTCTCACCTGAGAAGACAAGAATCGAGAAGACACAGGCTGCAAAAGCTGCAGTGCAGCCTTATTCCCAATAGCCAAGACAGTGAAGCAATCAGAATGTCCAACAGCAGGTGAATGGATGAAGAAGAAGTGGTCCATGTACACAATGGAATATTAGCCATGGAAAACCATGAACCATTGCTCTTTGAGGCACCACAAATGAGTCTGGAGATAATCAAGAAGAATGAGGTAAGTCGGAAAGCAAAAGACCTATATTCTATGATATCACGTATAGGCGTTATCTAATAACTGACACAAATGAACATATTTCCAGAGAGAAAGACACTCACAGACTTAGAAAACAAACTATGCTCATCTAAAAGGAAAGGTGGGGGGAATGGATAAATTAAGATTAGTGTTACTATATGTATATAAACACATATTATATACATATCTCAAACAGACCGACCATATAGCAAGGGAGGTCTGCAGAACCCTCTGTAACATTTCCCATGGGAAGAGGATCTGTACGTGAATAGACATATATAATGTACAAATGAACCAGATTGTGTACACCTAGGACAAACAATATTCTAAGCTTTACCCCAATTAAAAAAAATTTAACAACAAAGAAGAAATAAAGTGACATAAACTTATGGGGGTTTCTCCATGCACATTCCAATGTAATTTACAACCTAGGAACACGACTTCCAGAAAGGCTCTGCTGCCCTAGTACCCAGATTTGGGAAAGGAGAAATGCTGTCTCCTTGAGGCCATTTCCCACAACAGCAGCTTTAAACCCATTGCTAAAGGTCACTAAATATTCACCAAACTTGCAGTTCGGTAAATAACACCTGCTCTCTAAAAAAATTCTGGGGTGGAAAATCGACCAAAAATTTTAAAAGAGGGCAACCTTCCAAGAAGACAATTTCAAGAGTCATACTGTACCGACAATTGCTTTCTTTTTTTTAATAAAAAAGAAAACGGCGGTGAAACATGATGAGTTTTACGAATTTTCAAAGACATGCAAACCCAAATTACAAAAACCTATCAGCTCACAGCAGCCAGAAGGGCCATTAGCATAAATGTTGCAAACAGTAAATGCTGAAGCGATTGTGGAGAAATGCGTACCCTCGATCCTAAGGGGGACGTGGTAAGAGCCACTAATGACAACACAAAGGAGGTACTTTGAAGAGGGAAACACGGTGCTACCAGTCAATCAATCGCACCCACTGCTGGCCCTATCACCTGAGAAAATGAGAATCCAAAAGTCACAGGCTGGCAATCCTGCACTCCAACAATATTTACCAGAGCCAACACTTGGAAGCAATGAAAATGTCCATCAACCGAGGAATGCACAAAGTAGAAGTGGTCCATGTACACAGTGGAAAATTACTCTAATAAAAAATACAAATTAAATTTAAAAATCCAACAAAAGTAAGGAGACATCAGCTTTTGTGGGTTTATCCGGGCACACTCCACTCTAATTTATAACCGAGAAACACCACAGGCCGCAAGGGCTTTTCCCTAGTTACCAGGGTGGTGAACATAGAAAGGCTGCCGCACTCTTGCAGTTACCTGCAAAAGCAGCTTTAAAGCCTGTGCTAAAGGTCATTTCATAGGAACAAGTACTGCAGGACTGTAAACGAAACCTGCCCTCAAAATGTCTTGAGGGATGTAATGGCCAAAACATTTCCAAATGTGACACATAGTTTAAGAGAACAGTTTGAAGAACTAAGGGGTAATCACAGCTTGAAAACTAAAAAGGACATGCCTTAAAGCTCAATTTCAACGGATTATGAGGCACATGTGAATTCAACCACAAAGAGGTATCAGCTCACACTTGTCAGATTCACCATCAGCAAGAAAACTACAAAGAATAAATGCTGAAGGTGTTGTGGAGAAATGCATACCCTCAACTTCAAGTGGGAAGTAACTTGGAAAGAGCCACGAATGAGAACAGAATGGACGTGCCCTAAAAAGGTAAACATTGAGCTACCATATGATCCAGCAGGCCCACTCCTCGACCTATAATCTAAGAAGAGAGAATTGGAAAAACACAGGCAGGCAAATCTGCTTTGCACAGTATTACAATAGCCAAGATATGGAAGTAACCAAAAAGACCACCAACAGATGGGTGGACAAAGAAGAACTCCTCCATGTACAGATGGATTATTCGCTAGTGAAAAAAATGAAACAATGCCGTTTGCAGCCCCATAGATGAGTCTAGACGTAATCACGCCACCTCTCGTAAGTGACAAAACCAAAAGACACATATCCTATCATATCACTTTTAGGAGATACCTAAAAATTGATACCAATGAAGATATTTCTACAGAGAAAGGCGATCACAGATTCATTAAACAAACTTATGGTTCACCAAATAGAAAGGTATGAGGATTGGATACATTACCATATTAGGGTTAACAGAAATATACACACCATGTGAAATATATATCACCAAAGACCTACGGAAGACCAGGAGAAGACTAATCAATATTTTGTCATAACCTACATGGGAAAAGGATGTGAGGAAGAATAGATACATGTGTATGTGTGAAAGAACCACATCTTACACACCTAGGACAAACAAACCATTGTAATCAAATTTGCTGTGATAAAAAATAAAAAGTAAATTACAAATATGAACAAGAAGTAATGAGACATAAACTTAAAAGGCTTTTTCCTGGCACATTCCATTCTAATTTACAACCTAGAACACCACTTCCATGAAGGCTCTGTTTCCCTAGTAAACAAAATTGGTAAAGGAGGAATGCTGCCACCTTGTGGCCGTTTCCTGCCAGAGCAGCTTTAAACTCACAGGTAATGGTCACTTAACATTCACAAGGACTCAGGGCTGTAAAGGACACCTGCCCCAAAAAATTGTGCTGAAGTAGGGAATGGACAAAAAAATTCAAAACAGACAAATGTTTCAAGAAGTGAGTATGAAGAGGTAAATTTTACTCACTCTCCTTTAAAAAAACAAGGGCTTCCCTGGTGGCGCAGTGGTTGAGAATCTGCCTGCCAATGCAGGGGACACGGGTTCGTGCCCTGGTCTGGGAAGATCCCACATACCGCGGAGCAACTAAGCCCGTGAGCCACAACTACTGAGCCTGCGCATCTGGATATTGTGCTCCGCAATGGGAGGCCGCAACAGTGAGAGGCCCGCGCACTGCGATGAAGAGTGGCCCCCACTTGCCACAACTTGAGAAAGCCCACGCACAGAAACGAAGACCCAACACAGCCAAAAATAAATAACAAATAAATAAATAAATAATTAATTAATTAATTAAAAATAAAAAGAAAAATGGATTAAAGCTCAACCTCAGGAAGTGTTAGACCCATGCAATCTAATATCCAAAATGTTTCAACTTACACCAGTCGACTGACTGTCAGCAAAAAGTCTACAAACAATAAATGCTGAAGGGGATTTAGAGAACTGTGTACCCTCTACCTGCTGGTGAGACGTAAACTGGTAACAGCCAATAATGAGAACAGAAAGGAGCTGTGTTTAAAAGTAAAAATGGAGGTACCATTCAATGCAGCAGGCGCACCATTGGACCTCTCACCTGAGAAGAGAAGAATCGAGAAGACACAGGCTGCAAAAGCTGCAGTGCAGCCTTATTCCCAATAGCCAAGACAGCGAAGCAATCAAAATGTCCAACAGCAGGTGAATGGATAAAGAAGAAGTGGTCCATGTACACAATGGAATATTAGCCATGGAAAACAATGAACCATTGCTCTTTGAGGCACCACAAATGAGTCTGGAGATAATCACGAAACATGAGGTAAGTCGGAAAGCAAAAGACCTATATTCTATGATATCACGTATAGGCGTTATCTAATAACTGACACAAATGAACATATTTCCAGAGAGAAAGACACTCACAGACTTAGAAAACAAACTATGCTCATCTAAAAGGAAAGGTGGGGGGAATGGATAAATTAAGATTAGTGTTACTATATGTATACAAACACATATTATATACATATCTCAAACAGACCGACCATATAGCAAGGGAGGTCTGCAGAACCCTCTGTAACATTTCCCATGGGAAGAGGATCTGTACGTGAATAGACATATATAAAGTACAAATGAACCAGATTGTGTACACCTAGGACAAACAATAATCTAAGCTTTACCCCAATTAAAAACAATTTAAAAACCAAGAGGAAATAAAGCGACATAAACTTATGGGGGTTTCTCCATGCACATTCTAATGTAATTTACAACCTAGGAACACGACTTCCAGAAAGGCTCTGCTGCCCTAGTACCCAGATTTGGGAATGGAGAAATGCTGTCTCCTTGAGGCCACTTCCCACAATAGCAGCTTTAAACCCATTGCTAAAGGTCACTAAATATTCAGCAAACTTGCATTTCGGTAAATAACACCTGCTCTCTAAAAAATTCTGGGGTGGAAAATCGACCAAAAATTTTAAAAGAGGGCAACCTTCCAGGAAGACAATTTCAAGAGTCATATTGTACTCACAATTGTTTTCTTTTTTTTAACAGAAAAGAAAACGGCGGAGAAAAATGGTGAGTTTTACGAATTTTCAAAGACATGCAAACCCAAATTACCAAAACCTATCAGCTCACAGCAGCCAGAAGGGCCATTAGCATAAATGTTGCAAACAATAAATGCTGAAGCGATTGTGGAGAAATGCGTACCCTCGATCCTAAGGGGGACGTGGTAAGAGCCACTAAAGACAACACAAAGAAGGTACTTTGAAGAGGGAAACACGGTGCTACCAGTCAATCAATCGCACCCACTGCTGGGCCGATCACCTGAGAAAATGAGAATCCAAAAGTCACAGGCTGGCAATCCTGCACTCCAACAATATTTACCAGAGCCAACACTTGGAAGCAATGAAAATGTCCATCAACCGAGGAATGCACAAAGTAGAAGTGGTCCATGTACACAGTGGAAAATTACTCTAATAAAAAATACAAATTAAATTTAAAAATCCAACAAAAGTAAGGAGACATCAGCTTTTGTGGGTTTATCCGGGCACACTCCACTCTAATTTATAACCGAGAAACACCACAGGCCGCAAGGGCTTTTCCCTAGTTACCAGGGTGGTGAACATAGAAAGGCTGCCGCACTCTTGCAGTTACCTGCAAAAGCAGCTTTAAAGCCTGTGCTAAAGGTCATTTCATAGGAACAAGTACTGCAGGACTGTAAACGAAACCTGCCCTCAAAATGTCTTGAGGGATGTAATGGCCAAAACATTTCCAAATGTGACACATAGTTTAAGAGAACAGTTTGAAGAACTAAGGGGTAATCACAGCTTGAAAACTAAAAAGGACATGCCTTAAAGCTCAATTTCAACGGATTATGAGGCACATGCGAATTCAACCACAAAGAGGTATCAGCTCACACTTGTCAGATTCACCATCAGCAAGAAAACTACAAAGAATAAATGCTGAAGGTGTTGTGGAGAAATGCATACCCTCAACTTCAAGTGGGAAGTAACTTGGAAAGAGCCACGAATGAGAACAGAATGGACGTGTCCTAAAAAGGTAAACATTGAGCTACCATATGATCCAGCAGGCCCACTCCTCGACCTATAATCTAAGAAGAGAGAATTGGAAAAACACAGGCAGGCAAATCTGCTTTGCACAGTATTACAATAGCCAAGATATGGAAGTAACCAAAAAGTCCACCAACAGATGGGTGGACAAAAAAGAACTCCTCCATGTACAGATGGATTATTCGCTAGTGAAAAAAATGAAACAATGCCGTTTGCAGCCCCCTAGATGAGTCTAGACGTAATCACGCCACCTCTCGTAAGTGACAAAACCAAAAGACACATATCCTATCATATCACTTTTAGGAGTTACCTAAAAATTGATACCAATGAAGATATTTCTACAGAGAAAGGCAATCACAGATTCATTAAGAAAACTTATGGTTCACCAAATAGAAAGGTATGAGGATTGGATACATCACCATATTGGGGTTAACAGAAATATACACACCATGTGAAATATATATCACCAAAGACCTACGGAAGACCAGGAGAAGACTAATCAATATTTTGTCATAACCTACATGGGAAAAGGATGTGAGGAAGAATAGATACATGTGTATGTGTGAAAGAACCACATCTTACACACCTAGGACAAACAAACCATTGTAATCAAATTTGCTGTGATAAAAAATAAAAAGTAAATTACAAATATGAACAAGAAGTAATGAGACATAAACTTAAAGGGCTTTTTCCTGGCACATTCCATTCTAATTTACAACCTAGAACACCACTTCCATGAAGGCTCTGGTTCCCTAGTAAACAAAATTGGTAAAGGAGGAATGCTGCCACCTTGTGGCCGTTTCCTGCCAGAGCAGCTTTAAACTCACAGGTAATGGTCACTTAACATTCACAAGGACTCAGGGCTGTAAAGGACACCTGCCCTAAGAAATTGCGCTGAAGTAGGGAATGGACAAAAAAATTCAAACCAGACAAATGTTTCAAGAAGTGAATATGAAGAGGTAAATTTTACTCACTCTCCTTTAAAAAAACAAGGGGCTTCCCTGGTGGCGCACGGGTTGAGAATCTGCCTGCCAATGCAGGGGACACGGGTTCGAGCCCTGGTCTGGGAAGATCCCACATACCGCGGAGCAACTAAGCCCGTGAGCCACATCTACTGAGCCTGCGCATCTGGATATTGTGCTCCGCAATGGGAGGCCGCAACAGTGAGAGGCCCGCGCACTGCGATGAAAAGTGGCCCCCACTTGCCACAACTTGAGAAAGCCCACGCACAGAAACGAAGACCCAACACAGCCAAAAATAAATAATAAATAAATAAAAAATTAATTAATTAATTAATTAAAAGTAAAAAGGAAAATGGATTAAAGCTCAACCTCAGGAAGTGTTAGACCCATGCAATCTAATCTCCAAAATGTTTCAACTTACACCAGTCGACTGACCGTCAGAAAAAAGTCTACAAACAATAAATGCTGAAGGGGTTTTAGAGATCTGTGTACCCTCTACCTGCTGGTGAGACGTAAACTGGTAACAGCCAATAATGAAAACAGAAAGGAGCTGTGTTTAAAAGTAAAAATGGAGGTACCATTCAATCCAGCAGGCGCACCATTGGACCTCTCACCTGAGAAGACAAGAATCGAGAAGACACAGGCTGCAAAAGCTGCAGTGCAGCCTTATTCCCAATAGCCAAGACAGTGAAGCAATCAGAATGTCCAACAGCAGGTGAATGGATGAAGAAGAAGTGGTCCATGTACACAATGGAATATTAGCCATGGAAAACCATGAACCATTGCTCTTTGAGGCACCACAAATGAGTCTGGAGATAATCAAGAAGAATGAGGTAAGTCGGAAAGCAAAAGACCTATATTCTATGATATCACGTATAGGCGTTATCTAATAACTGACACAAATGAACATATTTCCAGAGAGAAAGACACTCACAGACTTAGAAAACAAACTATGCTCATCTAAAAGGAAAGGTGGGGGGAATGGATAAATTAAGATTAGTGTTACTATATGTATATAAACACATATTATATACATATCTCAAACAGACCGACCATATAGCAAGGGAGGTCTGCAGAACCCTCTGTAACATTTCCCATGGGAAGAGGATCTGTACGTGAATAGACATATATAATGTACAAATGAACCAGATTGTGTACACCTAGGACAAACAATATTCTAAGCTTTACCCCAATTAAAAAAAATTTAACAACAAAGAAGAAATAAAGTGACATAAACTTATGGGGGTTTCTCCATGCACATTCCAATGTAATTTACAACCTAGGAACACGACTTCCAGAAAGGCTCTGCTGCCCTAGTACCCAGATTTGGGAAAGGAGAAATGCTGTCTCCTTGAGGCCATTTCCCACAACAGCAGCTTTAAACCCATTGCTAAAGGTCACTAAATATTCACCAAACTTGCAGTTCGGTAAATAACACCTGCTCTCTAAAAAAATTCTGGGGTGGAAAATCGACCAAAAATTTTAAAAGAGGGCAACCTTCCAAGAAGACAATTTCAAGAGTCATACTGTACCGACAATTGCTTTCTTTTTTTTAATAAAAAAGAAAACGGCGGTGAAACATGATGAGTTTTACGAATTTTCAAAGACATGCAAACCCAAATTACAAAAACCTATCAGCTCACAGCAGCCAGAAGGGCCATTAGCATAAATGTTGCAAACAGTAAATGCTGAAGCGATTGTGGAGAAATGCGTACCCTCGATCCTAAGGGGGACGTGGTAAGAGCCACTAATGACAACACAAAGGAGGTACTTTGAAGAGGGAAACACGGTGCTACCAGTCAATCAATCGCACCCACTGCTGGCCCTATCACCTGAGAAAATGAGAATCCAAAAGTCACAGGCTGGCAATCCTGCACTCCAACAATATTTACCAGAGCCAACACTTGGAAGCAATGAAAATGTCCATCAACCGAGGAATGCACAAAGTAGAAGTGGTCCATGTACACAGTGGAAAATTACTCTAATAAAAAATACAAATTAAATTTAAAAATCCAACAAAAGTAAGGAGACATCAGCTTTTGTGGGTTTATCCGGGCACACTCCACTCTAATTTATAACCGAGAAACACCACAGGCCGCAAGGGCTTTTCCCTAGTTACCAGGGTGGTGAACATAGAAAGGCTGCCGCACTCTTGCAGTTACCTGCAAAAGCAGCTTTAAAGCCTGTGCTAAAGGTCATTTCATAGGAACAAGTACTGCAGGACTGTAAACGAAACCTGCCCTCAAAATGTCTTGAGGGATGTAATGGCCAAAACATTTCCAAATGTGACACATAGTTTAAGAGAACAGTTTGAAGAACTAAGGGGTAATCACAGCTTGAAAACTAAAAAGGACATGCCTTAAAGCTCAATTTCAACGGATTATGAGGCACATGTGAATTCAACCACAAAGAGGTATCAGCTCACACTTGTCAGATTCACCATCAGCAAGAAAACTACAAAGAATAAATGCTGAAGGTGTTGTGGAGAAATGCATACCCTCAACTTCAAGTGGGAAGTAACTTGGAAAGAGCCACGAATGAGAACAGAATGGACGTGCCCTAAAAAGGTAAACATTGAGCTACCATATGATCCAGCAGGCCCACTCCTCGACCTATAATCTAAGAAGAGAGAATTGGAAAAACACAGGCAGGCAAATCTGCTTTGCACAGTATTACAATAGCCAAGATATGGAAGTAACCAAAAAGACCACCAACAGATGGGTGGACAAAGAAGAACTCCTCCATGTACAGATGGATTATTCGCTAGTGAAAAAAATGAAACAATGCCGTTTGCAGCCCCATAGATGAGTCTAGACGTAATCACGCCACCTCTCGTAAGTGACAAAACCAAAAGACACATATCCTATCATATCACTTTTAGGAGATACCTAAAAATTGATACCAATGAAGATATTTCTACAGAGAAAGGCGATCACAGATTCATTAAACAAACTTATGGTTCACCAAATAGAAAGGTATGAGGATTGGATACATTACCATATTAGGGTTAACAGAAATATACACACCATGTGAAATATATATCACCAAAGACCTACGGAAGACCAGGAGAAGACTAATCAATATTTTGTCATAACCTACATGGGAAAAGGATGTGAGGAAGAATAGATACATGTGTATGTGTGAAAGAACCACATCTTACACACCTAGGACAAACAAACCATTGTAATCAAATTTGCTGTGATAAAAAATAAAAAGTAAATTACAAATATGAACAAGAAGTAATGAGACATAAACTTAAAAGGCTTTTTCCTGGCACATTCCATTCTAATTTACAACCTAGAACACCACTTCCATGAAGGCTCTGTTTCCCTAGTAAACAAAATTGGTAAAGGAGGAATGCTGCCACCTTGTGGCCGTTTCCTGCCAGAGCAGCTTTAAACTCACAGGTAATGGTCACTTAACATTCACAAGGACTCAGGGCTGTAAAGGACACCTGCCCCAAAAAATTGTGCTGAAGTAGGGAATGGACAAAAAAATTCAAAACAGACAAATGTTTCAAGAAGTGAGTATGAAGAGGTAAATTTTACTCACTCTCCTTTAAAAAAACAAGGGCTTCCCTGGTGGCGCAGTGGTTGAGAATCTGCCTGCCAATGCAGGGGACACGGGTTCGTGCCCTGGTCTGGGAAGATCCCACATACCGCGGAGCAACTAAGCCCGTGAGCCACAACTACTGAGCCTGCGCATCTGGATATTGTGCTCCGCAATGGGAGGCCGCAACAGTGAGAGGCCCGCGCACTGCGATGAAGAGTGGCCCCCACTTGCCACAACTTGAGAAAGCCCACGCACAGAAACGAAGACCCAACACAGCCAAAAATAAATAACAAATAAATAAATAAATAATTAATTAATTAATTAAAAATAAAAAGAAAAATGGATTAAAGCTCAACCTCAGGAAGTGTTAGACCCATGCAATCTAATCTCCAAAATGTTTCAACTTACACCAGTCGACTGACTGTCAGCAAAAAGTCTACAAACAATAAATGCTGAAGGGGATTTAGAGAACTGTGTACCCTCTACCTGCTGGTGAGACGTAAACTGGTAACAGCCAATAATGAGAACAGAAAGGAGCTGTGTTTAAAAGTAAAAATGGAGGTACCATTCAATGCAGCAGGCGCACCATTGGACCTCTCACCTGAGAAGAGAAGAATCGAGAAGACACAGGCTGCAAAAGCTGCAGTGCAGCCTTATTCCCAATAGCCAAGACAGCGAAGCAATCAAAATGTCCAACAGCAGGTGAATGGATAAAGAAGAAGTGGTCCATGTACACAATGGAATATTAGCCATGGAAAACAATGAACCATTGCTCTTTGAGGCACCACAAATGAGTCTGGAGATAATCACGAAACATGAGGTAAGTCGGAAAGCAAAAGACCTATATTCTATGATATCACGTATAGGCGTTATCTAATAACTGACACAAATGAACATATTTCCAGAGAGAAAGACACTCACAGACTTAGAAAACAAACTATGCTCATCTAAAAGGAAAGGTGGGGGGAATGGATAAATTAAGATTAGTGTTACTATATGTATACAAACACATATTATATACATATCTCAAACAGACCGACCATATAGCAAGGGAGGTCTGCAGAACCCTCTGTAACATTTCCCATGGGAAGAGGATCTGTACGTGAATAGACATATATAAAGTACAAATGAACCAGATTGTGTACACCTAGGACAAACAATAATCTAAGCTTTACCCCAATTAAAAACAATTTAAAAACCAAGAGGAAATAAAGCGACATAAACTTATGGGGGTTTCTCCATGCACATTCTAATGTAATTTACAACCTAGGAACACGACTTCCAGAAAGGCTCTGCTGCCCTAGTACCCAGATTTGGGAATGGAGAAATGCTGTCTCCTTGAGGCCACTTCCCACAATAGCAGCTTTAAACCCATTGCTAAAGGTCACTAAATATTCAGCAAACTTGCATTTCGGTAAATTACACCTGCTCTCTAAAAAATTCTGGGGTGGAAAATCGACCAAAAATTTTAAAAGAGGGCAACCTTCCAGGAAGACAATTTCAAGAGTCATATTGTACTCACAATTGTTTTCTTTTTTTTAACAGAAAAGAAAACGGCGGAGAAAAATGGTGAGTTTTACGAATTTTCAAAGACATGCAAACCCAAATTACCAAAACCTATCAGCTCACAGCAGCCAGAAGGGCCATTAGCATAAATGTTGCAAACAATAAATGCTGAAGCGATTGTGGAGAAATGCGTACCCTCGATCCTAAGGGGGACGTGGTAAGAGCCACTAAAGACAACACAAAGAAGGTACTTTGAAGAGGGAAACACGGTGCTACCAGTCAATCAATCGCACCCACTGCTGGGCCGATCACCTGAGAAAATGAGAATCCAAAAGTCACAGGCTGGCAATCCTGCACTCCAACAATATTTACCAGAGCCAACACTTGGAAGCAATGAAAATGTCCATCAACCGAGGAATGCACAAAGTAGAAGTGGTCCATGTACACAGTGGAAAATTACTCTAATAAAAAATACAAATTAAATTTAAAAATCCAACAAAAGTAAGGAGACATCAGCTTTTGTGGGTTTATCCGGGCACACTCCACTCTAATTTATAACCGAGAAACACCACAGGCCGCAAGGGCTTTTCCCTAGTTACCAGGGTGGTGAACATAGAAAGGCTGCCGCACTCTTGCAGTTACCTGCAAAAGCAGCTTTAAAGCCTGTGCTAAAGGTCATTTCATAGGAACAAGTACTGCAGGACTGTAAACGAAACCTGCCCTCAAAATGTCTTGAGGGATGTAATGGCCAAAACATTTCCAAATGTGACACATAGTTTAAGAGAACAGTTTGAAGAACTAAGGGGTAATCACAGCTTGAAAACTAAAAAGGACATGCCTTAAAGCTCAATTTCAACGGATTATGAGGCACATGCGAATTCAACCACAAAGAGGTATCAGCTCACACTTGTCAGATTCACCATCAGCAAGAAAACTACAAAGAATAAATGCTGAAGGTGTTGTGGAGAAATGCATACCCTCAACTTCAAGTGGGAAGTAACTTGGAAAGAGCCACGAATGAGAACAGAATGGACGTGTCCTAAAAAGGTAAACATTGAGCTACCATATGATCCAGCAGGCCCACTCCTCGACCTATAATCTAAGAAGAGAGAATTGGAAAAACACAGGCAGGCAAATCTGCTTTGCACAGTATTACAATAGCCAAGATATGGAAGTAACCAAAAAGTCCACCAACAGATGGGTGGACAAAAAAGAACTCCTCCATGTACAGATGGATTATTCGCTAGTGAAAAAAATGAAACAATGCCGTTTGCAGCCCCCTAGATGAGTCTAGACGTAATCACGCCACCTCTCGTAAGTGACAAAACCAAAAGACACATATCCTATCATATCACTTTTAGGAGTTACCTAAAAATTGATACCAATGAAGATATTTCTACAGAGAAAGGCAATCACAGATTCATTAAGAAAACTTATGGTTCACCAAATAGAAAGGTATGAGGATTGGATACATCACCATATTGGGGTTAACAGAAATATACACACCATGTGAAATATATATCACCAAAGACCTACGGAAGACCAGGAGAAGACTAATCAATATTTTGTCATAACCTACATGGGAAAAGGATGTGAGGAAGAATAGATACATGTGTATGTGTGAAAGAACCACATCTTACACACCTAGGACAAACAAACCATTGTAATCAAATTTGCTGTGATAAAAAATAAAAAGTAAATTACAAATATGAACAAGAAGTAATGAGACATAAACTTAAAGGGCTTTTTCCTGGCACATTCCATTCTAATTTACAACCTAGAACACCACTTCCATGAAGGCTCTGGTTCCCTAGTAAACAAAATTGGTAAAGGAGGAATGCTGCCACCTTGTGGCCGTTTCCTGCCAGAGCAGCTTTAAACTCACAGGTAATGGTCACTTAACATTCACAAGGACTCAGGGCTGTAAAGGACACCTGCCCTAAAAAATTGTGCTGAAGTAGGGGATGGACAAAAAAATTCAAAACAGACAAATGTTTCAAGAAGTGAGTATGAAGAGGTAAATTTTACTCACTCTCCTTTAAAAAAAGCAAGGGGCTTCCCTGGTGGCGCAGTGGTTGAGAATCTGCCTGCCAATGCAGGGGACACGGGTTCGAGCCCTGGTCTGGGAAGATCCCACATACCGCGGAGCAACTAAGCCCGTGAGCCACAACTACTGAGCCTGCGCATCTGGATATTGTGCTCCGCAATGGGAGGCCGCAACAGTGAGAGGCCCGCGCACTGCGATGAAGAGTGGCCCCCACTTGCCACAACTTTAGAAAGCCCACGCACAGAAACGAAGATCCAACACAGCCAAAAATAAATAATAAATAATTAATTAATTAATTAATTAATTAATTAAAAATAAAAAGGAAAATGGATGAAAGCTCAACCTCAGGAAGTGTTAGACCCATGCAATCTAATCTCCAAAATGTTTCAACTTACACCAGTCGACTGACTGTCAGCAAAAAGTCTACAAACAATAAATGCTGAAGGGGATTTAGAGAACTGTGTACCCTCTACCTGCTGGTGAGACGTAAACTGGTAACAGCCAATAATGAGAACAGAAAGGAGCTGTGTTTAAAAGTAAAAATGGAGGTACCATTCAATCCAGCAGGCGCACCATTGGACCTCTCACCTGAGAAGAGAAGAATCGAGAAGACACAGGCTGCAAAAGCTGCAGTGCAGCCTTATTCCCAATAGCCAAGACAGCGAAGCAATCAAAATGTCCAACAGCAGGTGAATGGATAAAGAAGAAGTGGTCCATGTACACAATGGAATATTAGCCATGGAAAACAATGAACCATTGCTCTTTGAAGCACCACAAATGAGTCTGGAGATAATCACGAAACATGAGGTAAGTCGGAAAGCAAAAGACCTATATTCTATGATATCACTTATAGGCGTTATCGAATAACTGACACAAATGAACATATTTCCAGAGAGAAAGACACTCACAGACTTAGAAAACAAACTATGCTCATCTAAAAGGAAAGGTGGGGGAATGGATAAATTAAGATTACTGTTACTATATGTATACAAACAAATATTATATACATATCTCAAAGAGACCGACCATATAGCAAGGGAGGTCTGCAGAACCCTCTGTAACATTTCCCATGGGAAGAGGATCTGTACGTGAATAGACATATATAATGTACAAATGAACCAGATTGTGTACACCTAGGACAAACAATATTCTAAGCTTTACCCCAATTAAAAAAAATTTAAAAACCAAGAAGAAATAAAGCGACATAAACTTATGGGGGTTTCTCCATGCACATTCCAATGTAATTTACAACCTAGGAACACGACTTCCAGAAAGGCTCTGCTGCCCTAGTACCCAGATTTGGGAATGGAGAAATGCTGTCTCCTTGAGGCCACTTCCCACAACAGCAGCTTTAAACCCATTGCTAAAGGTCACTAAATATTCAGCAAACTTGCAGTTCGGTAAATAACACCTGGTCTCTAAAAAAATTCTGGGGTGGAAAATCGACCAAAAATTTTAAAAGAGGGCAACCTTCCAAGGAGACAATTTCAAGAGTCATATTGTACTCACAATTGTTTTCTTTTTTTTAACAGAAAAGAAAACGGCGGAGAAAAATGATGAGTTTTACGAATTTTCAAAGACATGCAAACCCAAATTACCAAAACCTATCAGCTCACAGCAGCCAGAAGGGCCGTTAGCATAAATGTTGCAAACAATAAATGCTGAAGCGATTGTGGAGAAATGCGTACCCTCGATCCTAAGGGGGACGTGGTAAGAGCCACTAAAGACAACACAAAGAAGGTACTTTGAAGAGGGAAACACGGTGCTACCAGTCAATCAATCGCACCCACTGCTGGGCCGATCACCTGAGAAAATGAGAATCCAAAAGTCACAGGCTGGCAATCCTGCACTCCAACAATATTTACCAGAGCCAACACTTGGAAGCAATGAAAATGTCCATCAACCGAGGAATGCACAAAGTAGAAGTGGTCCATGTACACAGTGGAAAATTACTCTAATAAAAAATAAAAATTAAATTTAAAAATCCAACAAAAGTAAGGAGACATCAGCTTTTGTGGGTTTATCCGGGCACACTCCACTCTAATTTATAACCGAGAAACACCACAGGCCGCAAGGGCTTTTCCCTAGTTACCAGGGTGGTGAACATAGAAAGGCTGCCGCACTCTTGCAGTTACCTGCAAAAGCAGCTTTAAAGCCTGCGCTAAAGGTCATTTCATAGGAACAAGTACTGCAGGACTGTAAACGAAACCTGCCCTCAAAATGTCTTGAGGGATGTAATGGCCAAAACATTTCCAAATGTGACACGTAGTTTAAGAGAACAGTTTGAAAAACTAAGGGGTAATCACAGCTTGAAAACTAAAAAGGACATACCTTAAAGCTCGATTTCAACGGATTATGAGGCACATGCGAATTCAACCACAAAGAGGTATCAGCTCACACTTGTCAGATTCACCATCAGCAAGAAAACTACAAAGAATAAATGCTGAAGGTGTTGTGGAGAAATGCATACCCTCAACTTCAAGTGGGAAGTAACTTGGAAAGAGCCACGAATGAGAACAGAATGGACGTGCCCTAAAAAGGTAAACATTGAGCTACCATATGATCCAGCAGGCCCACTCCTCGACCTATAATCTAAGAAGAGAGAATTGGAAAAACACAGGCAGGCAAATCTGCTTTGCACAGTATTACAATAGCCAAGATATGGAAGTAACCAAAAAGTCCACCAACACATGGGTGGACAAAGAACTCCTCCATGTACAGATGGATTATTCGCTAGTGAAAAAAATGAAACAATGCCGTTTGCAGCCCCATAGATGAGTCTAGACGTAATCACGCCACCTGTCGTAAGTGACAAAACCAAAAGACACATATCCTATCATATCACTTTTAGGAGTTACCTAAAAATTGATACCAATGAAGATATTTCTACAAAGAAAGGCAATCACAGATTCATTAAAAAAACTTATGGTTCACCAACTAGAAAGGTATGAGGATTGGATACATTACCATATTGGGGTTAACAGAAATATACACACCATGTGAAATATATATCACCAAAGACCTACGGAAGACCAGGAGAAGACTAATCAATATTTTGTCATAACCTACATGGGAAAAGGATGTGAGGAAGAATAGATACATGTGTATGTGTGAAAGAACCACATCTTACACACCTAGGACAAACAAACCATTGTAATCAAATTTGCTGGGATAAAAAATAAAAAGTAAATTACAAATATGAACAAGAAGTAATGAGACATAAACTTAAAGGGCTTTTTCCTGGCACATTCCATTCTAATTTACAACCTAGAACACCACTTCCATGAAGGCTCTGGTTCCCTAGTAAACAAAATTGGTAAAGGAGGAATGCTGCCACCTTGTGGCCGTTTCCTGCCAGAGCAGCTTTAAACTCACAGGTAATGGTCACTTAACATTCACAAGGACTCAGGGCTGTAAAGGACACCTGCCCTAAAAAATTGTGCTGAAGTAGGGGATGGACAAAAAAATTCAAAACAGACAAATGTTTCAAGAAGTGAGTATGAAGAGGTAAATTTTACTCACTCTCCTTTAAAAAAACAAGGGGCTTCCCTGGTGGCGCAGTGGTTGAGAATCTGCGTGCCAATGCAGGGGACACGGGTTCGAGCCCTGGTCTGGGAAGATCCCACATACCGCGGAGCAACTAAGCCCGTGAGCCACAACTACTGAGCCTGCGCATCTGGATATTGTGCTCCGCAATGGGAGGCCGCAACAGTGAGAGGCCCGCGCACTGCGATGAAGAGTGGTCCCCACTTGCCACAACTTGAGAAAGCCCACGCACAGAAACGAAGACCCAACACAGCCAAAAATAAATAATAAATAAATAAATAAATAATTAATTAATTAATTAAAAATAAAAAGGAAAATGGATTAAAGCTCAACCTCAGGAAATGTTAGACTCATGCAATCTAATCTCCAAAATGTTTCAACTTACACCAGTCGACTGACCGTCAGCAAAAAGTCTACAAACAATAAATGCTGAAGGGGTTTTAGAGAACTGTGTACCCTCTACCTGCTGGTGAGACGTAAACTGGTAACAGCCAATAATGAGAACAGAAAGGAGCTGTGTTTAAAAGTAAAAATGGAGGTACCATTCAATCCAGCAGGCGCACCATTGGACCTCTCACCTGAGAAGACAATAATCGAGAAGACACAGGCTGCAAAAGCTGCAGTGCAGCCTTATTCCCAATAGCCAAGACAGTGAAGCAATCAAAATGTCCAACAGCAGGTGAATGGATAAAGAAGACGTGGTCCATGTACACAATGGAATATTAGCCATGGAAAACAATGAACCATTGCTCTTTGAGGCACCACAAATGAGTCTGGAGATAATCACGAAACATGAGGTAAGTCGGAAAGCAAAAGACCTATATTCTATGATATCACATATAGGCGTTATCTAATAACTGACACAAATGAACATATTTCCACAGAGAAAGACACTCACAGACTTAGAAAACAAACTATGCTCATCTAAAAGGAAAGGTGGGGGGAATGGATAAATTAAGATTAGTGTTACTATATGTATACAAACACATATTATATACATATATCAAACAGACCGACCGTATAGCAAGGGAGGTCTGCAGATCCCTCTGTAACATTTCCCATGGGAAGAGGATCTGTACGTGAAAAGACATATATAATGTACAAATGAACCAGATTGTGTACACCTAGGACAAACAATATTCTAAGCTTTACCCCAATTAAAAAAAATTTAAAAACCAAGAAGAAATAAAGCGACATAAACTTATGGGGGTTTCTCCATGCACATTCCAATGTAATTTACAACCTAGGAACACGACTTCCAGAAAGGCTCTGCTGCCCTAGTACCCAGATTTGGGAATGGAGAAATGCTGTCTCCTTGAGGCCACTTCCCACAACAGCAGCTTTAAACCCATTGCTAAAGGTCACTAAATATTCAGCAAACTTGCAGTTCGGTAAATAACACCTGGTCTCTAAAAAAATTCTGGGGTGGAAAATCGACCAAAAATTTTAAAAGAGGGCAACCTTCCAAGGAGACAATTTCAAGAGTCATATTGTACTCACAATTGTTTTCTTTTTTTTAACAGAAAAGAAAACGGCGGAGAAAAATGATGAGTTTTACGAATTTTCAAAGACATGCAAACCCAAATTACCAAAACCTATCAGCTCACAGCAGCCAGAAGGGCCGTTAGCATAAATGTTGCAAACAATAAATGCTGAAGCGATTGTGGAGAAATGCGTACCCTCGATCCTAAGGGGGACGTGGTAAGAGCCACTAAAGACAACACAAAGAAGGTACTTTGAAGAGGGAAACACGGTGCTACCAGTCAATCAATCGCACCCACTGCTGGGCCGATCACCTGAGAAAATGAGAATCCAAAAGTCACAGGCTGGCAATCCTGCACTCCAACAATATTTACCAGAGCCAACACTTGGAAGCAATGAAAATGTCCATCAACCGAGGAATGCACAAAGTAGAAGTGGTCCATGTACACAGTGGAAAATTACTCTAATAAAAAATAAAAATTAAATTTAAAAATCCAACAAAAGTAAGGAGACATCAGCTTTTGTGGGTTTATCCGGGCACACTCCACTCTAATTTATAACCGAGAAACACCACAGGCCGCAAGGGCTTTTCCCTAGTTACCAGGGTGGTGAACATAGAAAGGCTGCCGCACTCTTGCAGTTACCTGCAAAAGCAGCTTTAAAGCCTGCGCTAAAGGTCATTTCATAGGAACAAGTACTGCAGGACTGTAAACGAAACCTGCCCTCAAAATGTCTTGAGGGATGTAATGGCCAAAACATTTCCAAATGTGACACGTAGTTTAAGAGAACAGTTTGAAAAACTAAGGGGTAATCACAGCTTGAAAACTAAAAAGGACATACCTTAAAGCTCGATTTCAACGGATTATGAGGCACATGCGAATTCAACCACAAAGAGGTATCAGCTCACACTTGTCAGATTCACCATCAGCAAGAAAACTACAAAGAATAAATGCTGAAGGTGTTGTGGAGAAATGCATACCCTCAACTTCAAGTGGGAAGTAACTTGGAAAGAGCCACGAATGAGAACAGAATGGACGTGCCCTAAAAAGGTAAACATTGAGCTACCATATGATCCAGCAGGCCCACTCCCCGACGTATAATCTAAGAAGAGAGAATTGGAAAAACACAGGCAGGCAAATCTGCTTTGCACAGTATTACAATGGCCAAGATATGGAAGTAACCAAAAAGTCCACCAACAGACGGGTGGACAAAGAAAAACTCCTCCATATACAGATGGATTATTCGCTAGTGAAAAAAATGAAACAATGCCGTTTGCAGCCCCATAGATGAGTGTAGACGTAATCACGCCACCTGTAGTAAGTGACAAAACCAAAAGACACATATCCTATCATACCACTTTTAGGAGTTACCTAAAAATTGATACCAAAGAAGATATTTCTACAGAGAAAGGCAATCACAGATTCATTAAAAAAACTTATGGTTCACAAAATAGAAAGGTAAGAGGATTGGATACATTACCATATTGGGGTTAACAGAAATATACACACCATGTGAAACATATATCACCAAAGACCTACGGAAGACCAGGAGAAGACTAATCAATATTTTGTCATAACCTACATGGGAAAAGGATGTGAGGAAGAATAGATACATGTGTATGTGTGAAAGAACCACATCTTACACACCTAGGACAAACAAACCATTGTAATCAAATTTGCTGTGATAAAAAATAAAAAGTAAATTACAAATATGAACAAGAAGTAATGAGACATAAACTTAAAGGGCTTTTTCCTGGCACATTCCATTCTAATTTACAACCTAGAACACCACTTCCATGAAGGCTCTGGTTCCCTAGTAAACAAAATTGGTAAAGGAGGAATGCTGCCACCTTGTGGCCGTTTCCTGCCAGAGCAGCTTTAAACTCACAGGTAATGGTCACTTAACATTCACAAGGACTCAGGGCTGTAAAGGACACCTGCCCTAAAAAATTGTGCTGAAGTAGGGAATGGACAAAAAAATTCAAAACAGACAAATGTTTCAAGAAGTGAGTATGAAGAGGTAAATTTTACTCACTCTCCTTTAAAAAAACAAGGGGCTTCCCTGGTGGCGCAGTGGTTGAGAATCTGCCCTGCCAATGCAGGGGACACGGGTTCGAGCCCTGGTCTGGGAAGATCCCACATACCGCGGAGCAACTAAGCCCGTGAGCCACAACTACTGAGCCTGCACATCTGGATATTGTGCTCCGCAATGGGAGGCCGCAAGAGTGAGAGGCCCGCGCAGTGCGATGAAGAGTGGCCCCCACTTGCCACAACTAGAGAAAGCCCACGCACAGAAACGAAGACCCAACACAGCCAAAAATAAATAATAAATAAATAAATAAATAATTAAAAATAAAAAGGAAAATGGATGAAAGCTCAACCTCAGGAAGTGTTAGACCCATGCAATCTAATCTCCAAAATGTTTCAACTTACACCAGTCGACTGACTGTCAGCAAAAAGTCTACAAACAATAAATGCTGAAGGGGATTTAGAGAACTGTGTACCCTCTACCTGCTGGTGAGACGTAAACTGGTAACAGCCAATAATGAGAACAGAAAGGAGCTGTGTTTAAAAGTAAAAATGGAGGTACCATTCAATCCAGCAGGCGCACCATTGGACCTCTCACCTGAGAAGACAAGAATCGAGAAGACACAGGCTGCAAAAGCTGCAGTGCAGCCTTATTCCCAATAGCCAAGACAGCGAAGCAATCAAAATGTCCAACAGCAGGTGAATGGATAAAGAAGAAGTGGTCCATGTACACAATGGAATATTAGCCATGGAAAACAATGAACCATTGCTCTTTGAGGCACCACAAATGAGTCTGGAGATAATCACGAAACATGAGGTAAGTCGGAAAGCAAAAGAACTATATTCTATGATATCACTTATAGGCGTTATCTAATAACTGACACAAATGAACATATTTCCACAGAGAAAGACACTCACAGACTTAGAAAACAAACTATGCTCATCTAAAAGGAAAGGTGGAGGGAATGGATAAATTAAGATTACTGTTACTATATGTATACAAACAAATATTATATACATATCTCAAAGAGACCGACCATATAGCAAGGGATGTCTGCAGAACCCTCTGTAACATTTCCCATGGGAAGAGGATCTGTACGTGAATAGACATATATAATGTACAAATGAACCAGATTGTGTACACCTAGGCCAAACAATATTCTAAGCTTTACCCCAATTAAAAAAAATTTAAAAACCAAGAAGAAATAACGCGACATAAACTTATGGGGGTTTCTCCATGCACATTCCAATGTAATTTACAACCTAGGAACACGACTTCCAGAAAGGCTCTGCTGCCCTAGTACCCAGATTTGGGAATGGAGAAATGCTGTCTCCTTGAGGCCACTTCCCACAACAGCAGCTTTAAACCCATTGCTAAAGGTCACTAAATATTCAGCAAACTTGCAGTTCGGTAAATAACACCTGCTCTCTAAAAAAATTCTGGGGTGGAAAATCGACCAAAAATTTTAAAAGAGGCAACCTTCCAAGGAGACAATTTCAAGAGTCATATTGTACTCACAATTGTTTTCTTTTTTTTAACAGAAAAGAAAACGGCGGAGAAAAATGATGAGTTTTACGAATTTTCAAAGACATGCAAACCCAAATTACCAAAACCTATCAGCTCACAGCAGCCAGAAGGGCCGTTAGCATAAATGTTGCAAACAATAAATGCTGAAGCGATTGTGGAGAAATGCGTACCCTCGATCCTAATGGGGACGTGGTAAGAGCCACTAAAGACAACACAAAGAAGGTACTTTGAAGAGGGAAACACGGTGCTCCCCGTCAATCAATCGCACCCACTGCTGGGCCTATCATCTGAGAAAATGAGAATCCAAAAGTCACAGGCTGGCAATCCTGCACTCCAACAATATTTACCAGAGCCAACACTTGGAAGCAATGAAAATGTCCATCAACCGAGGAATGCACAAAGTAGAAGTGGTCCATGTACACAGTGGAAAATTACTCTAATAAAAAATAAAAATTAAATTTAAAAATCCAACAAAAGTAAGGAGACATCAGCTTTTGTGGGTTTATCCGGGCACACTCCACTCTAATTTATTACCGAGAAACACCACAGGCCGCAAGGGCTTTTCCCTAGTTACCAGGGTGGTGAACATAGAAAGGCTGCCGCACTCTTGCAGTTACCTGCAAAAGCAGCTTTAAAGCCTGTGCTAAAGGTCATTTCATAGGAACAAGTACTGCAGGACTGTAAACGAAACCTGCCCTCAAAATGTCTTGAGGGATGTAATGGCCAAAACATTTCCAAATGTGACACATAGTTTAAGAGAACAGTTTGAAGAACTAAGGGGTAATCACAGCTTGAAAACTAAAAAGGACATGCCTTAAAGCTCAATTTCAACGGATTATGAGGCACATGCGAATTCAACCACAAAGAGGTATCAGCTCACACTTGTCAGATTCACCATCAGCAAGAAAACTACAAAGAATAAATGCTGAAGGTGTTGTGGAGAAATGCATACCCTCAACTTCAAGTGGGAAGTAACTTGGAAAGAGCCACGAATGAGAACAGAATGGACGTGCCCTAAAACGGTAAACATTGAGCTACCATATGATCCAGCAGGCCCACTCCTCGACCTATAATCTAAGAAGAGAGAATTGGAAAAACACAGGCAGGTAAATCTGCTTTGCACAGTATTACAATAGCCAAGATATGGAAGTAACCAAAAAGTCCACCAACAGATGGGTGGACAAAGAAGAACTCCTCCATGTACAGATGGATTATTCGCTAGTGAAAAAAATGAAACAATGCCGTTTGCAGCCCCATAGATGAGTCTAGACGTAATCACGCCACCTGTAGTAAGTGACAAAACCAAAAGACACATATCCTATCATATAACTTTTAGGAGTTACCTAAAAATTGATACCAATGAAGATATTTCTACAGTGAAAGGCAATCACAGATTCATTAAAAAAACTTATGGTTCACCAAATAGAAAGGTATGAGGATTGGATACATTACCATATTGGGGTTAACAGCAATATACACACCATGTGAAATATATATCACCAAAGACCTACGGAAGACCAGGAGAAGACTAATCAATATTTTGTCATAACCTACATGGGAAAAGGATGTGAGGAAGAATAGATATATGTGTATGTGTGAAAGAACCACATCTTACACACCTAGGACAAACAAACCATTGTAATCAAATTTGCTGTGATAAAAAATAAAAAGTAAATTACAAATATGAACAAGAAGTAATGAGACATAAACTTAAAGGGCTTTTTCCTGGCACATTCCATTCTAATTTACAACCTAGAACACCACTTCCATGAAGGCTCTGGTTCCCTAGTAAACAAAATTGGTAAAGGAGGAATGCTGCCACCTTGTGGCCGTTTCCTGCCAGAGCAGCTTTAAACTCACAGGTAATGGTCACTTAACATTCACAAGGACTCAGGGCTGTAAAGGACACCTGCCCTAAAAAATTGTGCTGAAGTAGGGAATGGACAAAAAAATTCAAAACAGACAAATGTTTCAAGAAGTGAGTATGAAGAGGTAAATTTTACTCACTCTCCTTTAAAAAAACAAGGGGCTTCCCTGGTGGCGCACTGGTTGAGAATCTGCCTGCCAATGCAGGGGACACGGGTTCGAGCCCTGGTCTGGGAAGATCCCACATACCGCGGAGCAACTAAGCCCGTGAGCCACAACTACTGAGCCTGCGCATCTGGATATTGTGCTCCGCAATGGGAGGCCGCAACAGTGAGAGGCCCGCGCACTACGATGAAGAGTGGCCCCCACTTGCCACAACTTGAGAAAGCCCACGCACAGAAACGAAGACCCAACACAGCCAAAAATAAATAATAATTAATTAATTAATTAATTAAAAATAAAAAGGAAAATGGATTAAAGCTCAACCTCAGGAAGTGTTAGACCCATGCAATCTAATCTCCAAAATGTTTCAACTTACACCAGTCGACTGACCTTCCGCAAAAAGTCTACAAACAATAAATGCTGAAGGGGTTTTAGAGAACTGTGTACCCTCTACCTGCTGGTGAGACGTAAACTGGTAACAGCCAATAATGAGAACAGAAAGGAGCTGTGTTTAAAAGTAAAAATGGAGGTACCATTCAATCCAGCAGGCGCACCATTGGACCTCTCACCTGAGAAGACAAGAATCGAGAAGACACAGGCTGCAAAAGCTGCAGTGCAGCCTTATTCCCAATAGCCAAGACAGTGAAGCAATCAAAATGTCCAACAGCAGGTGAATGGATGAAGAAGAAGTGGTCCATGTACACAATGGAATATTAGCCATGGAAAACCATGAACCATTGCTCTTTGAGGCACCACAAATGAGTCTGGAGATAATCAAGAAGCATGAGGTAAGTCGGAAAGCAAAAGACCTATATTCTATGATATCACTTATAGGCGTTATCTAATAACTGACACAAATGAACATATTTCCACAGAGAAAGACACTCACAGACTTAGAAAACAAACTATGCTCATCTAAAAGGAAAGGTGGGGGGAATGGATAAATTAAGATTAGTGTTACTATATGTATACAAACACATATTATATACATATCTCAAACAGACCGACCATATAGCAAGGGAGGTCTGCGGAACCCTCTGTAACATTTCCCGTGGGAAGAGGATCTGTACGTGAATAGACATATATAATGTACAAATGAACCAGATTGTGTACACCTAGGACAAACAATATTCTAAGCTTTACCCCAATTAAAAAAAATTTAAAAACCAAGAAGAAATAAAGCGACATAAACTTATGGGGGTTTCTCCATGCACATTCCAATGTAATTTACAACCTAGGAACACGACTTCCAGAAAGGCTCTGCTGCCCTAGTACCCGGATTTGGGAATGGAGAAATGCTGTCTCCTTGAGGCCACTTCCCACAACAGCAGCTTTAAACCCATTGCTAAAGGTCACTAAATATTCACCAAACTTGCAGTTCGGTAAATAACACCTGCTCTCTAAAAAAATTCTGGGGTGGAAAATCGACCAAAAATTTTAAAAGAGGGCAACCTTCCAAGAAGACAATTTCAAGAATCATATTGTACTCAGAATTGTTTTCTTTTTTTTAACAGAAAAGAAAACGGCGGAGAAAAATGATGAGTTTTACGAATTTTCAAAGACATGCAAACCCAAATTACCAAAACCTATCAGCTCACAGCAGCCAGAAGGGCCGTTAGCATAAATGTTGCAAACAATAAATGCTGAAGCGATTGTGGAGAAATGCGTACCCTCGATCCTAAGGGGGACGTGGTAAGAGCACTAAAGACAACACAAAGAAGGTACTTTGAAGAGGGAAACACGGTGCTCCCCGTCAATCAATCGCACCCACTGCTGGGCCTATCACCTGAGAAAATGAGAATCCAAAAGTCACAGGCTGGCAATCCTGCACTCCAACAATATTTACCAGAGCCAACACTTGGAAGCAATGAAAATGTCCATCAACCGAGGAATGCACAAAGTAGAAGTGGTCCATGTACACAGTGGAAAATTACTCTAATAAAAAATAAAAATTAAATTTAAAAATCCAACAAAAGTAAGGAGACATCAGCTTTTGTGGGTTTATCCGGGCACACTCCACTCTAATTTATAACCGAGAAACACCACAGGCCGCAAGGGCTTTTCCCTAGTTACCAGGGTGGTGAACATAGAAAGGCTGCCGCACTCTTGCAGTTACCTGCAAAAGCAGCTTTAAAGCCTGTGCTAAAGGTCATTTCATAGGAACAAGTACTGCAGGACTGTAAACGAAACCTGCCCTCAAAATGTCTTGAGGGATGTAATGGCCAAAACATTTCCAAATGTGACACATAGTTTAAGAGAACAGTTTGAAGAACTAAGGGGTAATCACAGCTTGAAAACTAAAAAGGACATGCCTTAAAGCTCAATTTCAACGGATTATGAGGCACATGCGAATTCAACCACAAAGAGGTATCAGCTCACACTTGTCAGATTCACCATCAGCAAGAAAACTACAAAGAATAAATGCTGAAGGTGTTGTGGAGAAATGCATACCCTCAACTTCAAGTGGGAAGTAACTTGGAAAGAGCCACGAATGAGAACAGAATGGACGTGCCCTAAAATGGTAAACATTGAGCTACCATATGATCCAGCAGGCCCACTCCCCGACCTATAATCTAAGAAGAGAGAATTGGAAAAACACAGGCAGGCAAATCTGCTTTGCACATTATTACAATAGCCAAGATATGGAAGTAACCAAAAAGTCCACCAACAGATGGGTGGACAAAGAAGAACTCCTCCATGTACAGATGGATTATTCGCTAGTGAAAAAAATGAAACAATGCCGTTTGCAGCCCCATAGATGAGTCTAGACGTAATCACGCCACCTCTCGTAAGTGACAAAACCAAAAGACACATTTCCTATCATATCACTTTTAGGAGATACCTAAAAATTGATACCAATGAAGATATTTCTACAGAGAAAGGCAATCACAGATTCATTAAAAAAACTTATGGTTCACCAAATAGAAAGGTATGAGGATTGGATACATTACCATATTGGGGTTAACAGAAATATACACACCATGTGAAATATATATCACCAAAGACCTACGGAAGACCAGGAGAAGACTAATCAATATTTTGTCATAACCTACATGGGAAAAGGATGTGAGGAAGAATAGATATATGTGTATGTGTGAAAGAACCACATCTTACACACCTAGGACAAACAAACCATTGTAATGAAATTTGCTGTGATAAAAAATAAAAAGTAAATTACAGATATGAACAAGAAGTAATGAGACATAAACTTAAAGGGCTTTTTCCTGGCACATTCCATTCTAATTTACAACCTAGAACACCACTTCCATGAAGGCTCTGTTTCCCTAGTAAACAAAATTGGTAAAGGAGGAATGCTGCCACCTTGTGGCCGTTTCCTGCCAGAGCAGCTTTAAACTCACAGGTAATGGTCACTTAACATTCACAAGGACTCAGGGCTGTAAAGGACACCTGCCCTAAAAAATTGTGCTGAAGTAGGGAATGGACAAAAAAATTCAAAACAGACAAATGTTTCAAGAAGTGAGTATGAAGAGGTAAATTTTACTCACTCTCCTTTAAAAAAACAAGGGGCTTCCCTGGTGGCGCAGTGGTTGAGAATCTGCCTGCCAATGCAGGGGACACGGGTTCGAGCCCTGGTCTGGGAAGATCCCACATACCGCGGAGCAACTAAGCCCGTGAGCCACAACTACTGAGCCTGCACATCTGGATATTGTGCTCCGCAATGGGAGGCCGCAACAGTGAGAGGCCCGTGCACTACGATGAAGAGTGGCCCCCACTTGCCACAACTTGAGAAAGCCCACGCACAGAAACGAAGACCCAACACAGCCAAAAATAAATAATAATTAATTAATTAATTAATTAAAAATAAAAAGGAAAATGGATTAAAGCTCAACCTCAGGAAGTGTTAGACCCATGCAATCTAATCTCCAAAATGTTTCAACTTACACCAGTCGACTGACCATCCGCAAAAAGTCTACAAACAATAAATGCTGAAGGGGTTTTAGAGAACTGTGTACCCTCTACCTGCTGGTGAGACGTAAACTGGTAACAGCCAATAATGAGAACAGAAAGGAGCTGTGTTTAAAAGTAAAAATGGAGGTACCATTCAATCCAGCAGGCGCACCATTGGACCTCTCACCTGAGAAGACAAGAATCGAGAAGACACAGGCTGCAAAAGCTGCAGTGCAGCCTTATTCCCAATAGCCAAGACAGTGAAGCAATCAAAATGTCCAACAGCAGGTGAATGGATGAAGAAGAAGTGTTCCATGTACACAATGGAATATTAGCCATGGAAAACCATGAACCATTGCTCTTTGAGGCACCACAAATGAGTCTGGAGTTAATCAAGAAGCATGAGGTAAGTCGGAAAGCAAAAGACCTATATTCTATGATATCACTTATAGGCGTTATCTAATAACTGACACAAATGAACATATTTCCACAGAGAAAGACACTCACAGACTTAGAAAACAAACTATGCTCATCTAAAAGGAAAGGTGGGGGGAATGGATAAATTAAGATTAGTGTTACTATATGTATACAAACACATATTATATACATATCTCAAACAGACCGACCATATAGCAAGGGAGGTCTGCGGAACCCTCTGTAACATTTCCCATGGGAAGAGGATCTGTACGTGAATAGACATATATAATGTACAAATGAACCAGATTGTGTACACCTAGGACAAACAATATTCTAAGCTTTACCCCAATTAAAAAAAATTTAAAAACCAAGAAGAAATAAAGCGACATAAACTTATGGGGGTTTCTCCATGCACATTCCAATGTAATTTACAACCTAGGAACACGACTTCCAGAAAGGCTCTGCTGCCCTAGTACCCGGATTTGGGAATGGAGAAATGCTGTCTCCTTGAGGCCACTTCCCACAACAGCAGCTTTAAACCCATTGCTAAAGGTCACTAAATATTCACCAAACTTGCAGTTCGGTAAATAACACCTGCTCTCTAAAAAAATTCTGGGGTGGAAAATCGACCAAAAATTTTAAAAGAGGGCAACCTTCCAAGAAGACAATTTCAAGAGTCATATTGTACTCAGAATTGTTTTCTTTTTTTTAACAGAAAAGAAAACGGCGGAGAAAAATGATGAGTTTTACGAATTTTCAAAGACATGCAAACCCAAATTACCAAAACCTATCAGCTCACAGCAGCCAGAAGGGCCGTTAGCATAAATGTTGCAAACAATAAATGCTGAAGCGATTGTGGAGAAATGCGTACCCTCGATCCTAAGGGGGACGTGGTAAGAGCCACTAAAGACAACACAAAGAAGGTACTTTGAAGAGGGAAACACGGTGCTACTAGTCAATCAATCGCACCCACTGCTGGGCCTATCACCTGAGAAAATGAGAATCCAAAAGTCACAGGCTGGCAATCCTGCACTCCAACAATATTTACCAGAGCCAACACTTAGAAGCAATGAAAATGTCCATCAACCGAGGAATGCACAAAGTAGAAGTGGTCCATGTACACAGTGGAAAATTACTCTAATAAAAAATAAAAATTAAATTTAAAAATCCAACAAAAGTAAGGAGACATCAGCTTTTGTGGGTTTGTCCGGGCACACTCCACTCTAATTTATAACCGAGAAACACCACAGGCCGCAAGGGCTTTTCCCTAGTTACCAGGGTGGTGAACATAGAAAGGCTGCCGCACTCTTGCAGTTACCTGCAAAAGCAGCTTTAAAGCCTGTGCTAAAGGTCATTTCATAGGAACAAGTACTGCAGGACTGTAAACGAAACCTGCCCTCAAAATGTCTTGAGGGATGTAATGGCCAAAACATTTCCAAATGTGACACATAGTTTAAGAGAACAGTTTGAAGAACTAAGGGGTAATCACAGCTTGAAAACTAAAAAGGACATGCCTTAAAGCTCAATTTCAACGGATTATGAGGCACATGCGAATTCAACCACAAAGAGGTATCAGCTCACACTTGTCAGATTCACCATCAGCAAGAAAACTACAAAGAATAAATGCTGAAGGTGTTGTGGAGAAATGCATACCCTCAACTTCAAGTGGGAAGTAACTTGGAAAGAGCCACGAATGAGAACAGAATGGACGTGCCCTAAAAAGGTAAACATTGAGCTACCATATGATCCAGCAGGCCCACTCCCCGACCTATAATCTAAGAAGAGAGAATTGGAAAAACACAGGCAGGTAAATCTGCTTTGCACAGTATTACAATAGCGAAGATATGGAAGTAACCAAAAAGTCCAGCAACAGATGGGTGGACAAAGAAGAACTCCTCCATGTACAGATGGATTATTCGCTAGTGAAAAAAATGAAACAATGCCGTTTGCAGCCCCATAGATGAGTCTAGACGTAATCACGCCACCTGTAGTAAGTGACAAAACCAAAAGACACATATCCTATCATATCACTTTTAGGAGGTACCTAAAAACTGATACCAATGAAGATATTTCTACAGAGAAAGGCAATCACAGATTCATTAAAAAAACTTATGGTTCACCAAATAGAAAGGTATGAGGATTGGATACATTACCATATTGGGGTTAACAGCAATATACACACCATGTGAAATATATATCACCAAAGACCTATGGAAGACCAGGAGAAGACTAATCAATATTTTGTCATAACCTACATGGGAAAAGGATGTGAGGAAGAATAGATACATGTGTATGTGTGAAAGAACCACATCTTACACACCTAGGACAAACAAACCATTGTAATCAAATTTGCTGTGATAAAAAATAAAAAGTAAATTACAAATATGAACAAGAAGTAATGAGACATAAACTTAAAGGGCTTTTTCCTGGCACATTCCATTCTAATTTACAACCTAGAACACCACTTCCATGAAGGCTCTGGTTCCCTAGTAAACAAAATTGGTAAAGGAGGAATGCTGCCACCTTGTGGCCGTTTCCTGCCAGAGCAGCTTTAAACTCACAGGTAATGGTCACTTAACATTCACAAGGACTCAGGGCTGTAAAGGACACCTGCCCTAAAAAATTGTGCTGAAGTAGGGAATGGACAAAAAAATTCAAAACAGACAAATGTTTCAAGAAGTGAGTATGAAGAGGTAAATTTTACTCACTCTCCTTTAAAAAAACAAGGGGCTTCCCTGGTGGCGCAGTGGTTGAGAATCTGCCTGCCAATGCAGGGGACACGGGTTCGAGCCCTGGTCTGGGAAGATCCCACATACCGCGGAGCAACTAAGCCCGTGAGCCACAACTACTGAGCCTGCGCATCTGGATATTGTGCTCCGCAATGGGAGGCCGCAAGAGTGAGAGGCCCACGCACTGCGATGAAGAGTGGCCCCCACTTGCCACAACTTGAGAAAGCCCACGCACAGAAACGAAGACCCAACACAGCCAAAAATAAATAATAATAAATTAATTAATTAATTAAAAATAAAAAGGAAAATGGATTAAAGCTCAACCTCAGGAAGTGTTAGACCCATGCAATCTAATCTCCAAAATGTTTCAACTTACACCAGTCGACTGACCATCAGCAAAAAGTCTACAAACAATAAATGCTGAAGGGGATTTAGAGAACTGTGTACCCTCTACCTGCTGGTGAGACGTAAACTGGTAACAGCCAATAATGAGAACAGAAAGGAGCTGTGTTTAAAAGTAAAAATGGAGGTACCATTCAATGCAGCAGGCGAACCATTGGACCTCTCACCTGAGAAGACAAGAATCGAGAAGACACAGGCTGCAAAAGCTGCAGTGCAGCCTTATTCCCAATAGCCAAGACAGTGAAGCAATCAAAATGTCCAACAGCAGGTGAATGGATGAAGAAGAAGTGGTCCATGTACACAATGGAATATTAGCCATGGAAAACCATGAACCATTGCTCTTTGAGGCACCACAAATGAGTCTGGAGTTAATCAAGAAGCATGAGGTAAGTCGGAAAGCAAAAGACCTATATTCTATGATATCACTTATAGGCGTTATCTAATAACTGACAGAAATGAACATATTTCCACAGAGAAAGACACTCAAAGACTTAGAAAACAAACTATGCTCATCTAAAAGGAAAGGTGGGGGGAATGGATAAATTAAGATTAGTGTTACTATATGTATACAAACACATATTATATACATATCTCAAACAGACCGACCATATAGCAAGGGAGGTCTGCGGAACCCTCTGTAACATTTCCCATGGGAAGAGGATCTGTACGTGAATAGACATATATAATGTACAAATGAACAAGATTGTGTACACCTAGGACAAACAATATTCTAAGCTTTACCCCAATTAAAAAAAATTTAAAATCCAAGAAGAAATAAAGCGACATAAACTTATGGGGGTTTCTCCATGCACATTCCAATGTAATTTACAACCTAGGAACAGGACTTCCAGAAAGGCTCTGCTGCCCTAGTACCCGGATTTGGGAATGGAGAAATGCTGTCTCCTTGAGGCCACTTCCCACAACAGCAGCTTTAAACCCATTGCTAAAGGTCACTAAATATTCACCAAACTTGCAGTTCGGTAAATAACACCTGCTCTCTAAAAAAATTCTGGGGTGGAAAATCGACCAAAAATTTTAAAAGAGGGCAACCTTCCAAGAAGACAATTTCAAGAGTCATATTGTACTCAGAATTGTTTTCTTTTTTTTAACAGAAAAGAAAACGGCGGAGAAAAATGATGAGTTTTACGAATTTTCAAAGACATGCAAACCCAAATTACCAAAACCTATCAGCTCACAGCAGCCAGAAGGGCCGTTAGCATAAATGTTGCAAACAATAAATGCTGAAGCGATTGTGGAGAAATGCGTACCCTCGATCCTAAGGGGGACGTGGTAAGAGCCACTAAAGACAACACAAAGAAGGTACTTTGAAGAGGGAAACACGGTGCTCCCCGTCAATCAATCGCACCCACTGCTGGGCCTATCTCCTGAGAAAATGAGAATCCAAAAGTCACAGGCTGGCAATTCTGCACTCCAACAATATTTACCAGAGCCAACACTTGGAAGCAATGAAAATGTCCATCAACCGAGGAATGCACAAAGTAGAAGTGGTCCATGTACACAGTGGAAAATTACTCTAATAAAAAATAAAAATTAAATTTAAAAATCCAACAAAAGTAAGGAGACATCAGCTTTTGTGGGTTTATCCGGGCACACTCCACTCTAATTTATAACCGAGAAACACCACAGGCCGCAAGGGCTTTTCCCTAGTTACCAGGGTGGTGAACATAGAAAGGCTGCCGCACTCTTGCAGTTACCTGCAAAAGCAGCTTTAAAGCCTGTGCTAAAGGTCATTTCATAGGAACAAGTACTGCAGGACTGTAAACGAAACCTGCCCTCAAAGTGTCTTGAGGGATGTAATGGCCAAAACATTTCCAAATGTGACACATAGTTTAAGAGAACAGTTTGAAGAAATAAGGGGTAATCACAGCTTGAAAACTAAAAAGGACATGCCTTAAAGCTCAATTTCAACGGATTATGAGGCACATGCGAATTCAACCACAAAGAGGTATCAGCTCACACTTGTCAGATTCACCATCAGCAAGAAAACTACAAAGAATAAATGCTGAAGGTGTTGTGGAGAAATGCATACCCTCAACTTCAAGTGGGAAGTAACTTGGAAAGAGCCACGAATGAGAACAGAATGGACGTGCCCTAAAAAGGTAAACATTGAGCTACCATATGATCCAGCAGGCCCACTCCTCGACCTATAATCTAAGAAGAGAGAATTGGAAAAACACAGGCAGGTAAATCTGCTTTGCACAGTATTACAATAGCCAAGATATGGAAGTAACCAAAAAGTCCACCAACAGATGGGTGGACAAAGAAGAACTCCTCCATGTACAGATGGATTATTCGCTAGTGAAAAAAATGAAACAATGCCGTTTGCAGCCCCATAGATGAGTCTAGACGTAATCACGCCACCTGTAGTAAGTGACAAAACCAAAAGACACATATCCTATCATATCACTTTTAGGAGTTACCTAAAAATTGATACCAATGAAGATATTTCTACAGTGAAAGGCAATCACAGATTCATTAAAAAAACTTATGGTTCACCAAATAGAAAGGTATGAGGATTGGATACATTACCATATTGGGGTTAACAGCAATATACACACCATGTGAAATATATATCACCAAAGACCTACGGAAGACCAGGAGAAGACTAATCAATATTTTGTCATAACCTACATGGGAAAAGGATGTGAGGAAGAATAGATACATGTGTATGTGTGAAAGAACCACATCTTACACACCTAGGACAAACAAACCATTGTAATCAAATTTGCTGTGATAAAAAATAAAAAGTAAATTACAAATATGAACAAGAAGTAATGAGACATAAACTTAAAGGGCTTTTTCCTGGCACATTCCATTCTAATTTACAACCTAGAACACCACTTCCATGAAGGCTCTGGTTCCCTAGTAAACAAAATTGGTAAAGGAGGAATGCTGCCACCTTGTGGCCGTTTCCTGCCAGAGCAGCTTTAAACTCACAGGTAATGGTCACTTAACATTCACAAGGACTCAGGGCTGTAAAGGACACCTGCCCTAAAAAATTGTGCTGAAGTAGGGAATGGACAAAAAAATTCAAAACAGACAAATGTTTCAAGAAGTGAGTATGAAGAGGTAAATTTTACTCACTCTCCTTTAAAAAAACAAGGGGCTTCCCTGGTGGCGCAGTGGTTGAGAATCTGCCTGCCAATGCAGGGGACACGGGTTCGAGCCCTGGTCTGGGAAGATCCCACATACCGCGGAGCAACTAAGCCCGTGAGCCACAACTACTGAGCCTGCGCATCTGGATATTGTGCTCCGCAATGGGAGGCCGCAACAGTGAGAGGCCCGTGCACTACGATGAAGAGTGGCCCCCACTTGCCACAACTTGAGAAAGCCCACGCACAGAAACGAAGACCCAACACAGCCAAAAATAAATAAAAATTAATTAATTAATTAATTAAAAATAAAAAGGAAAATGGATTAAAGCTCAACCTCAGGAAGTGTTAGACCCATGCAATCTAATCTCCAAAATGTTTCAACTTACACCAGTCGACTGACCTTCCGCAAAAAGTCTACAAACAATAAATGCTGAAGGGGTTTTAGAGAACTGTGTACCCTCTACCTGCTGGTGAGACGTAAACTGGTAACAGCCAATAATGAGAACAGAAAGGAGCTGTGTTTAAAAGTAAAAATGGAGGTACCATTCAATCCAGCAGGCGCACCATTGGACCTCTCACCTGAGAAGACAAGAATCGAGAAGACACAGGCTGCAAAAGCTGCAGTGCAGCCTTATTCCCAATAGCCAAGACAGTGAAGCAATCAAAATGTCCAACAGCAGGTGAATGGATGAAGAAGAAGTGGTCCATGTACACAATGGAATATTAGCCATGGAAAACCATGAACCATTGCTCTTTGAGGCACCACAAATGAGTCTGGAGATAATCAAGAAGCATGAGGTAAGTCGGAAAGCAAAAGACCTATATTCTATGATATCACTTATAGGCGTTATCTAATAACTGACACAAATGAACATATTTCCACAGAGAAAGACACTCACAGACTTAGAAAACAAACTATGCTCATCTAAAAGGAAAGGTGGGGGGAATGGATAAATTAAGATTAGTGTTACTATATGTATACAAAGACATATTATATACATATCTCAAACAGACCGACCATATAGCAAGGGAGGTCTGCGGAACCCTCTGTAACATTTCCCGTGGGAAGAGGATCTGTACGTGAATAGACATATATAATGTACAAATGAACCAGATTGTGTACACCTAGGACAAACAATATTCTAAGCTTTACCCCAATTTAAAAAAATTTAAAAACCAAGAAGAAATAAAGCGACATAAACTTATGGGGGTTTCTCCATGCACATTCCAATGTAATTTACAACCTAGGAACACGACTTCCAGAAAGGCTCTGCTGCCCTAGTACCCGGATTTGGGAATGGAGAAATGCTGTCTCCTTGAGGCCACTTCCCACAACAGCAGCTTTAAACCCATTGCTAAAGGTCACTAAATATTCACCAAACTTGCAGTTCGGTAAATAACACCTGCTCTCTAAAAAAATTCTGGGGTGGAAAATCGACCAAAAATTTTAAAAGAGGGCAACCTTCCAAGAAGACAATTTCAAGAGTCATATTGTACTCAGAATTGTTTTCTTTTTTTTAACAGAAAAGAAAACGGCGGTGAAAAAGGATGAGTTTTACGAATTTTCAAAGACATGCAAACCCAAATTACCAAAACCTATCAGCTCACAGCAGCCAGAAGGGCCGTTAGCATAAATGTTGCAAACAATAAATGCTGAAGCGATTGTGGAGAAATGCGTACCCTCGATCCTAAGGGGGACGTGGTAAGAGCCACTAAAGACAACACAAAGAAGGTACTTTGAAGAGGGAAACACGGTGCTCCCAGTCAATCAATCGCACCCACTGCTGGGCCTATCACCTGAGAAAATGAGAATCCAAAAGTCACAGGCTGGCAATCCTGCACTCCAACAATATTTACCAGAGCCAACACTTGGAAGCAATGAAAATGTCCATCAACCGAGGAATGCACAAAGTAGAAGTGGTCCATGTACACAGTGGAAAATTACTCTAATAAGAAATAAAAATTAAATTTAAAAATCCAACAAAAGTAAGGAGACATTAGCTTTTGTGGGTTTATCCGGGCACACTGCACTCTAATTTATAACCGAGAAACACCACAGGCCGCAAGGGCTTTTCCCTAGTTACCAGGGTGGTGAACATAGAAAGGCTGCCGCACTCTTGCAGTTACCTGCAAAAGCAGCTTTAAAGCCTGTGCTAAAGGTCATTTCATAAGAACAAGTACTGCAGGACTGTAAACGAAACCTGCCCTCAAAATGTCTTGAGGGATGTAATGGCCAAAACATTTCCAAATGTGACACATAGTTTAAGAGAACAGTTTGAAGAACTAAGGGGTAATCACAGCTTGAAAACTAAAAAGGACATGCCTTAAAGCTCAATTTCAACGGATTATGAGGCACATGCGAATTCAACCACAAAGAGGTATCAGCTCACACTTGTCAGATTCACCATCAGCAAGAAAACTACAAAGAATAAATGCTGAAGGTGTTGTGGAGAAATGCATACCCTCAACTTCAAGTGGGAAGTAACTTGGAAAGAGCCACGAATGAGAACAGAATGGACGTGCCCTAAAAAGGTAAACATTGAGCTACCATATGATCCAGCAGGCCCACTCCTCGACCTATAATCTAAGAAGAGAGAATTGGAAAAACACAGGCAGGCAAATCTGCTTTGCACAGTATTACAATAGCCAAGATATGGAAGTAACCAAAAAGACCACCAACAGATGGGTGGACAAAGAAGAACTCCTCCATGTACAGATGGATTATTCGCTAGTGAAAAAAATGAAACAATGCCGTTTGCAGCCCCATAGATGAGTCTAGACGTAATCACGCCACCTCTCGTAAGTGACAAAACCAAAAGACACATATCCTATCATATCACTTTTAGGAGTTACCTAAAAATTGATACCAATGAAGATATTTCTACAGAGAAAGGCGATCACAGATTCATTAAAAAAACTTATGGTTCACCAAATAGAAAGGTATGAGGATTGGATACATTACTATATTAGGGTTAACAGAAATATACACACCATGTGAAATATATATCACCAAAGACCTACGGAAGACCAGGAGAAGACTAATCAATATTTTGTCATAACCTACATGGGAAAAGGATGTGAGGAAGAATAGATACATGTGTATGTGTGAAAGAACCACATCTTACACACCTAGGACAAACAAACCATTGTAATCAAATTTGCTGTGATAAAAAATAAAAAGTAAATTACAAATATGAACAAGAAGTAATGAGACATAAACTTAAAGGGCTTTTTCCTGGCACATTCCATTCTAATTTACAACCTAGAACACCACTTCCATGAAGGCTCTGGTTCCCTAGTAAACAAAATTGGTAAAGGAGGAATGCTGCCACCTTGTGGCCGTTTCCTGCCAGAGCAGCTTTAAACTCACAGGTAATGGTCACTTAACATTCACAAGGACTCAGGGCTGTAAAGGACACCTGCCCTAAAAAATTGTGCTGAAGTAGGGAATGGACAAAAAAATTCAAAACAGACAAATGTTTCAAGAAGTGAGTATGAAGAGGTAAATTTTACTCACTCTCCTTTAAAAAAACAAGGGGCTTCCCTGGTGGCGCAGTGGTTGAGAATCTGCCTGCCAATGCAGGGGACACGGGTTCGAGCCCTGGTCTGGGTAGATCCCACATACCGCGGAGCAACTAAGCCCGTGAGCCACAACTACTGAGCCTGCGCATCTGGATATTGTGCTCCGCAATGGGAGGCCGCAACAGTGAGAGGCCCGCGCACTACGATGAAGAGTGGCCCCCACTTGCCACAACTTGAGAAAGCCCACGCACAGAAACGAAGACCCAACACAGCCAAAAATAAATAATAATTAATTAATTAATTAATTAAAAATAAAAAGGAAAATGGATTAAAGCTCAACCTCAGGAAGTGTTAGACCCATGCAATCTAATCTCCAAAATGTTTCAACTTACACCAGTCGACTGACCTTCCGCAAAAAGTCTACAAACAATAAATGCTGAAGGGGTTTTAGAGAACTGTGTACCCTCTACCTGCTGGTGAGACGTAAACTGGTAACAGCCAATAATGAGAACAGAAAGGAGCTGTGTTTAAAAGTAAAAATGGAGGTACCATTCAATCCAGCAGGCGCACCATTGGACCTCTCACCTGAGAAGACAAGAATCGAGAAGACACAGGCTGCAAAAGCTGCAGTGCAGCCTTATTCCCAATAGCCAAGACAGTGAAGCAATCAAAATGTCCAACAGCAGGTGAATGGATGAAGAAGAAGTGGTCCATGTACACAATGGAATATTAGCCATGGAAAACCATGAACCATTGCTCTTTGAGGCACCACAAATGAGTCTGGAGATAATCAAGAAGCATGAGGTAAGTCGGAAAGCAAAAGACCTATATTCTATGATATCACTTATAGGCGTTATCTAATAACTGACACAAATGAACATATTTCCACAGAGAAAGACACTCACAGACTTAGAAAACAAACTATGCTCATCTAAAAGGAAAGGTGGGGGGAATGGATAAATTAAGATTAGTGTTACTATATGTATACAAACACATATTATATACATATCTCAAACAGACCGACCATATAGCAAGGGAGGTCTGCGGAACCCTCTGTAACATTTCCCGTGGGAAGAGGATCTGTACGTGAATAGACATATATAATGTACAAATGAACCAGATTGTGTACACCTAGGACAAACAATATTCTAAGCTTTACCCCAATTAAAAAAAATTTAAAAACCAAGAAGAAATAAAGCGACATAAACTTATGGGGGTTTCTCCATGCACATTCCAATGTAATTTACAACCTAGGAACACGACTTCCAGAAAGGCTCTGCTGCCCTAGTACCCGGATTTGGGAATGGAGAAATGCTGTCTCCTTGAGGCCACTTCCCACAGCAGCAGCTTTAAACCCACTGCTAAAGGTCAATAAATATTCACCAAACTTGCAGTTCGGTAAATAACACCTGCTCTCTAAAAAAATTCTGGGGTGGAAAATCGACCAAAAATTTTAAAAGAGGGCAACCTTCCAAGAAGACAATTTCAAGAGTCATATTGTACTCAGAATTGTTTTCTTTTTTTTAACAGAAAAGAAAACGGCGGTGAAAAAGGATGAGTTTTACGAATTTTCAAAGACATGCAAACCCAAATTACCAAAACCTATCAGCTCACAGCAGCCAGAAGGGCCGTTAGCATAAATGTTGCAAACAATAAATGCTGAAGCGATTGTGGAGAAATGCGTACCCTCGATCCTAAGGGGGACGTGGTAAGAGCCACTAAAGACAACACAAAGAAGGTACTTTGAAGAGGGAAACACGGTGCTCCCAGTCAATCAATCGCACCCACTGCTGGGCCTATCACCTGAGAAAATGAGAATCCAAAAGTCACAGGCTGGCAATCCTGCACTCCAACAATATTTACCAGAGCCAACACTTGGAAGCAATGAAAATGTCCATCAACCGAGGAATGCACAAAGTAGAAGTGGTCCATGTACACAGTGGAAAAATACTCTAATAAAAAATAAAAATTAAATTTAAAAATCCAACAAAAGTAAGGAGACATCAGCTTTTGTGGGTTTATCCGGGCACACTCCACTCTAATTTATAACCGAGAAACACCACAGGCCGCAAGGGCTTTTCCCTAGTTACCAGGGTGGTGAACATAGAAAGGCTGCCGCACTCTTGCAGTTACCTGCAAAAGCAGCTTTAAAGCCTGTGCTAAAGGTCATTTCATAGGAACAAGTACTGCAGGACTGTAAACGAAACCTGCCCTCAAAATGTCTTGAGGGATGTAATGGCCAAAACATTTCCAAATGTGACACATAGTTTAAGAGAACAGTTTGAAGAACTAAGGGGTAATCACAGCTTGAAAACTAAAAAGGACATGCCTTAAAGCTCAATTTCAACGGATTATGAGGCACATGCGAATTCAACCACAAAGAGGTATCAGCTCACACTTGTCAGATTCACCATCAGCAAGAAAACTACAAAGAATAAATGCTGAAGGTGTTGTGGAGAAATGCATACCCTCAACTTCAAGTGGGAAGTAACTTGGAAAGAGCCACGAATGAGAACAGAATGGACGTGCCCTAAAAAGGTAAACATTGAGCTACCATATGATCCAGCAGGCCCACTCCTCGACCTATAATCTAAGAAGAGAGAATTGGAAAAACACAGGCAGGTAAATCTGCTTTGCACAGTATTACAATAGCCAAGATATGGAAGTAACCAAAAAGTCCACCAACAGATGGGTGGACAAAGAAGAACTCCTCCATGTACAGATGGATTATTCGCTAGTGAAAAAAATGAAACAATGCCGTTTGCAGCCCCATAGATGAGTCTAGACGTAATCACGCCACCTGTAGTAAGTGACAAAACCAAAAGACACATATCCTATCATATCACTTTTAGGAGTTACCTAAAAATTGATACCAATGAAGATATTTCTACAGAGAAAGGCAATCACAGATTCATTAAAAAAACTTATGGTTCACCAAATAGAAAGGTATGAGGATTGGATACATTACCATATTGGGGTTAACAGCAATATACACACCATGTGAAATATATATCACCAAAGACCTACGGAAGACCAGGAGAAGACTAATCAGTATTTTGTCATAACCTACATGGGAAAAGGATGTGAGGAAGAATAGATACATGTGTATGTGTGAAAGAACCACATCTTACACACCTAGGACAAACAAACCATTGTAATCAAATTTGCTGTGATAAAAAATAAAAAGTAAATTACAAATATGAACAAGAAGTAATGAGACATAAACTTAAAGGGCTTTTTCCTGGCACATTCCATTCTAATTTACAACCTAGAACACCACTTCCATGAAGGCTCTGGTTCCCTAGTAAACAAAATTGGTAAAGGAGGAATGCTGCCACCTTGTGGCCGTTTCCTGCCAGAGCAGCTTTAAACTCACAGGTAATGGTCACTTAACATTCACAAGGACTCAGGGCTGTAAAGGACACCTGCCCTAAAAAATTGTGCTGAAGTAGGGAATGGACAAAAAAATTCAAAACAGACAAATGTTTCAAGAAGTGAGTATGAAGAGGTAAATTTTACTCACTCTCCTTTAAAAAAACAAGGGGCTTCCCTGGTGGCGCAGTGGTTGAGAATCTGCCTGCCAATGCAGGGGACACGGGTTCGAGCCCTGGTCTGGGTAGATCCCACATACCGCGGAGCAACTAAGCCCGTGAGCCACAACTACTGAGCCTGCGCATCTGGATATTGTGCTCCGCAATGGGAGGCCGCAACAGTGAGAGGCCCGCGCACTACGATGAAGAGTGGCCCCCACTTGCCACAACTTGAGAAAGCCCACGCACAGAAACGAAGACCCAACACAGCCAAAAATAAATAATAATTAATTAATTAATTAATTAAAAATAAAAAGGAAAATGGATTAAAGCTCAACCTCAGGAAGTGTTAGACCCATGCAATCTAATCTCCAAAATGTTTCAACTTACACCAGTCGACTGACCTTCCGCAAAAAGTCTACAAACAATAAATGCTGAAGGGGTTTTAGAGAACTGTGTACCCTCTACCTGCTGGTGAGACGTAAACTGGTAACAGCCAATAATGAGAACAGAAAGGAGCTGTGTTTAAAAGTAAAAATGGAGGTACCATTCAATCCAGCAGGCGCACCATTGGACCTCTCACCTGAGAAGACAAGAATCGAGAAGACACAGGCTGCAAAAGCTGCAGTGCAGCCTTATTCCCAATAGCCAAGACAGTGAAGCAATCAAAATGTCCAACAGCAGGTGAATGGATGAAGAAGAAGTGGTCCATGTACACAATGGAATATTAGCCATGGAAAACCATGAACCATTGCTCTTTGAGGCACCACAAATGAGTCTGGAGATAATCAAGAAGCATGAGGTAAGTCGGAAAGCAAAAGACCTATATTCTATGATATCACTTATAGGCGTTATCTAATAACTGACACAAATGAACATATTTCCACAGAGAAAGACACTCACAGACTTAGAAAACAAACTATGCTCATCTAAAAGGAAAGGTGGGGGGAATGGATAAATTAAGATTAGTGTTACTATATGTATACAAACACATATTATATACATATCTCAAACAGACCGACCATATAGCAAGGGAGGTCTGCGGAACCCTCTGTAACATTTCCCGTGGGAAGAGGATCTGTACGTGAATAGACATATATAATGTACAAATGAACCAGATTGTGTACACCTAGGACAAACAATATTCTAAGCTTTACCCCAATTAAAAAAAATTTAAAAACCAAGAAGAAATAAAGCGACATAAACTTATGGGGGTTTCTCCATGCACATTCCAATGTAATTTACAACCTAGGAACACGACTTCCAGAAAGGCTCTGCTGCCCTAGTACCCGGATTTGGGAATGGAGAAATGCTGTCTCCTTGAGGCCACTTCCCACAGCAGCAGCTTTAAACCCACTGCTAAAGGTCACTAAATATTCACCAAACTTGCAGTTCGGTAAATAACACCTGCTCTCTAAAAAAATTCTGGGGTGGAAAATCGACCAAAAATTTTAAAAGAGGGCAACCTTCCAAGAAGACAATTTCAAGAGTCATATTGTACTCACAAATGTTTTCTTTTTTTTAACAGAAAAGAAAACGGCGGAGAAAAATGATGAGTTTTACGAATTTTCAAAGACATGCAAACCCAAATTACCAAAACCTATCAGCTCACAGCAGCCAGAAGGGCCGTTAGCATAAATGTTGCAAACAATAAATGCTGAAGCGATTGTGGAGAAATGCGTACCCTCGATCCTAAGGGGGACGTGGTAAGAGCCACTAAAGACAACACAAAGAAGGTACTTTGAAGAGGGAAACACGGTGCTACCCGTCAATCAATCGCACCCACTGCTGGGCCTATCACCTGAGAAAATGAGAATCCAAAAGTCACAGGCTGGCAATCCTGCACTCCAACAATATTTACCAGAGCCAACACTTGGAAGCAATGAAAATGTCCATCAACCGAGGAATGCACAAAGTAGAAGTGGTCCATGTACACAGTGGAAAAATACTCTAATAAAAAATAAAAATTAAATTTAAAAATCCAACAAAAGTAAGGAGACATCAGCTTTTGTGGGTTTATCCGGGCACACTCCACTCTAATTTATAACCGAGAAACACCACAGGCCGCAAGGGCTTTTCCCTAGTTACCAGGGTGGTGAACATAGAAAGGCTGCCGCACTCTTGCAGTTACCTGCAAAAGCAGCTTTAAAGCCTGTGCTAAAGGTCATTTCATAGGAACAAGTACTGCAGGACTGTAAACGAAACCTGCCCTCAAAATGTCTTGAGGGATGTAATGGCCAAAACATTTCCAAATGTGACACATAGTTTAAGAGAACAGTTTGAAGAACTAAGGGGTAATCACAGCTTGAAAACTAAAAAGGACATGCCTTAAAGCTCAATTTCAACGGATTATGAGGCACATGCGAATTCAACCACAAAGAGGTATCAGCTCACACTTGTCAGATTCACCATCAGCAAGAAAACTACAAAGAATAAATGCTGAAGGTGTTGTGGAGAAATGCATACCCTCAACTTCAAGTGGGAAGTAACTTGGAAAGAGCCACGAATGAGAACAGAATGGACGTGCCCTAAAAAGGTAAACATTGAGCTACCATATGATCCAGCAGGCCCACTCCTCGACCTATAATCTAAGAAGAGAGAATTGGAAAAACACAGGCAGGCAAATCTGCTTTGCACAGTATTACAATAGCCAAGATATGGAAGTAACCAAAAAGACCACCAACAGATGGGTGGACAAAGAAGAACTCCTCCATGTACAGATGGATTATTCGCTAGTGAAAAAAATGAAACAATGCCGTTTGCAGCCCCATAGATGAGTCTAGACGTAATCACGCCACCTCTCGTAAGTGACAAAACCAAAAGACACATATCCTATCATATCACTTTTAGGAGTTACCTAAAAATTGATACCAATGAAGATATTTCTACAGAGAAAGGCGATCACAGATTCATTAAAAAAACTTATGGTTCACCAAATAGAAAGGTATGAGGATTGGATACATTACCATATTAGGGTTAACAGAAATATACACACCATGTGAAATATATATCACCAAAGACCTACGGAAGACCAGGAGAAGACTAATCAATATTTTGTCATAACCTACATGGGAAAAGGATGTGAGGAAGAATAGATACATGTGTATGTGTGAAAGAACCACATCTTACACACCTAGGACAAACAAACCATTGTAATCAAATTTGCTGTGATAAAAAATAAAAAGTAAATTACAAATATGAACAAGAAGTAATGAGACATAAACTTAAAAGGCTTTTTCCTGGCACATTCCATTCTAATTTACAACCTAGAACACCACTTCCATGAAGGCTCTGGTTCCCTAGTAAACAAAATTGGTAAAGGAGGAATGCTGCCACCTTGTGGCCGTTTCCTGCCAGAGCAGCTTTAAACTCACAGGTAATGGTCACTTAACATTCACAAGGACTCAGGGCTGTAAAGGACACCTGCCCTAAAAAATTGTGCTGAAGTAGGGAATGGACAAAAAAATTCAAAACAGACAAATGTTTCAAGAAGTGAGTATGAAGAGGTAAATTTTACTCACTCTCCTTTAAAAAAACAAGGGGCTTCCCTGGTGGCGCAGTGGTTGAGAATCTGCCTGCCAATGCAGGGGACACGGGTTCGAGCCCTGGTCTGGGTAGATCCCACATACCGCGGAGCAACTAAGCCCGTGAGCCACAACTACTGAGCCTGCGCATCTGGATATTGTGCTCCGCAATGGGAGGCCGCAACAGTGAGAGGCCCGCGCACTACGATGAAGAGTGGCCCCCACTTGCCACAACTTGAGAAAGCCCACGCACAGAAACGAAGACCCAACACAGCCAAAAATAAATAATAATTAATTAATTAATTAATTAAAAATAAAAAGGAAAATGGATTAAAGCTCAACCTCAGGAAGTGTTAGACCCATGCAATCTAATCTCCAAAATGTTTCAACTTACACCAGTCGACTGACCTTCCGCAAAAAGTCTACAAACAATAAATGCTGAAGGGGTTTTAGAGAACTGTGTACCCTCTACCTGCTGGTGAGACGTAAACTGGTAACAGCCAATAATGAGAACAGAAAGGAGCTGTGTTTAAAAGTAAAAATGGAGGTACCATTCAATCCAGCAGGCGCACCATTGGACCTCTCACCTGAGAAGACAAGAATCGAGAAGACACAGGCTGCAAAAGCTGCAGTGCAGCCTTATTCCCAATAGCCAAGACAGTGAAGCAATCAAAATGTCCAACAGCAGGTGAATGGATGAAGAAGAAGTGGTCCATGTACACAATGGAATATTAGCCATGGAAAACCATGAACCATTGCTCTTTGAGGCACCACAAATGAGTCTGGAGATAATCAAGAAGCATGAGGTAAGTCGGAAAGCAAAAGACCTATATTCTATGATATCACTTATAGGCGTTATCTAATAACTGACACAAATGAACATATTTCCACAGAGAAAGACACTCACAGACTTAGAAAACAAACTATGCTCATCTAAAAGGAAAGGTGGGGGGAATGGATAAATTAAGATTAGTGTTACTATATGTATACAAACACATATTATATACATATCTCAAACAGACCGACCATATAGCAAGGGAGGTCTGCGGAACCCTCTGTAACATTTCCCGTGGGAAGAGGATCTGTACGTGAATAGACATATATAATGTACAAATGAACCAGATTGTGTACACCTAGGACAAACAATATTCTAAGCTTTACCCCAATTAAAAAAAAATTTAAAAACCAAGAAGAAATAAAGCGACATAAACTTATGGGGGTTTCTCCATGCACATTCCAATGTAATTTACAACCTAGGAACACGACTTCCAGAAAGGCTCTGCTGCCCTAGTACCCGGATTTGGGAATGGAGAAATGCTGTCTCCTTGAGGCCACTTCCCACAACAGCAGGTTTAAACCCATTGCTAAAGGTCACTAAATATTCACCAAACTTGCAGTTCGGTATATAACACCTGCTCTCTAAAAAAATTCTGGGGTGGAAAATCGACCAAAAATTTTAAAAGAGGGCAACCTTCCAAGAAGACAATTTCAAGAGTCATATTGTACTCAGAATTGTTTTCTTTTTTTTAACAGAAAAGAAAACGGCGGAGAAAAATGATGAGTTTTACGAATTTTCAAAGACATGCAAACCCAAATTACCAAAACCTATCAGCTCACAGCAGCCAGAAGGGCCGTTAGCATAAATGTTGCAAACAATAAATGCTGAAGCGATTGTGGAGAAATGCGTACCCTCGATCCTAAGGGGGACGTGGTAAGAGCCACTAAAGACAACACAAAGAAGGTACTTT